>NW_027555847.1:418729830-420117330 GCF_003287225.1 Phascolarctos cinereus
TCAGCATTATAGTCCTCTGGTCTCTGATGTATTCGTGTCCTGTTTTTTTTTTTTTTTTCTGACCATAGCCATCATGAATCATCTTGCTCCAGACGAGGGTGACTGAGCTAAGGAGGAATAAAATGTTCCATTTTGGTCTTCAAGGCTTAATTCACATTAGCACATTTGCTACCATGGCCAGGAACAAATGTCCCCAAATCATTTCTTGATTCATTAAGGGTTATTACAGGCCCTTACTTAAATTTGTCATATAGACAAATTCTCCTTTTCTTCTAAAATATATTAATATTTACTCATCTGAAAAATGTATTTTAAAGATTTACAATAAAATATTACAACTCTATCAGGAAATTTAATTATCTTCTTTTTAAAACTGAAAGGGGTCATAGAAATCACTTTGTACCTTCCTTTTTTTTGAAGATGAGGAAACTATCCCAGAGAGGTTAAAGAACCTGCTCAATACTAGATACTGTTAAAGCCAGCACTAAAGCCCAATTCTTCTTCATCACTAGTCCAGGACACACTGAAAGATGCTAAAGGTATTTTTAAAATTGTGGTGAACTATTCAAAGCAAAAGGGCAGCTAGGTAGTGCAGTAGATAGAGTGCTAGGCCTGGAGTCAAGAAGACCTAAGTAGTGTGAACCTGGGCAAATCACTTAACCCTGTTTGCCTCAGATTCCTCACCTGTGAAATGAGCTGGAGAAGGCAATGGCAAACTGCTCCAGTATATTTGCCAGGAAAACCCTAAATGGGGTCATGAAAAGTTGGACCTGACTGAAAAATGACCAAACAACAAAAATTTAAAGTAGTAAGAAGATGTTTCTCTCTACTAAATCTGAACTGATTTGAAACATTTATTCATTCATCACAAAAAACAGAGATCAGATTTACTAATAAAAATGTATTATACCATTCTCATGTCTTCTCTCTCTGAATACTTATGAGTACATTCCTTTAAATCACATTGCTTTTAAACATGTAACCAATTTTAACGGAAAAAATCAGCATTTTAAATTGATTTCACAATTTACTTGTAGATTTCAAAATATATTTTTCATGAATTTAATCAAATATATTTCATGACTTTCTTCTTCCTGTAAGGGTAGAAATAATTTTTGTTTTATTTAATGTGTCCACATTCTTAAGACAAACAGCACAAATCTGACTTCAGAATTCAATTCACTTCTTAATCTCTCATAATACAATCATCGTCATCACAATGTACAAAGCATAGAATCTCCACATAAATCTTCCTCTAATATTTCATCAGGCAATAGGGTGTCCTTGAATTTAAGAAGGTCATACCAGTAGAGCATAAACTCTTGAAGGCCCTACCAAATTGGAAAAGCATTAATAGAATTGTGTTGTCAAACCACTTATTTCTGCCTTTAGTGGACCAACCCAACCAAACATAGAATGTCTCTTCACCAATAGATATGCTACTAGGTGGTGGATCAACCATGATAATCAATGTAATAAACAAAGAAAATTTAAATGGAAGGAGAATTCCCCAAAGATAGCATATCCTCTAGGTGTTCCTGCTTATAGATGTTGGACAAATGACGTATAGGAACAATATCCATTGTGTCACAGAGAACTTAGACCTTAGAAATCAGGGAGTCTAACCCCCTCATTTTACAGATAAAGAAACAGAAGTTAATGGAGGTTAAGTTCTTGCTCTGGATCACACAGCTGAGGAAGATAGGATTTTAATTCAAGTTTTTCCAAATTTCTTTCACCCTCTATACCACTTAGCTAATGAAAGAGAGCACATTGCATCTTAAAATTGTACAGTATTTTTGATTACATCATGCTTCTCCCTGTAACAAAGGACTCTTCCTTTTTCATGAATATTCTTTAGTGATGCCATATGGTGATAAACACTGGAGCACCACATTCTTAGAACAACTAAAATTGGGCCACTCATTGGAACAATGGAGGAAAGTATGATGGAGATAAATAGGTTGCAGTATTCATTAAAGACTTGTAGCAGAAATAGCATTAAAGATGTCAGCAGTGAAATGTGCTACTGTAAAAGGAGGTGGGTTAGTCATGTAGCAATGGCAAGGAATACTATGGACAGCCTATGGGTTTTCTTTTGTTTTTTTGGTATCTACGTAGCATGTCTTCCTTTTTTAAGTACAACCAGATACTTAGAATAAAGTCCCCTGGATTGGGGGTGGCTTTTCCTCTCCTTTAGAGGAATATAGGAATGGGTATTGGCCAAGGTGAGAAAGCATGGACGGTTTGTGATCTGCATTGTCATAGGAATCCCTACATTCATGATATCACGGATGAATTGGTCAAAATACAGAAACTAACCTGCTGTGATAAAAATGTCTTCAATATTTTTAGGTTAAAATTGTTTAACTGACATGAGCCAAAATGTTGTTTTCCTATCAATAGATGAGGGGATTTGAGACCCTCTAAAGACCAGTCAGTTGCAGAACGTGGACTAGAATTCATTATGATATTGAGTCCTTTTCCCAAGCATTGGAGCCTCACTTCCCTGATATGTGTAATGAGGGCTAATGGCACTCATCATGCTTTCTGCATAGCTCAAATGAGCTAATGCGTACAGAGAATTTGGAAAGCTTTAGCGTATTACATAAATGTCAACTAGTTATTTGTATATAGGGTGTGCCAAAAGTCTCGAGTTCATTTTTAAGGTATTAAACTTAAACTAAACTTAAAACTGCACTAAGACTAAGACTTTTGGGATATTTTGATTTGGGGATAGTTTTCTTCATGTCCTCTGACTCTTAGAACATAGGCCAGATATTTAAATTAATTAATGGGTCAATCAATATGGAATCTGGCCACACATAAAGAATTATTTTGCAGAACACTGTCAACAAAAACAGGTGTCTGAATCTGCTGGACAGGTAAAATAACTGCAATTCCTGGACCATGAGTCAGGGTTTTGGTTGTCTAGACATTTTTTTTAATAGTCAAATAAGTTCTCCTTAGAATCATAATTTGTATTTATAGAAATATTTTTTGTAGAGCTGACACAACATGGGTAAAATGAGGAACCATTTTATTACCCAGGTAGGGCATATCCTGCATCTCATGCTGGCACACACATACAGTACTACTCCAGATAGTAAGGTAGTACCTAGTTTGGTCTAGATCAGAGACCATTAACTGGTTTTTTTGTGTGTGTTATAGACCCATTTTGGCATTTTGGCAAAACCTATGGACTCTCCAGAATAATTGTTTCAAATGGATAAAGTGAAATGCATAGGGTTACAAAGGAAATCAATTCTATTGAAACACAGCTATCAAAATACTGCAATAACAACAACAATAAGTACGTATGCAAGGACCCCAGGTAGAATAACTAATCTAGGGGAATAATTTTTATCAGATTACTTTTCTACAGGGTTTCTGTATCTACTGGCTTGATGTCTTTTAACTGCTAGTAATTCACCTCTGTAAATGCTAATTTATGCTTAGAATTTGAGGTCTAGATTTGAAAGTACAGAAGAAATTAGATTTCAGAAAACAAGCACAACTTGTACTTAAACAAAACTTAGAAGCTATTGAAATATATAGTAGTTGTTTTTAGAATTGTAGGAGCATTGTTGTTTCATTATTTTTGTTGTGTCCAATTCTTTGTGACCCTATTTGGGGTTTTCTTGGTAAAGATGCTGGAGCAGTTTGCCATTTCCTTCTCCAGCTCATTTTAACAGATGAGAAAACTGAGGTGAACAGGGTTATATGACTTGCTCAGGGTCACATAGTTAGTAAGTCTCTGAGGCCAGATCTGAACTCAGGTCTTCCTGACTCCAAGCCCAACACTCTATTCACTGTACCACCTAGCTGCCCTTTAGGAGCATACTCTATGTAAAATATTCAATTTTACTGAGTGAGGCATAGATATTTACATAGGTATATGAATGCTAGATATAGAATTAACTATACCTACAAAATATAAGCTAGTGTTTTGGTTCAATTTACACAAATTTATTGAGTATTCATAAATTTACCTTATACTGGGCTATAATGGGGTATATAAAATTAGTGTGGCACTACATAAATTAAGTTTCAAAATTAGTACTATACTGAGGTAGCTAAATGGTACAGTGGCTTAAGTACTGGTCCGGAAGTCAGAAAGATCAAGTTCAAATCTGACCTTAAATTCTAGCTATGTGACTATCAGCCTCAGTTTCTTTAACTATAAAGTGGGAATAATAATAGCACATATATTCCAATGTTGTTGTGAAGATCAAATGAGATAATATTTGTGAAGCACTCAGCACAATGCTTTGCACATAATAGGCCTTAATAAATGCTTGTTTTCTTTGCTTCCTTCCTATACCAATATGTTATGTAAGAACACTTTTTAGAAACAGGTAAAACAATAATATAGTTTATCTGGAAAATTAAAGTTTTAGAAACAACATAAAAATGGGAGAAAGTATGAATGAGAGAGTTATTGCATCACCAGGTCTCAAGATATAGATCTAAGTCATACGAATTCTTTGGTACTAGTTAAAAACTAGAAGAATAGATCAACAAAACAGACAAGAAAAAGAAGCTGGAGTAATAAAGAAGAATAATATAATGTTTAATAAACTCCAAATCATAAGCTATGAGGGGAAATTCTTTTTGACAAAAATATGTAGGAACGATGGAAAGCATTTTGGCAAAAATTAGGATTAGACCAACAGCCTACACCACATACCACAATAATATGCCAACATGTATATCTCAAGTCAAGTCAACAAAGATTTATTAAGTACTTCCAATATGCCAGGCAGTGTGTGAAGCACTGGGAATGCAATACAAGAAGAAAAACAGTCCCTTTCTTCAATAAGCTTACATTCTACAGTGCAATAAGTCTATATTCTAAGTTTACATAAAAGGAAGCTAAAAAGCAGGGGGGTAGGGGGATGACAGTGTCCAGAGCTGGGGCATGGTAGAGAAAGAATGAAGAGTTAGTAGTGTAACCTAGAGAGGAATGAAGGCATGCTTTAAAACAGAAGTTCTGAGTATATACAGCCAATCAGAGAGGAAGATAATTCTAGGAGTGGAATGAACTTCCAGGGTAAAGAAGTTTCTGTGGTATGGTAGATAAAGTATCAAGAGTCAGGAATATACCTGGAGAGGATACATAACCTGAATATAAAAATGTCACATCATTTAAAAAAAATGGAAATGAACAGAAAGTAGTACTCAAAATTGTGACTAGGGAAGATATACTTAACCAGAGAAGGAATAGAAGAAATAATAAAAGACAATTTCATAAAATTAAAATTTCTGCATGAATAAAATCGATAAAGGTAAAATATGAGAAACTTTTGAATGGGAAAAATATTTACACCAGATATCTGATATGTCTGGCACAATCCCTCTCCCTCTCTCTGTCTAATTATACAGATATATAACAGCACAACCCATTTTCTAATAGGTCAAAGAATGTGAACAAAACATTTTTTTGAACAAAACATTTTCAAAAAGAATTATAACCTTTTGAAGAACACTTGAAATCATTTAATAACAGGAAAAATAGAAATGAAAATAACTCTAAGATTTTTACTTCACATGCCACAAATTGACAAAAAATGACAAAAAATTAGAACATTAAATACCAGGGTGAAGGAAGATGTAGGGAGATAAGTACACATACATCCTTTGTGGAATTAGGAAAACGTCAACTCTTCTGGGTATTGATTTGGAATTGTGGAAGAAAAGTGATTCAAATTTCTATACTTTTTGACCCCAAAATCTCATCAGAGGCCTTAAAATCCAAAGAAGTCAAAGGTAGAAATAAAGTTTCAATCTATTTTAAAATATTCACAGGAACATGCTTTCTGGTTGCGAAGAACCAGAAACAAAGTGGGTGCCCATAAATTAGGGAATGGTTGAAAAACCTCTGGTAAGTGGAATATTTATGATGGAATGATAATTGTTCAATAAGTAATGATGAATGAACAATTCAGAGAAAGATAGAAAGTTTTATATGAACCCATAAAGAGAAAAAAGGCAGAACCCAAAATATAATCTATACAATGATTACAACAATGTAAATGAAAGGAATAAACATTAAAAGAGGAATGACTGAAAAACCAACTATATTCCTGGAGAATGGATCATGAAACATAAATCTCTCTTCATATTGAAGAAGCAAAGACTATTAGAGCAGGATATTAGATACTCTGTCAGGTACAGCCACTGTATCATGTGTTATTACTTATTATGGATTACAAGGGAATATTCAATCTGGTGGGTGGTGGGAGGGAAAGGAAAGGGTTCTTACCCCACAATACCTTAGACATGTGTGGGAGGTAATGACAAGAGGCAGTATTAACATACAAGTAAAAAATAAAAATTTAAAGTAATATGACTTAGCTTCTATTGTCTGTTACAGTGGAGACAAGACATATATGCACGAAGCAATTACAACTTGGTTCTTAGAATAAGTTTCAAATTGACGAAAGGTTAAGGAGACCTAAGTTCAGATGTGGATTCAGATGCTGAGTTCAAATCTAGCTTCACTAAGATAGCTCTGTGGCCTTGGACAAGTCATTTCACCTCTGTTTACTTCAATTTCCTCAATTGTAAAATAGGGGGGAAATAGTACCTATCTTGTAGAGTTATTTTTAAGATCAAGTAAGATAATATTTGTAAAATGCTTAGCATAATGCCTGGCACATAGTAAGTGCTATATAAATGCTATATGCACGTAATTACCTTGTGATCTTTGGCAAGTCATTTAAGCTCTATTGACCTCACTATATTCATTTTTAAGGTAAGGAAGTTGGGAAAGATGGCACATATAGTAGCTCTTATTCAATGCTCTGATGGTCATACAATGGGCAATAGGGAATAACTTAATGTCTTTGAATAATAGAGTGACAGTATTCCCATGAAAGTATATATATTCAGGAAGAACAGCTGGGTGTAGTGAACCTCGCTTTTTGAAACAGATATGATCCACAAAAATTACAGATGACATAAATTTGGTGAATTGATTTATATTTTAAATGTACTTGGGGGGAGGCGTCTTGATGTTTAAGGAAATTTATTGAATAGGTTTAGGATTGTAAAGTGAAAAAGTCATCCTTATTTCCAGATATTGATTTCAATGTATCTCCAAATCTCTACCATCTTTTCCACATGTCACTGCCACTAATTTGTAAAGAAGTTGTTGTTCAGTCATATATAGCTCCTCATGACCCCATTTGTGCTTTTCTTGGCAAAGATACTGGAGTGGTTTGCCAGTTCCTTCTCTAGCTTATTTTACAGATGAGGAAACTGAAGCAAACAGAATTAAATGACTTGCCCAGGGTCACACAGCTAGTAAGTGTCTGAGGCCATATTTGAATACAGGAAAATAAGACTTCCTGACTTCAGACCCAGGACTCTATCCATTGTGCCACCTAGCTGCCCCTTTGTAGAGAAGAGGGTTAAACATATTTCATTATCATCTGATCCGTGTTGGGAATTATTAATCAGTACTGCCTAATCCAGAGCTGCCAGTACATGTATCATATTAATATGGTGAAAATATGATTAAATATTTATTTGCTTTCTAGTACTTGCTAGAAATCTCTCCACTGCAATAATCCTAAGTGTGTACCCGAAAAATTCTGAATTGTGGGGACAACTATATAATCCCTGAACAATCTTAATTCTGGTCTAATTGTTAGACTGTAGCATATATTTTGCAATCTCTATTAGATATCTACATTACCTTGTATTTGCCTTTTTAAAGAGAAAGAGAAGGAGGGGGAACAGAGTATATCCTATACCAAATTCAATTCAATTCAACTGACATTTAAGAACTAATGTGCCTGAGGCAATGTTATAGGTGCTGAGTATACAAAAACACTGGCAGGTAGGTGGATAGAGTGCCAGGCCTGGAGTCAGGAAGACTTATCTTCTTGAGTTCAAATCTGGCTTCAGACATTTACTAGCTGTGTGACCCTGGGCAAGTCACTTATCCTTGTTTACCTCAGTTTCCCCATCTATTAAATGAGCTGGAGAAGGAAATGTTAAACCACTGTGGTATCTTTGCCAAGAGAACCTCCCAAAAGGGGTGGACATTACTGAAATGACTCAACAACAACATATAAAGACAAAAACAATATATTCCCTGCCCTCAAGGAGCTTACACTCTAGTCAGTCTTCTTACTTTGCAGTGAAATAATAATGAAGAAGAATTGGTATCAATGATGGTATTTCTCCCCACCTCTAATTATTTTCTTTGTCCATCCATCATTTTGGTAGGAAAAGGAAAAAAAATGAAAAGAGAGTGATGGGAAAGCTGAGGAAGAGAAAGTAATAGGTAATGTAGTAATAAAGGTGAACTCCAGAGAGGTTTGTACCTTTTTTAAAAGGTAGGAACAAAAACTACTGAGAGCAGAACTTAGTTTGACACTCCTCACCCAAGCGATTATCTTCTACCATGCCACTTTGTTGGTGAACTCACTTAACAGATCATGTTTTAAGCTACATTCTTGCTCCTCCTTTTTATGGAAAAAGTGAGTGCCTCGGATGGGAAATATTACTCTTTTTTTAAAAAAGAAACTGTAACAGACAAACTAGGAGAGGGAGAATGGCATAGTTTTTTTTTTTGTGTGTGTCATTATGTAGACAATCTACCTGGAGGGCAAAAACATCTTCTGCCAATCATGACTGCTCTAGCACTCACACACCTTAGCATCGAAATGTAGCAAACAAAAATTACAGCCTGTTAAAGCATATACGGGATTTGTGCTGGGTTTATGTATGTATTTATACTCATAGGAGGTTATTTTGACTTTTAGCAGCATTTAATTATGAAATGGTTTTGTTGAAATTCCCAATGATAAAGAATGTGGCAGTTCTATTTGAATGTAGCCTGATTGCTTTAAGTGTCCAAAATCCAGAGTAAGAATTATGGTGGACTTATGGGATGCAACCAAAGCAGTACTTAGGGAAAAATTTACATCTCTAAATGCTTGCATCAATAAAATAAAAGGCAGATCAATGAATTGGGCATGCAACTAAAAAGCTAAAAAAAAACCAGATTAAAAATTCTCAATTAAATATCAAATCAGAAATCCTGAAAACCAAAGGAGATATTAAAAAAAAATTAAAAGTAAGAAAACCATTGAACTAGTACATAAAAACAAGAGCTGGTTTTATGAAAAAAATAAACCATTGGTTAATTTTATTAAAAAAAGAAGAAAGAAAACCAAATTGCTGTTATCAAAAATGAAAAGGGTGAATAGGTGATAGGTATGCAAAAACACTGGCAGGTAGGTGGTACAGTGGATAGAGTGCCAGACCTGGAGTCAGGAAGACAATAAAGAAGAAATTAAGGCAATAATTAAAAGCTATTTTGCCCAGTTATATGCCAATAAATCATGTAATCTAAGTGAAATGCAGGAATATTTATAAAAATATAAATTGCCCATATTAAGAGAAGAAGAAAGAGAAACATAAATAATCCCATTTTAGAAAAATAAATTGAACAAGTCATCAATGAACTCCCTAAGAAAAATCCCTAGGGACAGATGGATTCACAAGTGAATTCTACCAAACATTTAAAGAACAATTAATTCTAGTACTATAGAAACTGTTTGGGAAAACAGACAAAGAAGGAATCCTACAAAATTCCTTTTATGACACAAATATAGTGCTGATAACTGAAACAGGAAAAGCCAAAAAGAGAAAGAAAACTATAGACCACTTTCTCTAATGAATGTTAATGCAGAAACGTTAAATAAAATACTAGCAAGGAGATTATAGCAATATATCAACAGGATCATACCTTATGATTAGGTGGGATTTATACCAATAATGCAGGGCTGGTTCAATATTAGGAAAGCTATTAGTATAATTGAACATATCAATAATAAAACCAACAGAAATCATGTGATTTTCTCAATAGATGCAGAAAAAGCTTTTGACAAAACATAGCACCCATTTGTACTAAAAAAACAAAACAAACCATCAAGAGTTTAGGAGTAAATGGAGCTTCCCTTGAAATGATAAGTAGTATCTATCTTAAACCATCAGCAAGCATTATCTGTAATAAGAATTAGCTAGAAGCTTTCCTAGTAAGATGAGGGGTGAGGCAATAATGCCCATTATCACCACTATTATTCAATATTGTACTAGAAATATTAGCTATAGCAATAAGAGAAGAAAAAGAAATTGAAGGAATTAGAATAGGCAATGAGAAAACAAAATTATAACTGTTTACAGATGTGATGTATGAAAAGTCCTAGAGATACAGTTTCTGTGTAATTAATAATCAATTTTATTAGTTATGGCTAACAGATAATCAATAAAATGACAGTCACTTGGCTTTCTCTCATAAACCAAAGACAAATCATGGAGGCCACTCAATGCTTATACACCCTTGGAAGAGTGGGTGTTCCCAACAGGTGGAAATCAACTCAGATTAGTTAACAATTAATGAGAGAATGAATATTGTAATTAGAGATGAGCTTATAGGGGGTGGGTACTTGATTTTGATCCTGTTACTTTTAGGTAAAGAGAGAATCAGTTCAAGCCAGATCACACCTGCCTTGGGGCAATTTATATGAAAGGATCAATCCTTCACCTAGTCAATGAACAATGAACAGTGGAGGGCTAAGAGTTCCACCTGGATTGGATAGTTTTTTTAAGGCCTAATAGTTGGGTGGGGTGAGAAGCATATATCTAGAGGATTTGTACCATCTCATCTATCAGCAATGTCCTTCACTAGGTCTGGGATTTGAATGAAAAAATAGAAAGAGAAAAGTTCCTGGATCTTCCCGATATTAATTGGTTATTAATAATCATTTCTCTCACAGATGATATGATGGCATAGAAAATCCTAGAGCATCAACTTAAAAACTAGTTGAAATAATTAATAACTTTAGCAAAGTTGCAGGCTACAAAATAAAACCACATAAATCATCAGCATTTCTGTATTTTACCAACAAAGCACAGCAGCATCAAAAGAGAAATTCCATTCAATATAACCACAGACAACATAAAATACTTGGGAGTCTACCTGCCAAGACAAACCCAGGAACGATATGAACTCAATTACAAAAGACTTTTCAAATAAAGTCGGATCTGAACAATCGAAAAATATAAATTACTCCTGGGTAGGCCAAACCAATGACAATTCTACCTAAATTAATTTACTTATTCAGTGCCATGTCAATCGAGCTATGAAAAAAAATTTTATAGATCTAGAAAAAATTTTAATAAAATTAATCTGGAAGAACAAAAGGTTGAGAATATCAAAGGAATTAATAAAAAAATGCAAAGGAAGGTGACCTAGCCATACCAGTTCTGAAACTATATTATAAAGCAGCAATCTTCAAAACTAACTGGTATTGGCTAAGGAATAGAATGGTGGATCAGCAGAATCAATTAGGTACACAAGACACAGTAGTAATAAATGACCATAGTAATCTATGTTTGATAAACCCAAAGACCTGAACTTTTGAGATAAGAGCTCACTATTTGATAAAAACTGCTGGGAAAACTAGAAAATTGTGTGGCAGAAACTAAGTACAGACCAACATCTTACACTGTATACAAAGATAAGGTAAAAATAGTCACATAGTTTAGACATAAGTTTAGACATAAATGATGATACCATAAGCAAATTAGGAGAGCAAAGAATAGTTTATCCATCAGATCTATGGAAACAAGAATTTTTAACCAAACAAGAGATGGCAATATGAGATGTAAAATGGATAATTTTGATTATATAAATTTATGAAATGTATAAATTTATAAAATTATATAAACATATAATATATAATATATATATAAATATAAACATTTATAAATTTATAAAATTGTATAAATTTGATTATATAAAATTTTATAAGTTTTTACACAAACAAAATCAAGATTAGAAGGAAAACAGAAATCTAGGAAATAATTTTTACAGTATGTGTCTCTGATAAATGCATCATTTCTTGTATCTATAGAGAACAAAGTCAAATTTATAAGAATATAAGTCATTCCCCAAATGATAAATGGTTGAAGGATATGAACAAGCAGTTCTCAGATGAAGAAATCAAACCTATCTATACTGATGGAAAAAATGCTCTATATCAATATTGACAAAAGGAAGTGCAAATTAAAACAACTCTGAGGTACCACCTCACATCTATCAGACTGGCTAATATGATAGAAAAAGAAAATGATAAACGTTGGAGAGGATGTGGGTAAATTGGGACACTAATATATTGCTGGTGGAGTTGCGAACTGATCCAACCATACTGGAGAGCAATTTGTAACTATGCCCAAAGGGCAATTGAGCTGTACATACCCTTTGATCCAGAAATACCACTACTAGATCTGTATCACAAAGAGATCATAAAAAAGGGAAAAGAACCCACGAGTACCAAAATATCTAAAGCAGCTCTTTTCGTGGTGGCAAAGAATTGGAAATTGAAGGGATACCCATCAATTGGGGAATGGCTGAACAAGTTGTATTATATGAATGTAATGGAATACTACTGAGTTATAAGAAATGAGAAGCAGGAAGATTTCAGAAAAACCTGGAAAGACTTACAGAGTAGAACCAGGAAAACATTGTATACAGTAACAGCAAAATTATGTAATTAGTTCTTAGCAATACAGTGATCCAAGACAATTCCAAAGGACTTATGTTGGAAAATGCTATTTGCTTGCTGAGAAAGAAGTGATGGAGTCTGAATGTAGATTGAATGTAGATTTTCACTTTATCTTTTTCATAGTTTTTTTCTTTTAGTTTGTTTCTTCTTTCACAATATGACTAATATGGAAATATATTTTACATGATTGCACATATATAACCTGTTTAAAATTCTTACCTTTTTAGGGAGTGGAGAGAGAGAGAGACAGACAGACAGAGAATTTGGAACTCAAAATTTTTAAAAAATGAGTGTGATCTTGACTATTATAAATTCACAAATTAAAAATGAAGATGTTATCTGCATCCAGAGAAAGAACTGATAAATAGAAGTATCTATAGAGTAATCTTAATGCATATATACAGACATGCATATGTGCACCTACTTATGTCTAATGGTAGGGTGTTGGGGGAGTGAAGGAAAAAATTACATGTTTATTGTATATTTGGAGAGAATAACAAATTGTACATGTAGATTTGCAGTTTCTTGTGTAATCATTTTTTTTATTCTACTGTGTTATGGAAATATTTGATTTTTTTCAGTGAATTGAAAATAAAATAACTTTTAAAAAAATGAATGTTAATTGTTTTTACATGTAATAGGAAAAAAACCCCATGATTTAAAAAAAAGAAACTGAAACTTAACTAAAACAAAAACAAAAAAAGATTGCTTCCAAAAACAGAAAAAAAAAGTTTTATGGTGAGGCAATCAAGTCTACTCCTTGGTGCAGAAATTTGCTGTAACTTAGGGAAGTTTCCTTAAGAGGTCTGGGGAGGCGTATGGAGAGCTTATCCAGACATAGCTTCTTATAATGACATTTCTATCTCCTCCTTCTCTACATACCCAAAGAGTAACATTCAGATCACACCCCTTGCTACCAGAGTGTGTGGGTACCTTTCATGTTGATTGTTCCAGGAGTAATTTGTGGTACTTGCCCTAGTGGTAGGTATAAAAATTCCTCATTAAAACTTTAGTTCAAAGGAATAGAATGAACTTTCTATTCCTTGAAAAAAACAAAATAAAACTGTTACTGCTAAAATTCGTTTTTTTTAAAGTAGTTTCTAAATCCACTTGATTAAGTACACTGCACATTGTAGTTTTCTTTAAAACATTATCAGGAAACATTTACTGAATACTTAAGGATTAGCTCTGAATTTAGAGTCAGGGGACCTTCATTAGAATTCTAGGTCTGCAGCTTACTGCTTGTCCCGGTTTCCTTATGTATAAAATGAAAGTGTTGGATTAGATTGCTTCTTTGGTCCCTTCCAACTGGAAATCTGTGATCGTACTTTCTTTTTCCCATTCTGATGGGACAAATATTGAAGACTTTTGGGATTGTAGGTGTTATTTTCATATCAGTTTTAGCCTCTATGTCATTTAATCCTTTTGTTATAGAAGTACTTGTGTGAGAGAGACACTCATAGGAGAAAGAGACAGAGAGAAGGGAGAAGAGAAGAGGAAGGGAGAGACCAGATGAGCAAGGGAAGAGAGAGAGAGAGAGACAGACAGAGACAGAGAGACAGAGAGAGACAGAGAAACAGAGACACAGGCAGAAAGACAGAGATAGACAGAAAAAGACAGAGAAAGATAGAGACAGAGAGACAGACAGAGGGAGAGACAGAGAGAGAAAGAGAGAGAGAGGCAAAGAGAGAGGCAGAGATAGAAAAAGAGAGAGTGAGAGATGGAAAGAGGGAGAGAGGGAGACAGAGAGAGATAGAGACAGATACAGAGAGAGACATGCACAGAGACAGACAGACAGAGAAATGGAGAGGGGGGCAGGGAAAGGGGAAGGGGAGGCGTGCCACTTTTTTACTGAGCATTCTGTGGAAAGTTACTGTTAGAAATTAAAATAAACCATGAATCCAAGGAAAAATTACAGCAACATTGAGAAGTTCAAATAAGTTGTATATTAAATTAGGCATACTCTGCATCTCAGATATGAACTTCCTTTAATGCTGTGCTGTATTCTTTTAAACTCTTAAATGTTATATATTTCAGTACTCTTAAAATGTTGGATGTTGGAGGGGATGTCAAGTGGGATGCTAATGCACTGTTGGTGGAGTTGTGAATTGATCCAACCATTCTAGAGGGCAATTTGGAACTATGCCTAAAGAACTATGAAACTGCACACCTTTTGATTCAGCAAAATCACTGCTAGGTCTATATCCCAAAGACATCCAAAAAAAAAAAGGAAAATTACCTATTTCTACCAAAAAATATTTATAGCAGTTCTTTCTGTGGTGGTTAAGAATTGGAAATCAAAGGGAAGCCCATCAATTGAGGAATGGCTAAACAAGCTGTGGTATATAATTTTAATGTAATATTTATTATGCTATAAGAAATTACAAACAAGATGATTTTGGAAAAACCTGGGAAGACTTACATGAACTGATGTATAGTGAACTGAACAGAACCAGAATGTTGCACACAGTAACAGCAATATTATTCAATGAAGAATTGTGACTGACTTAGCTATTCTCAGCAATACAGTGATCTAAGGCAATTCCAAAGAACTAATGAAGCATGCTATATGCCTCAGAGAAAGAACTGATGTTGTTTGAATACAGACTGAAGGATGCTATTTTTCACTTTCTTTTCTTTCATTTTTGAAATTTTATTCTAGTCTTCTTGTACAAAATGACTAATATAGAAATGTTTTACATAATTGCACATGTATAACCTATATCTGATTGCTTACCATCTCAAGGAGGGAGTGAGAGAAAGATAGAACATTAAAAAAAATTTCTGGATATATCTTCTCTCCATGTCCTCACCTCCCCGTCCTACACTCCTCTCACCACAGTGTGAAAAACAGAAAAAAGAAAAAAAAGTCAAGCAAAATGAACCAACACAGAGTGATTTCTGGCAAATGCTAAATTGGTACCCATAATGCCAGTCTTGTTAAGAAAAGGAAAGAGGTACATTTCTTCTCTCTGCTCTGGAGCCAAAATTTGTGATTATAATTGTATCATATTTGCCTTTAATTTATTGTTCTTTTAATTCATATTGCTTGAGTTTTAACCTTCAGGTGATATTGAAAGCTACTATTTGGATCAAGAGCTGCTCTTGTCACAGCCTTGACCTGGCAGTTTATGCATGCCTTGATTGGGGCAGAGAGGCTGAGTAACAGCTGTGCTCTTTATGGTTCCTGAAGTCAACAGCCTTTTATCCCTCATCTCTTCTCCTCTCTACAGGGTAGTGCCAACTTGTAATAAATGCTTAATAAATGCTTGTTGACTTTCAAGGTGTGTGTGTGTGTGAATTTTGGAGATCTATTAGAACTTAGCTATAAGAACTTAGGTACTCCCTAAATTCTAGACATAGAATCAATCAGGATCCAAGAAATTTTAGGACATTTACAATGTGAATATATTTAGTTCCTTATGACTATGGGTAGTTCCTTGTTAGTAAACAAAGAACTATATGCCAGGAAAGTTCTTCAAAATGTTTGACTCACTGACTTCCAGTGGGATCGGTTACTGTGAGCAGTAGCAGAGATACCAGAGGAACTTTGGAGAGTCCTTGGACCAAAAATTACAACATAGGAAGGGAGTATGGAACTTAAGATACTGTGTCAACTAGATTTTACAAGGATTGGTGCTTCCCAAGGTCTAAACTATATAGTTGCTGTCAGGGGCATGAGTTGGCTTTCATTTTCAATTGATTCATGTCAGAACAGGGTGAGAGGAAATGCGATATAGTGTAAAGGTCACTAAACTTGGAGTCAGGGAAGAATTGAGAAGTCACTTAATGTCTCTGTGCCTCAGTTTCCTCTTCTATAAAATGAAAGGATTGGACATAGTATTATAAGGTCTCCTCTAGCTCTAAATCTTTGATCCTCTGACTCAGCTGCAAGTCCTCTCAAGGAACAGTTTCATTATTAATGATACTCATCCCTTCTCCAACTTTGAACTTGGCACATTCTCTTTCCTCAGCCACAACTCTTCTTAATTCCTGTCAACATCTTTACTTGAATTCCCTCCCTTCTTTGTAGAGGTATGGAATGGGACAGACAGTGAACAGGATTTATATAGTCATAATGCATATAATTTTTGTGTTTCTACTGACTTCATTCTACATTGGTGCATACATATCTTTCCATGTTTCTCTAAATTCCTCATTTTTGTCATTTGTTATGGTGCAGTAACATCCAGTTGCATTCATAGAGAGACAGGCAGTATGGTACGATGGAAAGAGCATTTAGATTTGGATTTAGAGGATCTGGGGTCAAATACTATTTCTACTACCTACTTGCTGTATGGACTTGGGGGAAATTTCTTCATCTCTCTGGAACTGTTTTCTTCTATGTGAAATGAGACTAGATAATCTCTGAGGTCCCTTCCAGTTCTAAAGCTATGATCCCATCATATATCACTGTTTGTTTAGTTGTTCCCCAATGAATTGACTTTCTTTGTTTCTAGTTTATTGTTGCCACAAGAAAATCCCAATTTAAAACAAATTATTCATTGTTAGAGTACTCAAATATTGACAAATTAAAGGTCATTTCCCCCCTTCTTGTTAATTTTCATGAATGATGTGATCTAGTTGCCTTCTCTGATAATAAATAGCTCTTTGGAGGATAACCAATGAAAACTACCAGATACCGGAAGGGGGCTCCATTATAATAGCTGGATTCTGAGTGATTTTCCTTTGTAAAGAGTGCGTTAGAGATTCTTAAGTTGAGAGGTCAAAAAAATCTGTGGAATTGCCAAGTAAGAGAATACTCTTATGCATATAAGATATAATGATGTGTTACTTGACTCATTTGTGGGTGGGCTGTTCATTTCATTTAGAAGCATTGAATTCCAGCACATGACAGCTCTATGGGCACCCCATGGAGCGAAGGAAAAGGTTAATCTACACCCACTCTCCATCTCACAGTTACTGGTATGTTGCCAAGTTTACTCCCCTTTCCTCAACCTGACTCCCCCATCCCCAACCACGAACACTGCAGCTAGTTTTTGTTTTTGTTGTTTTCCCCTCCCCTCTTTACTCTTCCTTTCTTCCACCCTTTAGATTACTTTGGATATCTTTACTCTTGTTTTGGCATCCTTCCTGGTTTTTCTTGCATAACACATTTGACTAGTATTGGTAGAAATGGATCAGAGAAGTACAGGGTAAATACAGAAAGAAAGAATTTGTGTCTAGCACAGAGAATCCAGAAGAGTCTTATTTCCCTACATACCATTGTAGTTTTTGCCTGGATTTATTAGAAGAACTTGGTCAATGAACTAACTCAACTATGCCTAAGATAACTTTGGCTTTAAAACAATGAACATTTACAGTAGTCCTGTAAATGCATGTTTAAACATCTCACTTCCATCAGATTTTTGGTTTAATTTATTTACGATCAAAAAGGGGGTTATAACACATTAGATATCTTTAGCTGCAATCCTGAGATATTTTATAGATCTTCCAAAACACACATTGGAGCATAAAACCATAATTGTTAAAATTATTGACTCATTGACAATCTCCTTAATGAAGAAAATGACATTAAAAAAACCACCAAAATCCAAAGATTGACAGCTGCTCTAAAGTATGCTTTGCTAAGTTTGTGGCTCCAAAATGTTAGAATATCACAGAATCTGAGTTTGGAGAAACCATCATTATGTGATGGTTTAACCTCTACCTAATCAAGTATCGTTACTACAGTATCCCTAATGAATTTGTCATTTAGCCTCTGCTGGAACTCTTACAGTTGGGAGACACCCACAGACTAAGAAAGTCGCGCATTCTGTTTTTTGTATATTTTTGTATATTTCTGACTGTGAAGAGTTTCCCCCCTCCCTTTTTGCTTCTTTCTATCCTACTTCTTTACAGAGTCTACCCATTATTTATAGTTCTTTCCAGAAAAGCTTAATCTCTTTTCCACATGAGAGCCCTTTGATTACTTGTAGATTAATGTATTGATATGCTTAGAGGACCCAATATTTGTGTTTTGGCCACTATCAAATAATTATTATCTAACTCTAAGTATATGCTGGTCATTCTCCTTCAAGAAAAAAATCAACAGGGCTTTCAGCCTAACTTTCTATTCTCCAGGCTATCAAGGAGAATGATAAAATACCGGAGAAGGGTGTCAATGTAACAACAACAACAACAACAACAACAACAACAACAACAACAGAGTGGTTATATTTGTAATGGTGTTAAGAAATACAAAAATAAACATCAGAAAACATTTATTTCTCTTTCAAATTGTTGTTTCAGTAACCTTCAGTAATGAAGCACCAATACTTGTCTCTTCTTCTGACTCTTACTCAATGCTCTCTCACATGACAGCCTCTATGGATATACAGCATCATTCCTTGGAAGACAGTAAGCTGCTGCTTCTTCAGAGCCTCCAGGTCCTCCTCCTTTAGGCAAAGCCTCATATTGACGACTTAGCTCCGTGTTTTGCATTTCTTAACACCATTACAAATATAACCATACTATAGTTAGTACACAACACATTGGTAGGGCAGTGCCTGACAACACATGTCTTGCATTGCAACACCTCAGAAGTAGGCTATGCCATTAGTCCACAGGAGTCAAGACTAATTGTCGCATTATTGCATGGACAACAGCTCAGATGTCTTTCAATATAGTTTATTGTGGTCATTGTATAAACTGTGTTCCTGGTTCTACCCCACTCTTCATCACTTCTTACATGTCTTCCTAAGCTTCTCTGAATTCTTCATATTCATTTTTTTGTGGTACAATAGTACTCTAGTGAATTTATTGATTACATTTTGTTTGGCCATTGCCAAATTGATACTTTGTTTTTGCTAAAACAGGAAAATGCTGCTGTAAATATTTTTTCTGTATGTGGTACCTTCTCTTTACTCACTGGCCTTCTTGGACCTATGTGCCCAGTAAAAAAAAAATGTGGTCTGTTGCATTTTCTATATATATTTGGAGCAATTCGGGCAGGGAGCGCATTATATTTCTTCTGCCATCTTGACTCTATAACAGGCTTCTAACAGATCTTCTTGCCTCAGTCTCTCCCTTTCTAGTTCTACACAGCTGACAAAGAGGTATCCTTAAAGCATAGGTCTGGTTATATCACTTGTCTACTCAAGATGCTTCAGATAACATAAACTCCTTGGTTTGGCATTTAAAGCCCATTACAACCTGGCTCCAACTTTTATTTCCCTACCCTTCCCACATTCTGTGCTTTAAGATGGTCTCATAACATACTGTCTTTCATATGTGACATTCTATCTCTTCTCTGTGCCTTTGGGCTATTGTCCAGGCCTGATTGGCCCTTCTTTCTCATATCATGCTGTTAGAATCTTGAGCTTTATTCAGTGCTTGTCTCTGTGAGCCGCAAATCCCAGTATGTCAGTCAGTTCTCAAACTCCTGTTGCACAGAATATGAACTCATCATCATCATCATCATCATCCAAGACAGTTTTAGCAGGGAGGGCACAAGGAGGTGGGGTAGGATGAGGAAGGTCTTCAGTGTGGAAGAATATGCTTCATTAAAATTCTGATGGAAACCAGGAATTTGAAGATGTGGAGACAAGGAGGGAGTGTATTACAGACATGGGAGACAGCCAATTCAAAGACATGGAAAGAGGAGGAGAGCTATGTGTGAGGTATAGCAAGAAGGTCGATTTGGTGAACTAGAGAGCACAGAAAGAAGAGCAATGTGTAAAGGTGGACAAGGGATGGGGCCATGTTATAAAGTGCTTTAAAATGCTAAAAAAAACCCTAAAAAACAAACAAAAAACCCCCAACCCACCCAAAGTAGTTTATATCTACCTTAGAAGGATTAGGAAGTCATTGGAGCTTAACAAGTAAAGGAGTAACACAGTCCAACCTTTGCTTTAAGAAAATCACTTCCACAGCTCTCTCAAGGAAGGGAAGATGAGGTAGGCTCAGTTAGGAGGCTATTGAAATTGTCCAGGGGAGAGGTGATAAGGACTTGAGGACTTTGTGAATTATGGCTAGATGGAAAGATTTTGTGGAGATGAAAAGGAAGATATTTGGTAATTGATTTGATATGTGGAGTAAATGAAAGTGAGGATTTGGTGAAAACAATAAAGTTGCAATCCTAGGTCACTGGAGTACTCTCTACAGAAATAGGCAAGTTCAGAAGCTACATGCATACACATACACATACATGTATAATTTACTTTATAATGGAACTTGATATGAGGAGTATATTTTTGTGTTGCTTTGAAACCTTTTAGCTTTGAAAGTGGAGGGAGGAGAGAATGGGGAATAAAATCAGGGAGTTTTGAGATACAAAGGCAAAAAAGGGATCTCACAATAAGTGTTGTCTTTTTCTCAGGGAACTAAAAAAGTAAAGGAGGAGAGAATGGGGAATAAAATCAGGGAGTTTTGAGATACAAAGGCAAAAAAGGGATCTCACAATAAGTGTTGTCTTTTTCTCAGGGAACTAAAAAATGGTCCTCAGATAAGAGGATGAGAGGAGAAAGAGGGAAGAAATTTAAGGATAGAGTTTTGGGATAGTTTCTGTGGGGAATGGAATAGAGACTCAATCAAGGAAGAGCAAAATGATTATTTTGCTTCAGTGAGGGCCTAGGTGAGATTAAATAACTTAGATTTGTCGTGGATATGTTCATTTCCATTGGGTGACTCTCTCTGTCTCTGTTCAGCAGCAGGTGAGTAGGAGTAGAGAAGGCAGATGGTGGGAGTAATCCAGGGTTTGGGTTTCACAAGATATGAAAAGTGATAGGATAAATCTTAATATTTCTCTCCGCGTTTCTGTTTAAATTCTACTTCTAAGTGGCATTAGAAATGATCGGCATGTGCCATTGTGATAAGTGTCAGTTAACCCTGAAAAGCACAAGTTCTAATCTAGCGCTCCCAGAGTCTGGTATCAGCATGGAGCTATAGATCAAAGATGGTAGCACTGCTGAGAGGGCTAATGGGAATCTGGGAACGCCAGCTAGTTCTGGGGCTGTGCAGCAATTGTGAAGGAAAAGAGAACCAGTAGGATAGAATTAGAAACAATCTATTCTCCTGTGATCTTTTAAACTCAAAACTGGTCCAGAATGAATTATGATCCAATTGCCTCCCCCCTCCTGCCATCCTCCCAAACCAAGACAGTGCCAGATGCCCTGAAATGCAACCAGACTCCAAGGCAGGTTTGTCTGGAGCCACCAGTAAGTGGGAGTTTCCAGAGATTTCCATGTCAGTCCCTCTGCCAGGCAGGGGGAGTACTGGAGCTGCTGGAGCATAACATCGATTAGGGAGAGATCCTTATCAAAGTGAAAGCATATACACAGCCACAGACAACCTTTTGGCTAATGTTATTGCCAACCTTTTGCTCCCTGCCCCTACAGCTATTGCAGTGGCTATGGAAAGATAAGAGGTTCTGCTAACCTCTGGCTGATTATGTTTTTACATTGTCTTCCAAGAGATGGCATTGAAATTGTATATTTTATTTCTCCCCATTTCCTAGTAACCACTCTGATTTTATGTAAACACGGTCCCTTAACTATGTCCCTTCCATCTTGTTTTATTCTGGGCCCTTTAGACTGTTGTATAAATTTCAGTTACTACTGGAGAAAAACATAAACGATCAAAAAATTTCAGGATCACTGAAGTTACTTAAATTTGTTGAGTTGCTTTTTATAGTTGTATCTGACTCTTTGTGATCTCATTTAAGATTTTCTTGTCAAAGATACTGTGGTAGTTTGCCATCTCCTTCTCCAGCTCATGTTACAGATGAGGAAACTGAAGCAAACAAGGTTAAATGACTTGCCCAGAGTCATATAGCTAGTAAGTGTCTGGGGCCAGATTTGAACTCAGGAAGATGAATCTTCCTGACTCCAAGCCCTGCACACTATCCATTGTAACACCTAGCTGGCCTCACTTAAATTTAGGAAACACAAAACTAGAAGCAGTATCTGCAAACCTTTAAAAGGATCATTATTTACAATTGAAGGGGAAGGATACATGTCCTTTTAAGAAATTTCAAGTATTTGTGGAAACAATGGTGCTTCATGATACATTAAAAATTCTTTCCAAACTGGTGTAATATTACAAGTTATACCCAAGAGAGTGGAGTTTAGGCTATGCAATGTGTAACAATGATTTCTGAGAAACATTTTATTTTATTTTTCTCTATTTTGAGGGGTGCAAAAATGATAATTTCAGCAATAATGGAAATAGTTTCTAAATAACAATGTTCTTTGTGGGAATAGTTCAAATTTTAGTAAATCATACTACATGAAAGAATTCCTGAGAGGCAGAAAGAAGTAGAAGTCCTTCACTAAAGCCACTCTCCCTACTTTTTTCCATTCTATGTCTTTTAAGAACGGATAAAGATATGTACTTAGAATCCAAAATTCAGGCATCTCTTTTTTTCAAGTAGGTGGCTAAATATGGCTTTACCTTGGTTTTGAGGTGAAGGATTTTTGTCTAAGTTTTGTACAAGGTATAAGCATTCACAAAAATAGGCTTGTTGAAAGCAAAATCATAGAACCTTTTTGTAATCAGACATTGTTGGTTTCATTCTCCAATACTTCTGAATGATTAAAAATTGAAACAGATGTTAAAAAACCTCATTTCTAAAAGAAATAGATGAATTCTAACTAATTTAGCCAGTCTTGAAAAAGTCTTTAAATTCAAGACTTCTCTCCCTAAATGAGAAATGTTCTCTAAAATTAATTTTAGTATTCATTAAGCAATTTGGAAGCAGGTGCTATGGTAAAAGAGCTATAACTAGGAATTCTGGTACTTGGGGAAAATTCAGTTAGTCTGCTGGGTCAGATGGGGATATATCTAACATGATGACTCTTGTGGACTAGAGACAGAGGTCTAAGAGATTGAGAAATTGCCAGGGTATTTAAAGGGAACAGGAGTTGGATTAGAGAAGAAGACTGTATGTCAGGAATTGAATTTATTGGAGAGAAGGAGCTTGGAGGTTTATATACAAGAAACTGGAAAGGACAGAGAAACACAAAAGGTGAGACAGGTGATTTCTGAGTGACAGTTTCAGAGGGAGGGTCTGAAAGTGGTAGTAAGAAACAAGGATTATGCCAATTCCTTTGTCTTCCTGGTCCTATGTGACAGGAAGCAGCAAGGTGTCTTGGTAGATTACAGCACTTGGCCTGGAGTCAGGAAGACCTGAGCTCTAATCCAGTCTAAGATACTAATAGCTGTGTGACCCTGGACAAGTCACTTAACCTCTGCCTTAATCCACTAGAGAAGAAAAAGGCAAACCACTCCAGTATCTTTGCCAAGAAAACCTCATGGGCAGTATGGGCCATTGGGCCATGAACAGCCAGACACAACTGAATGACCAAATAACAGCAACAACAACCCTGTGTGTCAGGAGGGTGGGAGTGCAAGCAATCAGCAAGAGAAAGGATGATGAAAGATATTCATGTTTGCAGGAGAAATCTAAGTTACAGTGAGCACTTGAAGATGAAAGGAACATGAGAAGCTTGAGGAGAAACACAAGATGAAAGGGATTTTCCTTTTTCTTTTTGTTCTTTTAAGAACGTAGGTGGCTTCCAGAGAGTATGGTGAAAAGAAAGGATAGAATAAGATAGGGACATGGGAAAGTGAGGATCAAGTTCATTCTGGGGAAGATGTGGTGGCATCCACTCAAACGTTTCCTTTGTAACTTGTTTCACTGATGATTCCTGGTTGCCCTAATTTTTTCCCCAAATAATATAACGTGCTTAGGAGCAGCTAGGTGGCGCAGTGGATAGAGCACTGGCCTTGGATTCAGGAGGACCTGAGTTCAAATCCAGCCTCAGACACATAACACTTACTAGCTATGTGACCCTGGGCAAGTCACTTAACCCCATTGCCTAGCCAAAAAAACAAAACAAAACAAAAACAAACAAAAAAACCCCAAATAATATAACATGCTTATTGTTATCTATGTTTATTTTTTTCCTATTACTATTATTTTGAGTGATGCATTCTTTATTTGAAATGGTAAATCGGGGGTAAATGGTCTGCCTATGCAAGAAATTTGGCCTTTTAAAAAAATGTGTGATGGCCATAGGACCCTGATGGGTTGAGAGTCCAAGGACTGCATACTGGGTAAAGGAAGATAACCCCTATCCACTATTGGTACCTGGGGAAAAGTCCTGATTATTCTAACCTAATTCCAGCTCTTAGCGGAAGATAGAGAAATACAAAATAAGGTGCCTGTCTTCAAGAGACTTATGGTATAGTTGGATGGACAACATAGTGCCTACTATAGTGCTTTGCCCATAGAAAGTTCTCAGTAAATATGTATATGTATATATATATATATATATGTATATATATATATATATATATATGTATATGTGTATGTATGTATGTGTGTATATATATGTATATGTGTATGTATGTATATGTGTATGTATGTATGTGTGTATATATATATACATATATATGTATGTATATTTAAGACTCACATATGAAGTAATAGCAAGCAATGTAAGACAATACCATTAAATGCTAAGCTAAGTGGTAAAGCCTAAGAACTATAGAAATTCAGGAAAAACAGGAGAGGGCGATAAAGGAGACTGGGGTAGTTGGAAAGACTTCATAGAAGAAATAGGAATTAATTTGAGCCTCTAGTGGGTATGACCAACCAATTCAATGTTATTTCAGTGATAGCAGCTGGCATAGATGGGTATAGGATTTGGAGAGATGAATAAGGGCATTAGAAGAAAGTGCTGTAGGTCAGGTGGTACCATGTGAGTAAGGAATCACAGGCTTCTCAGAGCTGGTAGTGTATAGGTACAGAATGAGGTACATATAATCAGATATGGCTTAAATATATTTCTTTGTTACAAGGAAGGGTCTTATTGTGGAAGGGCCATGTAAAGTGAGTTTTGTTTAAAAGGGTGCCAATAAAACTTTTCCAAAGCAAAACAATAAAAATAAAAAAGCCTGTAAGAATGAAGAATATGTTTGTATAGAAAGCATATATGTAATATATGTGCATGTGTGTATATCTGTATAATAGATATACATGTACATACACATGTGAATATATGTAAGTATATGTGTATCTATTTATATATGTAGGTATGTATACATATAGTATGCATCTCTATACACACAAACGCAGAGGGCTCACAATTCTTCTGTATTCCCCAATTCCTGTCCTCATACTAGGACACTTCAATAAATATATTGATTCTAAAAATTCTTAACTGAACCCAATCACTTCCCATGAGCTACTCTTCCATACCCACCTTAGACACATACAGAGATGGTCATATTCTTTATCTTGTCATCACACACAAATGCACCACCTCCATGTTCAAGAATTCAGAAATCCCCTTTTCCAACTACAATCTATTGGCTTTTCCCTCTCCCTCTGCCTTTCCTTATAAAAACCTATTTTTTATTTGCATCATGACCTCCAATCACTTGACCCCTCAATTCTCTCCCAGACCATCTTCCCTGCACTAGCTACTGTACCCTCCATAGCCCCCTTATCATATTACTAGTTATGACCTGCCAAGTCTCAGACTTGGATCACTCCCATCATTTCCTACCATTGCTCCTACACACATTACTGAATGAAGGTAGAGAAAATCACACAACTCCTCTGATTGGATTTATCACAAATTTATGTTACACAATTTCAACTGGGTCCTCACTGCTACTGGCAATCCAACTATATCTCCCTTTATCAATTCACTATCCTATTTTCTACAGCATCTCTTCCGAACTTTTTCATCCTTCCTCAAACCTCCCATGGCTCGACCTTTCCCCACTCTCTCAGCTGAGAACCTTACCTCAAATTTTACAGGAAAAGAATTGAAGACAGTTGCTGTGAGCTCTCTCTTCTACCTGCTTCCTCATCTATCACTCAGATGCCTTCTGTTACCATCTCCTCCTTCATCCATTTCTCATATGAAGAAGTGGCTTTACTCCTTACTAAGGCTAATCCCTTTATCTACTCAAACAATTCCATTCCATCCCATCTCTTCCAAGATGGTCCCCTCTGTCATCCCCATTCTATTAATTATTTTTAATCTCTGTCTATTGACTCATTTAATACTGTCAGCAGACATTCCTATGTCTCTTCCATCCCAAAAAAATACTTCCTCCACTTGATCCTTCCATCCTTACTTGATTCTTCCATTCTCAATAACTGTTATGCTATATCTCTTCTCTTTGCAGCTTTCTTTTCATTTTCTTTCCTCTCACTCTCTTCTTAACCACTTACAATCTGGCTTCTGGTCATATATCAATAGAACTACTTTCTCCAAAGTTACCAATGATCTTAGTTGCCAAATCCAAAGGCCTTTTCTGAATCATCATTCCACTTAACCTTTCTGCACCCTTTGACATGGTTGGTCATTTCTCCTCCTTGATATTTTCTTCTATGTTTTCAGGACATAACTCTCTCTTTGTTCTTCTCCTACCTTTCCAACCTCTCCTCAGTCCCCTTTGTGGAATTCTTACCCAGATTATACCCTGTAACTATATATATTCTTCAGGCTTCTGTCCTGGGCCGTCTTCTCCCTCCACACTGCTTCACTAAGTGATCTCATCTACTCCCAGGGATTTAATGTTCTTCTCTATGCTAATGATTCTCAAATCAACTAATACTGCCCTAGCCTCTCTATTAAACTTCTATCCCAGATATCTCAAACTGGATGCTCAGTAGACATCATAAACTAACCATGTCAAAAAACAGAACTCATTATTTTCCAACACATCCTTCCTACCTACCCTATTACTATAGATGATAACACCATCCTCCCAGTCCTTCAGGCTCACAACCTAGGAGTTATTCTCAACTCCTCACTTCCTCTTAGCCCCTATATACAAGCTGTTTCCAAGGCCTCTCGATTTCAACTCAGCAACATCTCATTTATGCCCCATTCTCTCCTCTAGCACTGACACTAGCCTGTTGTAGCCTGTTACATTTCATTTACAGATTATTGCTATAGCCTCTTGGTAGGTCTGCCTGCCTCAAGTCTCTCTTCTCTGAAACACATCTTCCATTTAGCCATTAAAGTGATTTTTTTTTTTTGGTGAGGCAATTGGGATTAAGTGACTTGCCCAGGGCCACACAGCTAGTAAGTGTCAAGTGTCTGAGGCTGGATTTGAACTCAGGTCCTCCTGACTCTAAGGTGGGAGCTTTATCCACTGTGCCCTAAAGCTCAGTTCTGGTAGTATCACCCTTATTCAGTAAACTCAAGTGACTGCCTATCACCTCCTGAATCAAATACAAAATGTTCTGCTTAGTAGTCAAAACCCTTCATAACCTAGCTCCCCCTGCACCCCACCTTTCTAGTCTTCTTACACTTTACTCCCCAATACACACTCTTTGATTCAGTAACATTGGCCTCCTGGCTATTCCTGGAGCAAGACATTCAGTCTCTTTGCTCCCAGCATTTTTTCTGGCTCTCCCTCCCCACCTCTCCATGTCTGGAATGCTCTCTCTCCTCTGTGTTCTGACTACTAACTTTCCTGGCTTCCTTTAAGTCTCAGCTAAAATCCCATCTTTCACAGGAAGCCTTCCCCAATCTCTTTTAATTCTAGGGTCTTCCCTTTGTTAATTATTTCTTATTTATCTTCTATGTATTTGTTGGCATGTTCTCTCCCCATTAGGTTATAAGCCTGAGGGCAGAGGCTGTCTTTTGCCCCTTTTTGAATCCTCAGCACTTAGCACAGTGCCTGGCACAAAGTAGGCACTTAATATATGTTTTTTTTTTATTGATTGATTAATTGGTTTGAGAAAACTAAGTGTCGTATATATGAGAGGGCTGGGAATTAAATTTCAATTTCTGAAAGAGAAAAAGCTCCTAAATTGTTGTTAACTCTTTTGCATAAGATTATAGAAATGGTAAACTGACAGACCACGTTAATGATCATTTACTATGCTGTAGTTGGAGTCTGCCACATGCAGAGTGCATGGGACACCAGGTCTCCTCTTGGATAACCTGAGAAGCTTTCATTTGAGAGAATCGTGATGACCTGTAAGGCAAGTACCTTGGGGAGTCAGACAGTGGAGGATGCACAGATATTCTGTGACTAGTACTGCTCAGCTAACGTCATATTGAAGAGAAGGCTCTTAGAATGGCCATGAGACGTTCAAAAAGGGCCCATCTCCTTCAGCACTGTCTCTTTACCTCATTCACCTCTGGGGGAATTTTGGTGACTCCTTCACTCTTGGCTTCATGTGAAGGAAGTAGTGTCTCAAACCTTAGGAGTTTCTAAAGGTTGTGAGAGTAAGCCTCAGTAACCTAGAAGCTGGAGCCCAGCCCAAATGCTGCAGCCAGCCTATCATTTGATATACTGAGGATTAAGGATCAAACCTTTTTTTTTTGGAGGGGAGCAAATTTTGCAAAGAGCAATCTTTAGGTTCCCTACCCAACAGATATGAATTTGATGACCTATCTTAATCATCACCACCGCAATAACTACTGACCTACACTTATCAATAGGCAGACAGGCCAAGGGTTCTAGGAGTAGCAGCAATCCTCAGACTACCAATATAACTTTCAGATCAGCTCTCACAACCATCATCCAGGGAGGTAGCACTATGGAGAAGGGGCCAGCAATCACCCCCAACTGCTTTCCTCAGGGCCTAGATGAAGTAGTAAGGCATCCTACGGTAGAGATGTAAGGTAGCAATGTACTGAGCAAGGCAGGTCTTGGATCCCATCTCAATCACCATCTCCCCTCAGACACTGATAGAAACAGTTTAGGACCTAGAACCTGAGAACCCAGGTAATGACATGCTTCCAGCTCAGTTCCTATAGCCATCATCCTGGGAAGTCAGTCCTGTGGAGATGCAACCTGGCAACTGCTCCTGCAGGTGCTACAGCCATGTTTATTGAAGACTCAGAAAAGAAAGTTCTTACCACCGAAGTCATTGGCACTGTCACATTGTTCAACATCAGAAACTGATATGATTTCATCAATGGAAATGACATTAAGGAGACATTACCATCTGCTTTGCTATGGTACCCCGAGGACCATGGAACCTTTCCGTATGACTTGAAGCTGAAATCTTCCATATGTGTTGCCTTTCCCAATTAGAATTTTTAATTTTTGTACATAAAAGATACATAGTTTAATGGAAAGTAATTTCAAAGGGAAAGCACTAGAATCTGGTGGAGGAGGGGCTGGGGAAGGTAAAAGCTCTGCCTAGAAATTGCCCTTTACCTCTACCTTTAAATCAATCAATCAATCAATCTATTTATTATCTATCTGTCTATCTATCTATCTATCTATCTATCTATCTATCTATCTATCTATCTATCTATCTATCTATCTGGGAGTAGCAGCTACCTATCTTCCCCCAAATACATGTTAAAACAAATTTTTTTGAACATTTGGATTTTTTTTAAGTTTCAGTTTCAAATTATATCCCCCCTTCCTTGTCTCCTCTCCCCTGTCCCTGAGACAGTAAACAATCAAATATTGTGACACGTAAAAAGTTTGAGAGACATAATTTCTGGGTAAGTAACTATTTTATTAATCATGCTAGCAGATAATTAATAAAAGGGGTCAAATGCCAAAAGCCCTCATGGAACCCACTCAAAGCTTATATGCCCTAGGTGGAGTAGGTATTTTTGAAGGTGGCAATCAACTCTGATTGATTAAGAATTAATGAGAGGAAGGAATATTATAATGAGAGGTGGGATTATTCTAATGAGTGGCTGGGGACTATGACTCTGGTCACTCAGTCTTGGACAAAGAGACTTATCTCTTTTTTGAGACTAGGCTGCCTAGGGCAATCTAGACAAAAGAGGGTCCACCTCTGCTTTCGGGAGTGGAACACAATGGGCTATAATTCACCTTGGATTAAATTTTTTGTAAGGTTCTCTAATTGGGTGGGGTCTCCACCCAGGGTTGAAATGCAATCTCATCCATCAACAATGTCCTTCAGTTCAATGTCCTGAATGACCAACAGGTCCTAATTTAATGATGATTATTAATATATGAGAGAAATAATCATTTCTCTCAATACAGGTAATACAAGTGCAATCATGTAAAACATTTCCATGTTAGTCATTTTGGAAAATAAGACTCCAACAACAACAACAAAAAGAATGAAAGGAAGAAAGTGAAAAATAGCATGCTTCAGTCTATATTCAGACAATATGAGTTCTTTCCCTGGAGGTGGATAGCATGCTTCATCATTAGTCCTTTGGGATTGTCTTGGATCATTGTATTGCTGAGAATGGCTAAGTCATTCACAGTTGATGATTGTACAATATTGCTATTATTATATACAATGTTATTCTGGCTCTGCTCAATTCTCTTTGCATTAGTTCACATAAGTCTTTCCGGGTTTTTCTGAAATTATCCTGTTTGTTATTTCTCATTACATAATAACAATCCATCACAATCATATACCACAGCTTGTTTAGCCTTTCCTTGATAAATGGGCATCCCTTCAATTTCCAATTCTTAGCCACCACAAGAAAAGGTGCTATAAATATTTTTGTACAAATAGGTCCTCACTTTCCTCCCCCTTCTCCCCCTTCTTTTTTTGGTCTTTGGGATATAAACTTAGCAGTGGTATCACTGGATCGAACAGTATGTACAGTTTTATAGCACTTTGGGCATAGCTCCAAATTGTTCTCCAGAATGATTCCCATTAGAATTTGGGCTCCTGGAGAACAGAGATTGTCTTAATTTTTTTCTTTTTCTATCCCCAGCACTTAACATATAGTAAGTACTTTATAAAACCTTCATTCATTCATGAAACTATTGGGACTAGTGCTATATAGCATCAACAGAATTTTAAATGTAGTGCAAACTGGACCAGTCTCTAACCTAAGAATGACTGGAGCCAAAACAGAACAGGCCAGAGATGGGCATATCAGGAATCAAGTAGAGGTTTAATTAAATTCAGATAAACACTTCAAAAAAACCACTTGCAAGTGGAAGTCCCCCTCCTCCTGAGAAGAGGCTTAGCATGTTGGGGTACAGATAACGCTTATATAAATAAGTGTGCTGGACTATGATATAATCATTCTTGGGTCCTGGGTAGTTGTTCCAATGATAGCCTCATGCATGGACAATGCAGGTGTTTCTGGGTCCTGTGGGAATAAGTCTCCAAATTGTCTCACAGCAGAGTACCGTACCTGGTTTGGTTCACTTGGTTGTCACAGGGATTGTGAGCAAGTCAAGCAAGATGATGGGAGGTTCTCAGGTACCTGGGAAATAGGGGACAGTGAACACCTGGTGCTGGTCAAATCAATACAATTTGCCAGAGGGTGAGATCTTCCAGAGCACAAAGGATTGTTGTTATGCCAAGCTCACAGTCTGCTTGCTGGGCCTTACCTCTGGGAAACAGTCTCAAAAATATTTTGATGATAGGAACTGAAGCTTAGTCTACAACTTTCCTCCCCAGAGACCAAGATGGTGTGGGGGAGAGAATGCCTCATAGGTATTAGGGAAATATTTGCATATTTTTTCTTCTGGCTTCCATATACTTTGTTCCCCCTAGCTGTTTTACTTGTATACTAATCAGTGTTAAGTGTTTAAATGGAACTTAAATACTAGTCACTGGTCCTCTCAAAGTGGGGAGAATGTAGTAGAGGCTCAAGCTGAAAAAAAAAATCCACCCTAAGCCTCTTAGGGTATTAAGGACCTTGAGGGCAGATATAGCTCCCTTGGCCTTGAGTGAATGAGCCAAAGTGTACATGCTACAGTGTAATGGTAACCAATGCTACCTTGAATTTGTTTTTTATGTGTGCTTTTAAGTTCTATTTTACCAATACTTCCTAACTGATACTCTCATTCTAGCCTCTCTTTTTTCATGTGCTAGAAAACACATAATGAATGACTTAATGAAAAATACTAACTTTTACTTAACCAAAAAAAAAGAGCAGGAGGTTTATATATCTTATGTGAAGACTATAGCTTTTTAGTCTTAGCCATAATATTTAACTTTCATATTTTCTCCATCAGGTTCTTTAATTCCTCATTAGTATTTTCATCTTGATCAGACTGTCTCCTTTGTTTTTGTCAAGGAAGAAGGCATCTGTCACACACACAGTGCTACCCTATGCTGGTCAAGATACTTGTATTTGCCAGATGTTTCCCATGCTCATGCCAGGCACAAAAGTACTGATATCTTGTCATCCTATTTACCTTTCCATTGTCACCTCCCTGATTGACACCTTTGAACACTGTCACTTTAGAAAATCCTAATCACTTCTCTAAAGTGAGAACACTGAGAGTTTTGAAATAACGGAAGCCTATCACACTGCTAAATTTAAATCTTAAAATGATTAAAATAAACAAATGGCTAGTGGTCAAGAACCAACAGCAAACTGCTTCTTAAAATGTCTTATGTTAAGACTTAACTTAGAATAAGTTAAAATTTTAACTCTTAAAGAGCATTTAGGTATTGTTTTTAATGGAAATGAATTTAATGAAGTGTCATGAAAAAATGGGGAACAGGTGGGTCACTGGTCTTAAGCTGAGCTCAGTACCCTGAGGACTCTGCTTTAGCCTCAGTCATAGAAGAAAACAGATGTCGTGCTGACAAATTGGATAGTGTGCACACACCAGTCACCCAATTCTTCTAGTACTTATTAAGATCGGCAAGAAATGGCTTAATATAGTTTTCCCCTTAAGCTGTGTTTTTACAAGAACTTCATTATACACAATTTTCATTTGAGTACAATTTTGAAAAGTAATTTATAATTTATATTTATAATCCTGTCATCCTGGTATTAAATAGAGGGAAAACCCACTCTGAAAATTCAATAACCATCAAAAAGATGCTCAACAAAATGCCAGTGTTGGCTTCATTCCATTCTTTATAGGTGCTTTAATGTAGTTGTCTCATCTGTCTGGTTGAATTATTTTTATTTATGTCAGAACTTCCCTATATGATTTCTCCTGAAAGGTTAAAAAATTGTTTGGCTATAATTTTCTGTTTTCATGGCTAAATTCTCACTCAAATAGCAGGAGATAAATCAAGAAAGGATTTAGAGAAAACACAGGGTAGAAACTGGAGTAATTGATAACTATTCCAAAGAATTTATTTGGGATGTCTACTCAAGATTGTAGAACCCAGTGTAGAAATTCAGATAAAAAGCAAGTAGAAAAAATATAATACTCATTATTTGCTTCAATATATTGGCTGGCACAACATCTGCTTGTCATCTTGTAAACCCATTCTAGGAGTCATCTACAGAAAATAATTAAATGTGTTTTAAATTATAATTAGCAGAATTATAAGCTCCATTTGGACAAGGGCTATTTCATTCTTGCCTTTGTTTCCACAGAACCTAATACCGTGCCATTTCCATTTTACATGTTCAATCAATGTTGGTTGAATCTAATAAAATCATGAAAAACCACCCAACTTGTCATTTGTTTCCTCTGTGACTATGATGAAAGGAAAATTCATTTGGACTTTCACCCTGATTAACAAACAAGGCAAAACAAGATGAAGAGAATTAAAAGGATTTTATTATAAATAAGTCAAGGTAGCAACTCATTGACAGGCAAATCATTGAAGATCAGTAATGGCTTGAAAGTGGGGACAGCTTTTTTTTTTTTAAGGCAATTGGGGTTAAGTGACTTGCCCAAGGTCATAGCGTCAAGTGTTTGGACTGAGGCCAGATTTGAACTCAGGTCATCCTGATTTCAGGGCCAGTGCTCTATTCGCCATGTACCACCTAGCTGCCCCTGGGACAGCTTTTATAGGTAACTTTAAGACAATCCAGATAGCTCCACTTGAGCAGAAGAGATTGGGCCTTACATCTCAGTTCCTCCCCAAGGTAACAAGAACATGACAGTTTACAGGTAGAGGTATATGACAAAGAGCAAGTAATACAAAAAGCTGCTGTCCCTCTCCAGCAGACCTCCCCCAACACTGATTGATAAGCAGGGCTGAGAACAGTGAGAAACTGAGGTACAGTAACTTTTAACATCTAACTTTGAAAATTACCAAAGTTCTAGATACAGAGAACTAACTGACATAATTGTTAATATAATTGTTAATATAATGACAGAAAATTATTTATACTGATTATGATATGGACAGCTACAACCTCTTAATCGTCCTGACAATGTCAAAATTCCAGTAATATTCTTACATTCTTACCCTTAAGATAATGAGATTAGGTTAAGTTGAGTCAGACCTTAAGTCTCATCCTGACATCTTTGCCCCCTTCCATGAAGATTCATGGTAGGAAGGGCAAAACAGCTGGAATGAAGTAGTTTTCCTTGCTGAGGGCTGCTGGGATCTCATGACCAAGCCTTTCTGCCTTCTTCTGTTACATCTTCCCTGTAAGAAGCTTTTGCATGGGTCTAAGAGCTGGGAAATCCATTGTGCTCTGCACTCATGGAATATCCTTCAGGGTAGTATGTTCCCTACCCTGTTATCTCAATTAAAGACACTTTATTCCTCAACTGGTGGCTTTGATTTAGTTCAGATCAGGTAGCAGGCTATTAATAATAACAATAATTAACATTTAAAAAGTGAATTTAGATTTATAAAGCATTTTCCTTAGAAAAATCCCATAATGGAGTTAGTGTAAATATTATTCTCCCCATTTTACAGGGGAAGCTAAGACTTAAGTTGGGTAATTCGGCTCTGGTCACAGATTGAAGCTAAGCTTCAAGCTCAAATCCCTGACTTCAAGTCCAGCTTTTTTCTCCCCTATATAATTTTGCTTGTCAAAGATAGAAGATGTAATTGCTATTGATTGTAAAACAAATTCTCATTGCAGAACTTCTTTACATGGGCAAACTTCAAAATGTTCCATGACATCTTGAGGATAGTATCATCCTTAAGCTCTAGTGTGTTTTCATCCAAGTCTTCTGCTGCTAATCTTTCTCACTTAAGCTTCTGACTAAAGGATTTTAAGTAATTTTTGGCCATATACATGATAGCGTGATGCCTAACTCAAATTATATAGTATATTTATTTGACACAATACTCTTTTCCTAAGGAAATGCTTTTCTATAATTGTGCTATAAAGAGTAGATTTGTTCCTGCCCTTTAAAATGACTCCTTATGACTCTAAAATAGAATTAACTGATGATCTCTAAGTTCCCTTTCAGGTCTATGATCCAAGAGCTCATTGTTTTTGAATACTTCTAAAGATATTTTTTCTTACAGAAGAAAGGACTGTTTTCTATGTAGTATGCCTTCACTCCTTTATTTAGATTTGTTCTAATCAGATATAAGAACATCTTAGCAAAGGCTTTTTTTTTTAAACAAAAAGCCCATTGACGGCCTTAATTAACCCTAATAGGTTCTTAAATAAAATGGTCCATAAGATTTCCTGCTGCTTTTTGAGGAGATTTACATATTCAGGTAATGGTTTGCAGTATTCTGCTAAATCTTAGGCCATGGATGGTTTCCATCTGAACAACTTAGATTTCATAAATATATGTGTGTATGTATATACATATATACATACATATACATATGTGTGTATCTATATATATATAGAGAGAGAGAGAGAGGGAAAGAGAGAAAGAAAGAAAGAAGGAAAGAAAGAAAGCCATGTTGCCCAACTAGCCAGCTCCAGTTTTGTCCCCAGTGGACAGTACCTTTTCTACTCACAGAGGTTGTTGTTTGTCCTTTGTTCTTGAAGAGGATGATGACACAGGGAGGTGATGCCATCACATGCAAGTGAACTGGATTTAAGTGAGGGAGGACTGTGCAAAGTCTCCAGCCTCACTTTCCCCTCTGGAATCATCTGGTTCCAGTGGCCAGACATATATCAGGACAACTGGATATGGTCCAGGATGTAGTGGGGACCTTGGTTTTTTCAAGCTAAGATCTTTAACAAGCCTCTTTACCTAGTAAAAAATAAAATAAAATAAAATATAAATTTTAATCTCTGAAACCTTTTGGTTTTATAGTTTTTGTCTTTTCTTTCTTAAAGAACAGCCTTAACCTCAAACCACTCTGGCTCTCATTGATTGACCAACAGTAGGTTCCAGGCCAAGCCCTTTTTGGTCATCTTTGGGCCCTGATTGGCTCAGAATAAATAGAAATAGCAATTGTTTCTGTTTTGGTCAGAAACCCTGAGGGTCTTCCCCTCCCAGATCAATTTTTTTTAATTTAATTTTTTTTTGACTAGGTAAAGAGGCCATTATCTGCCTAATTTCTTATTAAGCCTCAATCACTGAATGGGCATTGCCTCAGCCAGTCTGAGACCTGTTAAAGACCTTAGCTTAAAAGGCCAAGTTCTTCCACTGCATCCTGGGCCATCTCCATCTGTCCTGATCTATATCTGGCCATTGGACCCACATGACTGCAGAGGAGAAAGTGAGGCTGGTGACTTTGCACAGCCCTCTCTTACTTAAATCCAATTCACTTGCATGTCATGGCATCATCTTCCTGATGTCATAGTCTTCTTCGAGAATGAAGGACAAACAACAACAACTACACACACACACACACACACACACACACACACACACATGTGTATATATATATATATATACACACATATCTGTATGTGTACATATACATACATGTAGATAGATACAGTATTTCAAAAGTCTCTACTAAAACAGTTCTCAAGTTTCTTATTAAGAAACTTCCCTCTTATCAGAATGGTAAACACTCTGCATTACTATGCAGATATAAATTCTAGAAATCAGGTTTTAATCCCAGTTTTTAATGGTGACTTCTAAGACATTGAAATCTTGCTATGAGATCATTTCACTTAAAATGGATATCTTGCTAGTTGGTTCTTATCCCTTTCTACTCAGGTTCCTGTCTTGTTTCTCAGCATGATAGCCCTCACTTGATTTCATCTCCACCTGTAAAGATGTTGGTATAAATATTTCATTTCATTTTGTCGTCTTAGTTCTGCCACTGCAGTGTTGGTTATTTATTATTTATCCTGTTTTTCAGGACTTTTTTGTGGTGCTTAAACATTAGCTCTAAACATGAGATAATTTGGATAAGATAAATTATTAGCTAATAAAACATAACATTTTCAAAGTTGAATTCTTATAACTCTTATTTCAAATTTTTGTGATTCAGTTACTATGCCAACTGAACTTTAACCTTCCTTTCATATTCAAATACCTTTAACCTATAGATATAGACTATCTATACCAGTCACTTCTGAACCATATTTTCCATATTTCATCATTAACTATTAGATAAAATTACTCCATAAAACTTAAACTAATGCTTTTAGATGACTGATTCTTGAGGCAGAGCCAAGACGGTGGAGTAAAAGCAATGACTTGCTTGAGCTCTCCCCCAAACCCCTCCAAATACCTGTAAAAAATGGCTCTAAGCAAATTCTAAAGCAGCAGAACCCACAAAAAGACAGAGTGAAACAAATTTCCCACCCAAGACAACTTGGATGATTGATTGGAAAGGTCTATTGTGCCAGGCTGGGAGAGGAACGCAGTTCAGCGAGTATGCACAGGAAAAACAAGCCTCAGTGAACTTGGAGCAGGCCTCAGAGGACTGAATCACAGGCAGCTGTGGTGTTTTCCAGACTTCTCAACCAGCAAATGACAAAGACCACTTAAAAGGTCAGTAGGAAAAGTCTGTGATTGTAGGGTAAGAGAGAAGCTTGATCCCAGCCAGTCCCGGCATAGTCCTGGGGAGGCATATGCTTTCTGAGCTTCTGGCCCACAGACTGAGGGGGAAATGAGTAGCTGATCAGAGGGTCATTGCAGGTGTTTATTTGCTGGTGCTGAGGCTGTATTCTCTTGGTTTGCCTGTGCTTGTATCTGGGACATAGTTCTGGGTGGTGGTCCTGGGTTGAGGAGGGGCACTGTCATGGTAGAGCTTGTAGTGGTGGTGAAGAGAAAATCCTCCTTACAGTTCCGAGCAGAAAAGAGTGCTTGTTGTCACTCATAGACTAGAGCACAGACCAGAAAGGAGTAAACACCTCACCCTTGATTGTGCCACCTTGGATGAACTGAAAATTTACAGGTCCCTAAAAGTATCTCTGAAAACAGCTGCACAAAACTTCCGAAGCTTGGGACAGTACATTCTCCACACTGGAAGCAGACCCCTACCTTAACAGAGAGTTAGTAACTCAAGTAATTAGCTGGGATCATGAGCAAATTATGCAAAAAAAAAAGTCAGACCATAGAATCTTTCTTCAGTGACAAAGAAGATCAAAACATACAACCAGAAGAAGACAACAAAGTCAAAGCTCCTACATCCAAAGCTTCCAAAAAAAATATGAATCAGTCCCAGGGTATGAAAGAGCTCAAAAGGGATTTTGAGAAGCAAGTAAGAGAAGTAGAGGAAAAACTAGGAAGAGAAATGAGAGTGATGCAAGAAAATCATGAAAAACAAGTCAACAACTTGTTAAAGGAGACCCCCAAAAATACTGAAAAAAAAATAACACCTTTAAAAATAGCCTAACCCAAATGGCAAAAGAGGTCCAAAAAGCCAATGAGGAGAAGAATGCCTTAAAAAGCAGAATTGGCCAAATGGAAAAGGAAGTATTATATTTATTCTTCTAACTATGTTTGCTCCAGCTGACAATCAGATTCACAGCCAGTATTCTACTGTTTTTGGAGACCTGTTAAAACTTAGACACTATTAACTTTCTTGGCTCCACTTTTTTTCCCCAGACTCCCTGACTATAGATGTCCTCAAGATGAAGTCAGCCAGCTTCCTTTGTTTTTCTCTTGTGATGCTTCCTAAGTGGAAGATTAGTACCAAACCTACAACCAAGGATTTGAAAGTTATTTATGCAAAACCATGAAAATCCTCAGATAAGAGCCTTTAGAAAGTAACATACTTTAAAAACTTTCCAAGACCTCCTGGGTCCAACTTTGTAGTCCTGGAATAAGAGAATCTTTCTTAACTTCTTCCTAGTTTAATACTCCCAATTTAATTCAATGAATATATCATATTGCATATTTATATTTCTAAATCCTTTGCCCTGTCAGTTTTTGCCTCAACTCTAGTCCAGATTTTCATCTTATCTTGAATAATTTAGTAAATTTCCCCTTGAGAATGTGAGAATATCATCTCTGTCATCTTGACACTCTAGTCTTCCTTATGTTCATTTTAATTAAAAAAAAAACCTTAGTTTTTCTGACTGATACTAAGTATTTACTACTTGCAAGGAACCTGTTAAGCAAGGGGAACTGAAAAACAAAAATGAAACAGTTCTTGCCCTGAAGGAGCTTAAATTCTTTTAAGTGAATGTAACAAGTACAGATTAAGTATCATAAAAGGAAAATTGAGTAGATATAGATTTCCCATCAGTCCTAAGTGCAAATAAGGAATCCTAGGGTCATATGTATATATTTAATTTTTCACTATTCACAGTCATAATTATGAAAAATGTGGTAATTGGTTCCAACCAATTGGAATATGCAGTATGAATTCTAATATTGCCATTACTTCATGACTTTCATTATTAACGATTTTGAGTACTTGGCCTCACTAACAACTGGGGAAATCAGGGAAGGTTAAATAGAGGAGGGTATACTTGAATTGAATTTGAGTAAAGACAAAAGATTCTTAAGAAGAGTTGAGAAGGCAAGGAATACATTCCAGCCAGTGGTTTCATTTGCTTTATCAAAACCTTCACTGAAACATGTCCATGGTCTTTGCCTATTGTTTTAGTTATCCTATAAACCTAGAATAATTTTCTTTATTATCATTGTAGTACCAAGCCATAAACAGGTAGACTCTTCCCAAAAAGCTACATCAGGTTCAAGGCACTCCTTGGAGCCACATCCATTAAAATCACAGCACATAAGCACACACCTATATGATTACTTTTAATAGTCAGCCTCTATGCTAGTGGTGTCAAACTCAAATAGTAAGGGAGGTCAATAATCCCTGCATAAAGGTCCCTGGGTGTGGCATATTGACTTAGTTTTAAAATGTAATGTTATCTATGTCTTATCACATTTTAATTTATTTTGTTGAATATTTCCCAATTACACTTTAATCTGGTTCCTGTAGCATTGTTTGTTTCATACCTCTGAAACAGAGGACACAATTAGTTCAAGAAGAAATAAATAATACAATAAAAAAATTGCAATAAAAGATTCTCTCCATAAACCTGGGACATATTCTCACAGAAGTACACACACTCTCAGTGGGAAGAGTGGAAACTCTTAATGATCACATGTTGAAACAGACACTTAGGAAATATGTGTCCAATACATCCATATGGAAGAATCACTATTGCTATAGCTGTCACTGAACTTATGAGGGCTTCTGGAGATACCATCGCACAGATCTGCTGAGCTTGCTCCCTTCTGGACATAGTGTCTCTGCTGCTTCATCCTGGGTGACTGGTGTGTCATGTACCTACTACTCTCTTGTGGTAGGGCTATTCTGACATTTGTCATCTACTAAACAATTGTGATTCAAACTCTTCTTCATCATAGGAGAAATTGGGTCCACTCTCAGTTGTTTTTTAAACTTATGAACAAGAGGCTAACTTTTAGGTCTATTAGAAAGGCAGGCTTTATATATGCATATAGTATATATAACACATTATCTCAGATGCTCTCTCTTAAGGATAAAGAGTTTTGTTTGCTCCCTGAGTTTCAGCTTCAGATGTTAACCTCTTTGAGAACACATACCAGTCAACCAGCTAGTAGCCTGTCTTTTGGAGTACGTTTCTTCCAGCTATCAGTGAAATCTCTGCTCAGTCTCTGTCTAACATAATGTATTTTGTTGTTATCGAGTTGTTTTAGTCATGTCCAACTCTTCATGACCCCATTTCAAGTTTTCTTGGCAAAGATACTGGAGTGGTTTGCTATTTCCTTCTCCAGCTTATTTTACAGATGAGGAACTGAAGCAAGCAGGATTAAATGTCTTGCCCAGGTCACACAGCTAGTAAGTGTCAGAAATCAAATTTGAATCTTCCTGATTTAAAGCCCAGTTCTCTATTTACTGTGCCACGTAGCTGCCCTAATTCTAGAACACCCCATTCAACTCAAGGTATTTCTTGATTGTCAACCTGAATTCCTCCTAAAACTATTTTGAGGCTAGGGAGTAGAGTGAGGACTGCATTCCAATGACTGTGTGAGTCTGAGCATGGTTGCTTTCCTAGATACCTTCTCCCCAAATCTTATGGATCTCTCATGTAAATGAAGGGGTTGGGAGAAGGAAATAACAAAATAATAAAGTGGAATCACTGAGAAGTTATGGGTGGATGAGAACAATTTGTTCCAGTGGCTATGAAGGTGACTGACACAGTAGAGCACTTGGAGCTTGATCAGACATTGAAGATGCCAAGGTCATCCATTTCATCCCAGGCCATCACCACTCATCTTGACTTTTGTCCTGCCAGGGTACTTTGATGACTCTGGAAGAGAGAATGAGGCTGATAACTTTCTGCAACTCTGCCTCATTTAAATTCAATTCATGCATAAGTGAAGATGTCACCCATCATCTACTATTTTACCTTAATATCATTGTGTCATTGGTCCTCTTTGAAAATGAAGGACAAATTACATTTTTTCCACCTAAACCCTTTATTGTAATTTCTTCCTCCTTGAGCAACTGACCATAAGCTTCCCAGACTTTAATCCTCTCTATATTATTAATATAAATGCTGTATGTATAAGCTACTGTCTTTGGTTGGTCTGTAGCTATTTGTGAATACTGATGTTTACAGGCCTATCTTTGAATAGCAAGATGGATACTGCCATGTGAATGAACATGTGAATTTGGAGCTAGAAATCTAGGTTTGGACATCCTCCTGTTTAGACTGGTATTCCTAGGCAAGCCACAACCTTTGTCATTTTTGAGTCTTGCAGTTTTCAACTGAAAGACTATTTTGCATTTGTAGAGCATTTTATACTTTGAAAAGCACCTTGCCAACCATACACTCAAGGCTTTTGTTCCTGGACTTATTGTGACTGCCCAGATTGGACCCCTTCCTTCAGTATGTTCCCTAAAACATGACCTCCACCTCTCACTCACAGTAATGCCAATCCTGCTGGCCCAAAGGCAATGCCAGCTGCCCTTACAACACCATGTCCCTGCCAGAGCCATTTGCCTCCCCAAGCCCTTACTCTAATTTCCAAAATACCAAAACTGGAAAAGCTCCAGCCAAGCATAACAATTTCTTCTGCTCACCCTTCATCCATGGATATGTTTATTCAGATATTCCTGACCCTGCCACTAGCCCAACTTCAAATAACCTTTCCTCCCAGATTAAGCCCAAGATCCATCATGGAAAAGAAGATCAAAGCCCGGTCAAAAAACCCAAGATGAGGACAATGTTCTCCCAGGCTCAACTAAACGTACTCACCAGTAGATTCATGGAGCAAAAATATCTCAGTCCACAGCAGATCCAAAATGTGGCTGAGATTTTGAACCTGACTTACAAACAGGTTAAGACCTGATTTCAGAACCATAGAATGAAATCAAAGAGATGGCAGAAAGATACCATGTGGTCAAAGAATGGCAACAGTATGAGTATGGTTCAGAATGGATCAGTTGTTGGGGTGTACATAAGCTTCTACTTTCCATTTCATCAGGATTTTATGATGAACCCTTCTGGAAACGTATTTTGGAACAACCAGACTTGAAATAACCAATTCCAGAATGGTGGAGAGGGTGCCTATCAACACCAGATGCTTCAGCACTCCTACCCTGCCATTGATTTGGGAGCTACCTTTGGAAATAATACTGGTGAGGTCTATCCCATGCAACTACAGACTACTATGAGTTGTTAATGTCCCCTACCTCATGGAATATCTTCCAAACAACTCCATGAACATGCAACTAACCCATAGAAAGTCAGAAGAGGACTATGATTATCGGCAGGACAGTGATGCTCAGGCACAATTCTTAGATCCCAGTGGGGCATCCATATTCCAGTTGTAATCTGGGCAGTTAATTCCCCCCCCCCCCGCCCCCAGAAAAAGTACTCTTTCTAGGGGTCTTTACCATTGGTTTCTTTTCCTGCCTTTTTAGTATCTCTGTTATATGACTGTTGTGATTGGTTGGTTTATATGGGTAAAGGCACATAGTAACCTCCTTAAATACTTGTTCATTTGACTTGGCCTGGCTTTTACCTTTCCAATACCAAAAGCTAAAAAGTATGCAATAGCCTTACATTGATCTTTTTCTTACTGAGACATGAATTTGATTGAAATTTGTTTTTTTTTTTTAATGAAAAACTCATTTGAAATCTTGTTCCAATTTTGTTGTTACAAGATGATAGACCAGCCAATTTAAGAGTTATAAATACGTTGTCTCTTTGTAACTTAAAAAAAAGAAATCTAGATTTGAATCTCTTTTTCTGCTATTGGTAATGCTACTTCATTTTTGTGAGATCTTAGGAAGGAAGTGAAGTCCTGAGATCTTTCATAATCTGTAAAATAAGGGGGATGGATTTTGAAGGTCCATTCCAGTTCTCTATACTATGATCCTACATCAGAAAGCCATTTAATTAGGACTAGTCCAAATTATGAAGCTATCAAGTTGCTCTAGAATTGTGCTACAACAAATAAATTAAATATATGTTTTCTGTGAATATATATTACATATGTAAGAAAAGTTATATACATGTTATATGTAACTTTTCTTCTTAGATTGTAAAAAGTATAGAATATCTATACTAGAATGTTTCACCTAAGTTTATATATGTGTACATACATGTATCTACATATAATATGTATGTACATGTATATGTGTCTATATAGTCATCCATCACATAAGGGACGTGTGTATACGTATATACACACAGATCCATGCATCTTTTCTTTTAAATGATAGTTGGCAATTAAAGAGTATTTGATTTCGTAGAGATGATGTCAAACTTGATAGAAAGGCCTAGGTTTTAAAAGTATTTCAGACACCTATTAAATGTGTGTCCTTGTGGGAGTAGCTTAATCTCTCTTCTCTATCTCCTTATTTATAAAATGAATTGGAATGAACCCCTAAAGTGTCTTTGAGCTCTAAACCTATGAAACTAAGATGTATGATGTGAAACTAAGATGTATGATGTGACAGTCAAAATCACCAGTACAACCTTAAGCTTCATTAATGAAAGCACAATGGCTAGAAAGAGGTAGATGAAATTCCATTATACTCTGCCTTGTTCAAACCCTCTCTGGATTAGGGTGTTCAGGTAACACATTTTAAGAAAGACTTGATAAATAGGAAAGCATTCAGGAGAGGGCAGTGGGCCAGGTCCTTTCTTTCCAGGCTCTGTTATGAGAAGATAATCAAATCCAATGCACTAGATACACAATTACTAGAGAAACATGCAGCTTATATTTTAACCTGTGCATCAAAGAAAGATGATTACATTGGAAATGAAAGGCACATAAAGACGAGTAGAATCCACTGGGGACTAATAGTAATGTGCCTCATGGGACAACTTCATTGAGTGAATAAAGAGGAAATTCTAACATACATTAAGACATGCCAGACAGCATGAGTGTGGAGGAATAGGTGCTAGCCTAGGCCATGATCCTCAACTTTTGTATACTTTTAGTGCTGTTCAAGTGAATATTTCACTGAAGACTGTTATTTACACCTGTTTGATTTTGAGATTTAGTTGATTCAGAATGTTCCCTCACTATGTTATACATTGTAAAGTCTTAAGTGTAGCTGATTCTCTTTTTTTAAAATTTATTTTATTTTGAACTTAATAAAACAAGCATTTCCATAACATAGTAGAAGAGAAATGCACATGATACCACAAATCTATTATGTACAACTTGCTATTCTTTTTAAATATATATTGAAGCTATAATGTAACTTTCTTTTTTTTTTCTTCTTTTCCCTATCCTCCTCCCCTTCCCCACCCCCAAGATGGTTATCATTATACACAAATGTGTATGTGTGTGTGTGTGTGTGTGTGTGTGTGTGTAATCATTCTGTACATACTTCTATTTATCAGTTCTTTCTCTGGATACAAATAGAATCTTCCTTCATAGATCCTTTGTAATTTGGGTATTTATAATAGACAAAATGACTTGATCACTCAAAGTTGTTCTTAAAACAATATTGCTGTTACTGTATACAGCATTCTCTTGGTTCTGCTCATTTTGCTGTTTATTATTTAATGCAAGTCCATCTACATTTTTCTAATATCATTGAGTATATAATTTTTAATAGCATGGTAGAATTCCATCACAATTATATACCACAACTTGTTCATCCATTCCCTAATTGATGGGCATCCCTGGAATTTCCTGTTCTTTGCTACTACAAAGTGAGCTTCTATAGATTGTTTAGAACATACAGGTTCTTTGCCTTTTTCCCTAACCATCTTGGGAAACAGACCTAGAAGAGGTATTGCTGGGTCAGAAAGTGTTATATTTTGGACATAATTCCAGTTTGTTCTCCAAAAATGTTTGTTCAGTTCACAGTTCCACCAAAAGTAAATTAGTGTTCCAATTTTTCCACATCCCCTCCAACATTTGTCACTTTCTCCAGTCATTTTAGTCAATCTGATAAGTGTAAAATGATATCCTCAAGGCTGTTTTAATTTACATTTTTCTAATCAAGCGTGATTAAGAACATTTTTTCATATGACTATAAATTGTTTTGATTTCTTTATCAGAAAACTGCCCGTTCATATCCTTAGACCATACATCAATTGGGAAATGACTCTTATCCTTATAGATTTGACAAAGTTCTTTATATATTTGAGATATGAGACCTTTATCTCAGAAATTGTCTATAAAATTTCCCCCCAATTTTCTGCTTTCCTTCTGGCTACATTTGTTTGGCTACATTTGTTTTATTTGTACAAACCCTTTTTAATTTAATATAATAGAAATGATCCATTTCATATCTCATACTTCTCTCTAGCTCTTATTTATTCATAAATTGTTAAATATCCATATGTCTGATAAGTAACATGTTCTTTGTTCTTAAATTTTCTTGTAATACCTCTTCTTATATCTAGGTAATGTATCCATTTCAACCTTATCTTGGTAAATGGTGTAAAATATTGGTCTATGCCCAATTTCTGCCAGTCTGTTTTCCAGGTTTCCCAACAATTTTTACCAAACAATGAATTATTATCCCCAAAACTTGAATCTTTACATTTGTTAAACACTAAGTTACTATAGTCATTTGCTGCTGTAAATTGTATGTCTATTCTGTTCCACTGATCTACCTTTCTACTTTTTAGCTAGTACCAGATAGTTTGGATTATGACTGCCTCATAATATCATTTAAGATCTGGTGCTGCTAAACCTCCTTCCTTTACATTTTTCCCATTAGTTCCTTTGATATTCTTGATCTTTTGTTCTTCTAAATAAATTTTGCAATTGTTTTTTTCTATGTCATTAAATAAATTTTTGTTAATTTAGTCAGGATGGCATTGAATATATAAAACAGTTTATGTGAAATTTTCATTTTTATTATATTGACCCTACCTACCCATGAACAATTAATATTTGTCTATTTAAATCTGATTTTATTTACATAATTAAAAAAAATAATTTTGGTCACATAGTTCCTGGATTTTTTTCAATTAATTTTTTAGTTGAGTCTTTGGGATTTTCTAAGTATATCATCATATTATCTTCAAAAAGAGATAGTTTTACTACCTCATTTTCTATTCTGATTCCTTCTATTTCTTTTTCTTCTCTTATTGCTATTACTAGGATTTCCAGTACAATATTGAATAATATTGGTGACAGTGGGCATCCTTGTTTCACAGCTGATCTTACTGGGAAGGCTTCTAGCTTATCCCCATTACAAATAATACTAGCTGATGGTTTTAGGTAAATGCTTTTTTATCAGATTAAGGAAAAATCCATTTATACCTGTACTTTCAAGTATTTTGAATAGTGTTTTATCTTATTTAAAAAAACACTTTTCTGAATTTATTGATATAACATGATTTTTGTTATTTTTATTATTGATATAATCAATTATGTTAATTGTTTTTCTTATGTTAAGCCATTGTATTCCTAGTATAAATCCTGCTTGGTCATAATGCATAATTTTTGTAATATATTACTGTAATCTTTCAACTAGTATTTTATTTAGGATTTTTGCATCCATATTCACAGATGAATTTGGTCAATAATTTTCTTTATATTTTTTTTATTCTTCCTGGTTTAGGTATCAGTACCATATATGTTTCATAAAAGAAGTTTGGTAGGACCCCTTCTTTGCCTATTATTCCAAATAATTCAATGTAGTTGGTTTTCTTGTTAGAAAAGCGATGTTGAATTCTGACCCTAGGTCTAGGTGGTACAGTGGGTAAGACACTGGGCCTAGAGTGAAGAAGACCTGGGTTTAAATCTAGACTCAGACACTTTTAGCTGTGTAACCTTGGGAAAGTCAGTTAGCCTCTATTTACCTCAGTTTCCTTAACTGTAAAATGGGAATAATAACACACCTACCTCTCAGGGTTTTTGTGAGGATCAAATGACGTCAGGTTTGTAAAGTGTTTAGTATAGTACCTGGCACATAGCTAGGTACTATATAAATGCTCCTTTCCTTTCTTTACCCTTTTTTGTTTATTGAAGTCCTGATCTGAGATTTCATTGATATAGGAAGCTTTTAGAGAGGGAACCTGTTCTGGTCAATGCAAATTGGCAACTGCATCACAATTTATTGTCTCAGAGAGTTGTTTGGGACACTAAGATTTTAGGTGACTTTCCCAGGGTCACACAATCACTATGTCACAGGCAAGACTTGAATCCATGCCTTTCTATTACAAAGCTGTCTCTTTAACCATTATATTACAATGCGTCCTGTTAGAGCTGTCCAAAGGTGAAATGGATTGCTTAGAGAAGTGAGTTTCTCATCCTTGTACATCTTTAAGGGAAAGCTGGGAGACCATTCACCAGGGAGTTTTCAGAAGAGATTGATTACTGCTCAGATAGCGGTTCAACTACCTGACCTCCAAACTGTAACTCTATGACTTTCCTGTCAAATTTAGCTGTTGAATTTTTTATTACAAATTCATGCATACGCAGACATCTTTTCCACAGAGAAGTTAAGAGAAGAAGGAGAGCAAAGAAGGCTGTTGCCTGTATTGGAACTCTATGGCTTATAATAGGGGACCTCAGTTGTTACATATGCTAAATTTACACTTTAGCAAGACCTTAGCAACAGAATAAGTGCAAGAGTCTGTGGTGGCAAAGTGTGGCATGTGATGACAGCACCATATGGGGAATTCTATGCTATCTGGTGACAAGTTGTATGTTAATGTTTAATTTAAGAAATATGATCATCTAAATTTGGCAGTAGGAGCCAGGAGTGAAAATGTTGGAGAGAGGGGAGAAAGGCATGAGAATGAGAACCTGAAACTACTATCTATGATATCCAATGAAACTTAAAGCTAGATAAAGAGTCATCATTTAGTCTTCTTCTGCAAAATGCTCTTATATTTAAAAATAAGTTTTTATTAATCTTGCAAATGAATATTCCTATTTTTACATGTGAGAAATCTGTTACTTTATTGCATACTACTATTTATTTGTATGGATTAAGGTTCCCTCCCCCATTTTTAACTACTTTGTTTGTTAACATTTAATCTCATATAAATATGGGTGCTTAAATTGCTATTGCAACTGTGAGTGTTTTGGCCACAAGTTGTGATTCACACAAATTGTAGCATATGGACTAGCATATGGAATAAGCCAAAAAGGATTGGGGTTCACTTTGTGGGAGCATATGTCACATCATTTTCTGGTATTGCTAATATAATCTAGTATAGGTAAATGTAATTTGATTTCAACTGCTTAGTTAAGACAAATAAAAAATAAGCACATTTATTTTAACAGAAGACTCTATTCAAAAATGCTAATTATTTTAATTGATGAATATTGAAGACTTGTTAACACTGTTCTAACTAAGTGAGCTTCCTTGACTCTCATTCCCATCACCAACTACATCTTTTTAATTATGGCCTGATTTTCTCAGAAATTTGTCATTCTTTAATCCCCATGAAGAAGAACATAACTGTGGATGAATATAAGTCAATACAGTTTCATATGCATCTACTCATGCCAAGGAAAAAACAGGACTATGAAATAAAAAGGAGCCTTGAAAAACCTTCCAAATACACCAGCATCTAGGAAATCATGAAATCAAACTTTAAAGAATGGGAGTGCATTGTGCCAAGTTTAGAACTCAGTAAAAAATTTTATTTTCACCATTTATAACCTAAAAAGATTTTGCAGGGATTTCACCTCATACACTGAGGTGGAACAAAACTTCTCATTTTTAATTAAAAAAAAAGTCTTAAAGGCATATCTTAAAAACCCCAAGATTTTATATAACATTATTTCTTGATTGAAATATAAATACCTAAAACATAAGAATTTTATTTTTAATTTAACCTTAACCATAAATGCTCAGAAAAATATATTGCATTGCATTATCTTCTCTAGAAAATCATTGAAAGCCACATTTGAGGATAAATGCAGGCACTGTTTCTATATTATACTATAGCAGAACACCATCATATTTCTTGCCTTCTCAAATGGGTGGGGAAGGGGTAGAGGGAGGGGAAAATTTGGACTTGAAAATTTAAAAAAATGAAAATTAAAAAAAAATGAAAAATAGTTAAATTGGTTCACCAAGGAGTCAAGATGGGTAAGAGAAGAGAGAATGGCTAGTGCAAGGGAAAGCACTAAGATCAAGGGACTGAAGGTCATAGTAGGGATGGAGGATAGGTTTTTTTTTTTAAGGGAAGGTAAAGGAAGAGGCGAAAAGTCAATAGATTATGGTCAGATAAGGGAATATCAGAATTCTTGAAAATGCCTAGTACATTTGTGGGTGATGCAAGATGACTATGTTTATATGCAGCTGAGGTGGGGTGGAAGGAAGTGAATAGATTAAAGAACTGAGTCGTTAGGGAATTTGAGGGAGAATCAGTATGTATATTGAATTCTCCTAGTATGAAGGCAGGATTTGGGGAGGAGAGAAAAATTGTGAGCCATGTATTGAACTCATTGAAGTTGGAAGGTGAGTGTCCTGGGGGATATGTATACAACAGCTACTAGGATTTTTATTGGTTCATAGCTGTAAATACTATGAACCTCAAAGGAAGAAAAGTTACTGAGTGATATAAGTATGGGAGAACCTCATAGTGGAGCAAGGATTATTCTAACTCCCTTCCCAAGGGGAATGAGTAAATGTGTAGCCAGTATTAAAAAGAGTGGTCAAGGAGGCTGTGTCATCTAGGAGAAGCCAGGTTTCAGTAAGGGCTAGTAGATGGAAGGAGGAGGAAAAGAAAAGTTTAAGGACAAAGGAAAGTTTGTATAGAGATGGAATGTCAGATAGTACAGTGGAAAGCCTGGGTGGTTTTTGGTTGATACTTCGGGGTTGGGATGGTTGAAGGAGATAAGTATAAGGAATTAGGTGACCAATCAGAGTGGGGAATGGGATTTGGAAGATAATCTTTGGGCTTTTGTAATTCCTTGGTTGTGAAGTGGGGTTGGGGTTGGAGTTGGGGTTGCCACTTTTTTCAGAGGAGGTTGGAGACTGGGCTGGAAGCAAGTACAGCACATGACTGGAGGGACATGGTCAGATGATCAGATGGGAGGCCTTGCTTCATGGCACCTCTTCACTATGAAAGGTAGAGATTAGGGAGGAAAGGGGCGCTGCAAGAGAACAAAGTAGAACTTGCACTGCAGAGGAAGAAGTTTATGTGGGGACTTCATGTGGGAAGTCTCTTTCCCCACCAAACTTCTTCTTTCAAAGGACAGGTGCAAAAGGAGACAAAATGCCTAAGGTCAAAGTGTTGGGTGCTCTTCTCTACACCAGAGGTTCTTCACATCTCATTTAGGATGTTGGATTGGCAGCAGGATGGTACAGATGAAAGTTGTTGCTTTGCAGCAGAGAGAGGTCCTTTACAGCAGATAGAAAGCACCCAGTCCAACCTCTTCCCTCATGGTCATGCTGTACCCAGCAGAGGATGGAAGACATAAGGTGAGTGGTCACAGGAACTCTTGGCCTCTTTTCTGAAACAAGAGGAGAAAATTAGGATTCTGTTTCCTTTTAAACTCCATTTGGCCATTGTTGTGTCCTGTAGAATGGAAACTAGAGCAGTGGACTACTATGGAGATTAATAATTACTTGTAATTGAAGTGAAGATAATACACACACATATACATGCATACATAGATGTATATATCTATTTTCACTTTTATGTATATATATTTGTGTATGTATATATACATATTATACATAATGTGTGTGTGTGTGTGTATGTATGAAATGGGGCATCTCTTAACTCTCTTCCAGTAATATATGTCCCACTTGATCTAAAAGGTACAGAATTAGAAACGTTGTTCTAAAAAAACCTTTGAGAAATACTGAGTATAATGGAAGAATTACTTCTTAGTTTCTATGTTGAATCCTTAAATTAAATATAACATACCAAAAATGCTTCAAAGATTATTATGCCTAGATATTGTGAATTTCATGGACCCAAAGAAGTTTAAGTGATAAGTTTCAAAGCATTTTAAAACTCTTTAAACTCTATGGCAGTTTATAAAGTTTAGTATAAGATATACTATGCAAGAGACTTGACCTGATGCTTGCTGATTATAATTATTTAAAATGTATTGTTATCTTTATTGAAGGGAAATATATTCTCAAAGTAAACAAATGGAACAATTGATCTCCCTCTTCAAAAGGATGGAGCACATCTAATGAGGGCGGGAAGAATATATGTGCCAAAATTGTTGGGGATTCTTTACTAGGATAGTTACACTAATGCTTTGTTGATATATCTATAAATTAGTCCAACAATTTTGGAAAGTAATTTGAAACTGTACCCCAGAACTTTGCTAAACTATGCAAAGTCAACCCAGTGCTACCATTATTAGGCAAATACTACAAAGAGAGCAAAGATGGAGAGAAAGGGCCCAAATGTGCAAAAATATTTACTTTTTATATAAAAATATTTATAATAGCATATTTTATTGTAGCAGAGACCCAGAAATAATTTGGGAAATCATCAACTGGGGAATGGCTGAACAAACAGTGGCATATGAGTTTAATATAATATTGTTGAATCAAAGGAAATGATGAAATGTGACAGATTCAGAGAAACCTGGGCAAGAAGTGTTGCCCCTTGAAGATGTAAGCAGTTTGATTGTTGAAAGAGGAAGAAAAAGTACTTCAATAAAAAGAAAAGTAAGTAAATCAACCTGTGAAGAATATAAGGTAATGCCCCTTTCACAGATTCACAAATGAATAATCTACTGGCTGGAAAGAATAAAAACAGAACTTTTGTTTAATAAAAACTAATAAATATATGTTTGCAAAGAGACAGTTTCAATATCAGATGTAAAGTTTCACTGTAAACATGATAGAAAATGGACTTTTTCATAAATTGGAAGGTTTTAATTACCTTGTAAAAGATATGACAATAATTTTCTTGTGGAAAGGGGCAAATAAGGAACTTTGATTTGCTAAAAACTTGAAATAAAAATGCAAAAAACCTACCTAATTTTCAGAAATGCAGAATTTTAAGAAGAATGGATTGAGGATTGAAAAGGGCTGATCGGCATTGTTGTTTCTTAGCTTATTTTCAGATAACTGTTTTTAGGCTCAGAGGTTAAGATTCATAAAGTAAAAAATCAAAGTTTTTAGACTGGTATGATTAAATAAAGATTGTTGGTTTTATAACTAAAAAAAGGGAATATTGATAAGGTTGTTTTTTTTTCTTCATAAGCAAAAGGTCAGTCATTAAATTCCAGTAGACTGTTTTGAGCCATTAAGCAGTAAAGAACAGAAACAAATGGACAGAAGAGAATTGAGCAGGAGAATGAAGACTCAACTATGACTGCAAAAACCAGCTCTGAAAGAGTTGTGTGAAGAAGCAGGCCAAGAGTCAAAATTGACAAGAAACCTTCTTCTATTAGTTCTATATTAGCTGGAGAAAGACTGATTCTCATTGGAAGACAATTGGGCTGCCCTTTAGTCTCAAATGTGGTTTGACAGAGGTCAACCCCCTTTGACATAATTGTTGTTTTCTGTTCCTCTCCTTCACATGAGAAGGAAAACAGAAAGGTTTTGTAGCTGTTATGCTGTCAAGATAACTGACTGACAGCTGATTGAATGCCACAGAATTTTGATGAGTGGAGAGGTGGCTGGGTTTGTCTACTTTGCTCAAAGAGAGTGAGCCTGATATACTCTGCAGTTCATACATTAAAGGGATCAGCTAGCTAATACAGTAGTTTAATACTTTCTGAATGCCTTTTTAAAGATGATTGTAAGTTAAAAGAGCTTGTAAATGCTTCATCAATTCAAGAGTAGAAGAGAAGAGGATTTGCCCATCGGGAGACTGGTGAGGACCAGAAGACGTGTGTTTAAAAAAGATGTAGCTTCATATGGTGCAAATGTTACTGAATTGACCAATGACATCAAGGCCCACATTCCAGAGTTATTTTACCCTGGGTAGAAGAGCAATAATAATTCTTATATTCATTCATTAAATAAGAGTTTAGAAAGTTACTGTTATGGGCAAGTCACTATACTAGGTGGTAGACATAAAAAGATGAACAGTACACATCTTTAGACACATACATATGTAACAGTATGAGTAAAGAAACACAGTGAACTACAGATCTTAACATAAGGAGAGTATGACCCAATCTATAGCAAACTCTTAGAAAACTTGTATTCTCATTTTCTCTACTTTCTTACCTCTGTTTTGTTTCTCACCACTTTATTATGTGGCTTCCCTACTACTGCATGGAAAATGCTCTTTCCAAGGTCACCAATGACGTCTTTATTACTAAACCAAACGTCCCTATGAAGTCCTCATCCTTCTTGATTCCTTTGCAACATTTGACATTGTTGACAGTCATACTCTTCATGACACTACTCTGCTGTGGTTCATTTACTATCTACCTTATTGATTTTGCATAGTTTTCCTTGGATGATTCCCATGTATTATTATCCATGTCCCATTCCCTCTGTGTCAGTATACACCAAGGCACTGTTCTGGGTTCTTTCTTATCTCTATAAATTTTCTCTCTTGGCAATATCATCAAGTCCCGTGGGTCCAGGTATCATTTCTCTGTAGATCAATTCTAAAACATGGCTAATACTCTCCTATATTCCATCCGGCATGTCTGTAGATTTGAAAAATTGATGTGAAAAATACAGTATGTGTTACACTTCCATTGTCTCCAAAATACGAACTCCTTTGTTGTCATTGGAAGCCTTTCACATACCAGGTGCATCAGATCTTCTCAGGCCAAAACAACATTGCATCCCATCATATGCACTGATTCTCCAGTCTGCAATATTTTCTCTCCTTATCTTTAACTATAAAAATTCCTAAATACCTTTAATGCTCCTCTCAAGTGCAATTTTTCCATTTAGATGTCCCATAGGGATCTCAATCTCAACATGTCCAAAACCAAATTTGTTATCTTTTCCACTAATCCTGCCATTCCTCCTAACTTCCTTATTTCTTCAAAGGCACCAACATTCTTTCAGCCACCTGTCTTTGCATACTAGCAGTAATAAATGCTTGCTGATTGATTCTCAAATCTTCACTCTCTCTCACCCCCAATATCCAATCAGTTACCATTTCTTGCTGATTTTGCTTCCTCAATATCTCTCATATCCATACCCTTCATACTACTTATATGGCAGCAATCCTGATTTAGGCTCTTATTATTTTTCTCCTGCACTGCTGCAATAGCTTTCTAATTGGACTCCATAAATCCAGTTTCTCATCTCTCCAATCTATTTTCCACACTGCTGTTAAAATTACAGGAAGGAAAAGAAGAAGGGTGAAATACAGTTCTGAAATGCTGACCTGACCATGTCATTTCACTATGCAAAAAGCTTCAGTGACTCCCTGAATTCAGAATAAGTATGTTAACTTAGGATGAACAACTTCATTTTGTGGTAAGTCTCTATCGTGTGAATAAGGAGTTGATATATAAGCTATTTTTCTGTAATAAGATAAGCACTTGAGTGGTATACTTTGACAATGTCATGTGTGTTCCCCAAATCTAGTAAACATCTACTGATGGTGTATCTGTGCCCCAAATCTGGTAAACAACTGATAAACACTTGCTAATGATGTTAGAAAACTAGCACTTTAATTATTTCTTTTCATCATAAACTTAAGTAATTAATCACCAATCAAAATTTAGAAGTAAATCGTAAACACCTTTAGCCACAGCCATAAAAACCCAGTGGAGACTCCAGCCATCAGTCTGCTTCTGGATCTCAATGAGGACAGACTCCTGTGTCCCTTACATAAGGAAATTTGAGCTTCCCATGTTCATTTGAGAGCAGTGATGAGTGATGGAGAATTGCTAGACTGTCACCTTGGAAGGAGACACACTGCCATCAGCTGTGCAGATAGAGAACCTACTTACAAGCACTGGTACAAGACATAAACCTTTAGAAATAAGATTGGTGATTATGTTCCTAGATGGTTGATGTTTGTATTATTGAATGGTCAATAAAGTTTGATTGCATACATTGATGAGTTTTAAACTTTTTTTAGTGTACCATCAATAAGCATATGGAACAGCAAATTGATTTGAAAAAATACAGTATGTGTTGCACTCCCATTGCCTCTAAAATGTGAAGTCCTTTGTTGGCATTGGAAGCCTTTCACAAACTAAGTACAGTATATCTTTTCAGACCAAAACCACATTGTATCTCATCAAATACACTGGTGCTCCAGTCTGGAATATTTTTCCTCTTCATCTATAACTCTTGAAACTTTCATATGCCTTCGATGCACAGCTCAAGAGTAATTACCTGTAAAAAAATCCTTCCTATTTCCCTATTAGTGTCTTCTCCTCCTCAATTTTTATTTACTTTATTATATATCTAAATGTATTCCCCCAGTAGAATTGAGCATTCTTTAGGACAAGAACAGTCTCATTTTTGTAGTTATGTCTCCGGTAATTAGCATGATTTCTGACTCATAGTAAGTACTTAATAACTGCTTATTGATTGATTCCCTAAGATATAATGGAATTTGGTTTATGACTAGGAAATAGTTATGGAAACATACATCTTGTTGACAGACCAAAAGAGATATAAGGGTTGCAATGAATAAATGGTCAAAGGATATGATCCGAGGAAAATTCTTCTGAAAAAATAGCTCTGAAAAAATGTAAATTATTTGCAACTATATCAAATATCACTCCAAGTGCAAGTAAAACATCCTCATATGTAAAATTGGCAAAGATACAAAAGACGGAAAAAGTCAATATTAGAGAGGTTTTGGCAATACAAGAACTGATAATTGATGGAGTTATGAAGTGGTCCAGCCGTTCCTGAAAGTTGGAATTATGCTAAGAAATTGACTAAAATGTTCATTCCAAAGTCACTAAATAGTACATACCCTTTTACTCAGTAATACTATTTCTTTGCTTATCTCAACAGAGATCAAAGATAGACATGACTCATGTGCAAAAATATTTGTAGTAGCTCCTTATGTTGTAGCAAAAAATTGGAAACAAAATTGGTGCTCATCATTTAGAAAATGACTGGACAAATTGGGGGTATATAAATCTCTCCTTTTCCTTTAACATAAGGAGGTGCAGCATAAGTTGAGGCATAGATAAATTCAACTTGAGTAGGACCTGTGTTTATTCTGACACTTTCTGGCTGTGGGACTGGGGATAAGTCACTCAATCTCTCAGTGCTCAAAGCAACTCTCCAAGATTGTAACTTACAAAGAAGGTGCTATCTTACATTTTTTTTGGGGGGGCAATTGGGGTTAAGTGACTTGCCCAGAGTCATACAGCTATAAAGTGTTAAGTGTTTGGGCTGAGGCCAGATTTGAACTCAGGTCCTCCTGACTTCAGGGCTGGTGCTCTATTCACTCTGTCACCTAGCTGCCCCTGCCATCTTACATTGTTAAGAGTTTTCTCATCTAGAGTTTAATATGCCAGCAAAATCATAGATCTAGATCCTATCTACCGAATTGCAAATTACATCCCAAAATTTGTGAATGTGATTATTGAAACCTTCTTTGTGATTTTGAAAAATTGTGTGGAAGAGAAGAGGTGGATTCTTCAAATTATATTCCAGGAAGCTTGATTTTGATTCTTGCCAGCAATCTGGAAAGTGGTATTTAAGGAGTGTTTCATTAAGAACAAGTTAGATAGTCAGCTAGTGATTCAGAATGAGATGCTACATTTATTCTCAGTCATGTCCAGTATATTAATTCATTTTGCTAGACTACATGCTTGTTGTTGTTGTTGTTGTTTCAAGGGAGGGCTTCTTATCTGTGGATACGAAGTGGGGATGGTAAATTAATGGATATTGATAAAAGGAAGTGCAAAAAAAAGATCATGAATAAAACAATTTTAAAATGTACAGAAGACAAAAACATTTAAAAAAAAGGGACACAAACATAGAGAAATTATATTATTACTTTGTTATGCATATATGCATACACATACATACATACATATATATATATATATATATATATATATATATATACTTCTTAAATAAAATGTTCATAGAAGTTCATCGAGTTTCTTATACAAATCCCTTATTTTGTTTGTTATATATTGAAATGTTCATATTTGATATGGCTTATTGAGTTAAAAAAGATCACTAATTTAAAAAAGAAAGAAATACATGAAAACAAAAACAAACTGAAAAAGTCATGCCATTAAAAGTTAAGCTCATTTCCATTTTTGAAAAGCTTACTAGAACTAGTTTATTAGGTAAATGCCATAGACATGTTATAACTGAATTTCAGAAAGGTATTTAACAATATCTCTATTAAGACTAATAAACAAGGACAGGGATTAGCAGAATATTCAGTACCAGTGCAGGTAAATAGGTTCAGAACACACTGAATGATCACCCCCACCTCCCACCCAAAAAGTGTTGGCCTATCCTGAAGGAGGCTTTGATATGAGTCAATAAATTAATATGGCAGCCAAAAAATCTAGTGAGTCTTATTCTACATTAATAGAATGAGGGAAATGATAGGATTGGTATCATTGTTCAGTCATTTTTTTCAGTAGTGTCTGACTCTTCATGACCCCATTTTGGGTTTTCTTGGCAAAGATACTGGAGTGGTTTGCCATTTCCTTCTCCAGGTCATTTTACAGATGAGGAATTGAGGCAAACACAGGTAAGTGATTTGCCCAAGGTCACTAGTAAATAGTAAATATCTGAGGCTGGATTTGAACTCACAAAGAAGAGTCTTCCTGACTCCAGGCCTAGTACTTTATCCACTGTACCACCTGGATACTCTAGGATTTATTTATCTTGTACGAAGTAGGCAGTCGATTAACATTTTGTAAATTAAATAGAAATACTAATCTCATCATGATTGGTGGACACTGAAAACTATATGCAGTTTCTGTCTCCTATAGAAAGGCAATTTTCATTTGAATGCTCATAAGGAATCTATTCAACAAACATTTATAGCACATTATCTTTGGCACTAGGGAAGATGTGAAATTTACATAAAACTGGAACTATCCTCATAGAGCCTGAAATCAAGTCAGGGAATACTTATACATAGATAACTGTGATACTCAATCATAAGTATTTTAACAAGCTACAAAAAGAAGGATTATGTGAGGTATGAATGATTGCACCATATACCATATTAAATTCTCATGCTAAATATAATATGGTTTTAAATGGAATTTGTATTTGAAACAAGAAGGTTTGTTGTTTTAGAACCAAGTTGTTGTTTGGATCATTATTCAGTGTTGTCCAGCTCTTCATGACCCAATTTGGGGTTTTCTTGGCAAAGAAACTGAAGTGATTTGCCATTTTCGTCTCTTGCTCATTTTACAGATGAGGAAACTGAGGCAAACAGGGTTTAGTAACTTGCCCAGGGTCACACAGATAAAAAGTGTCCGAGGCCAGATTTGAATTCTTGACAATAAATCTTCCTGCCTCCAGGCCTAGTGTTCTATCCACTTGCACCACTTAGTTGCTAGTGAGACTAAGTACATTTTAGCTAATATGAGAATGCTGTTCTCCAGAGGGCATTAGTTTATGTTCTCTAATGCTTCTGAGCTAGTCAGGTAGAGAGAGAAAAATTATAGTAATGCTTTATTTTGTTGAAATTTCAATGTATATGTTTGTTATTAAATAATTGTTACATTATAGAAATTATTCACTATAGATTCCCTGGGGAGTTGCTCTGCTAACCATTTTCATCCTTAAAGAAATGATCCCCTCTCATGAGGTTTACCACTATCTTCCAGGAAATATGCCCCTCTCCCAATTTGTTTACAGACTGTTTCATCACAGATAAGTTGTTTCTTTGGCTGCGTTTCCATGGCCCCTCTAACTTACAGAACAGGCTAACTTAATGATTTATGACAGTCAATAACTTCTATATGATGCTAAAAATCTTAGCCCAAACAGCCAGGCTGTTTTCCAACTGTAAAATGTCAAGTAGTGCATCTCATAGTTATTCAATCACCAGGCATTTATTAAGCATCTACTGTGTACTAGATGCTGGGTAAACAAAATCAAAAGTGATACAGTTTCACCTTTAAGAAGGTTAAAATGTAGATGGTAAAGAAATCACACATGTATGTGTGTATATATATGCATACACATACATATGCATATATCTGAATATACATATATGTGTACATATGCATATGTTACACATATACATATACATATCCATACATGCATACTAGGTGGGATCAGGCAAAACTTCTTGTAGAAGGTGGTACTTGAGCTACATCTTGAAGGAAGGGGGAAATTCTACAAGACGGAGGTGATACAGGAGTACATTTTAGGTATAGGGAATAGTCAGTGCAAACGTATGAGGAGAAAGAAGGCCAATTTGGATGGATCATAGAAATGGATGAATGTACAATAAGTCTGCAAATAGGGATGGGGCAAAGTTGTAAAAGGCTTCAAAATCTATACAGAAGAGTTTATATTTAATTCTAGAGGCAATACGATGCCACAGGAATTTAAGGAAGGCAGTGACATGGTCAAATCTGTGGTTAAGCAAAACAATTTTCACATCAATGTGGAGGCTAGAGTAAAGTGAGGAGAGATGAGTCAAGACCTAAATTAAAAGATCATTACAATAATATAGGGGATTAGTGATGAAAGCCTATAAGGTGATAGCTGTATTAAGTAGAGAAAAGGGAATGAACGATAATTGCTGAGTAGATTTTTAGCATAAGACGCTTTTGTATAATGGGCCAGCCCAGTGAACAATTGTGAAATAGGTTAAATTTGTCATTTGTACTCTCATTTACTCATTTTTATATCTCCCCTATATAAAGTAAATACCACTGTCATGATGGGTGCTCCGGCATTTCACATAGGTATATATATTTTCACTAGGTAGGACACTATTCTCTAGACTTTGCTGTACTTCTTCTCCATCAGATCTTGCCAATGATCTAATTTCTTATAGGTAGCCAGTAACTAATTTGAGAAACTAATACATGCAAATGAGTATAAAGGATGCTAATAATGGACTAATGAATGTCAATATATTTGAAATTTTAATCATATCCTATTAGAAATTTTGTTTCAACTCAAAAGAAAGAAGAGTTTGGAAGGAGAATTAGGGGCATGACTCAACTCCTACTAGTTAGATAGCTGTCTCCTCTATTTTAAAAGAGTTTTTGCATTTTATAATATGATTTCAAAATGTATTGAGCTGAATTCCTTTACAGAGAGATATTGCCTATATTAGAATGAAAAGCAATAAGAAGTAGATTTTGAAACACAAAAAGTTCTCAGAGACATATCCAGTGACTACTTGATAGTTTTCTTGAGTCAATAGATGTGTTAGATAACATAATATCCATATAATTGGGGTTATTTTTCCCAAAATCCATTATCCACATCTGGCCTGATGACATTTCAGCTACCATTTTCCTCTTTTATTTTTACTCAGGCTTATAAGATATTCTTCTGTTTTCTTCTCTTTGGCTTGGCATTCCATTCATGGCAATTTTATTATCATATATCCTTAAACTTAGGATGGCCACATTCCTCATTTTACCTATTGAACTACTCCCTTTCTTGAAAGCCTATCTCAAATGCCATCTCTTATATGAGGCCCTCCATTATTGTTACCCACTCATCATCCTTCACTCTGATCCCATCAGTAATGATATCCTCCTTAAGTAATGGAGAATTGAACAGTCCAGTGCTTGAGCATGAACAGCATGTATTGTCTAAGTCAATCCCCATATGGATTATGAAGACTAGTATTTCTGAAAAAGGATGGTTGGAAAGCCATCATCAACAGTTGATCAATGTGTCTGCTTTATCATCTTTTAAAAATGTTTCTGAGATCTAGTCATGTACTGAGCATAGCTGTTGAAAATATGATCAGATGGGTAGGGCTTTTTAGACAACTCTCAAAAACAAAACACATCTTTGCAATTACATTGACTAAAAGGTCTACAGGATACAGAATTCCATGGAGCTTATTATTTATTGATTACTTTAAAAATCTATATCTTTAGTTGCTAGCATAAAAGATAAAGGCTCAGCTCTAATAAGATATTTCCTTTATTTCTGTGCAGACCACACAGAGTTCTCTGCTATGGGTGTGACAGGTCAGTATGTATATAGGCAATCTTCCTAGCACTGCCTTCCTATGATTCTCTGAGAGCTTACTTCGGGCTTAAGCTTATACTCTTAGCTCAGCTCCAACTCATTGGGAATTTGTATTCTGATCCAACCATTGAAAATCATTTAGACCTCAAGTCATAATAGCACAACATTTAGTTAGATTAAGGAAAGCATGGTAAAATTGAGAAACATTAAACAACAGATAATGCAATAAAATACATGGTCATTTGCTTTCATTTCAACTCAGATATGATCTTATCTATACCTAGGCTGTAATACAATTGCTTATCACTCTGAGACTGAATTCCGCTTAAATCCTGTTTCCAACATAGGATATTATTTTCTGTCATGCATGGAATTGGTTTGGGAAGTTGATGCCAGCTTGTGGGGTTCACTGTCCTTTTGTTTTGCACTAATCACTCTGACTTGGCAGGACTGGTTTGGCCAAATTGCCCAGTGCTTACTCATATGATATTACTGCCTCACTCCAAATCTATGTGTATGTATGGAGAATACAGCTTATTTACGTGGCTACAGCTGTGTTAGCCCCCACATTCTATGTTTTCTTTGTTTTTTCTTCCTTCTTTTATCCTTGGTCCAGCTATCCATTTTGTTTCCTTTCCTCCTGTCACCTGGCATCATGGGGAAAAGGGGCAAATGAAAGTATCTCATTACTTTCTTTTTATTGAAAACATCATTCACTATGTGATCATGTTTTTCAGAAGATATGCTTTGTTTAATGTTAAAGATGTTAAAATGTTAAAAATAACAGTTTAATGATCCTATGATGATTAATATCACTGGATGCATAAAACAGGGAGACATATACTGGCCATAGTTGTTTGCCCCTTTCATGGAATATGTCCGGTCAAAAATCTATATAAATATAGGATTCTTTATTGTGGAATATCAAGTACTGCTACCTTTTGACTCTCATAGACTCAGATTCAAATTGTGGAAGCTTTAAATGATAATTGACCTCTCTTGGCTCTCTCATCACCTCATCAACTTGGAATTTCTGTAGTTAATTTGGATCTTTGTATTCAGTTGTTTATCGTGTTTGAAGATCTAGGCAGACAAACAGCAAAATATACTTAATTGTAACAGAAATAAGTAAGAAGGGACTGAAAACAATATTAGCCCACATTCCTGAATGGTGTCCATCCCCTTCCTTCTAGAATCAGTTGGAAAGTGGGGTTCCTCCAACAGACTCATTTTTATGATGTGGTCAGGTAGACCCAATGTCTCTCTGAGTCCAGAGTTAAGGTTGGGGAAGGTCAGTGTGGATGACCTTGGGGATCTTTGAATACTGACCCAGATCGTATAGTTTGTTCACTATGCCTTGTTACCTGAAAGCTCCCAGTTTTAAATATAGTTACTGGCTTGCTTTTTCTCAAGAAATCTTACCACGCTTGGTCATGGGCAATTTCATGCTACTGACCTAGTCCCCTTCTCCTGCCCCATTGTTGTAGATTGCAATAAAAATGCCCAAATATCCATTAGTCCTCCATCTTGTTGTTGGTATATTGTTCCTTTCCCTGTAGTGAAATAAGCAACCCCTCCCTTCTCTTTCTTTCTGTCTCCCAAGAGAACAAGAGTGAACTGCACACAGGCAGCTCTTGAGATCCATGGCCATTTTGAAGAGATGAATCTACAATCCATACAGGGAAACACAAATTACTGAAATTATGACATCCAGTTGGATGGGAAGCCCTTTGAATAAGTCCATCAGTACAGAGAACTTGGCCATGTATAATTGGCCCAGAATTGGCTAGGAGGAAAATAATGGCCTATACTGAACTCCAAGATTTCAGCATGTTTCTTGTTATCTTTTTTAACATTAATATTTTCCTGCTGATATTAGATGTTTATTGATTATGGAATATCATGGTCTCATATGAATCAAAATTTCAGGTGATCTAAAGAGCTGGTTTCTGTAAGTAGGCTGGGACATATTACCAGTGATGACATGTGAAAAAGGGCCCTAAAACAAGTTATTGAGGACATATCTATTCAGAGAAGGAAAGTGTGTGGACTCCTTCGTGAGATAATTTTTTTTAATAATTAAAGGAAATTATAAATTTCAGTTAGGAAATTAAGATGCTCCACCCACGTTCACGGACATCCTGAAATCTGTTCACAGAGCCAGATAGAATGAAAAGAACACTGTATTTTGAGTCAGATAACCAGGATTAGAATCCTTGTTCTGTTAATCACTACCTGTGTTATGTTGGGAAAGTCCATTCCCCTTTCTTAGGTACAATTTTCCTGTATGTAAAATGAGAAGGTTGGGTGATTTCTATGATTCTTCCTAAATCAAAGCACTATGAATATGTTATACATGGAAGCAAAAGAAAGGCTTAGGAAGAGAAGGTAAGTAGTTGAGATAGCAAGGAGAAGAATTCAAGAGCTATTGTTGAAACTTTTTGAAGGTTAATATTCCTTACCTCAAATGGCTAACATTCCTCAGCTCCAGTCAATTTACTTATCAGGTGCAGGATTAGGTGTATTAGAAGGCCTAATACATACATTGTGTATTTGAATTAGATGTACAAAGCCAGCCCCTTCCCTCCCTCATTGGCATACACTTCCAAAGTTCCTATCTTGCTCTTATATTCCCTCCCTTCTCCACAACTTTCCCTTCCAATGAACTAAAACCTGTTGCCAGGAAAAGACCTGAAACTCATTTACACTGAAGTGGTATAACAGTTTTAGCTCTTGCCAGGGATATATATTTTTTAAATAGTATTAGAATTTCATTAACGTAACTTCAGAAATTTCAACACAAGGAAGTGAGCCTTTCTAAAAACAAGAGAAAACAGTAATAACCTAAAATGAATTCAAGTAAAATAAATGCAGAGTTGGGTTGAGGCTGGTGAACTTTGAGTTGTTTTTCTGTTGCAGTAACTGATTTTCATCTGCATTCCCACTCCTTTGTCTAATACCTATAGATATAGTGCTATATGGTTTAGAAAGTAACATGTGTAAGTATATACACACACACATAAATATGATATTCTACAATAAAGAATATAAATGAGAAACTGATGGACAAACTAACTTTTGAAACAATCTTTCATTTGATCTCTGCCTTATGAGGATTAAAATTATGGAATCAAAGAGGTTAATTAGTAGGGATCATAGATTTTGAAGTGGAAGAGATCTTAGAAGCCTCTTCATCCAAGCTTTTCACTTTACAGATGAAGACTGAAGCCTAGAATGGTTAAGTAATTGAAACAAGGATTTTGTGTAGATATCTTAATTTGTATCACAGGAGATAATATTTATAAAGTATTTAACAGTGACTGCCACATAGTAGGTACTTAATAAATGTGTATCACTCCTCATCCCCCTCTATTTGGCCCACATTGAACTATTTTTGACTTGTCTTTCCCCCCAAATATAAAGCTAACCTACAAAAGAAATAACATTGAAAGCAAAGTTGAGCTTTCTACATAAGAAATGATTTAATTCTTTTTTTTTTGACTAAGCAACAACAAAAGAGATATTTGCTTTAAAGATATAGCAGACAGAGAGTACAGATATTTTCCCCAATACTTTGGGGCTTCCTCCCCCTGTATCACCTGGTCTCAGGATGAGGATAGGTGGGGAGGTTTCTCAACTTAGCTTAGGGAAGACCTATATAGTATTGATTCTACCAAGTTTATATAAAGATAAGACATGATTAATATATGAGTTCTCAGTTTCTGCCTAGAGGTCATTCCTTGTGGCATTGATGCTGGGCTGACTGCAAAACCTGGCTTGGACTCTGATTCCCTCATTGCTGTGGCCTTCCCTCCTGACCTCAAGATTAATCCCCTTCCCCTAAAAAGAAAAAGAACTAACACAGGAACCAAGAACCAAGGACCATTTGCAAGGACCACATGGTCTTAGAGGGGAGAGGCCTTAGGGCCTTCTATCCTTATAGCATATGATCTCACATGAGTCTGTGAGCAGTCATAGCACCAGAGCACAGCTGAAGTGGGAATGCTCCCCCCACTCCCCCCCTCAAAAAAAACCCCAACAACAAAAACTGAAAGAAATATGAAAACACACCTCCCCCCACCCCTTTGAAGAGATTGGAATCATAGGTGTACAGCAGACATAACCACAGATACTTTTCATTGTGTTGGTCAGTATTGCTGAATTTTTTTCTCTACTTTTCTTTGAAAAGTTCTTTGAAAGAGATGGCTCTCTGGGAGAGGGCAGGGCAAGGCATATAGAAGAGATCTTTGACTGTTTTTGACTGTTTACTCATGTTACTGGATTCTTTTTTGAAGTGGATTGCAGGATACCAGTACTCTGGTTCTGCTATAAGTTAGTCTATTCTTTTCAAGCTTCACTTGAGTCTTGTATTTGAAAGTCAATTTTTCTAATTAGCTCTGGCTTCTCAAGTATGTTTTAAATTCCTCATTGAATATCAATTTCCCCCCTCATTTATTACACTCCACTTTTCTGGATAGGTGATTCTTGGTTTTAATCCTAGCTCCTTTGACCTCCAGAATATCATATTCCAAGCCCTCCAGTACCTTAATGTAGAAGCTGCTAGATCTTGTATTATCCTGATTGTGTTTCCACAGTACTTGAATTGTTTCTTTCTGGCTGCTTGCAATATTTTCTCCTTGACCTGGGAACTCTGGAATTTGGCTGTAGTATTCCTGGGAGTTTTCCTTTTGGAATCTCTTTCAGGAGGTCAGTGGATTCTTTCAGTTTCTATTTTACTCTCTGTTCTAGTACATCAAGGCAGTGTTTCTTGATAATTTCTTGAAAGATGATGTCTAGGCTCTTTTTGTGATCATGGCTTTCAGGTAGTCCAATAATTTTTAAATTATCTCTTCTGTGTCTATTTTCCAGATTAGTTGTATTTCCAATGAGATATTTCACATTGTCTTCTATTTGGTTTTGTTTTATAATTTCTTGTTTCCTCATAGAGTCATTAACTTCCATTTGATCTATTCTAATTTTTAAGAAATTATTTCCTTCAGGGATTTCTTTTTCCATTTGACCAATTCTGATTTTTAAGGAATTCTCCTCGTTGACTTTTTGGACCTCTTTCGTCATTTGGTCTAATCTAATTTTTAAGGTGTTATTTTCTTCAGTATTATTTTGGGTCTCCTTTAGCGAGCTGTTGACTCATTTTTTCATGCTTTTCTTGCATCATTCTTACTTCTCTTCCCAATTTTTCCTCTACTTCTCTTACTTGATTTTCAAAATTCTTTTTGAGCTCCTCCATGGCCTGAGACCTGTTAGGAACAGATGTTCATTGCCTCAAGCTGCTTGCAAAACAGAAAGGGGGAATTGTTGAGGGTCAGCCCTAAAGAGTCCTATCTGGGTCAAAGATCCAGGACAGAGCTTGACTCTTGCCCAGTCTTGACCCCTAGGGCTTAATCTTTAGGAAGGTGGCTCTCCAATCTCCCCTGCAAGGGAGGCCCCTGAAACATTCCTTTCTACTCTTTGAACCTTAGATTTATACACCACTCCTCTATGCAGGTGGCGCCAGGGTGCCAGGGAAGGCCTTGGAGTATACTGTCTAATCTGTGAACCCTGATAAACAAGGAAACATATGTTGTAATGTCACGTACACAGCAGATGTTTGGGGAGTGTCTCACGGGGAGGACTCTTTGAAGTAGGTTAGGTTTTTTTTGTATATGCTGTACCCTCAAATGAATAAACTGGCTCAGTTCTTCACTGACCTGCCTGGCCCACGTCTTTCTTTATTTCATGTTCTTCCGTCTGGCACCATGCTTGATTGCTGGCAGCAGAGACCAATTCATATTTTTCTTGGAGGCTTTGGATATAGGAGCTTTGACTTTGTGTCTTCTGATTACATGTTTTGCTCTTTCTTGTCACCAAAATAAGATTTTACAATCTGAGTTTTTTCCCACTGTTTGCTAATTTCCCCAGCCAATTACTTGACTTTTTAACTCTTTATTAAGGTAGAGTTCTGTTTCCAGTGTGGAGGGTGTACTGTCCCAAGCTTCAGGGTTTTTGTGTAGCTCTTTTCAGAGATACTGTAAGTTTTCAGTTCTTCCAAGGTGGCATGATCTTAGGAGAGTTGTTTACTCCTCTCCTGGCCTATGCTGTGGTCTATGAGTGACCACAAGTACTCTTTTCTGCACTGGAACTGTGAGGAGGGTTCTCTCTCACTGCTGCCATAAGCTTTGCTATGCCAATGCTCCTCTTCATCCCAGGACTGTCTAGGATCCAATTGTGGGCAAAGTAACAGAATCCTGCCTCAGTGCCAGCAAAGAGATCCTTATAATCTCCTTCTGATTAGTAGTTCGATGTCCTTACCATCTGTGGGTTGAGATCTCTGAAATCAGCTGCTGCCACTGCGGCCACCACCACCACACTGGGGCTGTGCTGGGGCTGAGGGTGGCCTGCACTCCTCTCTCACCCTGGTTCTACAGACTTTTCTTATTGACCTAAATTGTCTTTGGTGTTTGTGTATTGAGAAGTCTAGAAACCTCCACAGCTGATTCAGTGATCCAGTGATTCAGTGATTCAGTCCCCTGAGGCTGTTATGAATTTGCTGGGGCCTAGTCTGTGCCTGCATGGTCCACATTAGATTCTGCTCCTCTCCCAGTCCAGCACAACAGACCTTTCCCATTGACCATCTAGGTTGTTAATCTGTAAATTTGTTTCACTCTGTCTTTTTGTGGGTTCTGCTGCTCTCCCAAGAAGCTGGAATCTTTGGTTTTATCAAGCAGTAGATTAGTATAGTCGTTGACTACTATGTTTTGTGTACCTAACCAATTCTACTGATCTACCATTCTATTTCTTAGCCAGCAACAAATGGTTTTGATGGTTTCCTGCAACCATTTTAAAATTGTCTTTTAAATGGAAGCACTTCCCCCTCACCATGATTAAAGAAATAGAAATACTGGCATATAAGAAAATACTTAATTGATATTAAATATCATAGTTTTTTGACAAAATGGCTTTTGTTCTTTTCCAGTTATAGCTGCATACATTCAAAATTAACCAAAAACAGTAATGCTTCACCTGACTGAATTACCTCTAGGTTCAAATTCTATCTTGTCTATTTGTCATTGAATGCCCTTCACAATCTGGCTCTCATCTCACTTTTGCAGACTTAATAGGTATAACTTCTTTTCATACCCTGTATGGTACAGTCAAATTAGCCTTCTTGTTTTCTCTCACCTATGACATTCCATTTCCTGTGTCTGTGCCTATGGGCATACATGCTTGAAATAACTTCTCTCCTCACCTCTCACTCTTTGAAACCCTAGTTTCCTTCAAATCTTAGGTCAAGTGCCCCAAATGAAGCATTTTCTGATCCCCCTAGCTGCTAGTGCCTTCCCTTACAAAAATCACATTATTTTTTATTTTTTCTATATCTTATTTCTACTTATAATTTTACATAGTTTCCCCTGATAGAATTTAAACTACTTGTGGGCAAAGGCTTTTTAATATTTTTCTTGGTATCCCTGGCCCTTAGCACAGTACTTAGCATATAACAAGTACTTTAATAAATGCTTGTTGATTGATTGATTCAATAATGATTTAGGATTATGAACGGAAGAAGGTAGGATTATATAACTATGGGAATCTCATGGCTATGGGGTTTAAAGAGTAATGCAAATTGTGTCTATAAACAATAGTACTAGCTATTGTATTTTTTCTCATGATACTTCTCTTAATATTAATAATAGCAGATAACAATAAGAGTCTCCAAATTTGCATTTGAAATTGCATTTTATATTAATTTTGATTTGTGTGGCTTATGGGGTAACTAACCAAAAAAGTTTATTGTTGATCCATTTTGTTAGTGCAAAAATAATCTAAGATGTTTATACCTGGATGAGGGTTTTACTGTCAATTTATTTTATTTTATTTTATCTTTTTCTATTTTTTTTTTTTTAGTGAGACCATTGGGGTTAAATGACTTGCCCAGAGTCACATAGCTAGGAAGTATTATGTGTCTGAGGCTGGATTTGAACTTAGGTCCTCCTGACTCCAGGGCCAGTGCTCTATCCACTGCCTCACCTAGTTGCTCCATTGTCAATTTACTTTTTAGAAATAGAATCACAAGTTCATAGGTGTTTTGCAAACACGCATATGCATATGACTATATATACATACATGTACATATGTATATGTGTATGTGTACACATACACACATACATACACACATGTATATGTGTATGTGTACACATACACACATACATACACACATGTATGTATATACACACATACATATATATATACATATATATGTATATGTATATATATGTATGTGTGTGTATGTATGTGTGTATATATCTATATCTATATCTATCTATCTATCTATCTATCTATCTACACCTAAATCAGGACATCTTAGTATGGGGTCTATGAATTTTAAACTAATTCTTTATTGTGAAATAATATATTTCTTTTGTAATTCTATGTATTTTATTTTATGCATTTAAGAACATATCACCAGCAGAAGGAAGACTACATTGATGAAATCTCACACCTGCTGAAGTAGATAGAACACAACAGGTAAACAGAGAGATACTAACAAATACTCATATATCTGGGTTTTGCAGTTTTAAAATAATTATGAAACTATATTTAAAATATGCTGAAAGATATGATCTGGAATAAATATTTCCAATGCTGACAAATAAGCTACAACTATCTCCATGAATGTTGCTTTTCTTTATGCTAATCATGAGCTCTTCAAGATGACAGTATTGCTACTAAAAAGGCAATTGAGGAGATCTCAATCATCACAGATCCAATAAATACAAATTTAAAGCCTATTTTCAAATGGGTTAGTATATGTAAAACACTTTGTAAAACTTAAAGTCCTATATAAATGCTAGTTATTATTAATGTTGTTATTACTTAAAATGATATGAGAATGATCTAAACATATATTATGTGCTGTCTTTCCCTAATAGAATTTAAACCCTTCTAGGGCAAACACTGCATTGATAGTTTTTGTGTCTCCAGCACAGGGCTAGACACATAGCAAGCATTAAGTCAATTCTTTTTTATTCATTCAGAGAGTGGTATCGACATCAACAGAAAACAAAAAGTTGGGAGTAGAATCAAGTTTTGTAGAGAAGATGGAAAATTCAGTTATAGTTGTATTTTTGAAATGCTACTAAGACATGTAGGTGAAGATATTCAGCAGATAGCTGGAAATTTAAGGCTCATGTTTTGGTTTGGGAATTTTTACAGAGAAGTGATATCTGATGCTTTAATATTCAATAAAGCCATGATGGGGAAGAATTAAGAGAGGTCAAGAAGGAGAGGTCAGAGAAGTAAGAATAAAACTAAGAGAAAGTTGTTTTAGGAAAACCAAGGAAGGAAAGAAGACCTATGAAAGGTAGTTTGACAGCAACAAGAAATGTAGAGGAAGACGACTAAAAAAACCTTTTCTTTTTTTAGAAATCACCAGATATGGAAATTGGCATTAAGGGCATTGTTAAATATAAATGATTTAAATTATAATATGTTCCTTTGAATGATATTATATTCCTGGCTTCAGGATGTTATCATGATCATCTGTATTTGTTTATGTTTGTCTGTGAGTGGACTAGACTATCATCACTGACTTGAAGTTCAAATAATCAGCTGAATATGACATTTTTAATTAAAATAAAAATTGTGGTCTCATATTTGAGTGATCCTAAATAATATCCTAAACTCTATGAATAAATGACCTTCACATAGAAAATAAGAAAAATACTTTACTAAAGAGTTATTGTAATAACTTCAACTTTAAAAATAAGTGTAGCAGGTTTTATAGCTAGTTCCTACCCTTCTTCCCCCCGCACTCCCACCTCACTGGGTAAGAAGGTTGGAAAAACACAGTGTAAGCCAGCAATACAGGGGAAAACTTTAAAGCACATATACCATTGACTGTAGGTCACTAGCAACCTTTTTTAAAAGATACTTTATTAAAAACTTAAAACTGAACATCAGACTATTTGCATTTAGATTAATTTCAGGTCACAAATTATCATAGTACTCTTTTAGTCTTTTACTTTAAGGACCAATGAGAATTATGAGCATTAATTTTCATTTACTTTTTTCCCCTCATCTTATCAGTTAGATTCCACTCTATTCATCCAGTTTCTTCTTCTTCTTCTTCTTCTTCTTTTCTTCTTCTTCTTCTTCTTCTTCTTCTTCTTCTCTTCTTCTTCTTCTTCTTCTTCTTCTTCTTCTTCTTCTTCTTCTTCTTCTTCTTCTCCTCTTTGCATTATTTCATAAAAGTCTTTTCAGATTTCTTTATATTCCTCATACTTGTCAAATGCTAAATAAAAACTTGTTGATAAATCAATTAATTGTACTATAGTATTCCATTATATTAAGGTGCCATGATTTTAGTAATTGCATCTAATGCTGATATGAGAGCAACATTGTGAAAGCAAGCACATGTGATGCTTTCTAAAATAATTGCCAGAAATTTTATTTTTCCACCTATATTCTTTTTTTTTTTACTAAATATATGATCTTTACTTAGAGCGTATTTACTAAAATTCCATATTATGTATTATTATCCATTATAGCATGTTTTATTATAACACTGTAACATTCTAGAAATTTAGATTCCTAATTTACAAGAAATTAATAATGCTATTAAACTTAAGCTATCATTATCATTAGTAATATTTTCTGCTTCAAAACAATTATTCTTTATCATAATTCAAATGTATTTGAACACATTTCTTTGCCAGATCCTTCAAAACGTTCATGAGGTTGGGATATTTCATCTTGTAATGAGAAGAGAGTAAAATGAGACTGACAGCTTCCTAGTAAACAGAAAAAAACAGAATCATTTTAGACACTGCTTATGTAATTTTTTAAGTGGAAGGTGGGGGTAGAAAAGAAGATTCTACTTTGAACTGACAGAAGCCCTGGAAGCCTCATTTTTGAAAATGGAAATAACTTGTCAGTTGTTCCCCCCACCCCCCTTTCCCCTTCTCTTTTTGTTCCAAATGCATTTTTAGTAAGAGAGAGAGTGTCTGGAAAGGAAATAAGATACTCAGAGAAAATTAAAAGAAAATGAATGACAGAAGTGAAGAGCAGAAAAGGAACTTAGCTTAGAGTGCTAAACAGAAATCCTGTCTTGTGGGTAAAATGTCTACACATGAATTCCAACTCTTAATTCTCAGCCTTTAAATTCTTGATGCAAATTACACATGTCTATTTGAATACAATTTCCAGACATCAGTTTCTGGAGCTACACACTAACATTAAAATAATTCTCCTTCATAGTTTTGGTGGTTTGATTTCCAATAATCCTCATTATTTGTGTTCCTCCCTCTTTGAGATACTAATTCTTTTTGGGCCTAATTACTATTACCTCCAATTTAAAATATTGAACTTTCCTAAATGCACATTGGGTAATTTGGAGCAAAGATGTTGCTGTTAAGTGGAATGTAAGGATGGCTTGAGAATTGAATCAAGCAACTAGGCACTTGCTTCATTCAATACAAAGCTCCAGGAAATAGATGGCTCACTTGGACTGGAGTGTGGCAAACATGGGATTTCAATGTCAGGGACAGTGTGGCTATGGTAATGTCTAAAACTGTGGAAACAATCCCCTGAGTCCTTTTTTGCCTGTGATGGTTCCAGAAATTTGGAGAAGGCATCCTTTTTTTAAACATCTTTATTTAAAGTTTTGAGTTCCAAATTCTTTCCCTCTTTCTCCCCTTCCTGGGATGGTAAGCAATCAGATATAGTTATACATGTGCAACTATGTAAAACATTTCCATGTCAGAAGATTCAAATAAGATAAAAAAATGAAAGAAAGTAAAAAATAGCATGCTTTAGTTTGTATTCAATCAATATCAGTTCATTCTCTGGAGTCAAATAGTATGTTTCATCATTAGTCCTTTGAGGTTGTCTTGGATCATTGTATTGTTAGAGTAGCTAAGTCATTCATAATTTTTCATCAAATTGCTGTTAATGTGTAAAACTTCACTCTGCATCAGTTCATGTAAGTCTTTCCAGGTTTTTCTGAAATCATCCTGCTTGTCATTTTTTATAGCACAATAAATTCCATTGCAATCATACACCACAGCTTACTTAGCCATTCACCAACTGATGGTCATCCTTTCAGTTTTCAATTCTTAGCCACCACAGAAAGAGCTTCTATAAATATTCTGTACAAATAGTATTTTTCCCATTTTTTTGAGATGTTTTTGGGATATACACCTAGCAGTGGTTTTGCTAGGTCAAAGGGTATGCACAGTTTCATAGCCCTTTGGGCATAGTTCCAAATTGGATCAGTTCACAACTCCACCAACAATGCATTAGTGTTCCACTTTCCCCACATCTTCTTCAACGTTCATCATTTTCTCTCTCTTTTTTTTTTGTCATATTAGCCTATCTGATAAGTGTGAAGCAGTAGCTCAGAGTTGTTTTAACTTGCATTTCTCTAATCAATAGTGATTTGGAGCATTTTTTCATATGGCTATAGATAGCTTTTATTTCTTTGTCTGAAAACTGCCTGATATCCTTCTAAGCATTGCTTGGCTGTGTTTCTTAGCAGACTTCAACCCACAGATTTTAACACTTATAAAACAACACTGTTAATGGTCTCCACAAAGTTATCTTTGTCAGCCACCCCAAAGTAGACTCAATTTCCTAGTTTGCTGGTTTCAGTGTCATACAGGAAGAAATGAAAAGCCTTACAGAGGAGAAAGGAGGTCATTTTGGAGACCAAAATCTCTCTTCCGTAAAGGGAGAATATATCTCTTGTTTGCTTATAATAGTAATTCATAAACATATGGTGCTTTAAGGTTTGAAAAATACTTGTGTAATTTTATTTGATCTTCATAATAGACACATGGTAAGAATATAGATTTCATTATCTCTATAATCTCTATATCATTAATTATAAAATAATTGAGGAAACAAAGAAAGAGATTAAATGATTTACAAAGGGTCACACAGCCAGCAAAATGCCTGATACAGGACTTGAACCCATTTCTTCCTGATTCCAAGTTCAGCACTCTTTCAAATTCATGTTCTACAAGTCTTTGAAAACAGAGAAATCACAAGGTGCTGCACTTATTCATAGTTACTTTATGGATTTTCTAAATGTTGATATTTTCATAATCTCTTGTGATTTCTTTAATATCTCTTGTATAAACTCACCATCAATGATCTATCAATAGGTATTGATGAAGTTTCTATGATGTGTAAGGTACTATGCTAGATCTTGGGCATACAAAAACAGAAATTATATGATAAGAACTGTTCCTGTCTTTGCTCCTGTTTTTTTTTCCTTTGTAATACATATATACTTTCTTATGTGCCAGACATGGTGCTAGGTATTATGGACACAAAAATAGAAATGATACAAGAAAGAGAAAAATAGCTTAATAATAGTGCTTTACAGGGTCTTTTAGCTTTCATTCTGTCTACTGTAGTACTGAAGTCAAACTACATCTGCCCTTTCCTCTAAGCTATTGAGAAATCCCACTACTTTTCATGGTACTATAGCTCATTGTATCATGAATTCCATGGTTCCTAATGTCTTACATTAATATTTACTCTTGTAGGTGGTTCTATTCCATCCTGTCCTAATGTTGACAGAAATAAGATGATTATAGTTTGTCAATGATTTAATATCCCATCATAAGCCTAACATTTAATAAAACCTTCTTTAGCTTTCTCACCTCTTGGTTACATATAACTGCTACCTCCATGTAGCTGATTTCTCCAAATATTTGCTACTGTGCTCTGAAAGTTGTCATGATATATTTAATCAGAGAAGCTCCAATGTTAAAACAGTACTCTCAAAAAACAAACAAAATATCTTGAAGAATATTTAGTCTAGAAGACATTTTGATATTTAATGCTTTAGCAATTCATGATATTGTCCATATAAATATCCTCTCCACTAACAAAGTTTACAATCCTTCTCCTCACTTAGTCATTTGAGATGCTCTGACTGACATGTATTGACCATTCTGTGGCTAATTTTCTGGGGATGAGCCTCTCTAAACTTTGGTGAGGCTTGTCCTTTTAAAATAACATGTATCAAGCAATTCACTGCTCACATACTGGAGTCCTTTCTGGGTTGATAGGATCTGACAATGCTTAAATTATACTGATGTGTCTTTTTCAAACTCAGGGCAAGGGAATTACACAATGAAACATCAAATAAGATATAAATTTTAAATCTAGAGTACCAGGGAGGTTAGAACGGGGAGAAGGTTAAGGGAGAAAGATAATGAGTTCCATTTTGTACATATTGTCCTTAAAATGTCTACTGGACATATAATTTGAGATGTCTAAAATTCAGTTGGAGATGTGAGATTGGAAGTCAGCAGAGAGTTTGAAACAGGAAAGATATCAGCTTAGAGTTGATGGGCCTGGCCCCCAGCAGCCTTTCCTCAGTGGTCATGCTACGCTTAGGAGCACTAGCACACTCATGGTCTGAAATCTTCTCATCTGAGGGGGCTGGCTATAAGGCATCAATAGGAAGTGGTAGACTCCCTGCACAGATGGAAGACAGTCTGGCCCCTACTTGTTTGATGCATGATAGTAATTTATGCATGGGATCTTCCATGAAGAAATTCTACATATCACCTTTTGAGTGGATTTGGCTATCCTGAGTCATTCACTAGAATTGATCAACTTTTCTCATAGGCTATGTCATTCACTATATGTCTGATCAGGCTCCTTTCCTAGATCTTGGACTAGTTTAGAAACAACTATGGCTACACTGTATTTGCATAATGCTGAATTTCTTGGGAAACTATACTACAGACCAGAGAGTGATAGAAGGTTGGTGATCCAAGGTACCTCAAGCTGCCAGGCAGAAGGACTCAGATAGTTTTTCCTTCTAATATATGAATCTTTTGACACCACAGTGTGTTTTTCCTGCAATAATCTCATTAATGTCATGGTTATAGCTGCCACCTATAAATAAATGATTCTAAACCAGCCCTGCCTTCTCTCCAGAGCTCTATACTGAAATCTCTGGCTACCTCTACAACATCACCTCTACAACATCTACTTCTAGATATCTCAACATAACCTCAGAATGTCCAAAACCAAGTTTATCATTATTCTTAAAACTTTTCCTCCTACTGGCTGTACTGTCTCTGTATGTGATACTCCCATCTTCCCAATCTCCCATGTTTTCACCTTGGTGTTATCTTTGACTCCCCCCTTTCGCTTCTATTTCATATCTAATTTTAACAAGATGTTGTTTCTCATATTTGTCTTCCAGCACTTACATAGGGAGCAGCCCTCAGTCCTGTTCCTTTGGGGATTCCATTGGTATTAATAGCAACTAATGTATGTAGCACTTGCTCTGGAGTTACTCTCTAAACTTTCGTTTGCAACGGCAGTTCAATTGCTCAAAGTATGTCCTTTCTGGGATCTGAGTACCTGAAAGGTTGGGATATGTATTTTCTAATTCTATAGCTCATGAATCCCCCACAAGTAAACTTCTCACCATGGTTATCAGTCATTATTAAATACTCACCAGGACATAATTAGTATTTTGTAAGGGGTATTTACTAGGTGGTGTAGTGAGAACAGTTACTATATAATATCCTCCTACAAATCTGCAACACACTTTTCATCTAGTACACACAGAGTCAAGGGGAAAGTGGGCCCAAGCATAGAGACCACATGTAGCGAAGGGATAACCACGGTTCCTGGAAATCTTTTTGCTGAAGTCCTTAATATATATCCCTTATGTATGCTGTAGATTTTCCACTGGTCTGTTTTTAGAGCTTTGAATATGTTTTCCTCATCATGTCCAATCCATGCTTGGCTAGATACTGGATGCAGAGGAAAATGTCCAAATCTGCTGGCCCCTTCAAGATTCAGGGGGGGCTTCTCTGGCTAAACGCAGGGAATTGAAACCAAAGCTAAGGACTGGTGATCTGCTTTTCCTATCAAATTTATTCTTTCTCAGAGTTTTAGTTGAAATATTCTCTTCTCAACTGCCAGGTGATAGAATCTTCAATTCCAACTAGCTCAATGTTTTTTTTTTGTTTGTTTGTTTTTAACAGCCCTTAGAAAATGTGACCAAATCCATTGTTGAGTTGTTGATGAGTCATTTTAGTCATGTCTGACTCTCTGAGACCCCTTTTGGGGATTTCTTTGCCAAGATACTAAAATGATTTGCCATTTCCTTCTCCAGCTCATTTTACAAATAAGGAACTTAGACAAACAGGGGTAAGTGACTTGCTTAAGGTCACACAGCTAGTAAATATCTGAGTCTGGATTTGAACTCAGGTCTGCCTGACTCTAAATCTCTTAGCCAATCTCAACAGAAATTCTTTCACCTTTTAGAAGGGTACAAAGGCCTTGTTTATAGTGAATAATTGAGATGCGCTGTCACTTGATAAGTGTATCAGAGATAAATGGGAAGGCATAATTTTATACTTTCATGACCCAATGGCCCTGGAGAAAAAGAGAGAATAAAGAGGTAAGAAGAGAAAGGAAGCAAAGAAGTGTCCTGAATTTAAGATTTTGTGGGAGATGCTGAAGAAGGAGGAGACATTCTGCTTAGAATTTGATATAAAGGGAAGTAACTTGGGAAAGTAAATGGTATTAATTTAAAAATAAAAAATGGAGACTCCTTACAGCATGGTAAACGAGGTACTTCCCCCATAGCACTTTAAGAGATCCTTTGTTTGTGGGGTAGTGCTTTTGGACTCAGTGTTTGAAAAAGATTACATAGCCTCAGGTCATCTTAGATTTGGAAGAGTTGTGACAGTATTAGTCTTTTCTCTTTGTTTAACTTCTAGAAAGCTAGCACCAGCTCCTGAAAGCACAATCAATTACATTCATAGAAAGAGAATCAAGAACAGGAAGATGAAGCTCGAGTAGTAATGGTTGGGAGTGGGAGGCAGGAATGGTGAAGCCAAGGTGATGAGCCCTTGATTTTCATCCTCCTTCCTTCAAGACTAGGACTTTACCAAGGATAGTACTGTACATCTGGAAAAGCTGTAGAAGACCCTAAGTTCTCTGCATGAATCACAGAGATTTATTTGGATAAAATTTCCAGACAGACGTCAATTTCTGAAGACACTAATTGATGTTAAAATAATTCTCTTGAATAGTGTTATTGGCTTTCTTTCCAATAATCTTTATTATCTCTTGCCACAATGGCCCATCCAAGATAATACTTTAAGTCAAGAGAATTCTGTATCTTCCTATGGGAAGGCATTTTGGATTATTTGGGCTTGAGTAAAAGTTCTTTTTTTTTTTTTTAGAAATATAAGTCTTGGGGAAGCTAAGTGGTGTGGTGTATGGAGCACCGGACCTGAAGTCAGGAGGACATGAATTCAAATCTGGCCTCAGACCAAACACTTGACACTTACTAGCTGTGTGACCTTGGGTAAGTCACTTAACCCCAATTGCCTAAAAAATCCCCATAAGTCTTTTTTGATGTCTTTTGCTTTTATATCTTCATGGTTTTCACATATATCCCTCTTCCTTCCCCTCCTCCTTCCAGAAAGCCACCTTATATAATAGTATTTTTTTGGGGAGCAAATCTAGCGCAAAGATTACCTTTTTTGTGGGATAGGGCTCATTTAATATCATATTTATTTTTAAACTTGCAATGTTTTTTGTATCATCAGTGAACAAGACATGGAATTTCATGAACCAAAGCAGTACGTTAAGCATGATTAACATTATGGCTTTCTAGTTATCAGAAGACTAGCACTCAGGGATGGGTCAAATGAATAAAGGATTATGGACCCCATACTATATTCTAGGCATGGTGCTAAGTGCTGGGGATTGAAAGAAAGACAAAAAAAAATTGTCCTTCCTCTTAAGGACTGCATAATCTAATATATGGACTTTTGCAAAAACAAAACAAAGAAAAAAACTTGACTTGGGGATGGCCTGTGGCCTGTTGCAATGGCTTTACAACAAATCTTCACAATTCCATGCCCACTCCCAAACTGCCTATCATATCATTGCCAGAATATTTTTTGTACAACTATCTGACCATGCTATTCTCTGCTTTAACATCTTCAATATCTTCCTATTGTTTCTTGTTTAAAGTTTAAATGCCTTTCCCTGGTATTTGTGGTCCTCTACAATCTCATGCAAATTTAAATTTTCAGCATTATTTCTATATTTTCCTTCATACACTCTATGATTCAGTTACATTGGTTTACTTACTGTTCTCTAGAGGTACCATATAGGCCTCCATATTTTTAATTAAGATATTCTTTAATACTAGAATAGCCTTCTCTATTATCTTTGTCATCAAATTCCTCAAAGTCAAAATGTTACTTGCCTCAAAAAAGTCTTTCCCAGTTGCCCCCAATTAGCAATGATTTTCCTTTTGAAAAGTCACATAGACTTTTTTAATTTTTATTTTTTTGCTTTTCTAAAGACATTTTGTATGCAGTATTGTGTAATGTGTGTGGATGCACACTTGTACATCTGTATGCATGCATGTCACATATCTTTGTGTATGAACATATAAATGCGCATATGCACATGTATATATACGAGCACGTGTAAATATCCTATGATGTATGTTTGCATGTCTTGTGAATGCCCCACCTCAACCCCCTCCCCCTTACTTTAAGTTCCATAGGGGGGCAGTGGCTTCATCTCGCTCGATCTCTGTATGTGCTCCCTCATTCCAAGTCTAGCCAGTATAGCACTTTTTCACAAAGTAGGTGATTAATAAAATGTTTTGTTGAATGAATACTTCATAATCCTAAATAGTGAGTCCAGATTTGACTATTTATACAACATTACTTTCTTTTTATCAGTCTCATTTATAAATCTCTGATGATTGAACAACTGTATTAATAGTAAGGGAATCTGGATTATATTATCCACTGATTCATCTTGAAATCACTTGACCTCTCTGAGCCTTTGTTGCCTCATCTGTAAAAAAAGGGACTTGGACTAGATAATCCCAGAGATCTCTTTTGGCTTAAAAATTCTGTGAGTCTAGATTGTGATTCCATATTCCCTATAGTGACAAATTAGCTTCCACATCCCAAGTGGGTTGAACTTTGACCTTTTAGAGCTAGACTGATTTTCCCTGGGTAAATGAAAAGGGCCCCTTTTTGAAGCATTCTTCTTTGACATATGGAACATTTGGGCAAATCAGTACATTTCAGCTGCTCACACAGGAAGCCTTTGCCTTGTTTTTTGGCAAGTACCACTATGAGATCTGCCAGTAGTCATTTCATGAAAGGGTATGGCAGCAATTGTTGCTCAGGCTGTTTTAACATGAAATACAGTTACTAAGCCTATCAAGAGCTAACAAAGAAAAATAAGAAGGCTACTAAAACACTTATCATCATGAGAGTAGATTGAAGCTGTGTTGTCTATGCTGGTCATCAATATCAATATCAAGCTTGTCTAAGCTAGTATTTCCACAGGATTTGAAATTATGCTCACAGAAAGGCAGAAGGCTGGCACGGAAGTGGGATGAAAATTGATGACAAAAACATACATAACAGTGTTGTCGCTATTTCATAACTCTAAAGTGATTCATCACAGAGGAGGTGACCTAAAGCACTGTTTTAAGATGCATTGAAGCATATTTTTTAAAAACTTCTTTTTAAACATTTTTCATATTCATTTTTTACACCAACTTCATTTTTCATTATAGCTCTCTCTTGGGCTCTTTTGGGACACTGTTCCTTATAACAAAGAAATGGGAAAAAAAACACAGTTTAGTAAAATTAGCTAATACATTGACATAGTCTGACACAATATGCACTGCTTACCTCAGTGCCTGTCTAGGAGACAATTAATAAATATTGTTGCCTGACTATTTCACATCCGTAGTTCCTACCCATATAGAGAAGGAAAAGTAGTGCATTCTCACATCTTTCCTTTGGTTCCAAGTCAAGAATTTATTTTAAAATAAGTTCATAGAATAGTAGATCCTGAGCAGAAGGGGCCTCAGACCACCTATTCCAAATATCTTATTACAGATGAGGAAACTGAGGTCTAGGGAGGCTGATTCACTTTCTCAGGATTTATAACTTCAGGTTTTTTTCATATCAGACATATCTAGATTCATTGCCCCCCGGAAAAGAAATTGCCCCTCTGACAAAGGAAAACAATGAACCAAATACTCAGTTACAGTTACCATATCTGACAACGTATATAACATTCTACGATTGTATTCTCCCACTTCTCCACTGAGAAGAGAAATGTGTGGGTTTTTTTAGCTTTTATTCTCCAGGACCAAAAATAATTATTATAGTTGTTCAACATTAAGCTTCCTTTCAGCTTTCTTGTAATTTAAACTAATGTAGTTATTACCTATGCTGTTCTTCCAGTTCTGCTTATTTCAGTCTATTTTCTTTGGCTTTCCAGGCCCTTCAGAACAGGAACTTTTGTTTAGATAGTACCACTTCATTTATCTAGCATCGTTGTTGAATGGGATGTTCCACATGATGTATTTACAGCTGAGAAAAACCTATCCATATAAGGATAAATTATTATTTTAACAAATTTGATGAAAATTGATAAAGTTTATTATTCTTTAGATATAGGTTGAGTATTTTTAGGATCTTGATGGACACTAAATCAATGTTTCTACCTCATTACCTCTCCACTACTTTTTAATAAGGGGCAATTACATTAAAATCAGTGCCTGGCTCATATTCTTTCTCCTCCAATTTCTGCTCTCATACTAGTGGGCTTCAACATACATTTATAAAATACCCTAACCTACTAGTTCCTCTACTTATTGCCCATGACTTACTCTTCCATACCACATCATCCATAAAGATGCTCATATCTTTGACCTTGACATCACCCACAAATGCACCCCCTTCCATGACATGAACTCTGAAATCCCCTTATTGGACCATAATCTATTGACATTCCACCTATTCCTCTGCCTTCCAATACCAAACCCTGTTTTTTGCCTGTACTGTGACCTCCAATCTGTCCACCTCTCAGTTCTCTTCCAGGCCATTATGGCAGCACTAGCTATATCTTTCTCTACCTTTTTGCCTTGGTGAACCAGTTGAATTCTATATTTTCCTCTTCTCTTAAGTTTCTTGTCCTCTTATCATATTGCCACATCCTCCTTCACCCCTGTTTCACATCATGCGGTGTTCTCCTTGCTGAGACCAATCCCTTTACTTCTGCAAGTGATCCCGTGTCATCACATCTCCTCCAGCATATTAGCCTCTCGATCAATCACAATATTTCATTTATATTCAATCTCCCTCTGTCCACTGGCTACTCCCTATTGCCTTCAAAATTTTCATGTCTCCCCCATCCTTAACCCTCCTCTCCACAAAACCCTCACTTTATTTTATGTCCCCGCTATCATCTCATACAAGTCCTGCCTTTCATGGCTAAACTCTTTGAGAAGATCATTTACAATAGGTACCTCTACTTCCTTTTCCCTTAGTCTTTTATTGACTCTTTACAGTTTTGCTTCTGACCTTATCATTCAGCTGAAACTGTTCTTTCCAAAGTTACCAGTGCCCTTTTAGGGGCCAAATCCAAAGGCCTTTTCTCATGCCTCATTCTTTTTGACTCTTTTGCAGCCTTTGCCACTATCACCTTTTTCTCATTGCCACCTTCTCCTTTCTAAGTTTTCAGGACACTATGCTTTCCTGGTTCTCCTCCTGCATATCTGACTGCTCCTTTTCAGTCTCCCTTGCTGTATTTTTATTCAGGTCATGCCCACTAACTGTGGCTCTGTCCTGAGCCCTCTTCTCTTCTTCCTTTGTAGTATTTCACTTGATCTTCTTGTCGGCTCCCATGGATTCAATTATCTTCTCTAGGCTGATGATTCTCAAATCTGTAACCTTTCTGCTGATATCCAGTCTTGCTTCTCTAGCTTCCTATTAGATGCCTTAAATTGGATGTTCTATAGACATCTTAAACTGAATATGTACAAAAATGAACTCATTATCTTTTTCCCCAAAACTTTTCCCCTTCCAGACTTCCCTATTACTTGTGAAAGCACCACCATCCTCCAGGCTGCTGAAGCTCACAACCTAGGTGTCATACTTTATTCTTCAAATCTCTGACCATGCATGTCAAATCAGTTGCCATGATGTCAGTTTTACTTTAGCAACATTTCTTAAATAGACTCCCTTCTCTCCTTTAATACTTCCACAACATTGGTACTGTACTTCATTATCTCATACCCGGACTGTTCCAATTGCCTATTGGTTTCTCTGGCTGCCACAAGTCTCTCCTCGTTCCAGTCGGTTCTCCACTCAGTTGCCAAATTGATTTTTCTGAACTGCAAGTCTGACCATGTCATGCCCCTCTCTTCCCAACTCAGCAAACTCCAATGGTTCCCTAACACCTCCAAGATCAAATATAAAATCCTCTAATTTGCATTCAAAACCCTTTATAACTTATCCCTTAACTTTCTAGTCTTTTTATACCTTCTACCCTCTTTCCCCCCTTGTCACACACACATTCTTTGATCTAGTGATATTAACCTCCTTACTATTCCTAAAACAAGATATACAAGTATTTTCACTGTGTGGCTCCCCTGTATGAAATCTCCCTTCCTCCTCATTCCCACTTTCTGACTTCCCTGGTTTCTTTCAAATCATAGCTAAAATGCCATCTTCTTCAGGAAGTCTTTCCCATCCCCTTGTAATCCAAGTGACTTCCTGCTGCTGATTATTTCTAATTTATTTTGTATATAGCTTATTTGTAGACAGTTATTTGCATGTTATTAGGATATAAGCCCCTTGTGAGCAGAGACTGTCTTTTACTTCTTTTTGCATCTCTAGTGCTTAGCACAGTGCCTGGCACCTAGCAGATGCTTAATATTCATTGACTAAATGACTGACAAATGGCATCCTACCTGCCAAGACAAAATGCTCTTGCTAGCGTCATCCTCTGAAAAGAGGGGAAAATTTATATTGAAGTCCTTCTCCAGAGGGTTCTTTTCTTATTAAATTATAAAACTATTTTTTCATTTTAATTTCCCTTTTCTATTGTTTCATAACCCAAGACTTTCTGGTTTCTCAAATTAATTTCAACCACTTCAGGGATATCTCTTTCCATTCTTTCTTCATTTTCTCTTGAGCACATACTCTTATTCCTCATGTGTGTCTTTATTATCTAGGAATTTAGATTGTTGTTGTTTTTTCAGATGTAGAAGATCTTGGGGCTTATCCTATAGATTTTAACACCTCTATGCTCAGTGTACTCTATAAGGACGGAGGAATGGCACAAACACACAAAAAGATTAACTGCAGAACAGTAACTAGCCCTGAAAAAAGACACATAGAAGAAAACTGTTCTGGACACAAAACAATTTTAAGAGCACACAGGGGTCAATTTTTAGATACCTCAACGAGGAGAATGTTTCAAAGGAATGAAAAATTTTATAGATTCTATTTTTAAAAAAAAGAGAGAGAGGTCACCAGGAAGACATCAGTAACTACCAATCTGTATAATGACTTTTTATCTCTATGAAATCTTTAGGAAAATGCCTTTTCATGCATTGAGGGTGTCTTTGATGACAATATGAAAAGGGAACAGGCACAGACAATTTTGTGTGTATCAGAACATATCTTTACTTCCACGCCACTGATCAAAAGGTATAGAGTGCACAGAATCCTGCTGTTTATTATTTGTGATTACAAAAACCTTTGGCTTGGTAGAACAAAATGCAGCCTGAAAGGCTTTCCTTCAGTAATGTATTTCTCCTTGTTTGTGTCAAAGTCATATAAGATTCCTTGATAGATGTGACCACAGAAATTTGTTTAACCACTTCTCTGATTAGCAATACTGAGTAAGAACAAAAACAGGGAGACACCTGCTTGCTAAAGGTGTTTGCTGCCATCATGGAGGATGAGGAAGTATTCCCTATGGATTGTACTGAATACAACAAATCCCCAAATAATACGGGATCTCTAGCTGTTCAAAGGAGCTCAAGCTAGCTATCCAAAGAGAAAAAACTAAATTAATGATATAGCCTGGTTCTTCCTCTGATGTAGAATGCAAGCAAGCTACCCCAAATTAGTGGCCTACTTTGAGTGAGCTTTTAAAACCACAGCTTGCAAGCCCTGACAAGGTTTCTTTTTAGCAGTCCAAAGAATCTATGGATACCTTTTTTCAAAGCAACCAACATATACTTGACATAAAAGACAAGGTAAGCAACAAAGGGCTAATAAATAAGACTCTCCAAATACCATTGCCCAAATAGCTCCCTCTTCCCTACATATCTCTCTGGAAAGAGCACTGTTGTTTTCTGTGGCCTCCAAACCACATTAGGAGGAACCACATACAATCCCACAGCCCAATGGTAGACTATTGTCCATAACTGTAGGACTGGCAATACTGAGCCTACAGGTTAACCATTAAGTGTTTTGTCCTACCAATTGTACCCAACATCACAAGTAGTTCTCAGCATCACAGAATTTGAAAGTTAGAAGGGACCTCAAGAGACATCTAGCCTAACCTGTACACAAAAAGAATATCTACTACTACATGTCCTACAAGTGGTCATCAACTTGTTAACACAATTTGGCAGATCAGGTGTGGGCCTCATCCCTTTTGATGAGGCTGCCTGGAAAATACAAATACATGGTCTTACTCTGACACTTCAGGTAACTGCTGTCTTTAGCATACTATAAATATCAAAATATCATCTCTCTCTCTCTCCCTCCTTTCCTCTCTTCTTTTTCCTCCCTCTCCCCCTCCCCTTCAAATGAAACTAATTTCCAGGAATACTAATTCATGGAGGAGTCATTGTCTTGCGTTGAAAAGACTGCTCCAATCCAAGTCAGGAAGAAAATGTTCCTTGCATTTTCCTCATTCCCTATCCATCTTGACTTTATAACATTCTGCTCACTCACCCTGAAACCTTGGTTCCCATTTTTGTTCCCCTCTGAATCTTTCATGACCTGAGTTCCAACCATTTCTCCAATAGTGGGAAGTGGTCCTAAAGAATATGACCCCAAATTCAAGAAGCTGTTGCTTTAAAGTAGTCCAACTCTCCCCAGCAAAGGCGTGGGCTACTAGACTACTAGAGTACCTTCTGTCCTCTCCAACTGTGTTTGGTTTCTCCAGAAGCACTATTGCCTCTTTCAATGTGCACTGTGTCACTGGCTAGTATTATTCTGGACTTCCCCCAAAATGATCTGTTCCAAAGTTATTTCTTTCTATTGTCTAATGACCCCTCAAAACAGAAGAGATTGAACCTCTCATCCATATAGGAATAAATAAGGCTTTGGAATTTATCTTTGACTTTTGTCTCCTATCCTCTTCTGCGTTTTCCTCTGTACTATCATCATGTGCTGTCTCTTCTGCTGGGCATGTATCTGTGATGTATACTCCTTGTGGGATTCTGCTTCTCGTGGGTCTGATGAGATCCCTTGTCAACTTACCCATACCAGCCTTGTGTTTTATGCCAGATGCAGCTAGTGATTATGCTTCTCTCAGCTTCTGGCTTCAGCTGGAGCACTCAGAGGAGGTGCTTCCTCTTCCCCATAGGATAAGAAATAGGTGCCATAGCTGTTTTAGCTTAATGAACAGAGGCTTTTTGTTACAGTATTCTTTAAAAAAAAGAAAGAGATCCCTCACACATTTATGGATTCAACTGTTGTCTCTGCAGAGGGCCCCCACATCTAGTACATAACTAGGTATTATCTCTCTCTTGGGCTTAATTCCCCCTCTCCAACTTCCTGTTTGACATCTCCACTTAGGGGCTACTTAAGTATCTCATACTCAAGAAGTGCAAAACAGAACTCATCTTTTACCCTAAACCCATTCCTCCTCCTAAATTCCCTAGTTTTGACAAGGAAACTACCATTCTCCTAGTTACCAAGGCTTTCAAACAAGGCGTCTTCCTAAATCTTCAGTTCAGCACATCCCATAGCTAATTAGTTGCCAAATCAAATTGATTCTACCACCTTAACATGGGAGGGAACTCTCTAGGAGAAAACTGCTTTTATTCATGCAAAGCTCAATCAATAAACATTTATTAAGCATCTACTATGTGCCAAAGACTGTGCTAAGTGCTGGGGATACAAAAAGAGGCAAAAGTCCCTTGCCCTCAAGGAGCTAACAATCTAATGGAGAAGACAACATGCAAATAAATATATACAAAGCAATTTTTATACGGGATAAATAGAAAATAATTAACAGAGAGAAGTCACTGGAATTAAGAAGGGTTGGGGAAGGCTTCTTGTAGAAGGTGGAATTTTATTTAGGATTTAAAAAGAAGCCAAGGTGGGGCAGCTAGGTGCTGCAGTGGATAAAGCACCGGCCCTGAAGTCAGGAGGACCTGAGTTCAAATCCGGCCTCAGACCAAACACTTGACACTTACTAGCTGTGTGACCCTGGGCAAGTCACTTAACCCCAATTGCCTAAAAACAAACAAACAAACCAAAAAAAAAAAACGCCGAAAAGAAGCCAAGGAAGTCAATAGTTGGAGTGGAGGAGGGAAATCATTCCAGGGATGGGGGATAGCCAGAGGAAATAGTTATAGCTGAGATGGAGCGTCTTTTAAGTGGAACAGCTGCAATGGTTCTGCTATATAGTTTTGACACATTTTCTAGAGGCATGGGGTGATGTTAAGGGAACAAACATTTATTAAGTCACTATCAGTGCTTAGCATTTGTACATAAGTGGCTCACAAGGATTACAGCTAGTTTGTGTCAGAGACTGGATTTGAACCCAGATTTTCTTAATGCCGACTCTGAAAACACTTCTCTCCACTATGTCACTCTGCCTCTCGTTGTACTGATATCCCCTGAATAGACTGAGAGGAAGTCCTCTAGAATGTTTGGTAAGTAGATCATACATGAAGGATTTATGGAAAGATGTGTATAAGAATCCCATAGGAGAAAAAGGAATAAATGAGTTGTGATCTGCATTGTTGTAGAGAAAACACCACATTGATAAGATCATGGATCCATTGAATTTTGAACTTATCTCTGTTCAGTTGAAAAATTATTGGAACTATTAAGTTGATATTTTTCTTAAATTTGGTATACAAGTTAATGATAGCAAAACATGGCAGTTAAAGATTTTTTTAAAAAGGCATCCTACAGCATAATTCTTCATGAATTATTTATGTGCTTACTTCCAAGTGTAAAATTGAGAAAATCTTATCCTGACATTTGAAAATAGCAAATTTGAAAAATCCACAGTTCTCATGATCTAAATTTGGAATAATTTATAAGAAAGGTGAAATTTTCTATGATTACGAATTAAATGGAATCAAACTTCAATGACCTTTTGTCAGAAAGCTATATTATTAATAGCCATTACACTGAAGGAACATCATAAAATGTATTTATTTTGAATGAGAGGATAGAAATATTTTTCAATTTCTATAATGAATATGTTCCTAAAAAGTTATGGGTAAATCAAAATTGTATTTTATGCATAATTTAGGGATTTTTAAAAAAGCATAATATTACGTGAGTCATTCTTTGGAATAAAGACCCTATCATAAAGTGAATAATCACTCAGTAATTTATCTTTCTTGTAACTGTAACTTTTCCTAAATATGTTAGTCTTGTCTAACAAAGAGTTTGCCAATATTTAAGGTTAAATGATAGGGAATCAAAAGGTTGTTGGAAAATTGTTTTTAAAATGACAGATACTTCAACAAGAATCAAACAAACCATTTTCTTCTGGTAGACATTTAGTAGTTTTTTTTCTGTCAGTGTCATTGTTTTATATACTCCTGGCAGCTCTGCTTCCTTGACCTTTCTCTCTTCTGCTGCTCTGGGTGAAGGGATGCTGGGATAGGGATAGAAGTGAAGCACCAAGTGGCCATTTTCACTGCAATGTCTGTTGTTATCTTTTGTAGTCCTATTCTCACTGTGTCATTAAAACTAACAAAATGAATAAATTCTAGACTAGATAATTTTAGCATGGCTTGAAATTAACATGCTTTTCAAATGAGTTTTTCTTAGTACTTATTTTAAAAAATCATGTTTTTGAGCTACCATTACAGCTTTTAAAAAAAGTTTTGTCACCCTTCATTTTCAAATGATAATCCTTGTCTTCTTAACTTGCCTTCATCACTAAACACTTTCTTGTAATCAAGTAAACTGTTCAAACAATGCCAGATAATACAGTGACCCTCATACCAAGATCAACAAAATTAGTACCCACCTCTCTAAAAAGAGAAAGATGGTTATTTTTACTTGTCATTTTCCAGGATCATGAGTGTGTTAGAATTAATCAATGTTCCTTTGCATTTAGTGAGAGGTGGTATGACCTAGTAAATAGACATCATTGGCCTTCTGGTCAGAAAGACTTGGCTTTCAAAATACCTACCAGCTCTGTAAACTTGGGCAAGTCACTTAACTTCTCCCAGGCAGTTTCTTCAACTGTAAAATGGTGACCCACAGGTTTCTTTTTAGGATAAAATGAAATAATGTATGTAAAGTATTTTGTAAAATTTAGAGTTCTGTATCAGTATGAACTATTGTCAGTGTTATGATAGCCCCTTACAGCCACAAAGGGGCTATCACAGAGAGGTGATTCTCTCCTGTTGTATATTTACTCGGTTCCAGCTCATCAGCCAGTTGGGTATCTCTTCCTTGTCACAAAATGCAAGCCCTACACACGCTCAGCACAAATTTCCACAGGGTGGACTGGAATCAGGCAGAAAGTTTCTACACATGCTTTCTACACGTAGCCCCTAGAGGCCAATCCACCCATTTTACAAATTATTTACAAATAATTTAATTATTTACAAATTAACCATATCATCCTCCTGGATTAAAGAATTCTAGATGACAGTGGCTCAAACCTGATCTTTCTCTCCACGTTGTACAAGAGCACAACATGACGCAGTAAAAAGATCGGTGAACTTATAGCCAGAAGGCCTGGATTTGAGCAAATGTTCTGACACTTTACCTCCTTGAGGCTCATTTATAAAACACAGAAATAACAATATTCTACTACCTACCTCATAGGGCTGTGGTTAGGAGAGTTTAGGCTAGGCTTTGTTTATATATGTATATATATAAACAGTCATTGATCCTGATGCTCTGGTCAATAAAAGATCCTTTGGGGTGGGGGAACAGAAATGAAAGGAAACATTAATATGAAAAACAGATATATGAGGGTATATGTAAATGTATTATACATCTATCTATATCTATGTTGATCCTCTGTGTCTATAGATATGGCTATAGTTGTTTTATAAGACCAGCTTTCTTTAGGAAGATATTGGTATGTTATTTTAGTATTATTGGCCACTTTTTTGCAGTGCATTATTTATTTTTAGACATCTAATTTAAGAAGGCATTGATGAAGCCTTGCCTCATTGGTTTTTGGATGTAACTGAGCTCCAAATGGAAAATGTGCTAATAGTTTCGCTGTCATCCTAATAATAACATCTCATCTTCAGTGTTATGTCATAATTGAAAAGAAAGCACATGGGAATCAAGATACAGAACTGATAATAACAATGAAATATCTAAAATTATCTGTAATCTTTGCTTAACTTCACGTAAAGTGTTCCAGAAACAGCCAACTGATCTTGAAATGCACCTTTAAGAAGTGTGGCTAACCTCACTAGGGGAGTAATGGAAACAATTTCCTTTTGGCAGCCATGAATCAATGAAGAAGCAGCTTGGTTCCAATTGAAAAGCTGCTACTGCCTTATCAGATACTAGGAGTCTATTAAACAGTCTCTGGGCATAATGATAAGTTATTTCCATTGTATTTATGTCCCCTGGTGAGCAGCTAAGTGGATGGAGAAATAAGAGTTGTCCAAAGTAAACAGCACCAAGAAGATGATATATTTGGACATCTCTACTCTGTGCTGTTACGTATCGGCAGCCTAGATTAAAATAGTGATTAAACTTCCTAAACAACCTTCATTTAAAATGAGTAGAGTTGAGTAACATTAATTTAGAAACCTAGGATTGTTCATATTTATCATGTGTATGACCATGTTGATTTAGGCTCCTACTATGGAGGAATTCCAGCTATTAACTTCCATTCAAACTGATAGCCCTAGCCTTTTTTTTTTTTGTGGTTGAACAGGTGTAGTGGGGTCTTCTGTTCTCCCACAATCCTATGAACACAGCAAAAGACAGGTTTTAGCTCAGAATTAGAGTTCTGCAGTCATATTTATCTGTTCTGTTTCATTCTCAAAGTGGAATACATTATATTTTCAAAATTAGATAAATACTATTTGAATATTACATTTCCATATCCAGGAAATGTTGATGTGATCAAAAGTTAATGAGTTACAAGTAAACTTCTAGTATTTTTCTGAAGGAAAATTAATAGAACTATATATATATATATATATACAATTAATTCAACATATCTTTCTGCACATTGTGCTCTGTTAGTGGCATCTACTTTTATTTAGATTTTGGTATTCTTAATTTGGATTACTTTATTAACATGCCTTACATGTATCTTTTAGGTAAAAATCTGGCTTTAGTTAAAATGCTGCTTATAGATAAACTTGCACCTTATTCTTTCCAATTTGACTTTTTTTAAACTGAGGAAATGTAGACCTCAAAGATCATTTCCCCTAATCTTTACCATGCTCTCTCTAAAAAATCTCTTACTCTGTGCTTATTTTTTTTAAAAAATGTTCCATATCAGAGGAACATACCCCTTCATTCAAAGGTAAATCATATAGCATACCCCTTCCATTGTGTCCCTTGACATATCATCCGGAAATTTTTTCTCTGTTACACCAGCATCTTCATTTTACGTTCCTCTCTACCCCTTCATTGTTTCCTTTTCTTCTGTATATAAGCACTGTTTCAGCAACAATAAAAAATTCTTTCAACTGACAATATTGTTCCACCTAGACACTACCATTTCATAATCCATCTTTTCAACCATCTCTAACTAGTATTTTATAGCCCTTGACTAAACTTCCTCATCATCTTCTCTTTCCTTAAGTCTCCACAATATGGCCTCCTTCTCCATTCTACTGAATGGTCTCTTTCCAAGATCACCAATCAGAACCTAATTATCAGATTCAATATGTTTTTCTTAGTTCTCTTTATCCATGACCTTTATAATGTTTCAAATTGTTGACACATTTCCTTCTTGAAAATTTCTCCTTCCCTTAATTTTCATGAAATAAAACTGAGTGTTCGCCTTTGCCATCTCTAAAAATTTCTTATATCTCCATAAAATCTTTTACTTTCTATTCCTTAAATGCTTGGTTTTTTTTTTAGCCCTCTGCCCATTTCATTCTCACAACTTAAACTTTTTTATATGGATGATTCTCAATTTTCTATTTGTTAGCCTGACTTCTTCCCCTATTCCAGTGCTGTTTTGCTGTCTGCCTGCTGGGAATTTCTACTTAAAGAATCTCAGTGTCAGTATGGCACTATAGGTTACGTCATCCAATCCTCTAATTCACATTATCCCTTCTACAATATTTCTGATAGATGATCATTTAAATTGAATAAATTTTCAGTGACACTTCACAACACATTACATTTTTTTCCCATTTAAATTGTTAGGACATTCTTTAATTTGTGTTTCAATCTCATTTGCTATAAATTCTGCATATTGATCCTAATTTGCTTTCTGAATGTCAGCACGTGGACAGTAGCAAAACAGCAGGAGAGAACAGTCAGTTGCTTTGTAACATGTAGAGGACAGTGCTTAGCCAGTTTTAGCATCTGTGCCTTGCACTTCCATTGAAAGAATACACCAGAGGCATATGCTACAGAAGGTATGGCTATCTTGTTGGGGTCTCTGAAAAAATTTTCTGACGTTGATTTGGAAATAACTACTCTTTGGAAGACTTTGAAGGAAAGTGTGTGTATGTGTGTGTGTGTGTGTGTGTGTGTGTGTGTGTGTGTATGTGTGTGTACACTTTCCCTCACCACAGGGATCTTTTTTGGAGTCAATCTTACAATGTTAGCCAAATATAGGATGATTTGGCCTTCCTGAGACATCCAGGGGCTAATTCTCTGATACAGCTTATGAATCTTAACCCAATAAATCTCAGGAAGGTGGTTTGAGAGCCCCAGACACCACATTGGAGTTTCCCTATGAGCATAAATATAATTCCTTTTCTCCATTACAATCTTTCATATATTGAAAGATGTATCCCTCTAATTTCCTCTAACGCAAGATTAAACATTCTTAGTTCATTGAAACTGCCTGCATTAAATAAAATACTAAGTCTCCTCATTATTCTAGTTACCCGCCTTTGAATGGATTCTAGTTTATAAATGCATGTCTTAAATTCTGGTACCATTGTACTACAGAAGGGATCTTATCAGTAGGACTATGATTTTTCTTGATGGGAATACTCTGATTCTATTACTATTCCTATCATCTACTGACTTCTTTTAAGCAACTACATCACAATGTTGATTCAAACTGAGCCTACAACAATGTAATCCATTTTCCTCCCACATTAACTACTATTGTTTTCCCTAATCTCATATATATGCATATATAGTTTGTATTTATATATGCAAATATATACATATATATTTGTATTTTAATCTAAAAGCAAAAAAATTGCTTATATCTTTATTAAATTCTATCCTATTAGATGCAGATGTTTGTTCTAGCTGGATGAAATATTTTTGGATGTTGTTTCTGTTTTCCATTCATTGTATTCCTCAAAGGTTTGTGTCACCTGCTAATATGATGAATATGAATTTGATGTTTTCACTTTAGTCATTATTTAAAATTTTGAGTAGGAGAGATCAGGGACAGAACTGTATGGCATACTACTAAAAATTTCTTTCCATGTTGGCCTTAATTACCATTCACTGAATACAGTTATTCTACCAGCTACACATGTATTTGGCTGTACTATAATCCAACCCACGTTTCTCCACCCTCTCCACAATATATCTAGAGATATTTTGTCAAAAACCCCATTAAGATCCATATCTATTATATCCAGATAATTTCCCTAAATGATCAGTCTTGTTACCACCTGGTATCACTTGAAACTCCAGTTTTCCTTCTTACCCTTTTTTTTCTTTCTATCTTCCCCATTTAGATAAACAGTACTCTCATTCTTCAAATTTCCCAGGGCTGAAACTTTGAAGTTACCTATGACTCTCTCTCTCTCTCTCTCTCTCTCTCTCTCTCTCTCTCTCTCTCTCTCTCTCTCTCTCTCTCTCTCTCTCTCTCTCTTTCTCTCTTTCTCTCTCTTTCTCTCCTCTCTCTGTCTCTCTCTTATTTTTAATGTCAGTCCTGTTAATTCTTCATCAATAACTTCTAATGTTGTCTTTTCCTTTCCATTCCTGCTTCTGCCATCCTATTACACTCCCTTATTATATCATACCTGCACTATTAAGAGAGACTGTTAACTGGCCTTCTTGCCTTTCTTTCTATCTTACCATACTATAAGAACTACTTAGACCTCATTTTCTTTGTAATGCTTTCATCAGTCTAAAGGTCTGTCAAATGAACTTCTGTATCAATTATATATGATGAAACATATATGTCACATATATGCATATGTGTGATTCATCAAGAAAATTTTCATACATTAACTTGAAATATCTCTATTGCTATTTCAAACTATTATTTAGATCTCATATCTTTATATTTTAACTTTAAACCTTTTATACTGATCACTGCAATTAAACTATTCCACAAGATCAGGAAATTATATTTACTTATATGTATGTATGTATACATGTATATATGTATATATATATGTATATGTGTGTGTGTGTGTGTGTGTGTATATATATATATATATATATATATATATATATATATATATATATATATATATATGATATAAGGTCTTTGTTTTTATAAGGTCTCTTATTTTTCCTTTTTCCCACTGGCAGTCATGGTAGGGAGAGAGGGAGAGGAGTGATAGGGTAACCTCAAAAAAAAAATGAAAAAGAAAGAGAAAGAGATTGAAAGAGCCGCAATAAATCAATATTTTTTAAAAGTACAAAAGAGAACAGAAGGAAAGTCAAAAATAAGGACAAACAAGATAGCTTTGAAAGCCATAAATTGTATTTCTTGTAAACATAAAAAGAAAACCAAGTTGTATGTAAGGGCAATTTGCAGTTTCATATACAATCCTCTTTTTTCTGTCCTACTATGTGGAAATGCCTGTTTAGCTTGGTTTAAGTTCAGAAATTTTTTTTTTAATTAAATGGCTCTTTCTATCCATGCTTTCTTTTTTTCTTCTTCTGTCTATTAAAAACAAAAATTACCATGGCCTTTTTTGGACATCATTCTTACTAATCCCTCCTCTCTCTTATAAATCTTGGAATTAGAAATGAAATGAAAGGGGAAAAAAGCTTATCAAGCATAGTCAAGGAGAAAAATCCAAAGATTCTTCATGTGCAAAAAAACATATCTCTTCGGGGATCTTGAGTCCATCACCTGTCTTCCAGGAAATGGATAACATGATTCATCGTAAGTTTTCTGGAGTAATTGTTAGTCATCACTATGTTCACAGTTGTTCAGTCTTTCAGAATTGTTTTACGTTACAGCGTTGCTATCCTTGTATTAATTGTTCTTGTAGTTCTTCTGCCTTAATATTACATCATTCCATACTACCCAGATTCTCTGAAATTATTTTGATAATGATTTCTCATGGTACAATCATATTCCATTGTATTAATGTTCCACAATTTGTTCAGCTTTTCTCCAACTGATGGGAACTTATTAGATTACAGTTCTTGATTTTTCCTTTTTTTTCTTGCATCTTTCTATCTTTTAATTCTTCCATGTAAGATTCTACTTTCCTTCTGATTTAATTTTATTGGAAGATAATTAGAAATATTCTTTTAAAATTGCAAAAAGCCTTGTGATAACATCTGCATATAGTAGGCCTTGAATAAATTTGCCATTTTTTCACTATCCTCTTTTTGCAATGGCTACCTTGAAAGGAATTTTCAAGATGACACTTGTCATTGACATTCTTTTTCTTATGTTAAAAAAGCACAGTATTAACTTTGAGCTTTTTTTTCTGGGATTTTAGAGGAGGATTCTGGTTGAACAGTACAAACTGAATGTAACTTTTTGCTTCCTCACAATATTGATGGCATTTTGGTGATAATGATTCCTTTGATTATTCATAGAAATAATGTGAAATTTGTATGGTTGTGGTGCTAACAAATGTGTAAAATGTAAATCATGTGGTCTTAGAGTTGGAAGAGACCACGTATTTCAACTGTCATCTATATCAAGATTCCTGGTTACAATATCCTTGACTTCATTATCCCAGACTTTGCTTTAAAGCTTCTAGTCATAGGGATCTTAGTATAATGCAAGTGGAATCCATACTTCTATGGATCAACAACATCTACGATCCCATTGATGGGGGGTATATCATTCTTCAGTTTGAATCAAAACCCATCTGACCCTTTCAACTGGTGTGATTCTCATCTTTCATATCTGATAGATATGACTCTCTGTGTTTGAGGTCTGTGCATACCCCTGTGGCTGTCCATCTGTTATTCTTCTGTAATGTGGCCAGCACATCTCCTTGGCAGGTCATAGATTTCCTTGATTTTTGTATTCTACTACTATGACTAGGTCATCACTGGAACTCTGTTACAAAATACTTCTATCCATCGCATGGTTTTTCATTCACCTTTGAAACACTTTAATGAATTTGAGTTTTTAAAAAATTGTGGTATCTAAAGACTTGAAACTATATGGCATTACTAGGATGACATTTTTAAAATATTTTAAGGAAATAAAACCACAAATGTTACTACTCCCAGGAAGTTGACTCTCTTCCTGATTGCTATGTGGCCTGCGGCATTAATGATCATATTGTGCTGAAATTTTATTTAATGAATTTTTATGCTGAGGTAGATCATTGATATGACAGATTTAGAGATGGAAGGAAGCTGAAGGAACATCTAGTCTAACTTCTACATTTTACAGAGTAGGAAACTGAGGCTCTATAAAGTGACTTGACAAGGCCACAAAAGAAGTTAATGGCAGAGTCAGGATTCTGAACTCAATTCCTCTTATTTCAAAGTCATTGATCTTTCCAGTGTGCCATATTGTCTAACCAAAGGACATTTGAGTCTTTTCCAGATGGGCCAATCTTAGACTAAGAAGATTCATTACCTTGGACCATTTTAATCTTAGGCAGGTAAGCTAAGATTAAATTCAGAGGCTGGTAGAATTCCTTTGGATGCAGGGGCTGCAAACCTGGATATTCTCCAGTCATTCCAGTTGTTTCAATCTATGCATCTCCCCTTCTCATCTGGTGAAAGCACCTTGTCTAATAAGCTCGTGATAGGTCTTTTCTAGCCAGAACTAAACATTTCTAGTTATGTCAACCACTTCCACTAATGGCAGGGTTTTGAGGTCTATTAGCATCCTGGTTATTCTACAAGGGTACCACAATTTACTTCCATTCATTAATATTTCTCTAGATTATGAGCTCCAGAATTAGACATGATACTGTAAAAGTTATCTAACCAGTGAAGAGTGTAATCATTTTATTTCAGTATCATTTCATTTGCTTTTGACTCTATAATAATGCAATTCCAGGTATACATTAGTCTGTTTTTAGTGACAAATTGCATTTCTTTCAAAATGAGCTTGCAAACCCACCCAAATTCCCAGATCAATGTCACATGAAATGCTTTCCAGTTCCATCTCTTTCATCTTCTATTTGAACCCCAAAGTAAACATTTCAATTTGTTCCTATGAAAGTTTACCTTGTTATCTTAAGTCAACTATTCTAGTCTGTTGAGATCTTTATGGATCCTGATACCATTATCCAATTTATTATGTATTTATCTACTCTTTCTTAGTTTGAAGATGGTAGTTGAGTCATCTGTAAATATAATTAAAAAATCTATTTCTTCATCAAGTAATAGATAAAAATATTAAGTATAACAAAGTACAAGACAGAACTCATGAGCATACATTAGAAATCTCTCTCCGGTTAATTATAATTTAGTATTCTTTGAATTTCTTTAGCTAACCAATTCTTGGTCTGCTAATCTAGGAACTGCCAGAAAAATTATGATAGACTGGCATGACTATTTACTGATCTTCCTTTTCTGTGTTCAAACATCATATCTTTAATAATCTGTTCTAGAATTTTTGTAAGGAATCTATGATGATCTCTCCAGCCCATGGTATACACAAAGTTAGTTTTCCTTTTGAAAATCAGAACATGCCCATTTCTAGTTCCATAGAATTCTTCTTGCTACCCATATGTCCCCAATACTCACCAGAAGTCAGTTAGTAATAACATTCATAAGTTATTTTACTTTCCTGTCATATAATTTGTCTGGGACAGAGTGACAAACTCATTTAGGGCTTCTCTTTTCATTACCATCCTTATCTTGAATTTCCTTTCCTATTAATCTCTTTTCTTCTCCCTTTCAGTGTTCATTCCCTGCAGTAAGTTAAAAAGCGATATGCATTTCAACACTTCAAAAGATCCATGATTTTCTTATTTGAGGTGCTTTCTTTACCAACACACTTCACCCAATTGTAAAGATAGTCTTCACAATTACTGAAGTTATAAAAAAAAAATCACCAAGTGGCCAAAGTTTTGATGACAAGCCTCTGTGAATTTAGTGGAATTGGTCCTTGAACAAAAGGCATAGTTCACTGTTGCCCTTATGTAAGAAGCCCTTCTAGTTCAACAGTATCTTCTAGAATTTGTAATTTGCTGGCATAGCATTTTGTCAGCCACCACAGCTAGAGTTAAGTTGTAGTTTATAGAAAAAATAGAACCAACATATAGTAGTTGTATAGTTGAGCTTTTTCTTGATTTTTTTTTATCATCTTTCTTTCCATCCATGCCAAATATAACTTCTGGTCTCACTTTGTTTTTCTTTTTTGGTCATAACATGACACTTTTTAACCATTTATCATATGCCATGAAATATTACTTCCCCAGAGTCTGGGAAACAGGTTATTTGTTATTTGCATTCTCTTCATCACAAACTCAGAGAACTAGTATGACCATTGCTTCTCAAAGTCTGGGCATATTTACTTTGGAAACCAGTAAATGCTAATTGTCTACAATCAGTTTCAGAAGTCTAAGACTTTTAGGTGTTTCCTCCATATTCTTCTTAGTATATGAGAAAACTATCATTACCACATAGCAATATGTCTAGAAATAGACCATAGAGAAGTTTGTTTTTGTTTTTGTTTTTGCTAATTGTACCTGTTTTACAGCATAGTGCCTGGCACAACATAATTATGATGCCTTTGGACTAGTAAAACATAAACATAAGTAGGTCAGTTGACTTATATAGAATATAATATATTTCTAACATAATCCACATCTATAGGTAGAAAACAAGAAAAAGTTTAAATTACTTCTGAGTGTGAATTTAAAACAAGTAGTAGCAGCAGTAGCAGCAGTAACAGGAGTGGTAGTTGTAAGGATGAGATTAAAATAATTCTACCAATCAATTTCCCCAACCCAAAGTAGGGAAAGTAAAGTGGCAAGATGGCACCTGACAATTTTGTCAGGTGAGAACAATTAATACAGACTTTTTAGCGTGGAATCCTCTCAGCCAAGCCCTACAGAAGGAGTGGGAAAGATGAGGAAAGGCAGATTCAAGGCTTTACAAGAACAGTAGAGGAAGAAAGATAAAGGAAAGTTAAGACCTAGAAGAGACCAGTTTCATCACAAACACCCTAACAAATCTTAAAATTCACTAATTAAAAAAAATAATGAAAATCATTACCTAGCCCAGTGTTACATAGAAGGATGACTGTAATCCTGTAGAAAATTTGGAATAGACAAGTGAGGGTAGGCGGAAAGAAACTGGAGAGGTCCTTTTAGTAGAATCCAGTACAGTGGCAGCACTGGAGCCCAGGAGCTTCAGGAAATTGTCTTGGGCAAATGGCAAAGGCATAGGGGGCAGTTTCTAGAACTCTATGTCAATAGGTATAGCATAGAAGCAAGCTCAAGTCTCTTGGCAAAAGCCCAGAAAAAAGGATAATCCAAGAGCTTGGCTGTGAAGGTGGGGACCCAGGAAGAGCTCAGTTCTAGGTGTGGCCTAATGACAAGAAAAAAAAAAGACCTTAAGAAGAGACAGGGCTGAAAGGAGAAGGGACCTGTGGAGTTCAGCAAGGGGAGTGGTTCAGGGCTCCAAGTTATGAGAGAGAAGCCCCTGGGTTGAGGAGGAAAAGCCCAGGAGTCCTGAAAGTAGCAGAAGAAAAAGGGCTCAGTAGCAGGTCAACTTGGAGCCCTGGCCACAGCAGAGGAAAAGTCCCAATTATCATCCAAGCAACCCCAGACCAACTTAGCAGCTAGACAGCCTTTACCAAAAACCATAGTAAGAGATAAGGAACACATCTCCCAGAGATAGACCTAATCTTGGTTATCATACTCAGGACTAGACAAAGCTTACTCCTGCCATTCAAAAATGAAGAATTGAAACCTAAACAATGAGGTTGCTAACATGAGGAAATGAAAATATCAAAAACTATAAAGAAATATTTTATGAAAGACCTCTAGGGGTAAAACCCAAGTAAAAGAGTAACCTCACAAAAAGTCCAAATGAAGCTTCAGAGGAAAAATTCTTCTGACAGCAAAGATTATGAGTAGCTAGAAGAAATGGATGAAGAGATAACAAATGAAATACCTAGGGATGAAAGAGTTATAAAAAAAATTTCTACCTGAGAAGAGATGGTGGAAAAGTCTACATGAGATCTGAAATTAGAATGGGACAAATAGGAGACAATGACTCAAAAAGACAATAAGAAATGTTAAGACAAAATAAAATGATTGTTTAAAAAAAACAGTATAAAATTCGAAAAGAAACTGACCTGGAAAAAGGTCAATGAAAAATAACCTAAGAATTATAAGCCTACCTGAAAAATGTGACCCACCCAAAAAGCTTGTATACCATATTACAAGAAAATATAAATGAAAAATTTTCCTAACTCTTAGAACCAGAGTTCAACATGAAAAGAATATGAACTGACAGTTTTCAAAGACATAATCCAAGCTTTTGAAAACCTTATGAAATGTGCCAAATATCTAATAATTAGTCAACAATCAATAAATTTTTATTAAGTACCTACTATGTACAAGGCACTGTGCTAAGTGCTGAGAATGTAAAGAAAAACAAAAGACATTCCCTGCCCTCAAGGAGCTTACAATCTAGTGGTGAAGACAACACACAAAAAGAAGCTGAAAAGCAGGAGAAGGGAGGAAAGTGATAGGGAAGATACATAGAGTAGAGGCATGATAAATGAAGTCCAGAGGAATGCAGCTAGGTGGGAAATGATGAGATGGATACTCTGAGATTTTTCTCCACAAACAGAGAATCTGGGAGAAGAATTAAATGAGAGAATTAATTAAAGAAATGCAAATTGAGGCAACACTCTGGTTCCACCTCACAAATATATATTGCCAAAGATTTTGTAAGAAAAAAATGACAATGTTAGAAATGTTTTAGGAAAACAGGTGCACTGTTACACTGTTGGTGGATCTGTGAATTGGTCAAATTTCACTGGAAACCAGTATAGGAGAAAATCGGAAATTTGGAATTCTAAATTGGAAACCACTTTAAAACTATAACCTTAAAGTTACTAAAATATTCATACTCTTTGATGCAGATATCCCATTTTTACTATCAGACTTTCAAATAACAATTCATTCAAATATTAAATAAGCTACAAAAAGTAGAAGAGACCTGTCTAATACCTTTCTATTATACAAATATGATCATAATACTTAAACCAGGGAGAAACAAAACAGAGAAGGAAAAAATATACAGACCAGTACCTAATGTCTTTCTAATATCCTTTCAATATCTTTCTAATAGGAGGCTTATAACCCAAAGAAATCAAAGAATGAGGGAAAAGACACACACACACTCACAAGCACACACACACACACACACACACACACACACACACACACACACACTCACACCCCAAACTGGAAACTGAAGGGATGATCAATAATTGCAGAATGACAAAATAAGTTGAGGTATATAAATGATATAAATGCAAAGGAATATCACAAATGATGAAATGGTACCATAAGTCATGTAGCCAAACATTTATCAAACACCTACAACATGCCAAGCACTATGCCAAATACGGGGGATACAAAGAAAAACAACAAAAAAAGTCTCTACCCTCAAGGATCTCAAAATATAAAGGGAGAGCCAACATACAAACAAGTAGGTACAAACACATCATATACAGGAAAAAAATGGAAATAATAAAAGAAGGAAGGTAATAGTAGCAGTTGGAATATTATCTATGACTTGAGGGTAGCTGGGGAATCTAGAAGCCAGAGATTAGAAACAAGCACATTCTAGGCATAGAAGACAGCCAGGGAAAATGCTCAGAGAAGATGGAGTGTCTTGTTTGAGGAACAGAAAGGAAGCCAGGGTCACCATTTTGCAAAGTGTGTGAGGGAATGGACAATTTCAGAAGAAACTAAGAAATCCTTTTTGAAGGGATGCATAGTGAAGTGGGTAGAACTAGGGGAACAGTTTTTAAAATAACAATATTATTAAGAAAAACAAGTTTGAATGACTATACCTCTCTGATCAGTACAATGATAAACCAAGATATGACAGGATTGAAAACATCACCAATTTCCTGCCATAGAGGTGTTGGACTTAAAATTCATAATGACACATACATGTTTAGACATGGAAAGCATAGCAATTTGTTTTGTTATATATGTTATGATTTTTTTAATCAATTGGGAGTTGTTCAGATGGAATAACAAATGCCTATAAAAACAAACAAACAAGAAGTTAAAAAAGACAAGAAGAATTGGAGAAAAACTTTATCATGGAATATATTGAGTACTCTAGAAAAAGAACTTAAAGAAACTGTGAGTTAATTCCTTTGCCATCCAGTGGTACTCTCTACCTTCAGCCCACTTTACTCAGATTACGGATGTGTTTGTGAAAGACTGTGTCAGAGACTTTTGGGGGGATATTTTATACTAACTATATTACTGGATTAATGCCCCTCTCTAAAAGTGAATTAAATCTAACTGAGCTATAGCACTAGAAGATATGAAACAACTTTTGCCTATCCCAAGAGCCCTGAGGGGAGACAGCATCCATACTCTGGAAACCTTGTCTGATAGTGAAAAAAAGTGTGAGATTAGCTTCAGAGTAAGTACTACACTTGAATGTACACAGGTGCACATACATACATATGCGCACTCATATATGTGTATACGTGTATGTGTGTATACATGTATATTTCCCTCCCACCCTCTCTGTCCCCAGCTTCTTGTTAGTCATACCTACCTTTTCTCTCATCAACATAAGAATTGTTGACATTATATTGTTTAGTCACAACAATTCCTTTGTTCAACATAATAATGTTTGACACATATATAGTGCTCACATTTTACATTATACTTTGATTTCCATAGCCCTGTGAAGTAGGTAGTACAATTGCTATTATTCCAGTTTTGCAGATGAAGAGACTTTGTCCTCTACTGATGTTGGTCTACAATTAGGGATTTTGATTTAGTTGATTTTAGTTAAACTTTGCTTTCCTTGCTGTTGATTTTTATTTTGAGAGGCTAGAGATATATGATCAATACAATGATAAGCCAAGACTAAGAAGAATTGAAGATGAAGCATATCATGCATGTGATATGTCAAGATGAAATAAGAACATGGTAAGTAAAGATTTATAAAGGTTCAAAACAAAAAAAAAGTAAGATTCTGCTTTTGCATGTTAAAATAGTAGACCTTTATCCATGGAGAGGCAGAAGCTGGTCTCTGAAATGCACAAGTTGTAAGCTAAATGCTGAGAGAACTCAGCCTGGAACAGGCCTTGATCTCAAAGGTGAGTCTGCTCATATATTTTCTTTGAAAACTTCCAGAGTTAGATTTTTATATGGATATCATAAGGAATGCCAGTTCTACATGGCAAATTGAGTAGTAATTTTAACTGCTTGAATTAGAGACCAAGAGAGCGCTTTTCATTTAAAACAAGCAATTATTTTATAGAACTCAGGGCTTTTTTCAGTTGCCCTTTGCATATTTTCCCTTGTGATCTCAAGATTTATATTCCTTGTTTTCCTTAACTTGTTCTCTGAAATTCTGATGAAAAACAGACACTTTCTTCCCCTGTCTTGTGAATAATTGCAAAGTTGTTTTGAGATAATATGGCGGACAGCCTGAAACCACTGTGTGGGCAGATGTGAGTGATGTAATCCAAAGTATTGGTAACACAAAAGTGAGAAATTATGGAAAATAGTTTTTTATGTCTGGAAATTTCCATTGTTTAGACATGTAATCAATATGCCATTTCATTGACATTAAACATTTCTCTTCATCATCTTTTTTCTCTTCTTTCTATGCTCTAAGTTTTTTTTTTAATAAAATGCTGGTATTGATTTTTTTCTCATTCTGGATTTTCCATTCATTTGCTGATGGTTCATTTATTTCCCATTTGAAATGCCAAGTTCTTTTTAGGAAAAAAAAGACTAATGTTAAAACAATACATCAACAATCCTTAGTCTTATTTTTTATTTGAGCTGCTCTAGAACTTTGGATATATATTATTTCATGAATTTAGGAAAGCAGAAATTTATGCAAATTCTCCAGCAATTTATTATTAGGTTAAAAATGTTAGCAAAGAGTCCAATGACTTGATAAATAGCTTCTTTTTCTGGATTTTTAAAAACATATGATTGAAATACAGGAGTGAATTTTGGCATACTTGAAGTACTAGGGTCATCTGATTAATCTTTTAATAAGTGAAGGTTGAATGGCTTACTTCAAACTATCTGACTAATTTTCAAGGTGCTCTGAAATGTTAGCCCATCTAACCTACCTAACCTCAATTTTCACTGTACCATAACATGTAACCTTAGCAATCATCAGTTCTTTTTTGTAGTCTTCAAATACTCCATACTTATACCTATCTCTCAGTCTTTTCTCATGGTACTATTTAAATCCTCACCTCGTTTGTGCCTTTCTAAATACTGTACATCCTTCAAGGCACATTCAAAAGTTCCATGCATTCTGAAGCTATTCCTGGATTATCTGTGGAAAGACTACATGTGGAAATAACTATATGTTATGAGACCTGGATTCAGCAATAATATTAAATGAGTATTCACTAGGTGATATTAGGAAAAGTTACTCCACATGACCAAGCCTCAGTTTCTCCATTTGTAAATTGAGAATAATTATATTTGTGCTAAACACTTTTAGAGGACAAATGACAAGAAATTCCTCTGTAACCTTAGAAAGAACATATTATAATGGTAAAACAATGGACTTGTAGCCAGGGTGACTGAATTTGCTACTCAAGATCAGGAATTGCTTTATTCTTAGAAATTAGCACAGTGCCTGGTATGTTGAAGTTGTTTAATAAATGTTTGTTGATTGATTGATCAAGCCTCAGATACTTACTAGCTGCAGGACTCTGGAAAAATCACTAAAATTCCTTGAATCTCAGTTTCTTCTATAAAATAGGGATAATATTAGCACTTACCTTACATGGCTATTGTGAAGATTAAATGAGTGAATATATATATGTATAAAGCTTTACTCTATAAATGTGAGCTATTATTAGCCTGTTAAATATAAATTATATGGTCATTAAAATCCACATTGACCTCCACAATGAATTCTGGGAACTTAACTATGTATTTTACAGTTAATATTTTGTGAATTCTTCTGGTCCTGCTGGTGAGATTGTAAACTCTTTGAAGACAGGAGTAAGCTTTCCTTAAAGCTTCCTTAACATTTATTTAGCCCAGCATTGAACTCGAAGTAGCCCATTAATACTTGTTGAATGCAGCCAATGGGAACTGAAAATTGTTCTGGTAGCTATAAAAAGAAGTTATTTCTTAGACTAATAAGCATATAGGACTCCATATGGTAAAGTGATTTTTCCATGGGTAGTAAACTCTTGAAATTTAATTTGAAACCAGAAATATGAAACTCTGGTATTTTCATCTGTGAACATTCCTGAAACTTTTTAATGCTTTTAGGAATCTTTCTATGACTTTAGCATGTACTTAAAGTATTTGAAACAATAGAATCAAGGGAATATAGGATATTTTAAAATATTAACTATTTCCAGAGAACTTATGATTATCACCCTTATACTAGATTAAATATTTTTTAAAAGTTTTTATTGATATTTGGATTTTTTGATCATCATAGTATCCAAAGTATCTCTGCCCCCCTCCAAAGAGCCATCCCCTATTACAGAGTATTTTTTTTTTTTGGATAGAAAAATTTAGCAAACTGATCTATATATAGAGAAAGTCAAAATACATGTGCTGTTCAGTTTCAAGTAATCAAAGTTATCTATCTTATATTCGTAATTGCCTCTGTCTCTTGTTTGATTAAGAATATATTGCTTATTGAATAGAAAAATATTCCCTAGTTGATATATGTTAAAAGGACATGAAGGGGGATTTTTTTTTGGGGGGGGTTAGGCAATGGGGTTGTGACTTGCCCAGGGTCACACAGCGAATAAGTGTTATGTGTCTGAGGCCAGATCTGAACTCAGGTCCTCCTGAATCCAGGGCTGGTGCTCTATCCGCTGCACCACCCAGCTGCCCTAAATAAGAAATTTTCAAAAGAAGAAACCAAAGTTATCTATAGTCATATGAAAAAATGCTCTGAATCACTATTGATTAGACAAATGCAAATTAAAACAACTCTGAGGTACTACCTCATACCTATCGGGTTGGTTAATATGACAGAAAAGGAAAATGAGAAATGTTAGAGAGGATATGGGGAAAATTAGGACATTAATGGTGGAGTTGTGCACTCATCCAATATTCTGGAGAGCCATTTGGAACTATGCCCAAAAGTCTATAAAACTGCACACCATTTGAACCAGCAATACCACAACCAAGTTTGCATCCCAAAGAGATAAAAAGAAAAAAAAAAGATTAATATATGCACAAATATTTACAGTAACTTTTTTTTGTGGTGGCAAAGAATTGGAAATTGAGGGGATATTCACCAATTGGGGGATGACTAAACAAGTTGTAGTATACAGTTATGATAGAATACTATTGTGCTATAAGAAATGATGAGCAGTATTATTTTTAAAAAACCTGGGAAGATTTATATGACCTGAAACAAAGTAAAGTGAGCAGTAGCAGGAGAACACTGTACACAGTACCAGCAATATTGTATAATGATCAACTTAGCTATTCTCAGCAGTACAATGATCCAACACAATTCTGAAAAATTTATGATGGAAATACTATCCATCTCCAGAGAAAGAACTGATGGAATCTGAATGCTTTAGCTACATACCAGAAATTTTAGTATGTTGTTTCATCACTTTCATTTTCTTTTACAAGGTTATTATTTCAATGACATGTTCTTCAACCAACTCATTATTTAGATTTCATTTTTTTAAGTCTCCTTCTGATTCTATAGCTTTTCTTTGTGGTTCCAAAACCAGTTCACATTTTATTTCAATAAAGCTTTTAAAGGATTTATTCACTATTTCTGCATTTTTACATTTGTTTAAAGTTTGTGCCCTAGTACATGGTCAATTTTTTGTAAAAGTTCCATCAAGTGCAGAGAAATATGTATATTCTTTTACTTTCCCATTTAGAAAATGTCATAAATGTCATAAATATTTTAACACTAGTTTCTCCAGAAATTCCTTCAGTTCCCCTTATCTAAAACTGATAGAAGATGTTGGAGTCCCCTCATATTTAAGAATATATCTTCTTAAAGCTCAGATAATTTTTCCCTAATGAATTTGGATTATAAAGCATTTGGAGTATCTAAGCTTATTACTCATATTCATTAGTTGTTTATGGTTCCTTTCAGCATCATATAGCTTCCTTGTTTGTCTGTTTTTATTTAAATTCTCTTTGTTATTTTGGCTTTGTCTGATAGCATGATAGCAACTTTTGATGTCTTGGATTCACTTGCCTAGTCATTTTTTTTCTATCCCATCAGTTTTATTTTGTGTGCATCTTTGTTTTTCAAAATATATTTATTTAAAGCAACAAATTATAGGCTTTTCTTTCTCTATCCAAACTGTTACTCTTTTTTTGTTTGTTTCATTAGTTTGTTTAATCTATTCATATTTAAAGTTAAAAGAGTTAGGTTTATATTTTCCTCCATCTATCTCTAAAATTGTTTTTTAAGTTATGATTTTCCCTCTCTTCTGCTGTAAGCAGAGTATCATGTTCCTTCAATTATTTTACTTTAATCTCTTTTAAGGTGGCCCATTCCCAGTGGTTCTCTTTCTGTCACCTGAGTTCCAATGCTCTCTGGAACATATTGTTCCATTCCTCCTTTATTTATCTAATGTCTGTGAAATAGTCTTGCATTACTTGGATATTTGTTCCTTTTTATTTGAAGGTCTTTCTCCTGATGACTTGTAGTACTTGTTTCTGAATTGAATTGTTAAATCTAACTACCGTGGGTCTTGGAATTTGCAGTCCTGAGCTGCTTTTTTTTTTTAGGTGATCTATGAATTCTTTCAATTTGGATTTAATTTTCCTATGTTCAGAAGTTCTGGGCAGTTCTCTTCTATTATTTTTATCATTATGGTGTTAAGGTTTTTTGTTCTGTTGTTTTCTTCTGGGAGACCTATAATCCTTAGGTGGTCTTTATGCATCCTATCTTTGAGATTGCATATATTTTGCATGCATAGTGAGAATATTTTTTAAAACTGTCTTTTAGGCTTCTTTTCTAGGTTTTCTTTCATTTCTGTATATTTGCATTTGAAATCTATTGTTCTCTCTTTTGTTTCTTTGGTGAGGCTTCATATTGGAATCTTTTTTTTCTATTCTGCTCATTATTTTTGTATGCAGGACATGAATTCTTCTTTCATGATTCTCATTCTTTTTTAAAACACCCAAAATTAGTGTGTTGTGGATCTATGTTCTCCTTAAATTCTACAAGGCCCTCTGTCTCATCAAGTGTTGGATCATTTTCCTTCATTTTATAATTTTTATTCACAAATGATAAAACTCATTTACTATATCTGGAAGTCATATTTCCTTCTGTTACTGTTTTCCCTGTTTGATTATTTGTTTATATTCAAGGTCTCTGAGATTTAGTGTTCTGGAAATATTTGGTACTCTCAATCCTACCCCCTCCTCCCTTCCCCTTCCACTTCTTTTTACTTATCACTCATTTCCTGATCCCTCCCTTCTGACTGTAGTTTCCTTGGGAGCTGGTTCTCAAAACATCTCAGCCTCTTCCCATACTGGATAATTCATGGTTCACCAGACTCTATCTAGGTTTCTCTGCTCCAGTTGACTCTTGGGTGGTCAGAATTGGCCCCAGATGATTGTTGTTCTTTTTCCCTCAGTCTTGGTGGAGTGTTACACAATTCCCGACATTCATACTTTACTGTTCTGGTGACCTATCCCACTCCTTGTGTTCTTTAGTCTATTGGCCCAGCAATAACAGTTCAGAGCTTTTCAGCATTAATTCTTCTGGGTTGCAGCCCCTGGCAGGTTTTTGCTTCTGAAAAGCTGTGACCATGCTGGCTATTGAGGCCTGAGCAGACTTCTGCAGCCTGGAGCAAACTTCTATAGTACTGGAAAGAGGAAGGAGAGAATGGGGTAAAGGAGGGGGTGATGTAAGCCTGCTTTTTGTCCTTGGTTCTGATACTGCAGCCTCACTGCCAGTAGCATGGTAGTTAGAGGAAAGGAAGAAGAGTTCAGAAGGACTCTGAACTCAGAGTCAGTGAATATTAGCTCCTGGGTTTTGTGTTGTTTTTTGGATTTTAGGTGTCCTAGACTATGGAAACAGATGAAATTGCCTTATCTTTGGTACATAGTATCCATTTTGGTGAGGTTTGAGAGGTTATGGGAGTCAGAGAAAATGTCTCATTCTCTTTGTTGTACATGCAACTCAAAAGTAATCTTCACTATATTGAATAGTGAAAATAATTTCTCTTTAATTAATTTTCATTGATAGATTGATATTAATATAAGTTGTATGTGTAAAAATTGAAGGACTGGACTTGGAATCATGAGATCTGGTTTGAATCTTAGTTCTAATCTTCAATAGCTATTTAACATCTTCCAAGCTAACTTTCCTCATCAGTAAATTGATCTTTTCCCACTTTCTGTTCCCTCTACACCTTCCACACCATCCCCTCCCCCCCCCCACATTCTGGTACTTGAGGTATGCCTCCCTAAAGTGTTCCTGAGCTTGGAGTCTTCAACCACTTGACTATTTCTCTGAGCTAACTTCTGAAATTGTTCCTCCATTTAAAGGCCACAGGGGTCTAGTTTGCTTTGTTGAATGAATCATGATGTTTTGTTGTTTAACCAATTAAAGTAGAATTCATAGCTCACACAGAGATCATAGGGCACAAATCATCTTTTTCAAACATTTAAAACTCCAGCAAGTAGGATCACTTTCACACTCAATATTACATTAATTGTAATTGAAGAGAAGCACCATCTCTATAATTGAAAATGTAGGTAGTAAGAGTACTATGGCTCTAGACTTGGTAGTTTTTGTTCTTGAGAGGTTTTAAGTTGTCATATTTCCTTATGTTAAAATGGTCAAACTGGGGATCTAGTGTTTTCTTTATAATATTGATAATTTTACCAAGAGCTGTTATAGTTCCAACTAAAAAATCATACTCTTTAAGGACAGAATATTTACTATTGGCATTTGATATTTTTGATGATTTCAAAAGCATCAGTGTCATCATATGTAGTAATTACCAGAAAAATTAAACCATATAAAGAGGATATGGATAATCTTTTTTAATGGTATAAAAATGATGATTTGAATAGTGCTATTTTCTTCCTGCACATGCCTAGTTTCTTTGTCTTCACTTATCCTACTACAGTTTTCTCCAATATTTTAAATAGTAGGTGATCCACCTTGAGACTGGATTATGATCAGAAAGAGGAGATTACCATCTGAAATTTATTATTTCTACTCTGATGTCTCTTCTGGATATTGCACAAGTTTATTCAATTTCTTAAATTATGTATCTCATGAAAAATTTCCATTCACACTATATGAAACATATCTTAGAGTCTTATCCAATAAGAAAAATGCAACAAAATAACAATGACCAAAAATCACTAAATTGTGCACATTCTGTGACACAGAGATGCCACTACTAGGCCTTCTACTATCCCACAAGGATTAACAAATGAGTAAATGGACTCAAATATACTAAAATATTTATATTAGCTCTTTTTCATTGTTAAAAAGAAGTGTAAACTGGAGGGGGGAAGGGTATTCTTCAATTGAGGAATAGCTGAACAAATCATGGTATATGAATGTAATGGGATATTATTATAGTATAAAAATGATGAAAGAGATAGTTTAAGAGAAATCTGGGAAGATTTGCATGAATTAATGTAGAGTGAAGAGAGCAGAACAATATGATGGTGAGGAAGAGTTCAAATAGCCTAGTTGCTCATTCTTGCTACTTAACTGTTATCCTTGACTCCTCGCTGACACATCCCATTTCATGTAATATATTGTCAAGTATTGTCCTTTCCATTTTTGTAACATCTCTTGTAATTCTCCCTAATCTCCTCTGACATTGCCACCATTCTGGCATAGACTTTTATTGTCTCACTTCTAGATTATGGTGGTAACCTGCTGGTTAGTCTCTTTGCTTCACATCTGTCCTTGCTCCAAACCTTCTGCAATTCAGCTATCAAATTGATCTAAAGGGTTGAAATGATAATGTCACTACTTCCCCACTCTCTTTATGAAAACTTCGGTGATTCTGTATTTTGTGGTTTGTCCTTTGTTCTTGAAGAGGACCATGACATCCGGAAGATGATGCCATGACTTGCAAGTGAATTGGATTTAAGTGAGGGAGGGCTTTGCAAACTTACCAGCCTCACTTTCTCCTCTGGATCCATCTGGGTCCTGTGGCTAGATATAGATCAGGACAACTGGAGAGGGCCCAGGATGCAATGGGAGACCTTGGGCTTTTTCAGCTTAGGTTTTCCAAGTTCTCATTTTGACTGAGGCAACAAGTTCTGTATTATCTCCAAGGTGAAATACAATTCCCCTACTTGGCTTTTAAAGCCCTTCGTAACTTGGCATTTTTCTACTTTTCCAGACTTTTTTTTAACACCTTACTCCCCCCTACATATTCTGTGATCTAGTGACATTAGCCTCCTTGTTGTTACTAGGACAAGACACTTCATCTCTTTACTTCATGAATTTTCTATGGCTATGCCCCATTCCTGGTATTCTCTCTTTCCTTATCTCCACCTCCAGAACTCTCTGACTTCCTTCAAGTCCCAGAAAAAAAAATACTACCTTTTTGTAAGAAAATCTTCCAGGTCCTTCTCAATGCTACTGTCTTTATTTTAAGACTATCTCCAATTTATCCTCTCTGTTTCTTGTTTATACTGATTGTTTCCAAATTATCTCTCCAGTTAGACTGTGAGCTCTTTCAGAACAGGGACTATTTTTTACCTTTCTTCATATCCACAGAACTTAGCATAGTTCCTAGCAAATGCTTGTTAACTTCACAAATACAAAGTAGTTAGGAACAGGTGGTTTGGGGGAAAGGGGTGAGAAGCTGAGAAGATTAAGAAATATTTCACATTGCAGTTGGTACTTGAGCAGCTTATTGAAGAAAGGCTATATTCCAGGCATGAGGCATAGCTAGCATAAAGGTTAAGACACAGTAGATGGAATGCTGTGTGTGAGGAAAAGTAGAAAGGCCAGTTTGGCTGAACCATGAACCGTGTAAAGGAAAAATGTATAATAAGGCTTGAAATATAGCTTACGGGTCAGGTCAAGGCTTTAATTGCCAAATAGACAATTTTAGATTTAATTCATTGCATCTTTGGAGAAAACACCAGAAAACCAGTCAAATTAGGGATATTTTTGGAATTGTAGGTAAGCTGGGAATATCATTTCTAAATCCATCTCATGAAAATTTCTGATAAAATATTTGGCATTTAATGTACTCAGAATCAATTAAATCTTTCCTAAATATATGACTGCACATACTCCAGGAAAATATGATTTTCCTAAAGTCAAGGATGATTTCTTTTTTGTTTGTATTCCCATTGTCTAGGATAGTGCCATGTACATCAAAGCTTGAAGTATTTATTGAAATGAACTGAATTAATCAGATGATGTTCATTTTAGAATTATTCATAACAGAGTATGTGTTTAAAGAGTAAGAGAAAAGTATAGTAGGTATTTATTTTGGAGTACAAATACATCAATGGAGATAAAAGTCAGACAGTTTTTTCTAAGATTTCAAAGCATCATTTTTTCTTTCTCAAAAGAAAGGATACCTTATTGGAACCAAAAGCCCATATAGCTGCTACATAAACAAAGTAAGTCCTTCAGAAAAAATGGGATGCTTGAATAGTTTCTTCCTGATTTAAACATTGATTGATGACATGGTATGTATAGAATATGTTTATTTTTAAAAAGCTTGGATTTACTAAAGGAATTCACAATCAAATACATGGGACCAGATGACCTCTAGTATATTTCAAAGTTTTGAATCATGATCACACATGACCATATGACTCCTTTAAAATGCTCCAGAAAGAAAGGTAAAGATGAGGTGGAAATTATAGAATTATTCATTTAAATCACAGGTAGAGAGCTCTTATTCAAATAAGGTCTTTGGCAGTTTTGTAAGTAAAAGTCAACAAACAACATCAAGGTAGTGTATAATCAGTCACTTGCACGGCTTTGGCCTCTCTTTTTTCTTTAATGGTAGAGGTATCCTTTACGTAGTTTGTAGATTGGAACTTTATTTGGAGAACTAGTTTGCACTTTGTTCTCTTGAATGGTGCCTTGTGATTTGATTTTGGAGACAAGTGCTACTTATTGTGGGTATGGGACGCAGGATCCAATAAGCTTATGACTGTTCTTTAAAATGCTCCAGAATAAATGGTAGAGGTGAGAACTATATAACAAGGGGAAAATTATAGAGTCATTCATCTTGAATACCTTGAAATCATAAGTATAGATCTATACTTTTGCTTCTACTATACTCTTATGTTACCTCCTCAGAAATGAGCTCTCAAATGAGTACAAAGTGCTATTCTAAGAATTCCCTGAGATTTAACCTCCAGGGGAAAAAAAAACTTGGAAAGTTTGCTAAAGCAAGCACAGAAAATATAGCCAGCAAAGCAATTTGGAACTATACCCAAAGGGCTATAAAACTGCCCACACCTTTTGATCCAGCAAAACTACTAGGTTTGTATCCCAAAGAGATCATAAAAAAAGGAAAAGCACTCACATATCCAAAAATACTTATAGCAGCTCTTTTTGTGATGGCCAAGATTTGGAGATTGAGGGGATGCCCATCAATTGGGGAATGGCTGAAAAGTTGTGGTATATGAATGTAATCAAACATTATTGTTCTATATGAAATGATGAGCAGGTGGATTTCAGAAAAAAATCTGGAAAGAATTAAAAGAACTGATGTTGAGTGAAGTGAGCCGAACCAGGAAAACGTACACAGTAACAGCAGCATTGTACAGTGACCAGCTTTGCTGGACTTAGCTCTTCTCAGCAATCAATGATTTAAGACAATTGCAAAAGACTCACGATGGAAATGCTATCCATATCCAGAGAAGGAACTATGGAGTCTGAATGCAGATCGAAGCATACTATTTTTTTCTTTGTTTCATTTTCTTTCTCATGGTTTTTACCTTCTGTTCTGATTCTTCCTTTACAACATGACTAATGTGGAAAGATGTTTAATATGATTGTCAATGTATAGCCTATATCAGATTGCATGCCTTTTTTTCGGGGGGGAATTTGGAACTCAAAACCTTATAAAAGTGAATATTGAAAACTAAAAATGAGTGAATGAATGAATAAATAAATAAATCATTTAAAAAAGTACAGTTAGCTAGACATCCCAAGCTGTCAGCTTTCTCCTCCTCTTCAACCCTTCTTGACCATTCCAACAGACATAGGTAATAGAACCCTCTGATTGTTAAGTGCTAAGTGCATGAGAGCAAACAAGGTTGCCTGCCAGTTGATAGGATGAACTTATTGGTATACTCACTTAATCCTTTAAATGCCACAAAAGCCACCTGCTTTCAGGTGACTAACAGTGTTGGTCCCAGATATGTGAATATCTGAGAAATTTTATGAACATCCCATATTACATTTTGGGCCCCTCAACTGAAGGAAAAAGAGAGATGTCGTGAAATTAGTTTCCCTGTATCTCTGAAGGTGAATAACATCTTCCTTCATGTGTCCAAATCTTTCCATATTTTTGTAAATCTAGTAGCTCACCATTTCCTACACCACAACAATATTCTGACCCAATCACATTCTATCTGGGAAATTGTCTATGAGAGTTTTCTCTCAATTTTCTGCATTCCCTCTATTCTTGGGTATATAGGTTTTATTTATACAGGAAAATTGTACTTTAAAATAATCAGAATTATCTACTTTATGCTTCAATACTACTTTCACTTTATAATATGATTTAAGGTCTGATACTACTGAATCTAGTTCCTTCACATCTTTTTCCCGTGGTTTCCTCAAAATTCCTCACCTTCCACTCTTCCAAATGAACTCTGTTATTATATACTCAGTAAGATATATTTTTAGTAATTTAATTGGGATGACATTACATAGAGTAGTTAGGTAAAATTTCATTTTTTAAATTATATTAGCTTTTCCTATCCAAGCACAATAAATATTACTTCAATTATTTAAATTTAACTTTGTATAAAAGTTTATATTTGTATAGTTCCCATATCTGTTTTGGCAGGTATACCTTCACACATTTTATGCTGTTTAATTATTCTATATTGATTAATATGGCTGACATAGTATCATTTCCTTGTTTTTCTCTTTTGACTAAATCTGATTTTAGCTTTAATTTTGTCTGAGATCATTATTACTCTCCCTGCTTTTTTACATAATAAATTCTAATCCTGGCCTTTATTTTATGTTTGTATGTATCTCTCATTTTTATAGCATTTCCTGAACGAAGCATATTGTTGAGTTCAAATTTTTAATCTACTAGTATACATTTTATAGGTAAATTCACACCATTCACATTCTAGACTATAATTACTTGTATATTTTCCTCCTTATTTTCCTCAGTATTTTCACTTTATTCCTATCCCTCCTCACTCCTCTACTTTACTTCTACCTGTTACTTTGCCCTCTTATTCCTTAACCTACCCCCCTCCAAGAATCCCTCCCTTATCTTCTCCCTTCACCCTATCCCCCTACCCTCTTATTTCTTTCTGAATTTAGATTTTTGTGCCCTTCTAAATATATATATATGTATATATATATATATATATATATATATGTATGTATGTATATGATGTTCTCTCTTTATCCAATTCCTGTTAATCTACAAAACTTTCTATACCCCACCTTCTCTATCCCTCCCTTATTCCCTCCTCTTTCCAATCTCCTCACTCTCTTATTTCTTTCTGAATTTAGAAGACTTTTATACCATTATATCTATCTATCTATCTATCTATCTATCTATCTATCTATCTATCTATCTATCTATCTATCTATCTATCTATCTATCTATGTATTGTTCCCTCTCTAGCTCATTTTCAATAAAAGTAAGGTTCCAGAACTACCCACCCTTCTCCCCCATCTGATTCCTCTGTATCACTTCTTCCTCTAGTACCTCATTTGTATGAGACAGTTACTCTTTTTACCTTTTCCTACATCATTTTTTTTTAGAATCACAATGTACTCAGTTCTACTACACTCTTTCTTTCAAACTACTCAATAACTAATGACAGTCTTAGACATACAGTTTATATTTCCACATATACAAAGTAAACAATCTATTCTTATTGAGTCCCTTGTGATTAGTCTTTGATGTTTACCTTATATTTCTTTCGGATCTTGTGTATCAAATACTGTATTAAGTAATGGTCTTTTTGCAATAAAATCCTGTCAATTCATTGAATGTCTTTTTTTTTTCATTTGGGATTATACTTTGCTGAATATGATATGTCAGTAGTAACCCAAGTTATTTTTCTCTTGTTAGCTATTATTCTCATAAATTTGAAGAAATTCTTGGAAATGATAGCTTTATCAAAGAAGACTGATAAATAGATTTCCCTCTAGTTAATGCTTCCTTTTTTACTTTTAGATGCATTGGTTTTATTTACATAAAACCTTTACAATTTTATGTAATCATAATTGTTGATTTTATCTTCTATGATCCTCTCAATCACTTGCTTGATCATGAATGCTTCTCCTGAACATAGATACGAAAGGAATTAATTACTTTACTCGTTTAATGTGTTTATGATATGACCTTTTGTATCTAAGTCAGGCATCCATTCTGAGCTTTTTTTGGGTATATGATGTGAGGTCTTTATCTAAATCTGACTTATGCCAGACTGCTTTCCAGTTTTTCCTGTAGTTTGTGACAAATAGTGAATCCTAGTGAAGGTTCCTTCCTGGAACATTATAAATCCTCCTGAATAATATCATTAGTTGTTCTTTTCTTAAGATCATCCCAACATAATAAATTCATACCCATGCCCTCTTTGTCTATATGAAGTCCTTTTAACTGCTCCTGTAATAATAAAGTACTTAGTAGTTACGTGTATCATCTTCCTATCTGGAATCATAAACAATTTAGCCTAATTAAATTCCTTTTCTCACTCATTTTTATCTTTTTGTGCCTCTCCAGTCTTGTGTTTGTATGTTAAGTTTTCTATTCAGCTTTGTTTTCCATCAGGAACGAATGGAAGTCCTCCATTTCATTAAATATCTATTCCCCTAATTCCTCCCACCTCTGGTCCACCTCCATAGGTGTATACCCAGTTTTGCTGGGTAGATTATTCTTGGTTGTATATCATATTCCAAGCCCTCTGTTTCTTTAACATGGAAGCCACTAAATCTTGCATGATTCTGACTGTAGTATATGGTATTTGAAAGGCTTCTTTCTGACTTTTTGAAATATTTTCTCTTTGACATGGGAACTCTGGAATGTGCCTAAAATATTCCTGGGAGTTTTCATTTTGGGGTCTCTTTCAGGTAGTGATTGGTGGATTCTTTCAATTTCTATTTTGCTCTTTGGTTCTAAAATATTGGGGCATTTTCTTTTATGATTTCTTGAAATATAATGTCTAGGCTCTTTCTGCTCCCACTCTGCCCTGGATCTGTGATGTGGAACTGGGTAAATACAATGGAGTTATCAAATGGTGCTCAATCCTAGATCCAGTGCATGCACAGAGAACCTTTACTTTCTTTTCTGATCAGATTTTTCAATCCCCTTGCAATCACTGGGTGGTGAGTGCTCCATGCTCTGCTGCTGCTGCTGCTTTTGCTGCCACCAAAGTCACCACCTGTGTAGCTGCCATACTGTGTTCCTTAGCCAGCTCTTTCCCCAGTATGATAGACCTTTCCTTCTGACCCAGTTGTCCTATGCTGAAGAAATGTCTCACCCCAATCTTTTGTTTGTTATGCAGCTCTAGAATTTGATTTGGTGCATTATTTCAAAGTAATTGGGAGGAGATTGTTGAAAGAGTTGGACTAGAATACTTTCTCTACTCTACTATCTTGGCTCCACCCCCAACCCATTGACCAATCAAAGAAACTGCCCTAACAATACAGACTCGAAATAAACAAATATGTGGATCTAAAGAATGCCTGTTGTTCAGATTGTGGCATGTGGTTGGATGCTTATCCCTTAGATCTGGTCGACTGGGGCATATAACTTGGACAGACTCTGTGGATGAACAATTATCTGGGCCTTGTATCAAAATGTAGGAGAAGAATGGACTGTTATGTAACACTCTAAGCTTCTCTAAACAAAGGTATGGCATATAAATATCAATATTCTTCCTGTGATTCATTATGACTATAAATCATAGAATACTTTGGACTTTGATGAATTAAATTTATGTGACTCCTAGAGGGCAATGGAGAGACATATGGTGGATTGAACAGTCTGTTGCATATAATTGATGATACACTCTATTGAAGAGGAATCAAAGATGTCACCAAATAATTGTATAACTAGAAAAGTAGGCGAGGTGGTCATATAGAGAAAAATGAGCAGGCTAGTATCCATTACTACCCTCGTAAAGTCAAGACATTTAAAGGAAGACCCTTAACAGTTGAGCTGGAGGATTCGAGAAAGGGGAGAGTCTAAAGTCCACAGGAATAAGAATGGATAGGTAGGTTGACATCTAAATTGTTAGAGTTTAAGGAGATAATAGATCCATTGAAAGGGAGAAATACAACATAAACTGGAAATTGGTAATATACTCTTATCTACTATTCTATGGTTGTTTTATGTCTGTAATAATGAAATTACTATTTTTTTCTCTTTTCCTTAATTCCAATGGCATATATTTTCTATCTTGTCCATTAAATATCTAATAGCATAGTGTCTTAATGTCTTTCATAGTTCTTTGACTTGTCCTATAATACATCTCTTATTACCCTAACTAGATGATATACTCTTGGAAGACAGGGAATGGGCCTTACATTATTTTGTTTCTCTGTTATATTCAAATGCTTTAAAAATGATAGGTTCTCAATAAATATTAGATGATTGGTTAATGTTGACATAGATATAAGTATATTTATATATTCTTGTGGAAGTTTTTTTTTCTGTAGCAAACATATCACATTTGATGTAGAGGCAGACTAATCTCAGTCATAATCTCATTTGAAAAAGTAATTTACTAAATGGATTTAAGAGTACGCCATTTCTTTAAATCCAAAGAACAGAGCTTAAACAACTTCCCTAAAATAAAATGAGAACACAATTGTGAATAAAATTTTGGCTAAATCAGATGTTGTATAACCTTATAGAATTGGAAGAGCCCTTTTCACTTGCTCAACCCTTTTCATTAATTAATGGATTGATGAAGTTGTTTGTTTTCTTGTTTAATGCAAATGAGGAAACTAAGCTCCAGTGAGATATATGAACTTGCCCTTCCACATTGCTAGTTAGCAGCAGAGCAAGGACTGGAACCCAGGTTGCTTGACTACCAAATCAGTGTCTTTTCCAATAAACAATATTTCCTTTTACTCTTATCTTTAAAAATCTTATTCTAGATTGGCTGAAATTTTACTTTAGAAACCGCTTTTACTTTGCAAGGCAAAGTAAAGCAACGTTAACACTTAACCTCTATGAAGGGAGCAAAGCTGTTTGCTTGGGAGGAAATTCCTTGAGATTTTCTCATTTGGGAAGTGAATTATTTATGGAGACAAGCAATTCTGCAGTACTGCTCTGTTCTTGTGAGAGTCAATGCAAGCTGTGATTTAATTATGAATGATAGGAGAGTTGTAACAGGCACAGGATGGTACTGATTTCAACTTACTAGGTGTGAAGCTTGGGATAAGCCATGACATCATTGGGCCTCAGTTTCTTCATCTATAAATTAAGAGTTTGTACATAATTCAGGGATCTTAAACTTTCTTGCATCCTGAACCTCTCTGGCAGTCTCGGGAAGCTTACAGATTCCTTCTTAGAGTAATGTTTTTGAATGCATAAGGTAAAATATATGGTATAAAAAAATCCGATTATGTTAAAAGACAGTAATCAAAATTAATAAAGAAAACAAGTTCATAATTAAGAACTCTTAGACTATGTGATATCCGTGGTCCAACCTAGGACTAATATTATATGATTTTATGATTCATGTGTCATTATAGCTAAGTATGCTACACTGGATTCAGAATTATCAATATTTAATAATAATAAGTTGACATTTGTGTAGCATTATACGTGCAATATCTTATTTTATCATCATAATAAGCCCAGGGAGAAAGGTACCATGGGGACTATTATTTTTCTCATTTTGCAAATGAGGAAATTGAGGCTTAGTGAGATGAAACAGTTTGCCCAGGGTCAAATAAAAAAGAGTCGGAAGCAGAATTTAAAGCCAGGTTTTACCTGACTCCAAGTTCACCTGAACTACATGAAATAAATTTTTGGGGAGGGAAATCTGCACAAGTGTCCACCATATTCTAGTGTTTTGGGGAATTCCCATTTATCTAGAATCAAAAGCATATTGAACTCAATGGAAAATGGAATCTGATAATATTTGCCAGGATGGATTGAGCATACATATATGTGCCAGGGTCCACTTGAAATGTTGAGGCACTACAAATCTAATAGAAAGAGGAAAAAATCAGTTTGGGTAAATGTCTGTTAAAGACTTCCTGACCTGAAGTTCAGTCAGAATCACAATTAAGATGATATGGAAAGTGAGCTGTGGACTTGAGTCATTTCAGTGTTCAGGTCAAAGCGCAGGAAGCCTCTGCATATTAGCAAGGATTGTGTGAGCTGTTTTTTTCCCCATTTTTATGACTGATTTAAATATGTAAGAGTTCAAAGAATTTTAATGGATGGCTAACTTTTGTCTTCGGACCCATCCCATGACATTTTTATTCCTTGGGTGAATGTAATTTTTTTTTCCATTTAAAAAGTTGCTTTATATTACATAGCCTTCCCCTGACCCCCAATAGCAAAATATTATAAAAGTAAGTCAACAATTCTATCACAAAAATCTATAATTAAAAATTACTTCAGAATAACATATCAAGTTGTCATAGCGACTAGAAAATAAAGTTCAAATGAATGTACCTAAAATTGTAAAACATCCCAAGTGAAACTTGCTTTTTACTTTTTGATTAAGCTCATTTTACATTATGGCCCCATAACTTTGTCTTTTGTGTCATCATAATAAAGAATGTTTCTTACTGCGCTCTTGTTGGTTTATTAGGTACACATTATTTTTGATGTTTGGCATTAATAAATCGATCCTTTTCTGTCTATGTTCAGGACATAAACCTGGTGTACAAAAAGATGATTTAGGCTTATGTATCTTGTATCTTGCTCAGAGATAGAAGTTGAGGTCATAGGTTGTCAGTAGCATAAATACCGAAGTTTAACTTTTTAAAAAATGTTTGATGTTTAAAAGTATTCTTCAAATACAAATTCTAATCCACTAAGCTTCTTCCAAGGTGGATTTGTGACTTTTTAATAACAATAATTAAACAAAATGTCTGTTGTGTGGAAACATTGACATAAAAAAAACAAATTAAAATATGCTCAACATTTTTGGTGAAGCAAGGAGCAAAATAAAGATGACTCCTAAAATAGTCATGAACCAGATAATCACAAAATAGGGAGTCAAACACATTTTTATTTGTCTTAGTTATCACTTTTGCAAGAAGCAACATAACCCAACTGAAAAGACTGACATCATCTAAACTTAAATGTACATTATTGGTCATTAAATATTGTGTGGTAGACATTTTAAAATAACTAAGATCAATGAATTTGTTACTTTTAAATCCACTGGAAATGAGTCTAAAATCTGAGTAGGAGGATGTCAAAACTGAAATTATCATTTGGACTGAAAGTCATCTGTTTAACATTCTTTGACCAATGACTTGGATACAGACATAGATAATATCCTTTTTAAATTAACAGATGACACAAGCTGGAAAGGTAATTAATATGTTGGATCACAGAGTCAGAATCCAAAAATGTCTTAATAGGTTAGAATGTTGGGCCAAATCTAGATTGAATTTAATAGAGATGTAAATGTAAAATCTTACTAGTTAGATTTAAGCAATCAGCTTCACAATTACAAAATAGGAGAGATGTTCCCATCTGAAAAAAAAGGTAGAGGAGAGCAGGATAAGGAATACAAGCTCAAAATATGCATCAGTTGGGTCATTTGGCAACCAAAGAAACTAATGTAATCATGGGTGTCACTAAGAGAAGCATAGTGTGCAGAACAAGATAGGGATAAAGGAATGATACTCTTGTTATACTATACTCTGGTTGCACTACTTCTGGGGTATTCTGTTCGGTTTTGAGAGTTGTATCTTCGGGAAAAAAAAAAACATTTATCGCCAGGAAAATATCCATAGGAGGATAATTAGAATAGTGGGTATCTTGCACATCATGACATGGTCAGCTGAAGTAAGTCAGAATATTTGGCCAACTCTATGGGAATGGGTGATACTAGAGCAAACAAGTATTTGAAAGACTTTCACTTGGAAATTGCTTAGACCAAAGGTACACCTAGAAATCTCTGGTGGAAGTTACTGAGTGGCAGACATAGGCTTAACATAAAGAAAATTTCCAAATAGTTATAGAGCTCTCCCAAAGTGAAATGGACTGTCTCAGGAGAGAGTGGGTTCCCTTAACGCTAGAGATTTTCAAACAAATGGGATATAGCTATACATGGGATACTTGCTCAGGTCTGGGTTATACTAGTTTGCCTCTGAACTCACAACTCTGAGATTTTGTGATTTTCTGAAGCTTTATAATTTTTAAGACTATTCCAAATACATAAAGTATCTTTATCAGATAACTAGAGTTAGAATTTGCTTGATTGGAAAGAACTTCTAGATCAATGACATCACACATCCAATTGAATATTTGAGTATAACCAAATAGTTAAAAAACACATCTTACAAAAGAAAACAAAAGAAAAATACCCTCTAGAATACAAATATATCAGGCAGTACTGAAATACCTATTAAGGAAAATACTTCATGGTCTGTAGCTTATTTTTGTTTTCTGTGTAACTATAATTACTGTCTCCACAAGTTTCATTAATTCAAGGAATGGTGAATACCAAACCAAGGTTTAAATCTATCGGCAAATTTGTTCCTACAAAAGCAAATGAGAAAAATGCAAATGATTTGATAACCAACATGCATCTTGTACATAAAAGCTAAAATTCTTGACTTTACATGGACAAGGTCATTATTTAGGTCAGAAACCAAGGACATGCTGCATTAAATAAAGAATAAATATTTACCATCCCTGCAGATACTGTGCAGTGGCATAAAGTGTAGAAAGGTCACAACATGAAGACCTTTTGCTCTTTGTCCCTTCTCAATATTTGATTTTCCTAACCATATAAAAGTCCTCAGGAAAAGACAAACTTCTATCATTATATAAACTGCGAAATGCCTTCTTAAAATGTTCATGTTTATAAATGCAAAGCTCAGTGCTGGAGGTGACTGTCAATCCAAATGATAACTTCAGTTTTGACATCCACCTATTCAGATTTTAGACTCATTTCCAGTGGATTTAAAAGTAACCAAATTCATTGATATTAGTTATTTTAAAATGTCTACCACACAATATTTATTGACCAATAAAGTACATTTTAGTTAGATGATGTCAGTCCTTTCTTCTTGCAGAAGAGATAACTAAGAGAAATACAAATGTGTTTGACTCCCTATTTCATGATTATGTGGTTCATGATTATTTTACAAGTCATCTTTATTTTGCTCCTTGCTTCACCAAAAATGTTGAGCATATTTTAATTTGTTTTTTTATTTCAATGTTTCCACACAACAGACATCATTTTTATTATTGTTATTGAAAAGTCACAAATCCACCTTGGAAGAAGCTTAGTGGATTAGAATTCATGTTTGAAGAATACTTTCAAAGTAATTGCAGAATATAAATACAGAATTCTATGCTAATATCATCATTGACTTTGGGCCTGAATAAAAGGTTGTATAATTATAATACTTGAATGACGACTTCTCTTAATTAGAAAGGCTCCTAGGAAATAGGTTGAGTACAAGACCCATCAATCACTAAGTAATGATTATATGGCACACCTGGTGTCTGCTAGCTTATTTACAGCAGTTAAGAGGTGTGAGGTTGTTTTTGGCAGCATAAGATTACTGCTGGGTGGAACTATGTTCCAGCTTTACATTTCTCTTGCTGTAGTGGTTACTACAGTAATCAAACTGGCTTTAATCTATTTTAATATACGGGAAGTTAAAAAAAAAGCTTTCTACTGTGCATCATTTTATCTTTCAGGAAATTTGCTATCCAAGTACAACCGTAATTTGGAAAAATCAGAAATATGGCTTAATTACATTTGTCCTTTCCTTGCTTGAAGCGCATTAGTATCGATGAGAACAATAGGTGGACGTACACCCTGTATTTTCAAGAATCACTTTTTAATATGAGAAAATGTAGTCGTAGAATACTATATATGCAAGGGCATTTAAGTCTGCCTACTCTTTTCTCCAGTTGCTGTTTAAATAGTAGTGATAAGTAATGTACCTTTGTATATCTCTTTAGAGTTACAAAATGTTTTGCATTGAGACAAACTCTGATTAGTTTTTTTTAAGCTACAAAAAAATACTGGCATTGGAGTGTCACCATCTTCTTGGTTATCTTGTTTCTATTCTGATCTTTGTAAGTAACCTAATCCAATCTAAGCCAATTCAAAGAGTATGTATTAATTACCTAGTACCAGAGCAAAGTTCTAGGCTTGGGACATAGTTCTAATCCTGTCTGTGACACTAGCTGCATTTCCAATGACTCCCAAAGACTTACCTGCTAAGTCATACATCAGAATTATCCATTTCAGGTGTTCCCCATATTCCTGTCTTGTGGGGTATGCAGAGAATTGTGCTAGGTCCTAGGGTTTGTACTAAGTTTATATGTGATACAATCCCAACCTGGATGGACTTTATGGCCTTGCAGTAGTCTGATCAAAAACTGTTTTCAAAGTCTGTTGTCTCCTATTCTGTAATAGAAAAGTCAGATCCGCTAATCAGAGGCACACACACACACACACACACTCTATACACACATGCCTATATCTATCTATATACACATATATATGTGTATGCCATATATGGGCCATACAGTTATGTCATATGTGAGCTATACTCACATATATGCATGTGCATGCTATACAATATATGTATATATGCCATATATATCCCACACATGTATGTGCCTCATGTAAGAGTATGTACAAATACACACTTTATATAGTCACACATCACATTTATATATATATATGTATATACATATGTGTGTATATAATATAATGTAACATAATATAATGTAAAGTTTAGGTTAGAATTGGATGAAGATTTAGCAGAGATCCCTGACCTTATTTAGAATTGGAAACAATCTTAGAGATGATATCATTCAGGCCCTTCATTTTACAAACAAGACATCTGAGGTCCTAAAGGTCTTAGCCACCTACCCTCTCAGGGGCAGAATTGGATCTAGAATTCTGAATCCTACTCTAATACCTTCTCTACTAGATCATCAGGAGAACCAAGTATTCTTATATTTAGGGATATCAAACCTACTTGTTTCTGGATAAACATGGATTTTAATAAGTTCTGAAAACAGAATATAGTCTATTCTGGAATAACCATGTTTGTTTCTCTTTAGCAATTGAAAATACTATGTACCCTTATTTCCAAGCCACTTTAGACATTATTAATAAAAATTAATGGAAAAAAGTTTTATTGATAAAATATTTGAAATTGAGGGGGGAAAAAACAGCTTAACAAGACCTGGAATGTAGGAAATTCCATTACATGATAAAGTCCAAAAAGAAAACAAAGGTTATAGTCATCGAATCTCAGAGTTGGAAGAAACTTATAAGGACCTGTAGCCCAAACTTTTCCTGACCAATAATTCCCTTTACAGTATCCCTAATAAATGGTCATACAGCGGTTTCAATCAGTGTCAGTGACAGGCTACCAGGAAGCCAAATCAATACTCTTAGACTCTTGAACATGGGAAAAAAGGTGAGTGTTGGCAGAAATAGTAAAATCAGAAGGAAGAGAAAAGTTGTGGAAAAGATACTAATTTTAGCTTGGTGCATGCTAATTTGAGGACTTAATAAGTAAGGAATGTATTGTAGGCACTTGACTATGCAGATGTAAGATTTGGAAAAAAGGAAAATACTAGAGAGATACACCTGGGAATCATGTGAATAGAAATGGTAGTTGCAGTCTTAAGATTGGAGGATATCTCCAAGGGAGAGAAAGTAGAGAAAGGAGAAGCTGGCCAAGGAAATACAGATTTTTGAGGAACACCCACTTTAAAGGGCCAGGAAGAAGATAAAAAGCCAGTGGAGGAGATAAGAACCAAGGGAACTAGGAGGAGAACCAGAAGAAATTAGGTCTTAAAACCTACTGGATGAGAAGGTATTAGCAGAAGGTATCAAAGTTTAAAAAAAAAACTACAAAGGGAATAAGAAAGATGAGGGCAGAAAAAAAAAAGTCTCTTATTGACATTGACCTTTGAGAGAATGGTTTCAGAAAAGTATGTTGGGGTTAGGGGGATGTATAGAAACCTGATGTCGAGGGACTGAGAGATACAATCTATAATTAAGTAGAGTCATTGGATGTGCAGATAGCTTTTGCAAGAAGCTTGTCTGTGAAGGAGATGAGAGACCAATCTATCTGTAAGCATTTTTACAAGGGCCAGGCACTGTGAGATCTAACAGTAGCTAGATGGAGTAGAAGGTTCAAGAGAAAGCAAGTGCTTTTTTTCCCTTTAGGGTTAGGGAGGTCTGAGCATATGTGAAAATACTTTGGAAAATTGAAAAGTGCTGTAGAGGGCATGAATGCTGCCACTAATTTGTTAAACGAATTCTCTTTTTGTTGGAAGCATCAGATCGGTAAATCTTGTTCTTGCCTATGTTGAATGTGACATCTATTTTGCTTAATTTAAACATATTTAAATATTCTAACAATATCTTGTAGAGCATGAACTGGAGGGCTTTTTTCCCACTGTTCTAGTAAGAGTAATTGAATTCTTATGTAATTTTTCATTAATTACATGATAATTTGATCTATCTATTTCTGTTTGATTAAACCTCAACAAAGAATGTTAGCAATCAATCAGTCTTTAATAGTCTAATTAGCATATAATTACTGACCTACTAAATCTAAATGGCTATGTGAGAGACCATGGATAATATCAATTTAAAAAGATTCATTACTATTTTCAGTATAGACTCTCCATTTCTAAGGAGAGGATTCATTTTCTAACTAGCATTACTTATGAGGCCCATTCCATTTGGCATATTTATGAACTTGGATGGACATTGCTAATGAATTTCAAGATGGACTTTGTTTTCTTGTGCCCCTTCCCATTTTAATGGTATGTCGCAAACTAGTAGGGAGAGTAAAGAGGGAGCAGAGAAGAAATTATTTTTTTAAAAAACTGCTTAAATTGTGCTTTTCAATAGATTGTTCTTATGCATAACAAAAGAGCTTGGAAAACAATGGGCAGAGGGCACACAGATCTGAAACAGAGGCTGGGTCACATGTTGTGTTTGATGTATGGTATGGAATAGGATGGTAGCCCATTGCTTTCTCTACCTTCCCTAGTATCTTACTTCATTGTTGGTATAAGGAGGATTGCAATCAAGGAATGTTTCAGGGTACTCTCAGCTACTCATTTAAAAAAACAACATACAACATGCATTTGGTAACTATTGATTAAGTACAATTTTAGTAAATTACTCTGTACAAACATGCGTATCATTTTATGAAGCTAAGGAACAAAGACTTTCAGTTAATAATGTTTAACTTTTATGAACACTACACCATGATGACCTTCTAATATCACCTTCCCCTCCCCTATTGCAGATGTAGGCTTAAAAAAAAAGATTCTGTAAAGATTTATGTAAAACTATTTCTATATAACATTTCACAATTGAAGATTCCTTTTGTGTCTCTGTGAGAGAAAAAAAAGCAAGTGTGTTATAATAGCTTGGCATGAATGATGGTTTTAAAGGAACCGTAGTATTCCATTTCAAAATAAGCTTAAGCTAATTAAGTCAAATGAAACTGAAAATCAGGGAGACTATAGGGTTATAAGTCTTACTTCCTACTTGTGTACCAATGACACAACACCTTTAGGGACATTCACCAGCTTCCTCTCTACTTTCCTGACTGGCTCAAGCTCGTTTAGCTAAATGCTATTAGCCTTAGGACATGATGGAGGGGAAGCAAGAGGACCAGCTGAGGTTTAAAGCCTTTGTGTAGCCTAATAGGACAGGTTAGCATTTTGCAGATGTTGGGTTTCCAAATCAATAATCCTGTTGACAGCACAGAGGAGCAGTAGCTATTAGATGATGTAATTTGGAATTAAATTTGCTTCCTTGATGAAGACAAACAAATCTCATTTGCAGTGTAAAATATCTAACATGGTGAGAATAATGCCTCCTGTTCTGCTTTCCCACCCAAGGGCATTTCACAGAATGAGAAGTCAAGGTCACAGGGACAGCTATCTCCCTATAGCTAAAGAAACTGCGGCCTCAGACTTCATTATTTCTAAAAAGTGAAATCCTAAGTTGTTTTTTTCCCCACATATCAGAGGAGAGATAAGTGGTAACAATAGTAGTGCAGGTATTTGTAGCTGTGTGTTGTGTTGGGAGAAACAGAATCCATTGCTATTACAGCTGTACTTTGGATATGTCATTTATTTGCAACAAATAGAGGGCAGCATGCCAGTTGCTATGGAAACAAGTTCTACTTTGGAGCAGTGAGAGACCTCTATGCACATTTAGAAATTACTTCCTTCTCATTATGCTCCAGCATTTGTTCAATGGTGTTGCCTGCAATTAAATAGAAATGAAGGTTTAATTAAAAAATTAAATTACATTTTTAGGGCTGTCCTTTATGTACACCTAAGTGGAGTCAGGAAGAATGCCTCTAGGAATGAAAGGTGGAGGGAAGGTGTGTTTTGGAAAGAAGCAAACCTGACACCGTTGTTTCATTTGCTCTTCCCATCATCTGTGTGTACCCATCTTGCTGTACACTCTCTCATCTCAGTTTACTACAGTAGGAAAAAAGAAAACATCATGCACAGTGTTTTCTAAGGCTGCAAACATATGTGAAAGCCACATGTGAAAATTTGAGGTTATGATGATTTAGAGGTTAATGACCCAATGTTTTCTTTCCTTGTGGTTACCTAGTAAGTACAAAGCCAGATTTCTAGTATCCATATTAAAGGAGGAACTTTTAAATGCAATTAACTAACAAATAAGATTGAATGATCATTTAAGGGGACAGCATTTCATAAACAGGAAACATACAGATGAGGATGCCAAAATATAAGGTGATGTCATTTTCTTCTCTGAAATTGAAAGCCCAACATATTTTTAAAAAGCAGAAAAGTGCATTTTGTAAATGTAGAGGGCAGGATCCTGAGCTGCTGAAATGAAGGCTCATTTACTCTTTTAATTCCTCTATAGCATGGATTTAAAAAACATCTATTGAGACACTTATTGTCATATAAAACTATATATTTTAAAAACTTGATAGGATATATCTTAGTCGCACAAACATAAAGAAGGCTTTGTTTTTTGTTGTTTTGTTTTGTTTTTCAGATAATTATTGCAGAGCAACTAGCAATTCTATTCATTTTGCATTTGAAGTTTTCCCTGGGGGATAGGCATCACAAAATACTTAGTAATACAATGTTAGATGTTTCACAGATATACTTGCAGGTAAGCAATGAAACATTTTTTTTTAAATGAAGGTCCCTTGCTTTTATAATTGTACTTGTTTTCATCTCCGCTAATGCTTATAATTTGAAAGTCACCATCTTCTGGTCATTCCAGATATAATCGTGAATGGATTGAATCATTAGATCGCCCAGCTCTCTTTTACCCTCTCCCCCACCAAAAAGGAAAATGAATTTAAATAGTTGTTTATGATTTTGAAATAGTTTCATATTTCTGTTTATGAAGTATCCACTTAACTAGGCATTATTTATGCTTTATGGATCTAGGCATAATCAATCCCTTAGTCAAGATAAGTCCTTGTAGCAATGAAGTCTCATGCTATAAAAAGATTGTATGGAGATCTGCAAACAGATTCTTCTGTAATAACAAGGGTTTCATTGGTACTAAGCAGCTGCTGCACCAGCAGTCCTGAGACTCACATGAGGTTGCTGTGAATATGTTCACAGCATGCTGAGGCTGGCTTCATGCTGCTAAAGTGCTGGATTGCCAAACTGAGGTCTGCTGGAGTGTGCATGCTTCATCTTATTTAATTCAGAGCATTTCTTAAAGACGGTCCTTTCTTTTAGTCAACGGAGGTTGACATGATGCTGCTCAACATATTTGCAATAATAACGTCCAGTGACTTCATGTAGAGAGACAGTGTGGCATAATGGATAGAGTGCTAGACTTGGAGGCAGAAAAACCTAGGATCCAAGCTCACCTCTGCTGCTAATTAGTTGTGTGACTAGAGGCAAGCCACGTAATGTCGCAAGGTTTCCTTGTCTTTATAAAAAGATGTGCCATATTTACCTCACAGGGTTGGTATGAGGATGGCCCTTTACAAACTGTATAGTGATAGACAAATGTGTGATTATCATCATCATCAACATCATCAATATTTTAATTATAACTATTATTCTGCATTTCTCTAAAATGGATAGAGCTCAGGGAATGGACTGTCAAATCAATGTTTTTTACTGCTGGCAAATGTGAAGTGGTCCCTTTTCACTTAAAATCACTGGTTTATTCATAGCATTTCAAAGAAATGATCTTTGATTTAGATCCATGCAAGGCCTGTTGCTTTAGACTGAGAATCTACTTCCATTTTAGCAAAGCTTTAATCTTCACCCTCTACCACATTTTGTTCTACAAGTTAGAAAGATTGTAGGTAGGGGCTCACAAAGAAGCCCTCAGGGACTTTACAGGGACATTCATCCCAATCAAGCCGCCCAGAGCTGTCTCTCATATCCTCCCAAAATACTTGCCATGGATCTGTCAGGCTGTAGGTAAGGCCTCCCATTTTTTTCTCTCTATTATTCTGAGTTATAACACCAGTGAGGGCTAAAGATGGATGAAAATAAATGTTTCTTGTTTCTTTTTAAAATCTTCTTTTTCTTTTTTTCTTTATTTAGCAAAATGGTTACATCATATTTTGACCAATGATGATCAGAAAATAGAAATATCCCTGTAACTTTTATGGCACATATAAGCATATCATTGACTGCTGGCTTGTTCCTACCCTTCTGACCCATGCTCCCAAGAACACTGGTAGAAAGAAGCAATAAGAACAATAAAATGATTACTTTCTCTGTGGAGCTGGTGATTAGCTAGTACATTTTTGGAATGTGACTGTTGATTGGAAGAAATGACTGCTATTCTGGTTTTAGGGGGAGCTAGTCCTGATTGAAGCATCTCCCTTTGCCTATTCCTTCTCCATTCCAGAAGTTTCTATCTCCCTCACCTTGCTCTCAGTTTGTCTGTGACTTTGGGGAGCCTGACTTGTCTGAGGTTTTTCCTTGACCTTTATTTACTTAGACTCACATGAGCTCAACACAGACATGAGCTATAGGAATTTGTAGCCTATATTCTTTACCCTGGTACAGATCTAAAGCTTTTCTTGAAAGCTCTTTTTGGTGTGTGGAATGCCTATCAATTTGAGACAATAGCCTCAGTCAAATGACGTAGTTTCAGGCACCCCAAGTAGAGACAATTGATTTTTGGATCTAATCCACTCTCCTAGATTTTGTACCACTTAAGTGACACTCATTACTTCATAGCTCTTGGTGTGTATATTTTGTTTTCCTGACTCTTTTGTAGGTTCCTGGAAGGCAAGTATCTGGTATTACACTTTGCATTAAATTCTGCAGTCCTTAGCACAATACTTTGTGGATGCTCAATACATATATCTGATTAAGATACATCTTGATAAAAGGTTTAGCTTTAATGAGAAGCTACACAAAGTATACAATTGATGATGTCTTTAATTAATTAAATAGAACACTATTAAATGGAAATTTTGTTTAAAATAATTGTCTCAGAAAGACAGAATTTGAGACCTAGAATGGGTCTCAATGATCTTTGAGTCCAACCCACGCTCAAAATAAACTCTTCCTCCACCTTCTCCCCCAATTTGATATACCTGATGTCTCTATTAAAAGACATCCAAGGAGGGGGAAACCATTATCTTTCAAGGTGGCCTTTTTGACATTTAGACAGCATTAATTGTTAGGCCATTTCCCCTGACGTCTAACATATCTAAACCTGTTTCTTTTCAGTTTGAACTCACTTGCTCCTGGTTCTGCTCCATGGGCCAAATGGAACAAGTCTAATGCCTTTTCTTTTCTTTTTACATGAAAGTCCTTTAGATCATAGAATCATAGATTGTGAATAGGAAGGGACTTTAGAAACCAGGTAGTCCAATCCACTAATTTAACAGATGAACTGAGGCCATGAGAGAGTCAGGCTCACACAGCTAGTAAATGTCTGAGGCAGTAATTAAAACCAGGGCTTCCTGATTCCAAGTTTAGCACTATCATATCTCCCCTGAGATTTCTTTTCTCCAGGCTAAATGTCTCCAGTTCTTTCAACCAAGATCTATATGACATAGACTTAACAAAGTTCTTCACCATAAGTTTTGACCTTTTCTGGAAGCTCCAACTTAATAATGTACTCCTTAACTGTGGTACCTAGAACTGAATACAATACTGCAAATAAGGTCTGACAAGTGCAGAGTACAGAGGGGTTATAACCTCCATATTTCTGGAAGTTATGCCTCTCTTTATGCAATCCAAGATCTTGTTACTTTTTTTGTTTGCTATATCACATTGATGACTCATATTGAGATTGTAGAACACTAAAATCCTCAGATCATATCTATCTGATCATACCTCCTGTTCTTTGTATTTGTGAAGCACCCAAATGTAAGATTTTTACATTAATTCCTATTGAATTTCATCATATTAGATATAGTCCATATAGTTTCTGCACAAAATACTGCACCTCCAATCTAGCATGCCAGAAACTTTGTGTATCTTCACTCTATGTATAATGTTTTAATTATCTTTCCCAGCTTTGTGTCACCAGAAAAGTTAATAAGCCTATAATTTATAGTCAAGTCACTGATAAAAATGTTAAATAGCACAGGATCAATCACTAGATCTTTGGGATACTCTACTGAAGACCTTCTGCCATGTCAACATTGAACCATTAAAGATTACTTTTTACAACACCAGGGTGACATTGAAAAGAAACAAAATTTGAATAATTTTAAGTAAGTTAAGTGTAACAGAAAGATCTTAGAAAGACTTTGGTCCACCAAGACTTTGCAGATAATGTGTGAGGATAAGATCCTGGGGCAACTGTGAGAGAAAGAAAAGCCTAGAAAGCCTTTGATAGCTCTTGTTCATTCTAAATAGAGTAATAATTCAGCATCCTGCCCCATTTTTTGAAGAGTACAGACTATACCCTATCAATTTATAAAACATTCTTAGGTGAACAACATTGGCTGCTCAATGAGGTGCACTTAGACTGTACATGTATTTGATACATAGTATAGGAAAAATTCAATTAACAGAAGTCCATGGATTCCTACAAAGCACAGTGTAGAGGAAGATGGTTGGGGATTTAATATGATGAGTCTCAGTGAATATTCTTTCTGTGGATAGAAATGGGAATGATTAGAGGTGAAACTGATTTTGTTAAGGAAACTTTCTATAGTAAATCATCATGTAACAGAGTACAGCTACAATTTAATTACTTGTTTACACAACAGCCTCATAAATCTTATTATTTCTTTGCCCAGAGAAGAAACTTACCAAATAGCTAGTAAATAAGTTTGCCATTGTAGCATAGCAACGTAGCTAAAAACACCTTAGTTCATGGCTATGTTGCCTGATAGTTGGTCCGCCAAGTTATATGAACTCTTTCGTATGGTAATGGAATTAAAAAAAACAGGTTTCTGGAAAAAATATTTTTTAAAAAAATTATTGACATTGACTAGAGTAGTTTTCTCTGAAGAAGGGTCTCACCTTTTCATATAGTAGATATCCCATGACTATTTGTTGAATTTAATTTTAACTGCCTATGAGTAATACAACATTTTAATGGACACTGTTCTTCCATGCTTTGATAGTGACTCACACATTATGCTTACTTAAGATCTATGGATTTTAAAATACACAGATCCACATACTATGAACTATTTGCCTAGATGTTGTTGTTCAGTCATTTCTGTCTTGACCAACTCTTCATGATTCCAATTCGTTTTGTTTTGTTTGTTTGTTTGTTTTGGCAGAAATACTGGAGTGCTTTGCTTTTTCCTTCTCCAGCTCATTTTATGAATAAGGAAACTGAAGAAAACAGGGTTAAGTGACTTGCCCAGGGTCACCCAGCTAGTAGGCATTTGAAGATTTGAACTCAGGTCTTCCTGACTCCAGTCTTGGCACTCTATCCACTGTACCACTTAGCCTAGATGTACAACATATTTATTAAAATTATTAATTTTAGTAGTCTTATAGACAATTCCCAATTTAATGTAGTGCCATTAAAGCATTCTTCATTGTATAGATAAAAATTTGACTGCAAGTTTTGGACTGAGAATCAATTGATATATTCATATTCACATTAGAGCTTTACTGAATTTAATCTGTTGTGGTATGCATGTGAAATTGAATATGAATAAAAAAAGAAAAACAAAACAAGTGCAAGATGGCTTGTTGTCCTGGCAGTGAGAATATTAAAAAGCACTTTCAAATACTGTCTGATAGTTAAAAAAACAACAACCCCCAAATTTGGAAATAATTCCATCTGGCATAGCTAAAAGATTCAAATAATAATTCAGAATATTTTATTGCAAATCCCATGCATATTTCTAGGTTGGGGAATATGCTATCTGCTAACGGATCTTTTTTTTTTTTTACACAGGGAGCAAGTTAAATTTGTTTACGTATTGGTTAATTTAACTTTTCTTTTCTTTTCTTTCTTTCTTAAGATTTCTTGTTCATGACAGAAGTAGTCAGATTAGTGGGAGCTATGTGCCTGGATGATGTTGCACTTTATACTCTCAAAAGACCTTGCCCTGTCTGGGGCTCAGCAGCTACAAATTACTGGCTGAAAATTGTCATGAGATTTATAAGACAGCTACAAGATGTCCCTATCTTGCTGACCTTTTCAGAGATCTATAATTGGACTAAGTGGGTATTCTTTTTCTGTCCTAATTCTTAGCTATGACAAATGGATAAAGAGATGGCAGAACCTTTAAAAGGTCACAAAGATTCTGATGGGAAAAAAGTATGGCAAAAAAACAAGAAAAAGAAAAAAAAAACATTGTTCTTGAAATAATCATCAATCACTAAAATTTAATCATCAAGAAGAAAAAGGACTTTAATTTATTTTAATCATTACTCATGTGGGATAAAGACCTCCACCAAAGTCCAACATCTAATGTTTCTTTATGGCCTGGAGGTGAAACTGTCATCTTGAAATTTATTCCTGTGGAGTAGAAATTCCCATAGATTCTACCAAATGGGAAATATTTGGAGTATGATTCTAATGAGAGATCTGTTGTCTGAGGCACAACTTATCTAAACTCAGGGTCATGTCACCAGTCACATGATAATGATTTTTTTCCTCTCCCATGAAAACTCTTGAAGATTATCTACTGATGTGGAGGGCTTCCTTGAAGAAAGGCCTGTTGAATAAAGATATGCTCACAGCATAAGAATCATAGATTTTCTGAGAACTAAAGCAACTCTGTAGGATATTAGTCTAAGATACTCTGACTGCATATTTCTAGAAACATCTTTATTTCTGATTAGATATCTACAAATAACATTTGACTTTGCTATCAGATATCTAGGAAGCAATGATAACTACACATTATCTTGCACAGTCCCTCCTTTAATACTTCAATAGATTTTTAAATTATTGATAAGTGTATTCCCTTAAAGATGCAGATCACAACCTATCCATATGGTCTCATCCTTTGCTACACTTATCCAAGTCTTCCATAGATTCTTCTCTGGGCATCTACTCAACACTTTGGGGTGGGGAGTGGAGGTCTTTTTATGGCTTGCTTAATACTATGAGTACCAGTGCAGCGTACATGTAATCCATCAGGATCTCTCACTGTCTCTCTACATGACCAACTCACCTCTTTCTCAGTCTTATATTTCTTGGATGCCTTTTATGACACTTCACATAAACAAATACTTGATAATATTCTGTAGTCCATTTACTCCCACCATGTCTTTCCATGGTCTTCTAGAAGAACTATAATTATTTTATTTCTCAAAGATCATGCTATTCCATGATTACTTGTCATGTAGCATTCCTAGAAGAGTGGAGATAGGGACCAAACCTGTGATTTATTAGTTATGGGGACCTCCCAAGTAAGGAAACTCCCATTACCAATGTTGATATGCACTTTCTTTGCTACTTATGCTCTTGTAGATTTGTTTGGGGAATTGAGAGTTTAAATGACTTGTCTTAGGTTTCACAGATATTGTGTGCCAGAAACAGGACCTGAAATTAAGTTATCCTAGTTTTAAGGCCTACTAACTACCTATTACTCCATGCTTCCACTAGAAGAATGTTGATATTAAAAAGATGTAATATAATCTAATGTAATATAGTCCATCTTCTTCCTGTTTAATGCTGGGAACATTGTCCACTTGCTTAAATAAATAGTAGATTTCTCCCCCTTATAATAATAGGACAGACATTACTATTTATATTTTATACAGGAGGAAATACTTAAATGGAAGTGATGCTTTGCCCAGGCTCACCCAAGTTAGTTACGGTCAAAATAAAAACACAACTATCCTGACTCCTTTTGCTACATCTTCCTTCTGCTACACTATAATGCTCACCTCTATGACTGGCCAGGAAATTACTTCTTTTAATTCTGAGTGAACTAAAAATTTAACCGAATTGGTGTAAAATAAGAAAATACTCTCTAAAGAAACCTCTTCATCAATAGTTTATACAAATTTCAAACCAAAATATCCCAGAATTTCAGAGTTGAAAATGATCTCAGAGGCCAAAGTGTAATCTATGCCCGAAAAAAGATTCCTCACTACAAATATCAGACTAGTGGTCATTTATACTTTGCTTTCTGTAAGGGAGAATCTTTTGCCACTCAAGGTGTCCCATCCTACCCTTGAATAGCTATATGCTGCTCCTCTAAGTACTTGATAGCCATCACAAAGATCACATGAAAATAAAGTGAAAGAATAAGGTGAGGAAGCAATTTTTCCAAGATACAATTCTGTAGTTATATATAAAAAGCTTAGAAGAAAGAACTGTGCTATATTTGCTAACTTCCAGTATAAAGTTCTGAAGATGTTGACACATTGTGTTGTGACAATTAGAAGCTCAAGGGAAGAAATAACATAAGAGGACCAGACAGAAGGAAAATTACTGAGTGAATATACTACTGACAGCTTGGACAGGTGAAGGATATGAAGAATACAATAATATAAACTATAAAACTTAGAAAAATGCAAGATAAAGTAGTGATGAAGACTTCCCTCTTCTTTCCAACTTAAAAAAATTAAATTGCATTCAACAAATATTAATTATTTCTATTAAATGAGGAATACTGAACTAGGCACTATCGGAGATAGAAAATTAGTTACCACATAGTCTTTGCCTTAGCTCAAGCTCTACACAAAAGATTTTTATAAAATAATGCAAGAAAATACTTGAAAGAGATATGAAACGGTACTGTGTAAAAAGTGGGAAATTTCATTACTGTCTGTGGCAATCACAGATGGTGGTATGGAAGAGGTAACATTTTAGTTAGTCTAAAGAAAGAGGAAAATTTCCATAAGAGTATATGTGTGTGTGTGTGTGTGTGTGTGTATGTGTGTGTGTGTGTGTGTGTGTGTGTTGGGAGGGTAGGTATACACATACAATGGATGTGAACAAATTCTTGTGACATCTTATTTCTATTCTTATATTCTGACCAGATTGTAGATTTTAATATAGTTATTTGTGCACATCTTATTTTGCTAATTAGAGTCTAAGGTTTTTGAGGGAGAGGAATGTATTTAGTCATGTGGATATCTAAGTCAAGTGAAAAAGTATTTATTAAATGCCTATTAAGAGCCAGGAACTGTGTTAAGTTTCTAAGAGTGATTTAAAGATACTAATCATTCAACTAAAGACAAATATAAAATAGAAACATTTAAGAAAAGTTATAAGAAGTCTCATTACCAAAAAAAAGGTGGGGTTTACAAAAAACGCTATAAAGTATATTTTAAAAATATGTTTAGAAGAAGAAAAAATGAGCAAAAATGGGTTAATTCCTTGAGAGAAGAGATATAATATAGTAGATTGAAATATAAATGGTAAAACTACTCAATGCTTATGTTCCATCCATCTTCTTTAGCAAATGGTATAATTTTGAAAAACAGAACAAATAATATTAAGAGAGAATTTTTTCCCCCTATTTCTCAAGATATAAAGGTTGTAGAGAAAAAAAGAGAACTAAGCTTCTGGAACCAGACAAGTTTCATTCCTGGGGAGCTGAGTGAATTTGCTCTTGAAATCATGGCTACAACGGAGGTAACTTCTGAGAAATCATGAAGAATGAGAGAAGTGCCAGATGCTATAATTAGACAAAAATACCCATTTTCCAACAACAAAAGAACAGTAGATTCTGAGAACTACCAATTGTAGTAGAAATATAAAGAACTCTAGACCAAGTAAAAGGCAGAGGTCCTGAGGTCAATGACTAGATCTAAATATAACTGGCTACATGACCATGGCCAATTACATGTTCTTTCTGGGCCTATTTCTTCATGTTCAAATTGAAGATACTAGTTAAGGTAATTTCTAAGGTCTCTTTAAGTTCTTTATTATGGACCCCTTCCATTATTCTAGAACAGACAGTATAATGAATGGTATAATGAAAAAAAATATGCTGAACCTTACACCTGGAGAGATCTAGTTTTGGATTCCAACTCCTACCACTTCTATTCAGTAACCATGGACAAGTCAGTTAACCCTAACCTTACTAAACTCATATGCAGCTACTTTCATGTAGTAGTAAAGTGTTATGCAAATCTTAAAATAACACATAAGTATTCGTTATTATTATTGCTTTAATAAGGCAGATAGGTAGCTCAGTGGAAATAACACTGGTCTTGGAATCAGGAAGACCTAAGTTCAAATTCAGTCTCAGACACTTACTAATTGTGTGACCATGGGTAACTCTCTTAACCACTGTCTGTCTAAGTTTCTTCAACTGTAAAATGGGGATAATAGTAGCACCTACCTCCTATGGTCATCACGAGAATCAAATGAGTTGATATTTGTGAAGTGCTTGGCATAGTGCCTGGCACATAGTAGGTGCTTAGCAAAGGCTTATTTCCTTCTCTCCTTCCTAAAATATGTCTTTAAAACAGTTATAAAAAGGTAAAATATAACATCCAAGAAAGATTCATTAAAAAGTAATACCAAGTTAATTTATTTTGTGACAGGGTTATTAGATTGGTAGGTTCATAGAATGCCATAGATATAATGAGTCTGAGTGGTAGAAAGTGGAATATGGGACCCACGTGAGGCTGTAGCACAAGTACTGTATAGCACAAATACTGCCTTCCTTAAACTCTACAGGGTGGCAATATGATGTTGTGTCAATTATCCAGTGAGGCAGTTTAGTTTATTGAGTGTAATATCTGAATTGCACACTATGTGGTACCTGACTTAAACCACCACCCCAGACCTTGTCAGTTATTCTCTAGGGCGTGCATGATTGGCAAACCATTTTTTTCTTTTTTTTTCCTTACTTACTATTTTATTTTTCCCCAGTTACATGTAAAAACAATTTTAACATTTGTTTTTACATCTTTGACTTCCAAATTCTCTCCCTCCTCCCTGACTCCCCATTGAGAAGGCAAGCAATTTGATATAGGTTATACACATGTACTCATGCAAAATACATCCACAATAGTAATTTTGTGAAAGAAAACATAGACAAAAAAAAAACCGAGAAAAATTAAGTAAAAAAAATATACTTCAATCTGTATTCAGACACTATCAGTTCTTTCTCTAGGGATGGGCAGCATTCTTCATCATAAGTCCTTCAGAGTTGTCTTGCATTATTGTATTTCTGAGAATAGCTAAGTCATTCACAGCTGATCATCTTACATTATTATTATTATTATTTTGTGCACAGTACATTTCACTTTGCATCAGCCCATGTAAGTCTTTTCAGGTTTTTCTGATGATCCTGTTCATCATTTCTTATAGCACAAAGTAATCAGTCATAATCACATAACACAACTTGTTCAGCCATTTCCTAACTGATGGGCTTCTCCTCAATTCCTAATTACTTGCTCCCCGAAAAGAGCTGCTATAAATATTTTTGTTCATATAGGTCCTTTTCCATTTTTTACAATCTCTTTTGGGATACAGATCTAGTAGTGGTATTGCTGGGTCAAAGGGGATATGTGGTTTTATAGCCCTTTGGGCATAGTTTCAAATTGCTCTGCAGAATGGTTGAATCAGTTGACAACTCTGCCAACAGTGCATTAATGTCTCATTTTTCCCACTTCCTCTTCAACATTGGTCATTTACTTTTTCTGTACTATTAGCAAATTCAATAGGTATGAGTAAGTACCTCAGAATTATTTAATTTGCATTTCTCCAATCAATAGTGAGTTAGAATATTTTTATGTGGCTATAGATAGCTTTGATTACTTTATCTGAAACTTATCATATCATTTGATACATTTTTATAAATTTGACTCTGTTCTCTATGTGTTTGAAAAATGAAGCCTTTATCAGACGAACTTGTCTCAACATTTTTTCAGTTACTATTGCTAATTGTATTTCCTTCCATCCTATCCCCCCAATTTATTCTATTCTCTCTCTCCTTTCACCCTGTCCCTCCTCAAAAGTGTTTTGCTTCTGACAAACCCCTCCCCCAGTCTGCCCTCCCTTCTATTACCCTCCCCTTTCTTTTATCCCCTTCCCCTCTTAATTTCCTATAGGATAAGATAGATTTCTATACCCAACTGCATATGTATGGTATTCCCTCTTTGAGCCAATTCTGATGAGAGTAAGGTTCACTCACTCACTCACTTCCTCACTCCTTCCACTGTAAAAGCTGTTTCTTGTCTCTTTTGTGTGAGATAATTTATCCCATTCTGCCACCCCCTTTCTCTTTCTTCTAGTACCTTCCTCTTTCACCCTTAATTTAATTTTTTAGATATCATTCCTTTATATTTAACTCATACCTGTGCCCTCTGTCTATATATAATCCTTTTAACTACCCAAATAATGAGTAAAAAAAGTCCTATGAGTTATGAGTATTATCTTTCCATGTAGGAATGTAAACAGTTTAATTTTAATATGTCCCTTATGATTTCCCTTTCCTGTTTATCTTTTTATATGTCTCTTTAATCTTGTATTTGAAAGTCAAATTTTCTATTCAGCTCTGGTCTTTTCATCAAGAATGTGTGAAAGTCCTCTATCTCATTAAATATCCATATTTTTTCCTGAAGGATTATGCCCAGTTTTGCTGGGTAAGTTATTTTTGGTTGTAATCCTAGATCCTTTGCCCTTCAGAATATCATACTCCAAGCCCTCTGATCCTTTAGTGTAGAAATTGCTAAATCTTGTGTTATCCTGACTGTGACTCTACCATACTTGAATTGTTTCTTTCTGGATGCTTGAAATATTTTCTCCTTGACCTGGGCACTCCAGAATTTGGCTATAATATTACTGGAAGTTTTCATTTTGGGATCTCTTTCAGGAGGTGATCGGTGGATTCTTTCAATTTCTGTTTTACCCTCTGGTTCTAGAATATCAGGGCAGTTTTCCTTGATGATTTCTTGAAAGATGATATCTAGTCTCTTTTTTTGATCATAGTTTTTAAATTATCTCTCCTGGATCAGAAAACATTTCTAAGTGGCTATATTATCTCCATTGACCACAAATGAACACTCACCTTGCAAATTCCCAGGTTGCTCTTTTTATATTCCCAAGCCTATGAGGCAATGATGGTGCTGAAGTAGCTTTGATTTAATCTAGGGAATGAAATGGATCTGCTTTCTCTATCTTACTCTGGGTGCTGATCCCATCCTAGATTCATAACTCTCAGATTACTTCTTAATGAGGCAGATAGGTAGCACAGTGGATAGAAGTGTTATCCCAATGAGAGAAACGTCAGTTATTTCATAGAGCTGATCCTAACAGATTTTGATCACATATTTTATGGTACATAAAGTAAACTGAAAAGGAGACTTGATTAAACATTTCTTTATGGAAGCAATTGCCTTAAAATACCTCTTTCTTAGCCCTTCAATAAACCCGTTAATGAACATTATTGTCTATTACATGTCAGGCACTGTGATTATAAAGAAAAAAGTAGAAAAAAAATCTTGCTCTTGAGGGGCTTTCATTCTAGCAAGTGAGACGATATGTACATATGAGTGTATACAAAATGAAATGTAGAAGGTACTACTTGAGTTGCATCTTGAATGGAATAAGAGATCCTATGAGTCATAAGTAAAGAGAGAGAACATTCCAGGGCCAAAAATAGATAGTGAAAAGTCATTTTCTTCCTATACCTCTTGATGTGAATAGGGATAAATTCTAACTCCACCTACCTCTAGCTAGTGGAAAAGAATGGATGGAAATATGACTGAGAAAGTTGTTTAACCACTCTGGGCCTCAGTTTCTTCAGCTGTAAAATGAAAGGATTGGATTAGATAGCCTCTAAAGTGCCTTCTAGTTTTAGCTCTATGAATCAAAAAGAAAATATATAAAAAAAGAACATGTGATTCTCTATTTTGTGGAATTTCTTCAACATGGAGAATGAATCATGTGGACCCCAAATGAGAAGGGATGGGTAACCATTCCCTTATACCCACATCATCAGAAAGTGCTTTTCCAGTCTCAACTCAGAGAGCCAGACAAAAAGTCAACAGGCTACAAAGAAATTTAAGAAGTCTTTCATTATAAACCTGTGAACAAAATAAAGAATTCCAGACTGTATGAGAGTAGCTGGCTGAATAACTCTTTGAAGCATTTTGATTAATAGATAAATGTTAACCAGGAAAAAAAAAATATCCCTAGAGGCATGCCATAACGTTCAGACTATTATCTGGTCACTGTCAACATATTTATCAATGATTTAATTAAAGTAATTAAAGATAGGATTATTTAGGTTTCTGGATGACCCCATGCTATTACTAATTTGCTTGTCAGAGTCAGGATTCAAAAGTATCTTGATATATTGGAACAATGTGAAAAATCCAGCAAGATGAAATTGAATAAGGATGAAAGTTCTGCATTAATATCTTAAACCAATTACAAGATGGGAGATACCTGAATTGACAGTAGTCCATATGAAAAAGAAAAAAAAAGTATATAGATAATAAATTATATACATAAAATCAATCCTCAACATTCCCATGTGACTTCAAGCTTCTAGTGATTTATTAGTCATATCATTTTCACTTTTGTTTTGGCAACCAGGCACAGTCCTTTCTACTAGCAATAGAGAAAAAAAATGAGAGGTTTGTTGCTCACAAGTTTGTGGAGTGTCAACTCGCTTCTGCTATGCTCCCATGCTATGAGACCTTGAAGTATCTCAAATGGTCTATGAGACAGACATTGCTGATGGTTTATTTCAAGGTAGTACATCCCTCTTGATCTCCAATACCATCCATCAGCTGTGAAGGACAGAGTGTTGGAGGTAATGTTGAGATCCTGCCTGTCTCAGTATCTTCAGACTGAAGTCTCAGCAACTTCTCCATTGGTTTTCAGAGGGTGGCTAAGGTAGAGGAGTTTACAGCAGCACAGTTTAACTCCCTCACACCACCATCTGACACAGTAGAAGGTAATGTTCAGGTTAAAAAAATTAGTTTAAGAATTTTATTTGCTATACAGTATTTATGGTACTATCAATTACATATGTTGTAAAAAGTGAATATTATCTGAAATCAGTTATTTTGAGATGTTAGCACAAAAGGTCACAGAATTCTAGGGAATTATTAGTGAGAAAAAATGTTTTGCATGTTACCAATTTTATTTTGTGCACTGCATTTTATAGGTTATTTCATGGTTATTGTGTTAGTACTCAGAATTAGTGTTTTGTTATAAAAATTGTATTCAGAAAAGTACATTTCAGCAATTTTTAGTGAAAGAGTACAATTTTTGGTGGTCATGGGAACTTAACCTCCTATTTCTTATAGATTCAATATATCCACATTTCTATTTTTTGCTTTCATACCATTTCCCAGGAACATTGTTCCTCGTGAAAGCTGAGCATTGACTGTACATACAAAATGACTTAATATGATCCTATTTCTTAAAAAAAAGAAAGAAAAGCTTATGCAAATTTTAAACTTGTTTAGTTTCACAGAAATAGAGTAATCAGGCAAGAATAAGCTTCATTTAAGTTAAAGAAGCCTCTGATGTCATGTTTTAAATCAGAGGGGAAAGAAAGCAATAGATGACAGAGGAAAAGCATAATTTTTTTCTTTTTAAAAATAATTAATAATTGAATTAATTCATTAGCTTAGGTTTAGTTTCTTTAAAATATTTTATTCAAATATATATGTGGGAAAACTAACTAGAGGATTATACAAGTAGACAAGATAATCATGGTTATCTTGTATAATATTCTTTAAAGGATGAGAGATTGATTTCATCTTAAAAGTAAGCCTATTAATCCATATTTATTCATATATGCATCAATATTCTATGGAAATCTGCTGCCAGTATTTTAATGTCTAAAATTTTAAGGCTTTCAACATTGCTTATGTTACTTTTTTGATCAAACTATGCTTAAATTATTTAAAGTTGCTAATGTATTCTTTTAAAATACCTTTTTATTCTAAATTAGAAGCCTTTCAAAAGAATAAAATTAGAGGTTACAGCAAAGTTTAGTTTCAAAATCTCGAAACAGAGTTTGATTTTAGAGCAATAAAGAAAATATATGCAAAGACACAAATAGAAAATGCTCTTCAATTGCATTAGACTCAATGGAAGAATAAACTAATTTATTTTTATGTTATCAGTTTTATTCATAAGATGGCTATCCCACCTGGTAACAAGGGGTTTCAGAACAAAAAGAAAAGAAAAAAATAAGAAGAAAGGTTTGAGCTGGTAAAAGATAATTTATGTTGAGCTTCAATTAATTCAAACCTGCAGGTTACAAGTCAGAGGGCTCCTTACTCACAGATTTAAAGCTGGAAAGCACTTTAAAGGTAATCTACTTCAACATTATTTTACAGGGGAGGAAACTAAAGTTCCCAAAAGTTTAGACTTTCTCAAACTCATTCAAGTAACATATAGCAGAGTTGGGTTTCAACTCAGGATCTCTGTGATCAAATCCAACATGATTCATTACATCAGACTGCCTTTAGATACAACATTTATAGAGCATTATCTAGTTATTGCAAAGCTTCTGCTGTTTTAGAAAAATGATGCAATCCTGTCAAAGTGCTAGAAAACAATTAAGAGGGGAACATCAGTGTCTTTATTTCAGAGATAATCCAGTCTATAGTTGTCTTATCAGTATGTCTTCTCAGAGAGCTGAAAGCCATAAGACAGGACAGAATGAGGATCTAGTTATGCATCTATGATAATAGATTAGCTTGCCTCCCAATAGAAAGCAGAATAGCCATGTGAACCAGCGAGAATATAGAATTATCATGAGGTACCCTCTGGGTAGCAATGAAAGGGTGACCAGAGGTAGAAACAGATGTGGAGAAATACAATAAGACAAACTATCCTTACTCCTTCATTTTGCCTATGACCAACAGCTGCCATAATGGCCACTGAAAATCATTAACCAGGTTTTCTGTGCTTTCTCTGACTCATGTGTGAGAGTATCTTCTGAATAATTCTGTTCTGCTTTCAAATATAGGTAAAAAGGGAGCAATTTGGGAAAATAGATTATTTTCACACTGGGATTTGAGCAGCATCAAAAATTCATCTAACATGGAAGACCTCATTCTACCTGAATAATTGTATTGGGAAGTATACATACTAGTTGATGATGAATGGTTTTTTACTTTTATTCCTGTGACCATACCCTAAATACCTCACATCTCTTCCCAGTCTGACTGAGGAAAGAGAAGCTTCCATCCCTGGAGCTATCTCATTTGTGTCTGACACCAATACTGATGCTGGTCATGATACTTAATGAAAGTGCTACTAAAGGTTTTCACTAAAGAACCATCCAGCATAAAATAAGCTGATAAGTAGCAGAAGGGCTTAATCTTTACTTTTCTAATCAGGGTTAAAGCCAATTTTTCATTCTTAATTTGAGGGGTAGATGGGGAGGTGAATATCAAATAAGGTGAGTTTCATAGCTGATTATTTAAGTATAACAAAGCTAACCTAATAAAGGGTTTAATGTTCTTTATTTTTGTTATTCTTGACCAAAAAGGTCTTGGAATGAGATATTTACTAGAACATCATAAGAGGCTGATTAAATAAATCTATAGCAATGATACTTGAATGCCTGGTTCTGAAGCAATTAGAAACAATAGTTAGAAATATTTTCATTTAAGAGAATCTCAATATATTTTATGGCACTTTTCTCCTGTATAATTATTATGAAAGCTTCCAAAATTGCAAATGATTGAATAAAGTAGCAAGAGAAAAATAACTACCCAACATTAGGGTTGGTTTAATAACCTAAGCTATCAAACTAATTGTAAATAACTGGAAAAGCTTCAATTCAGATCTGTTTGTGAAGTGATTAAGTATGATTTGCATGATTTTATGGTTTGAAAAAAAGAGCTAAAAGAAAATTTTGCAAAATGGAAATAAGAAAGCATATTATTAAAAAAAAGTTTGAACATTTAACTACTGATTGTGAGAATATTAAATTTCAATAAGAACCTATGGTTTGTAGCATATTTGAACATTTTGGGGGGTACTGCTGGAAATAAATCTCATTTCTTTCTTTTAATTACATATTGTTTAGTAATACGCAAATTCTTACATATAAACTTTTAATAGTTGATAAGTCAAAATGATAGAATTATAGAAATATTAGAATTTAAAGGGATCTTAGAGATATTAGTCTCCATGTAATGTCAGATCTGGAAGTGTTTTGGGGCATTATCTAAATCATGAATTCTTAACCTTTGTTGAGTTGTGGAAACCTTTGTCCATCTGGTCAAGTCTGTGGGTTTCTATGATACAACAAAGGTTAAGAATTCATGATCTAGACAATGCCTAAGAACACTTCTAGATCTGACATTAAATGCTAAATTTCAGTTTAAAGGGTAGTAAAAATTAGTAATAACAAATTTATAATAATTCAAAGTATATAATATATTAATTTATCATTTCATTTATTTGTTATTTTAATTTATAACATAATAATCTATTCTATCCAAGCTCCCTGAAATTTATTCATAGACTCCTTAGAGGTCTGTGAATCTCAGGTTAAGGACCTCTGATCTAGAGAAAGCACTCCTCCTTTTCATTTATTATTCATCTATTTATTTATTTGTTTGTTTTTTCATTTAATTTGGAGGCAATCCTGGTCAAGTGACTTGCCCAGAGTCACACAGCTAGTAAGTGTCTGAGGCCAGATTTGAATACAGGTCCTCCTGACTCCTAGGCTGGTGCTCTATCTACCTGCCCCTACTCCTCCTTTTTCAATGAGGAAACTGAGACCCAGATAGATGAAGTGATTTACCCAAGATAAAAAAAGCTAGTAATCAGGAGAGGCAGGCCATGACTAGAGGGCTGGTGTTCTTTTCACTACACAACTATTCAAATTCCCATATTTCTCAAAGGAGGACCTGAGGCACAGAGAGTTGTAATCATTTGCCCAACATTACATATGGCACTTAATGGCAAAGTCAAAACTCAAACTCAGTTTTCTTGAATTCTACTTCACTATTCTGACAATCAATCAACAACTCTTTTAAGTAAATCTCTTAACTGTCAATGACTCTCCTAGGCATAAGGGAAACATAAAAATTAGAAAACTCCTGCCCAGGAGTTTACATTCTAATATGGAAGTGGTAGCCAAGAAAGGGAGTTTTGATCTAGGTGGTCACACAAATTATGAGTGAAAGCATAAGGCAGTGGATGGTCAAGCCCTTTCCAATAGTAATGACATTACTAATTTGATTATTATTTCTAGAGCAAGAGTAATAGGTGAGTATACATATGACAGGGCTTGTGTCAAGAGGCCTGTTCTAGATGTTCTCTGATTTTCTTGTGGATAACTAGATGGGATGCACTCTTTCTGGTGCTTCTTACTTATATTCCAGGTAAGGAAAGAACTCACAACCTTAGCATTGGTTCATTTAGCAGCAAGTAATGTGTGCTGACTGTTTTCACCATTGGAACCCTAATCCCAGTCTTTTCCTCAAAGAACCCATTGAATTAGCTGGACTAAGCTGAAGAGGAAATATTTTGAAGTGAGTGGGATTTGCCAAAACGGCAAATTTTAGGAAGATATCAGTGTAAGAACTGGAGGAACCATGGGGTAGCACAACTTTAGTGAAAACCTGAGGTCAGAGTATGACAGGCACATAACACTTGCTTTTGACTTATAAAAATATTGTGAATTAACAATTTTAAAACATTACCAAAGGAATTCCTTTCACCATAAAGGTTTACTATCTCTATTCAAAATTAATGAATGTGAAGTACAATATGGAAGTTACCAGGTGTGTGTCAAAATCTATATAGTTTCATTAATGGAAATTACACTAAAGAAAATGCATTCCTTTGTGTTTTAGTTCTGAACACTAAAAACTGCTGGGCCTTTCCATCTGTCTTGCAGCTAAAAACCTCCTATCTAGGTTTTCTTCAACTATTAGAATGAACAGTTCTTGAGAATAATAGCTGTCTTAATTTTCTATTTGTTTTCCCATTCTTTCATTTATTTGTTCATTCATAATATGGGGTAAATATGATGATTCATAATCAGTTGTAACAATACTTTTTTAGGAACATGCACTTTTTAGAAAATAGTAATAGCAGTACAAGAAGAACCAGGGTATGGTAAGAGGAACCACAGGACAATAACACTGGGTAAGGGAGCCAAAGGGAGTTTATGCTTCTAGAAATACAGGGACTCTGGTGCCTTTTGTATATTCAAATATGGTATAGGGAAAGGGGAAAGAAAGTTTGATAAGAGCTATTTCTGACAATTTCAAAATCCCATTTTTCTTTTGTTCAAATGGAACTACCAGATTAACTGCTATGACTAGTTTGACATATTTTGGCCATTCCTTCTTCCCTTTCATCATACCCCACCAAAGCCCCACCACTGTAATAGGTCATAGTAGTATTTACAAGTCATTCCAGGCTTAGATATCCTCATCTCTAAGAAGAGGGTGTTGTATTAAGTATCTCTAAGATACATTACAAATTTAAAATCATATGATTTCACAAAACTATTTATTCTGTGGCTGCTTAGACAATAAATTATGCATGCACACACATGTGTACATATATGTACATACATAAACACATACACATGTGCACATATATGTGTTTAGACATATATGTATTGCATAAGCATCCCAAAACACTGCTAATGCACTGAATATCTTAACTTCAGTCTTAATATCCTTAATACCCTTCCGCCCCCAAAGGCTGAATATTAGAAAAAGCTCTAAGCCAGCAGTCTATTAGTTTTGGTTTAATGTGAAGATGAAATGAGGTACTCACAAGTCATTGATCAGTTAACACAAGGAGGTTTGCTTTGCTCTACCCACAGCCATGGCAAGTATATACAACACTGATACAGTGACATTTAGCTATTCTGTGTATAACTTCCTTCATTTTCCTCCTGGAAAAAAAATTCTGGTCATCAGGGCAGGATATGGTGAAGGACATGGTGACTTGCATGGTCTTGGTTTTCAGGAATCCACCAAGTCCAGGTGGCCTAGACTCCACATTGTAGGGACATTTTTTACCCCTATGTGACCAGAAAGCTGCATCAGGCACCTGAGGCCAATTAAGGCCTAAAGACAGCTTTGTCTTCTTTTAGGGAAAGCTAACTTCTAACACAGGAGGGAAGGAGGGCCTCCCATTATGGGTGGGGTGGTGGGAAGCTGTGGGAAGGAAGGGCTGACAAATATTAGTCTATCACACCTAGCATCAAAGATGGTGTAGATGATTTGCTAATATAGTATCTACAAGATTAGAAAATTGCAATTGTTTAAATATAAAAACAAAATATCATAATTGCTAGTTGCTTTAATTAACTGCTCCATTTTCAAGTTACTAAATCTTTGTTTTCTTAAAATTTCTATGGATATAAAATAAAGCAGCTACTAAGCTTTCTTTCATTGTCGAGATAGTTCTCCTTCCATCAGCACTTTACCCCCTTCAGGTTTAAACAACTTTATAAAATATAACCATTCAATTTAATAATAATAAGGAATACATTTTGACACTACAATCGAATTCCTTGTTATCTAATTTACTAATTTGCTTAAAATTTGAAGTTGAATTTTCAATCTTGTGACTTTTTCTTTTTTCCCTTAATAGTATTTTATTTTTTCCCAATTACAAGTAAAGATAGTTTTCAACATTCATTTTTGTAAAATTTTGGGTCCCACATTTCTGTCTCTTCCTCCTTTCCTTCTCCCCTCCCCAAGACAGTAAGCAATCTGATATATGTTATGCATGTACAATCATGTTAAACAGAGTTCCACGTTAGTCATGTTGTTAAAGAAAAATCAGAATAAAAGGAAAAAAAAACACAAGAAAACCCCTCCCCAAAAGTGAAATGAGTATGCTTCACTCTGCATTCTGCAGTTCTATCTGTGAATGTGATTAGCATTTTCCATCATGAGTCTTTTGGAATTGTGTTAGATCATTGTATTGCTGAGAAGAGCTAAGTCTATCATAGTTAATCATTGCACAATGTTGCTGTTGCTGTGTACAGTGTTCTGGTTCTGCTCACTTCACTCACCATCAGTTCATTTAAGTCTTTCTAGGTTTTTCTCTAATATGCCTGCTCATCATTTCTTATAGCACAACAGCATTCCATTATATTCATATACCACAACTTGTTTAGCCATTCCCCAATTGATGGGCATCCCCTCAATTTCTAATTCTTTGCCACTACAAAAAGAGCTGCTATAAATATTTTTGTACAGGTGGGTGCTTTTCCCTTTTTTATGATCTCTTTGGCCTACAGATCTAGTAGTAGTATTGCTGGATCAAAGGGTATGCACAATTTGGTTGCCCTTTGGGTATAGTTCCAAATTGCTCTCCAGAATGTTTGGATCAGTTTACAACTACACCAACAATGTATTAGTGTTTCAATTTTCCAACATCTCCAACATTTATTATTTTCCTTTTCTGTCATATTGGCCAATCTGATAGCTGTGAGGTGGTACTTTAGAGTTATTTTAATTTGCATTTCTCTAATCAGTAGTGATTTAGAGCATTTTTTTTTGATACGGCTACGCATAACTTTAATTTCTTCATCTGAAAACCGCCTGTTCATGTCCTTTGCCCATTTATCAATTGGGGAATGACTTGTGTTCTTATAAATTTGACTCAGTTCTCTATATATTTTAGAAATATCAGAAATACTGACTATAGAAATTGTTTCCCAGCTTTCTGCTTTCCTTCTAATCTTGATTGTATTGGTTTTGTTTATGCAAAACCTTTTTAATTTAGTGTAATCAAATTATCTATTTTGCATTTCATAACGTTCTCTGTCTCTTGTTTGGTCATTAATTCTTCCCTTCTCAATAGATCTGAGAGACATCTTCGTGACTTTCTGCAGATGATCTTAGAATTGTTCTTACAACATTACAAATGATAAAATTAGAGCAATAAAGCCTTAAGTTGTCATAGGCCACTGAGAGTTCCTTATAAACTTTTCATTTAGTCATTTAGCCAATTAAGTTTTGTTAAGTAACCATTATGTGAGAGGCACTCAGCTAATCACTGGAAACATACATAAAAAATTAAATATTCTGTGCCCACAAAATGCTTACTTTTATTAGAGGAAGATCTATATACAAGTAAATGCAGAATCTGTAATAAAAAAAATTTCTAGGTAGAGGGTAGAAGTAACTAGGGACTTTGGAGACCTTACATGGGAGGTGACACATAAGCTGATTTTTAAGGGATAACAGGAATATTATGAAACAGAGTTACGGAAGAAATATACCATAGGATCAAAGGAAAGCCTGTCCAAAGGTAAAGAGATGGAAAGTAGAACATTCTATTTGATGGAACATCAAGAAGAACTATTTAGCTGGATTTTAGTATGTGTGAAGGAAAGCCTACAAAGGTATGTTGGAACCAGATTGTGAAATGCTTTTAAAAAAAACAGAAAAGTTTGTGTTTTATCACAGTGTCAAGAGGGAGGCAGTGGAGTTTTTTGAGCAATGGAATGACATAAATATATATGCTTTAGGAATGTTACTTTGGATGTTTCTTGCAGGATGGAATGGAGAAAGGAGAGACAGGATGTTAGGTGCCCAAATATGAAACTATTGTAATAGGGTATAATACAGGAGAGATTGAAAATGGGCTAAGCAATGATGTTGGCTGTTTGAGTAAAGAAAAGAAATGATATGTTGTTCAGGTAGACTGAACAAGAATAGGTAACAGATTATATGTGACTAGATGGTAAAGGAGTAGGAGGAGTCAAGGGTGAATCTTAGGTTGTGAACCAAGAAGCCTAGAAGGATGGTGGTAGTCTCATCAGAAACTAGATGTTAAGAGGATAGGAGGTTTTGGATGGAAAAATGAGTTCTGTTTTAGACATATTGACTTTCAGAAACCTGTAGGGAATTCTATACTACAACCCATATGTATACTTATTATTCCCTTTTTTGCTATATTGCATTAATATATGTCTTTTGTTTTGAATTAATGTGTCTTCTATGGGGCATCTAGATGGCACAGTGAGTCTAGAGCTGGGAAGACTCATCTTCCTGAGTTCAAATCCAGCCTCAGACACTTACTAGCTGTGTGACCTTTGGAAGTCACTTAACCCTGTTTACCCAGTTTCCTCATCTATATGATGAACTGGAGAAGGAAATGCAAACCACTCCAGTATCTTTGCCAAGAAAAGCCCAAATGAGGTCATGAAGTGTCAGACATAAGTGAACAACATATCTTTTGTCTTTCTGGTAAAAATAAACAGACAGCTAGGGGAATGTGAACTGTGTTGATGTCTAATAGGTAGTATGAAGATAATTTAGTTTATTTTTCTGGAAGATAATAATAAAGAGGAAAATGTAGAGAGCACTGCCTTTCTCTTAGCTTTTTTTCACCCTGGGCATTGGGAGCAAGGATAGTCTTAGAATCCCAGTTTCCATAAACTCTTATATGGTTTTGGGATGATGAATCATAGCATCACATATTTAGAACTTAAAGGGACTTTAGAAACTATCCAGTACAATACTTGCATTTTATAGGGAAAGTCCCCAAAATTCATGTTAGGAAGTTCACAATCAGAATTTAATGGAAATTATGAGGAATTTTCTAGTACGGAAGGAATCCAGATGTGAACTTAATCTTAGCCTGGGGCATGAGGTTGGCTTTCGTTGGCTGTTTCCTTGCTGGATATTATGTCTTATAGTCTCAGCTAGATCATATAAGAGCTCAGCCCGCTTTGTTAAAGAGAGGCTTCTTAGCCACTACAACCCAGTAGTGGGGAACAGCAGATAGCCTAAAAAATTAAATTTTAGTAGATGGCAGAAGATAGTGGCTTTGTCATAATGAAGCCTGCAGAAATCATCAGCAAAGACAAGACAGGCAATTTGCAAAAGTTACCAGACAATGAGAAGGTATCAACTTGGATTCTACCAAATAAGATCAAAGAATAGTTGAATTACATCACTAGAGGATACTACCAAGTCTCCATCATTGGAGGCAGGAATCATTCAGTGACATACACACCCTAAACAAACAGGTCCCTGCATGTAAATCTTTGATGGATGTATTCTGACCCCAACAGTCCTTAAGCATGTGTTGTTAACCATTGGATTTGTGATAAGCTGTAGGATAATATATTTAAATGTGCTCACTTCTTGTACCATTTCATTTTCTTTTGCTCTGTTCTTTGATTATTATTGTTTTGCTTTGAACTAATATATCTTCTGTCTTTCTGGCAAAGTAAACAAAATGTTAGGAGATTGTGAACTCTGGTTGAATGGATGTTGACCTACAGAGTGCCCAAAAACATGCTGACTATTGTAGGAACTAAGACATTATATGTGCCAAGTGATAGCAATGTAAATAAAATAAACTTAAGAAGATTAAGTCCTATAAGAATATCTTATTTCTAGGTAATTTTGGTATTAAAAGTTTTGGCAGATTTTTTTGCTGTGTATGTGCGTGTATGTAATATGTGTGCATGTGTGCATATATATACATATTATATATATATGCATTTGCATATAAACAGATATACATACATATATATAGGTAACATGGAGTAGTATATAGAAAGTTGGTTTTGCAGACATGATGAATAGGCTTGAAGTCTTATTTCAAATCCATATTGATTATATGGTTCTGAGCAAATCATTTAACCTCTCAATGCCTCTTAGGAGCTCTATATTAATTGTTGATTTACAATAATAGGGATAATTTCCTCACTAGGAGTTTCTACACCAGAGAAATCACAGGTCCAGATTTGAAAGGGTAGAAAATACTAGTGTCTAGGACAGGGAAGAAAAACTAATAAACACTTCAACTATGAAACATTTTATTAGTGTAGTTTAATTCCCTGACCAATATTTGTGTGTTAATATAAAAAAATATTGAGGATTCTGAATATCTGTTATATTATGAAATGCAAAATGTGAATTAAATTCACAAATATATCTGCAATTTTGAAGTACATCGGCAATTATTGACCCCTACTAAAGACTCTTAAAAAAAGCAGGAAATTTGACTTTAAACAAACATGGGGGAAAAAAACCCCAGAAATTGGCCATTAAAGAGGAAATAGCTTTATAATTTATGAATTTGCTAGACTTTCCTCCTTCTCCTTGACATTAGCCCATGGACATAAGCTCATGTTTGAGTTCTAACTGTGATGTACATACATATATTGTGATAAGGGAGTTAAAGACTGCTTCTGGATCTAGCTATCTCTGTAGTTTATAGCATTATTGTATTGGAAAGGACTTGGACAATTTGTTCTGAATGTCTGCAACTGGGCTGAGATGGGTCAGGTTATAGTCCAGTCAGGAACACAGGAACTAAAGAATTAAACAAGAGGAATAATTATAATGTGAAGTCGGGTTTCCAGATGTATCACAGAAATTAAGGTTTGATGGGCCCTACATATTGAACTTGCTTGTCAGATTTTTTTGTCTTCCAGACTATAAGCCACTCACCTACAATTGGTAGCAAACAACAAACAACCCTCATCCACCCATCGTCCCCTGGATGCAGTCTATGCTCAATTTCAGTCAATCTCCTCCCTGGAACCTCCTTGAGTCAGGGAGAGCTCTAGGAAACTTGCCAGCAGGAAGCAATTTTAGAAACTGAGACCTTAGCCCCTTACCCCAAGATTTTGGATCCCAGTTTTTGAGGGGAGAATAATGGGATGATGAGACCTGGATCCCTAAAAGAAAAAGACTATGTCTTTGAAAGCAACCTAGTCCCTGAATTTTCCCACACATTTCAGCAGTCCAGATCACTGGCATCTTGCCCAAGGCATCTGGCTCACCCCAGCCCACCTAGATAATTGACAGTCCTTTCATAGAGTTCTTGGTCTATCCCAGGCTACTTATAAGTCTTTAAGCCCACCTAGATCTTTTCACTATCCATTTTTTTAATGTAAGTATCAGTGTCACCCCCATTAAACTGCAGATTACCTAAGAGTCTCACCTGCTCCAATTGGCATAAGAATAAACTTTGTTACTTGATTGGAAAAAAAAGATTTGAGTTCAAAGCAGAAGTAACAATTAGGAATTGAGGTTAATGCCTGGGCCACAAACACAAAGATCAGTCTAAATGAAAGACAGAAAACAAACTGAGGTCAAATGACAAAGCAAAGTCTTGGCTTTGTTGACCAGATGGGCCAGTAGTGGACCTATGGGGCTTAAATATCTGGATGAATCTGGTCACAACAACTAGGGTTATCTAGCTTAGGGTTCGAACAAATCATGGCTCACGCTCTTATAATGACCATTTGTCTTGGAGATGTATGTGGCATTGACTAAAATACAGCCTGAGTCAAAGAATATGGAAGGAAGAGTAGAAATCTGAAAGAGGAGTTGTTTGGTTTTTTTTTTTAATTGGCAAAGGATCAGTATCACCATCAGCATACGCCAAGGACAGTATACTCTTTCTTGTACTCTAAGTGTGAGGGGAAAGTAGTCTACTTTGCACATACAGTGCATAAGCTATTAAATGATGTTCTGTCTGAACAGAAACCTAGGTCAACCTAGATGTTAAGGGAAACAGAGTTGTTACAGCAAATAGGATGGGATTTTTGGAAGAACTCAACTTGAAACAGATATGGCTGAGCAGTTTTCCTAAGATGAAAAATATTTTGCTCATATAATATCATTTTTCATAAGTTTCTTTATTTGTGACACATTTTAAGGGCAAAGGTGACCCAATTTGTTGTGTGTGTGTGTGTGTGTGTATGTGTGTTTAGACTATGCTGACATAACACATGTTCTATGTTCTGGGCAGGTTCTACCAGGTAGGAAAGACTACATTTCTGAGGACCAGCTTATCTAAGTACAGAAAGGTTTATTTCCAGTAGGCTGGTTACTTAAAAATATTCATTGACTATGGAAACCCACAAAACAAAGGGGAAAAATAATTAAATGGCTCTATGACCTCTGGGAGCCTCTTTCACTTCTGAAGTGATGGTAGGAAGAGGAAGAAGAAGCATTTATTAAGCACCTAGTATGTACTAAGCACTTTACAAATATAATCTCTTTTGATCTTCACAACAACCCTGAAAGTTAGGTGCTATTGCTATACCTATTTTTGCAGTTGAAGAAATTGAGGCAGAGAAAGGTTAAATGATTTGCCCAGTATCACATAGTTAGTAAGCATCTGAGGTTTTCCTCTTGAACCCAGATCTTCCTGACTCCTGGCTTACCTACCATGCCATCTAGCTGTATGGTAATGGAACTGCAGTGAAGGTGCCAGTGTATACCAAGGATTACTTTGCAGACTATCTATAAACATGGACTTAGGTGCAGGTAATTGAAATGATAGCTCCCTGTCCAGTTAGTGGACATACTCCAGAGGAACTGAATCATTTTACTCTTGATATTCTCAACATGTTGTATGGTCTTCATTTTTGAAGAGAACCAATGACATCACAAGATGATGTCTTGACTTGTGCATGAATTGGATTTACATGAGGCTGTGGCACAAAGTCATCAGCCCCACTTTCTCTTCCAGAGTCATCAAAGTTCAGTGGCAAGACAAAAGTCAAGATGTCTGGCAAAGGCAGTGATGCCTTGGATGACCCTGGTGTCTTTGATGTCTGAACAAGCTCTAACCTCTCCACAGAGCCTGCTTCATCTGCCTTTACAAATTGTTCTCATCTGCCCATTCCTCTCTGGGAAGTCTTCACAGGCTTGGGGTAGACACCCCTCTAACTCCACCCTGGGTTTGAAGCCTAGTGGTTACCTCAACTTGGTTTAGCCTGTCTACTGACATTATTTACCAGGATGTGGCCACTGCATATGTTACACCTTCTTGGAGCCAAAGGTGAGAGTTAAGTGCCAGCTAAACAAAAAAAGGTTGATATATTCTCAATATAAATAAAATAAGACAGAAGGACATGTAGCTAAACAGAATCAGAACTTACAGAGTCTGCTGAGAGAGGCAAATAAAAGAGTTGGTGATTTTGATTTTATGAAAAATCCAGAGGTGAGACCATATTGCTTTTTTTTAAACAAAATTTTAATATCTTTTGTTTTTTATATTACAAAAATTTCTCCTGATATTTCTCCCTTTATACCTCCCAAAGAACCATCCCACAGAAGAAAGAGTATTTTTAAAGAAAAAGAAATTTTAAAAAATCATCTGAACAAAACAATAGATTGAAAATGTCTGAAAAGATGTGCAATATTCCACCTCTGCAGAGTAAGTGCATCTTCTCATATTTCTTCCTTGGAGACATACTTGTTCTTTGTAATTTTGCAACATTCACTTTTATTTTTCAGTCAACAAGCATTTATTAAGTTCCTATTATGTGATAAACATTGTGTTAAGTACCGGGGGTACTGAGAAAGGAAAATTCGAGGTGTCTAATAGGCAGTAATCAACCAATCAATAAATAAACATTTATTAAGCAACTTTTATGTGCTAGGTACTGTGCTAAGCAAAACTGGAATGCAGAGGAGAGCTGAAGGCTGGATGGATAGATCTGAGAACCATCCACATAGAGAGGATAATTGAATGGTTCCAGTAGCAAGGTCTCTGAATCAAAGAGTGTGAATAAATTGGTAATTTTTTTTTTGGTCTTAATCTAAATTGTTTTCTAGAACAATTGCAACAATTTAAAGTTTCACTAGCAGTAAATTATTGTTCCCATCTTCCAACAGCTCAGGAAACAATGAATATGGTGGTTTTATTTCCTTTTATATTATTGCAGACATTATATACATGTTTTCTTGGCTGTGTTTACTTTAGTCAGTCTAGATCATTACCTTTCCCTAATATGGTAAATAGCATCTATCCAACATTCAATCATCATTTTATGTATAAAGGTGGTGGTGGTGGGTGCCAATTAAGTAAATGAATCAACTCACATCATATAGCCCTCATACCTTCATCAGATGAGAATACCTCCACTGAGACAATTAAACCAGAGGTTTCCTAAATCCACCAAGTCCTTCCACTGTGCCCTCTAGAATGCCTGTTCCATAGGCAACAAACTTCCCTTGATTTTAAATGTATTCCTCTCCCACTCCTCTCCATCTACTATCTCTGACTGAAATCTGGATTCCCCCTGATGACACAACCTCCTTCAACACTTTCTAGTACAGGCTGCACCTTTACTCATTCTCTTCAGCTCACTAGTTGAGGTAGGGAAGTTGGAATACTCCTTGTTCCCCATTACCATTTCTGTTTTTCCCTTTCCTCCATATCTATAACCTCTTTCCTTTTGAGGTTCATGCTATTCATATATATGTGTGTGTATACACATACACACACACACACACACACACACATATACATATATATATACATACATATACATATATACATAATCCCCCAATCAAAATCCTAGTATCTGTTGTCTATCAATCTCCTTCATTCTTCTTACTTGCCTTCATTCTTTAATGAGTTTGATACCTGGCTCATAATTGTTCTCTCCTCTCCAACTCCTGCCCTCATACTGATTTCAACATACATGTTGATTCTCATTCAAATGCCCTAACCACTCAATTCCTCAACCTACTCACCTCACAAGAGCTATTTCTGCATCCTACCTCAGCCACAAAGATGGTCATACCCTTGATTTTGCCATCACCTATAAATGTATCACCTGCACATTCAAGAATTCTGAAACATTCTTATCTGACTATAATCTATTGTCTTTTCACATTTCCCTCTGCCTTCCCTTACAAAACCCTCCTCTTCATCCACATCATGACCTCTAACCCCTCCACCCCTCAATTCTCTCCCAGAGCATCTCCCTTCACTAGCCACTCTCTCCTCTTCTTCCCTTCTTCACCATTGGTGAACCAAGTCAAATCTACACTAGTCTTCTATTAAATATCTTGCCCCTTGTCATATTGTCTATTATGGACAGTCAAGCCTGAGCCTTGGATCACTCCCACTATTCATTACCTTAGCTTCTACACATGAGCTGCTGAACAAAGGTGGAGAAAAATCAACCAACCATTTTGACCAGGCCCAGTAAAAATTTGTTACTTAATCCCAAGGGACCCCTCACTGCTGCTAAACAACCTTACTATTCTTCTCTCATCAACTCACCATTACCATCTTCACAGTGGTTTGTCCAAATCTTTTATCCCTTTTTCAAACCTCCCGTGGCTCCCCCTCCTTCAGCTCTCTCAGATAAGAATCTTGCCTCATATTGTACAGAAAAAATTAAGGCCATTCATCATGAACTCCTTCTTCTCCTCTCTTCCTCATCTATCACTTGGGTGCTTTCTGCCATTTTCTCCTTCACCACTGTCTCACATGAAGAAGCGACGTAAGCCTTACCAACGCTCTTTATGACCTCATTTGGGTTTTCTTGGCAAAGATATCAGAATGGTTTGCAATTTCCTTCTCCAGTTCATTTTACAGATGAGAAACTGAGGCAAACAGGATTAAGTGACTTGCCCAGGGTCACATAGCTCCAAAGTGTTTGAGGCCAGATTTCAATTCTCAAAGATGAGTCTTTCTGATTCCTGGCCACCTAGCTGCCCCTTACCAAGGCTAACTCCTCCACTTGTTCAAATTATCCCATTCCATCCTGTCTCCTCCAACAATTGTCCTATCTGTCACTTCCACTTTTTCACTTATTTTCAATTTCTTCCTCTCTACTGGCTAATTTCCTTCTGTGTACAAACATGCCCATGTCTCCCCTAATCTGAAAAAAGAAATATATCATTTAATCTTTCTGTCTCTGTTAACTGTCATCCTATAACTCTTTTGCTAAACTCTTTGAAAAGACCATCCAGGATGGGGGCCTCTGCTTTTTCTTCTCTTACGCTTCTCTTAAACCCTTGCAATCTGGCTTCCAATCTTATCATTCAATTGAAACTGCTCTCTTCAAAGTTACTTATGCTCTCTTAGTTGCCAAATTCAATGGCCTTTTCTCAATCTTCACTCTCCTTGACCTTTCTGCAGCTTTTGAAATTGTTGATCACTCTTTCCTCCTTGATATTCTTTTCTCTCTAGGTTTTCAGACCACTCTCCCCTGGTTTTCTTTCAACCTACACGACCACTTGGGCTCTTTTGCAAGATCCTCCTCCAGATCCCTTGCCCTCTCACCAAAAGTGTTCCTTGGGATTCTGTCCTTCACCTTTTTCTCTTCTCCCTCTATACTACTTTTCTTGGTGATCTCATCAGCTCCTGTGCATTTAACTACATTTCTATTTGGATGAGTCTCAAATCTTTATTTCCTGCCTCAATCTTTGTGCTGACCTTCAATCTCACATCTCAGATTGGATGTCCAGGAGATATCTCAAATGCCATATGCCCCAAATGAAACTCATTATCTTTCTCTCTGAACTCTCCACCCACCCCTTCCCCATTACTGTAGAGGACAAAAACATCCTCCCAATCCCTCAGGCTCACAACCTAGGAGTCATCCTGCATTCTTTACTATCTCTTCTCTCCCCTTCCCTCCCCTCCCCGAGCTATTAACAAAATCTATTGATTTCACCTTTGCAAAATCTTTCAAATATGCTCCCTTCTCTCATCTGACACCTTCACCACTCTAGTGCAGATCCTCATCATCACACACCTTGATTATTGCAATAGGTCTGCTGGTGGATCAGCCTGCCTTAAGGCTCTCCTGACTCCAACCTATCCTCCATTCAGCCACTAAAGTGATTTTCTTATAATGCAGACCCAATCATGTCACCTACTACTTCTCAATAAACTCCAGGGGCTTCCTACCACCTCTAGATCAATACAAAATTCTCAGTTTGGCATTCAAAGTCCTTCCTATTGTAGCCTCCTTCCTACCTTTCTCATGTCCTTACACCTTATTTCTATTCTGCAACTCTAACTTCCCGGCAGTTCCACAAACAAAAACTCCATGTCTTGGCTTCAGGCATTTTCTCTGGTTATCCTTCATGTCTGGAATACTCTCCATTCTCTGCTCCAACTACTGACCACTCTGACTTCCATTAAGTCCTACTAAAATCCTGCCTTTTACAGGAAGCATTCTTCAACCCCTCTTTATTCCTGTACCTTCTCTCTGTTATTTCCTATTTATTCTATGTATATTTTTCTTTCTATATTAATTTTTTGCATGTTGTCTACCCCAGTAGAGTGTAAGCTCCTTGAGGTGAGGGACTTTCTTTTGCCTCTTTTTGTATCATAGTCATTTAGCACAATGCCTGATACACAGTAGGCACTGAATAAATGTTTATGTATTGATTGGATAAAGCATTTTAATAAGACCTGAACACAGCCATGGAATGAATAAATTAGTTAAGGTCTTTATAGTAAGTGACAAAAAAGTCATTTGTCAATTTATGAGTACTTAAAAGCAATGGGACGAAATTGAGCAACAAGAAGTGTATTAAGACGTTGAGTACATTCTTTGATATTCTTCTGGTTTTATTTTAAAAAATAGAAATTCAATTTAGAACCCAGGGATTGAAGTGTCTGATGGCTTAGGCATGGAAGCCTCCAGCCAAGTCCCTAAGTGAAAATCACCTGAGGAGGGAGGAGAAGAGAAGCCTCAGTTTTGACCTTGGCCTCCTTCCATAACTCACCCTTGAGTAGGGAAGGACCTTGTAAACTTCAGAGTGTTTTGGGCTTCCCACTAGAGTCCTAACCCTAGCAGTATCCCCAGCACAATTGCCACAGGGTCAGCAATGAGAGCCAAGGACAAACTAGACATGATGAACAAAGGCAGCTTCTAGACTCTACCAGGAGATCATCACAAAAGACACACTTTCCTCCCCTAAAGGGAGGAAAGGATTTCCAGCAATCCCTTTGGCAATATGGCCTCTATTCATGAGGGTATCTTTATTGTCACACAATTCACTGAAAACACTTGTTTTGCCACAAGAGCCCTCTGGGTTTATTATTTAGAACAAACCCCGTAGTCCCTTTGCCTCCAGAAATAAATCATTTACAATAGAAACTACGAGAACGATAGTAGTTCAGAGGCAGCTAGATGGCTCATTGGAGAGAATGCTGGGCTGAAAGCTCAGTGGATAGAATGCTGAAGTCAGGAAGACTTGAATTCAAATCCGACCTTAGACACTTACTAGCTGCATGACCCTGGGCAAGTCACTAACCCTCTGTTTGCCTTAATTCACTAGAGAAGGAAATGGCAAATCACTTCACTTTGCCAAGACAACCCCATGGACAGTATGGTCCAGGGGTCATGTAGAGTTGGACAGCACTGAATGATGGAACCACAACAAATAGTAGTTTTCTCTAGTTGTCTCAGTCCAGATGAACTCTTTCACCCCTCCTCTGAGACTATCTTGGGCTCACTGTGCCCTAGTATTTCAGTTACATCTCCTCTCCCTTAATTGAATTTATCTTTTTTTTTTTCTGGCAGTTGGGGTTAAGTGACTTGCCCAGGGTCACACACCTAGTAAGTGTCAAGTGTTTGATCTCAGGTCGAATTTGAAGTCAGGTCCTCCTGACTAAAGGGCTGATGCTCTATCCACTGTGACATCTAGCTGCCCCCCTTGAATTTACCTTTTAAAAAAACGTATTTGAAGGCACTTCTCTTATAGCTTGTCTTTTTGAAAGGGTGCTCTAGGCTTGAGAAATGGCTAGATACGGTTCTGATTGCAGAACATATAAAAATGACTTAATTTTGACACTATCACTTTTAACAACATTTTAGACATTAGGCTCCATTATAGAGAAACTTCTTATGTGTAATCAGAAGGGTTAAAGAGTTCATCTGAACTGAGATGATTGGAGGAAATGACTATTTGTTGCTGTTTAGTGGGTACTTCTGCACAGTACTATTTGGCAAGGAGATATACCTTGACTCTAGCTTGGGTATCATTCTGCAGAATTGTGGGAATTTCATACTCTCTGGGGTGAGGAGGGGAGGTGGAGAGGATGAAACAAGAACAACAACTAACCAAACAAAAATTCTCCAAAAGTTGATTATGTAATTGATCATAAGTAGTATGTAAAAGAGTATATCATTCATGCACAGGAGCATTATTTACCCATATCCCTACAACAATCCTGGAATACCACAACATACCTGCATTATTTCAGTGATAGGTGTTCACTCATTTTAGGTCCATTTGTATGTGCTATCTGAGACTGTATTTTGACATTTACAATTAACAACTTATATTGAATTTCAAAGAACTGTTTTGAACAAATGGACAGGAAAGCCTGCTCATTTTGTCACAAACAGGTTAAAATATGGAGAAAATCTGGAGTTGCTAATGTGATAGTTTCTCCAGTAGGAAAACTATTTGCAGGAAAATGTAGGGATAAACCAAGAGGCTGTGAAGACCATAAAAGCCAAATAGATATGAGGTAGATACTGGGGTGCTGGGTGGGGGTAGGGGGAGAAGAGTTTAGTCATTGAGTTCCAGAGAAAAGTTTAAGAGGAAGAAAGCTGTAGGCCTCATGGATTCCTAAGGGAAAGAGTGAGTTCAAACTGTTTCGACTCACTTTTATCTGAAAGATATTTACACTCTTATATTTGCATATTCTACAGTCAAAGTACTGAGATCCATTTCTCTGACAACAGGAGCATTATGTAAATACAATTCACAGGTATTTGATCCCTAGGTATAACTAGTCACATTTAACCTGCTATATGAATACACTGCAATCTTTTATTTACAGTTGCCTGGGAGTATCCTGGCACCTTGTTTTAAATTTGAAGGTGATAAAAAATGAAAGACTACTTTGCAGGGGAAGGGTGGAGAGGAAGGGAATGCCATATATCTAGAGCTATCTGTGTTTTCAATATATGTGTCCTGCCATGTAGCATATTATTTATGTTTATAAGTATACCCTGTGCTACTGCAATTAGTTAAAGAAGTCATCATAATCGAGTGATTGTTCCATGGGGTGAGAATTAATTCAGGAGAAGCAGGAATCAGTGATTAGAAATTCTAATACTTCTTTCCCAGAAAGGGGAGGAGGGGGGAATGAAAGGGGAAGGGGTGTGTGGGAGGTGGAAAACTACTTACATGGTTTATAGGATTAAAAAAACAAATAAGATCCCAACATAAGCCCTACAGGAACTTTATGAGTTTCCACATTCCAACAAAAGCATGAATAACAACTCAAAAGTCATAGTGTAAATCATTTTTTGAATTATTTAACAGTTTGGATTTCAATAAGATTCCACTAACCATAAACACATGGCATTTGCACAGTTTTTCAAGTAGAATAAATCAGTTTAGTATTAATCTCTTCCTGATAATAATGAGTCATAAAAGATTAAATTGGTTGTTGTGTATTTAAGCTATCCTGTCACTTTGGTGCAACAGCATTTGAAATTAGCTTCCAAGCCACATATACTAGTAAATCAGCTTCCAAGCTGATATACTAGCAGCAACCTATTGTATCACAGTCTCGGAAAAATAGAAGGGAGAACAATGAACTAAATACCTGACAAAAGCCCACTCCTGGGATTAATTTCTTACTCATTTTCAGCTGGCCTAGGAGCTCAGGTGCAAATTGATGCCCATTAGAACATGTCAGCTGTACTTAGGTAGTGCCTATACCTTCAGGGAATAAATGGAAGAGAGAGGAAAGCTAATGGTTGGCTGTCCTCTTCTCTACATTACTATTCTGGAAATTTTGGTCTGGATGGAAAAAAGGCCTTAAAAATTCAACAAATCTCTGTGATTACCCTGAGGAGGTGAGAGCAATGCTAGAATGATCAATAAGCAGCTTAAATCTGCTTTGAGGTGGGCTCATAGGAACTGGAGGGAGATATTACAACATACTTCCTATAGTGATAAAATATATCGAATGGAGCAGATGCCTGCATAGTGATATCCAAATTGAGACAGGCAAAAAGGAAATACAAGAGATTTGCTTCTGGGAGAAGATATCCTTCCTCGGCCTACCATATCAGTCTCAGTACGCTCTTACCATTGGTTTTAAATTTACCTCATAGAGACACAGTCGCTTTTCCTTTTTGATGGGTTAGAGGTAAAGATGTCATTCACCTAGAGCAGGGCATGCAGTAAGATGGATGAGAAAAGCCCCCTTTCCTTTCCCCTTACCCCCGTGGCACCCAAGGTTTTGGTTTTGTTTCATTTGTGCTTTTTCACTTCTAGGTACAGTAAATAAAAGTCCTAGAGTTGGGAGTTCCACTATGAGAACCTTGGAGCCCAGGATTCTAGGCTGGATGTTGTAGCCAGCCAAGTGGGAAAGCCATGAGAACCCTTTGGCATGCAAGCTCAGGTGAGCTTTGGACTTGGAAAGGCATGAGAATGTTATTCCGTAGGAATTGAGCAAAATTGTAAACCTTATCTGCCTTCCTTCCCCAGAAACTAAACTGATATAAGGAGGGATTATTCCCCCCCACCTTCCAGGTATTGGGGGATGGGACAATTGTATATTTGATCCTGTTATATATGTATATTTGAAGCAAGTAAATATTGTTTTGTAAGAAAAAATCAATCTGTTAGGTAAACAAATGGAAATAGGGTGCTTAGACCCTCTAAAATTGGAGGAATGGGGGCTTGAGTCAATTTCAGAGATGAGAAGACCCTGCTCCCCAAACCTTGAGAACCCTGGGGCAGGGATGAAATATAAGACTTGGTTTTCAGTGGGTGGATGCTAAAGTGGTCGATGCTACAAATATAATTGATTCCACAAGCCAACTCTGTATTCTCTCGATCTTTTAGACCAAGAATGACTTTGAATTGTTCCATTCTATTTCTTTTATTTCTTACCTATAGCTGCAGACTTTAAATTCCTCAGGGCTCCCTAGGAGTATATGTACAAAGGCTCCATTCAAACCTGGTGGGAACTGGTGGGGCAAAACAAACAGCAATCCACCAATTCTATTTCATATAGAGTTTTGACCTGCAGCTCTTTAATTCTGAGTGAGAACTGGAGAGACAGATTATATCTATGATGTAGCTATGTGCAGATGGAAAGGGAAACAAATCAGAATAAATTTGGTTGCAATGGACTTGAGTATTTTAGTTAAAAGGAATGAAAACAAAATATTCAAATTTATTTTTAGGAGCAAGTCAAAGCCACACGAGTTGAATTGATCAACTTTCCCAAAGTTTAGTATTCTTAAATTAGAGATGTCTTTTAATGTTCATATCCAAATCTATTCAACAAACATTTATTAACTATGTGCTATTTACAAAGCATAAGTATTGGGATTAAAAAACAAACAAAAGATAAGAAAAATTGTTCCTGTTCCGAAGGAGCTTTTGTTTTATTGGTGGTAGAGGGCAGGATGCACTTAGCTTTCACTAGAATAGCATATTCCACAGCAATCTGTATTTCACATGCCTTGAACTCTAGCTCTTTGAGAATGGGGGGGGGAGGAAATTGCATCATTTATAAAGATATGTTGCAACTTCTCTCTGATCTGCACTTTGGTTCCCAAGAAAATAATGGCAAACAATTCCCACTTGTTGCTATACTATCACTGTATACCTATTAATTTTCCGCAAATATTTATCAGCAATGCTGAACACTTCTGTATTTGCCAAGTGATTTAGTCAGTTCCCAAATCAATCATGTTTCAGTCAGCCTATAAATTACATGGTCTCATTTTGGATTTCTATGAAGAAAATCAGAATTCCAATCAGAGTAGTATGGAGTTAAAAGCAAAATAATTCAAAAGAGTGGTATTAAATATTCATGCTTCAGAAAATTACTACTATCCAAAATCAGTACTGATTGAGGTATTGTTTCATATGCTAATGTGAACCATTGAGGTACAAAAGTTTTGAAAAAATCTAGTAACTTGGCCTGTTTGCCAAATTTCGCCTTTGAGAACAAGCCTTGATTTTTTTTTTAAAGGGAGAAATGTAGAATCAAGGATGAATCTGACAAATAGCAAGGCAAGTGCAAATTTTGTTAATGCTAAATAAAACCAAGTCAACCTATCTCATGTTTTTTTGCTGTGGCTTCTAGGCCACAGAGTTTAACAGAAGTTAAAGACTTGGGAAGATCTGGCCCATTGTGTTATCTTGTCCTTTCTTTGCCAATTGTGTAACTTAAACCTCAGTCTTTTTTTTTTAATTTATTTTTAGTTTTCAACAATCACTTCCATAAACTTTTGAGTTTTAAATTTTCTCCCCCTCCCTTCCCACCTCCTTCTCCAAGAAGGTGTGCAATCTGATATAGGCTCCACATATACATTCCTATTAAACATATTTTCACATTAGTCATGTTGTAATCAACCTCAGTGTTGCTTTCACTTGTCAATCTATTGACTTCTTCCTGATTACCTAGACAGCTTCCCACTGGTGGTTTCCTTAGAGCACAAAATTCTTATCACATACTAGAAACTTCTCATATGTATATCCCCACCCATCTTTAACTCAAGACCTTAGTTCTTTCTTGTTTCTAAACTTCCTATTCAATATCAAATGAAGAAATGTCCTTTTTGCCACCCTAAAGCTAATTCTCCCGCCTATTCTCTCACATTTATTCAGAACTTTTACATTAAATTTTACATTAAATTCCCTGATCATCTTCAATATCTCCTTCTAATTCTCATTTCCTTTCCCCTACAAATACGCTCAAGTTTTATCTACTTTAAAACAAACAAAAATGCTATTGATTTTTGCCCTTGCACTTCCAGCTAAAATCTAATCTTTTCCCTTCCTTTCATTGCCAAACTCTTCAAATTTCCTCTAATTCCTATCCACCTATTCTCTTTTCTACCCCTGTTTTTTGGCTCTTACTCCCAGCACTCTTTAAAAACTGCCATTTCAATAGTGGGCAGTGACCTCCTTATGCACAAAACCGATGGCTTTATCTTGGTACTCATCCTCCTTGACCTCCCTTTAGTACCTCTGCTTGCAAACTCTTTAGCTTGACAATTAAGACCCTCCGCATCTGTCTCCAATTTAACTCTGTAGCTTTAAGGTTCCTCATTCACTCGGTGTTCCAGCTAAACGGTACTGAAAACTGGTCCCCATTTGCACCTGCTGTCCCCAGTCTCTGAGCCCTTCTGTCTTTGTGCCTAGAATGCATTCTCTCCTCATGTTGCCTATTGCAATCCTCTTCCTTCAAAGCTCAGCTTCTATCCAGCCTCCATGAATCCTTGCCTAATACCACTAGGTGATGCTTATTTCTCTCCTTGAATTTGCACTCTGTCTATTCTTCTTTGCCCCTATAATACTGTATTTCTTATTATACTTACCTGTGTGTAGGTCATAATACCTTTAGTAGACAATAAACTCTCTTGGGGATAGGGGCTATATACTTTTTCATCTTTGAATCCATAGCTCCTAGTGCAGTGTCTTACACATAGTAGGTGTTTCATAGTAATAATACTACTTTGATTCCTATTTTTGAATCCTAGTTTTGCTATTCCCCATCTGACCTAAACCTAACCCAAATCACTGAATCTTTCTAGACCTCATTTTTTTCTAATTGGTAAAATCAAGGGTATACATTATTGGACGAGCTCTAAGGTTTATCACAGACATGTTATGTAACTTATTTAAAGTAGCACAGGTAGTAAGTAGCAGACTTGGCATTTAAACCCATGGCCTATGGCTCCAAGTTAATTGGTTTTACCATTATACCACAGGTTTTCCTGCATACAGTCTTTTCCAATTCATCCTGTATGTGGTTGCTAGATTATCCTTACCTACAGACCTGCTCAAAAGTATTCAATAGCTTATCATCTACCTTATAAAATCCTAGTTTCTTATATAGGCTTTTGAGGTCTTCTGATATTTGATGTTATCCTATCATTTCTGCTTCATCTTATTACTTCCCTCCATGAACTCTACATTATAGCAAACAGAAATATCTGCTCTCTCCTGTGTGCGTGTTTTGCACTTTCCCACTTTCAAGTATTCTCTTCTGTTATTGTCCATGTGTGCAATGCCCTCTCTATTTCCACCTATTGAAATCCCAACCTTCCTTAAAGACCTACCTCAAATATCACTTTTGTCATTACTACTTTTCCCATCACTTTCTTTCACTTTCCATATTAGAAATGATCATTTCCACTCTGTAGTTGGGTAAAATTTGGTACTTCTCATGTACAGGTACCACTTTATCTATTTTTAAGTGTCATATTAATCTCCTTGATTCTCAACTCCACGAGGGCAATGGTCCTCTATCATTTATCTTTATATCTTCTCCATCATCTAGTATAGTACTTTGAATATATTGGGTGCTTAATAAATGCTTAATGAATTGAATTAAATTGAAGAATCTCTCCTGGTTTTCCACTTTCTAGGCTTCTTACAATATGACTTCATCCAATCTAAAACAAAACAAAGCCACAAAACAAAACTTTTTCTCCTGTACCCTTACATATAAACATATTTTTTACATAGTAGGTAGTCTGGTAGTCTGCCCATCTCCTGTACAAGGCCCTATCAGACCTGTATCAATCTCCCTCTGACTTTAGTATCTTCTTGCACTTCTCTTTCCCTTCAAAGTGTATGCATATTTCCAGGCTCAATTTAAGTCCCACTTCCTTACTGAGCATGTACATGACACCTTAAATACATGTCTCCATAACCATAGTCCATCAGTCCCAGAATGGTACATTATACTATACCATCTTGCTATTTCTTGTTCACATACTTCTAGCCTATAAAAGGGCCATATTAGCAAAACATATTTTGGCATGAATTAATACTGTAAGTTTTTTCCTTTTTGACACAAAAGCACAATAAAAACTTTCTCATAAAGTTACAAATGCTAATGATTATTACCAAAGCTAATGATGAACAAACCCCCCCCCCCAAATAATGCTTTACTTTCCTACCTTTCTCCCACCTTCTATATCTAAAAGGTTGATGTGGTCATTTAATCTATGAACTGTGAACATATAAATGAAAAATTCAGTGTTTAGAGCATTCTACAAATTTATGAGTGGTACTGAAATAACAAAGCATTCATTTTATCCACATCAGAGGCAGTCACAAAAGAAAGGTCACTAGTTTTGCATCTGCAGTTCTATATTTGCACATGTTGCTAGGCAATGCTAGAAAATCATAGCCCTTAGCTGCAAGATTGCCTTTTCAGACATCCATTATTAAAAGAAAATCAACAACTCTATGCGGTGATATTATTTTGCCCAGTCATTTTGACAATGTTATTAAACACTGACACCTATCTTACTCAATAAACAATAAAATTGTTTATTTTCCACGATGTGCAAATTCAAATGATTTGTTGTTGCTATTCCACTTTGCATTTCTTATAGGTTGCCTTGAACATTGAGGTCAAAACTCTTGGGCACCCTGGTATTTCCTGCACTGTGACTTGACAAGCAGTTTTCCTTTTAAAATCCTGTGAGAGATTCACCATTCTTTTGGCATTGTTTGCCACTGATATTTTGAGATGACCCTTTTTTTGATCTGTTATACTTAAACTATTAAGGTTGGATTGGTGATATCTGAGGTTCTTTCCAAAGGCAAGAACTTGAGATTCCATAATTCCCAAACCCCTTTCTAACTATTCTACATCTATGCTTTTCAGAATATTTTTTTTGTAAGAATACTGGCATATCTAAGGCAATGAGGGTAATTGTAGATTAAGTCATCACTAAAGCATGGTGTGCTGACTACTTTGTGGAGATCTGGGCTATAAAGAGCTTGGAGGGGGAAGGAGAAGGCTAACTTTTGAAGCTTTTTAAAAACGAAATTTCTTTAACCCATGCTAGAAACACACAAAACTAGTATTCCTTTAATGCTGTGTGTGTGTATATATGTATGTATGTATGTATGTGTATATATATATATATATACATACATACATACATACATATATACACATATATTTATATATATATACACATACATATATACATACACATATATTTATATATTATACACACACACACATATATACACAGATATATACATATATGTGTATATATAGAGAGAGATGGGGGAGAGAAGGGAGAGATCTATCCTGGAGCCTCACCTATAGCCTTTCTAGATATTTCTGAAGCAGGCTTCCACTCCTCCCTGGCTACTTCTCCCCTGTAAGGCTAAACGACTATTTTGATCTGATTTTCTGTGCAAATATATTGGGGTCAGGGAAAGGATGATTCATTGAGACTTTCAGAGTCCCAGTCACAGACTTGGAGCCATATATTCCCTGAGGATAGTTTTGGCTACTACAGCATTTTTCAAATTGGGGTTTGCAGAGGATCAAATATTAAAATGACTATGTGATACACACTGTGATAAGTTCTAAGAATGTTTTTTTAAAAAGGCTGCTGTCTATGAGATTACATTCTGATGGGCAGACAACATGAATATATAGATGTTTCAAAAGTTTTAGTGGACTTTCAGGCTTTAATATTTTTAATAGCTTAAAACTACACTAACCCTAAGAGTGAGCCTACTAATAGTATGGACAAATGATTGACCTTAAATCCAGGAAGAGATGGGTTCCAGTTGTACCTCTGACATATACTGGGATAAGTCACTTAATATCTTAGTGCTATAGAAAAACTCTTTAAAAAGAATCTAAGTTGCAGAGATGGCTCTGATTTATGTTGGTAGAGGGAATTTCCTCATTTGGGAATTCACTATTCCAATGAAATCATCACACTTATTCCAATAAACAATAGATATACAAAGTACATGTTGGAGAAGGAACTAGTAGTATCTGAGGACAGTAGAAAATTTCTCTTGCTAGAGAGTGGCACTTGATCTGAGTCTTGATGGGAGACAGAATATTTAAAAGCCAAAGGTGAGAATAGTATGGATTTCAGACATGAGAGGCAACCATTTCAAGGACATAGAGATGAAAGATGAAATCTTTTGTGCCAGAAGAAGTAAGCTGTCACCTGTGCTGGAATATAGCCATAAAGGGTAGAGGACGGAAAGTAATATGTAAGAAGACTGAAAACACAGAAAAGGGCCAGGTGTTAAGATATTCAAATGAAAAGCAATTTATATGTGATCCTAGAGCTAATAGGGTACCAGGTGGGTTTCTTGAGTAGGCTCATAATATCAGTTCTGAACTCTAGGACAATTATTTTGACAACTTTAGGGAGGATAGTTTAAATTCAGAAGATACTTAAGGTGGAGTACCAATAAGAAGGTAATAGTCCATGTGAAAGGTGAGAAATGTCTAAACTAGGGTGGTAGGTGGTATGTGTGGCTAGAAGGGAAAATACATAAAAGAGGATGAAGAGATTGAAATGACAAGATGTGGCAACTGTTTGACTATGTAGGATGAGAAAATAAGAAGTTAAGACATACTGAGATTGAGAGCCTGGGTGATAAGGTCTCTATTAAAAGGAAAACTAGGTTTTTGGGGAAAGATAATGATTTACATTTTGGAAATGTTTATTTTCAAATGCTGAGATCACTAAAATATGGAGTTCAATGTGTAGACTGAAATTTAGGGGAGAGATGAGGACTGGATATAAGAGTTCTGGGAGTCATCTGTGCAGAGACAATAAATGAACTCATTGGAACTGCTTAAGGTCACCAAGTGAGAGAGTATAGAGAAAAAAGTTCAGAACAGAGACTTGGGATATGTTCTGATTAGTAGGTATTTCTTTGGTGAAGATTCAGCAAAGGAGACTGAGAATGAATAGTCAGACAGGAAGAAAAGAACCATAACAGGAAAAAAAATCCAGAGAGGAGAGAGTAACTCAGGAAAATAAAGTGGTCAACATTGTCAAATGTTTCCATGAAGTCCAGAAGGATGAAGATTGGGTCAAGACCATTTGGTTTGGCAATTAAGGAATTATGGGCAATTTTAGAGAGAGCAGTTTCTGTTAAACAATGTTAGAAGCCACTTTGTAGAGGGTGTAGAAAGGAGTAAGAGAAGAGGAAGTGGAGGATTAAGAGTAGATAGTTTTCTTATGGGGTTTGGTTGAGAAAGAGAGTGGAGCTACAGGATGTGAAACTTGTAGAATCTGGTGAGTATCATTCAAGGCTAGGTGACACATAGGTGTGTTTATAGGTAGCAAGGAAGGAACTAATATATAGGGAGAGCTGGAATATGGGAAGGTGATGGTGGGGATAATCTGCTGGAGAAGATGGGAGGATAACATATGTATAGTGATTGACCTTGGCAAAAGAGGGGCCATCTAATCATTAGAAAGGAGAATAAAGGAAAAGAGGATGAAGGTTTTTTTTTTATCAGTCAATTCAAATCAATAAGCATTTATAAAGGTTTACTATTTATTAAGCACTGCATTAAGCATTGTAGATACAAAGAAAAGCAAAAACAATCCTTGCCCTTAAGAAACTCACAGTCTAATGGAGGAGACACTTAAACACCTACATACAAAAACATATTTACAAGACAATTTGTAGGTGATTTCAGGGAGAAGACATAAGAAGTAAGAGGAATATGGAAAGACTTTTTTCTTTTTGTATGGGTTTTTTTTTGTTTTGTTTTGGTTCTTTTGGTTAGGCAATGGAGTTAAGTGACTTGCCCAGGGTCACACAGCTGGTAAGTGTTATGTGTCTGAGGCTGAATTTGAACTCTGATTCTTCCTGACTCCAGGACCAATGCTCTATTCACTGCACCACCAAGCTGCCCCCTACACTTCTTACAGGAGATAGGATTTTATCAGACTTGAAAGAAGCCTGGGAAGCCAGGAGATGGAGATAAGGCATGGGATACACAACCAGTAAAAATGCACAGAGATGGTTGATGAAGTCTAGTGTGAAGAACCCTAAGAAGGCTAGTGTCACTGATCATGTAGTAAGTGGAGGGAAGTAAAAAGTTAGAATGTGAGAAAGAGAAGTGGGTAGAAAATAAGGTGGGAGAGGAAGAATTGTCTTGCTTCAGTGAGGGTCAAGAGAAAATTAGAAAACATACATTTTAGTGGTACTAGTCAGTATAGCTGCATGCTTTTCTGTAGGTCCATTTGAAAGTGCATAAGGAGATAGGTTGGGTAGAACAAAATAATATAAGGAAGAAAAGAATTTAAGAGTAAAGGATAGTGTATTGTTGAGTTGATTGGGGGAAAAAAGGAGAGAACAGACAGATAAGGGGTGAAGTATTGAGTGGAGGGAGCATCAGAGATCACAGTGAGGGTGAAAAATAGGTTTAGGAGTAGTAAGGCACAAGAAGAGAGGGTAGGAGAAATGATTCTGAACAAATAAAAGAATTCCACGTTTTTTGAAAGTGCAAGTGGAACAATCAAAAGTTGAATGTGCTGCCTTGTAATAATTTTTTTATTTAAACACACTTAAATTTATTAAATTAATGAAATAATTGGCATTTATTTAATAATTTAGGGCTATAAAGCTTAAGATAGATGGTTACTTTTTAGGTCTGTTATACAGGGAATTCTTGACTAGGCCTGGGGGCTTCAAGATGGTTTCTGAGGTCCCTGCCAATGCTGAGATTTTGTGTGATTTCAATGATCTCCAGTTTCTAGGTGTTGCAAAAACAAAGCCTAAACCAAAACCCCCCAAAACAATATACCCTCAGTGATCAAATATGTAAATCTGGGTACTTCATGATGTCTAAAGAAACAAAATTACAGGTGACTCAGAGAGTAAAGATGTCTGGGTGAGGGGGTGGGGAGTTCTACTCCAGTATTTTACCAACAATAATGTGTATGGAAAATAATATAAAAGACATTGGCAAGTACATATACCAGAAAGGGAGGCGGGATGTTGAGGGTGAAAAATAACATACGGAGAGCTGAGTTCTGCCCACAAAAAATAGTCACAAAATGTTAAGAGCTCTACAGAAAAGTCTTAATGGTATTGGGTTCATCCTCTTTGAAGAATTTATACAAGGATGTGACAGAGAATCACACATAATAATAGAGTTGAGATAGATAGGATCTTAGATCTGGAGTTGGGAAGGATGTTGGAGCTATCTAGTTCAACCCCATCATTTTAAAGAGAAGGAAACTGAGTCCTAGGGTTGTGACTTACTGAAGGTCACACAGGTCATAGGGGTCAGGTTGTGTTCTACGCTTACAATGCAGGAAGGCTCAACATTGATAATCTCACAGATGCATGGAAATATTGATGCTTCTCTATAGATTGAATGTTAAGCCTGAATCCCTGTACAAACAAGAGGCAGAAAGAACACAGTGCAACGGTTTAAAAAAAAAAAGTGACCACACATGTCAAGCATATGTTAATATCTGTTACATGAAATATAAAACTAGTTGTGGGATTTGCAAATTATTTGACATCTAAACAGATTGCCAGGGATATGTCCATTATGAAGACCTGACCTTTTTATTTCTTTCCATAGTGCTTCTATCTCAAGGAGAAGACAATGAATCTTATTTATTTGGTAACCCTCATTGCAATTGTCAGCTTTTAAAAATTCTCACAGATGAACATTCTTTGTTTTTTGTTGCAGTGAAAGTGCTTTAGATTTGAGCTCTGTGGGAAAAAAATCATATTTTTGACTGTGTGCTTTTCATAAGTTTGAACAGATTCACCCTTAATATTCTTCAAAGATATAATGAAGTCTTGACAGAAGTATGACTTGTTATGGAGCATATGTTCTATCCATGAGCAGCAGCGTGATTTGGATGTATATATGTAGCTGTCTTTACAAACAAATATTTGTTTTTGAAGCAAAACATGAATTAACTGTCATGCTGCTCAATTTCTAGTGTCTAGAGTCATCTGGCAAAACTTCATCATGGAACAATTTCTATGTGCACTTGAATCACATAGTTGGAAGAGTCTTGTCTGGCCTCCTTTGGAAGGAGGGCTTGGTTTTGATTACTCTAGGAGAAATTCTAGTTCACTAAGCAAATGTTCATTCACATTTATCTAGTCTTGAAAACTATTTTACCATCAAAATATATCCATGAGTCTTCCTCAAATGGAAAACCACAGCTGTTTTCTTGTGTTCATGACTGAATCACTCTTTAATTGCCCCTTCCTAGAATTTGTATAAGAAAGCTGCTCTAATCACATTCAAGTATCTCTATCTGAAACTTAATTGGATTAACTTTCCCCAAGTAACTTGTAGAGGCTTAAGTATTTTTACTTTTTGGACCTTACAGAATCAGATTAACATGTATCAATTTAAAATAGCATGGCAGGTATCTTTGTGCCTCATAAATCTGTAGATCTACAAGAATATTGATGGAACATAATTATTGAAACTTTAAGAATACTTAGTTGTTGATTAATGGGAATCAAAGCACTTGGAATTTAAAAATAAGCCTGAATGTGTTGGTTGATGAAGATTAATATAATTTAAGGACTTTTTTTTATTATTATGATGGGGAGTTGATTAAAATGAAATACATGATAATTATTTACCATAAAATAATGATTGATAGTACTTATGTAATTAGAGAATGTACTTATATTTTTAAAGTAGAGAAATCTTTAAAGTCAAGGAAGGAAAAAACTCTGCTTTGGGCATAGCCATACGGTCAGTTCAATAGACACTTGTATATAGGTATTTTACCTATGCTTTAATAATGGCATTTCTCCACCCTGTATTCACATAATACATAGCATATTGTTGTATACAATATGTTTTTCTGTAACAGGAGCGTATGAGTGTTCAGGGAAGACTAGTATCTCTGGTGTGAAGACTGCAGAGCCCTTTTCAGGGCTCTTTTCTATCATTGGTGTCCACTTCCCAGCCAACTCCAACAGTGGTAGCATGCACAGCAGCTATGCCCTGGTAACCCATTTTGGTAGGTGGGCTAGACTGGACTGAGATTAACAAACAGACCTCAAAACCGTTAGCGAGTTAGGGGAATATTTACCCCAAGCATGTGAAGACTTCCCCTTGAAGAATGGGCAGATGAGAACAATTTGTTCCAGTGAAAGTGGCTGAAGCAGGTGCTGTGGAATACTTAGATCTTGGTTACACATCAAAGATGGCAGGGTCATACACCACATCCCAAGCCATTGCCAGTTATCTTGACTTCTGTCTTGCCACTGGACCTTCTTGACTCTGGAAGAGAGTGAAGTTGACAATTTTGTGTAACTCTGCCTCGCTTAAGTCTAATTATTCCATGAGTCAAAAGACATCACCCATACCCTTTTAGCATTTTTATTTACCTCAAAAGTCCTATGACGATGGGCAAGAAATGAGATACCTCCACTCCAAATATTCAGACTGTTTGTACCTGATCTGTGGCAAAACCTTCTGAACTTGTATTACTGTGGTCAGCCACTGTTGGCCACACTGTACCTTGACCCTGAAATAGCGTGTCATTTTTGTTCTCTTTGGGCATCAAGGACAACAACCAGCCTTTCCATAACTATTTAATGCATTAATTAATCAATCAACGCATTACAGGATGGAACTAGGTTTTTCCCCCTGTTGACCCACATAATCTATTTTCCTTGACTATATCTAAATATTCTCAACTCTATTTTTATCCATGCCATTTTGTATGCTAGACAATAATCCCTTTTCTTCTCTGCCTGTAGAAACCCTGCCAATGATTAAAGGCATTCCTCCCCTCCCCTCTCCCCAAACCTTATAACAGGCCACAATGCTGTTTTCACTCTTTGAATTCTGGTAGAATTAATTTTCTATACTTAATTATATATTATTTTTTTAATGTCCTATGACATTTGTGCTTCTATATATGTGCTAATATTGTCTTTTATTATTTAACTCATATTGGTCTTTTAGTTTTTTGTGTATATTGCTCCTTTTTCAACCAGATTATAAGCCTCTTGGTGCCAGGGACCATGTCTTAATTATTTTTGCCAGCATTGTAATGCCTAGCACAATACTACATACCTCATAAATATTTAGAGGAACAAAGAGCAAAATAAAAGATGGAATAACATTCAAGAATAAGTTATTTTAGCAGAGACCAAATATTCTCTGGAATTAAATACTTATCTTTTACTGGTAGAAATTAAATGATAGTTATTCAAAATAACTGTGATATGAATATTTTGCCATGAATAATTCATTGCTGACAATCAAGATGACTTGAAGAATATGTTTTCTCTCTTCTTCCTGAGACCTAGTAATCCACATGATTTATGTTTTAGGTTATATTAGGTTGTATAGGATATATTCATAAAAGTTGGAGTAAAAGCAATATACCTCCAAGCTAGCTCCCTACTTCCAGCTGAGGCTTCTAGGTCTAAGGGTTGTCAAGACATTGCATATATTAGTTTTGTGATACTGAGCTGCAACATTTCTGATGTTGTGAAATCACTGTTTTGGAACCATGGGAGGATTAAGTGGTTAAGCTTTAGTTTGTAAGATAAGAACAGTAATGTATGTCTGAAGACTCGGGATGCACTGCTAAAAATTCATAGCCTGTACAGGTGACATTTTACGTGAAAAAGGGTTGAAATATGTGGGGATCAATCAAGTTGAACCACACTGCTGCCTATATACCCTGGATACTCCAAATGGCAAATAGAGTTGGAAAGCTGTAAACTGGTAAAATATTATTTTTCTTGCTAATAACACCCAATTTGTATTCATTGGAGAGGCTCTAGTATATTAAGATCTTCTGGCACAAAAAATACTGAAGAGACTGAATGTATTTTGTTTATGGAGGACAGGTGGCAGATAGCTAGTGGGATTTTTTTTCAGAAAGTTCAGGGATTAAGTTATTTTGGGACAAGAATATTACATTTTAGTGGAAAAGCTAAAATATCTCCATGGATACAACTTTGGTACATCTACATGGCATGGAAGTGACCTAGACTCTTGAAAGTTATTTCAGTTGAGTATAAGCCCTATTTGCTTCTACCAGGTTGGAAAGACTTTGGGTATGGAAGCAGTGACAGAGAGTGACTGCTGTCCAAGGGCCAGACTACTTAAATAGGGGGCAGAATCAGTTCTAGTAGTCTATATACTAGGCAATGAATTATTTGACCAAGGCAAACCATAGAAAAAAATACAAAAAGGTTCTCAACTTTTCTGCTTCTTCAGTGATAGTAATAGTGGTAGGAAAGAGAGAAAAGGATGGTAAGGATTACATGTACTTTTTTTTTCGGTCTTTTTTCCCACTTAATAGTATAAGATAGTTTCAATGTTCACTTTTATAAGATTTTGAGTTCCATTTTTTCTTCTCTCTCCCTCCCTCCCCAAGATGGCAAATAATCTGATATAGTCTAGTGTCGAGTCATATGGCAAAACTTTATCATGATACAATGTCTATGTGCACTTGAATCACATAGTTGGAAGAGTCTTGTCTGGTCTCCTTTGGGAATGAGGACTTGGTTTTGATTGCTCTAGGAGAAATTCTAGTGCACTAAGCAAATGTTCATTCACATTTATCTAGTCTTGAAAACTATTTTACCATCAAAACGTATCCATAATAACTGGTATGAATATTTTGCCATGTACAATCATATTAAACATATTTACACATTAGTCATGTTGTGAAAGAATAATCAGAACAGAAGGGAAAAAAACAAGAAAAAGGGAAAAAAAACCAAAAACAACAAAAAAGAGAAAATAGTATGTACTTCAATCTGCATTCAGACTCCATAGTTGTTTCTCTGGATATGGGTAGCATTTCCATCACGTGTTTTTTGGAATTGTCTTAGGTCATTTTATTGATGACAAGAGCTAATCTATCAAAGTTGGTCATAGCACAATGTTGCTGTTACTGTGTACAATGTTCTCCTGGTTCTGCTCACTTCACTCAGCATCAGTTCATGTAAGTCCTTACAGATTTTTCTGAAATCCATCTACTCATCATTTGTTATGGAACAGTAGTGCTCCATTACATTCATATACCACAGCTTGTTCAGCCATTCTCCACTTGGTGAGCATCCCCTCAATTTCCAATTCTTTGCTACCACAGAAAGAGTTGCTATAAATATTTTTGTGCATCTTGGTCCTTCTCTTTTTTTTTTTATAATTTCTTTGGGGTATAGACCTAGTAGTGGTATTGCTACATCCAAGGGTATGCACAGTTTTATAGCCATTTGGGCATAGTTCCAAATTGTTCTCCAGAATGGTTGGATCAGTTCACAACTCCATAAACAATGCATTAGTGTTTCAGTTTTCCCACATTTTCTCCCACATTTGTCATTTTCCTTTTTTTGTCAAGTTAGCCAATCTGATAGCTGTAAGGTGGTACCTCAGAGTTATTTTAATTTGCATTTCTCTAATCAAGAGTGATTTAGAGCATTTTTTTAATGAGCATAGGTAACTTTAATTTCTTCATTTAAAAACTGCCTGTTCATATCCTTTGACCATTTTTCAATTGGGGAATGACTTGAATTCTTGTAAATTTTATTCAGTTCTCTACACATTTAGAAATGAAGCTTTTATCAGAGATACTGGCTGCAAAAATTGTTTCCCAGCTTTCTGATTTCCTTCCAATTTTGGTTGCATTGACTTTGTGCAAAAACTTTTCAATTTAACGTAGTCAAAATTATCCATTTTGCATTTCATAAGGTTCTCTATCTCTTGTTCAGTCATAAATTCTTAACTTCTCCATAGATCTGACAGGTAAACTATTCCTTTCTCTACCAGTTTGCTTATGGTATCACCCTTGATGTCTAAATCATGTACCCATTTTGACCTTATCTTGCTATATAGTGTGAGATGTTGGTCTATGCCTAGTTTCTGCCATACTATTTTCCATTTTTGCCAGCAGTTTTTATCAAATAATGAGTTCTTATTCCAGAAGCTGGAATCTTTGGGTTTATCAAACAGTAGGTTATTATAGTCATTGACTACTGTGTCTTGTGAACCTAATTTATTCCACTGAGTCACCTTTCTATTTCTTAGCCAGTACCAAGTAGTTTTGATGATTTCTGCTTTATAATACAGTTTTAGATCTGGTATGGCTAGGCCACCTTTCCTAGCATTTCTTTTCATTAATTCCCTTGATATTCTGGACTTTTTGTTCTTCCAGATGAATTTCATTATTTTTTCTAGCTCTATAAAATAATTTTTTGGTAGTTTGGTATGGCACTGAATAAGTAAATTAATTTAGGTAAAATGGTCATTTTTATTATATTAGCTTGCTTACCCATGAGCAACTGATTTTTTCCCCAATTATTTAGATCTGACTTTATTTGTGTGAAAAATGTTTTACAATTGTGTTCACACTAGTTCCTAAGTTTGTGTTGGAAGGTAGACTCCCAAGTATTTTATATTGTTTACAGTTATTTTAAATGGAATTTCTCTTTCTATCTCTTGCTGCTGGGCTTTGTTAGTAATACATATAAATGCCAATGATTTATGTGGGCTTATTTTATATCTGCAACTTAACTTTTTTCTTGATTCTCTAGGATTCTCTCTGTGTACCATCATATCATTTGCAAAGAATGATAGCTTTGTTTCCTCATTGCCAATTCTAATTCCTTCAATTTCTTTTTCTTCTCTTATTGCTAAAGCTATCATTTCTAGTATAATATTGAATAACAGTGGTGATAATGGACATCCTTGTTTCACCCCTGATCTTATAGGGAATGTTTCTATCTTATCCCCATTACATATAATGCTTGCTGATGGTTTTAGATAGATGCTACTTATCATTTTAAGGAACAATCCATTTATTTCTATGTTTTTCAGTGTTTTTAATAGGAATAAGTGCTGTATTTTGTCAAAAACTTTTTCTGCATCTCTTGAGATAATCATTATATTTAATTAAGATCACCTATAAAGATTAATTTAGCCTTTTTATTTTACACGTGAAATCCTTATCTAAAACCCAGTAATCTCACATTGTACTGAAGGAACTGAGTCATTTCAATGTTTACGCACTTGCTATAAATGAAAACACATGATATAAGAAGCCCACAGTTCAATAGAAGCATCATTCCCAGGTTCTCCTTGGAGAGGTAAGGGAAGGAGTTGCCAGAACTAATTTCATCATGCAGCTAGAATCAACAAGACATGATTTTGTGAGACACATGGTCATTTGACTTTGATGTATTCTTGATGAGTATAAGCAAAAAAGACCACCACTTAGGTAATGGAAGTTTATGCACAAACATCTGTTGCAGAGAATGAGGAGTTAGAATTCTATGAAGAATTCAAAAAGATCCTCAAAGCTAAGTCCAGAAATATTTGACTTGATGCTTTTAATTTAACTCATAATTAAGAAGTAAAAAAGAATAAAGGAGTATGGATTACATCAAAGTGTTGTGCCTCTATAGCATAGATGTTTTCTTCCAAAAGAGATTCAGAGAGTGCTGGGAATGGTAGGCATCAAATAATTTAAAATTTCAAAAAAAAATTGACTACATCTTAACAGGAAAAAAACTTAAAGTGAGAGTCATTTCTTTATCACATTGTTTTTTTTAAATATCAAAATCAATATCAGATTAAAAGAGAGACAGATAAGAACATATGGCATTAAATTACAACAGCTCCAATCTGACCTAAAATAAGTAACTGATAGCAAAAAATGGGAGGTGAAGAATGGAACAACAGAAAGACATGGACCATCCCCATGTCTTATGAAAATTTAACTGATAAAAAACAATTACAACAATGAGGAAGCTAAATGAGATCAGGAATCATTTCAACCAGTGAACATTTAATTTCTGTATCAAGAGACAGGGGAAGTTGTGCCAACATAAATTTACCATATGAAGAGCTATACAAAAACCTTAGAGTAGAAAATTTTGAGCATTATCAATTAAAAAAAAAAACAGCAAAAAGGGGTGGAAAGAAAAACTGCAAAAATTTTGGTATGAAATCTTTTAGCAAGATCATCCCAAGAAATTTAAAGGTATTTGATCAAGGGATCAAAATAAACAAATATTTAAAAAGCACATCTGAATATTTCTATAACAATCTGTTTTCAAAGTTTATTCCACACTTGGATTCTAATAACTCTGTCATCACTGTGAAACATAAGGAAGTAGGGAAACTAACTTGACTACACTAAGCATGAATAGAAGAAATTTATGCCTGTTAAGGAGGACAAAATTTTGAGAACATTGGGAGATCAAGTCTCAAGGTTTTTGAGAGGGAAAGTAGCAGAGCAACTGGAAATAATGGATTGTGTTATTACATACATATATATGTAATTTTCCTCATCTCTGAAAAAAAATCTTCCTGAGATGATATTGATCTATATACATATCATTGGCAACCTTGATAAAATATGAGGCTAGTAGAGGCTTTGGTCAATTTTACTTAACAGACCTTATCTTTGCAATCACACAATTGACTAAAAAGTATGGATGAGTTAAGATCCCATTGCTGATCTAGAGGAAAAAAAAAAGTAACATTTGATGTGGCAAAGTAAAATGTGGAGGGAAGATTCTCCCCCATGAAGAAAGTGATCTCTCTGACATGTTATAACCATACAGCTTCAATATAAGAAAAATAGATAACATTGGTGATCCTTTGAATATCAATAGTCAGTCAATAGTGATCAACAGCCACTAAACATTTATTGAGTGCTTACTAAATGCTAACCTCTGTGCTAAGTATTAAGCATACAAATATAAATTTTTTAAAAAAAAGACTGTCCCTGCCCTCAGTCTGATAAGAGGAAAAAAAACATACAAAGAAAATATAAAAAGCAGAACAAGGGTGATATAATGGAGGGGGAGAAGATACCCAGTGACATCAGAGAGTATTGATGAAATGTGAATACTAATGCTGATTCAACATCAAGGTAAGCTTAAAATAAGGAGAGGTATATTAACCAAAGGTGAGCGATGTTTAACACAGAGTCTAAATACAAATTTGATTCCATCTAAATGCTTTTGTTTGTGGTTTCATTGCATCAAATCTCAGAATACTGCAGTAACTCCAAAATGAGATCCTCGACCACTCAAATGAATTTGTCTGAACAACCTATTAAAAAAAATTACATGGATGAATAATACATTTTATCCAGATTATGATATGCAGTCTATTGAGTTCATTTATCAGTACAGTTACCTTGAACAAATAGTGCAAACGGATAATGCATTGGGTACAGAACTGACTAGAAGAAGGAAAGTGGGCTGGATGGTTTTAGGCAATCAATAGTTTTCCATGTGCCTAGTTGTTCCCTGAAACAAAAACCTATCTTTAGAAAATCAATATTCTTCTAGTAATGCTGGGTAGTACTGAATCATGGAACACTCTAATCTCAGAAGGATCAAAGCTGCAGGTGATCCAAAACGAAATGAAGATCATAATTATTATGCAGTATGTTACCAGTGATTTTACATAAACTGAGAAGCACTTAGGCATTAAGGTTAGAGACCCAGATCCAGAAAGACCTGCATTCAAGTTCCACCTTTGACCCATAACGACTTTGACATTGGCTAAGTCATTTACCCCTTCAGTGCTCAAGGTAATTATGTATAAATATAAATCGCAGATAGGGTGCCAACCAGCATTAGTAATGAGAGTTTTCTCATCTAAGAATTCCATATACCAGTGAAATCATAGCTCTAGTCCCCACCCTTATCCCTCTTTACACATATTTTTCCAATTAATTCAAATACCATTCCTGAGAGTTTCTGCAGGTATTTTACATATGAGGAAACTGAGTCTGAGAGGTTAAATGGTTTGCCTATAGCCACATGGATAATATGTGGGACAGTGACCACCAAAATCAAGAGTTTGGAGTCTGAATCAGAGCTCAGAAAAGGTCTTTATTCTTTCTCATGAGAAAGGGCACAGCCCTTGTCACTCAAGCAGTGGCAGCCAGGGAGTGCATCTGCTGGCTGTGAGAAGCAAAGTTTTATAGCCCTAATGCATGCCCCCTCCCACTCTTCCCTCTTTTCCCCATTGGCTGAGTACTCAAGGCATACAATCTGAAAGTGGCAACTAATACCCAATACAAGCAAATAATACCCATATTTGGGAACTAGATGTATGCAAGTGATAGGAAGCAGGGGAACTGTCTGTGCTGATGTGGATTTTAGAGAAAGGGGAAACTCTACTCAGGGCTCTCTAGAAAACTAAAATTTAGGCCTGAGGGAACTGCACTTTAGGCCATCTCTCACACTGATAAGTGTCGCTGACAGGATTTAAAACCCAGGGACCTACAAACTCTAAATCTGGCACTCTTTCCACTAAGCCACATTGTTGGAATAAATTTGTCAGAGTGGAAAAATTAGTTATAGAAGTGACAGGGTAGGGGCCCTGGGAACCTCCCCCCCAACCCCAGCTCTCCTTGAATTTTCCCAAATAACCAAGTCTCTAGGGTTCACTTGAGGCATTGACCCATCCCAGTAATCCTCTCAAATGGCCTTTCATTGTGGCCAGTGCCCAATCTCCCAATTCTCAGTTAAGTCTAACCTAGTCCAGCCCTTCATTTTCTCTTACCTCTGCAGAGCCCTGGGCTACTTCCCACCCTTGATTCCACCTAGAGCCCACTCTCACTTGACCTTATCGTCCAGGTCCCTGGTGTTTCCCTAATGCATCTGCCCTTTCTCTGTTGCCTCCCAGTCACCCCAGCTTACTGGCCACTCCCATCCAGATCTTTTTCCTATAAAAAAAGTTAGTCTCATTTACCGAAGGGCATATTTTTAAAATCTCACCCACCCTGACCAGTGTTCTAATAAACCTTGTCTTTGGCTGAAAGAAGGCTTGGATCAAATTCATTCAAGGCAGGACCTGCATTGCTATTTTGGGGTCCCAACACCTCTAAACCTCAACAGAGGGAACAAAATTCTGCTAAATGTATGTGATGAGATTTTCCTCTTAAATGACATTTAAAAAACTGATTTATTAACTACACAAATGAAGTCGGACAATGACAGAGCCAATTATCTTTTTTTTTTGTTAAAATGTATGCCATGGCATTCTTCAATTTTAATCAAAATATAAATAGTTTGAATTGTAAGTTTGATTTGTAGATTTTTTTCCTGTAGTTGGTCTGAAGAATAGAAGAATAATTGGTATAATAATCCATCTTTTATTGTTTATTATAAATATCGCTTAAAACAAAATCTGATTGAAAACTATTTTTATGCTGCTGTTAAACTTGTGCTTAGCTTTAAAACTGATATTTTAAATCAGTAATTAGGCCCTAACGTGAATTCTTTGCAAGATCCAATTTCTTTTTCAAAAATCAAATAAACATAAATAAAGCCTGAAGATAGTTCCCTGCTGACTTGGTTTCTGGTAATCAGGAAGTAACAAGAGGGCTGCATGGGTTATTGAGCACTCCCCAGCATGAAGCACTGAATGGGATGAAAAAGAAAATCCTCTCTGACCTGTTTAAAATATGTATATAACAATTCCTACTTGTCTGCTCTATGTGCCCAGAGATTGTATAACTTGGAGGACTGAATACAAACCTAGAGATTGTTCTCAAATTGAGGTAACTATTCAGAACAGTGTAATAAAGGGGGAGAATGGGTACACTAAATCCCAAGGATATTGCTATATCTCATCTCATTTAAGTGAATGGTATATTCCCACTCCTTTCGGTCTCCCTCTTCCACCTGGTACCTCAGGATAACTAACAAAAAGTAAAGGGAATTAGGTTATGCATTGAATTATGTAGCCCTTCACTTCTTTCCTTCTAATGCTGATGTTCACAGCCTTTTTTTCATCTAAGGAAGAGTCTATGTGTTCTAAGAGCAAACACTGTAACTAATTTCATTATACTTCCTGGTGATACTCATAATCATGAACAGCTATCACTTAAACCATTTTAAGGTTTGCAAAGTGCTAAACTAAGCAAATATCTCATTTGATCCACACAACACTCAGAAGTAGGTGCTATTGTTATTCCCATTTTACAGATTAGGAAATGAAGCCTAGGGTCACACAGCTAAGGAAGTGAGTCTGAGTTTGTACTCAGGTCTTACAGCCTGCAGGTTCAGCCCTCTATTCTTTGTGCCACCTAGATGCTTCAGTGATGACAGAGGTGGAAACAGTAGTGCTCCACTACACCTTTAATATGGTCGAGGAAATTGTGGGACTTGAGAAAAGTTAAGGTAAAGGAATATACTAATTATTGCTCTCCTTGTTTGTAGGACCCTGATGATATCATGGATGAATTTTTTTGCCCCAGAATAATACTTTCTATTTCTATTGCTTGGAATTCCCAAACCATTTATTGCATAATTAGAAGACTTAAGTGAAAAGGTGAAATCTGAGAGGCCTTGTGTAGAAAGCACATTGGATTTTGAGTTCAAAAATTCTAGGTCTAAGTTCTATCTCTCATTTAGGAGCTCTGTGGCTTTGGCCAGTCACTCAAACTGTAGTCAAAGTCTTCTTAAGGTTTTAGTGAGAAGCACTGAAATTGGAATCCCAGGCCTGAGTTCAAATCCTAGTCCTGATATTTACTACCTGTCTGACCCTATGCAAATCATTTTTCTGGGCCTCAGTTTCCCCTTCTGTAAAATGGAGAGTCAAACTAACTACTTCTAAAGTACCTTCTAGCTATAAACCTATGATCTCCTATTCTATAAAATAAAGGTGTTATTTCTTATACTTCTTGTCTCATATGCTTCTTGTAAGGAAAGTACTTTGAAAATTATAAAGCATTATATAAATGTGAACCATTAAATATCTACAGCAATGCTTCCCTCAAGGCTAGGCTTTTTAAACATGTTTTATAGATGCCTTTTCTTGTTATATCATCATGATTTTTTTTAAAACATACTCTGTGACCCATAATTGAGCCTCCTTTTTTATTTTAATGAAGATAACCATTTATGCAGAAAAAACTGACACAGTGACCATTACAACAATATTTACAACATCCTGCCCTTGTAGAGCCTTGCCTTTGCTGAGAGTAGAGAGATGTTTTGTTATCTTTTCATGGACCATTATTGGTTTTTCATTTGCTCATAGTATTGATGAGGTCTAGAGGTTTAGGGGTGCTATGACTCCAAGAGCATGACACTTGGGTCCTGTCTAAAAGAATTCAACCCAAGCCTTCTTTCAGCCAAAGACAAGGCTTATTAGAACATCCTCCATATTGGCTAGACTCTTAAGGAATCTGAACATCTATGAGCTATTGGCTAGATTGTAAAAATCTGAACAGGTTAATGGAGACAAGATGAACCTTATATACAGAAAGACTGTGGGAGGGATCTATGAAGGATTTTGATGGGAATGACTATGAGGTTGAGAATGGGGTCTAGATAGGGTCAAGGGTGGGAAGTAGCCAGGGGCCATAGGGAGGTAAAACAGTGGAGGGCTAGGCTAGGTTAAGGGTAGCAGAGAATTGGGAGATTGGGCCTAGGCAATAACAAAGAGCAGGTTAATGGGATTATAGCCTCAGGCAAAATCCAGAGATTTGGCCTTGTGGGAAAGTCCAGGGTTTTTCCTTTCTGGGGTCCAGATCTCAACCCCATCAGAATGACATCCTTTTAGTGATCTTTTCACTTTCAGTCACTGTGTATGCTTTTTCAAGGCCAGAATGGAGGTGTTGTCCTCCTGGGAAAATACAGAAAAGGGAGCCTCAGGTCCATGAAGATAAATTTCACAATTACTTAAAAGTTGAAGAAAATACAGTTTCGATTGAATTTTTATTCATATTTTGTACCTTTTTTTTTTTTGGTTGACATTGCATGGGGAAAAAGAAAACCTCGATGTTCATAGAGAGAAAAGAAAAAAAAAACATAAGAGGGCAGAGTCCTAAGAGAAACCAGGTAGACTCAACAAAATTGAAGTATATAAGACAAGATGAAACAAGACAGGCAAAATTACTAAGTCAGAAAAGTTCCCTGAGTCTAATACTTGAAGGGAAAAAAATGACCTGCTTAATATTAAACAAACAAAATAACAGGAGGAGCACACACAGGTGATAATCACCTGAGACACCATAAGGAGGGCATGGAAGATGGCCAATTCCTTAATTGATTACTGTTCTGCATGATCTGGTGATTTGAAATGTCATGACATTGCCCACTGGATTCAGTATTATTATGGCTTGGAAACACAAGATTCAGAGAATGAGGTTGTTAAGGATTTAGGCACAGTGATAACATTTACAGAAAGAGATGCACAATGTCAGCCTGCATTATGCCTTGATCAAGAAAACCTTGCTGTTGACTTTCATAGGTATTGAATGTTTGTTTTTGTTTTCTTTTTAAAGAAAGAATTAAAGCATAGCTTAGCTATAGGAGGAAGCATTTGTTCCTTATGTTCCCATTTTTGAGAGGAAAATGCCAAGTTTGTGATAGCAGTTAATGTATGAAGCTACAAGAGTTGATTAACACCATTTGGAACATCAGGGGAATATATATTCATTTTGAATGGGCATTTTTGCATTTTTGCTGTATATCTTTCAGCGAAGCATCAGTCCTGGGAAGGAACATTTTACATGCTTCCAGTTCACTTTATCAAGCTTTTTTTTCTTTCTTGGCAGCGCTCCCAGAGAAAGGTTTCTTGCTTATTTTCATTTCAAAGAAAGTAAGGCTGATGTCACTGAGGTCAGAACATCTCATTTCTTACCTGACTAAAATGCTTTGGACTTTCTCTGACTTTTCCACCTTTTTTCCCTACACTTTTCCCCAGATGTCTCCCTTGCACCCCTCCCCCCTTTCCAGCTTTTCAGCTTCATCTTATGTGTCACCCTGACCTATTTCATTGTAAGCTCCTTGATGGCTTTGTTGTTGTTGTTCAATTGTTTTGGTCATGGGCAACACTAGTGGTTTGCCATTTCCTTCTCCTGGCTCATTTTACAGATGAGTTAAATGAGGCAAAGCACTTTATGGCTTTCAAGTTTTTATTTTGATGATTCTTTCTAATAGCCTTGATTTTAGATAGCTCTGATACTTATTGATTATGTGACCATGGGCAATTCATTTAACTTGACTGAGCTTCAGTTATATAACCTATAAAATGGGAAATGTTTTCACTGGTTAGATTACAGGGCTTGCAGAAACTTTTACCGGTGAGGAAACTTAGGCCCAGAGAGGTTAAGTAATTTGCTTAAGGCCACACAGGACCGACAGACTCCTAGCTCAGTGATCTGTCCCTTCTGGTATGCCAAACCTGATGTACATATATAGATATTCTCAATAAATTAAATCTTAACTATTCTATAAATAGAGATGTCAAAGTCAAACTTTTTCCTTTGATGAAAAATGGCTAGTGTAATTTGTTGTGGTAATTTTATGCTATCCCCATTGGAATGTGAAAGCAGAGACTTATTATGCTTTTCTTTGTGCCTGCTGTGCTTAGCACCCTGACAAATAGTAGAGTGAATGACCTCCTTTCTAACCATAGGTAACCCACATACTTTTGTTTGTGAGTTTAGGATGGCTGAAGTCACTGTAATCTGCTGCCCTACTTTTCAGGTAGAAATGTCACAAAACCAAGGCTTAAGCTTCTTAAGCATTCTCCCAATAATACTGCCCAATTTCTTGTGCATTGGGCCAGTACAGACATAGCATATAAACTATGTTCTTGACCTCTTATCTAAGAGAACAAAATCTATTTTCACTTGAAACTTTGCCAAAGCATTCTAGAAAAGCCGTCAGATTATTTGCTTTTGTCTAATCCATGCAATTTGCTTGTTTCATTTACAAAAGGATTTTCTTTCCTGATTTATTGCTTCAGGAACTTCCATGTGGGAATTGGAATTTTAGAACTTTTGGGACAACACAGAATTGGCTGGCCACTAGGCTTACTGGGGAATCAACTCTAGAGTTTTGATCCTCTTGAACAGGCTACTAAAAGCAATATAATGGACCTTAGAAATTATTTAGCTTAGCTAGAGTAGATGCAGGAGGATTGCCCAAGAGCACACAGCTAGTTAGCAACAGAGCTAGGATGAGAAACCATGTCTCCTGAGAAACATTCCTAGGGCTGATGTATACAGGAGAAGCTGAAAAGATTGCCATACTTAAATTGGGAGCAAAACCTGCACTTTTTCAGTTTCCTATCCTATCCTATCCTATCCTATCCTATCCTATCCTATCCTATCCTATCCTATCCTATCCTATCCTATCCTATCCTATCCTATCCTATCCTATCCTATCCTATCCTTCTTTTCCTGGGTCTGTCTACATAAAGGAAACTTAAAATCATTTCTGAGGTGTGATCACATTCTTATCACTTTAGATAAGACTCAACAGCAGATGTCCAGTCTGTCAAGGTTCACTAAAGAAATAGGCTCTTTGTAGATTGAGCCAGGAAAAAGGAAAACAAATCCAAAGATGACAAAGTGCTAATAGGTGGATCTAAGTGTGTTTGAGAAAAAACACAATCTATCTGGATGGAAGCCCACCTGGAAAGCTCAAGACTTTGATAGATGGGACATGCCCCATCAAGGTGTTTTTTTTTTAAATTTATATTCTTTTATTGAGGTCCCATTTGATGAGTTATGCATATTTTGTTTAGCATCTTGACCTCAACTGATTTATATTGGGAAGATACAATGGAAAGAAAGAAAGAAAGAAACACACCCACACACCCACACACCCACATACACACCCCTTCCTTTGCTCCCAGGTTGACAAATCACAGATGTGTTCTATCAAGTCTGGAAATAACCAAAGCTTATAGAATTTTCCCTGTAAGCTAGTTGAAAACAAAATTTTAATAGCAGATTTGATTATTACAGTCATAAACTATAGTAATTAAAACTAGATGGGGGTGTCTATTTGGATATTTACAATTTCTCTAAACAGACCAAATATTGTAAATAAGCTGTTAAGGTCTGCAGAGCTTATTCAGTTGGGTGGGATATTGAGTTACAAAGATAATTAAGTAAATAAATTAACACCAGCACCAGTATAGAAGTGTATACGTGTGTTCTTCTACAAAAATATACTTCTTAATAAAAAGAAAGTTAATCTTTGTTTTCCAAATCAATTAAGGATTCCCAAATTAAAGTACATTCTTGTGGTCATACTACTCTTGAAAAGTGAAGAAGTTTCTTATACACATTGATTAATATTGGAGTAAAAATCCTCTCTATTTGAGTTGTCTAAATCTATATAATCGAGGAAGAAATGTGATAGTTAACCAATTCTCAAGAACTAAGAATTAAGGCAGGAAAAACAAAAGAAATAATGCTATTTAGTCTTAAGGAGAAAAGCTTTAAATTGCTAAATTCAAACAAATGTATAGTTACTTGCAAGTAAATAGTGAAAATGGAAGGAATTAGAAAACCTAATTGTGAATTGAAACATTTCATAGGGAACGATCAAAGGAGTAACATATGATTGAACCATGTAGTTTAATGTAGGAGATAGATGAAACATTCGACAGTAATTTAAACTGAACTAGAATCAAAACTTTTTATTGTTTAAAAAATTCCAATATTTTTGTCATTTAAAATTCTCCACTCCAAGCTACAATAAATATATAGGCTGAGATCAAAAGTGATATAACCTTGTTCACATGGCATTTCTTTGCAGCCATAATCAGGCTGAGCCAGAGATCTCATGAGAGAGTCTGTTTTCATGGTATTTCTCTCAAACTGTTTCATCTCAGCAGTTTCTAATTAGTTCCTGAATTTCAGTTGTTTAGTTGAAATTGAAGGAAAATAATTGGACTTTGAGGCTAGGACTTAAATTTAAAAATCTTGACGCAGAAACCTTCCTGTCACTCTTTGCCAATGCCTTATTAATAACCACTTTAGCTCCTATTACTCCCCTGACCTATAATGCCTTTCCCCCACAACTCATGCCCATCACCATCTTGCAGGCCATCTGACCTGATTAAACTCCCCGATTTTAATAACAGCCTTGCCTTATGTTTACATTCAGTTTGCTTTCTCCCCTCCCCTCCTCTCCATTTTCCTCCTCTCCTCTCAACCTCCTCTCCCCTCCCCTCCATTCCTCTCCTCTCCTCTCCCATATTTCATGGTGAGGGGCAGTCTGGCAGCTAGAACAGAAACTCATCCTTTGGGGTCAGGAAGACCTAGGTTCAAATATCTCCTCTGTTATTGGATGTGTGATCCCAGGCAATTCACCAAACCTTTAAGTACCTTAGATAACTGTTTAAAATCATAATTGCAATACAACTGCAATTGTGAAATGGTAAAGGGAGTTTCTTCAACAGGAATTCCCAATACCAGGTATATCATAGATTATATATCTATGTGCATGTGTGTGTGTGTATATATATATATATATATGTATGTGTGTGTATGTATGTCTATGTATATATATGTACAGTTGTGTGTCGATATATGTGTGTGTGTGTGTGTGTGTATATACACACACACCATAAGTGAAATATCTACATATTTCTATCTACATCTACCTGTTGATATAAATATAGAGCTTAAACATGGCATAGTAGATAGCTAGCTAGTCTTAGAGTCAGAAAAACCCTGGTTCAAGGCCATTCTCTGAAACATTAGTTGTTGGCAACTTTCTAAAACTCTGTGCTGCTAAACAGTAGCTGCTCTGCTGGTTGTTGGTAGGACAAGTTTCCTCACTTTGAGTTTTCTATACTAACAAAATAACAGGTCTAGACCATAAATAAACAAGCAAACAAATAATTATAGTAAAAGGAAACAGCATTCTACTTGTAGTCATAAGACCCTTACTGTATTTATTCCACGCTTTTTTATACTAGCTACATGGCCAAGGACAAATCACTTAGCTTTTCTAATACTCAGTTTCCTCATGTTTAAAATGAGGAAATATCAACTTTTATTCTCTCCTTAGATATGGCTGTAGAATAACTTGGGCATGTTATGATGGCAATACTTGGTGCTGCTTCTACCTCTCTCCACCCCCAACTTAGTATATAAAACAGACTGGAAGTGCCTCAGTGCATGGTCCTATTCTGCTTTGTTAATTTTGTTTGTTTGATGATGGGCAGCTGGGTTGCAGAGTGGGTAGAGAGCTAGGAGAACCAGGAGGATTGAATTCAAGTCTAGCCTCAGAGACTCACTGATGGTGTGACCTAGGCAAGGAACTTAATCTATTTTTCTCAAATATAAAATAGAGATAATAGTAGCATGTATTTCATAAGATTTTTGTTAGAATTAAATGAGATACTATTATTAAAGAACTTAGGACAGTGCCTGACACACACTAGTCATTACATAAATGTTTATTCCCTTCCCCTTCCCTTTTTAGGAATTTATATAACATCAATCTCCAACCTAAGGCTAACACAGAAACCTTTTTTTCTTCTTCTTTGTCTCCTTTATCTTAATTAGCCCTCAGCCAAATTAATTTCTTCATAGTGCAGTTTTAGGGCAAAATTCCTTTATAAAATACAGTTTCCAGTCAGTGCATATTATTTATCCATTTGATATACTTGAAATTTTCTTTTGATATATTTAAGACCAAAATTCCTCACAAATATGTGGTTCTTAACCAATTAACATATATTAATTGTGGCTTCTATGTTTTTACAGACATAACAATGTAAAAGGGATATTTAACATGCATTGATGGGAACCAGAGCATAGGATTAAGATTCACACTGTAGGCATGATACAAAAAGTGTGGTCAATTTCTCCAGTTGGAATTTAGGATTATAGAAATAGTGCTGACTGCACGTATAATAACTTAAGGGAAGTTCTTTCTGCATAAGTGAACCATGAAGTGAATAATGAAGAGGAACTCCTGTTTAAACTATGAAAATTAAAATCTATCCATATAAGGGAATGAAAACTGTGACAGAGGGAGAAGGGAGCTTATGAAGGACTTCACAAAAATAAGTGAGTGGATTGAGCAAGCATCAGCATAGAGAAATGCAGTAACTATGTTTCTTACTGGAAATTTGACAGGTAATTAGATAGTAGCAAGAGCGATTTACATCTTTTCCCTTTCCCCCCTTAAACTGTAGTGAGTCAGTTAGTTAACAAGCATTTATTTAGTCCTCTTTACATCCCAGGCACTGTATTAAGCACAACATATACAAAAAATAGCAAAAAAGACTGACTGATCCCTGTTATCAAGGGTCTCATTTTGTTGACTGGTGGGTGCTCTAATGGAAGAGACAGAATGCAACAGAACAACAAAGATACAAGATATAGGCAATGTAAATGGTAAGTACTCTCAAAAAGAAGACACAGGAGGTGTGGAGTGTGTGTATGTGTCAGGGGGAGTGCAGAAGAAGAATGTGGAGACAGGAAAAGCTACTTCAATAAAGTAGGATTTGAATTGAGTCTTGAAGGAAACTAGGGAAGGAAGGAAACATATACTTAGATATGAAAAAGCAAATGAAAGTTAGAATCAGAGATTTACTTAAAGAGCAATTGACAAATATGTTGTATATTCTAGGTACTTAGTAAATTCATAGAAAAAATTAGTAAATGAAAGTTGAATAATAAAATCAGTCAGATTTTTAATGTGTTTTAAAAGTTCAAGTCATCAAAATATCTAAACTATTCATTCACTTATATTTATACATTCATTCATTCATTTGTCCATTTATCTGGTTGTTCATTTATTAATTGATTAATTAGCTCATTTATTTTGTTCTAGACCTGGCACTTCATTTGTGTAGGAATACACAATGACAAAATTCCCTTGGCAACTGCTCTTTAACCCAATCTTAAAGAATTACCTAGGGCATTTACAGGTTAAATGAATTGCCTAGGATTACACTGACAGAATGTGTCAGAAGTAGCACTAGGTTTTTCTGATTCTAAGGTCAGTTTTTACACACTATGCAGTGTTTCTCTTTTTCTTAACCTTATTTTTCTTTAACCTTGCTCTAAATATAATTTGTCTAATATTTATATTATTTACAAAATTATACCTTGGCAGAACAAGTGACTGGTTTAATATAACCATTTCATTTATTAATATTGAAGTGATAATCTTGCATCCTAGCTATGTAGCCACACACACACACACACACACACACACACACACACACACACACACACACACCCAATACCACACAGAGGCAGAACCTCACTAAAACCATCTAGTAGCAGCAGCAACAAAGTTTAGCCAATTGTATCAAAGAGAAGTTATCCAGCTTGTAAAAGGCACCCCAAGCCAATTCAACCATATATCAACAAAGCAAATGTTTCAAATGACTTAAATATTTCTGTAGACACGTTTGTTCTAATCTATTGAATAATTATTGATACAAGTTTCCATTTTTGCATTGGCTATGAAAAAACAAACAAATGTTATTTCAAATATAGCAGCTAATTGTTTTTCTTGGTGGATAGGAAATGTACTATTGTAGAAAGAACAAAGTGTCAGGAAACAGAGATTTTGACTAGATATTTTCTAAGGTCCTTTCTAGTTCCAATATTTTCTGTGTCTACAACATTTCAATCTAGTTTTTCTCAATATAAAATGAACTTTGGGACATCAAATGCTTTTATGGTTTTAGATTGTCTAACATTCTTCCATTTTGTACTTTAAGTACTTCCTGAAGGTTGTATTATTTTTGTTGTTATTGTTATTCTAGAATTGTGTGATACATCTTAGCCAAAATCATGAAAAACTTTAGACATTTGTTGATACTTTCAGGTAAAACAAATTCTTCTTTTCAAGCTAGTTCCAAGGCAATGGGTTTTCCATATAATTTTATCTCTATGATGTTATTTATCTTTTATGCAACATTTTTTTGGGGGTTAGGCAATGGGGTTAAGTGACTTGCCCAGGGTCACACAACTTGTAAGTGTTATGTGTCTGAGTCTGGATTTGAACTCAGGTCCTTCTGAATCCAGGGCCGGTGCTTTATCCACTGCACCACCTAGCTGCCCCCAATATTATTTATCTTTTAAAAAATATTATATTAAAAAAGAAGGAAAATACTGATGAGAGATATTTTTATATGGCTATTAGAAAATAGCTCTTCAATTGTACATCATTCTTTTTATTTTATGGTCAACTTTTTGAAAAAAAAATATGTCTCATCTTGGTGAAGTGAAAATCTGATTTTTGTGCCAAATCTTTCATCATAGTTAATTCAGTAACTGTTTTGCATTATATTTTGAAAAATTTTGATGAGAAAAATGAGAATTTTTATTCTAAAAAATTGACCATAGAATATGCTCTTAAAGAATCTATTAAAGTCAACAAATATTTTTGAGTGACTTCTCCCTGAATTACATTGTACTAATCAGGAGTGGAGTGTGGAAAGCTATAGGGGAACGGCATACAAAAAAACATAAGTATAATTCATGGCCTGAAAGATCTTGCAATATCTCTAATAAGACAAGATCAAAAAAAAATCATGATAGGCTAAAACACTGGATCATACAAATTAGATGAAAAAATCAATATAGATAAGTGCAAAGTCTTATATCCACATTAAAAAAAAACCAAGAAATTTAAGGTCAGTCAATAAATATTCATTGAGCATTTAATATATGTCGGGCACTGTGTTAAGCTATGAGAATACAAAAAAAAAAAGAGACAAAAGACAGTCCCTACCCTCAAGGAGCTCCTAATCAAATAGGTGAGACCACAAACAAACATGCACAAAGAAGTTATATGTAGTTTAATAGGAAATAATTAAAAGAAGGAAGGCACTAGAATTAAGGACTGGAAAAGGTTTCCTGAAGAAGATGGAATTTTAGTTGTCTATTTAAAGGAAGGAAATAGGTAGAAATGAGAAGAGAGAGCATTCTAGGCATGGGGGACAGCCAGAGAAAATTTCTGAACCTGAGAGACAAAGTATTTGATTTGTGAAACAGCCAAGAGGCCAGGGTCATTGGATCAAAAAAATACTTGGCAGGGAGTAAGCTGTAAGAAAACTGGAAAAGTAAGGACAGGCCTAGGTTATGGAGGGCTTTGCATGCCCAAACAGAGGATTTTATATTTGATCCTGGAGACAACATGGAGCTACTGGAGTTTATTGAGTAAGAGGTGACATAGTCAGATCTGTACTTTGGGGAAATCATTTTGGTGGCTGAATGGAAGATAGATTGGAGGTGGAGAGACTTGAGACCTGGAAGCTCATCAGCAGTCTACCACCTATGTCATATGTGCAGTTGCAAGGTGATGAGGGCCTGCACCACAGTGGAGGCAGTGTCAGAGGAGAGAAAGGGGAGTACTGGAGAGATGGAGCAGAAGTGGAATCAACAAGCCTTGGAAATAGTAGGAAGGTGGGAGTGGAGAGTTAGGTAGAAAGATAATTGGCTTAGTTTTGGTAGAGTATCTGATTAGCTAGCAGTTTTTAAAAATTTCTTTTTTTCTTTTTTTTTTCAGGATAACAAGCTCAATAAGTCTCAACAGTTTAACATAGCTAAACTACATTGCAGTAATTTTCCTGGGGGAGGGAGGTTAGGGTTAGTCCATACCTGTGATTTCATCAACCTGCCAAACTACCAATGCATAAATTCTCCTTTCAACTCTTCTCTAATTTGACTGAGTCACTGAAAGGTTTTATGATTTGCCCACAATCACAATTAGTACATGACAGTGAAGCCAAGTTTTGTTGACCCCAAGTATATCCTTCAAACACTTTTCAGTCTTCTGCCCTAAGAGGCATAGTGCTGTAGAGTAAGAAAATGATAGTATCATTGTACTCCTAGTCAGACCACATTTTGAGTATTCTGTTCAGTTGTGGGTGACACATTTTAAGAAGGGTATCAATATTCTGGAGAATACTCAGATGAAGGAAATTAGAGTGATGAAAGACATTGTGATTCTGTGATATTAGGATTCACTAAAGGAACTGGAGATATTTATTCTAAAAAGGAGAAGATGGAGAGGGACAAGGTAGATCTGTAAGTATTTGAAGGACTATCAGGTGAAAATAAGATTAGACTTGTTTTGCTTAGCCCTAAAGGCAGAATTATGAACAATGGGTAGGATTTATAAAGAGAGATATTTTCACTTCAAAATAACAATAATAAAAAAATTTCTAAAATTAGTAGCTAACATTTATATATTGCTTTAAGGTTTGTAGAGTGCTTTGAATATGTTAACTTATTTGATCCTCACAACTCTATAAAATAGGTCCTTTTATTTGCCTCGATTTACAGATGAAGAAGCTGAGGCTGAGAGAAGTTAAGTGACTTGCCTAAGGTCACATAGCTAGAGAATGTTTGAAGTATAATTCCAACTCAGGTCTTCCTGACTCCAAATTCTGTGCTCTATTCACTAAACCATCTAGTTCCACCGAAAGCAGATGAAAATTTGTGTCTTTAAACAAAAGCAGTATGGGATTTTCTGATTGTCAGAGATGTTGAGGGGATTTTTATTCAGTTAGATATCTTACTAGATGGCCTCCAAGATCCCTTTCCACTTTGAGACTTTGTACTGTTATGTAACAGTTTTATGTGTTCCCAAGAGTTATACAATAATGCCATCATGTTCAGTGCATAGATAATAAAATCTGAGTTTTATTAAAATTATAATTTATATAAATTTCACTTACTGCAAGACTCATCTCTACAAAATTAAATTCTATTATTTTACATCTTTTATCATTAGATAGTTGTCATTTACATCGAAAGAAAACATTACTTCCTGGAAATTCAATCATGCTTCACTTTGTGACTATATTGAATAAATCTATTTTTTTCCTTTCATAGGATAGTATCATGTTCCTTCTACTTATTTGCATTTACAGACTAAGGTTCTATCCTTTTTTCAATATGATTTCATTTCTAAGCCCATCATAACCTGTTTTACTCTCAGAGCTAGGTCTTCAGAGGAGTGCCTAGGGATTCATCCTTGGCACTGATCTCTTCAACAATTTTATCAATGGATGCATAGATTCCATAAAGAATCCATAGATTCTTTATCCCACCTCTAGATTTGAAGATTCTAGAAATCTGAGGAGGACAAATAATATTTTCTATGATAGAAATGTTGTAACAATTGGCTGAATTCAACAAGATTACGTTTTATAGAAATTAAAGTAACATATATCCCTTGGGTTAAAATAATTAGCTTCATAAGTAAAGGATGGGAGAATGTGAGACTACATTACGGTTTATGTAAAAAATTTTTTTTTCTTTACAGTACAATAAAAGGCAACAATATAGCATGGCATTCAACACACTTAATAGAATTCTCAGCTGCTCAGGATCCATTTTTAGAAGACTGAAAATGGTAGAAATAGCCCATCCTTACCTGTTCCAATTATGTATTGTCTTATTTTCAGTTCTAGGCTAATTTTAGGCTAAGGAGAGATAAGCTGGAAAAGATATAAAAGAATATATTTAGGAAAGTGAAGGGCTCAAGATCATGGTGTATGAAGGTTGCTTAAAGGTAACATGAATATGATAGTTTTATTCAAGAACTCAAAGAAGTATTATATTAAAGAAAGATGAAACTTGTTTCTCTTAATCCCAATGGATAGAATGAGATGCATGAGGCAGAGAAATTTCAGTAAGGTAGATTTCAGGTTTATGTAAGGAGGAAAAACAAAAAAATAAAAAACAAAACAAACCTTCCTAATAATTAGTACTATTCGAAAGTGGTGTGGGTTGTTTTGAGTAGTAGTGTTTTCTCATTCACAATTTTACAAATTTAAAGAAAAGGAGGCTAGATAACCAATATCACTACTATAAAGGGATTTTCCATTCAAAGATAGGTTGGTCTATCTGATATTTAAGGCCCCTTCCAATGCTGAACTTCTTTAAGATTTTTACATGAAGTGATAATATATGTGCATTTGATTTGCAAATCTAGCAATGAGATTCAGAGGCAGACAGACACAGACAAACAGATGGAACAATTTTAAGTATTTCAGGGAACTCTATGTCATTCTTCTCTGCTCAATGAATATATTCTCATTAATAAGAGACAGTATTTATTTAATGCTGTAAGGTTTGCAGAGCTCTTTATGATTATCCAATTTGATCCTCACAACAACCCTGTGAGAAAGGTGATGTTATTATCCCCATTTTATATATAAGGAAACTGTGTCAGGAAGAGATTAAATGACTTGCTCAGGGTCTGAGGCTGGATTTTTGTTTGGGTGTTTCTGACTTTAAGTCTAATACTTTACCCACTGCACCATCTAGTTGCCTCACTGAGCAGGAGATAGGACGTTAGAACCTACTGATCCCTTAGTTAGTCAAGTCTTTGATAGCATGACCGAATCCCCATGCTGAGAGCGATTCTAGAATCTCTTGTTCATTACGTGCACAGACAGTCTATGTGTTTGGTTTAGTCAGAGCTAATGAGAAGGGCAATTTTAGTTTGTTGACTCACACTGTGATCCCATTGACTTGTATAAGTGTGAAAGATTTTTAATAGTATTTCCCCCTAACCATCAATTTTCCTGCCAGTTAAAATTTTTCTTGTTTCTATTTTCTCCTAATGAAAAAGAAGTTCCTGGTTCCTCTGTCCTGAACAGGTTAGCTTATTGTGATGTAAAATGAAACACACATCCCAATGTTTGCACGGCAACCATCTTGATCTATCTGCATGTGATATAGAGTGTTTTCTTTTAAAGACACTCATTTGGTTTAGTTCACTTGTTGCACTAAAATTAGTGGAAACTATAAGGAATTTCCAAGGGCAATTTTGACTATGCATGGTTTCCATGTATTGTGTTGAGTTGAGAAACTAAATGCCATATAAGATGCAACTCCATTATCTTCCCTGGTCCATAGTTTTAGCTTTCACATGCTTTTGAAAAAAGAAAAAGATATTTAAGTTTTGTCACTTTGCTGGCTACCATTGCCTGCTCACATACGCTCATCCCTGTCAACCTATCCTAATCATGTCTTCATCTCACTCTTCCCTCACCTTTTCTTATGGCCAATCTTAACAAGTGGTAATTTACAACAACTGGTCTACTGGTTACAAATTGGTCTTTACTCTTCTCTTCTTGAAAGCACATCAACATGGTTTCCCCTGGAAGTTATCACATTTTTGGCCTCTTTCTGTAGCACTGGATATTTGTTGAGTCATTGCTTCATTGAAAGTAACTGAGTGTTTCTTCCATGAAGCCTCTCCCCAGTGTAGTCCGTCCTCCACTCAGCTATCAAGGTCTTCCCTAAAGTGAAGGTCTGACTTTGTCCCTCACATCCCTCAGTAAACTCTGGTGGATCTCTGTGTCCTCCAGGATTAAATATAAAATTCTTCATTTGGCATTCAAAGTCCTTCATAACTTAGCCTCTGCCATCCTCTACTTTTCCATTCTTCTCACACCTTACACTTTTCTGTCCACTTTGTGATGCAGTGACGCTGACCTCCTTGCTGTTCTTCACACAAGGAACTCTATCTTCTGACTAGGCATTTTCATTAGCTGTGCCCTATGCTTGGAATGCTATCCCTCCTCATCTGTAACATTTGATTTCTCTGGCTTCCTTCGCGTCTTAGCTAACATCTCACCTTCTACAGGGCACCTTTCCCAATGAGTCTTAATGCTAGGGTCTTCCATTTGTTGTTTATCTCCAATTTATCCTGTGTATAGCTTGTTTGTACATAGTCATTTGCATATAGTCTCCCACATTAGACTGTTAGCTTCTTGAGAGCAGGAAATGCCTTCTACCTATTTTTGTATTCTCAGAGCTAGCATACTGCCTGGTACATAGCAGACACTTACATTTTTATTGACTGACTATTTTTACTGCCCTGTGATGTAACTCATCTGAGTTTCATGATGTGCACTGATTTTACATAGCTATCCACTCTGTTACTGTCTTCTTACTTGACATTTTGGGATTTGAGGCCCAGATTTTTTAAGAACAAATATTTCCATTTATTCATATGATTTTCTTTTCAAAAAGCTGGGACAGTTTACTTTTTGTCCTTCATAGTTTTCATTTATGATTTCTTGATATATAGCTGTGAAAAAACAGGCTTTAAAAAAGCCCATTATGTTTCAAATGGAGCTAATTGGCTGTACTTCTAAACCCAAATCACTGGCTTCCATTGAATGGCCAATAAAATCCTTTAACCTAAGCCTTTGTTGATCATTGTTTAGTTTTGCTGACTTAGAATGAGTGTAAATAGCAACTGTTTTTTGTTCTGGCCCCAAACTCTAAGAATCTTCCCCTCCCAGCTCCGTAGTTTTGTGTTGATGAATTGGGCCATCTTTCATCTCAGTTCTTACCTAACCCTTAGTTATTTCAAACAAATATGCTAAGCATAGTTCTGTGGCATATTAGGTGCTGCATAAATATTTATTGATTGATAAATTGAGTTTTTGAGAGATTAAATGACGTGTCCATGTTCACAGAACTAAGGTGTGATAGAGACAAGCCTTAAACTTAGGTCTTTCTAACTTCAAGGATAGCCCCTATTTAGGCCTTGTGGTATACCTATATACTATATCTTTCTCCATATTGTCCTAGTAATAGATGAATTTTTGAAGAGTTTGATGGGAATTTAATTTTTGTAATCATTGTAATTAGGTGAAACATTTTGCATATCATGCCTTGGCAACTACTTCCTAATCATTATTTATTGACAGCTTTTCCATCCTGTAAGCTGAGCTCAGGCTCCAAAACTTTCATGAAGTTTTTCCTGATTTCCCAGTAAGCAATAGTCTCCCCTTCTTCTGAACTCTAAGAGCCCCATATGCCATATTTATGACATTTTGTATTATATTGTTGTTATTCAGATGCACCTTTCTCTTTTCCTGTATTATAGTTCCCTTGAAGTCAAAAGACCTTGTTTTATTCAACTCTATTAGTACAGTCTTACACTTTAACTGAATAGATGGACAAATTCCTTGTCATGACTACTTGCCTTGTAAATAAATCAGTTTCTTTAAAAGCCCAAGTAAATCTATGACATTTTGTTACTAGACCTCATGGTGTACTGCAGGTGCTCAGGGACAACAATATAACAAATGTTGTAAGCTATTTGTCTTCTAGTTACATGGCACTCTGGTAGTAAAGCAAAGTCCTCTATAATGAAATATTACTGTGTACTTCATATTCATAAAATAAATCTGTTGTGTCTTTTAATACAGGAATTCTTCTGTGTTTTGAATTAGTGTTTGTTTTCATTTGGTTGGCTTATGTTTTTTTCACTTAGAGGTAAATGTTAAACTCCTAACAGATATGTATAGCCTGAAGAATTGCATCTGATTACCTTTGAAAAGATGTTTTTGTACAATTTCAGTTTCTCTTAAAAGGTCTGAAATGAGTTGATTATACAGTTAGTGTTCTATCATACCCTTTAGCCTTCCAGCTTTCTGTGAGAATTTTGCTAATTGTAAAGGTACCAAATTGGAATGTAAAAGGAAATTTTAAAGAGAAGGGCATAAGTGAATGTGATTAGGAGATTCCACGGTCTGATTTTATTGCTTATGAGACTGTGTTGGAGCTCCAGAAGTATTATAGAACTCTATTGTAGTGGCCCAAGGAATTAAACATACTCACATTTTCTTTCATGTGGAATTTTTTTCCTGCCTTATATATTACCATATCAATTATTTTGAGACTATTGAAAGACCTTTTAAATGTACTGTCTTTTTTATTGAATCCTGTTAATCTTTCTAAAACAATATTTTATATTTTTCCATAATTACATGTAAAACATTTTTAACATTCATTTTTTTAAAGTTCCAAATTTTATCCTTCCCTCCCTTTTCTCCCCCTTCCCTCAGATGATAAGCAATCTGATATAGACTGTAATCATGTAAAAATCTCATCTTAGTCATTTTCTGCAAGAAAAATTTGAATGAAAAAGAAAGAAAAAGAAAGTGAAAAATAGCATCCTTCAGCATGTGTTCAGACAACATTAGTACTTTCTCTGGAGGTGGATAACATTTTTTATCATGACTCCTTTAGGACTGTCTTAGATCATTGTATTGCTGAAAATAGCTATTCACAGCTCTTCACTGTACAATATTACTGTTAATGTGTATGATGTTCTCTTGATTCTGCTCACTTCACTCTACATCAATCCATGTAAGTCTTTCAAAATAATCTGGTACTGGCTAAGAAATAGAGTGGTGGATCAGTGGAATAGATTAGGTACAAAATGCATTGTAGTAAATGACCATAGAGAATGAGAGAAAAGAAGTGGAGGTATCTATTGCAGATAGCCTTCTCAAGAAGTTTGAACACAAAAAGTAGGGGAGCTAGATAGCAGCAATGTATATTGAAGCCTTTCTGAGGATGGAGGAGATGTGAACATGTTTATAGGTAGCAGGGAAGCAGCTTGTTGAAAGGTTGAAGATAAATGAGAGAGGGAGAATGATAGGGTAATTTTCTGGATAAGATGGGAAGGAATGGGGTCACTTGTGCATGTACAGCGGTACCCCTTTGTGAGGAAGAAGGCTACCTGTTCATGTGAAACAGGGGTGAAGAGAAGATTGTGGCAGAAGGCATAAGAATGATGTGAGATGAGAAATAGAAGTTATTCTCTCTTAAAGCAAGGTTCTCAGCTAAGAAGTTGGGGGAAGGGAAGATGCTGGAGGCTCAAGGAAGGATGAATAAGTTTGGAAAAGTCACTACATTTTGCACTCACTTCGGTACTTTAACCAAAGAACACACACACAGATTCTCACATGGGATAAATTAGCTTTGATAGTAGTTCTCCACTACTGATCAGTGCAACAACTTCATCTAAGTGTTATCTGTTATCTAACCTGGTTCCAGGCAGCACTCCCAAAGATCATCCATGTTGTATAGCCAGAGATGTGATCCAGCCCTGCATCCTCAATTCTACAACCATTCTTCCAAAAACATTGTAGGAACCATGACTAATTGTTTGGTAGAGATGAAGAGTAGCAGTGTAGAAACTTTAATATCTTGGGTATCACTTTTCACTGAGTTGTTTGCTTAAAGTTTGTATGGTTATGAGGAAACCTCTTTTATTTTTCTAGAGGCTTCACCAGAATTTTACCCTAAACCACAAAACAGATCTGATGCCATAATTTAACTCTAATCTTTCTATAGTTTTATTCTGGTTGGGATATCATAGAATATAATAAATTCCCAGAGGAAAGGCACAGCTTCTTTTTCTGTGTATGACAAGTGCCTAGGATAGTGTCAGTCATATGGTAGGAACATAAGAAATGCTTATTGAACTGAATTGATGCTGGTAGTAACTTCAGACATGGAGTCAGATGACTTTTATGACAAGTTGTCTGTAGTAATGAAAACTGTCCTGTCATAAATTTTATTCTATTCTATTCTAAGACTCCATGGCTAGCCAGATCACAAGGTGTTAAGGAATGAACTGGAGATGGTAAAGTAGAGGCAGAGTATGGACAGAGCAACCTTTATTTCAATTCACGGAAAGTACAAAAAACCTCCAAGACTAATACCTAAGCCTAAAAATATTTGCAACAACTTTCTTCTCTGGTCAGTCTTATTTCTCCCAGAAACCGATGTCACCTGCTAGACATATAGTACCAGTCTGTAGAGAAGGATACTCAGAACTGCAACATACTTGGGCTTGCTGCAAAATCAACTCTTTTCTCAAGAGGTCAGTGTCCATGGTGTAGCTGTGCCTCTTATTGCTCCATCTCAGCATTTGACTTGGTTCAGAAACTTCCCTTCTGCCTTCAGGATTCCTGATCCTGAGATCTTCCCATTCATGGGTTCTCTCTGTGTCCTAGTCCATTTGGGCCCTTGTGGACTCCCGAGTGCAAATCCTCAATGCAAGGAATTCTTTTGCAGATCTTTTATTATTTTTCTAAGGTTGCCTGCTGTCTCTAGGGAGAAAGTAGCTTAGACATCGATTCTCCATGGCTGACATTTCTAAGTCTGAAAAGATTTTCTGAGGGGCTTTGGGGATGAACCAGACCTATAGGATCAAACCTGTATAGTCTATAAATAGTCCTTTTCTCAGTGTAGTTTCTGTTCATAGTCAGTTCTTGTTGTTTACAAATCTACATACCCTTTTAAAAATGGAATTCAAGGGCATAGCACAGATTCTAAGACAGCCTTATTTGCTCAGTCTTCCTCAATGGTCAGACAAGTACACAGAATAGTGATACTCCTTAAAATGAGTCAAGACAATACAATGAAACCCCAAATGAGGTGTGTTTGGGGATTTGAACACCTTATATAGGAAAAGGTGTTCAAAGCTAGGGGAAGGTCCTCATCTATTAACCACGTGAAATTGACCAGGGTAGTCATTTACATCCCCTACTCTTGTAAGGAACTGCTGGGCTAGGAGCTATTCATAGTTCATAGTTGGGCCTTTGAAAACAAATGCTGGGATGCAGTCCTTCTTCAACCTTAGTCACAAAGGAAAGAAGAAATCTTATGAGTAGTCAATGTTATTGAATAAACTTCTTACTCATATTTTCCCAGTTTGGGTAGCACAATGGATAGAGTATTGGATATGGAATCAGAAAGATCTGAGTTCAAATCTTGTCTCACATATGTGCTAATTGAGTGATGCTTGCAAGTCACTTGACTTCTATCTTTTTTTTTCCATCTTAAAAATGGGGAATAATAACACCTACCCCTCAGGATTGTTGTTAGGATCAAATGAGATAATATTTGTGGAATCAGTTTGCCAATCGTAAAGTATTATGTAGTTGCTAGCTGTGATGATGATGATGTCTACAGCATTCACTTCTCTTCATCATTTAGTGTAGGCATATGCCAAAAAAGTTTGTGATATACAAAGGAGATATATTTGGCAATTAAATCCTCAAAGAAACAGCTACTGGTCCACTCTCTCCTTGCTAAATATATCTTGAAATTTTCTTCCCCTTCCCCCTAAGTTACTCAGTCCTTTGTCTCTTATTTGTGACCACTATCCTTGAGATGTGCCTTGGGGTATCTTTGAGCATGATTCTTACTTGAAGAGATTCCAGTATGGGGTTTGTGGCATCATAATCACATGAACCCAAATGCCAACTTCATATGTACTACCCCAGGATAATTTTTTTCCCTTATAGCCTGTCATTTGAGTAAGTGGAGTATTGCTCCTACTATATATGTATATGACTCTATAATCTGCTTTCCTCAAAAAAGCTTGTGCCTTCCACTGTTATCCACTACACACTCAGGTATTTTCTTTTGACAGAGAAGGACTCCTAGCTTCTAGCATCTATTTGAACTTGTCTCAACCTGGTGTACCCTCTCCTGAAGACCCATAGGATCTAGGTTTACAAAGAGGGTGATTTTTGCAGTGAATTTCCTCTGTTCTCCCAGACTGTTCTTTCAGGTTTTGGTAAGCATTATGTCCTTAACTAATAATTTCCCTTAATTCAAGGCCAAGTTCATTTTTCTGCTTTTGTATGGGTTCTTCTCATCTGCATGGACTTGGCCTGCACTATTGATTAGATTTTTCCTTGTGCAAAACAATATGTTCTAAGCCAATACTCCCATAGCTCAGGTGACTAAGGTCCCTGGCTATCAATCAGTTGTATTAGTTCCCAGATTTCTCTGAATATCTTCTGGGATCACTGATAAAACTCTGACCTCTTCGTCTCCTCTTTCAATCTAGCAAAAAGCCAGACTGTCAGCTCTGGTAGCCTTCATAGATAATTGTCTCATGTGCTGTCCTAACCCTTTCTTGAAATCATTGCTTAAATCTGAGAAAATCATATTGATCATTGCCTCTTCTCAGGTCATGGCTGCCAAGTTACATATATATGTGTGTGTGTGTGTGTGTGTGTGTGTGTGTGTTTATATATGTTTGATGAATGGCCTTATAACCTGTCTTAATGCCTGATACAAAGTAATTACCTATTGCTTTCTCTGTTTGTTCTCTCATTCCAATCAAAAAAACACAATTTGAATTGATAGTTTTAGCAAGTGGCTTCCCTCCAACATATTAAACTGTTTTCAAAAATAGAGAAATAAGGCACTCTAACAACCTCCTTTTATGAAGCAAACATAGTTTTGATCCCTAGACTACAGAAGGATAATGCGGAGATGGTGAAATATAGACAAACAGCATGAATTGCTTAAAATGACAAATAAAAAATATTCAAAAAAGGCTTTAGTAGTGGATTGAAAAAGTATTAATGATGAATGTCCAAGTTGCATATACTGCAGGAATACAAGAATTGTTCAATTTAGTGGAAAAATTAGCCAGTTAAATAATATCTATAACTAAAACAGTAAACTTTATGGTTATATTGAGATAGATAAAAGCATATAATTAAACACAGCAACTGTGTATGTTAACATGGACAATAAAGAAATGAAATGATCTTTCTTTTATATGATAAATAAAACCATATCCTCAAAAATTAGTTGCAGTGGAAAAATATGTAAAGTTTTCCTGATAAGATCAGAAATGCTGCAAGGATGACTGCTGTCTCCAAATTCATAGAAACATTAGCTATAGACATTAAATTAAGGGAATAAGCTTTCATGTTTATTTGTGGTTTTTATACTGTTTTACTTTGAAAACCTTAAAGAATCACAATAATATATAGCTTCCACAAAGTAGCAGTTACCAACTAAATCTATACTGTTATCAGCATTTCTGAAAATATATGGAAAGAGGAAAAATAAAAACCACACCTTATACAGATTTTAGACTAACCTTAACAAGACACACACACATATGTGTATATATGCACACACAAAAGCAATTTTCAGAGAAACAAACATTTTAATAATTAGAGAACTAGTCAATGTTAAATTCTAAACCATCCTAATATGATAAAAATCAATATTACCCAAATTCATGTGCAGATTTAATACTATTCCACTAAAATTTTCAAGAGTATCATTTATAGAATTAGGAAAAAATGTAGAGTTCATATAGGAATAAAAATTCAGGAATGTCTAGGGAAACAATTAAAATAGAAAGGAGGTACAATAGTAAAGCATCTCAAATTTTATTTTAAAACAGTTATCAAAACTATTTGCTATTGGTGACAAATATAGAACAGGTTAATGGAATACATTGTTGTTTGTCCCTCATTCTCAAAGAGGACCATGACATCAGGAAGGTGATGTCATGACTTGCAAGTGAATTGGATTTAAGTGAGGGAGGGCTGTGCAAAGTTAACAGCCTCATTTTCTCTTCTGGTGCCATCTGGGTCCAGTGGCAGGGTATAGATCAGAATGACTGGAAATGGCCCCAGTGGAATACATAAGAAAAGCAAGAATAATTTATTCAAGCATTACTCAATTGACAGACACCTATGCCATTTAAAGTTCATTGCTACAACAAAACATACAACCATAAGTGTTTTTGGTTGTTTTGTATTTGAGTCCTTTCTGTTTTGACAGTATTCCTTTTGTGGTTTGTTGCTATGACACTAAGTAAATTGGTTTAGGTATTATAATTTTTTTTTAGAGTCATATTAACCTAGCACAAACCCAAGCATTTGATATCTTATCAATTATTTAGGTCTGTGTTTATTTCTGTAAGAGAAAAATCATAGTTCTATTACTATAAATGCTGTGTGTGCTGTGGTAAGTGAACTCCCAAATATTTTATACATTATGCAGTTATTTTAAATGAAATTTCTCTTTCTCTTCCAGCTGAGATTTGTTGGTAATTTGCATATAGATGATTTCTATTCATTTATTTTATATTTTGCTACTTTGCAGAAGTGACTAATTGTTTCAATTAATTTTAGGTGAATCTCTGAGGTTCTCTAAGCAAGACATCATTTCCTTTGCAAAAAGTGGTAAATTTATTTTCTCTTTTCCTATGTTTTTCCTTCAATTTGTTTTCTGGTCTCATTGCTATAGCTAATATTTTTTTTAGAAATACATCTCTAGCACATCTCCATTGTATATATGATTGTCTTGTCTTTTTATAAAATTGCTATTTACCATATTAAGAAAGCTTCAAATTAGTCTTTTTTTTTAACAGAATGGGATGTTACATTTTGTTTAAAATTTTTCACAGTTATTGATGTAATCATGTAATTTTGTTGTTATTCATATGTTCTATTGCATTTGTAGGTTTCTAACATTGAATCAATACTGCATTACTAATTTAAATCAAATTTGGTTGAAGTACCTAAACTTCTCTATCGCTGTTCTATCTATTGTTTCATTAATTTATTGGTTTGCAGTTGGTCAAAAGTTTCTAATACTTTCCTCTATTCTTCATTTATAATTGTATCTATTTTCATTTTTAGTGTTTAAAATGACTCATAGTTTATCTTTTAATTCAATGTATTCCTATTTTCTTCATTTTCAGAATTGCTTTTTTTATGTAGTTGGGATTTATTTTTTGCTTTTAAAAAGAATGTTAATTGCTTGCCCAACCATTTTTCTTTAACTTTTTGTTTAGAGTTATATATTTTTTCCCATAAAGTTTACTTTGTATTTCAAAATTTTGGTACATTGTCTCATTGTTACCATGTTCATGTTGAAATTATGTATTGTTTCATTGATTTGTTTCTTTACCTACATACTCTTTATGATTATGCAATTTACTCTCAATTTAAGTTTTACTCCTTTATTCAAATGTCTTTTATTGACCATAAGTTTCATTGTAAAGAGGTCAGTAAAATATGTGTTTAGTATTACTTTTTTATGCATTTTAATTAGTTTATAACAACCTAAGAAAATGTCTGTTTCTGCAAAGGTTCCATGCAAAATGGAGAAAAATATATTATTATAACCTTGATTCCAATTCAATATTTATCATCTCACTTTTCTAAAATGTTTATTCATACTTGTAACTTTTTATTTATCTTATTAGATATTTAGGTTTAGGTTTTGAGGAGGCATGTTGAAAGTCCTTTACTATTAATAGTTTTTCTGTCTTTTTCTGCCTATAATTCAATTAGCTATTCCATTAATTTCTTTGATATAATTTAGTTTCTATGTACACATACAAAGCAAATATTTATATAATTTATCTTCCGGTTCTTCAGTCATTTTTTAGTTGTGTCTGACTCTTTGTGACACAATTTAGGGTTTTCTTGGCAAATATACTGGAGTCATTTGCTATTTCCTTTTCTAGTTCACTTTACAGATGAAGAAACTGAGGCAAACAGGGTTAAGTGAGTAGCCCAGGGTCACACATCTGGTAAGTGTCTGAGGCAGGATTTGACCTCAGGTCTTTCTGACTCCAGGCCTAGCACTCTATCCACTGCACTACCTAGTTGCCCTTAGGCTACTCTATTTATTTGATTCTGTATGTTGTATATCAAATCTGTTCCACTGATTAGTCTTTCTTCTTTTCTTAACCAGAAGCAAATAGTTTTGAGGATTACTTCTTTGCAGTATTAATAGACATGTAGAACTGCTAGGCTCCCTTCCTTTCTACTATTTTTAAAAGAAATTTGTTTCTCTCAATATTCTTGACTTTTATTTTTCTGGATGAATTTTGTTATTTTTTTCAAGGTTCGTAAAGGAGTCCATTCCTAACTTCTATTTTATTTTTGTTATGACACTGAATAAGTAAATTAATTTAGGCATCATACTGTCATTTTCTCATTTTTCTAGCCTACCTCTGTGTGATTAATATTTCTTTAATTATTTTAAATTTCTAATACTATGAATATTGTTATGTAATAGTTCCTACATATGTATCTTGGTAGATGAATATTCAGGTCCTCTTCATTTTATTTCTGCTGAATTTAGCTGGTAATATGTAGAAATGTTTTATATGCTATAATTTTTCTAAAGTTGTGAGTCAGATGACTGACAGATCTGGGGTATAAAGTTGATCCACTTGAATTTCTTTTTAGAATTTATTCAATCCCTACTCAGACTGGACCATTTCTTGGACTGGTTACAAGGGAGAAGCAGAAGATTAGTTGGAGTAATTGCAAGGGGACCTAGACAGTACTGCTTCTTCCTACTGTGTAATCTTTGCTGATCTTGCCTATGGTTCCCTTGATTTGTTCATTGCCCCACTTATTTTGTACAATATTATTAATTAGTCTTGTAGTTTGCTCATATTACCTTTATTATTATTTTAATTACATTCTGATCCATAAAGGATGGCTTTTACTAATGATCTTTTATATTTATTTACAGTTTTGTTGCAAAACACCAATAGCAAAATACATTAAGGTATTACAGGATGTTGAGAACTCTGTAATGCTGCCATTTAGATAGTGCCATACATTCAACAAATCTAATTTTTCCAATCATCTTTTTAATTCTGTATTTTCTTTTTCTTTTTTATCTTTCTCTTGAATTTATCAAAATCTAATAGAACATTAACATCTACTATTTTGTTTTATATATTCTCTCTTTTCACAATTGCTATGAAATTGAATATGTAGATTTAATAATGCTTTTTCATTGTCTATAGTGCCTTTAAATACTGTATAGTCTGCTTCTTCTCTTAATATTATTATTATTGTTATTGTTAGGGCAGCTAGGAGTAGATAGGGTGCCAGGCCTGAAGTCAAGAAGGCTCATCTCTCTGAGTTCAAATCTGGCCTCAGACACTTACTAGCTATGTGGCCCTAGGCAAGTCACTTACCCCATTTGCCTCAGTTTCTCATCTGTAAAATGAGCTGGAGAAGGAAATGGCAAACTACTACTCCAGTATCTTTGCCAAGAAAACCCCAAAATGGGGTCACAGAGAGTCAGACATAACTAAAAATGAATAAATAAAAAAATATTTCTTATCTGATATCACGAGTTCAGTTCCTCCTTTTCTAAAGTCGTGTGAAGTGTAATATATATTTTTCCAATCTTTCATATTCAACCTGATTCTGTATGTTTTAATTATGATGTTTTGGGAAGCAATGTGGTTTAGTAGAAAGAGCTTTGGGTTTACAGTTAAAAGTCCTTAGATCTTATTTGTATCATATTTCTTGTGTGTCTTCAAGCAAATAACCAAATGTGGTCTCAGTTTCATGATGTGGAAAATGAAGAGGATTGGACTAGATAAACTTTATAGCTTCTTAAAGCTATGGACTTATACTATGATCTTATGCTTTTTGCCTAAAGCAATAAAAATCCATTTTCTTTCCTTATTAAGGAATTTTATTCTCATTTTGTTTTTTAGCTAGTGTGTTTGCTTGCATTTAATATTTTTATATTTAAGTTTTCCTTTCTAGTTTAACAGTACTGCAGTTTGTTTTGATTACACTAATCTGATTCTATTCTCTTTCCCATAATTCTTTCTGGTTCTATTATTCTCTCTAATTCCAATTCAAATTTCCTTGAGTTTACCTTTAACATTATTCTCTATCTTCACTGTCTTAGTCTCAAATTTGTTTTATCCTTCCCTTTTCCAGCTCAGACAAAACTGGCACTAATCCTCCCTGCCCCTCTTCCCAACACCACTTTATCCATTACTCTTTCATTGATATTCATATGAAATGCCACTTAAGAAATGATGTTTTTGTTTCATGTCTTCTTTTTTACTCTATATATTTTCTAAGATACTGTCTAGACCAAATCTATTCCTAAAAATGTTAAATTTTGATGGAGTCTGGATAGACAGTGTTTTGTCACCCTATGAGAGGGATACCTATCTATCCTGTTCCTTGTCTTTTTCCTTGTCACATCTATTTTGAAATCATGCTACCCTCTTTTTGACCTCAGATTGTGCTGACTTACCAAAGGGCTCTGAAAATTTAAAGGATCAGTGCTGCTACCCAACCCCATTCTAACCATGAAATACTGAATACACAATCTCACTTTGTAGTCAAAGAAAAAGGAAAGCTACTGCTGTCCTACTGTGATTAGCAATTAAATCAGAGAACCACCTTTAGAGTCAGAGTAACAGAGCTTCTGGCCTAGCATTTTCCTGATGCTAGGAGTTGAGTCTATAATCCTGCTCTGTGGTTAGAGCAATAGCGTTCTGACTCTATTCAGAGACCCTTTGAACCAATGAGTCCCTGTTCAATTTTCTCTGAGCCATATCTCTCCCTCCATGACAATCACTTTTTTCCCCACTAGGCTGAGTTAGTACTGGAAAACATGACCCAGTCATGAAATAGTTAGGTAGAGAGATTAATAAGGCATTTATTAAGTGCTTACTATATACTAAGCATTGTGCTAAGTAATGGGAATACAAATATAAGAAAAAGGCAGTACTTGCCCTCAAGAAGCTTCCATTATATCAACCTAATATTTCTTACTCTAGTTCCCAGCAGAGTACTTTAAATGGTCTCTTTTTCTACTTCTGTCATCTGTGGGGAATCAATTCAAGATGCTTTCAGCTCCCTTTCTGCTAGTGAAATATAGCCCATACACCTCTGTGATTTCCCATCAATGTTTTATTTCACCTCTACCTCCTTCCCTCAAAGATAAACAAGAATATAAAAGTCCTTCAACTACCTCTCTCCATTATTGACCAGTCTTTCCACAAGCTTCTGTATTCTACTCTTCTCTCTCTTTCTTATGTAAGTTCCTCTGTATTATCAATCCAATCCAATAAACTTTTATTAAGCTCTTGCTACGTGCAAGGAATTGTTCGAGTGCTGGGGTGTGAAATTAATAAAAAGAAAGTCTGTCTCTGCCCTCAAAGAGCTTACAATCTAAAGGGGGAGATAAACTCTAAAGGAGTCAGGAAAGTGGTGGGGGTGGGATGCATAAATGGGACATCTTGTCCCTGGTCAGGGGCATCTTTTCTGTGAAGTTGAAGCCAGTGAGAGCAGCGGAACAAAGTAGAGTAATCTGAAAGTCCAGTTTCTGCCCTTTATCTAAAGCAAGGTATTTGGAGGAGTTTGGCACTTTGATTTGTAGACCTCCCAAGCAGAGGGAGGATGCTGAGGGAGGTGGTATCAATCAAAACCTGAATCAGCAGACTGGTGCTGAATTTAGAAATGCTGATCTTATAAAGGAAGAGGCATTTTGTTCCATAGAGTTGAAACCAGGCAGGGTAACAGATGTAAAGTGGAGTATTTATTCTCTTTGTTTTCTTGTTCTCTTTATTTTTTCTATTAAATATTTTTATTAGATATGTTAGTCCATTAATACTCATTCTTTACCTTCTCAGTTCTTGTGTTTTCATATACACATGTACATGTGTATGTATGTTTGTGTGAATAAAGTAAAACCACACACAGAGAAACTCAAAGACAACCCCACTAAAGGCTGTGGTGACAGAATCAGCATGGGTTCATCAAGAGAACATCAGACTAACTTCCTTCTCTTTTTTTCCTTAACAGACTTGTTAGATTATGGAAATTACTGAGACTTGGTCTACCTGGATTTCAGCAAAGTACTTGGGAAAAAAAATAGTTTTTCAAGTGCAGCAATTTGTGTACTGGATCATTCTCCCATTCCCCACTAGCTCAGCCAGCTTGTATTCAGAGAACTTTGGCTATTCCTCCCTTTGGAGTTTTAAGATTACCTTTTAGGGGATGGTGGTCGTTTCTCTATAATTACCATAAATTCAGTATGTTCCCCTAATTTCAATTACCAATCATTTCCTCAATGTCATTGAATCAGTTAACATCTCCCCACTTTCTATTAACTCATTAATATTAATTATTTTTTACAAAGTGATATTTAATGAAAAAATATAGCAAGGACCTAAGTAGAACACCATCCAAAACAGAAAGCATGTACTCTCCTCTACTCCCTTGGTGTTTTCTGTCCCATCCAGTTTACTTCTTGGTATATGACAAATGATGGTTGAATCATTTCTTCCTTACTTAGGATGCTGTGTCTTAGTTGATGGTTGATTCATTGATGGGCTGAGTCAAGCAGGTCATTTCTTTTTATGACTTCAAACTAGACAGTGCAGCTACCATCAGACTTTGCTATATTCTCCAGTTGCTAGACCTCCAGTTTCTTCCAATCTTTCAATGCTCTCAAGGTTATAGCTTGGTCTGTTTTGACTCCAACATATTTAAGATCAAAACATAATACATATAAAAGAGAGAGAAACAGAGATGGCATCATTCATTTCTAGACACATTAGCCAGTTAGAGAGAGAAAAAAAATGAAAGGCAAAAGAAATCGAACTGTTGCTGCCTCTGCTGCTCTTCCCTCTCCCACCCCCTAATTGCTTGTAGCAGTTCTTGCTTCATTCACCATGAGAGGAGAGAAGGTTCATCAGTTCTAAATCTTTGTATACCACTCAGTTCTGACTCAGAAGCCAATTAAAGGGAATTTTGTTACCACTCCAAAAAAAGAGAATACTTGCCAATGATCTGATATGGAGAACATATAGAGCTCTTATATTACACATTTCCAAAAATAGACTTACCAAGTCTTCACATGGATATGTAGTAGGCAGAAAATTCTGTGCATGCTCTATGGACTAGCCCCTCATTGGCTGGTCCTTCTGTTATTTTAGTAATGCTAGGTGGAGGGGGAAAGGAAATAAAAACTTACTCAATGACTAAAACCAAAGAGTAGTGGTTAGTGCATCAATGGCAAACTGATGGTATTGTGTTGGAGATCTTTATTTGACTCTGTGTTGTTCAACAGACATTTCTATCAGATAAATTCCAATGTGAACTCCTTGAGGACATGGAATGCTTTTTGCCTTTCTTTTTATTCCCAGGCTAAAGTGAATAAATGAATAAATAAAAGCTTGATGATTGACAGTTTGAATGAAAGTATAGATGACAAGATTATCAGCTTTTCTACAGATACAAATGTACATGGAGTAACTAAAATATTTTGTGACAGAGTCAAGACCCGAAAACTTTGTGATAAGCTGAAATAATGGTCCAATTATGAAAATCAAATTAAGAATTGCCAGATCAGAGAGAAATCTCTAGACAACTTTTCATATGAAAAAAAATCAGGCATTTTGGTGTTCTGTAGGTAAAATATGTGCCAAGATTGAAACACCAGCCAAAAAAGCCCTTTTGAAGTTAGGCTGAATTAATAGAAGTTTAAAGTCCAGAACAGGAGAAGTAATGATGTGATTGTATTGTACCCTTATTATGACAACTTGAGTATTGTATTCTATTCCATTCACTATATTTTAAGAAAGGTACATAACCTGTAGCATATATAGAAGAGGGGTGACTAGTATAGTGAGATGACTAAAGATCACCCCATATGAGGCTTGGTTTAAAAAAAAAGTCCAAAGAAGTTGAGGCTGCTTTCAGAGTTAATGTTTCTTCATTATTAGAGGTCTTCAAGCAGGCCATGGATGGCCAATTTTAGGGAATTCCAGGAATCTTTGTTTAGGTACAAATTTGATTTGATGATCTCTGAAGTAACTTAGATTCTTTGATTATATAAACTATGTAACCTTAACCAGGTACATCCAACTGAAAACAATCAGAATTCCATATAGGTAGAATTTTAATAAGCAAATCTACTGCAGTTCATTTATCTTCAGGTTAACGTGCTACAAAACTATTATGGTGTAGCTGTGAAATACCTCTATTAGCTTATAATTCCTGGTGTCCACTAAGGACAAATAAAGTCTTTTGAAGATGAAAACATGATAAAAATTATTGTTACAAAAATTCAAGCCTAATATATCACTCATTAGTATTCAAATGCTAAGTCTTCTACTCCAAATGGATCTGAACTGTTTAACCACAGGTTCCTGCACAAATGTATATGTGTCCAATTGGGCATAACTAATGAAAATGAATGTTTTTGATTTGTTTACAATGAACTCATTTACCCAGAAAACGTAGATTTCTAGAAGTGAGTTTCTCATTGAGACTGAACTCTTTGAAAGAGTAGTGGACTTCTCTCAAATAGGCCATTTGTCAATTTGTCTTTCCATGCCTCATAGATCTATCCAAACACATTAATTCTAGTTCACATATAAGAAAGACAGGAATAGAAGCTAACATCCATTTCTCATTTCTGGGAGGCATTTTTACTCTCTTAGCCTAAGTAAAAATGTTAGCTATTTCTGGCAATTTCGAACATTTCTCTTAGTTGAGTAGGTAGCTTGTAGCGAGTTCCTAGGTAGGGAAGAAATGGGTCATTCTGGTAGTTTTGATGAACATCTGCAGGATGTGATGTGACCTAATGATTATCACAGTTCTAGTCCACTGCAATTAGATACTGTACAGAAAAATGAGGGGAAAAGAGTGACTCATTTTTTCTTGGTGACCTCTCGCCTAACTGAGAATTTGCTTTTGATGGTTCTTTCTTTCAAGTGTAATTAACCTTATAGTCATGTAACCAAGTTGTATGTGATGCCAGAAAAAAATAAAAATGAATCATTATAGGAAATGTCCCAATTGGTTTAGCGAATCAGTGGTCCATATTACCACCCTGGACAATTCACCAATGAGTCATCAGTTCTGCCTTCCTGGACTTCTTAGCAGCCTATTCAAATCATTTGTAGCTTCTTGGTCAAGGTCATCATTGCTGATCCAAAGAATTAAATTTCAAGACTTGCATTGTGTGAGGGAATCCCTGGCATTCTACATTGTGCTTTCGTTTTTCAAATATAAGCTCCTTTAAAATTGAAATGCTCTTATTTTTTGTATTTCTATCCCTTTCACCAAGTATAGTGTCTGGTATATGGTATTACTGTCTGATCTGTTCTAACTGCTACCAATACCTCTGGCTAATTACCAAACTGGACCTCATTTTATGGATAATCTTTTTGAAATATCAATCATTTTCAGAGCTTTAGAAAATTATTACAAGTTTTATGGGTGTTAGTGTCCAATATGCCCAGTAGCTTCCAATTTGGCCTGAAAGCACCTGCAGGAACTCACAGATGAGAAGTTACTTCCCTGGTGATGCCACAAAGGTTGAGCATCGTTATCTGTACAATTTGTGGTCAGTCAGATTTAACAAAAATAACAGAGGATGAAGATAAAAACATGGCACAGTCCAGTACGAATGACATCAGAAACACTGAAGATCAAAATAAACTTATTTTTCCAAAGAACCTTAAAATAGACAAAAAAGTTTTAAAAATATTGAAGAAAAGTAGATTAGTAGAACTATTCAGGATAGATGGAATCATCATAAAGGAAGTTAGAGAGAAGTTATAATTTCAATTCTTAATTTATCTGTTTCTTCTTGTAAGGAAGATGAATTTTAGACTAGAAATGGTAGAACAAAAATATTTAATGAGAACAATAATGGGGAAAATAGCAAAAAATAATACCTAGCTGCCCTTGATATGTACAAGTCAAGATGTCAAAATGAACCACATCCTAGAATATTAAAGAATTGGTAGGTAGCTTTTCTGAGCCATTTCCATAATGAGCTTTTCCATAAGGAATAATTATGGAAAATGGGACAGTTACTATAAGATCAGAAAAGGATAAACATTATCTCAATTTTCATAAAAGAGAACCTGGTGGAGTCTGCAAGCTATGGATAAGTGAGTTTCACTTTGATTCTAAGAAACTTATAGAATTTATTATTAAGGTATTGTTAATGAACATCTGGAAACAGAAGAAGTCATAACAAGCTAGAACATCTTCATAAAAAACCAGGCATGCTCAAATTGAAGCCCCTTTTCTTTTTTTTTTTTTAATGTGTGTGTGTGTGTGTGTGTTTTTAAAAGACAATTGGGGTTAAGTGACTTTCCCAGGGTCACACAGCTAGTAAGTGTCAAGTGTTTGGTCTGAGGCCGGATTTTAACTCAGGTCCTCCTGACTTCAGAGATGGGGCTCTATTCACTGTACCACCTAGCTGCCCCCATCCCTTTTCTTTATATAACTGGTGGGAGAATACAGTTTCTCTATATTTGAATAAGGCATTCAATGAATTCTCTCATACTACTTTTTATGGAGAAAATTGAACAATTTAAACAATAGAGTTATAGCTTCTGACTGACAAGTCCCAAAAAGTAGCTATTAATCATCATGTAGATTATTAATGTCAGCTTGGAAGGAGACCTCTACTTGATTACCCCACAGAACTGTGCTTGCCCCTGTGTGGTTTAACATTTTAACCCATGGTTTGGATGAGGAAATAGATAGGCATACTTATCAAATTTGCAGAAGATGGAAGGGTAGAAGAAGTTGCTAATAAATCATATGACAGAACCAACCAAGGTTCGAACATAATTCAACAGGCTCTTAAATTGTGCTGAATCTAATAATATGAAACTTTAATAGACATAAATGTGAGGCCTTACATATAAGGTTAAAATATCAAAACAAACTCAAGATGGAGGAGTTAAGTTCAGATATTAATTTGCATGGAAAAGATATGGGAATTTTAGTAGCATGAGTTAAATATGTATTAACAGTGTCATATGGAATCCATAAAAGCTCATATAATCTTCATAAGAAAGAGGCATATTATACAGGTCTAGGCATATGTACTTTGTTCTGGTAAGACCGCCCTTGGAATGCTCAATTCTGGGCACCCTATTTTAAGAAAGACATTGATAAGCTGCAGCACATATAATAGAGAAGGAACGGGGAGGGTGGGGGGGAACGCCTAATAGCTATTCAAATGTGGGATGGAATGTCTTAAGAGACAAGACAATGTGGTCTCTGTCAATGGACATCTCCAAAATGAGTATGAAGGATCATTTTAGGTTGATGTTTTGCATTTCTTCTCGTTAAGGTATGTAATTGAATAGGTAGCATCTGAGAACCTTTCTAACTTTGTCATTCTGGAATTTCATGAAGATAATCCACCAATATGCCCCTAAATTAGTCATTATACTTGTAAACTCTTCAATAGAAAAGTTAGTAACACAAGATAAATTATTTTAATGGGAAAGAAATAACCTCAAACAAGCAAATTATTTATTCTTTTTGATTCCAGAGATATAGGTTATCAGAGTTGGAAGAAGGAAACTTAGAGATCATAAGGGAATGTGTCCAAGAAAAGCAAAGTAATTTGGTCTGGGCTAAATGGCAGAGACAGACCTAGAAAACAAGATGTCCAGACAACCAAATCAGTGATCTTTCCATTGTCATTAAGGATTGCTAAGGGTTCTTCAGTGAATTGATCCTTGAGGCAAACCCATTATTTTTCTCTCATTCCTTGAAATTGTAGGTATTTATTTTCCCATAGATATATAATATTTATCATTATTTCATTATTTTGCATTAGAAAAACAAAGGTAGTATATCTACCTCAGATTAAAATGAAGGCATTTATTTTGCTTGGATTTTAAGAACTTTGCTGGAAAAATGCTTGGAAATATTCCTAACTGCTTCATAAATGTTTTTTTTTTTAGATTTTGAACTCTGGTTTTAGTAGAATTAGAGTTTAATTTAGATATTACCACCTCTTTAATCCTAGCCAAATTGGATTAATGAAATTTCTGCAGAAGATTTGATAAAACTATGAATTATATCTTCCACTGGCAGAAATTCCTAACAAGTAAAATACACATTGTCACTGTGAGGTACTCATAACAGGGCTGAGAAAACTGAGCCTTTTCATTTTTTGTGTGTGTTTTAGAGGTTTTTTATTTTTTAGAAAATGGAGCCTTATAGACATTTAATATTAAATACAAAAATAAAATACTGTAACACATATCCTTTAAGCCTTTTTTTCAAAATATATGGATGAATAATCTTTTCTTTAGGCCAAATATTCTTCTGCCACCTCAGGTGGCCTGAGATTTCATTAGCTTTAGATTTAGAATGCCTCTGAGCCCTCACCAGCATATTTTAATGACATTTTAACTTATCAAAAGCCTACTGTAAAAAAAGTCCTAGGAAAAATGCTATCTGGGGATTATTTATGTTTCTAATAAACCAATAGTTTGATTAACAGAGCAATAAATTGTTTTGGAAATCTATCACAGATGTTGGACTTTATGTGGTATTTAAAGTAGGCTTATGCTCGAATCTTACCTTTTGTCCTTTGCCAAATCTATTAGCACAAGTTTGAAAATGATCCCTTTGATTACTTCTTATTCCAAAGATTTCATGTGATGTTTATCTAATTTTTGACCACTTCTAATATCTCATATCCAAATGAGCATGATAAATTTCATTTAGAAAATAGCTGATAATGAATTGTTTGCCCTGAATAGTAAATATACTTAGATTAACAATTGCAAACTCCATGAAAATCTTTTCCTTGTGTAATGTATTGATGTAGTCAAGAAAGTACCATAACTGCACTACATGTCTTTGGTACTACCCCATCTTGTTAAATCAACTCAGATTTCCAATTTCTAAAGTGAGATAGCAAAAAAACAAAACAAAACAAAACAAAACAAAAAACCCAAAACTTTGCTGAACATTTAAAGTTATTCACAAAAATCATACATTAAAGTCACACATGCAATCCATTTCACTTTTTTGACTAATTAAGATTTGATTTGATTGCCATATCATTCATGAGAATAACATTGTTTCCCCATAAGAAAAACAAACACCTATCCATCAGATTGTGACATTAGTTCACAAAAGGCCTAAAAATTAAAAGGCAGGGGAGGGTTGACATAGTCCTGGACTAATTTGTGTGACTGATGTTGCATTTCTTGGCCAATCAGTCAGTGCAGTTCAACTCTTCAGGAATTTCATGAAGGACTGATCCCAGGACAGCAGCCAAGGGCAAAGAGCTCTTTGGCTCACTCCATAGACCACTGGGCTCTTCATTTTATGACTGGGAAAATTTAAAGGATACATTGCAGTTTACAAGGGTAGAGTTTCAGCTGTTACGAAGAACAAACACACAACCTGAGATCCTTTGCCCTAGAATCATTAAAGTTCTTAAATGTACCATTAATAAAATATACTTTTGGATGCCTTTTATCAGGCTTAAATGAACTGACCATTTTTGCAAAGGGAACATATCATTTTAGTAAATTTGGCAAAGTGTTTCTGGCAATTAAGAGTCCAGCAGCAAGTTGACATTTTATCTAAAAACAGTATCCCAATCTACACAATTCAACACTAGTTGATGTTTGCTCAACAGGTCATGAAATGACAGACTTCATCCCCTTACACTAGTTGGCTAGATGCTTGACCTATCTGGCTAACTGAACTGGCATGTTTTGTCATTTTCTAGGTATTATTATAGTATATTTTGAAACAACTAAAAAGCAATTCTAGAATAATTCGGTCAAGACAGTCAAACTAAAATTTTAGAGATACTCTTGCATTTGTAGTTTCAGACTTAAGCGTTTTTTATAGAAATGAATCAAATAGTATAGTTCTTGAAGACTGAATCTTCTCTGATTCTGAGAGTACTCACATTCACCAAAGGCAGGTAAATATAGTGGAAAAACTCTGGATCTGCTGTTAGAAAATCTTAGTTAATACCTGCTATGACACAGTAGCTTTGTGACCAAGACACCATTTCTTAAGCTATATGGACCTCAGGTTCCTTATCTGTAAAATTGGTATCAGAAAGACATTATTTCCCTCCTGGGGTGGTTGTAGGAAAAGCCCTAGTAAACCTTAAAGGATTATATAAATGTTAGAATAGAAAGTAAGCTTCTTGAGGAAAGGGGATATTTTTGGTTTTGTCTTTGTTTCCCCAGAACCTTGTACAGAGCACTTGCACAAAATAGTTACTGCATAGATTATTTTCATATCAAGTTGGAACTGAGAATTATTTTAATTTTTATATTATGCTTCACTATTACAAGTTGGATAAGTTTATTTTTAGATTTCAATTAGCTTTCCTGATAGGCTTTAACATCATGTCTCTGTGAGAATACTTTAGAAAATACAAATATCTCTTTTTCCCAAGGTTTCAACATTCTGATTCTCCCTCCTTCTCTCTCTCTCTCTCTCTCTCTCTCTCTCTCTCTCTCTCTCTCTCTCTCTCTCTCTCTCTCTCCATGACAAAGTTATTTTTACAGTGACAAGGGCAGTATAACCATTTTAATTTTATGCAACATGAACAAATCAGCTTCTGAATTGCCTGGCCCAAATAAAAAAAAGGTGGGGATTTATTATTATTTTTTTTCTGATGTGGTGAAAAGAGAGATAAACTTGGAGTCAGGAAAACTGAGTTATAAAATTCAGCTCTGATACTTCCTATCTGAGTGACCATATGCAAATATCTTAATCTTCTGAGTTTTAGTTTTCTCATCAATAATATGATGATCATAGTATTCACTGATGCAATGTAGTCTGGTTGAAAAAGTCTTAGATTCAAAACAAACTGTACATGTTCAAATACTGGCTCTGTCAGCTGTTTATTAAGTATTTGACCTAGGAAAGGTCACTTCATTTTTGTGGGCCTCAGTTATCCTGTCTGCAAAAGAGTAGGTTGGCTTAAATGATCCCTTTCAGCTCTAATTTCCATCATTCACTTATATGATAGACCTCTGTATGTACATATACCACCTACTAATTTGTACAACCATGTCTCACTGATCTGGGAACCTTTTAAATAGCTTTTTGAAAGTTATATTCTCAAAGTGTTCATTAGTTGTTATAATAATTGAAAAGCCACTGATTTGATGATATTCTCTGCCAAGACTCCACATGTAGGAAAATCATTTTGAAAACAAAACAATACAAAATTGTACCTCATTGTCCAACTCCCTAAGAACATATGCTTGAGTTAAAAAAAAAATAAAAGGAAAATAGGTGGTTGAACCCATTTATCATTATAAATTTGAATGACAGTTACCGAGATAAAATAGTAGGATTAAATATACTGTCAGATAACTACTTAATAAAATGTGTATTTCTTAGATCAACCCTAGGGATAAACATTCTGGGATTGTGATAAAATTGATCATTTCCACTTTAAACTTATCCTGACCCTTGATTTTATAGATTTTTTTTTTTTGCTGTGATCATATACATTACATACTGGTAGTACCAGTAATTTCATCTAATTATCAAACCACTTACCTTAATTAAGTCTTCAGGTGAATAGAGAGCTAACCTTGGCAATAAGGAGACATCTGGACTCTTACACATATTAGCTGTATGACCCTGGGTGAGTCACATAACATCTTAGTGCCCCCTGTAATTCGGTTATGTCTGTAAGTCTGAACAGGGGCTAATCTGCAGTGGTTAAGTTTCTGTGCAGAGGCAGCAGTTCTCCCACCAGTGAAATCAAAGGTCTGATATGAAAACAAGGCTACAATGTTTATATAAATAGTAGACTATTGAGCAGCCCACTACTAAAGATGCAAATTCTCTATTACTCCAAAATTATAAGCAAATTATCCTAACATACCTTCAAAACTATGTATCAGCTTTCTTCTAAAAAAATTGCATTATAGACTCCATCATCCTCTCTGTAACCGAGGTTTAGTCTTTGGTTAGCCTTGATTATTCAGTCTCATTCTCTACAATCAGACTGCTATCAAGTCCAGAAGTAGAACTATCTCCAAATCTTTTGTGCCTCCCCCTTCCTCTTTGACTCCTATTGCTACCACTTTAGGTCAGGCTCACAGATTGTTGTAATATCCTCCTATTTCTTCTCCATTCTCTAATTCATCTTTTACAGGCTACCAGTATAATCTTTTTAATACACAGATGTAGTTCATGCTGCTTTTCTACTGAAAAAAAAATGCTTAATGAATAAAATATGTATATCTTAAACTGATATTAAAAGTCCCCAAACAGGGCAACTAGGTGGTGCAGTGAATAGAGCACTGGCCCTGGAGTCAGGAGGACCTGAGTGCAAATCCAGCCTCAGACATATGATACTCACTAGCTGTATGACCCTGGGCAAGTCACTTAACCCCAATTGCCTCATCAAAAAAAAAAGTCCTCAAAAATCTGTCTCTACCTTTCATTTTCAGCTTTATTTCATAGTACTTTTATTTTTGTGTTCTGTATTTCAGAGAATCAGAGAATGAGTGTTGTAAAAGTGCTTTAGCACTCAGTCATCAAGGTCAACTTAGATCTGAGTAGGATTTTTTTTTGAATTGAGGGGTCCTCAAGCATTATGGTGCAAGCTTCTTATTTCTGCTACTGGGGAAGCTGAGTACACTGTGTATCTTCAGTAAGCACAGCACCAATATGATGAGTCACTGAGAGTGGTGGAAGAGGGGGAGAGACGGGGTTGCATAAGCCACCAGACTGTCTAAAGAGGGAAAAACTGGCCCAAGCTAGAAGATAAGCAAATCAGAGATGCCATGACGCTCAGCAGCTAAGATTCTAGTAGCCACTGAACTTCCAGCCTTGGCTAGGTAGGGAGACCCAACTTCATAAAACATCAACCAAACAAAAAGCCCTTAAGTGATTATCGAAGATTTTCTTGAGAACCTGTAGCTCACAGTAACAAACAGAAGCAAAATGTTCTCCCCATTTTTTGTTAATTTTTAAAATTACGTATATTTTATTTTCTTAAATCAACCAAGAGCTGCCTTCTCACTCTCCTACCCCAACCCCCAATTAAGAACACAACAATAACAAAACTCCTTACAATCATGCATGATCATTTAAGTTCCTTTCCTAGGTTTGGGTCTGAGGAAGAGTAGACTGTTGCTAGACTCTGTCCCTATTAGCCAGTGGAAAGTTCTGTTAGGTCAGAGCAGCAGAATTACAGGCTCCCCCATGGTGTGCAAAGCCAATTTTCATTATTCTTCCGCGGGCTGGGTTAGAGGCTAGAAGTAAGATCCTGCTGAGTCTGAAGTCTGAGTCAAACTGCTGATGCTTGTTCCTGAACTTTTTTTTTCTTTAATATACCACCTGAGGCCTTCCTTGCCCAGGTCTCCTACTCACTCTGCCCTGGATCTATGATCCAAAACTGGGTAGTGAACAACAAAGCTGTCAGCTCACAGCTGTCCCCATCAGGCAATGGCCTGGTATGGATCTGGGAGTAGTGTGTCCAGGGTCCAACAGGAATCTCCTTTTACTCTGGTGCAAAGACCCTCCCTGGGCACATTGCTGTGCACTGCATGCTTCTAGTCTGACCCCATCTCAAGTATATAAAGAGTCTCCTGTCTGTCTATGCAAGCTGGGCTGGACAAAGTACTCTGTGTGACTTCTTCCAGATTTTGGCATCATTATTTGGTCTGGCACTTTTTCTATACTATTTGGAGGCATTTGTGGATGAGAGCTTACCACATTGCTCCTATCACTCCATCATTTTGACTCCACCTCAGACTCCTCTTTTTTTCATGGTTCTAATTCCCAGGAAGTTCAAACTTACATTGGGCCTAATTCTACCATTGTGTGTCTTTCACCATTACTGCTAGTTTTGCCCTTTTCTGACAAGAAAACAAGCCTGATAATCAATTTTCCACATAGAAATCTCTCAAAAAATTGAAAGCAGCTATCAACTCATTGTCTTCTATTCTCTATGATAAACATTCTCAGTTTTTTCAATGAGTCCTCATATCTCCAGGACCCTCATCACTATCATCCTCCTCTGGATATACTCTGAATTTTCCACATCCTTCCTAAAATGTTGGTACTAAGAACTGAACACAATGCTCTGGATATATTCTAAACAGGACAAAATACTATCACCTGCTGTCAGGACAAGGTACTATCATCATCTTTCTGTTGGATATAATATCTAAAACTTTAATGTAAGTTTTTATCAGCTCTTAAGTTTATGATACTGTACTGTTGATTAGTGTCTAGCTTGCAGTCTACTAAAAATCTGAGACTTAGTCATTTAAATTGTTGACTATCCAGGTATTATTCATCTTTTAAAGAATGTAGAGTTGATTTTCATCAATCTAAATTTAAGTTTGTACATTTTTATACATTACATTTCTTCTTAAAGATTTTTTACTAGACTCCTTTTTTTTCCCTGTTCATTTCAGCTCTTTTTATATCATGACAGCTAGCAGGAGGGAAAGAGAGCAACTTTCTCTATTAGAGGATTTTGGGTTTATTCTTAGCTTTAGCTCAGAAAAAAATCAAAAACCCTTTGTGATGCTAAGAACAAAAAAGCCAGAATTGCCTTCTATATATCAAATATATATGTATATGTATGTATATGTATATATCAATTAAGTTCATTTCGGAATTAAGGGTTATACAAAAATAATAAATGAGTATGTTTCCCCCCTCTGGTTACTATGTGTTATTAGTATTATTTAAAATAATCAGCAGAAATAACAATTGGACAGACATAAAACTATTCAATCTTAGAAATGGATGAGAGCTTTTTTCCTCACAATTTTTAGTGCTGAAGCCAATTTTACATAGTAGCAAATTGTGTTGTTCTGAAGAAACAGGCCAAGCATTTAAGCTTCTGTACATTAATGACTGTTAAAAATTCTTTAATCATCTTATACTGTAGTTCAGAGTTTTACTTCTTTGAAGCAAATCTATGTTCCTTGCTTCATGTTAATGTATATTTGACGAAAACTGCCATCTAATAGAATTGTATCCTCTCTTTAGCAGATTAGACTTCCTAAGGACATCAAAATTTGCTTAAATTCATAAAATGAAGCAAGTCTCTGTATTATAATGTCCAAAACAAAATGCCATGAGTTGGGATAAAAATTTCCTTTGTTTTGTTGTGCTGTTTTATAGGTAGAGATAAATGACTTTTTTTTAAAGAGATTCAGTCATGAGTCAGACAACAGTAGAAAACCTCTGAAGTCCCTTTGAATTGCGAAAATCTAAGGCTTTGTGATTCTGTGAAATAATGTATTTTAATGACTGTTCTTTTCCTTTCTGAATGTTTATGTAACATCCATTTAATTAGATATTCTAACTTGTTTTTTTGCCACCAGTTAAGCTCACTGGTCTGTAATCTAAGGCTTTACTTTTTCTTTCTTTTCTTTCTTTTTTTTTCTTTTTTAGGCAACTGAAGTTAAGACTTGCCCAGGGTCACACAGCTAGTGTCAAGTGTTTGGCCTGAGGCCAGATTTGAACTCAGGTCCTCCTGAATTCAGGCCGGTGCTCTATCCACTGTGCCACCTAGCTGCCCCTACTTTTTCTTTTAAAAAATAAATTAAAAAAATAAAAAAATAAATCACCACATTTTTCCTTCTCCAGTCCTGTGGTACTTCTTTCTTTCTGGTCTAGATAATCCTTGTCTTTTTTTTTTCCTATGGCATTATCTTAAATCATTATTGATAGCCCAGATTTTTTTAAGTTCAATTTTGTGCCAGCCCCTCATTTTAACTTTACATTAATCTTTATTTTGCAGGTAAGTTTCTTGTAAACAACATATTTGTGGATTCTACTTCCCAATCCACTTTGCTATCCTTTTCCATTTAATGGTTGAGTTTGCTCCATTCACCCATGATTATTGCATATTTCCATCTATCCTTCCCTCTTAAACTTTGCCTTATCTTTGCTCCTACTTACAAATAAGCAGGAGTTGGTTGAAGGTAAGGAGTTTACCTGAGACTTGTGATCTTTTAAGTGATGTAACCTATTTCCCCTCTATTATCTTTTCCTAATGCCACCCTGATCTCAAAATTTACTTGTTTACTCTTTTAATTTTTAATCCTTCCTTCACATTTCTCCTTGGTAGCTTTTTTTTTATCCTGTTGCTCCTCAAAGTTTCTCATTGTTTATGTGTTGTAACCTACTCACACACTCAGTGGTCTTTTGATTATCCTGTGTAGTATTTTATTTTTAAATTTTTTTATGTTACCTTATTCCATATTTTACTCCACATAGCTGAAGAATTTGACTTGTGCTTCTTCACAGGAAAGAGCAAATGGATGAATAAGATTTGCTGTCCAGATTACAACTTGCATTACAACCTATAAAATTTATCCATTATTATGCCTGTCTGGGACTGACAACACAAAGGATAATAGGTTGTAACCAAAATTGAAAATGAGGAGGCAGTGAGTGGGATTGCCTTTGGAAAACTGCAAAGTTCTTTTAGTGACCCTAAATTCCCTATGAAAACAAAGGTCTGATACCTATTTCTTTTGAAATATTCCCATTTCATTTGAAAATATAAGCTGATCAAAAATTTTTCTCAGAATAGTCCCCTTTATTTAATGACTCCTTTTCTGGAAGATCAGAATTCTTTCTATTGGCTTGTTCAGGATTTCATCCATGTGAATTTTCTATCCCTCATTGACTGACATATTTTATAGAGTTTGTATGCTACCAATATTTTCTCTGAAATCCCTGACATATACATTTTGAATTCTAGATTTCCTTTCCAACTATTATGACTGCCTGCCTTCTACTTTACTATCATCAATTCTAAGATTTAATTGTCACTTCTTCCCAAGGCTTAGTTAGTGTATATGCTAGTAAATGATTCTAGCATATTGGATCACTCAGGCTCACAAAAGCAGATACTCTTATACTTTTATCTACTTTTTGAAGAATGAAGATATTATTAAGAAAAATAAAAAACATTGACTGCTTTGCTCTTCAGTAAGATTGAATATATGTATCTTAGGGCAGGGACTATTTCAATTTAGTCTTTGCACCACAATCATTCATTGATTAATTGATAACAAGAGCTACAGAAAAATCTAGATAATTGAGGGCTGTCATCAATATTACATCCTACATCTGTGTCAAATTGGGTAATGATTCCCGAAGTCCTTATCTATTTCTACCTGTCAAGGTGATCAGTAGGCTCCCCTCACAACATCTTTGCTGATTCTGCATCCATTGATTTTCATTCACGTGTCCTATACCACGCTTTTCCATTCTGGTTCTAATATTTCTGCACATGGGGATATTTTCTTAATATATGCTTAATTCTTATGCTTATATTGTTTGTGTGTGTACTACTCTCCCATACATTCTGTTACTCCTGAAAAAAGATAAGAAAAATTCCTTCATAATAATATTCTGATCGTGATTTATATCTGACAAAGTATAAGTTATTATATTTACAGTAATGATTTTACACTCTTATATAACTTTTGACAGCATCTTTACATTACCTTCTTTATTACCTGTATGATGCTAGGGTAGATTAGAATCATTGTTTTAGAGTTGCTAGTGACTTCAGATGACATGTGAAAGTCCTTCATTTCGCAGATGAGGAAAACTGAGATCTAGGGGAAATGAATGACTTGTTCAAGATACTACCTATAGGAAAGTATTAGAAGCAGGACTGAACCAAAGTTGGCCCATTAATTCTGTAGCCAGTGGTCTTTCCACTGTATTATTGATATGTGCATTGATACCTGAGGCCATGGGTTGTAATCCTGGCTCTCTCCTTAAATCTTGTTATCCATGAATTACTGGGCCTTTATAACCCTATTTTTCTAATACTATACTAATTTCTATGATATATTGTTTGGCAGAAATATATAGTAGATTTGATTTCTCTCTTTCCATTTTCCTTTTAAAGTCCCCTTAATCTGATTTAGGAGGCTTTCTGCAAAATTATTTTTACCAGTCCTCATTAGCTATGCTCCATGTCTGGCTGAGATCCCATTATTTCTATACTTTAATTCATGATCAAAAAAAGAAATTCTGGTCTCAGACACCATCTTCTTAGCCAGCTGTTCACATTCCAAATCTCCCTTTCCCTTCTGAAAGTCCTAATTTGAATCAGCAACAATGAAAAAAAAATATCCTTTTGCCTTGTTTTTCAGTTTCTTGCCTAAGATGTTATAATCCTCAGGAACATCATTCATTTTCTTCCTGGTGATATCATTTGACTCCATGCAATTCATCAAATGTGGTTATGGTTGTTAGGTCTGCAAAGTCTCTGAAGGGTCTCCATTATATTCTGGATATATGCTTGGGAAGGGAGGAGACCACTGTCCAGTTCTTGAGATTCTATTTGTAAAATTCTTTGCACAATGCCTGACAATAATTGGTGGCTAGTAAATGCTAATTCCCTTCTCTTCCCATTCTTTGTTGTTGCTTCTAAATCTTTAGACAGATTGTCTTCCTTTCCTTAGGGAATAGAGAGAATAGACAGTCCTCAAAGTTATGTTCCTTCGATTCCTTCCTCCCTTCAAGATCTAGCATTTGCACTATCTCTTTTATGAATCTTTTCCTGAAAAGCTCAGCTAAAATTGTTCCCACACCTCTTAAACTTTTCATTTTCCTTTTTTGAACCTTTTCTGCCACTTGTAATATTCCAATGTATAGTTATTGGTATATAATTTATACTGGTGTATTGGATTATAATGACTAGTTTCATCTTTCTATCTCTGCCCCCCCAACCCTGCCCCAGAACATAGCACAATGGATTACACACAGGAGACTCTTAATAAAGGTTTGTTGAATTGAATTGAATAAAATTTCATAATTGTATCTCATAAATGAGAAACAAGAAAGAGTCCATGGATTCTGTGACATCCTCGTTTCATCTTATCTATTAAGTAGTTAAGAACAACTTTTTAAATTATCTAATGATTTGTCATCAACCTTTGAATTCAAAAGATAGGAATCATTTAAGAGCTAAATTGTATAACATAAATATAAATCCTAAACTCTCAGGGATTTTATATGAAGCATTTTCTGGAATGAGAGTAGGCTTGAAAAGCCTCATAAAGCATACTATCCCTGTCACAAGTGGCATCAAACAATACTTTGTCGTGGAACTACTTACTTTCAGTCTATAGCTAAATAACTTCACACAATTTTTTGTTGAGTTGAACATGTCTTTCCAGTATAGCCTCACAAAAATAAAAACTAAGCATTCTCCTCATGCCAAATGAAAGTCTTATTGTGTCTCACAAAGAACAGTCAAAAGAATAGTACCTATTGTTAGTAACTTATACATATATCATTTTAATTTATATGAAACATTTTCTTCACAACACTTTCTTGAGGTAGATAAAGGTAATATAATTGAACCCCACTGAAGATGAGGGAACTGAAAATAAAAGAAGTTAATAAACTTGTCCATACCACTGGGAAATGGCAAGGTATAGACTTGAACCCAGGTCTTCTAATGTCAAGTTCAGTTTTCTTTCTATATCACCTTCCCTCTAGGCTTGCTGGTTAGTTACTGTCAAAAGGTTCAGGACAGTAGCAATTATACCAAAATGAAAATGCTTATACTTGGTAAATATTTGTCAAAATTTAAATGAAAAATCCTAAACAGCCTTCTCCAGAAGGTCATGCCATGAGTTATGTGGAGGCATTTTTCAGCAGACTTGAACTAGAAGGTCAGTTGAGGATTCAGTTCTAAATATTTCATGGTTAAACAATCAACTAACGAGGGTTACCCAAAAAGAGTTTTCAAATCTTTCCATGTGATATAGTGCAGAACTTTCATATCTCTGCCAAATACTTGTTCAAGTGCTTAGGAAATGGCAAACACTTTTTTTTTTTAAAGAGAAGATTTTTCAGCCTGAGAAAACATGGATTGGCCCTACATCTTAGTGAGAACACAAGTCTGGCTCCTACATTTTCAGACACTTCAATACTTATATAGATTTGTGAACTTAACGATGTGAGACCCTCCCTACAAGAGTACTCATTGCAATGCAACTATACCTTCTCATCCTCTGTGAATCTTACTGAATAACCTATTCCATTTTGAGGCCATCACATTGTCCAAGCTCAAGTTTTTATCCAAAATTTAGGTCTTATTTGATCATCTTTGTGCATTGGCCTTGTAACTACATATTATTGTCTGCACTATAGGTATCTTTTATCCACTCCTTTTGTTCCAAGTTCCAAGCTTTTATGAATAATTATGGATCTCATTTAGTGGGTTCTGCAATGCAGAGTTTGTTAGAATTAGCACAGTCATTCTTAAACAGGAACTTAGCATCTATTAAAAAATCCCTCCTGCATTTGAAATCTTCATTGGGCATCTTCCACGAAAGTGGGCAACAGATTTGACAAGCATTTATCTCCCTGTTTTATCCCTTGTTTGACTACCAGAGTAGCATTACCTCTGTGGAGTTTTTCAAGGAACTTGGAAGATTTTAATATGTACATGGGAACCACCTTGTTGGAGGAGGCCCTTTAAAGGGGCATGTTGACCTACTGAATCATTTGCTTCTTTTCATGATCAATAAGTACATGAGAATCTTGTATTCTCTGTATCTTTGAGCAAATCATGTAACTGTAAAGATATGATCTGTTATATATTATCTTTTGCAAAAATCTTTTACTTTTGCTAATTTTCATCAGCAAGACCTTGAAAGATTCACATGGAGATTTTATGGAGTTGGGAAAATAAATGTGTAGGTTAAAAACTATTATAGTATTCAGAAAAGAATGACAGTTTTATCTCAGATCACGACTATCATTTAATGTACATTGTTATTAATAGGCTGTTTAAAGAGGAAGAAATTCAATCTATTAATAGGTATAAGAAAAATGCTCCAAATCACTAATAATTGGAAAAAATACAAATTAAAACACCTCTGAGGTACTACCACACATCTATTAGATTAGCAAAGTTGTCAATAAGGAAAATTACAAATACTATAGGGGTTATGGGGAAAACATTATATTAATGACCTGTTGATAAAGTTGTGAACTGGTCTAGCCATTCTGGAAAGCAATTTGGAATTATGGTGAAAAAAAAATCACATTGGGTATATCCTTTGACCCAGTGATATCACTACTAGATATAGATCCCAAAAATATTGAAGAAAGAGGAAAAAACCCATATATATACACAATATTTATAGTAGTTCTTTTTATGGTGGCAAACAATTGGAAATGGAGGGAAGTATCAAATGGGGAATTGCTAAACAAGTTGTGGTGTATAAATATGATGGAATAATATTGTGCTATAAGAAATGCTGAAGATGGTTTTAGAGAAACCCAGAAGATGTGTATGAGCTAATACAAATTGAAGTGAGTAGAACCAGGAGAACAGTTTATACAAAAACAATAATATTGTAAAGACAAACAGCTTTGAATGATTTAGAAACTGATAAACTCAATGATCAACCATAATTGCAAATGACTCGTGAAGAAACATGCTACCAACCTTAGAAAAGAGAGAAAATGGACTTAGAGTATATATTGAGGCATACTCATGCACACATGTATACTCACCCATTATTATATACATATATGCATGTATATGTATAGCATATACATATGCATATACATATATGATCTGTATATAGATGCACATATCATATATTTATTTATATTCACACATATCCCATGGTTATTGTGAGTAATTGTTTGACCATACATGTTTGTGACTTTTTTTTTTTATTTCTCAATGGAGGGGAAAGGTGTAAAAGGGAGACAATTTGGAGCTGAAAATAAGATAAAATCGAATTTTAAAGTATATCATTTTCTCTTTAGTTATGACCAAAGCTTACTTACAGATTGCCATCTGAAATAATTCTTTGAGGACTAAATTGACTGAGAAAAGTACCTTCCAAAGACTCACTGTAACAAGACTGTAATAGACATGTTAATGACCTAATGCACACGCTTGGATATTCCTATATGGTGAAGTCATCAAAACATAAAGGACTGAGACTATGCATTTTTTTTGTATAAGGAATTTCCTCCAAAACCTCTATAATAACCATTTGCTGATTTTTAAACTACAATTAAAGGGTTCCACCACTGCTTCCGTCCCCCTACTTTGACTTAAGGCACCTTGCTGAGATAACTTCTAAACTCTTCAAACTTGCCATCTTCACTGCAGCTAAACTCACTCATACATTTTGTCTCCCCTTGTTAGAAAGTAACTAAGAGCAGAAGCTGTCGCATTTTTCTCTTTGTATTCCCAGAGCTTAGTATAGTGCTTGACACATAATACATGCTTTATCAATACTTTTTCATTCATTCAACTATACTCCTTATTATTAGTGACATATTTAGTCTTTTCAATCTGCCTGTCAGATAACAAGCATTTATCAAGTGCCTATTATGTGAGATGATGTGTAAACAATAGGTAGATACAAAACTCACAGAGAACAGATTAAAGGCACCCTATGAGGGGGAGGCATTAGGTGGGGTGACTGGGGAAGTTCTCATTGAATAAATAGGATAAAAGCAGAGTGTTGAAGGAAGTCATGGAAGATAAGAGATAGAGGCAAAGGGGTCCAGCCTTCTAGGCATGGAGGCAGGCTAATGCAAAAGAACAGAGACAGGATATAGAGTAATTTGTTCAAGGAATTGCAAATGGACCAGTGTTTCTCTAACACAGATAGTATGGAGAACAGTGAAATGCAGAAAAAGACCAAAGGTAGGAAGGGGCTAGGCTCTGAAGATCTTTAAATGGCCAATAAAAGAGTTTGCATTGGATACTAGGAATATTATAGGGGGCCACTGCAGCAGTAGGCTAAGATATATAGCTATGGGAATCATCTACATGAATAATGGAACTCCTGGGAGCTGAGATCAAATGAAAAAGTATGGAGTGAAAAGAAAATGGTTCCTAGGACATCATTGTGGGACACCCAGGGTAACAATCATTTTCAAATTAGTATGAATGAATTTATTAGATCTTCTCAAGGGAGTAAATTTTGATTTGGAAGAGGGGGGAGAGAACTGAGAGAACATGAGAAAGTATGCACTCTAAGGGAAGAATATGCTTTGAAAGGAAGATGAGTACCAAGAAAGGAACCTAGAAGTAGAAGACAAACTCACCTCCCCCAACCTTTTATTTTTTTAAAAAAAATATTGACTCAGAATGGCTCTGTTTTTGTCACTGTAACAACTCTCCCAAATTGATAAAGTAGTGAATGAGTTTCAAGGGACCTCGGTTTTAAATTACTTACCAGGTGTATTCTATGAAAAGTTGGGCCATCTAATGGTGAAGTATAATATTATAACTCAGCTCTATAAGTAAACTGTTACCATACTCCCTTTTCTGTCCTCAGCCCTATAAGGAAATAAAAATGTTTAGGAATTCTCTCGATGAGCAGAAGCAACAAAATTTGTCTGTCTGCTGAAATTGCACATGTATGTGGTAAGGCTTATTAATGTATCTATCATCTCAGGTCCCTTCCCAAGCCATTAAACATATTTAAAGGCTATGGTGAGACACATATCATTTTTATGGTCATACTATAATTCATTTTGGTCTCTTCCTATGTTCTTTCAGTGTTTACAGAACTCTCAGAGAAGACTTCTCATGAGCCCTGCAAATTGATTGTGGTTGGAAACTAGCTTCAGAGAAACTTCCATTTATGTGGTTTAGTGTTGTATGGCATATTTAGGGAGGACTAGCACCTCCAGTGTGAGGACTTGCTGATCCCTTTTCAGGGCTGCTTATCCATTTTTTGGTGTTCACCTTTCAATCAATTAACTCTTACCTGTGGCTTTAAGAAGCTGTAGCATGCATAGCAGCCACACTCTACTGAAATTGTCCCGGCAGATGGGCTAAACCAGGTTGAGGGTAACTGACAGTACTCAAATGCATTTGTGAGTTAGGGGGATGTTTATCTCATGCATATGAAGACTTCACCTGGCAGAATGGGCAGATTAGAACAGTTTGTTCTAATGCCCATGAAATTGGCTGAAACAGGTGCTATGGAGTGCTTACAGGCTGGTCAGACATCAAAGACCTCAAAGTCATCCGCTACATCCCAGGCCATTGGTGATCATTCTGACTTTTATCTTGTCTGAACTTCAATGACTTTGGTTGATTGTTTGATAAATTTGTTCAATTCTGCCACATTTAAATCCAGTTCACATTCAGGTCATTGATCCTCCTCAAAACAAAGGATTAACTACATATACTCCCCAAGTCTTGGTGAATTTGTTCTAGTTGCAGCCCTAGTCCATGTCAGGTCTACCCCCTTGGAGGACAAATGTTCTTAATGGGAACCTGTTTGTTTTAGCCTCCCTGCCTGGGCTTGGACAGAATTGGTAACAACTTTAATATTGATAAACTTCAAAACCAATGTTTCTGTTATGCTAGATACTATGTTGACTCAATAATGATCTCAAGAAGTCTGAGGTTCCTACACTAACTTTAGAAAATCTAACCCTGAGAATATATGGAATGTATTTCATATATTCATTTCTATGGAAGGAGGAATCATCATTATCATAGACTTAGGGAAACCTGAAACAAGAGAAAATTCTTTGGAGACATAGGCAGAGGGAAATAATTAGAAGGTGATATTGTTTTTGTTGTTGTTTGTCATTCATTCTCTAAGAGGACCACGACATGCAAGTGAATTGGATTTAAAGGAGACTCACTTTCTCCTCTGAAGCTAATTGGGTCCAGTGGCAAGATAAAGATCAAGATAACTGGAGATGACCCTAGATGCAGTGGGAGACCTTGGCCTTTTTAAGCTAAGATCTTTAACAGGTCTCAGTTTGACTGAGGCAATGTCCATTCAGTGATTAAGGCTAAGTAAGAAATGAGGCCTAGCATGGTCTCTTTTACCTAGTCAAAAAAAATCAATCTGGGAGGGGAAGACCCTAAGGGATAATTTCTCTTATGGAAGTTAAGTTTTAACTGGGCTTTAAAGTTTGTTTTGGATTTGAGTTTGTGGGGCTGGTGAAAGAAAGATGAACGAGGTGGAGTTCCTTGCTGAACATGGAGGTGGGAAAGGGCAGGATCTACTTGGGAAAGGCTGGTTCACTGTAGCATGAGAATGGCATATTGGGGGAGATAGTATTAAATAGTAAAATTGGAAGGAAGCTATGAAGGGTTCAGGATGCCAGACTGAGTAGGCTAGCATTTAATAATTAATGGAGAGCAACTGCAGGGTTTTGCAGCTGGAGAGGGGTTACTTAATGGTAGCTCTGTTTTAGAAAAATTATGGTCAGTTGCATGTAGTACAGAATGAAAGAGAATGGATGGAGATAGGTTGACAAATTATTACAAAACTCAGGTGTGAGGTCATGGGAAACAACTAGATAGAGAAAATGAGAATTCAGGGTAGAAGTAGAGGTGTATTAGAGATATTGGAAAAAATATATAATTCATGGAGATTTTGAAACTAGACTTAGAATGAGGGAAGTAAAAAAGTTAATGATGAACAAGTTTCTGGTCTAATGATAGGAAATAATGGTATCATGTCATTAATAAAAATAAAGGAATCAGGATAAGGAAATGAAGTACAATATTAATTTGATTTATAATTTGTTGCTGAAGAATTCTATCACTATTGAGGTAATATTTAGAATGTTGATCTAGGTCCAGATCCTGCCTCAACAACTTCCTAGCTATATCATTCTGGGTAGTTCACTTAAAATGTCCCCTTCCATTTCCTCATCTCTGAAATAGGGAAAATAATAACTGTAGCACATCTCACTGACTTGTTCTGATGACTGAAAAAGATAATGCTTAGAATATTAATGTATACAGGTGTATGCTATTGAGAAGTAACAGAAGAAATGAGAAGAAGTAGTATTAGAAGCAAAGTGGAGGACATTTCAGTGAAATCAGTGTATGAAAAGTAGAATTGATATTCATGTGGAAATAGACTATAGATCACTGAGACAGAAAGAAGAAATAGATAAGGAGTTTATTTCTACCATAAACTTGACAGAGAACCACAATAGAGTAGTATTGATAGGAGATTTCAATTATCTGGACATCTTATGGAGTCTACCAACTTCTGATCAATTTATTTCTTACTCCTGAACTGAGTAAACTTCATTAACATTTTTGTTTGTTTAAAATACTGAGAACTATGTAGGCATTAAAATGAAATATAGAATTGAAGTCCATAGTTCCTGATTTTCTTATTCTCCTCCATTTTATACAGTTTACTGTAATCAATATTAAAAATTATTGTTATAGAAATATAATTACATAATAATTTTATAGTTTAGCATTTTATATCAGTGCTTTCCTTTTATAGACTTAAAATGAGAGAATCTATAATTTTATATCTTCTTACCCTACTAATTTTCCAAAGCTCTTCATAATTTTGTGGCAGTGACTGGCAATTTCCATGGATATTTTCATTAAAATGCAGACCAACGTCACTAAATTATATATTCATAGTTCAAATGCTAGAACATTCTAGCATTGCCCTTCTTAACTGTTGTGAAATATTCTCTTTTAGCCCACTCTTTCTCAATTTCAACACATTAATATGATTCCTTCTTGCTATCAAAAATTGCCTACACATTTATTTTCCTGCTTTTAAACCTGTGTTTCTTTTTTGCTAGTTAACAATTTCCCTGTGCTGTTAAATATTTTCTGGAGTATAAGCACTTAATGCTATACACCATCAACTTTGTTAGACATTTTAAAGGTAGAGTAACAAAACAAGCTCACAATTCATAATTACTTAAATTATACCATAATTTCTTAATGTATTAAACTAGGATTAAAAGATTCTTTTGGGGAAAAAAGTCTTTGAATAGCTAAATTTTATAGAAGAGAGCCAAGAGTTAGGAAAGCTAAAATCTCCTCTGAATTTCTGAAACAATAAACTGACTCCCACAAAGGTCACAAAAGGTCCATCTATGTACATCATTGAATAGTTGTCTACCAGCCAGGTGGATTATGGTGAATTTTTCTTTTAATCTTTCTGGGAGATTTATACTGGCTACTCACCAGAGGTAGTATTCTAAATTTCACGGAACCATGGTTTGGCTCTGCATTGACATATTTATTTTTATTTATTTAAATATGTTTGTTGCTCTCCCATGGCATTTTTTGGAAAATGTAATTTAAAACATGAGTATCTTTACCACCCCCTTCCCAATGGATTTTCTTGTTCCAGGCATATGTACTTCTTATTGAGTCTTGGCTCCATCATTCACATGAATAAGTTACTTAACTTTTTGAGTCTCACTTTGCTCATCCATAGAATGAACATGATAGTACCAGCACTGCCTGACCCACATTATTTTTGTGACAATTAAATGAAGTAAGGCATACAAAATACCTTGGATCTCTACAGTGCTAGGCAAATGCAAGCTATTGTTTTAATTAAATTAAAGATAATTTAAGGAATACAATATGTTCCACATATTTTTATGGGTGTAGATTATCTACTTGGGAGTTTATCTACTAGTGATGTTAATTTCTAGGTCACCTAGCTTCTCTGCTGTGTGACCTGAATATTAATTTATTCATAACCAGAATTAAAAAATATTAACAAAAATGACAGGCTGTATTCCAAAACTTAAACTAGATTAATTTTGGATAGTCTATTCCTTTGCATTGTCTACGCTAATTCTATTCAATTCAGAAAATATTTATTAAATAACTACTGTATACTCAGCAATACACTTGTGCTTGAGAGATATAATTTTTAAATAAGACAAGGTCCAGTTGTTATGAGGTTACGCACAGGGTTATTGTATCATTTTAAGGGTTTAATCAATCAAAAATATTTATTTCCTACAACATCCCAGGCACTTTAGGCTAGGGATGAAAATTAAGGAGAGAGAGAGAGAGAGAGAGAGAGAGAGAGAGAGAGAGAGAGAGAGAGAGAGAGAGAGAGAGAGAGAGAGGAAAGAAGAATTAGAAGGAGAAGGGAGGGGGAGGGGTAGAAAGAGGGGGAGTTGCTGACCTAGAGTAGAAAGACATCATGTAGGAAGTAGCATTTAATCTGAGCTTGAAAGAAACCGATAGTGTATGCTCAGAGGCAAGAGCAAGGAAGGCATTTCAGGAATGGGGAGGATACCTTGTGCGAAGGCACAAGAAAAAAATGGCGTATGTTATATTTGAGGAGCATCAAGATATTCAGTGTAGCTGGACTGTAGCATGCCTAAAGAACAGTAATGCATAATAAGCATGGAAAACCAGATTGGAACTTGATTGTGGCTTTAAATTCCAAAAAGAAAAGTTTACATTTGCTACGAAAGGCAATAAGGAGCTATATATGGAAATGAAAGAAGTATCAAAACCAAGATCTAGGCCCCAGGGGAAAAGCAGTCAAAAATACGAAAAAGCAGCCCTCAAAAGAACTGCAATATTTTAGTAATCGTGTGAAAGACTGCTCCAAATTACTAATAATAGAGAAGTTCAAATAAAGACAATAACTTCTTGGGTTGCCTTACTGGTAGTTTCATCCTTCAAGATGTGCAGGAACTAACAGGAGGAGATTCTATTCTAGATAAGATTCTTACTAAAAGGGAAGAACTAGCTTCTGAGTTGGATGGGGACATTGCCTCTTCACTTTTCTGATAAGGAAGAGTTTGTAAGGGCACAGAATGACATGTTTTTGAAAAAAAAAACAATTCAAAGCATTCAGAATAGATTTGTAGGAAGTCATAGACTCATGATACAGTGGAGGATAGCCCAGGAAGAATGGGAAAAACTAAAAAAATAAAAGTGGGAAGACACAAATGGAAACAATTCCAATAAGGAGGGGGGAAAACGGTGTTTGTCTAAAGAAATGCGTGCATGCAGACAGGGAACTCATCAGTGAACTTAAATTTTAAAAAACGTACAAAAGATGATGATGTCCTTGGCTTAGATTAGGAAGTTTAGAGAAGGGTAGTTTTCGTAGAAAAGAGAATGAATTCTGCTTAGGACATGTTGAATATAAATCCTCTACCGAATGAACATCTCGTTTTAAAAGCCTGGTAAACATGGTGATGCTGAGTTATAGCTATGCAGAGAGAGAGAGTGACACTGGATATACAGATTTTGGAGTCATATGCATGGAAATAATAATTAAACCCATGGGAGATAGATAAAAATACTACCTCAAGAAGAAAGATAAAGAGAAGGGAAGAAGGTCCAGGTTAGATTTTTGGAACATATATACAGTTAGGATATAAAATGCAGTAGGGTGCCTTTATAACTTATAAAATAATTCCAGCTGTGTTTTGTTACAGTCCTATCATATAAAAAATTCATACCTTTAGCCTATTTTATGTACATTCATATTTTCCTTGATGCAGCTATTAGAATCATCTGCCCTGAGGGACTTCCATTAGGTGGGGATATTGGTATTTCTGATTCAAAACAATTTATTTTGCCTTATTGTGGTACCAGAGTATGAAAGATCACCACTTAACTGTCTGTCTTCTGTGTCAAACTGATAATCACAACAAATTGAAGTAGGCCCAGCCCACAAACTTAGACCACATTGTGTATGTACTTGGTTCTTAGGAACAACTGCAGCATACTTCCTTGATGAGTCGTGTTTCCAGAGCCCAATTTGCTAGTTTTTCTGGTTTCCTTACAGGCTGTTCCAGCTACCATAGTAGGCTCAGGACACACAAAGTTACAATTGTATATCAAGCTGGCTGGCATTCTTCTAGATTGTTTTTCTATGGATGATTGACTGGGCTTTAAGAGGTTATTATCATGATTATTAACAGCAGCAACAATAATTTCATTCAGTTACAATATTTCTTACCAAGTTTTATGTCAAAGTTAATCCGTTTAGGCGTATATCTTTATTATGTTCTCTATTAAATAATTATTCTATCCATATGTAAATTACTGAGAAGCAAAATTCTGGTTTACATTTTGTTATAATTTCCTGAAATTTCATGGTTAAAATTTTGAATTTCCAACTGAAAGCTGGAAATGCATATTGTTTTATTTCTTACTTAGAATGGTATCAAAGTAACAGATACGTTTTTAAACTAAGAATGAAATTATGCATTATTGGTGCTGCTATTTTCATCTGCAAGGATTCTCCCTATGAGTCTATTTCAAATCAACTAACACTATCATCTTCTGGTTTTCTTTGGGAATGGTGTCCAACATGAAGTGGTATTTTTCAAGTTATCATTTTAAACATTACTGAGTTTTCTGTAGTATAAATCATATCACAAGGAAATGAATTTATTTGGGGAGAGTTCTGGATAGATTCATATTCTTTCAAGTAAGTAGCAAAGAGCAATGGAAACCTGTCTAATGATTTATAATACATTATAATTATTAGTTTAATAATTTAAAAAGAAAGTATACAATCATGTTTATTACATCATGATAGAACATCTCATAAGTTAAAAATAGAAATCATTGTCTCACTAACAAATGAGTTACATCTCCCAGTGTCCTTATCTTTGATAGTGACATTATTTTTCTTTTAGCCACCCAAGTTCAGCTGAAATATTTTTACCTCATATCTTCTCTTCTTTACATTTATCCAGTAATCACCATCTTGTGTGTGTAACCCTATACATTTATATACACATAAATATACATCTATATACATACATGGAAGTACACAATACACATATGAATATATACATAGACAGACACATAAATATGTGCATACATGGAAACATATATATATATAAATATACACACATATGTAGGCATTCATTCATGCATGATGTAATGAGAAGAGTTTAATCAAAAAAAGAATATTTCTATTGAAGAATAATGTGAACTCTAAGATCAGAATTGTGTGTTTCAAGAGGTGATGAAGAGCCAATGATGGCATTATGTATGTCACTCAAAATCAGTACGACATAGTAAATGCTTATTTGAATTGAAATGAATGGAAGGTTTGTAGAACTGACTAAGATTCAATTTAAAAAACACTGTGGTATAATGGAAAGACCACTAGATTTGGAGTCTGAGGAACTGGATTTGAATCCTGCATGAACTTGATCAAATTACTTTAACTCTGTTAGATTTTCTAGTTTGTAAAATGTGTGTGTGTGTGTGTGTGTGTGTGTGTGTGTGTGTGTGTGGTATGAGTGTGTGTGTGTATATGCACATGCATGGGCACATGTGTGAATGGGGCATTGGTGGATGAGCTACAAGAGGATAAAATTTATGAATCTATAATCATAGGCTGGATAAATATGAATAATGGAGACTGAAAGTCACAATAGATGAACAAAGAATAGACACACTAGAAAAAGGAGAACTGTTGAATGTTTTTGAATAGTTAAATGATGTAAGAAGAGGAGTATTTAAAGATGTCAAGTCTGAGAACATAGCACTGCTTTGAGGAAAGAGACATATCTGTAAGGTGTCAAGAGACAGTAATTCTGAATTGATCTAGGAAGGATATGGAGGGATATTTTAAAGGAAGAGTATATGACATGTATGCACATATGCATATATTCACACCACACATTGTGTACACAAAACTCATGAGTATATTATAATATCTACATGCATACTCATACGGATCTCTATATGTATGTAGATGTATATATCTACATACATGCATATACTCACACAGTGTATATGTATACATATATAAATATGTGACCCAGGCACACAAATGTGTTCACAAATGTGTTGCACATGTGTGTAAATATCACATACATATATGTATATGTATGCATATATAGATGCCATCTGTAAATTGGTTCTTCATGCAAATTTTACCAGTTTTTATTAACATATATTCTTTTTTAACTTGTACTAGGTATCAAAATGCTCATCCTTGATGTCAATAATATAAATATAAATCTCTTTTCATTGTCCGCATTTCATCATTAACGTCTTAGGAAAAAGTCTTAGACAGTTTACTTTATAGTTTATATGAGTGTATACAAATTTTTCAAGGATATTTATTATCAGTTTTAAAAACAAGACATTCAAACTGTCAATAAATATTTGCAAATGTTAAAATTTTAATAGTTAAGAAAACAAAATAAAACAAATTTTCAGGTATTATTTCAAACCTTTTAAATTGGCAAGTATATTTTTTAAGAAGGGAAAAAATTGGTATTAGAAGAAATACGGGAGTTTAATATGTTACTTCACTTTTGGTGGAGCTGCATATTGGTACATGGTTTTGAAAAATTGTTTGAAATTATATGAGAAAGACTGCTCATACTTTTGGATATACCAGTACCACTACAAGTTTTGTATCCTCAGTGGTGGATTGGGAAAAAATTAATCATAGCCAGACATCAAACAGAAGGAATTAAAAACCACAGAATAACCAATGAGTGAAAAGTCTCATATATACAAATATACTGCATTCATAAACACAACTATATGTAATGGAAAAAAAAATCTGAAAACAAATTATCTTCTCAGCATTTTGTCTATGTTTAAATGGTAAATGGGTACCATAGACTATTATTTGCTATAATGATTGAGGAATATTATAAATTTCTATGAATTAATTCAAAGTTACCATGCAGAATCTTTACACATGGATGTGCAACCCCCTCCTCATACACCTTTCCAATGACCATAGCAATGTAAAGAAAGACACAACTAGAAGGCAACAAAACTCAGTTCTAATATAATGGAAAATTTTGGTTGCAAATAATTGAAGATGAACACACATCTTTTCTTTTTATGAACAAATTCTATACTACAAAAACGAAATTCAAATGTACTGCCAATTGCCAACTAAATTAGGATTTTTAAATGTAAGGTATTCTTAGAGGAAGAGGTTGTTTTTTTTTGTGATGTATCAAAAGCAAAAAAAAGTTTCAGTTTATTGCAGTTTTTTATGAAGAACATTTTCCTAAAATTCCAAGCAACTGAATGATTGGTAACTATGCAGATGTTGTAGAGAAGTACAGATATTCCTTATGCTACACAATCAATAATTTTGAGAGTAATGTGTGCTATAAATTTTGGCATACTCAACTAAATTTTTACAAGGCTATCTCTTAAAAATGAGTTCATCATCAAATCATGTTGACTCATGAATGATACTGTGATGGTTGCTGTCTAACAGAAATAGGATTATTAAACAGATGGTATTTGACTGGCCTGTCAAGTATTTGACTGGCACTGGGCCCTCTTACAGATGTGCCATATTATGGCCATGGAGGATGGAGGATCAGAGTAGTTATTATTTTATCTTTTAGTTTAGATTTTGATAATCCTAACTGAGAAGGATTTAATATGCCCCTGAGTTCTGGGAACCTGCCTTAAAATGTAGTATAGAATATTCAATTTATATCAATTTTATAAACATTTATTATTCATCAGAAACAGCAGCTACATACATTGAAATTGAAATAACAGCAACATTAACATCATGCTTAATATAATTTTTATCATCTACCTGCTAAGATACATGATTTGAACCAGAGGATCTGTTTAATTTTGCACCCATGGAAACAATAGCATGTAGCTAAAATATAAAAATGGGAGACTGTGCTTAATTCAGTATTTGGTTCATTAGCTCTTATGTTGGACATTTCTACTATTCTGTAAAATTAATTGTTATCAGATAGTAATGTTGGATATCTAGAGTACAATTTCCATAAGTCTTACCAAAAAGAGGTATCTTTAAGTATTTGTATTAAAAATTGGAGCAGAACAAGATAAGAAGATTCAAGGTGAGAATGCTCATGGGGGAGTAAAAATCTGAGCCATACTACGATATGTGACTTCTACTTTTTCTGCTTTTTGCTCTCTTTTTCTTCCCTCACCCTGACCCTCCCTTCACTGAGACTAAATTAAGCTAGACATTCATCTAATTAAACAGTCATCTAAATGAATGGTCCAAAAGCCTATTGAACATTTTAAACTAGAGTGTTGTTGTTCACTCCTGTGCAACTCTTCATGATCCCACTATTATCCATGGGGCTTTCTTGGCAAGGATATTGGAGTAGTTTGCTATTTCCTTCTCCAGAAGATTAAGGCAAGCAGAGATTAAATTACTTACTCAGGGTCACACAGCTAGTAAGTGTCTGAGGCCAGATTTGAACCCAGGTCTTCCTGACTCCAGGACCAGCTCTCTATCCATTGAACCATCCAGTTGCCACAGATAGACTCTAGGCATCTCTAATTAATATGTGTAAAACAGAATAAATTAAATTTCTCCCTCCTCCCTTTTATGAACTTTCCTTTTTCTGTCAAAAGGGTCATCATCCTAGTTATACAGGTTTATAACCTGAGTCATACCTTACTCCTCAGTCTGCCTTGCCAAACATATCTAATCATTTGCCAAGTCTTGATTCTACTTCTGTAGAATCTCTTGCTTATGTCCCTTTCTATCCGCTTATGTGGTCTCTACCCTCTATCAAACCTTCATAATATGTTGCTGAATTGTTGCGATATCCTCCCAATTTGTCCCACTGCTTCATTTCTCCTCTCAGTAATCCATCATACATATGGCTGCCAAAGAAATTGTCCTAAAGCAGGTCTGACCATGTCATTCCCCTGTTCAATGACCTTTAATGGCTTTTATTGCCTTTAGGATCAAATATAAAAATCTCTCTTTAGTGTTTAAAGCCTTTACAACATATATACATTTCCTCAATTTGTATTGATTTCTCTTTGTGTGATCCAGCCAAACGGTCATTTTTGAAGTTCTTATTACACGTCTTTCCATCTCCCATCTCTGTCACATTGTATAGGATATGTCTAGAATGGACTCCATTCTCTTGAGCACCTCTTACTTTGTTTTCTTCACAGCTTTGCTTAAGAAAGCTCATATTCTCCATGATGCCTTTCATAATCCAATCTGTTCTTTGTGTTTCTCTCAATTGCCCTGTATTTTTTTGACTCGTATTTATACTCAAATAGGTTCATTTTGAAGCCTCTGATAAAACATCAGCTCCCTGGGGATAGGGCTTGTGTCATTTTTGTCTTTTGTGAATTTCGGGTCTAGCATAGTGCTAGCCACAGATGGCTTACTAATTGACAGCTATGTGGAGAATGGATTGGAATGAGGAAGAGAGACCAGTAAAAAAGTTACAATTCAGGTAAAAGGTAACAAAGATCTCAACAAGGGTGGCAAGTAGAAACTAGTGGGTAAATATAAGATACAGTGTTATTATAATGGTATATAAATCAGGTTGACAATAGATGATTAAAGTTCCATAACAAGGGAAAAGTATCTGAGGCTTTGACCCAAATCTAAGGGAATTGGAGTTTCCATTCTGTCATCATCTTTATCTCCTAGGATCCTTTCACTCAATTGCCTCTCCCTCCTCCCCAAGGCCTACCTCCTTTATGCCCCTGGAAGTTGCCAGGGTTTTAGAGTCAAAGAGACAAGGGGGAACTCTAGGAGATAAGATAAACATTAATGGCACAAAGAACAGGCAGTTCACTGTATCATACTCGCTGGCCCCCTCTCCAACCTACTTTATATTAATTTCTTTGAAGTACAAGAATTCTTAGGCCCGGTGATAGATGATGGCTATATAGCAAATTATTAAACTTGCTTGCCTTTGTCTTCAAGAATAAGGGTCGACATTGCACTGATAAATGTTGCTAAGTCTTTTCAGTATTGAAATTACTAGAACTAGTTAGAATAATAATTCACTTATTAATCCTGTCATTCAATATTAAGAATTTAGAAACAGGAAAATATTCTGATCTGACAGGCTATGTATTCATAATAATCTCATATTCAAATGAATGTTGACTCTCATTATTTCTACCTTTCTTCCCCAAGCGTGCATTTAAAACTATGGGTATTAACTTAGGTGATACCTCTATATTACCAAAATAAAAAAAAATGAGATCAAAACCTAGGTTTTCTGACTCCAGAATGTTTTCTACTATATCACAGTAATAGCAAGTTGAATTAATAAAAATTATTTAACCAAAACAATTTCTTGGTGTCATGTAAATAAACTTAATGATTTAAATGCATTTGCTTGCTTTTTCATTTGTTTAACTTTTCATTCTATACTATTGGCTTCTTTCGTATGATGAAAGGAAATCCTTCTCCTAGCCTTGGAATGTAAGTATTCTTTAAAGCTTAGTCCTCAGACTTCTGGTTTTCCCTCTTTGTATTTCTATGATTGGAGGTCATGTCACTCTCAAATAATTCACCAATATAAGGCATTTATAAGGCATCTATTATTCCAGGCATTAGGGAAGCTAGGTGTTGCAGCAGATAGAGAGCCAGGCCTGGAATCAGGAAGACATGAGTTCAAATCCAGCCTCAGATACTTACTACTTGCATAACCTTGAACAAGTAATTTAACCCTGTTTACCTTGGTTTCCTCATCTATAAATGAGCTGGAGAAGGAAACAGCAAACCATTCCAGTATCTTTGCCAAGAAAACAACAAATGGAGTCATGAAGAATTGGACACTACTGAAATGATGGAATAACAACACTCCAAACATTGTGCTAAATGCTGATAATATAAAGACAAAACCAATATAGTTCATACCTTCAAGGACCTTACACTCTACAATGGAGTTGAATCATACCTCCTTGTAACCTAAAGCAAATTCAATTATATATTCACACTCTGCTGAGAGAGAGAGAGAGAGAGAGAGAGAGAGAGAGAGAGAGAGAGAGAGAGAGAGAGAGAGATCCATAGACAAAAAACAGAGGTAGAGATAGAGAAAGACAGAGACAAAGAGTCAGAGACATACAGATGGAAAAATAACAATTTAGATCATTTGGGTCATTTGGACCTGTAGTGTACACCCCAGAGAGAAGGAATAGGAGACAGGAAACCTCAGTCAGCTTCAATTTCCATATCATTCTCATAGTGTGAGCATCTCCATATGTTGAGTGTGATTCTAAAATTCTTTCTCTACCACAGCCACAGAATTTATTCTAGTGAAGTGGAGAGAGCCATTCAGTGGAACAGATACTTAATTGTCCTTAGCATTTTTTTTTGGCAACTAGAAGGCCCTTGCTGTATCCTCTTTAATTTCTTTGTACCCTCTCTTGCTTCACGGGGGATACACGAGGTAGAAACAGTTATTTGGTGGTATAGCCACCTTCTAATATAGTCTCATTTATGTGGGAAGCCCTTTCCAAAGTATTTATTTTCCTATGATCATCATCATCATCATCATGATGTTTTCTTATTGGTTAAATCTTTTTGTTGTTGTTCTTTATTTGGTAAGTCCTGCTTCTCTTTTCTCACCAATAGTTAATTGGGCATGGTAAAGAATAAAAATTACATTCAGTTGTTTCCATAGCAACCATCGTATATTTTACTATTTTCTGATGTACACTGTCTCCTTTTAAAGAAACCATTGCCCTTTTCTAATGACAAATTGCTACTGCACTTGATCCTATTATCCCAAATTATAAGGGATGTTCATCCTACGTTTCTTACCTGCTATATTTTTTTGTTTCATCACTCATTCTCTTTTTATTCCAGTCTCTGATGAAGCCTTTTACCTCATCAGCCCTTCTTGACTTTATACCCTCCATCTCATTTGTCAGATTGTCCTCATATTCATCACATCTCTCCCTTTAAATCTTCAACCTTTTTTCTATCTAGTGATTCTTCCCTACTTCCTACAAATACACCTAGGTCTTTTCTACCCACAAAAAATAATAAATAAAAATATAAATAATAAAAAAAATTCAACTTGTACCTGTTGTCTCAGGCTATTATCTTATATTTCTCTATATTTTCATATCCAAACTCCTACAGAAAACTGCCTGTCTTTGTCTCCACTCCCTCTTTTTCATTCACTTTTCAGGTTTTTATTTTTCACTTTTAACAATAAGATTACATCTACTTTAAAACAGATTTTATTCTTTGGTCTATATCATATGCTAAAAGTATAAGAAAACTAAAGTGGCTCAGCCCAGATTTCCAACCATGTTCCTTAACTACTCATTCCAAAGTTACCTATGATTTCTTCATTTCTGTATCTGATGATTTTTCTTGGTCTACATCTTTCTTGACCACTGCTGACCATCTACTCTTTCTAAATGCCATCTCTTCTTTGGGTTTTCATGATACTACTCTCTTTTGGTTTTCTTTCTACATATCTAGTCACTTAGTCATCTGATATCTTGCCACTGGACTTCAGTGATTCTGGAAGACAGAGTGAGGCTGCTGACTTTGTGCAACTTTGCTTCACTAAAATCCAATTCATGCCTGAAGTCAAAACATCACCCTGTGATATCATTGGTTTCTTCCAAAATGAAAGACAAACAACAACACATCTGATGACAATCTTTTTTTTTCTCAATCTCTATCCACCTATTTATTCCTATTTCTGGATGGATCTCAAGGCTTTGTCTAAAACTCTGATATTTAACTCTACAGTTTCTTTCTTGATGACCTCATAAACTCACATGGGTTTAACTATCATCTTTATGCTGATGATTTCTAAATCTTTATATTCAATGCTAGTCTTGTATGAGCTCTTAGCCCACATCACTAGTAGTCTATTGGATATTTTGATCTGGATATCTTGTTATCTCAAATTCATTATGTTTAAAACATTACTCATTATTTTTTCACTTCTTAAACCTTTCCTACTTTCCAGTCTCCCTAAACTTGTCAACAGTATGACCATCCTTCAAGTCTCTTAGTTTTACAAAATCAGCCTTTCTCAACTTCTTGTTCTTCATGTCACATAAAAAAGAGTTATAAAGTCTTTTTTCATTTTATGACTACATCTCTCATTCACATATATATGTATGTACATGTGTATGTTTGTATGCATGTATGTATATATGTATATATCTCCTTCTCTCTATTCACATGGCCATCACCTTAGAACAGGACCTTATTCCTTCTCACTTGGACTATTCTAATAGCCTCTTCATTGGTCCCCATCCTTGAGTCTCTCCAAAATCCATCCTCCACAAAATTGCCTAAGTGATTATCCTAAAGCATAGTTCTGTATATGTCATTCCCCTCCACAATAAACTTTAATGACTCCCTATTAGATATAGGATCAAATAAAATCTCTTCATTGTGGTATTTAAAGTCCTTTGCAACCTGACTCTAACCTACTGTTCCAGATATCCATTATCTATTACTCCCCTACACATATCCTCTTATCTAGTCAAATTGGCCTTTCTGTGTTCTTTACCTAAGACATTCCTTGTTCCATCTTTGCGGTTTGGGCTGGCTGTCCTCCATGTCTGGAAAGTATGCCCTCTTCAGCTCTTTATCATTCTACCTGTAGTTGCCTTCAAAGCTCATCTTAGAAGCCAACTTCAATTTGAGGATTTTCTTGATTCCCCAGGTACCAGTATCTCCTCCCCTACCCATACCCCATTATCTTGTATTTATTTTCTAGAAGCTTATGTGTGTGTGTATATATATATATATATATATATATATATATATATATACATATATATATATATATGTACATATATATATATATGTATATATATATGTATATATATATATATATATGTATAATGTATATATTCATCTTGTTTCCCTTTTTAGAAAAAAGTACCTTCAGAGCAATGTTTCATTTTTGTCTTTGAATCTATAATGCAAAGCTTAAAGCTTAATACGCAGTTAATAAATGCTTCTTAATTGATTAGTTGGCAATAAAAGATTATGAAAATGTGTGAATGTAATCTTACTTTACAAAATATAAGGATGGAAATAGGAGGATTTTTCAGCATGTAATTTCTCTATGTTAATATGTCCTTTTTCATGGAGAAGTAATTAGTGAATTGAATTTGAAGTAGCTTAAAAATGTTTTTGTCTCCAGTTTTCTTTTTTCACTTTTTGTAAATGCACACTTGAATTTGACCTGTCTTAGCAATGACCTGCTTCCAAGACTTTGATAGAGAGTGTCAAAATGAATGAACATTGGTACTACTGGTCTCGTAATGTTGGTTGAATTCTGTTAAGATGTGTGAGGGAAGAAAGCAAAGGACTTTTTTGTTTGTTTTAAGGGCCCTATTTCAAAGACCCAGAAAACACTGAATCCAGTGATTTCAGCAAAGGTTACTGGTACGCAAACCTGTCGGGATAAGTCCTGAAGACATTGAACTTTGAAGTAAATAGTGAGGTTTTTTTTTAGAAGAATACTAAACAGAATCTTAAAGGGCTCTTGTAGGAAATTTCTCCCCAGAAAATTGTTAATTTTCTGAAGAGGAAATTTCTTTTAGAGTCCATTATTACCAACGTCAGCTTGAAGAGGATTTCACATTTAAATAGCTGTTTCACAGCATCTCATCATTTGCCAGCTGCACTGTGCTGAAGGGCTAATATGTACCTAGTACAAGACTTATTATTAATGTGTATATTAAACATTCAAAATCCTAATGTGCTTGGAATATTATGTCTGATGCTTTTATTGAGATGTCTTCAGTTATGGGGGTCATCTATAAATACAGGAGAAAATTGTGGATAATGAAAGCTGCTTAAGAAGAGATTTTGTATACAGGCCTATGATTTGTCCAGATGGGATATTTAACATTCTTACCCCTTTACTCCATGTTGAATGCTCCAGAAAGTGCAAAATGATATTGTTCAATAGAAAGTATAAATTATGCTCCTGATGAGGTCAGCCTAAATATTTCAGTCCTAGAGGATACAATGAAGAGGAATGTCAAGATCATTGCTGGGGTTTTTTTACTTGTTGATCTGTCATAGGTTTGACTGATTTAAGATAGCTTAGATGCTTATTTAAATTGCAAAACAGTCATAGTACTTCATACCTCAAAGCAAATTTATTGTTTTTGGGTAGAGTTTGAATGAGAAATGCACTTCTTTTAGAAGATTTTGTCTAATTTAAGGCCATTTGATTTTCTCATCTCATTCCCCTTGACCAAGTGGTGGTATCTTAGTGAGACACTGGTAGATGCTGAAGCTTAAGCACTTAAATTTAGTAAAGCTTGTATCAATAGAGCCAGAAATTCCTTTTACAAAGAGCTTTCTCAGTGATGTGGGATGCATGTCAATCAATTTTGGTCTGGGGCTAGAAATTATCTTCCATGATGATACTGGACCCTAGGCTAAGATGAGAAGAAAGAAGGAAAGAGAGAAGTAATGAAACTGGAAAATAAAGGAAGAAGTTCCTAGAATGGGTTAAGGCTAAATTTGTTACTTAACCTCTCTAGCCTCAGTTTTCTCATTTTTTAAATGGTTAGACTGAATGATCTCTTGCTTCTAGTTTTGATTGCTTTGCCTTCATTAATAAACACAATTGAAAACTGAAAATTATTATTTTTCACATGCCCTATGTTCAGCCAAACTGACCCACTAGTTGGTACTCATATATGACATTTTATCTCCCATTTCAATGCTTTTGCACATGCTTTTCTTTATGCTTGAGATGTACTCCCTTCCTCTTGGGACCATTAATTTCTTTTAAAGCCCAAACTGACCAATGCTGACTCCATGAAGCATTTCTTAATTCTCTTGTCCCCCCTGGATACTAGTGCCTTGATTTATTTTGTTTGTATTTTGTATATCTTTGCGTTTTTCCACAATACAATATAATCTTTTTCAGGAGACTATTTCATTTTTTCTTTGTATTCCCAGCACTTAGCACCAGGTCTTATAAATAATAGGCTATATAAATATTTTTGATCAATTGGTTTTCATTAAAACGTGTAAAGCAAAATGTGTTATCTATATGAAGCATGATGTTTTCATTAATTCTTTCAATACAGAATGAAGATGGCGGAGTAAGAGCTAACAGTTTTGCCTTAGTTCCTTTACATCTTCTCCTATATTGATAGAGTGCCAGCCTCAGTTCTGGTTGGGAAAACAAATAAAAAAATAAGAGTGAGTAATTTTTCCAGCCCAAAGTTGCATAGGAAGACAGAGAGAGGTCTGCAAATAGTAGTCAGGAGTGCAGTGTGGCAGCAGCAGGGCCACAATAGGCAGGAGTTGCAATGGACCTTCACAGTGGCAGCAGTGGTAGAGAGTAGGCCTGCTGCTGCTGCTGCTGCTACTACTACTAAAACATCTACAAACAAAACCTTAAAGGAAAACAATGCAGATTGGACACAAAACCAGCAAGAATTCCTAGAGGAGTTAAAGAGATAAAAAAGGATTTAAAAAATCAAAGGAGTGGTAGGAGATAAATTGTGAAAGAATTGTGAATTTATATAAGAAGATTATAAAAAGAATTAACAGCTTGGTAAGGGGTAGAAAAATACTGAATAAAATAGCCGTATTAATTAATTATATGATTATTTTGAAGAGTTTGCCTACCAAACTGAAGGTCTACAGAGCCACTGTGCTGACCTCCTTGTTTGGCTCTGAAACTTAGACAGCATGCCAGCACCATGTCAGGAAACTGAATCACTTTCGTTTGAATTGTCTTAGGAATATTCTGAAGGTCACCTTTAAAGATAAGGTACTGGATGCTGAGGTCTTTTCTCAAGCTGAATTACCAAGCATTCAAACTCTATCCCAGAAAGTCAACTCCAGTGGGCTGGCCATGTTGTTTGAATGACAAAAGAACATTTGCTTAAAATCTTTTTACAGAGAATTCACACAAAGCGAATGCTCACATAGAGGTCAGAAGAAGTGACACAATGACACTCTCTAGATCTCTCTGAAGAACTTTGGAATTGATTGTGAGACATGGGAGGCACTGGCACAGGACTATCCTCTGAGCACAGCAGAATTGCAGTTCTCAAAAGAGACATGTGATACACAAATTTAGAGGCATCTCCACTCCAAATGTTCATACGGACTATTTTGCCCTAGAGCCTTCCAACCTCATATTTGTCTGATCAGCCACAGCCACACTGTACCTTGACCCCCGACATAGTGATGTTATTTTTACCCCCCCTCAAGAATGGACAACAATTCCAAATCAGCTAGTTTGGTGAACCCATATCTCTCCCAGGAGAATAGCTATAGCTTTACTCTCTTCCCCTGTCCTTACCACCACCACCCCAGCAGAAAAGATTACCCTTCTAAAGCCTCTGCCAGCTGATATTTGTAAATCATTTGCACAAAACCATTAGCATGGGCAAACACATTGGCAACAACACCAAAAGATACTCTTAATGGAAGAAAATTAGTGACTTTTAGATAAAGGGAAAGGAATTATCTAGTAGTATTATATGGTATTTGATTTTCGCATTCTATGTCCCTTGATTAAATTGTATTATAGGTCAAGGAAAGGGAGGCTTGCTATCCACCAAGATAAGCTGATCTTTAAAAGGGGCATTTCCTAATCCCCCAACTGCTAGTACTATTTCACCTTCATGCACACATGCTTGCATGGCCATAAATCCATATATGCATAGAAGCTCACACAAACATACACATAATATGCATATAGAGATATGAATATATATACATGCATATTTATTTACATGTGAATACACATAACAAATATAATGTAGATATATACATATTTGTGTTCATATGTATATTCAAGGATATATGTATATACGCATTACATATAATATACATATATGAATATATACCAATGTGTATGAGTGTGCATATATACATATATAATGTATATTTGTGTCTATACACACACACACACACATATATGTATATACTTGTGTAATAAGAGGCCCTCTATATTGCAAGTCCTGTCCTCCACATATTTAATAGGGGTCTCATTGTGTTGCTCAAAGGGTGGTGGAATAGACATCTGTAGGCTCTTCCCTGCCCACCTTTCTCCAAGGGGAACTTTAAATCCTTCCAAGAGAGAAACAGAAAGTTGTAGCTGAAGGCAATTCCGCTAGCTTCAGAGAGAGAGATTATTGGACTACACTCCTTTCCCACCAAACACCAGTTCCACAACGAACATGCATATAACAATTATCAAATCAGACCAATTTATTTAAATTGGTAATGAAATAGACTTCAGAGAGGGTGTGTGTGTGTGTGTATACCAGACAATATGGAGAATATACCAGACAGTACATAGTGAAGGAGATTAACCATTAGGAATGAGTGAGAGGGAGAGTCAAGTTCTAGATCTCACCCAAAGGGAAAATGCTGAGGTCTCAAGAGGAGCATGCTAGGTTTAGAGATATGATGGAGACTTCCAGGATACAGAAAATATATACAAGGTAAATACAAAATGCTGTACTGAGCTGTTGTTAGTAGCTGAGGGAATACATATATTTCTATATATATATATATATATATATATATATATATATATATATATATACACACACACACACAAATATATCAACACATTATACATGTTTTATATGTGTGTGTATGTATATAAACATCAATATAACCTATATATTTTCATACATAGTATTATGTATTTGTGTATATGTGTGTATGTTATCAAATATATCTATGAGTATAACACAAAGATAGATACTGTTCTTCTATGTTGTCTGTCTCTTTCTATTTCTATACACACACATACATTTTCAAGTTGAATATTTAGTGATTTTCCTTGGGGATTTGGTTATTTTATGTGTTTTATGATGAGGAAAAATGGAAAGAAGATAATGCTTCAGGTGCCATAGCATGCTATATTCTTTCCACTTTTCAATTCTTGGTCTTTCCTTTTTGAATTTTTTAATAGAATTTTATAGTCCAGCTGACAATTACTACAGAGTAAATCTGCCTTTTGGAGTTACCTTTAATGAGATACACAAAGTGAGTTGGGGGGTGGAAAAGCTTGATTAACTAAGGTGCTTCTTAGATAAAAACCTTCCTGAAGTTTCTTCAGGTGTATGACATGCCCACTCTGTACTGCCCCCACACTCATCTCCCACCATTGCACACACTATAAAAATGATATTACTATTTAAAGAATTTATGAATAAATTGTGCTTCTTTTTTGCCTCACTTTAACTTTTCATTTTGTAGCCTCCAAGTTTAACAAATTCACTGGGATATATAGTATGACATCCTCAGAGGAAGTGATAGGTTACCAGAAACTTCCCTGGAAAAGAAATGCTCTGATATGTTAGTGCTTTATCAAAGGAAACAACTAATGCTCACTGAATAGCAACATCTATGTTGTTTTAAAGCTACATTAGGGAGGTACTTTAGAAAGATAGAGTCACACAAGTACCAGAAACAAGTTTGAATCCTAGTTATGCTATTTAATCTCTATGTGATCAAATAAGTCACATAAGCTCTTTCATCTGTAGAATGATGGTAGTTGACTTAAATGGACTCTAATGTAATTTCTATGGCTTATACTTCCATAAAGCAATAGAATCCCTCATTTTAAATATATAGTAAATTTGAAATGAGGACATTAAAAACTACTGATTTCCCTTAAAGAGGGCAAACTTCCTTTTATTGGATATGAAATATGGCTTGTAGTCTTTTTCAGCTGCCTTCCTTTGAGTTTATGTTCTTCCTACATATATTTCTCTTTATATTCATTACCTTAAAATTCACTGTACAATACTTGTATACCTATCATATACATTGTACTGTGTGCCAAGTGCTAAGATGTAAGACAAAGGGATAGAACACATGGTGTTTGCCCTCAGGTAATTTTATATCCAGGTAGACGTATAACACATACACACAAAAAGACATAACTAGAAGATCTGTCACAGAGAATACTATGTTTATATTGAATAAATAATATAGATAATCAATACACAAGAACATATTAAGCCCATCCAGATTATTGTGGGTAAGAGTGATTAGATTCAGGTTCATGGAGGAACTGAAATGAATCTTCTCAGAGAGGAACAGATGCTCAGATTTTTTAAAAAGAGAGAAAAGTGGCAAAATATGAAAGGACTATGGTATGTTTGGGAATGGGTAGTAAGATATTGAAAAGTGAAGTTTTCTTGTAGGGGAACAGCAGCAAGAGAGGGAAAAGGAATGTGGGAAAGGCAAGTGAGAGCTAGATTATAGGCCTTGGATGCCAATTTAAGAACTTTGGGTTTTAATCTGTAAACTCGAGATAGAGAGAGACCAATTAGGGGGCTATTACAATAGTGCTGATGAGAAATAATGAGGGCTTGAACTAAAGTAGTGTCATGGAGTATAGAAGAGGTAATCAATGGGAGAAAAGTTGCACGGGTAGAATCGATAAGACTTGACATCTGATTGAACATGTTTAGGGAGAGAGAGTAAGGAATCAAAGATAACATTGAGGTTAAGAACCTATGTCCTTAGAAGGATGGTGGTACGCTCAACAGAAAAAAGAGATGCATTTTGTTGAAAATATATTTAGTTTTATTTTGCATATATTAGTTTTAGATGCCTGTGAGACATCAGGTTAGAAATGTCTAAGACAGAATTAGTGATGTAGGGCTATAGTCCAGGAGAGAGACTGTGGCTAGATATACAGATTAATGAGTCACTGTATAGTGATGACAATTAAAACATGGGAGCTATTAAGCTTATCAAGGGAGACAGTGTAGAATGAGAAGAACAAAAGGTCTAGAGCACTGTAGAACCCTCATATTTAGTAGTTCTGATCTGATTAATGATCCAGCAAGAATCATCAGAGTTGTAGAAAAAGAATCAAAAGAGAGCAGTCTTTGTGTGTGTGTGTGTGTGTGTGTGTGTGTGTGTGTGTGTGTGTGTGGTTGTTATTGCTTGTTTTAGTTTTTTTTTCTTTTTATGTTTATTAATTTATTTATTTTTAGTTTTTAACATTCACTTCCATAAGATTTTGAGTTCCAAATTTTCTCCCCATCTCATCCCTCTCCACACCTCAAGATGGTGTGCATTCTGAATTCACATTCCCCTGATCTGCCCTGCCTTCTATTTCTCCTCCCTTTCTCTTATCCCCTTTCCCTTTTATTTTCCTGTAGGGCAAGATAGATTTCTGTATCCCATTTCCTGCATATCTTATTTCCCAGTTGCATGTGAAAATAATTTTTAACATTTGTTTTTAAAACTTTGGGTTCTAGGGGCAGCTAGATGGCACAGTGGATAGAGTACCAGCCCTGGATTCAGAAGGACCTGAGTTCAAATCTGGCCTCAGACATATAACATTTACTAGCTGTGTGACCCTGGGCAAGTCACTTAATCCCATTGCCTAGCCCCCCCAAAAAACAAAAAAACCCTCCAAAATTTAGGTTCCAAATTTTCTCCCTTCCTCCCTCCCCACTCACCCTCATTGAGAAGGCAAACAACTTGATACAGGTTATACATGTATAGTCATGCAAAACACTTTCATAGTAGTCATGTTGTGGAAAAATAACTATATTTCCCTTCATCCTATCCCACCTCCTGTTTATTCCATTCTCACTTTTGACCCCGTCCCTCCTCAGAAGTGTTTGCTTCTGATTACCCCTTCCTCCGATCTGTCTTTGCCTTTATCATCTCCCTCATCTCTTATCCCCTTCCCCCCTATTTTCCTGTAGGGTAAGATAGATTTCCATACCCAATTTAGTGTGTATGGCATTCCCTCCTTAAGCCAAATCCAATGAAAATAAGATTCACTCATTCCCCCTCACCTTCCCCCACTTCCCCTCCGGTGTAAAAACTTTTCTTGTCTATTTTATGTGAGATAATTACCCTATTCTACCTCTCCCTTTCTCCTTCTCCCAGTATAATCCTCTCTCACCCCTTAATTTTATTCTCCAGATATCACCCCTTTATCTTCAACTCATCCTGTGCTATCTATCTATCTATCTATCTATCTATCTATCTATCTATCTATCTATCTATCTATCTATCTACCTATCTATCCATCTATCTATCTATCTACATACATACAATGACTCTAATATTGACAAAGGTCTCATGAGTTATAAATATCATCTTTCCATGTAGGAATGTAAACAGTTCAACCTTAATAAGTCTCTTATGATTTTTCTTTCCTGTTTACCTCTTCATGCTTCTCTTGAGTCTTGTATTTGAAAGTCAAATTTTCCATTCAGCTCTAGTCTTTTCATCAAGAATTCTTGAAAGTCCTCTATTTCACTGAATGTCAATTTTTCATCCTGAAGGATTATACTCAGTTTTGCTGGGTAGGTGATTCTTGGCTGTAATCTTATTTCCTTTGACCTCAGGAATATTATATTCCATCTCTCTGGTCCCTTATAGTAGATGCTGCTAAATCTTGTGTTATCCTGATGATGTTTCCACAATACTTGAATTGTTTCTTTTTGGCTGCTTGCAATATTTTCTCCTTGACCTGGGAACTCTGGAATTTGACTACCATATTCCTAGGAGTTTTCCTTTGGGGATCTCTTTCAGGAGGAGATTGGTGGATTCTTTCCATTTCTATTTTACCCTCTGGTTCTAGAATATCAGGGCAATTTTCCTCGATAATATCTTGAAAGGTGATGTCTAGGCTCTTTTTTTTTATCATGGCTTTCAGATAGTTCAAAAGTTTTAAAATTATCTCTCCTGGGTCTATTTTCCAGGTCAGTTGTTTTTCCAATGAGATAGTTCATATTCTCTTCTATTTTTCATTCTTTTGGTTTTGTATTACATCTTGATTTCTCGTTAAGGCACTAGCTTCCAAATGATCCATTCTAATTTTTAAGAACTTCCTTTTCCATTTGACCAATTTTGATTTTTAGGGCATTCTTCTCCTCATTAGATTTTTGGATCTCTTTTGCCATTTGGGTTAGGCTATCTTTTAAGGTGTTATTTTCTTCAGTATTTTTTGGGTGTCCTTTAGCAAGCTGTTGACTAGTTTTTCATGATTTTCTTGCATCACTCACTTCTCTTCCCAGCTTTTCCTCTGCTTCTCTTACTTCCTTCTCAATATCCTTTTTGAGCTCTTTCATGGCCTGGGACTGATTCATATTTTTCTTGCAGGCTTTGGATGTAGAACTTTGACTTTGTTGTCTTCTTCTGGTTGTATGTTTTGATCTTCTTTGTCACCAAAATAAGATTCTATGGTTTGACTTTTTTGTGCAGCTTGCTCATGATCCCAGCCAATTATTTGACTTTTAAACTCTTTGTTAAGGTAGAGGTCTGCTTCCAGTGAGGAAAATGTACTGTCCCAAGCTTAGGGGGGTTTTGTGCAGCTGTTTTCAGAAATATTTCTAGGAACCTGCAAATTTTCAGTTCTTCCAAGGTGGTATGATCAAGGGTGAAGTGTTTACTCTTTTCTTGGCTTGTGCTCTGGTCTAAGAGTGACAAGGACTGTTTTCTGCCTTGAAACTGTGAGGAGGATTTCTTCTGTACCTCCACTACAAGCTCCATCAACCAGTTCTCCTCCTTTCCCCAGGGATGCCACCCAGAGCTATGACCCAGATCCAAGCATGGGCAAAGCAAGATAATCCTGCCTCAGCACCAGCAAAGAGATCCCTGCAATCCCCCTCTGATCAGCCACTTGATTCCCTCTCAGTCTGTGGGCAGAGCTCCAGAAGCAGTCATCACCCCGGGGCTGCTTTAGGACTGGGGCTGGGACCTAGCTTCTCTTTCACCATAATCACAGAGTTTTCCTACTGACCTTCTAAGTTGTCTTTGATTTGGGGCTTGAGCAGTCTGGAAACAGCCACAGATGCCTGTGATTCAGTCCTCTGAGGGCTGCTCCAGGTTTGTTGAGGTTTGGTCTTTCCCTGTGTGCCCACACCAAACTGCATTTCTCTCCCACCTTGGTGCAATAGACCTTTCCAATCAACCATCCAAGTAGCCTTGGGCTGGAAATTTGTTTTACTCTGTCTTTTTGTGGATCCTGTTGCTCTAGAATTTGTTTAGAACCTTTTTTATAGGTATTTGGAGGAGAGCTCAAGCAAGATACTGCTTTCACTCTACCATCTTGGCTCCATCCTGGTTTTAGTTTTAAAGAAGATAAGTCCAGAGAAGAAAGAGTGTTTAAGAGGAGAGGGTAGTAAATGCTTTCATTGCTGAAGGAGCTAAAAAACAAAAGATAATTAAGAAAAGGCAATTTTTTTAGTCATTATGAGCTTTGTGGTTAGACAGTATAGTGATAAGGTCAATCAAGAAACATTTATTAAGTGCCTACTATCTGCCAGGTACTATGTCAAGCACTGAGGAATACTATCTTCAGAAACAAAAGACAGTTTCTTATGTAAAGGAGCTTACAGTCTAATGGACGGAACAGAAGCTAGACTGCATTAAGAATTGAATGAGAGGAGAGGAAAGTGAGGCCAGTTTTCTGGAAAAAAGACAAGAAAGAATGGGATCAAGGATGTAAATACAGCTATTTACTTAGGGCTACCTCTTCATGAAGATTGTAAAAAAGGAGTAAAAAATGGAGAAGAGGGTTGACATCAAAGATTTTTGAGATGCATCAAAGGGAGAAGAAGGAGCTCAGCAAAGGATCTCTATTTTGTAAGTAAAGTGTAAGGTGATTTTCTCTGCTGAGAGATATGGGGAAGAGATAGTGTAGGAGGCTTGAGGGAAGAAAAAAAAGTTTGTGGTACTGTCTATTACTTTCTACTCTGTCCAGTGTTGGGGTCAATAAACATGGTAATGTCCCTAATGTAATATCCTATCTCCAGGTCCCTCTCTTTCAACTTATTTTTTCAACTCTACCTCCTTACCCCTGACTCTGCTCCTAATTTCTTTCCTAATTTGTGATACACTTGCCCAACTATCTCCTGCACCATGGGACTCCATTCCTTCTCTGTATTACTCACTAGGGCTCACTTTTCAGTCCTACAAAGCATTTTAATTATACTGATGGGACAACCAAAGAGGTGCAGACATGGAGCAAAACCAGCTGACAGCAACAATTAAACTTGTGCTTCATTTCTGTTTTGATGTTGGAAAACAAAACTCTGCAAGCATGCAAGATACATTTTGGGAAGTCTGTTGTTCCTGCTGGGTTTACCTTTTAACTTCTGGCAACTTCATACTCTTTGGCATACGGAGTCAAAGCTGTCAGTGTCAATTTGTTGAGAACTCCAGATGCATAGTGCAAAAAGATGGGCCCTCCAACTAAATTTTCTTTTCTGTCATAATACACTGTTATAAATCTCCTGCTGGATTTTATTCTGTTCATTTTTTTTTTAATAGAAAAATAAATAATGTGCTTAAAGTCTGGCATCCACTCCCTATTCTTTAACCCTAGGGGGAGAAGGAATGAGGAAATCTCCCATTAGAAGTCCAGTTTTCTGTCAAGTTTAAACTCTTTACCCTGATATTTAGAATGGAAAAAGACTTTGTTTTAACTTCATTTTGCTGTATTTTGCTAAGGTCAGTTTCTGAACTAAGCACTCCCAGAAATTTGGAGATTTAGTCAGTGATAACTTTGTGCAATGATACTCTGATATCACTATCAAGAGAGGCACAAAATGAGGAGACAGAGTTATTGAAAGTTTTCCATGCTGTCTTGGCAGATTTTCTGTGCATTGTTCATAGGGAGAGGGGCTTCTCTTGACATGTTGAGGTTTTCCAGGTGCTTTTATTTGTGGATGACTTTGTGCTAAATGTATTGAGTGCCACAGCATTATACAGCCTGCTCAATGGCTATTTAAACTAATTATTTAATATTTCATTTTCCCCAGTTACATGTAAAATAATTTTTAATATTTATTTCTTACAACTTTGAGTTTCAAATTCTCTCCCTCCTTCTCTTCCCTCCCCCCTCATTGAGAAGGCAACAATTTAACATAGGTTATGCATATGCAGTCATGCAAAACATATTTCCATATTAGTCATGCTATAAAAGAAAACATAGACCAAAAACCCCCAAGAAAAGTGAAGTAAAAGTAAAAGTATTCTTTGATCTACATTTAGACTTAATCACTTCTTTCTCAGGAGATAGATAGCATTTTTCCTCATGAGTCCTTAGGAATTGTCTTGGATAATTATATTCCTGAGAATAGCTAAGTCATTCACAGCTGGTCATCATACAATGTTGTTGTTACTGTATACACTGTTCTCATAGTTCTGCTCATCTTACTCTTCCTCAGTTTATGTAAGTCCTTTGGGTTTTTCTGAGAGCATACGGCTTATCATTTCTTACGGCGCAATAGTCATCCATCACTATCATATTCCACAACTTGTTCAGTCATTGTCCAATTGATGGGCATCCCCTTAATTTCCAAATCTTTGCCACCACTAAAAGAGCTGCTATAAATACGTTTTACATATTAGTTTCTCCTCTCCCCCAAAGCAAAATAATTTAAAGACTAATAATCTCCTGGTGATACTATATGAAAAAAAAATCATGAAACACTATCCTATCAGAAGAATCAAAATTTCAGGTGACCCAAAGGCATATTGCAGGTATGAATAAGCTGCTGCATAGTTCCAATGATAACTTCATGTAAAAAGTGACAATTAGATAAAAAAAAAATCTGGGCTATGTAAACTAGAAAAAAAGTGTAATGGTCATATATTGAGAATGTGGGGTAACAAATTAATAACCTGAGCATTCACATGGTTTGTCAGCAATAGTAAAAGCTCCAGAGGAAGGCTGCCATTTTCTTTTCTGTGTCTTCTATGGAAGACGTGTAAGGACATAGCCGAGAATTTTACAAGATAGGAAAATATAGATGGATTGTGATTTGTATTTGTGGAGGGAATGTGCCCATGGATGAGATCAAAGATCTATTAAATTAACTCCCAATTACTTTCTTCCTACCATCTCTGCCACTTTAAAGATTAAAGTGTTGAGAGGGACTTAAATATATAAACTGAATTGAATTGCTGTTTTGTGGGACAATGTTTTTGAAAATATCATGAGAGTTCTTAAGATTTTTTTGTATTTTTCTTTTTTTTTTGTATTTTTATATTTTCTTAAGAGTTCTCAGGATTAATCATGATACTTGAGTATTTTAATGCTTGGATTGTAAATAGTTTTTTCCTTGTTTTATGATTTTTACTCCTCTAAATTCCAATCATCTACAAAACCATGAAGCATAATTTGTAACTGTTTACACTTATAACTTTATTTTACCATGCAAATAGTCAGAAACTTGTTTCTTCTGAATCTACTTCAGCTTGCTATGGCAGCTAGATGGTGTAGCAAACAGAGACATTTTACTTCTTAGAGATAGGAAAAGCTAAGTCCAAATCTGACTTTAGATATTACTAGCTGTTTAACCCTATGCAAATTGCTTTACTTCTTTTTACCTCAGTTACTTCATTTGGAAAATGGGGATCATAGTAGCATCTATCTCTTAGGGATGTTATGAGGATCAAACAAGAGAATCTTTGTAAAGTGCTTAGCACAGCGCTTGACACATAGGAAGTACTTAATAAATGCCTATTTCTTTCCTTCCTTCCTTCCTTCCTTCCTTCCTTCCTTCCTTCCTTCCTTCCTTCCTTCCTTCCTTCCTTCCTTCCTTCCTTCCTTCCTTCCATTGTGTATTCATCCTTATATAGTTGTGTATAAATATTTTCCTTTCCTTATAATTGTCACAAGTATATACTTTCTTCTTTTATAATATATATATGTGTGTCTGTGTGTGTGTGTGTGTCTTTATAGTATAGGTATGTGTTTTGTTTTCTTACCTGAGTAATATTTTCATAAGCCTTGCAATATTTCTTTACATTACTCTCATGTAACCTGAGTCTCCTTAATCCTAGTTATCTTAATTACACTATAGTATGTGATACTTTGATATACCACACTCTACCTTATGTTGGTTCCAGTTTTTCACATATACAAATCATATTCTTATGAATAATCATCAATTGTTAAACATTTATTTAGTGTCTACTATGTGAATAGTTAACTTTCTTTATTGTTGTTGATCTCAAACTTTTTTGTCTTATTTTATGAAGTCTTTTTTATTCTTTATTCATTGTTCTTGTATCTGTAGAAGTTTTTTCTTCATTCCTTCTTTTCTGTAATTCTTTTTTTCACTTCAGGCTTTTTTTAAATGAATAAATGTCAAAATTCCCCTAAAAAGTAGGAATGAAAGGGATGTAGCATTACCTTTCTTCATACTACATTTTAAAGTAATAATCTTCAGAACTGAGAATCAGGATTGCAGAGTGGCTAGTGGTATGACATTAGAAGTAGGAATAGAGGTTCAAGCTCTGTCTCTATTATACACTGGTTTTGTGGACATCATTTAATGACTCAGTGGCCCAAGCAATTCTCACAAGTCTTTAAAATTACTATTAAGTTGTTGATCTGTACCAATAAATCATAATGTTGTGGGATCATAGATAATAGATCACAGATCTAGAGATGAAAATGACCTTAAAGTTCATCTATTCTGATATACTTTTTTATAGATGAAGGAAGTTAGGATCAAAGAAGCTAAATTACTTAGTCAAGGTCAGAGGTGGAAAGTTACTGAGGCAGGAGGGAATCCTCACATTGAAAGTTTCCTTTAGTAATGAAATCATAGATCCAGAACAAAAAAAAAATCACCAAAATTATTGAGTACAGGTTGAAAAATAGAAAACCAGAGTAGCGGAAAAGACTACTAGGTAAGTATGAAGGACAATCCATTGAAATTATTGGACAATGTTTGATAAATTCAATAGCATAAATTTCTGTGGTAAAGACTTCTTATTTGACAAGATGTATTGGGGGAAATTAAAAAACAGTAGGGCAGAAATAAAGTTTAGATCGGAATTTATACCACATACTAAAATAAATTGTGAATGGATTTGTAGCCTGAATATGGAATTATATTTTAAATAATAAGAAAGAATGGAAGGAGGTACTTTTCATAATTATGGCTAAAAGTGAATGTTTAATCAAAGAAGGACAGAATTCATGGTGGAATACAAAAGTTATTGTTCTGATTACATAAAATTTATTAAAAAAACCTTTTCAATAATGAAATAGTGTATAAGGAATAAGAAGGGAATGTTGAGTTGGAAAAATCCCAGCATTAAATATTACTGATAAATTTGATATTTTAGACATAAAGGAAATTGATGCAAGTATATTAGACCTAGAACCATTCTTAAAGATATAAAGAATTAAAAACTATTAAGAAGAACATGGAAACATTCTCCAAGTCACTAAAATAAGGGAAATGTACCTTAAGAACCATTTTCAAGTTTTCCTCTTCCTTTCCAAAATGGAAAACAAGACAATAGATATGACTCAATGTTGGAAGGCTATGGGAAGACAGACACAATTTTGATGGAGCTATAATTTATTTCAATTCATTTTGGACATCCATTTCAAATTATGCAAACAGCAAGACTAAGTCATTGATACCCTTTGATCCAGTGATTCCACTCCTGAACAAATAATCTAAGTGGTATGCCAAAATATCCATTGAAACATTTTTCATGTTTGTAAAGAAAATGAAATAAAGTCAGTGCCTACTGAAGGACAATGTCTGAATGAACTCTGGCACATGAATGTAATGGAATATTATGCAGTAGGAAATTATGAATATAAGGAATTCAGAAAAACCTAGGAAGATTAATATGAACTGATGCAGAGTGTGATGTAAGCAGGCCTGAAGAACTAAATACTTAATGACTATTGCACAATGTAAAAGAAAAGGCTGAATTCTTAGTATCTTAGCACCAAAAAAGATCCCTGAAAAGAAAAGGGAACACTAGAGCATAATTGTCAAATGAGGTCATTATATCTGTTGTTTTAGGTTAATTTAACTCTTGAGGGATTATGGTGAAGATATTACCAATAATAAAAATGTATTAATAAAAAAAATTACCTGAGAATTACCTTTTCCCTGATGTAGATTATTAGATTATTAGACACTAAATTGTCTGAGAAATTTGTAACTGAAGGTTTTAAGAAAATAATTGTTATAGTACTTTCACCTCTCGTCACAAGCAAAAGAATAGATTAGATGACCTTTTCTGGCTCCTGTTATGAAAATTTTGGGGATCTTGGTTTTATCATCTAACATATTGGCTATAATTCTCAACTTTGTATTATTTGCAGAATTAATAACATGCCTTTCTAAGTTATTGAAAAAAATGTGAAACACACTATGACTTGAGGCACTGTCCTCAAACCTTCCAGTTTTCTTTAGGAATTACTTCAGCTTTTAATCCAATTTACAATTTTATTATACAAATCACAATTTTCTTCTTGACAAAAAACAATTATGAAAGTCTTTATTAAAGTGCTTGCTGATATATCTTTGGAATTCCTCTGATATACCAATGGAGTAATTGTACCAAAATGATGACTTTGTATGTGTGTGTGTGTGTGTGTGTGTGTGTGTGTGTGTGTGTGTGTGTGCAAAATGTAGAAGAAAGAGCTCTAAACTCATAATCAGAAGAGATTGTTATTTAAATCTGAAATCTAACACTTGCTAGCTCTGGGCAAGTCACCAAATTTCAAATATTGGTTTCCTCGTCTATAAAATAGGGATAATAGATAAGGCAGGTAGGTGGCTCAGTGAATAGAACCCTGGGCTTAGAATCGGGAATACTCATCTTTATGTGTTCAAATCTGGCCTCAGTTACTTACTAGCTATATGACTCTGGGCAAGTCACTTGAACTTTTTTGCCTCAATTCCTCATCTGTAAAATGAACTGGGAAAGGAAATGGCAAACCATTTCAGTATCTTTACCAAGAAAAAAAGACCAAATGGGGTCACAAAAAGTCAGACATGACTAAAATGACAGAACAACATCAACAACACCTATAGTACCTATCACATGGGGCTATTGGGAGGATAAAATGTAATATTATTTATAAAACATTTTGCATATTTTACAGTGTGATATAGTTTTAGCCATTCTGTCTTTTCTCATTCATAACAATTTAGCAATGTACCTTTTTAAATGATCTATTTTAAATACCCACAGCCTTAACTTCTTTCTTTTAAAACATCAGATCATACTCTCACCTTCATTCTTCCCAGATCTCTCCCATTATCCTCAGTTATGACTAAAATTTTTTGTTAGTTCTCTGGGATGCAATTGTTCTGGGCTGACAGGCTTACACTTACTTACACTTACACAGTAAACTGTGTAACTGGATACTGATGTCAATCATCTTGTTCACCTCTCTGGAGCCCACAGCATGGGTAAAATATATAGTATCCACAACAATCTCCATTTTAGGCATTATGGTAAATCTCAGTTTATTATTAACTTCAGGCTTTCTGAAATTCTTCTTACATTTTTGTTCTATAGAAGTACTATTATACACAACTCTGTCCGTCATTTAAATATGTCTTTTAAAACATTTGACCTACTTAGAGATTTCCTCGTGCATGCACATTGTCCAGGAGCTTCTTAGGGGGATATAGATTTAAAAAGAAATCATTGTATTATTTTATGTTCATAATCTATTTTTAGAGCTATTCATGCCTCTTTGGTTAAGATCCCTTTTAAAGACTCATATAATAATAATATAATGCCTATCTTTTCCTTACACCTTTTTGAAATATGCTTTCCTAAATCTAAGGTCCCCATTGGATTATGACCTTCCTTCACTGTTCCATCTTCAAAGATGACCTAACCTTTTTTCTGTTAAGAATATCCAGTTTTCCTATGTCAGCCTTTCTCCTCCTCTTCCTTCTCCTCCTCCTCAGCAAGGATTTATCACATACTCTCTTTTTAGCAGAATGAGACTTTATTAGATGGTTTTTTATCAATTGGCCTGTTTTAGTTGTGTAATCTATATTAGAAGACATAATCATAATATAACATATAACATTACTTTCTCTTTTGTTCTTAACTTCTACCCTTCCTTAATTCTACTGGTATAAAATACACTAACATGACATAATCCAGGCTTGCCCAGCACAAGGTCACAGTTGTTTGGACTTCAAGACTAAACTTCTGTCAAGGAGCTAACAAATGACTGTAGTGAGAATTAATCACGATAAATCAATTTACCCAGCATTCTGCTGCATAAGTGTAGAATTCCTGACAAGTGTCTCTAAAGTCTCCTACTATTCTGCCTCTTTTTTATGAGTAGTGTTCCTGTTTCTATTTCCAGTCTTGCAAAGTTTTAGCATCTTTATGTCCTCTTATTATATTTAATTAAAATTATTTGGGGCCACATAGGATGAAGGATATTTTGTTAGGGGCTATTATGCCCAATTCCTACATTTCCTAGATAATTTTACTAATGAATTCAATTAAGGAAGATGCCATGAAATAATAGTTATCCTTTGCAAGCATAAGACAATTTAGAGGATCTGAAGACCATAGGTTTAGAGTTAGAATTAACTTCACAAGCTACCTAATAGCCTCATTTTATTAATTCACCCATTTTATTTGGAGAGATAGGCCCATAGAGGCTAAAATACCCACCCATGATCATCTAGCTAGAAAATGGTAGAAATGGAATTTGGAGCCAGGTTTCCTTAATCTACTGATTTTTCCATGATGCAAATAGTAAATCTGAGGTTAAAACATATATTTTTTAAAAGCTACAATTATTTTACCCAGAGCATGAAATATAATCATTAAAGGTAACTTAAAAAATCTCAGAGTAAAAGTACACAGATGCTTGAATATATTTAGCTATCATTTGTGCATTTTCCCCAACTGGATTTTACATTCTTTTGGATTTTCCTTGTCACTATCACGTCTTTCCTTAGCACAATCAATGATTTTTGCCTCAGTGATATTTGGTGATAACAATATTAACTTATCCAAGGTAATTTGGATTGTCATTTATTAGCATGAGTAATCCATCAAAAGATTATTTTTGAAGCTAGAATTAGGGAAGATTTGGGGGTCACTTGAAGGTCAAATACAAGGTTCTTTGTAGAGAATCTAGACACTTTGGGAGATGGATTTGAGAAATATAATAAGGTAGATTAAGAGATCTGGGATTTAACAGGGACATTGGTAAGATAACCCAATTTTATTTCATACTTCTATTAAAGTGTGTGAGGTGTACTGTTTTAATTATGTTTTCTTTAAAGAAAACCTTAGGTTAAATGGGAAGATCAACTGGCAATATATTTTCCTCCCTGTACTCTGAAAAGAAATTTCAGGCATTGCAAGCAAGTGTTGCTATGGAAACAAGTTAGCAATCACACAATCAATTTTCCTAAAGGCATACCTTAAATACCAGAGGAAATATAGAAAATATAATACTAAAAAAATACCCTCAAATACCCCACATTATGCTATTTTTTTACAAAAGTGACTTATTTTGTTGAATAATTGAGTTTATAAAATTTATTAAAGCAGTTAATTGTTAACTTTAAATCATTACAATGTATGCTTCTAGAAGGCAGGGAATATTTTTGTCTTTTTATTCCTAGCACTTTACACTGTGTCTAACATATAATCGCCTCGTAAATACCTCTTGAGTCACTGACTTACTAGTTTAAGGCATTCTTGGGGAACAAGATGACTTGAGGATGACTTATAACATCATCATCTGTGCAGATTTAATTCTCTAGAAAGTATTCCTCATCAAATTAGAGGAGCTGATATACTCCACCCCTCTGTCTTAGACCTCCATTCCACCACTCTCTCTCAATCCTATTTCCTTTCCTCTTCTGACAGACCACATACAGTATTATAGCCTCACTTTCAACTGTCAGGCTAGGTACAGAAAGGGCATGATAAAAAGTCACCTTATTTGGGGTTACTTTGCAGAAATCATGTATTTAAAGCTGTCAGCATTTGAAGAAAGTTGAAAGGATTCTGCTTTCTGGAAAGCATTTCTCTCAAATTAAAGTCCTGACTGACTTACTCAGACTATTTTTATAAGGCCTTTAAATACAGCATAAATGTGAGGAAAAGCTCTAAATAAGATTTTCCCAAACACCAATTTGACATGCTTTCTGGGAAAGCTGCCATTAAAGGACTTAGTTAACCAGAGATTAACTCAACATATTTGTGTTTTTCTTAGTTATACGGTGTGTTCCATGAACATGGGACTGGAAGTCAGGACACCTGGGCTCTAATCCTGGTTCTACCATCAATTGGCTGCAAAATCTTGGACAAGGTAATTTACTGCTGAGCCTCAAGGTCTTCATTTGTTACATGAGGGGATTAAGCCAAATGAAATATAGAGCTCCATTAAGATTCTCAAATTTTCTAATGAAAATGAACATGAATGAAAATACTTACAATTTTATCTTCAATTGAGGATGAGGGATGGGGACCAAATCTTAGAAAGTCATGACTTTGTTACCTCATGAGTAGAAGATATTATCAAGTATAAATGAAGAAATGTCATGAGACTTTGGAATGGACATAACACCATAGAATCAAAAGCCTTTCTTAGATGGAAGGAAACATATTGACATCATTAATAATACATCCCTCACTCTTTCCATGGCTCATCATACATGTAATCTCCTTCATTGTTTTCATAGAGTTAATGTGTGACAGATGACAATTTCCAAACAGACTATAGTTGATATATTATAATTTTTGCTTCATGATAGAATTATTCAACTGTCAAAACCTTTTTTTTTCTTATTGTAGAGTTCAGAGATTTCTTTAAAAAGCACATCTCTTGCTGCTGCTAGATGGCCACTAATACATTTTTTCATCATTAAGACTCCATCCATTGATGTCAAATTTTTATTTCATTTTACCTGAGTGTTGTTTCATGGGGAATTTTAATAGTTTCTGAGAATAAATTATGCTTCTTGGTGGGGATATTTATTTCAATGTTTGTTTTCTAATTAATAGCACATGAGCAGATTATGAGGTTGATGTAGGTAAATGTGTACGTGTACATATGTGTTTCCTGTATGTTTATTTTCTCATTAGAGAATGGAAAACTTTAATTAAAAGCCATATTGGCAAATTAAGATGTATGCAACTTAGATATTAGTATGTCTTATGACACGGAGGGCTAGAATTTTCTTTGTAAGATTTATTTTTTCTCTTAGGTTGTCCTCTGTTCCTAGGAACTTTACTCAAGTTTACTCCCTACTTATAAGCATGAAATTTACAATATTATGGAAGAACACCTTTTTTCTTTTTTAAAGTATGTTTTTATTTCTTTCATCAAATATTTCCAAAATACATGTAAAATATTTTTAAGATTCATTTTCAAAAAATTTTGAGTTGCCAATTCCCTCCTTGTCTCCCATCCTTCCCTTAATCCTTGAGAATGCAAGCAATATATCATTTATATATGCAAATTCATTCAAAACATTTCCATATTAATCATGTTGCAAAAGAAAACACACACACAACCCCAAGAAAAATAAAGTAAGTGAGAAAAGTATTCTTCAATAAGCACTTGGAGTTCATCAATTCTTTTTCTAGAGGTGGTTAACATTTTTCATCTTTGGTTTTTTTTTGGAATTGTTTTGGATCATTGATCAGAATAGTTAAGCCACTTACAGTTGATCATTGTTGATGTTGATCACATTGCTGTGACTGTGTACAATATTTTCCTGTTCTTCTCACTTCACTTAGCATCAGTTCATGTAAGCCTTACCAGATTTTTCTGAGCCCATCCGGCTTGTCATTTTTCATAGCACAATAATATTCCTTTTAAATCATGTACCACGGCTTGTTCAGCCATTCCCCAGTTGATGAGCATCTCCTCTATTTTTAATTCTTTGACACCATAAAAATAAGGCACTATAAATATTTTTGTACAAATAGGTTCTTTCCCATTTTCTTTGATCCCTTTGGGATACTGACCTAGTAGTGCTATTTCTGGGTCAAAGGGCATGAACAATTTTATAAGCCTTTGGGCATAGTTCCAAACTGTTCTCCAGAATGGTTGGGCTGGTTCACAACTCTACTAATTGTTCCACATTCCCTCCAATATTTGTCATTTTCTTTTTTTGTCATGTGAGCCAATCTGATAGGTACTGGGTAGTACCTCAGAGTTATTTTAACCTACATTTCTCTAAACAGTGTGATTTAGAGCATTTTTCATGACTATTGAGAGTTTTGATTTCATCTTCCAAAAACTACCTGTTCATACCATTTGACCATTTATCAACTGGTGAATGTCTTTTTAAAAATAAATTTTACTCAGTTCTCTTTATACTTGAGAAATAAGGCCTTTTTCAGAGAAAGTTGCTGTATAATTTCCCCCAGTTTCCTGTTCTCCTTCTAATTTTGGCTGCATTAGTTTTGTTTGTGCAGAAGTTTTTTTTTAATTTCATGTAACCAAAATTATCCATTTTACTTCCCATGTTGCTCTCTATTTCTTCTTTTGTCATAAGGGCTTCCCTTTTCCATAAATCTCAAAGGCACATTTTCTTATGCTCCCCTAATTTGCTTATGATTTCACACTTCATGTCTAAATTATTAGTCCATAATTTTGAACTTTTTCTTGTATATGGTGTTAGATATTTATGTATGTCTAATTTTTGCTAAACTGCTTTCTAGTTTTTCCATCCATTTTTGTGAAATAGTAAGTGTTTGTCCCAAAAGCTTGGATACTTTAGTTTAGCAAACACTAGATTATTATAATTATTTACTACTGTTTATTATGTACCTAATGTAATCCACTGAACTACCACTCTATTTCTTAGCTAGTACCAAATTGTTTTGATGATTGACACTTTGTTTTATAGTATGAAATCTGGTACTGGTAGGACACCTTCCTTAACATTTTTTTTCATTGATTCCCTTGATATTCTCGACATTCTGTTCTTCCAGATGAATTTTATTATTTTTTCTAGTTTATAAAATAATTATTTGGTAGTTTGGTATGGCACTGAATAAGTAAATTAAATTAGGTAGAATTGTTATTTTTATTGTATAGGCTCAGCCTACCCATGAGAGATTAATATTTGTCCAATTGTTTAGATCTGTTTTTATTTTTGTGAAAAGTATTTTGTAATTGTGTTCATATAGTCACTGGGTTTGTCCTGGTAGGTAGACTCTGAGTTATTTTACATTGTCTGCAGTTATTTTAAATTGAATTTCCTATTCTATCTCTTCTGCTGAGTTTTGTTGACAGTATATAGAAATGCTGACAATTTATGTTGGTTCATTTTATATCCAACTACTTTGCTAAAGTTGTTAATTGTTTCAACTAGTTTTTTTAAGTTGATTCTCTAGGGTTCTCTAAGTAGATCATCATATCATCTGCAAAGATGAATAGTATTTCATCCCCCATTGCCTATTTTTATTACTTGAATTTCTTTTCCTTGTCTTATTGCTATAACCAGAATTTCTAGTACAATATTTAATGATAGTGGTGATAACAGACATGCTTACTTTACCCCTGGTCTTATTGGGAAGTCTTCAAGTTTATTTCCATTACAGATAATGCTTGCACTCTTGGTTTTAGATGGGCACTAATTGTCATTTTAAAAAAGAAAAGCTCCATTGTTTTCTAGTGTTTTTAAAAGGAATGGGTGTTGTATTTTGTCAAAAGCTTTTTCTGTATCTGTTTATATAATTATATGATTTTTGTTATTTTTACTATTGATATGGTCAATTATGCTGATAGTTTTCCTAATATTGAACCAGTCCTTCATTCCTGTTATAAATCCCACCTGGTCATAGTGTATGATATTAGTAATATATTGCTGTAATCCCCTTGTTGGTATTTATTCATTTTTTTGCATTGCTATTTATTAGATAAATTGTTCTATAATTTTCTTTCAAGACTCTTTTCCTTTTTACCCCCAAAAGTTTATATATTGTTGGGATTGATTGTTTCTTTAATGTTTGGTAGGATTCACTTTTATTTAATTTAATTAATTTTTTTGGTGAGGCAATTGGGGTTAAGTGACTTGCCCAGAGTTACACAGATAGGAAGGTCCTCCTGACTCCAGTGCCAGTGCTCTATCCACTGTACCATCTAGCTGCCCTAGAATTTACTTTTCAATCTATCTTGCCTTGGCAAATTATTCTTAGGGAGCTCATTTATAGCTTGTCTTATATATATATATTTTAAGATAGGGACATTTAAGTACTCTATTTCTTCTGTTAATGTTAGAAATTTGTTTTTGTAAATACTCAATCATTTCACATAGATTGTCAGTTTTGCTGGTATACAATTGGGTGAAATAACTCCTAATAATTGCTTTAATTTTATCTTCATTGGTGGTATATTGATGTTTTTCATTTTTGATACTACTAATTTAGTTTTATTTTTAATAAGATGAACCAATAGCTTATCTATTTTAGTGTTTTTCCCCTAAAACTACCTCCCAGTTTTATTTATTAGTTCAATGCTTTTTTTTTCACTTTCAATTTTATCAATCTATATTTTGTTTTACAGGGTTTTTCTTTTGGTATTTAATTGGGGATTATTTATTTATTCTTCTTCTAGTTTTCTATTTTTTTTACTCACACTCCCAAATCTTCTATCTTTTATTGCTTATGCTTTGAAAGATAAAAATACTTCCCTAAATACCACTTTGATTGAATCCCACAAATTTTGTATGTTGCCTCATTGTTGTCATTCTCTTCAATGAAACTCTTGATTGTTTCTGTGATTTCTTCTTTCACTTACTCATTCTTTACTTCTAGATTATTTAGTTTCCAATAAATTTTACTCTATGTTCACATAGTACCTTATTGATATAATTTTTATTCCATTTTCAGACATCTTCATGTCTGAAAATAGTACATTTAATATTCTGTTTTTCTACATCTGGCTGTGAGGATTTTATACACTAATACATGGTAAATGTTTGTGAAGATGTCATGTCCAGCTGAAAAAAAGGTATACTTCTTTCTATTCCCATTCAATGTTCTCCAGACATCTATAATATCTCAGTTTTCTAAGATGCTATTTGTCATCTTAACTTCTTTCTTATTTACTTTGTGGTTAAATTTATGTAGGTTTGACAGGGAAAATTTGAGACCTCCCCTCCCCCCACTACTATAGTTTTATGATTTCCTACTATAATAAATTTAACTTTTCCTTTAAGAATTTGGATGTTGTGCTATTTGGTGCATGTATGTTGAGTATTGACATTACTTCATTATCTAGGTCAATAGGTCTATTGACGTTAATACACTTTGTTAATAAAATGTATTTTCCCTACTTGACTCTTTTAATTAGGTCTATTTTTTGCCTTTACTTTTTCTGAGATCATGATTGCAGCTCCTGCCTTTTCTTCTTTAGCTGAAGCACAATAGATTCTTCTTTAGCCCCTTATTTTCACTCTGTGTGCATTTCTGTTTCATGTGTTCTTTGTAAACAACATATTGTTGGATTCTGGTTTATAATTCATTCTGCTATCTGTTTCCATCTTATGAGTAAATTCATCCTATTCCCATACATAATCATCATTACTAACTGCATTTCCCTCCAACCTATTTTCCTCTCTCTCTCTCTCTCTCTCTCTCTCTCTCTCTCTCTCTCTCTCTCTCTCTCTCTGTCCTGTCCCTCTTCCTCCCTTATATAATCTCATTTCTGTTATTGCTTTCCTCTCTTACTTTCCTGTTGGGTAAAATAGATTTCTGTACCCAACTGAGTGCATATGTATATATTTATGTTTGTGTATATTTTTCCTCTTTGAAACAATTTAGATGAGAGTGATGATCAAGTATTGCCTGCTCCCCCATATATCTCCATTTTAATAACTTTTCATTGCATGCCTATTTATGTGAGATAATTTTCCCCATTCTTCTTCTTCCCCTTATCCCAGAGCATCCCTTTTTCCTGTCCATTCATTTTTTTTACATTGACTCACTTTTGTAATCTTTATGTAAACTTTAACTGCCATAGTAATCTTTAAATTCTTAGAAGTTAATGTTATCATATTCCCATATAGGAATGTGAAACATTTATCCTTATTGAGTCTTTTATAATTTATTTTTGTGTTTGAAAGTCAATTTTTTTTTCTTTTGTGAGGCAGTCGGGTGACTTGTCAAGAATCACACAGCTAGTGAGTGTTATGTGTCTGAAACTGAATTTGAACTCAGGTCTTCCTGATTCTAGGGCCAGTGCTCTATCCACTGTACCACCTAGCTGCCCCTGAAAGTCAAATTTTCTATTCAGCTCTAGTATTTTCATCAAGAATGCTCAAAAATCCTCTATTATTAAATACCCATTTCCCCCCCCCGGCAGCATTATCTTCACTTATGCTGGGTATGTTATGTCCAGAGAATTTAGCTGAGTGCTAGTTCTACTCTGTCATCTTGGTTCTGGAGAGGGAGAGAGAGAGAGAGAGAGAGAGAGAGGAGAGAGAGAGAGAGAGAGAGAGAGAGAGAGAGAGAGAGAGAGAGAGAGAGAGAGAGAGATCCTAGAATTTCAATAAGTAAAGTTTGTCCCAAAGATCTTCAAAGCCACATGTAGTCCTAATATGAAGGACTCTTCAAAGAAGACCATCCTTACTAGCTCCTACTAGAACGTTTTTTTTTTTCTGGTCAAAGTGAGAGGAGCAGTAGGATAATGGTCAATTTTAAGTAGTAGAGTTAACATCTAACCAAGTATTCTATTTCTACATTGTGTAGAGTCCCACATAAAGAATCATAGTATTTCACCCATTGAGTTAAACCATGTTATTTAGGGAACAAAATTCTTTAACTTAAAATTCCAGGGACAGCTAGGTAGCTCAGTGGAGAGAGCACCAACTCTGGAGTCAGGAGTTGAATGTGAGTTCATATCTGACCTCAGATACCTGATACTTACTAGCTGTGTGACCCTGGGGAAGTCACCTAACCCCATTGCCTAGCCAAAAAAAGCCCCAAACCTTAAAATTCCATCAGTATAAATTTTTCATGTGAGTTTAAAGACAATTTTAATTTTTTTAATTTTAAAATTCATTTTAAACTTAAATAGAAAATTAGAAAAAGAACATTTCCATATGCATCGAAAAATATGGGGATTTAATATAAAACAATAAATTTCCATTTCAAGAAAACCTATATAATAAATACAACATGTTATTTTCCAAGCTGACCAGCTTTTCTTTGCTTCCTTCTAGGTTTTCTTTTGTTCTCTGCTGTACATTTACTTTGTTTTTTTTCCCTCCTGTCTCCCCCAATTCTGTCTTAAATGCCACAGTTAAGTGTGGAGATTATATATATATATATACACACACACACACACACACACACATATACATGTATATGCATAGATATCTATAAACATGCACATATATATATACACATACACTCATATACATATACATAAAGCCATGCTATCCTTATTTCCACTTTTCGTCTCTTTTTCTACACGTGGATAGCAGCTTCTTTCATAAGTCCAAGTCTTTTCATGCTTTTCTAAATCAACCAACTCATTATTTCCTACACCACAGCAGTATTCCAACACAATCACATCCTATTTCAGAGATTTGTTATGGACATTTCTTCCCAACTTTGTGCATTCCTTCTATTTTTGACTACATTAGTTTTATTTATATGAGAATATTTTAATTTAAAATCGTTGAAATTATCCATTTTACATTTCAACAATAATCTCACCTTAAAATATAGTTTAAAGTCTGATGCTGCTGATTCTCCTTCCTTTACATCCTTTTCCCCTGGTTTCTTTGAAATTTCTGAACTTTTGTTCTTCAAAATAAACTGCTATTATTTTTCTAACTCACTAAATACATATATATTTTTTAGCCACAGACAAGGTTTATTAGAACATCCATCATATTGGGCAGACTCTTAAGGAGTCCGAAATTGGGTAAGCAGTGGCTAGATTATAAGAATCTCAGCCCATGGCTAGATTTTAAGAATCCAAGCAGTGGCTAGATTATAAGAATCTAAGCATCTTAATGGAGACAAGATAGACCTTATATACAGAAAGTCTGTGGGAGGGATCTAGGAGTGGCCAAGTAGTCTATGAGGTAATGGAGCCTAGATGGCACCAAGGGTGGAAAGTGGCCTGGGGCCATAGGGAGGCAAGACAATGGAGGGGAGATTGGGTGTAGCCACAATGAAAGTCCAGTTGATGGAATTAGAGCCTCAGGCAATGGCCAGAGTTTTGGCCATGTGGGAAAGTTCAAGGTTTTTCCTTTCTGGGGCCCAGATCCCAACCCCATCATTCCCCCCTCAAAAAAAAAGGGATCCAAATTCTTTTGGAGTAAGGGGCGAAGGTCTCTGAAACTGCTTCCTGCTGGCAAGGGGCATAGAGATGTCCCTGCCTTGAGTGGATCCCAAAGAGGAGGTTGACTGGAACCAAGCACAGGCTGCATCCAGGGATGTGGGGACATTGGCTGGTACTCCATGTTTGCTTCCAACTGTAAGTGAATGGCCCATAGTCTGGAAGACATAAATCTGACAAAAAAAAACTGCAGGGCCCAGATATAAAGCAGGGACTAGATTTAGGGCCCAACTTTGAGAGGATACAACATCCTTAGCTCTGTTTGGATTCAGTTTTCCAACCATGCGGTTGTCAAATCCACCTCATAGCTAGACTCAGGAATACCCAGATGGGTAACATTCTTTTTCTCAGGAACATAATGGGGAAACTGAGCCAGGAGGATCCCATCTTAGACTGAGGCTAAAGTTGTCCTCTCAGCTTTTCCCAATGCTGACTTCCCACCAGTATCACCTTCTCTGAGTAGCTCGTGGTGTTTCTCTTGATTATCGATGGATTATGACCCATCAGACAACTCAAAATCCTATAAGTTTTTACCTCAAACAGCAAGTTTTACTAATCACAGCTTAGGAAAAACTTTTCCAGGATTTACATCTTAAACTTAAATTTGTCCTGGTATAAAAAGCCAATCATTAGAAATTTCTATACACTTGCAAATTCTCAGCAAGCCATATATAACCCAAACAGGCTTTTCAGCTAGTTTGCACATTAAAACAATAACCGGCAATACTAAATTATTTTAGAGGTAACCAAATTATGAAAAGTTGCTTGACATAACTGATACAGAAATTTCACCAATTTGAAACTTGAAACAAACCCATTACTTCAGTTTTGTTACATGCACTTCCAAATTACTTTACACTAAGAATCAACATCTCATCATTAACAGTTAAAACTACAAATTTAAAAGCGCATGCTTACCCAAGTTCAGAGGCCAGCTTCTTTACCTTGAGCAGGATGTGCTGAACCTGAATGATGCTTCCAGGCAAAGGTTGCCCCAGAGACCAAGGCCATTGCCAGTGGGGCCCCTGCTGTAGCTGCTGCCCTTCCCTCTCCTTCCTTTCCTAGATGAGGGAGGGCTAAATCAAAGGTTAGGGGTAAAGGGTGAAAATCTCCTCTTCTATGAGAGAGGTTAACAGATAACCTCTTGACTCAAGTGAAGGGAGTGGGAGAAAAGAGTGACCAGGGCTGCAAGGAGGAGTTCTAAACTCCTTAATAATCAATCATAAAACCTGCAGAATCTGCCAAAACATTTTTAGCTGTTCTAACTTACCCTGTAACCTCCATGAAGGCAGATTCAGATGTGCAGAAGGGAGTAAGTAAGCCTCAGGGAACCAGAAAAGCAACTACAGTTTTCTCCAATTCCCTAGCACTGAGGGAATTAACAGAATTGACCATAATTTCCAGATAGGGCATCTGTCCTTGTCCTCTATGCTGCAGAAGGTCTACCCAGGTCCATGGCCTAGAACTGACCTAGTGGACCAAGAGCCTAAGAGCATCAGGCAGGGTTCAAGACAGCCTTGTAACTGTCTGCCAGAAAAGCACCTCCAAGCCTTGGTGCTCAGAGATCGACCCCAACTACAAAGCAAGAAAGGAGGGAAGGGAGAAGGTTTACATACCTTCCAGTCTTGGCTGGAGAAGAACTTGGGGTTAGGCAGTTTCTCCATACAGGCCACCAAAATGATGCTGTTTAGGAGTTCAGGGGTGCTGGGACCCCAAAATCACAACACTCGGGTCCTGCTTACAAGAATTCGACCCAAGCCTTATTTCAGCCACGGACAAGGTTTATTAGAACATCCATCGTATTGGGCAGATTCTTAAGGAGTCTGAAGATGTGTAAGCAGTAGCTAGATTATAAGAATCTCAGCGCATGGCTAGATTTTAAGAATCCTAGCAGTGGCTAGATTATAAGACTCTAAGCCTCAGTAAATGTTTTTAAGTGATTTAATTGAGATTGCATTTAATAACTAGATTAGTTAGGTAACATTGTCTTTTTCTTATTTATTATATTGGCTTTGCCTACCCATGAATAATAATTACTTCAATTATTTAAATCTGGCTTATTTGTATAAAAGGTGGTTTATGTTTATGTTCATGTGGTTCCTGTGTCTGTTTTGGCAGGTATACTTTAGGTATTTTATACTGTCAAGTTATTTTAAATTGTCTAAAACAATATTGAATATTGGTGACACAATGCATAGTTTCATTATTTTTTTCTTTTCATTAAATCTATTTTAGCTTTAACTTTGAGATCATGATTACTACCCCTGATTTTTTACATAGTAAATTCTACTCCAGCCTTTTATTTTATCTTTGTGTGTGTGTCTCATTTTTATTGTGTTTCCTGAAAGCAATATATTGTTGAATTCATATTTTCAATCTGCTTTCCATTTCTATTTAATGGGTAAATACATCCCATTCACATTCTAAGTTATAATTACTTGTTATATATTTCTCTCCTTCCTAGATTTTACTCACTATTCTTCTCACCCTATTTACCCTATCCCTCCTCACTCCTCTACTTTACTTCTACCTGATACTTTGCCTTCCTATTCCTTAATCTACCCACCCTTCTAAAAATCCCTACCTTATCTTCTCTCCCTACCCTACTGCATTGCCCTTTTACTTCCTTCTGAATTTAGAAGACTTTTGTACTCTTCTAGTCATATATGTTGTTCCCTCTTTAATCCATTCTTGATAAGGGTAAAGTTCTGGCTCTACCTACCCTGCCACTTGCTTTTTCTGTACCATTTCTTCCTTTTGTGCCTCATTTATATGAGATAATTACTCATTTTTTTCTTTTCCAACACAGCTTTTTTTTTTTTAGAAATCAGTTTGGCCTAAGCCTTTCTTTCAAACTACCCAAATAATGATAGTCATAAAAATATTAATTATATTTTCATGTAAAAGCAGTAAATAAAACATTATTTGTCCTTTCTAATTGGTCTTTAATGTTTACCTTACATTTCTACTTGATCTTATAGGTCCAATTTTCCATTAAGTTCTGCTATTTTTTGCCAAAAATACCTGAAAGACTTTCAGTTTGTTAAATGTCCATTTTTTTTCCATTCAAGATTATACTTAACTTTGCTGGGTAAGTTAATCTTGGTTGTAACCCCAGCTCTTTTGTTCTATGAAATATAGTATTCCAAGACCTATGGGCCTTCAACGTAGAAGCTGCTAGGTCTTGTGTAATTTTTATTGTAGTTCCATGATATTTAAATAATTTTTCTTGTTGCTTGTAATATTTTCTCCTTAACCTGGGAGCTTTGAAACTTGACTATAATATTCCTGTAAGTTTTCCTTCTGGTATCCCTTTCAGATGGTGATTGGTGGATTTTTTCCCCCCCTATTTCTCCTTTGCCTTCTTGTTCTAGAATTTCAGGGCAATTTTCCTGGATAATTTTTTGTAATATTATATCAAGATTCTTTTCTGATCATACCTTTCGTGTAATTTGACAATTCTTATATTTTCCCTTTTTGATCTGTTCTCTAGATTAGTTGTTTTTCTGATGAGATGTTCCACATTTTCTTCCATTTTTTCATTCTTTTGATTTTCTGTTAATATTTCTTGGTGTCCTGTAATGTCATTATCTTCCCCTTGCCCAATTCTAGTTTTCAAGGAATTATTTCCTTCCTTAAGTTTTTGATTCTCTATTTCCAGTTGTTGGCTTTTCTTTTCATACTTTTCTTGATTTTCTTGGATTGCTCTTATTTTTTTTTCTAATTTTTCCTCCATCTCTCTTATTTGATTTTTAAAGTCCTCTTCAAGTTCTTCCAAGAAGTCTTTTTGGGCTTGGGACCATTTGGCATTTTTAGCTTTACTATCTTCCTCTGAATATGAGACCAGATCTTCTTTATCCTCATAGTAACTGTCTATTGTTGGGTTCCTTCTCCTTTGTTTACTAATTTTTATTTTGTTTTTAGCAGCTATTAATATAATCCCAAGATGTAGGGAATGATGCCCCAGGCCTCAGGTTCTTCTTATTGTTATTTTCTAAGCTCCAGGCCCCAGCTCTCTCTCCCTACGCCAAGGCTAGGGCCCCCAGTAATGCTCTCCTGAAAATGTTCTTGCTCCCTGTGGTCCCTCCAGTGGCTGCAAACTGCAGCTGTTCTCTCTGCCCTGGTTACTTCAGAACTTGAGTATTACATACCTATGCTGTCATCTGTGAGAATGTTCTTTAGAGTTTTTGATACTGTATGGCTAGAAATGGAGCATGAAATTATTCACAGGTTACTAACTGACTTTTGGGACTGGACTGCCTCCTTTTCCAGTCATACATCTCAGATGATAACAGAGTTATATTTGAAAAATACTGACATTAAAAAGATGGATCTTTTTAAATAGAGACATATTTTCTAGTTCATTTTTATAATTTTTTTCTAAAACATTTTATGTCTGGAAAACTATGTACTTTTCCTTCTCTCTGATCTATTTTTTTCTACAAGCTCAGTTATAGGTTAATCAATCAATTGATATTAATTAGTGTTCCAGGCATTATGCTAGGCACTGAGGATGCAAATATAATGATTAAAATGATCCCTACTCACAAGGAACTTATATTGTACTGGAAAAGATTATATATATATATATATATATATATATATATATATATACAGATAGATAGATAGATAGATATATCTATATATCTATATATATATACACACACACACACACACACACACACACACACACACACATACATATGTATACACACACACACAGAGGTACATACATATATACATAATAATTAAAATCCAGGCAATTTGATAGAAAGGGCAGTAGCAGTTCATGGGGCAATGGGATCAGGGAAAATTTCATAATGTAGAAATCAGTGCACGACTTAAATCTTGAAGGGAAGGAAAGATTTTATGAGGTAAAAATGAGGAGGAAGTATATCCCTGGCAAGGGGGGTGATCAATGAAAAAAAAACACAAAGAGATGAGATAAAATGTCTTTGTGACTCATAGAGAGAAGGCTTGTTTGTCTAATGTGTGAGTGGAAGTAATACAAAATGATACTGGGAAAATTGGTTGAGACTAGTTTGTGAAGGGCTTTGGAGTTTGAAAGAGGCAATAAGAAACCACAGGATTTTATTGAGTAGGTAAGTCCCATGCTACATTTGCAATTAAGAAAAATCAAATTGGCAGAAGTGTGGAGGATGGACAAAGTAGAGAGAGAATTGGGGGGTGGGTATCAATTAGGAAACCATTGCAATAAAATAGACAAAAGAAGATGAAGCCTGAACTAAGGAATTTGCAATTACTAAATGGCTACATTTAAGTGAAGGATGCATTTATTCCAATCAAATAGATATATACACATAATTGATAAGGTAAATATCTTATTACATCATCTACAAAGAATTTCATATTATAAGATTGTTTATGGTACAATCTAGATTTATTTTAATGCTAAGGCATTGGGGGATATCTAATTCATTCTTTAGTTAACATGAAATATTTGTACAAGACTTTATACCTACCTAAAGTTCCAAAAGCCCATAAAAATATTCACCTTTCAAAAAATACATATATTATTCTAGTTATGCTATATGACAATGAAAACGTTAAAAATAAAACTTGCTAAAGTACTAAAGTACAATGATTTGTTTAGACACATATATAGTCATATATGTATATACTATACATCATTAATAACAAATTTTACAAAGCAAAAATTCCCAGTTTCTCTATAAACACACATACACACATGTATATACTGTACACACACACACACACACACACACACACATACACACACATACACATATACATCCATGCCATATTTGTTGATGATTGCTAAGTTCATAATAAAAAAGAAAATTTAATCAATTGTTGCTGAAAGTCACCTAAAGCAAAACAAAAAGGCCCATAACTTTTATGAGCAGGCTACAATATATTTTCAGCAAAAAACTTAGAAGCAGTATACAAGATTTCATTGGAGAGAAAAATAATTGGAAAAAAACAAAAGGTGGCCACTTTCAATTGATTGGCATCCTACATGTACCATTAGTATCCACCAAAAGTAAATATATATAGAGGACAACCCCAGAATGTTGAAAGGTGTGGTTGGTTCCTGAGGAAGAGTGATGGAATGACATTTACAAGTGACACATGGGAAATGTGGATAAGTTGCAATCTAAATCATGGAAAGAAATTCATACTACAATGAAGTGATATGAGATCACAGGCATAAGAAAGTATCAATGTATATAATAGGACCTAATAACACTTTTATGATTATTTTTTCTTGTTTTTAATTATAATAATTTATAAACACGTTCCAACTCATTATAACCTTCTTCTTTAATAAAGCAAAACAGTTAAGTGGAATTGACTGAAAAAATATAACTATATCTGATAGAGTGCATAACATGTCATTCCTGGAAACCACCCACTGTTTGTTATGTTGATTTTTTTTTTACATTAATGTAGTCATTGTGAATATTTTCTTTTGGCAACTGTCAAGAAATTCCACTCTGAGGATTTCTTTTGGCTGTTACAACTGTAAGCTCCAGAAAAGTTTTGCTGTAATAACTTTTCAACCATCCATCACTCTTGATCCTATCTTGTAGACTTAATGGACACTACCAGTGTCACTTGTTCTGAGAAATCTTTCTTTTTGCCCTTGCCCTATGACTTTTGTCTTGCTTTTATGATTAACCTCATTAATTTTCTAATGCTGATACTGACCCAAATAAACCTCCATCAGCACCACTGGCCAGTGGACTCAGACAGCTAGGATGATAAAAAAGAAAATATATTTAAATGAAAGATAATTGAAATGTCACTCTGACAACTGCCTAGAGCTGAAATAATGCCCATGCTCCTTCCACCCTTTCCAATCTCTCTAATTTACTGAATAGAAAACATTTAGATGGTGGGATTTCCATTACAGTATTTCTGTAGGGGAAAAACATTCTAAATTTCTTAACATATAAAATGTTCTTGTTACTCTGAACAAAGAAAAACATATTTAATTGTATCTATAATGTTATCTTATCCGTGTCATACATTCTTTAATATAATGTACAAAGGCAAATTATTCTAGAAATTATTCTGATCTTGAACTATTTTTACACTTAAGCTTCTAGGAATTATTTATATAGAGAAAGAGTTTGGTAAGAAAATTGCTTCAAAAGGATGAAAGCTATCAAACTATGCAGTATATGGTAAAAAAAAAAAGGAAATAATGTGAGATTATGAGAATGATATCATAGTATAAAAATTATAATTGGCAATGTTGCTATAGGTATCACATAATGATATGTTCTGCAATTACAGAAAATACAAAAAAGATATAACTATGGTTAAATTTAACATTCCTACATCTTCACAAAAGATGAGACCACAGACAATCACAAGGATTCTCTGTTACAGCCATTTTAAATGATGTTTTGGGACAAATTACTTTCCCTCTTTTCAGTTACAATTTCCCCATTTTAAAATGAGAGATTGAATTAGAAGTTCAGTAAATTTATTCCTACCTCTAACACTATCATATCAACAAGAGTAAATAATACTCAAAGTCTAAGCTATTGTCCATGCTTTGGGGCAGTGTTGAGTGGGGTAGGGTGTATCACAAATGAAGTAAGGTAACAGTGGCCAGGGTAATTCACAGTGAGGGTTCCTTGAGCTATGAGACCATTATGGTAGACATGAAGACCTGGAAGGATCCCTGACATGCTGGTGAATTGAGCTGTGTTGAATTGATAGTACCCAGGGCAACTAAAACAATTCTGAGTAAAAGAAATAGGGCATCATAGGGGTGAAGACTGGTCTTTCTAGATAATATAATGCTGATCATGGAAGAAGGGAGATCAAATGACCCTCTGTGTTCTGCTACCACTAAAAGAAAAGATATACAGGAACAAATCAGAAACACTAATATTTCACATATTGGTAAATGCTTCAGAGCAAGATGGTACTAATCACTAAAGTGGGAAAACCTTAAATGCACATGAAATGGACCCAATTAATGAACATGTTCATTATGCACCAATAACAAAATTAGAAGTAGATCTTACCAGTCTTGGAAGCATCTTTATTTACTGATGGGTTATCCCTGTGAAGATTGCACTTATTGTTCAATACAAATCATTCAAGAAAATGTGAAAATTTTGTGAAGCATTGTTTCAGGCTGCAACAGGTGGCACAATAGATTGAAAGCTGGACCTTGAGTCAGGAAGACCTGTTTAAATTGGCCTCAGACATTTTATTGGCTTTGTGACCCTAGACAAATCAATTAACTACTGACTATGTCAGTTTCATTGTCTGCAAAATGGAAATTATAGCATCTACTACAAAAGATGGTTGTGATCAAATAAGACAATCTTTGTGAAATACTTTGCAAACCTTAAAGCACTACATAAATATCATCATCATCATCATCATCATCATCATCATCATCATCATCATCATCATCATCATTATCATTTATATGGCAAGACATCACCTGAGGGTTAGAAATATACATGGGAAGCTCACTGTCTTCCACAAACTTGTGTGGAAAAATCTCTATACTATAGTGACCACAAAAATATGTTTGAGAGTTCAATAAATAATTGGTATTCATGAGAATAAGGCAAATAAACTGCATCAGAGATAGAATGATTGTCCAGAACCACCAGGTTACAGGATTGATTCATAAAAATTCAAGAACATTGTATTTGTCACTGTACACGAAGCAAAGCAGAACGTGGAATGAGGATGGGACAGGAGGACCTGGATCCTGCCTCAGTCACTTACTATTGGTGTGAAGAGAATAAGTCACTTAAATAAGTCCTAAATATGTAAAATGAAGAGTTTAGTCTAGAAACCCTTTAAATTCATTTACAGCTCTTTAAATTCATTTCAGATTAGAACACTCATAAGTTCTTTAGAGTACTCTCAAATTTTCCAAGTGTTTTATATATATCTCATTTTTACGTCACAAAAATTGTGTTAGATATACAGGTTCTATCACCCTCATTTACATGATCTGAAAAACTTATAAAATAAAGAGACCTAAAAGAAGAAATCAAAAGACTATGGGAGCAGAATGAGGGGCATATCATCTTGGTCACTGTGTTGTTGCATTTGTTCTGCATATTCATTCAATGAGTCTGCAGAAGATTAGTTTACATCTCAGTACTTTCACTTAATTATAAAAAGTAGTTATTTTGTCAACCTGTTCAATAGTCTACAGGATGTTGAATATAAAATAACGAAAGAGGAAAGTCCCAGGATAATTTCTATCAGAACTTCATTGGAAAAAAAAATAAAGTTAAGAGTGAGAGGAATCATCATCATCATCATCATCATCATCATCATCATCATTACCATCTGGTTCTGGGAATATTTAACTTGGGAAACTAGTAGCATGGATGTGGAGACAGGGTTGAATTAAGGTTCTTCATTATTGATGTTCTCAAATATTTGACTAGCTGTCATGTAGAAAATGTATTAGGTTCATTCTATTTAGAACCAAAGGACAGAACCAAAGTCAATGGTTAGAATTTGCAAATGAATACATCAACATTTATTACATTCAAAATATTATTTATTACATAACAAATATTATATACTAACTGTGTAAAGAAGTAGATATAATGTTGATGTTAAGGGAGAAAAAAAAACCAGAAACATTCCTAACTTCTAGGTCTGTGAAAAAAGTAGAATTGACTGCTTCAAGAGCTAGTAAATTCCTATCTTTGTAGATATTCAATTGGAGCCTGGACCACATGTATTTGTTATGTTATAATGGGGTTTTCTTTTTGTGTATAGATTTGAATAAATGTTTGCTGAGATCTATGATTCTGTGATCATCATCCTCATCATATTTATCTCACCAACCTTCACAAACAAATTCTTACACTGCAAATACAGACCCTAAAATAGGCTTTAAAATGAAGAAGTAATCTGTACCGGAACAAGATTGTTATTCCAGACAAAACCATTGCTGGAGTTACCATTACATAATATTGATCCATAAATATATGTGAATATTTTAATAGATAGATGTCATCATCTTGAATACTTAGAACATTCAAATTACATGTAATGAAAAAGCATTCAAACTGTAGAGGCTTAGTGGAGGAAATTATAACCTTGTACAAATGGGATAAGGAAAATGACTGCTATTAGATTTATGCTAGAGATGCTTTCAGTGGCACTCCAGAAGACAGTTTTTTGATAATAATATTTTTATTCAATTACAAAACAAGTCAATTTGTGCATCTGTACAATAATTTGTAGAATATTAAACATAAAAAACAAGATGGTAACATGTCTTAGAGTAATTTATATTTGAACTCCATTTAACAAGACAGGAAAAAGAGAATATGTGATGTTTATAGTATCCCTGAAGTCTTAATGCAATTTTAACCTATTAAGTTTAAAACTAATTTTTGTTATGTTCTAAGTTGTTAAATTTTAGTACTGCACTAAGACTTTTGGGGCATTCTCTTTAGTGTTCTCAAGTTTGTCATGTTCCTTTGACACAAAATCCTGTTAAGTACATATATCAGGTACCATTATCCTCATTTATCACATGAGAAAACTGAGACTCTGACTTATCTATAGTGACATACCCAATAAATGTCAGAGATCAGATTTGACGTTTCTCAATCATCTAATACTCTATCCACTATTTCAATATTCTCCAAATTGGTGAAGAATGTGACTTTCTGATAAACTCCAAGGCATTTTATGCAATTTAAAGATAATTTCATTTATAATGAATATAGAATAGAGACAGCTAGATGACACAGGATAGAATACAGAACGTGGAATCAGAAAAAAAAATAAGTCAAAATCTAATCTCACACATTTGCTAGCTTGTGACCTTAGACAAGTCACTTAACCTCTTTTTGCCTCAATTTTCTCATCTTCAAAATGGGGATAATGATAGGTTTTACCTCCCATGTTGTTGTGAGGATATCATCATCATCATCATCAGACCAACAGATTAGTAGGGAAAGGTAACAGAAGGAAAATAATCCTTAAATAATTCCAATCAATCCTTTTGTTTCCCCTGCTATTACAGACTTCTACAAATATCTAATGGGTTAATGGACACTGTTGAACAATTTAGATCTTAAAAGAAAGGGTTGTGGTATAAATATAATTATGGAATTATGTCCCCAAACAGCTCAGAACTTTCAACTCGGTGATACCACTACTATGCCTATATCTTCAAAGGATCGAGGAAAAGACTCATCTATACAAAAATATTTACAGCATCTCTTTTTGTTGTTGTAGTAAGAAAAAAACACAACTGGGAATTAAGAGGATGCCCATCTATTTGGAAATGACTAGGGAATTCATGCTATATGAATTTAAGATTTATTATTACTCCATAAGAAATGATGAAATGAGTGATGTCAGAAAAAGAAATAAGAAGGCCTGTATGATGAAATCATGCAGAAAGAAGGGAGCATAACCGAGAGAAGAGTTGATACACTAACAATATAGAGGGAAAAAATCCACTTTGACAGAATTGAGAACTGATGAATGCAGTAACCAAGATTCCAGAGGAACTATAACGAATCATGGTAGTCATCTTCTAGCAGATAGATGATATACCCAGGATGAAGAATGAGAGATACATTTTTGGAAATGGCCAATCTAGGGATTTTTTTTGCTTGACTATTCATATTTCTTTCTTTCTTTTTTCTTTTTTAGTTTCTTCCTTCCTCCCCCTTCTTTCTTCTTTCTTTCTTATAAGAAGAAAGAAAACAATACTTCTGAATTAAAAAAAATAAAAAATGATAAAAACTCTGATGAACAAAGTAGCAATTTCAGGGAGCACATTTAGACTTCGCTATTTCATTCTGGGACTTCAAGTAAAAGAACTACAGTTACTTGTAAGCTAACTACAAGATAACATGCAAATCACAAATAAAACTCTGACTCACACACACTCCCACAAATAGAAATGAATTTCTACCTCACTGCTACTCTTGGGTACAAATCTTATTCTGGCTCTGGGAAATGAAGCTTAACCTATGAATAAAACCCAGGCAATTGACTCTAATATAAAGCAGGAAAGCTGGTTAGTAGATGTGTCTTTTTTAACTGAAGTAGAGAGAGAGAAGTGGTGTTTTGCCAAATACAATATCCTTTACATCAAGAATTTGAGTTATTATTATTGAATTCATAAGAAGATATCAAAGAAATAAAATATATGAATAAAATCAATTTTCAAAATAGATAATAAACTTACAAATCATTTAATCGACTAAATTCAAGGAGGAGTTGCAATAAGTGCTAGAGGGATACAGGAGGGGTGGTAGGAGTAACACAAAGATAGGGTCTAAAGAATGAGTATGCCACACTTTAAGATGACCTTTTATTCTATAATAAGCTTAGGGGAATGTATTTATATAATCAGGCTAATAGTAGTTGATAAACTGAAAGTAGAGCTTGACCTTTGCTTTCTTACATTTACCACTCCTATACTATTTCTGCCTGTTTTCAGAGGATAAAAACATTTTTTATATCATCATTTGATATTTCTGCAAGGCCTGAGGCAATTATTCTAAAAACTTAGATCAGAAATATTAGCAATCAAGATCTGCTTTTCAGAAGAGATCTGATTAGGTTAAAACAAAAAATAAAAACTTCTTACTAAAATAGATTATTTACAGAGAAAAATTTATTTCTTTCAACACAGCAATGGAGATTGGCTCCTTAAATCCAATTTTAGACTCAGATTTGAGAATCACTGAACTAGAGGGGACCTTTAACATGATTGTACCAAACTCCCTCATTATAGATGAAGAAAGTAAGGCACAGAAAACTTAATTTACATACCAAGTCACCCCACTAGTTAATGGTAGAGTACCAAGACCGAAATTTCCTGATTCAGCAGGGTTTCCACTACACAATGCTAAAATGTTTTATGATACTCATTCATCAGCAAGTTGAAATGCCTCCCAAATTTACTGAAGTAAATTATGCTGAAACTATCTCCATATGATATTCACGAAATCAAAATCCCCAAAGTCTCTACAATGCAGTCTGATTTTCTATGTTACATCCTGAATGATTAAAAGTATTCCTTTAATAGAAAACTTCCAGCCATTGTTACATCTTTGTACCAATTTGAGGGTTTTTTAGTCATTTCTCTTAGGATGTTTAGCCATTTTATGGGTAATAAAAATACTTATAAATTATCCTAGGTTATGCTGTTTTTTGTTGCACAAAGCTACTTTATGATCTGAATGAATAGCGAATTTAGAAAAAGATATTAGTTGTCTAACAAGGCATTTATTAATTTTCTCTCTGTGTACATACATGTAGATAGAAACGTGCATACATATACATACATAGAAACATATGTATACATACATACATGGTCAGATAGCAAGAGAGTTGTATTTTTTTTTTGTTATTGTTGTTTCTCAGAGAAGTAGATTCTTCATGGAATCAAAGACTTGGACCTGGGTGATATCTTAAATATCACTTCACAAAACCCTTTATTGCAAATGAAGAAACTTAAGCTCAGAGATGTTAAGTGATCTGTCCAAGGTCAAATAAGTGGGAAAGCTGATTTGAATTAAGGATCTCTGACTGAAAATCCAGAATTATTTTTCTGCTATGTAATGTTGCCAACATGATCATTATTATTTTCATATGCTATTCAGTTTTTTAACTATGGAATTATGCATGAGATCAATCTGTTTTTTTTTTTGCTTCATGTGATGAAGGTGTTTGATTCCAAAACATTATGCTATATTGATTTTTCTCTGGCAGTATTTCTTAATGTAACTGAGCCACACTGGTTGCCATGGTAAGGAATTTGGGATCTGAAATGTTTAAATTAATTATTCCTCTTGGTGTGTTGTTTTATTTTCATACAGTAATTCAAGTTATATCCCATCTGATGTTTTAATTCTTCTTTACCAAAATCTATTGATTCTTCATTAGTATCTTTAAGTAGATTTCCCTCGCTTCAACCAAATTGATTTCAATGATGTTGAAATATTAACTTTCTTTTGGGTACTCTAAATAAGCAAAACTATTTATATGTTGTTGCCATTTGGCAATTTATGTGGTTAGGAAGGAGAAACTACTATGGAAGTGTGCTGGATAAGAAGAAAAAAAAACCTCATGACTCTAAAGTGATGGAAATTGACCCAAGGGAGAGACCACTTCTGGCATGAAATATTTACAGAAAGGTAGTCTGGAATTTAACTGTTCAAGGCCTTGAATACAAGGTTAAGGAATGTGTATTCTATTCATCAGCCATGGGGAACTTTAAAAAAGTCTTTGATCTCTGGTGTGATATGATTAGGTCTGTGCAGTAAAAAGATATCTTTAGCAGTAGTGTGAAATTTGGATAGGAGACAGGGAGATTTGTTGTAATGCCAATATAATTGTCAGGACAAAAAGTGAGGGTAATTGTGGTGGCAGCAGTGGGAATTGAAAGAAGACAAATTTCATAGATATTGTAGAAATGGAATCTGTAAGATTTGGGAGAGTAAAAATGGAGGAAAATAAAAAATGACTGTTTTCAAACCTGAATGATTGGGAAAATGGTAGCATCATTAATTCAATTCACTTTAATGAATATTGCTTTAAGCCTAAAAGTACAAGGCTCTGATGTTAGGCTTAGAATTATAAAACCAAAAAGTAAAACATTTTGCCCTCAAGGAGCTTGTGTGAGCAGAAAAGAAATGAGGATGAAGGAAGATAAAAATTCAATTTCAGACACACTGAGTTTAAGGTTAAAATAGCTTATCCAGTTGGAGATGTCCGAAAGAAAGATTTAAGATATGTGAACCATTTTGATTCAATTAATAGTTGATATCATGGAAATGGATTAAATTGCCAAGAAATATAGTAGAGAGAAGAAAGGGTAGAGAGAATAGAGAGTAGAGAGAAGAAAGAATAGAGAGAAGAAAGCCAGCCCAAGAATTAAGTCCATATTTAAGTGGTGGGAAGAGGAAGAAGAATCAGCAAAGGAAGTTTTAGTCCAGGCCTCTTATTTCATAAGAGATGATGAAGAATAGATAAAGTGACTTGCAAAAGATCACTTGACTAATTACGGTTAGACTTTCTCTATGATCACCTTACTGATTAATGCTAGAACTTCTCTTAAACTTCCTAAGGTGTAGAACTGTTCATAGTTGCACAAGATACCATGTGAGTATGGACCAGTTAACTGTTTGTCCCATTGAAATAGAAGAACTGATATAAAATCAGTGGAGCCATTACACTGGCAGCGGAGGAGAACTTAGGTGGAAGATGTATAAATCTTCAATTTAGGATGAAGAATAATATTGATGGACGGAGAATAATATTGTTCTTTTTTACTGATTTTTCCCCCCTATGTCACATTGGAGAAGAGTTAGGCTTATTCTAAACAGGGTATTTGTGGATGTTTGGCAGATGGGGAATAAAGGTAGAAAATATCTACAACATCCACCAGACAATCTTTCTGGGCAAGGTAGGTGACAGGTACTTACTATGTGTGAGACACTGTATGAAATATTAGTGATACAAATAAAAGCAAAAAGAAAGACATTCTCTAGGACATTACATTCTAACAATACATACACATGCACACACACACAAGGGAGCTGGAAAAGGATGATGGTGGGGGGATGCAAGTGGGGAGGTGAAAGTATATGGAAGAGGGGCATGGTATTGAAGTCCAAGAGGTCAGAATCACAGCTAAAAAGATAATTTGGAGCAGCACCCTAGGGAAATTTGTCAAATAGATGAAGCTTGTCTTAAATACCTTTTCTCCTCCTTTTTATATGTCTCCCAGTAGATCTCAGTCAAGGAAACCCAGTGACTTTGAATCTTCCCATATTGGCCAACCCAGTAGTATTGCCCAGAACCAAACAGTCCTTCCATACCCTATTCAATTTAAACAATATATTTTTTAACTAAGAGACTAAAATATCAACAAGCTAATCTGATCAACGAGGGTTCCAGTCTAGAATACTCACCATTGTTATCTAATCTATTAGCGACTCTGATGGTGGCAGTTTTGTCTTAAAAGGGAAGATTCTTTTGAACCTGCAGTTTCTGTGGTACTCCAGAAGTCACACTGTTTGGGTGGCTACCTTTTCTGCTTAAGTATGGGACCTGAATGAGAGGTTGTATGCCTCTGAAGGGAATGATTACTTAAATATAATCTTCACCTTTGTTAATATTAAGTGCAGAAAATTGTTAGAACTTTGACTTTTATAACAGAGAGAAAACTGGAGCAAGAGAAGATCTATCAACAATGTGGAAATAGCTTGTTTATGTCTTGTTGCCATCCTTTCTTTGGATTACACATTCACATCTATAACAGAAATATCAAAAATCCAACAGTGTTTTTCACATCTTACATTTGTATTTCAAATTTAGCTGACAGATGTTGAAATTCCAGACAGTTAACTGACTACACAGCTGCAGATGATGAAAATTAACAGGAATATCAGCTGAAGTTGTGCTGCACTATTTTTTTAAATAACTTTTCCTTCTTTAGTCTTTTTTTTTTTACTAGGATTCATAGCTGCTTTCCTTTGTGATTCAATGTATTTCAAATGAATAAGGTTTTTAAAATTTACTCTGAAATTTTTGGTTTCACACATTCGAAATCTGTTCCACTCAAGTATGTACTTTTTGGGAAAAAAATTGCGTTAGTCTTTATCCACTAAAACTAGTTTAAGACTCTCCCCTTTGGGCTATTCAATCACATACAAAAGACATTATGAGTCAGGTCTCTCTTTTTTTTTTTTTTGAAGTATAGCTTTGAGTTTCTATTTTAATTTGATTTGTTATTCACTTCCACTATTTTCAGAGAACAGTTCTCAGCTCCAAAAAGAGATGAGTTCTAAATTGTGCTAGATTTAAAAAAGGTTAGTTAAGTTATTTACAGCTATAGAATTGCTTTCACTCCTTGGTCCAGTATTGTCTCTTCAGGAATGCTTATAAGAACATCTATTTTATGCTGATTTTTCTTGACAGGGCAGAACTATGGAAAATTGTTAAGACTAGAAAAGACATTAGGGACCATCTAAGTTAAACCCACTCATTTTACAAATGAGAAACATTTATGGATATTATTTAAATATATTCTTATTCATCAATAGCTTTTAATCATTGATGCATTTGTGTCTGGTTATAATTGATGCCTTAATGAGATAATTTTGCTTCTGGATAAATTTTCAAAGCAGTCAATTATTTTTTTTAAGTGAATAGTACTCCAAAATATTTGTCTATCTTTAAAAGGCAAAATGTAGTCCCTCTCTCACTGGAAATTTATCTATTTTGCCTTTCAATAAGACAGCTCAGATAACTGCCATCTAAGTAAAATAATTATGCAGTAACTTCATGTTGTGCATTCATCCATAAAATGAGAGAGTTTAACTAGATTATCTCTAGGTTTCTTTTCTGTTCTAACAGAACATCTATATCTGTCTATTTTTGCTTTATGAATTTCTAAGTACTGTCTGTGCTGTTCCCCTTTTCTCTATTTGTTTCACTTATTAATTCAGCAAGCATTTACTGAATTTTATTAGTATTCTTGAAATTAAAATTATGTAAAAGATTCATGACATGTCACTTGCTTTCTAAGAGTACACAGTCTCATAGGGGAGATAATTCAACACACACACTAGACAGAATGTGATTTAAATACTTAAACACAAATACTCAACTTGGATATTCCCTCCAATGATATTTTATCACAACCTATCCGTGACCAACTGTCTTGTCCTATTCTCTTCATCTCCTCCCATAAGTTCACTGTGCTGTATGGAGAGTGTAGAGAGAACAAGAACCTCTGGTATAAGGGCTTGCCAAGACCTTTTCAGAACTGCTCACCCCCTTTAGTGTCAATCTGCCATTTGGCTCTCATCTGTGGCTCCAAGAAGCTATGCACAGTATATATGCAGAGTAGCCATACCTGGTAAACCATCTCAGCATACAGATGAGCTAAACCAGGTTAAAGTAGCTGATAGCCTTTAAAATCATTGTTGAGTTAAACCTATAGGTGAGTTGGGGAATCCCAAACATATGACGATATCTCCTGATAGAATGGGCTGAGAACAATTTGTTCTGATGGCTATGAAGACAGCTAAAGCAAGTTCTGTGGAGTGCTTAGAGCTTAGTCAGACTTTGAAGATGTCAAGGTCACCCCCTGCATTCTGAGCTGTTGCCAGTCTTTTTTTTTTTTTGTATTGCTTTCTGTGACTGTGGAAGCATGAGTCCAAAATTTTGAGCAGCTCTATCTTACCTAAATCCAATTCATGTACAAGTCAAGATGTCACTCATTTGTGATATCATTGGTCATCTTCAAAAATGAAGGATGAAAAACAACACAAATTCAGTAATATGTGTCCACCCAATGTGCTGGAATCCTTCTGTGATGTCTCCTGGAATTGAAAAGGTACCAGTGGAATACTTGCCATATGAGCAACTAATCCTCACCCAGGCCTAACTGAGGGCTAGTCCAATGATTCTGACTTAATGAAAATGTAATGAGGTACTCATGGACTACAAAATACAATCAAGGCAACTTTACTAATAAGAGAATAAAAGAACACAGCTGCAAAATTAAAAGGATATAAACTGCTATGCCCTTCAGCCTCAGGCATTCACCACAATAACACAATACATTAGATCAAGCACTCCAGAAGGCACTTTCTAAAGGAAGCAGTAGCTTAATGAGTTGCTCCTATCACCTCATACTTAATGAACAAAAAAGATGTGGTCTCCACCCTCTTGTTGAGCAGGATTACGTAAGGAGGGTGAAAGGAAAGTACTAGTGAGCCAGAGTGAAAGAAAAAGAAGGAAGATGCTCTGGCCATGTTTACAGTAGGACTGCAAACACAACCCCAATTTCAGGGGTTCCTGGACTGACACTGTGGTGTCAATACTTCTCCAAAAGTATCCAGAAGACCTCACCATCCTCACAGAATCTCTCTTTAACTAGGATATTTTTACCAGATATTGTCCATCACTATGAAAAGCACTTTCATCAAATATGCATCTCCATATTTTATATCTCACTTGACGTAGTTATTCACTACTATCTCATTACCATTTATGGTAGTTATATGGGATGGAGAATAAAATAATGCACCCCTTATCAACTACTCTTTATCTACAATAATGCCATTCATTCATTTATGTACTTACATTCATGAATTGTCAACACTGTTCAGAGTGCTCTGATATAAAGCTTAGGTAAAACTAAGTATCTGTCCTGATAGAATTTATCTAGGAGAATAAGACACTAACACTAGCATCAACAATGAACAGTGTTAATGACAGTTATGTGAGAGAGTTTCAAAACAAACTGATGTGTGTGTGTTTTGAAGAGGAAGATTAATACTGACCAGTGGGAAAGATATTTTGGGACATGGAACTTGAGATGGATTTCAAAGGACAGGTAGTCACAGAAGGGTAGATTAGGCATTCTGGGTGAACAAAGACAGAGAGGCAGAAAGGAATGTTTGAGAAATATTGTAGAATATATTGTAGGGAGAAATAGATAAAATTTGAAAACTAGAAAGATGCTACATTGTGAAGGGGCAGACAAAATTACTGGAAATTAATGTTTTAGGCAATAGATTTTTTTTTAAAATAGAGAAATCACACCAACAGATCTATTAATAAGGGAAATTATTCTGGAAGTGAAAGAAGGTTCAGTTAGAGGGGGAAAAGGTGGGAAGATCTACTAGGATCCTATTATAGTAATGAAGGCAGGTAGCAATGAGGAAGAAGGACAGGCTGATCCTATAACTGTCTCACAGGTGGAGGTAGGGTCTTGCCTATTAGAGAAAATGATGGATGTACATGAAATATGTCGAGGAGGACTTGACAGGACTCAAAAATAGATTCATTGTGAAAGTTCAGGGAGAGAGAAGAGTTAAAGAATGCGAGAATGTTCTCTTTACCTACTGATTTCCTTGTTTCCTTTAAGTCCCAACTAAAATAGAATACTCAGGTAGAGATGTCTTAATAAGTTGTTGGAAATACAAGTCTGGATCTTAGAAGAGAATTATATAGTGGGGAGTACACCTTTTGAAGTCATATGCAGAAAGGTGGGATTTGAAATATAACTTTTCAATGTGTGAGAGTATAGAGAGTGAAATCAGAAAGGAGAGATATTTATGTGTTGAGAAGAGAATGAGTAGTAGAAAGAAAGACAGAAAGAGAAGAATGCACCCTCTCTGAAGCCAAGGGAGGGGAGAATATTGAGTAATAGGGAATAATCAGCAATGTCAATAGCTAAAAAGAGGTCAAACATAATGAAGACAATAAAAAGTCATTGGACTAGGTTATTATCAAGTATTTGATTTTTCTAGTAGAATGCTATCTCCTTGAGGGCAGGGGATTCATTTTTTTATATATTTTATACATTTGTCTTTGAATACACAGAACCTAGAGAATAATAGACACTTAATGTAAGTGTTGAATTTAATTAACCTTTCATAGAACAGTTTTATTGAAATGGTGGGGATGCAAGGCTGGTTACATGGCATTGAGGAAAAAGTGAATTCTAACAAATTGTAGATACTTGGTATAGAAGAAAAAGTTTAAAAATATTTTAGCATTGAAGAGGAGCTGAATAATTGTATGGTGCTATCCTTAACTTCATAGTCATGGAAGCTTCAAAGAAAAAGTTTATTTAGGACTGAGGAGATAGGAGTATATTCATAGTCAGATGTGAAAGATTCATTCATCAGGTAAAGAAAGACTGAACGTGTATCAGAAAACATGACTGCTAGAGTAATGTTTTAAAGGAGGTAAGAAGAAATGGGGATTAAGATAATAGGCAGACAGATTAGTCTTAGAGAGTAACAGAGACATCTTTTCCCTGAATGGATTGAAAGAATGGTTAAGTAGTGATTCTGAAATGTTATGTATGATGTTTAGGGGACCTGAAGGAGCACAGATCAGTTGTCTTCATTCTAAGTGAAGTACAAGACTTGGCCATCTGCTGTGATGATAGTGGGTGGGTAGAGGGAGTGTTGTTGGAGAAAGGATACATAGGAAAAGGTTTGGAACAGATGGCATTACGAACAAGTTAGGGATTCCATAGAGTAGAAAGATTGCTGAGCAACATAAAGGGCCCTGATGAGGTTACAAAGCATGAATTTGTAATAATTGAATTCAGCTTGATTTTGACATTTTCTTCATTGATACTTATTAGTCATGATGTAGAACAGAGAAATCAGACAGGATAGGTTACCTAGGGATAACAAGTCACATACTGGGAGTGGCAGAAGGTTAATGGGGGATGGAATTCACAGGACCATATTTTTAGAGCTGAAAGGGACTCTATATGTCATCTAGTCCAACCTCTTTAATTTATAGATGAGGGAACTGGCTGGGTAATTGATTTGCCCAAGATCTTACAACTAGTAAGTGTCAGAGGTTGGATTTGAAATTTGACTACAAATCTAGCACTTTCCCCATTATTTCCCTTTGAGGGTTAAAGTAGTCCCTTTCCTCTTTCTGTTAGATATCACCTGTCTGCCATTATAAAATGAGGTTTAAGCTAAGTGATATCTCAGTAAAGCTAATTATTAAAATGGCAGACTAATATTGGGAATGGAGAGACAGAAAACCATAATTTGAGTGGGTTAAGAAAATAGGGATGAGTCAGGGGAACAACAGTTCAAGAGTACATGTGAGTAAAGAAAAAAATAAGAGATAAAAGGCCAAAACACTGTAGTCAGAGAGTGTAATGTCAAACTTCCAAGTATTGAGAATAGCAATATTGAAGTCTTTGGGGATAACATGAGTGAATGGGATAGAAAGAAAAAAACATGAGCTAAGCATGAAAGTCATGTGAAAAAATTGACTTAGCATCAATTGTGGGAGAGGATAATACAGATGCACTGTATAGACTTTGAAAGAGTAGAGATCTTTAAAAGATGGTGGTAGAGAAATCTTCTTCAAACAGTAGTGCAGAATAAATAGTTTCTACTTTTCCTTTCTTTGAAAATTGAGGGAAATGGGAAGAATGGCTTTCCAGCAGAGGTTTGTGGTCTCCTTGGGGGTCTCAGAAGAGGAGGTAGTAATCAGTTGTATAATTGGTCTGAGTATGAATTTTGGGTTGTAGTTTGGACAACATTGGTTTAAAACTGATCTGTATTTTTTCAAATAGGCAACAAATCTAATAAACCTCAAATCTGGCAGGTAAAGTGGAATATATGATGTGTGGTTTTGGCTGTGTCTCTCAAGAGGAATTAGGGAGAAGAGAGTAATAATAAGAAGGAGGGTAATTATTTATGATTTGACCAGATTAGAATTAATGAGGACATATCAGGGCATAAGGAAACACAAGACAGCTCTTTGTCTTCCTCTGGCAAAAGAAGAGAAGTGAGTTACAATCTATGTAATGTTCTCCTCCCCTTTTCTCTCTTCTCTTGAAAATCTTCATAGCATCAAGTAGAAGTGTACTCTTCTCTCTTCTTCTACATCATTTCCCTATGGAGCTAGAAAGCATACTTGACTTCATGTCAGAATATACTTTCTTGGTGCCCAATCAATGAAGTCAGTCAATCCACAAATATTTGTTAAGTAATTCTGTGTGCCAGGCACTGTGACAAGCATTGATGATAAAAGGAAAGAAAATAGAATGTTCCCTTCTCTCAAGGAGCTCACATTTTAATTGGGTAGAGAATGTACAATGTTTGTGGTTCTGTTTTCAAAAGCCAAGTAATAATTATTTGTCCACAATGTAAGTCAATTAATCTGAAAGAGTAGAAGTAATGAAGAGCCAAAGGAATGCTTCTCTTTTATTCAACTCATCCAGAATGTTCCTTAAAGGAATAAAATACACTTCAAAATCAAAGAATAATAATATGAGAGGGAAGGAAGGGCTTGATCCAAACATGTGTAATGAAATTAGAGGGTAGAAAATGTGACACAAAGAAAGGGAAGAAAGGTCATGTTACATGGGAACAGTATAATAGTTTTTATCTCAGTCTGCCTACAACTGGAACTAATGTGGAAGAAGTAATATCATAGAATGTTGATAAAAATCAATGGATGCCATTGGTCACAAGGAAGGCAGATAAAACTTAGTTGCTAGTTTATCACCAGTAAGGGCATAAAGGTGGCCATATGATGAATTTTAGATGATATTTGTCTTTATATTAGAAAATAATGATAGATGCACTTTTGGCTTTGTAGGACTTAATGTAAACGTATTAAAAACTCAAATAGTACTACAGAAGAGCCTGAATCCTCTAATTAGTTTCTGATGTTTTTTTTTTCCTACACACAATAAATAATGCAAAATATGTATTCAAATCATCCTTTAGTTTACTTTCAGATGTTTGGACCTCAGGCAGTAGAAATACTTAGTTTCATTGCTTACATGGTTTTAAATCACTTTTTAAGAAATTCTAATAAAATGAAGTTTTATTAAACAACATAAAATAAACCTGATGTTTTGTTATATATCAAAAAATCAACCCATTATTTTAACAAACTGCTAGAAAGAGTTCATAAGCACCAAGGACTACAGTTTTTTTCTTCTTTTACTTTATGATGCATTTTTCATACTTATTGAATGTATATGATTATATTTTGAGCACAAACAACTTGGCAATGGATACCCTTTCCATCACTTCTTCAATTTCTCTTCTCCTATTTCTTCTGCCATAAAGGGTTTAATCACTACCCTAACCTGGATGTGGTGACATTCAAAAACCTAGACAAAGGATAATTAATATAGCCCCAGCATAAGCTAAATTCAACTTCTAGTATTATTGTAATGGTTTGCTTATATTACTTTTTCATCTTAATATTTCTTTTTGTTTTAAAATTCGATTTCTTTTCTCTTTTGCTGCTAGTTTTTTCACTCATTTATTGCCTAGGGGCTTGATGTGTAATGTATTTTAAAATATCTAAGCTTACAAAGCATATGGCTGTATGAAATTTATCTTCCAAGAAACTGCTGCAGGCAAGCCAAATATTCTTGGCTATAACTGTTATGAGGGACAATTAAGTACTATACATATTAATATTAATTTATCATTTATAATAGTTCAGGCAACTTCTATGTAGTGAACCTATGAATGTCCTGTTTGCTACATATAGGTTTTCATAATATAAGTGACATGAACTAATTGATATAACTGATTCATTTTATCTGGGCACATTAGTGATTGATAGAGCTTTGGGACTGAAACAATTAAGTGACACAAATTAATAATGAGTGTGAAGATTTTCAAGTATAGATTTACTTTTCCAGATTTGAGTCTATCCTGGTGGGCATGGCCACTGAGTTTCCAAGCAATACGTGTTTCTTATTTGTGTGGTTTAGTAAGCATTGACACCAAACTACTGATATGTACTTGAACACTTAATCTAGGATGAAAGGGTGTTAAGGTCATAGATTTATAGCAAGAAGAAACCTTTAAAGACATCTGGTCTAACCCCATTTTACTGATAAGGAAAGAGTCCAAGGTCACATAGGTGACCTTGTAATCAGGTCAGTAAATGACAGTCATGATTTAAATCAAGATCATCTGTCTTCAAATCTATCAACCTCCCCACTTACCATGCTACTTTTTCATTGCAAAATTATTTTCATGTATTAACAACATTATTACTTGCAAATATTAGAGAAGAAAAGATTATGTCGCATGATCCTGTAACAACTGAGTGAAAATTAAAAAGGAAGATGGACAAACATGTACTTTGTCTATAATATGCCATATAACTAGGGGACCTAATTTTTAATTTGTTTCAATTCTAGTATCATGTATACATCCCTTTATAAAAGCATCTGAAGTAAAATATTTACTAAGCAGATTATTCTTAAACTGACCTACCCAATTTGATCTTTTATATAGTAGATGCAGAAAGGAAAAGATAAAACTTGATTGACTTCAGACATCAAAAAGTCAACATTTTAAGGCCTAAATATAGACATGAAATAAAAATTAATAGTCATATCTGTCATTGAAAACATCAACAATGACCAATATGTTAACCTGCTTTCTCAAATATACCAAAATACTATATGAGACTGGTCTATGAACACATGGTAAGTACACTTGATGAAAACATGAGAAGGAAATATGCAGTCCTTTGTAACTTTTCCACAGAAGACCAGATCTTCATCTTTACACAAATAACTGAGAAAAGTAAAGTACATGAGATACCTCTGCATCTATTGGTCATTTATTTGAGTGCAAAATTAACAGTGTCACCTTATCCTTTTGGACAAGATAGAGAAATGCAAGCTAGATAATAGCATAATTAGGTGGATTTATAACAGGAGGAACAATCAGATTAAAGGAATAGCATATTCTGGTTGATGTAAAAATGAAGAAAATTCTCTAAACCTGGTGATTTGCCTTTGTCTTTGAGCTACTTGATATATTTGTTAATTTTATATATATATATATATATATATATATATATATATATATATATATATATATATATATATATATATAGGCATAACGTGACAAGAGAATAAATTAGTGGAGTGGCAATATGAGTGCAGAGATGAGGAAAGATGTGACAAATGTGGAGGTTGAATCAGATGGATGTGCTGAATGACAATAACAACAACAATAATAATAATAACAAAGAGGGTGAAGCTCTTGACCGAAATAGGAAAATTGAGAGAAATGACAAACTTTTTGAAAGGTAATGAGCTCCATTTTTGATATGTTGAGTTTGATATGCTAATAGAGTATCCAGGAGAGATGTCAAACATTTATATAGTGTCTGCTATGTGCCAGGAACTGTGCTAAGAACTTTACAAATATTATGTCATGTGACCTTCTCAACAACTCTGTGAGGTAAAAGTTGTTATTATTCACATATTACAGGTGAGGAAATGGAGGCAAGCAGAGGTTAAGTGATTTTCCCAGGTTCACACAGCTAATACTTTTCTGAAGCTGGCTTTGACTTCAGTTCTTTTGACTCCAGGCCCAGCATTCTATTAACTGTGCCACCTAGCAGATCAGTTTAATTTGAATGATGAGAATGGAAGCCAGATTGCAGAAGGTTTAGAAGAGAGTGAAAAGAGAAAGTAGAGATGACTTTTTCAAGTTTATCTGAGAAGAGGAGAGACGTAAGATACTAGTGGGCATAATAGGATTTAGCAACTAATTATTTGTTTTTAAGGCTAGTGGAGGCATTGGTATGGTTGTAGGTTACAGGTGAAGGAACTAGCAGAAAGGGAGAAATTGAAGATCAGAAAGAGAGTGGGTATGATAATGGTGGCAACCTGATGGAGAGCAGGAGTTTAGATTATCTCTTCCTGCAGATTGCAATAAAAGAACAGATAATACACAGTTTATGCCATTCTTCTCAATGTTCTTTCCATTTAATTTGTTCATCAGTACATTTATTTCTAACTGGTATTGAACCAAGAGTTCATATGAGTTGAATCTAGAACTAAAGAAGAAGAGAGTGGATTAGACAACATTTGAAATGTTAGATAACATTTTCAATGATCCTATTTTGTTCCCAGCTATGCACAAAATAATACACAAGTAAAGAAAAATGTTTTTAAGACTTTTAATTTTGCCCTGATTCCATTTGGCTACAATTCATGGAATACTTTGACTTATATCACAAAAATAAAAATTATAGCGAACCCAAAGCCCACAGAAAATATGTGGTAGGTATGAGTAGGCTGCATCTTATTACCAACAATAACTTTTACTTAAGTATAATGAAAGATGTTACCAAGAACATGAATAGTCTTAAAAAGAGGTGAGTCAAGACAACAATGTAAAATCTGTCATCCTGCTATCTACAACATAAATAATCCAGAGAAAAAAACAGAATTATTTGGTTGGTCCTCAATGAAGAATTTATGGCAAGACAAAGAAGAATCACAAAAGATGAGAAGACATTAAAAGCTTTTCATCTCTACCATTGTAGGGATTTCTCAGCATAATGAACTCATGGATCCATCAAAACATTGAAGTATTAATCCAATGGTCTGAGTGCAGAGGAGGCAACCAGGAAGGTGAAGAATTTTGAAAACATACAAAGTACAAGCCAATTGAAATGCCTAAAGAAAAGAAAATGTAGGGAGAACACCAGAGCTTTATTTAAGTATCTGAAAGAATGTCATGAAGATAAGAAATTTGATCTTTTCTATGTGACTCCAAATGGAAAAAAACGAGGACAATAATTGGAAATTTTGGCTAGTCAGATAAATTTGACGATATAGTCAAAATAATATACACATATGTGCTTATACATATATGTGTATGTGCATATACATTTTATAAGAATTAATTATTTAAAAGCAGAATGGACTACTTTAGCAGGTATTGTATTCCTCATCATAGAGAAAATATTGGGTTACTACTTTTCTAGATTGTTGTGAAGGAGTTCCTTACTTTCCAGGCTCATAAGGTCATAGATTTAGAGTTGGAAGGGACTTGGTGGCCTTCAAGTTCAATACTCTTATTTTACAAAATTGAGGGCCAGAGAGATTAACTGACTTTCCAAATGTCACAAAAATAGAAGTTGGGACTAGAACTAAGGTCCTTTAACTCCAAATACATCATTCTCTTTAGACTGTATTTATTAAAAAGACATCTCTAGTATAATAAATTTTTTTCTTGTTTTGTATGGCAACTGATACTAATTTATAATCTTCAAATTAGAAGTAAGGGGATATTCATTGTTTTTATGATATATTTTCACAGCAAAATTCTGTTAATTTATTCTGTTGGCTATTGCTCAATAGTTTATACAAAAGGCAGGAAATATTTACTACATAATTTATAGACAACAAATGTTTTCTGTGAATGAGTAACATATAAATATCTTCATTTTATTTACTATAAGGAACTAAACACATTTTAAAAAACAGACTGACTTCCCTCTGATGACAATGACACAGGCATCCTGGCCAACCTTTTTAGTACTGGCTGGAATTAACACATTTTCCTCAGCTCTCTGGTTGTAGCAGGAGAGGTGGAATACTCCTTGCTGCCCAATGCTACTTCCAGGTTCACTTTCTTTCTCCATCACTAAGCAAACTCTCTTCCTTTGAGTTTCATGTTCTTCATATCTACCACCCAATCAAAATCCTGGTAGCTATTGTCTACAGATGCCCAAGTCACTCCCCTTCTTTCTCTATGTTTGATACCTAGTTCATATTTTTTCTCTCCTCCCCAACTTCTGCCCTCATACTAGGGAACTTTGACATATATATTGACTCTTCCTCAAATACCCTAACCACTCAGTTGCTCAATCTACTCATTATTCCTCCACCCCACCTCAGTCATATACAAAGATACTCATGCCCTTATCTTGCCATTACCCACAAACGTATCACTTACGTTCAAAAATTCCAAAATCCCCTTCTCTGACCATAGTCTATTGAGTTTTCATCTATGTTCCTTTATAAAACCCCACTCTTCATCTGCAATATGACCTCCAGTCCTTTGACCCCTCAATTCTTTCCTCAGCTATCTTCCCTGTACTAGCCACTCTCTCCTCTTCTCTGTATCTTGACCCTTTGGTTAACTAATTTAACTCTACACTGTCCTCTTTTGAATCCCTAGCCCCCTTATCACATCATTGATTATGTACAGTTATACCTCAGCCTTGGAATACTCCCTCCAGTTATGTCCTGTGCTGCTCAATGAAGGTGGTGAAAAACATGGACCCATTCTAACTGTATCCACCACAAATTTATGTTTCACAACCTGAACTGAGCTCTCACTGATGCTGGGCTATCCTACTATACTTCCCTTGTCAACTCATTATCCCACTTTCCACAACAGCCCTTCCAAATCTTTTCATTCCTCTTCAAACCTCTCATGGCTTAACCTACCCCCACTCTCTTAGCTGAGAACCTTGCCTCATATTTTACAGAAAATAATTAGGTCATTCACCATGAACTTCCTTTTATCCCTTCTTCCTCATTTCTATCATTAAGATTCTTCCTGCCACTTTCTATTCTTTTACCTGTCTCACATGATGAAGTGACCTTACTCCTTACCAAGGCTAACACCTCTTCTTATTTAAGCAAACCTGTTCCATCCCATCTCCTCCAACAAATTGCTCCCTCTATCTTCACATTTTTTTACTTATTTTCAGTCTCTTCTTGCCTACTGGCTCATTTCCTATTGCCTATAATCATGCTCATGTTTCTCCCATCCTTAAAAAAAACCCTACTTGATCTTTACATCCCCATAAACTACCATCTTACAGCTCTTTTGCTCTTTGTAGTTAAACTTCTCTGGGCCATCTACAATAGGTGCTTCTACTTTTCCTCCTCTCATTCCTTTCTAACCCTTTAAAGTTCAGCTTCCAACCTTATCATTCTACCAAAATTGTTCTCTCTGAGGTTACTAATAATTTCTTAATTACCAAGTCCAACCTTTTCTTAATCTTTATTTCCCTTGACCTGTCTAAAATCTTTGATGTTAATGATCATTCTCTCCTCTTTGATACTCTCTGGATTTTTGGGACATCACTTTCTCTCTGGTTCTTCTTCTACATATCTGAACACTCCTTTTCTCTCTCCTTTACTGGATCCTTTTCCAGATCATGCCTTCTAACCATAGGTGTCCCTCCGGGTTCTACCCTGGGTCCTCTTCTCTATACTACTACACTTGGTGATTTCATCAGTTCCCATGAATTTAATTACCATCTTTATGCTGTCATCTAATCTTGCATCTCTGTCTTTCCAACATCTTGAACTGGATATGCGGTAGACATCTTAAACTCAATTTGTCCCAAACAGAAGTCATTATCTTTCCCCCAAGCCCTCCCCCTTCTAAATTTTGTATTACTATAGAGGATAATACCATCCTCTTAATCCCTCATTTCTTGGAATCCTGAATTCTTCACTATATCTTATTCCCTCAAATCCAATCTGTTGCCAAGGACTGTCAATTTCACCTTTGTAACATCTCTTTAATAGGTCCCCTTCTCTCCTCTGATACTGTCATCACTGATGTACAGGTCCTCATCATCTCATGCCCAGATTCTTTCAATAACCCTTTGGTGGGTTTGTCTGCTTCTAGTCTCCCTACTCTAATCCATCCTCCTTTCAGTCACTGATTTGATTTTCCAGATCATTCTCTCCCTCCCACACACAATAAACTAAGGTGACTTTGTATCACCTCCAGGATAAAATGCAAAATGCTCTGTATGTCATTCAAAGCCCTTCATAACCTAGTCTCCTGCTACCTTTCCAGTCTTTTTATGCCTTCCTCCCCTACAGATACTCTTTGATCCAGTGATACTTGTCTATTGTCTGTTCCATAAACAAGATACTACATCTTTGGGCTCTAGGTATTTTCTCTCTCTCCTCATTGTCTGGAATGCTTTTCCTCCTCTAGTCCAACTACCGACCTCCCTTGTAGTCCTAACAAGCACTACACCTTTTATAGGAAGCCTTCTTCAATCCATCTTAATTCCAGTGCCTTCTTTCTTTCTATTAATTATTTCCTATTTAACTTGTATATAACTTTACATACACACACACACAATGTCTCTCCCTTTAGATTTTAAACTTCTTGAGGACAAGACTTGTCTTTTGCTTCTTTTTATGTCCCAAATGCTTAGCACAGTGCCTGAATCATAGTAGGTGCTTAAACAATGCTTATTAATTGATGATCAATTGTTCATTCTTCCAGAGAGGCAAGATGATATGGCAGATGGAGTGTAGGAATTGGCATCTGAAGGACCTCTATTCCAATCCCCCCTTAAATGCATGACCTTGGGCAAGTCACTTAATTTCTCAGAGACTCAGTTTCCTCATCTCCAAGATGTGGTTAATAATAGCAACCTCCTACATGGGCTATTGTGAGGCTCAAATAAATGAACATTAAAAAGTAAGTGTTGTTATTGTTGTTGTTATTGTTACATTCTTGATGAGGATTTGAGTGGATGTCTCCATTTAAATATTCCCTAAATATTAAAATCTAACGTAGGAGTATAAACTTTTCTTATAGGAGTTTTAAAGTGACTGTTATTAATAATTAAGAAGAGATACTTGGGAAAAATGAGTACTTCATTAGCATTACATCTTTATTTCAATAAGATTTATTTGTGAAATGGCTCTAATACTTTATTTAAATGAATATTCATTAATGATTATTGAATAACTTTTTTTTTGTTTTTTGTCTAGTATATGAAGGGAAAGCTCAGTTCAGTCCTCACCCTCCACCCCCTTTCCCCACCGCATTTAGAAAGTTTTGAAATGACATCCATCACTAAAATAATAAAGGCAGCTGACCATGAGCAAAGTTTCAAGCTTTCATCTTGGAATTATGCCTGGGATTTGAGAGTGTCACTTGCCAATGATTTTACCAGTGCTGGGGCTGAGTTATTAGACAGAGAAGAAATCACAGGAAAACAGAAGCAGCTATTGGAGTGTTGATTTTGGCCTGGCTTTCACTGGTTTGGCACCATTAATTTTTTTTTTCTTTTGTTGGCTTTAATTCACTAAATGATTTACTGATGGCAAATATATACCAATATACAACTTATCTGACAGAAAAATAATCTGATAGAAACACTATCTGTCCTTAGTTAACACAGTACTCTACTTAAAGATAGAGAATAAGAAAAATGTTTCCTTTATAGAGATATATCTGCAGAGTGCCATGAATGTATCAATTAGCTGATGGCACTGGGCCAATCTTCAAGACTTTACATGGCAAAAAAAGAAAAAAAAATGTGGTCAGCACAATGCAATTCTTTTTGCTTAGTGGTGGGTGAATAGAGATTTTTGTATCGCCTAAGCCCAGAAAAATCCAGGAACCAAATAGCTGGGAATTAGCTTAGAAGGATCTCAGATGCCATCATCTATACTCCTAGTTTTGCTTTAAAAAATTAAATACAATTTAATTTTATTTTCAGTTCCAAATTCTCTGCCTCTCCCACTGATTCACCCACGCATTTCAGAGACAAGAAATACAAAACCCATTACAAATATGAAGTCATACAAAACAAATTTCTGCAGTGGCCATGTTCTATCCCCTACCTCACCCTCTGCCAAAAAAAAAAAAGCAAGAGAAAGAAAAAAAATGCTTCAATTTTCACTCTGAGTCCATCAGTTTTCTATGTGGAGGTTGAAAGCATTTTTCATCACGAGTGTTTTGGAATTCTGATTGGTCACCGTGCTGGTGAGAGTTAATTAGTCTCTCATAGTTGATTATATTTATAATATTCTTGTTACTGTATAAATTGTTCACCTGGTTCTGCTCACTTCAATTTGCATCAGTTCAAATGTCTTCCCAGATTTTCCTGAAACTATCCCCTTCATCATTTCTTTCAAGCATTACATCACTTTCACATACCATAACTTGTTTAACCATTCCCCAGTTGATGAGCATCCCTTTAGTTTCCAATTCCTTTGACACCACAAAAAAATGCTTCTATACATATTTGTGTACATGTGAGTCCTTTTCCTCTTTGTTTGGTCTCTTTGGGATATATACTTAGTAGTGGTATTTCTGGGTCAAAGAAAACACACTGTTTAATAACTGTTTGGGTACTGTTCAGAATTGTTCTCCAGAGTGCTTTGAATAGTTCCCAGATCCATTAATAATGCATTACTGTACCTATTTTTCCACATCCCTTCCGGCATTTGTCATTTTGCTTTTCTTTCACCTTAGACACTTTGCTAGGTGTGAGTGGTATCTTAGAGTTATTCTAATTTTCATTATTCTAATAGTGATTCATTGCATTTAAAAAATTCCCTCTGAAAACTGCCTGTTCATGTCCTTTGACCATTTCTCAACTGGGGATTACCTCTTGTTCTTATAGATTTTACTAATTTCACTATATCTTTGAGAAATTGAACTTTTATCAGAAAAAAAAATAACCTGCAAAGATTTTTTCCTGTTACCTAGTCCTCTTAACAGCTGAATTGGTTTTATTTATGCAAATACTTATATAACCAAAATGATCCATTTCATCTCCTACAAACCTCCCTATCTCTTGTTTGGTTATAAACTCTTCCCTATCCATAAATGTGACAGGTAATTTCTTCTAGGCTCTACTAAATTGCTTATGATATTACCCTTTGTCTCTAAATTGCATACTCACTTTGAAATTATCTTGATATATAGTGTAAGATGTTGGTGTATGAATAGTTTCAGCCAGGCTACTTTCCAGTTCTCCAAGCACTTTTCGTCAAATAGTGAATTCTTGCCCCAGTAACTGTGATCTTTGGGTTTATCAAGCATCAAGTTATTGTGCTCAGTTGCTTCTGTGTATTGCATTTCTAATGTGTTGCATTGGTCAACCTTTCCCACCCCCTCCTTTTTTAATCCAGTACCAAATTGGTGTGATGATTACAGCTTTGTATTATAGCTTGATATCTGTTACTGGTAGGCCCACTTTTACATTTCCATTAATTGATTCCTTTAATATTTTTGACCAGTTGTTCCTACAAATGAGTTTTTTTAATTAATTTTCTAACTCTATAAAATAATTTTTGGTAGTTTGATTGATATGGCACAGAATCAGTAAAATAATTTAGGTAGTGCTGTCTTTTTAATTATTTTGGCTTGACCTACCCAGGAGCAATTAATATTTGTCCAGGTATTTAGATCTGTCTTTATTTCTGTGAAGAGTGTTTTGTAATTGGGGTCATATAGTTCCTTTGTGCATCTTGGTAGATAGACTCCCAAGTATTTTATCCTGTCTGTAATTATTTTAAATAGGCTTTCTCTTTGTATCTCTTCTTGCTGTATTTTGTTGGTAATATACACAAAAATACTAATGATGTATATGGATTCGTTTTATATCCTGCAACTTTGCTGATGTTATTAATCATTTAAATTAGATTTTTTTTTGTTGACTCTCTATGGTAATCAGAGTAAAACATTTGCAAAAAAGGTGATAGCTTTATTTCTTCTGTCTATGCTTATTCCTTCATTTTTTTTCTTGTTTTAGCTCACATTAGAAGTATTGAATATTAAGTAATGCAATATATCACAAAGATCATACACTATGAACAGGCTGGATTCATGACAGCAATTCAGGACTGGTTTAATGTTAGAAAAACTATAGGTATAATTGACCATATGTATAATAAAAACAATAAAAATGACACAATTATTTAAAAACATAGAGAAAAAAGTTTTTGATAAACTATCACATCTATTAAATATTGAATAATAATGCTGATAATGGAAATCCTTGCTTCACTCCTGATCTTATTGGAAAGGCTTCTAGCTTATCTGCATTATAGGTAATGTTTGCACTTGGTTTTAGATAAATATTACTTATCACTTAAGAGAATCTCCATTTATTGCCATACTTTCTAGGTTTTTTTTATAGTAATGATGTTGTATTTTGTTAAAAAGGTTTTTCTGCTTCTACTGGAATCATGATATGGTTTTTGTTTTTGTTACTGACGTGGTTAATTATGGTCATAATTTTCCTAATGTTGAAGAAGCTTTGCACTGATTATATGAATCCATCCTGGTACTAGTGTATGATTTTTTTGTGATATAGTGTTGTACTTTGTTAGCTTTTTATTTAAATCATTATTCATTGGGAAAATTGGCTTACAGCTTTCCTTCTCTGTTTTAGCTCTCCCCAATTTAGGTATCAATGCCATATTTGTGCCATTGAAGGAATTTATTCAGATTCCTTCTTTACTTGTTTTTTTTTAACCAGTTTTGTAGTGTTAGAATTAGTTGTATTAGTACTAGATGTGAACATTTAGAGAGATAAATTTTCCTATGCAAATTTTGTGCAAATTTTGGTATGTTGTTTCAGTATTGCCATTATCTTTAATGGAATTTTGATTGTTTCTATGATTTGTTTTTTGACCCACTGTCTCCTCTCACATAAGAATGTAAGGAGTTTAAACTTGTTTAGTCACTTGTGATTTCTCATTCAGATTTACCTTTTTGTGTTTCTGTTGAGTCTTGGGTTTTAACATCTACTTTTCTATTCAGCTCTATTCTTTTCATCAGGAATACCTGAAAGTTCTCTATTTCATTAAATGTCTTTTTTTCCCTCACTGTAAGATTATACTTAGTTTTATGAGCACATTAATCTTGGTCATAATCGTAGCTCCTTTACTATCTCGAGTATCATATCCTGCACCCTCCATTTCTTTGTACTGGTGTCTCCTAAATCTTCTATGATCTCAACTGTATATCCACGTAACTTGAATTCTTTATTTCTGGCTGTTTGTAGTATTTTCTCCTTGACCTGGGAGTTTTGAATTTTTGCTATAACATTCCTGGGAGTTCTCATTTTGTGATTTCAGGAGGTGACCAGAGGATGCTTCTAGTTTCTATTTTGCCCTCTAATTCTAAGATATCTGGTAAGTTTTTCTTTTATAATTTCTTGAAATATGTTATCTTAGCTCTCTTTTTTTGTTGTTGTTCATAGCTTTCAGGTAGTCCAGTGATTCTTAAAATCAACTCTCCTCAATCTATTTTCCAGGTCAGTCATGGTTTTTTTTTGCTATGAAACATTTCACATTTTCTTCTATTTATTTTGTCTTTTCACTTTGTTTATTGTTTCTTGATGCTTTATAGTGCCATTCATTTATACTTGACAAACTCTAATCATAAGGATCAATTTGCTTCAGTATTGTTTTTTACTTCTTTTTACCAGGTGGCTAATTTTCTTTTTATTTTTCTTGCATAGCTCTCATTTATTTTCCAATTTTCTTTCCTCTACTGATCTTCTTTTTTGAAAAATCTTTCTTACCTCTTTCTTTAACTCTTAGAATTCTTTTTGAGTTTCTGTCCAATTTGTGTTTTTCTTTGAGGCTTTGCTTGCAGGTGTTTTCAAGTAATTGTCTTTTTCTGTGTGTCTTGAGCTTTTCTGTCACCATTGTAGTTTTTGTGACCAGGTTTTTATATTTTTATTTTTTATTGCTTGCCTTTCAGTGAAATTATTATCTTTGGACTTTATGTTAGCATTGAGCTTTGCTTACTTCAAGGTTGTGTGTGGGATGATTTCTGACTGAACTTCTGTCTTTTTTATGTCTTTCTGCTGATTTTTTAAGCTCAAGTTTTGGTGCCTCTAAATTTTTGGTTCTTCTAAAATGGTGTAATCTGGGAGACAAGTTACTGGTAAACTATCACATCTATTGAATATTGAATAATAATGCTGATAATGAAAATCCTTGCTTCACTCCTGATCTTATAGGAAAGGCTTCTAGCTTATCTGCATTATAGGTAATGTTTGCACTTGGCTTTAGATAAATATTACTTATCACTTAAGAGAATCTCCATTTATGCCATACTTTCTAGTGTGCCCTTCTGGTCAGTGCTCTAAGCTTCTGACCCAATTTTGGGTCAGTTAGCTTATGTTTCAGTATACTGTGGCTGGATTCAGTCACTGTTAGCCTCTTGTAAGTTTCTGTAGCTTCATAGTGACTGAATTGCTGGCTTTTCTTTGGTGCTCATTTCCTGCCATAGTTTATTCTACTACAGGTTTATGTGCAGTGCTAAAGATTAGAACTGAATCCCTACTCTGCTCTTCAACTCAGAGAAATACAGCTGTATTTCTAAATCTTTGCTTCTTATACAAGTAGTGCCCCTGCTCCCTCAATACCACTCCTTACTGCTGTGGGACTGTGACCCAGACTTATGTCCCTAATGACAACTTTTCGTGCTTCCAGGACTAGTATCCCCTGGGATCTCTTTCTACTCACATGGTTCCTGCCTTGATTTTCAGTCTGCTTACAGTTTGTGGGCACTGGGTCATTCCCTTACTCCTTATGCCATGCTATGCTCCTTGCCAGACCTCACCCCACTGTACTCATACCTCTCTGTCTACTTTCCTGAGCTGTTCTGGGTTAAAAAATGACTCTCTATAACCTCTTTTTCTTGGCTTTCTCCATCAGAATTCAGTTTTGTGCATTTTCTAGGTTATTGTGAAGAATATTTTTGGGGAGCTAAGGTAAAAATGCACCTCTCACTCACATCTTGACTATATCTACCCTCTTCACTTTGTAGTTGAGGAAAACAAGTTCAGAAGACGTTGCTGAGGTCACACAGATGGTAAGCAGCAGAGTTAAGATTCAAATTCATGTGCTCTGACTCTGAATCTAAGCTTCTTTTCACTATACCATGCTGCAATTCTCTGTTAAAACTCACATTTCATTTTTCCTTCTCCTCTTCCTCCTCCTCCTTCTTAGCAAATATTTAATGAATGTGTGCAATATATTAGGTGCTGGCCTTGGTGGTAGCATAGCCAAAGAATCATAATATTTTATGCTATAATCTTCTCTGCTCCATGGGGACATTTATCATGAGAAACACTGCAGAGAAAAAGGACAAACAATTCAAATAGTTCAAATGTAACAGAAGTGTAGGAACACAGAGGAATTCAAACCTTTACATGAATTCTTAATTAATAAATATCAGCATTATTATTGGAACTTAAATTGTATTTCCTGATTATTCAAGGTTCTTTTTGGCATTATTAATATGTTATAAATATTATGTACTGAACAAAACCCATAAAGTAATCATGAAGAAAAACCATATTATTTAGTGTTTCCTATTTATAAACTTCTAAGTTGAGCAGTTCAATATATTCCTAGCACTTATTCATTTCTTCATAACAGGGGAATTGGTATGTCATAAATGGTGTATTGAAGATGAATATTAATAATAATGAGGCACGAACTAGGCTCAGCTATGTTTACATAGGCATCTCATTTGGACTTTTTGATAGGATCTATCTGGTCAAAAACTACTTCTAGTGGTCTGTGGGGTCCAGAGGTATAGTACAATCAAATTCCTTATTGCTCCTTTTTCACTGAAGACTAAGATATTTGGTCAGTTTCTTGTTCTGAGTTTATCAGAGTGATAGTCCTTTAAAACTTATAGAAGTGTGGCAACATCACCACATTGGTTGGTTAAAATTGCAACTCCTCTCCACCCCCCAAAAAAAGAGAAATTTGCCACAGCCACTACTACTCCGATCATTTTGCTGCCTTTCCCAGCTTCAGTTTGTCTCCGGCCTCCATGTTCAAACTCCTCAGACCTTACAATTCTTATTCCTTTCATATTTATTTTTCATTCTTGATACCTGGCACAAATTCTGCATCTTTGAGCTTCCATTCTTGAACATCAAGGTGGTATTGCTTGCCTCCCAACTTCACATTTCACTTTTCATTCCTCTTTCTTGATTACTCTAGATGCCTTGGTAGATGAATAATTATGAATTACTGTTTACTTCTTATTCAAGCCAGGTGACCCCATTTGAGGAAAATCACTTCGTTAAACAGGTTCCTTATACCTTTACTCAGCTGTGTCTTTTATGGTCTCCTGTAAATCATTTAGGCCTGATGCCTCCCCAAGGTCTTGATATAACCTATAGGTGTCAACATTTTGCCTTGGACCATGGCACTTCTCACCAGCAAGATCAGTCATTGCACCAGGATTAAATGTCCCTCTAGGAATATATTGCTTATGTTGTAGAGTCATGTCATCTATCTCAAAACTGCATTTCTAATAATATCTTAGGTGATATATTATTACCAACTGAACGAAATACTCTGTATACACTTAAAATATCCAAAGCAAAACACATTCTTTCCCCCCTCTATTTCCCAGTGATTAAATGGGTCAGTTTTTCATGGATAGGAAGCAGAACGCATTAGTCTGTACTATTTTTTCTTTTTGTCATTATAATAATATCTTGGTAGGACATCATTGCAAATAAAACTTTGTTTCAGGGATACCAGAGGGCAGCTGGGGACCATTTTCCCTTTTAGGGAAAATCTAGTAGGAAGGAAAAAGGAGGAGTATTCTTCCACACCCAGGAGCATATGTTGCTAGCACTTTCTAAGGAATAGAAGAATCAGATGGATTATTTGAAGGCTTATAAAATTCATACAAATAATATGTTATAGTATTTAGTGGTGGAAGGCACCTTAAAAGTCATTTATTTAACTCAGTCTAAAGATAATAGATATAGAGTAGGCAGGTGCTTTAGAAGCCATTATTCCAACTTCATTTTGTAAATGAGGGAAATGGGACACAGGATGATTAAATGTTTGCTCAAGATCACACAGCCATTAAATAGAAGAGCCAGGATTTGATTGCAGAACCTCTACTGCATCTAGAGTTCTTTCTACCACATTGTTCTTGTGGAATGTGCCAACATATCATATTGTATAATAAAGGTAATCATGGCTTTTGTATCATACTATATTCTTTTATCTCATTAGCATATGCTTGAGACCAACTAATGGCATTTCAATTATTTCAAACTTTGAGAAGAATTCAATTAAGTATTCATTTCCTTTTAGGATGACTTGATATGAGGCTTAAAGGTTACCCTATTTCTACAGATATACATTTAGAAATACTATTTCATAACATAGTCTATTTTACATTATATCAAAAAATTAAATGCCAACAATGAAATTGTATATGTCTCAAATGTTATGCCCAATATAGTTGAGAATCATTTTTCTCTTTTTTCCATTTTTAATTAAGGCTAATAATTTTCATAGAGAAAAGAAACACATTAGAATTTCATTGGTGGAAATTTAAAAATGATAATTGAATGTCTTCATATATACCAAGAATGCTTTTATTGTTATACTGTGTAATAAAGACATAGGTTTTCATGCGACAGCAATGATGTGACTAAAGTTTCCCAACTTTCTCTCTTCTCTTTTCATAGTTTTTAGTATCTTCTTGAAGCTTATCAGAGATTCAAGGTGATTTGCATGGCCAAGTGCTGGTTACCAGGGAATATAAGGAAAGTTGAAAATATACATGGAAAATGAAGTATTTATATCAAATCTCAGAAGGATTCAGAGAAATGTGGTGACCAGATGAGCAGCACACTTCCAGTACCCTGAGACAGGGGAAAGATGAATTGAATTCAATTGTCATAACTCAGTATTATGAGCTGGCTCCCACCATTTGAGGACTATCCTCTCTCTCCTCCCACCCCCATATGGAAACTTCCTCATCACAGTAAAATCTTATGACTGTGTGAGTAGTCGTTTTTACACTAGGCATGTGGATCTGTGAGTGTGACCGCAATGGATGCCAAAATATGTTGAGTTCTTCTGAAGTTTGTTGACCTACATGGTCTCATTCTAAAACCAAAATGACATTTCTGCAAAACAGCAGCAGTAATGGGAATGGTCGGAAGGTGCAACAGTAGCAGGGTGGTTATAAATTTGGAGTACTGTAGCAAAGCTTTAAAATTTCAACAAAAACAAATGTGCGAAAGAATAGCAGTAGTGAGAAACTTCTGGAAATATGCTAAGATAACAATAAGAATTAGCGAAAAACAATCAGATTCTGGGATATGAAAGAGTGAAAATTTAGGCAAAAGGAGTCTTTCAGGCAAAAACCAGATAACACCAATGCTTATGCCCTCCCTTATATCTACATATCAATTTTCTACATATTTTCTTGTGAAGAGTGCCCTCAATCCTTCCCCATCAGTGTTTGATGGTAGCCAGGATTCATTTGCATATGGAAGACAGAGTTTGATTATATTAGCTGACTTTTCCTTGTAATTTACTTTGTCTGTTATACCTCAATTAAATGCTGCTTTATTTGATTTATGTTTTATGTCCAATATATTAGTAGAGCAGTCACTGGGTGAGAACTCCAAAATAGATTTTCCCTACTTTGAACCTATTGACAATAATAATAATGATGATAAATAATAACTAGAATTTATGTAGTATATTAAAGTTTGCAAGTGCTTTGCAAATATTGTCTCATTTTATCTGTATAACTTTCATGGGAGTTGGATGCTATTATTATCCCCATTTTACAGGTGAGGAAACTGAACAACAAATGACTTGTCCAGGTTCACACAGTTAGCAAGTTTCAGAGGCCAAATTTGAACTTAGTTCTTTCTGACTCCAGATCTGGTACTCAATCCACTGTACCACCTAGCTACCTATTAACATGTGGGAATTCCAGTCAATGGAATATAGATTTTATAGTTCACCTTTTAAATTCTTCCTCTTTAGAGGAAAAGTTAAATGAAAGTATAGTGGTAGAATATGTATATTACCAAAGGACAGAATATTTTCATGCCATGTATTTTTATCGGAAGTAATGAATGTTTAATATTACAGCATTGTATTGTTTCTGGCTTCTGCTTCTATTTTACTAAAGCTTTTCAGGAGACATGATGGAAATTTATGCTTTCTGAAATATCTTTAGTAAGGGTATGAGTGATTTGTCCAGTTTTAATTTTAGCATTTCTTTATATTGATTTAAATTATATACTTTGAGTTATTGTTTATAACTGATCACCAATAAAGTATCTTCTTTTGGGTGGACAGTCTGTGGTCTCATCAATGAAATATTGAAGTGACTACATATACCCTAGCCATAAAATGAGCTCTCTGTGGAATATTACTATTCTCACTAATATAATAGTCAAACAAGAAATGGAAGAAACTTAAGCCTTTTCTCTTTCTTTACCAAAACCACATCTCTTGCTTCAAGTGATGTAGAATAGTGTTTATTTTGAAGCCTCAATCAACTTATGTTTCAATTCAATATTCTTTTTCTTGAACACAATTTTTTAGAGAATGAAAGAAATAATACACAAAACAGCTTGTATCAGGGAGGTACTTTATTTTGTTTTGCTTTTTTGACCCAACCTTCAAGAAGTATTCCATTATCATTGTCCATATAGCTGAATATAAGGTTAGGAGGAATCTTTACCAGGCAACTAGTTCAAACCAGACCTGAACGAGAATGCCTCAACCATCAAAACATTTTAACAAAGGTCTAAGCTAAGAGAGTTTCCTATTTAACCTTAAGTTAATGTGAAATGTGAGCATATGACCTGTCTGTCTCTGTCATGAAAGATGTCATATAAAAGTCACATAAAGTAAAGTTTTCTTGTTGGGTTGAAGGTCTTCCAAATGCTTCTATAAGACCACAGCATTTAGACCTGAAAAGGACATCTAGTTCAATCCCCTAATTTTGCAGGTGATGAAACAGACCCAGAGTGAGTGCATAATTTGCCCAAGGTCATTTCAATTGTAAGTGACAGAACCTGTATTCACCAATTGCCACCACAATAATTTAATTGAACTTGGTAATATTAGAAAGGAATTTTCCCCTTAACCTTGCTTGAATAATATGAAAAAAATATTGGTCTAACTATTCAACTTTGAAAAGGAAAATGAATGAAAAATAAGCAATTCCTAAGCTCAGATATGAACTGATATAGTCAGCCAGTCAAATTAGTTCATGAACAAGTCCATATTGAACAGATGGATTCGAATACTAATCATTCTGTTTAAATGCTACCAGATGCATGAACAAGTCACTTCACATCCCTTGGACCTCAGTTTCCTCATGTGACAAAATGAAGGGATTATGATATGTAGCCGGTAATGTCCCTTTTCACACTAAATTTATGATGAGCTTCTAGATGGACCTGACCAGGACGATGAAAACCCTGGAAATCATGCTATGTGAAGATTGGTTCAAAAAACCAAGAATGTTTATCCCTCAGAAGTCAAACTTAGGGGTACATAATAGCTATGTTTAAATATTTAAAGGACTGGTTTTATTAGAAAAAGGAATTCTCTGTGTTCTTTATAACCATGGAAGCCATAACAGTAGAAGTTGGAGAGAGACAGAGAGAGACTGAGAGACAGAGACAGAGAGAGATGTTGAAGGTAAGAGAAGTGTTATCTTCAGCAGTGATAGGAAGTTCAGAAGATGGGTCAGTTTGGAAATAAAGATAATGAATTCTGTTTTGGATAAAATGATTTTTAGATGTCTATACAACATCCAATTCAAAATATCCAAAAAGCAGTTGATGACATAAGGCAAGAATTCAGGAAAGCAACTAGGGCTGAATATGTAGATATCTGACCCAACTGCATGATAATTGAACCATGGGAGCTAGTGAATTCACCAACTCAGATATCTTTAGAGTCTTTTAAAGGTTAAGTGACTCTCCCGTGGTCATAGTGGCAGACCAAAATCATTTGTCTTCCTTACTTCCTTACTTACTCCAAGACTGATTTGCTACCACTATCCCAGGATGCATCTCATCTATTTATGTTACAGATAGTATACATGTAGGCTACATTACTTCAAGATGTGATACAAGCTAAAAAATATGAACATGTTCAGGAATGGTTTAATGAAATCCTAGAATTACACAACTTAATCGTAGAAGAACCCCTCAGTGGCTATATAGGAGAGCCCATACCACACTGCTCCCTCAAATATTCCTCTCACACTCAACAAGCAGCCGGCCAGACTTTGTTTGAAAACCTCCCCCTCATCAAGGGAGAACTAAGGTGCTTCATTCATTCTACTGTCCATAGATCATAGAGTATGATTTATACATAATGAACAACTGAGAAATTAAGGATATTTGGGGAATTTCTATCACATTTGAAGTCGACATCCATGAAGTTTAGCTGTTATACCCTCAAAAGTATTCTTCAATGTCACTGTCAAATACCAAAGTTATAGTAACCTTTGGACTAATTTGATTTGACCTTTTCTCATAATCCTTCATTTAAGATGCCTAGCAATTAGTTGATAAGTATAAAATAAATTAGACAATCTATTTAGCTGGTATTATTATTTAAAAAAATAGAATGAATTCAACCAGCTTTTTTACAGAGTTCAGTCAGATCTTTGTGCATATCTTTCTAGCCAGAGGATACAGCTGGTAGCTCCCCCAGACAGCCTTTAAGAGCCTTGCTTCAAAATGCTACCTGGAACTTTCTTGCAGGTCAAATAAGGACACTGACCTTTTGTGAGATAGGATAGTTCTTTATCTCTTTTTTTTCCCCCTTAGGCAATTGTGGTTAAGTGACTTGCCCAGGGTCACACAGATAGTAAGTTTCAAGTGTTTGGTCTGAGGCTGGATTTGAACTCAGGTCCTCTTGACTTCAGGGCCTGTGCTCTATCCACTGCACCACCTGGATGCCCCTTTACCTCTTTTTTTCCTGGGTGAGAGAAAAAAGGAGAAGCAGAAGACAGAAGCATCTGATGGGGGAATTTGTGTGACACTCCTCTAATGAAACCCAAACGAGTGTTTGCCTTCCTGAAGCTCTTCCCTGAATCTCTGGAATCCTTGACAGTTTTTTTTTCCTGTCCTTCCCACCATGAAGTAACTAGTTGGAATCAAAAGTAGTTAGTGACCTAGTACCATCTGTTTTGTATGAGGTAGAGTGTGGATGTTTCTGTATTTGTTAGCATATGCAGCAATGGAGGGGTGTCACTTTTAATAACCCCCCAAATCAAACCAAGTTGTTTCTATTTTTAAAGTGTGTCCTTCCACTGTCTACAGTTTATTTATGTGATGGTTACCTTGGCAACCAAAGTGGCCATGCATCTGAATGGCTATGCTGCAGGCTTACAGTGTTAGGCATTGATTGGTTGCAAAAAATAACTTCTTTTTTTTTAAGGTACATACAGTAAGAATTTATTGAACACAAAAAAACACATTCAGAGTTGTGTTAGATTTCTTCATATTTTTTTTCCTTGTCATCTGGGTTGTCCATATTAACATCTGTGAAATCAGTAACAATACAGAAGGTATTTAAATATATTGTCTATGACATTGTGTGATTATTCTATTGCAGTCATTTTCCCTCCCATACCCCATTTATGATGATAACATGTTATAGTTATCATTTAGCATCTGAATATCAGACTGGAAGGAGAGTGAAAAAAAAAAACATTTGTTGATATACTCAGAAAAAGGAAAGAACTTGGCAGGCCTTCAAGTGCCATGGTGCTGCAGGCAAAGGATAAAATGAGTGTCAGAGGCAATGATAAGCTGGTTGACATTGATGGGGGCAAATAAAGTAAAAAAAAAGTGGCATAAACAGCAGCTGGTTATCACTGTTGAGCATAAAATAGCAGCAAAATATCCCAGTTCCACTTTTGACTTAATCTGCTTTGTCCTATTTTATGTTAAGATTCAGAACAACGCTTTCTGTCCAATTTCTTCTAACTCAACTGTCACATTTCTCTCTTGTTTGTCCAGCTGGTCCCTTGACTGTCCAAACTACTATTCGTCAAACCATTTTTGTTGTCTGAAAGACTTTGTATTAATAAAGTTGTATTGCTCAGTGAAATAACCTCAGATTATCTGATTCAGTTATACATGCAATCTTTTTTAAGGCTGTTGAAATCCAGGTCTGCTTTTGGGGCAAACTTATGCATGAACAGAGTTGAATTGATGAGAACTCACTAGCACAGTGGTTATCCCTTGTAAGGCCTAAGTCATTAAACTATGAGCCAGTATTCCCTTCAGATCTAAGGTGTGTTTGATGCCCTGAAAACTGGTCTTTCTAGTAATTTAAGAAATCGATATAGACATAAATATAGATATAGATGATAGATACAGATAGAGAGGCAGTCATATATATATATATATATATATACATATATACACATATATTGATATACTAGAGTTTTACAGATTGTTTTTTCACTAAACTATTATAATAAAACAAATGTTATTTCTGTTTCCAGGCTCTATGGACGGATAGTTCTTCTGGGGTTTCTGTATTTTTTTTTCCTTTTTGCTGCTGCTCTTGTTATTTTCTCTTACCCACCTTTAAACACAAAAACACATGTAACATAACAGTATCCGTCTCATCATGGCATGAAGGGGAACCTAAGTCCTAAAGGTGATGAGATCAGAAGTTTTATCATGATGGGAAAGGTTTAAGCATGGTCATTGTAAGGGTCTACATCTACTTTTTTTTCTTTTTCTTTTTTTAAATTTTATTTATTTATTTGTTTTTAGTTTTCAACATTCAATTCTATAAGGTTTTGAGTTCTAAATTTTCTCCCCTTCCCTCTGATCCCCCCGAAAATGGTGTGCAATCTGATGTAGGCTATACATGTACAATCATATTAAATATATTTTCACATTAGTCATGTTGTAAAGAAGAATTAGAACCAAAGGGAAAAAACACGAGAAAGAAGAAACAAACAAAAAAAGTGAAAGGAGTATGCTTCATTCTGCATTTAGTTTCCATAATTCTTTCTCTGGATATGGATAACATTTTCTATCATGAGTCTTTTGTAATTGTTTTAAATCCTTGTATTGCTGGAAGAGTTAAGTCTATCAAAGTTGGTCATCACACAATATTACTGTGTACAATGTTCTCCTGGTTCTGCTCACTTCACTCAGCATCAGTTCATGTAAGTCTTTCCAGGTTTTTCTGAAGTCTGCCTGCTCATCATTTCTTATGGAACAATAGTATTCCATTACATTCATATACCACAACTTGTTCAGTCGATACCCAATGGATGGGCATCCCCTCAATTTCCAGTTTTTGACTACCATAAAAAAGAGCTGATATAAACATTTTTGTACATGTGGGTCCTTCTCCCATTTGCATGATCTCTTTGGGATACAGGCCTAGAAGTGATATAGCTGGGTCAAAGGGTATGTACAGCTTTATAGCCTTTTGGGCATATTTCTAAATTCCTCTCCAGAATGTTTGGATCAGTTTACAACTTGACCAACAATGCATTAGTGTTCCAGTTTTCCCACATCTTCTCCAACATTTATCATTTCCTATATTGTCATGTTAACAAATATGATAGGTGTGATATGGTACCTCAGAATTGTTTTGATTTGCATTTATCTAATCAATAGTAATTTAGAGCATTTTTTTTTCATATGACTATAGATAGCTTTAATTTCTTCATCTGAAAACTACCTGTCTGAATCTACTTTTAAGGACCATCCAAGGCAAATATTGGAAGACTCGTTACCAGTAGGCTGGCTACTTGTAGATTTTTTTGAACAAGACAACCTATGATACTAAGACAAAATCAAAAGACCTCAGCTCTGTTTGATCTCTTTCCAATTCTGCAATGACGGTGTCAAAGTAGAAAAAAAAAAAAAAAGAAGAAAAAAAAGAGGCAGAGAGTGTTACGAATCATAGTTTTTAGACCATCTAAAAACTTAACTTGAGTGTTAATATTCCAACTGTGGAATCCTTCTTCAGGCAGTCTTTAGAACATTGATAAGCAGTTTTTGAGCACCTACTATGTTCCAGGCACTGTGCTAAGTGCTGGGGATACAAAGGAAAATGACCATCTGTGCCTCTGAGGAGCTCACAGTCTAATTGTTGAGGTAACATTACAACAGCTATGCACAAATACACAGGGTAAACAGGAACTAATCAATAGAAGGAAGGCACTAGAATTAAGAAGGATTGAGAAAATCTTTCTGTAGAAGGCAATATTTTAGCTGGGGTATAAAGGAAGCCAGGGAGGCGAAGAGGCAGAGATGTGGAGGGCAGCATTCTAGGAATTGAGGACAGCCAGGAAAAAACAAACAAACAAACCCAAAGATAAAAGATGACCAAGTGTCTTGTTCAAGGAAAACAAGAAAGCCAGTGTCACTAAATGATTAGTAAATAAATGTTAAAATACTGAGAGTAGTTTGTTAACTTAGAGTTTTTGAGTGAATGCAACCCAAAATATTTTGAACATGGGATAACTTTTCCGGGGTAATTGTGAAATGGGTAGCCCTGTATATTGCATACATGCCAAAGGCCTTATTATTCCTATTTTTCATGTGAGGAAATTGAGAATCAAATGGATGAAAAGATTCACCCAAAGTCACATAGCTAGAAAGAGAGTGGAACAAGATTCAAAGTCAAATCTTCTCTAACCTCAGGTCCAAAGCTTATTCTACTATACCACATTGCCTCCAAGTAAAAAAAAAAAAATACAACAAACCCCCAAAACCTGATAATTCAAATGTAAAAAAAACCAGTAAACCTGGAGACAGGAGATCTGTGTTACACTCCCAGTTATACCACTAATTGCCCTGACCCTTAGCTGATGTTGCCCTCCATGGGCTACTGCCTTGAGGCACAAGAAGCACAATGTGAATGTTGTTCAGTTGTACAATTTCTCATACAGTCATAGGATCATATCTTCTACCTGAATGTACTAGATGGATCTACATATTAAAATGTGTACATGCATGGCCTTGGTGTGTGTGTGTGTGTATGGGGGGGGGAACAGTGCAGTGGCTTCTTCTATACATACCCTAGTTTTTCTGTGGCCTGGTATCTGCACTGGAATATAGGGGTGATGGTGCTTCATTGACAGAAAGTGAAGGCATGAAGATAGTGATGAAAATCTAGAACTAGTCAGAAGATCTGTGGGAGCATCATAGATAGAGAGATGTAGGAGACCTTAAAGGTTATCAAGTCTGACCTCTACATTTTCCAGTTGATAAAACTTAGGTTGAGAGAGGTTAAGTGCTTTGTGTGTTGTCAAATTGCCAACTGGTATCTGAGGCCAAATTTGGAATCAGGTCTTTCTGACTCTAAATTTCAAGGGGTCTATCCCCTGTGAGGTCTAATTTAAAGTTTCTAAGTTCTAATTATATGTTCAGTTAAATAGATGGATAGTCCATAACAAAAAAAAATCACTGTTAATTTTAATGAGTCTGTGCATAAGGAGGTGGTAGCCACAACTAGGAACATCACTAAGACATTCTTTTAACAGATTCAGTTTGCTACAGGAAATATTTCTAAAAAATCATCTATAATAGGTTAGATGTCTGTCTGTCTATCAATCTATCTATCTATCTATCTATCTATCTATCTATCTATCTATCTATCTATCTATCTAGTCAGGAATACTTATCCTCCTGAGTTCAATTCTGGCCTCAGACACTTACTAGCTGTGTGACCTGGAATAAGTCACTTGATCTTGTTTGTCTCAGTTATCTATAAAATGAGCTGGAGAAGGAAATGACAAACTGCTTCAGTACTTTTGCCAAGAAAATCCCAAATGGAGTCACAAAGAGTTAGACACAACTGAAATGAAATATATACACATACACATATATATACATGTATATGTATATATATATATACATGTATATGTATATATATATACATGTATATGTATATATATACATGTATATGTATATATATATATATACATGTGTTTGTGTGTGTATGTGTATATATATATATATACACATACACACACGTGTGTGTGTGTGTGTGTGTGTGTGTGTGTGTATGTGTGTGTGTGTGTCTTTGTATTCCTTTGCAGCCTCTTTGGAGTCGACAGGACTCCCTTGGCACCACTATACCAGAGGTAGCACTAAGTTACCCAACATTAATTTAGAATTTTGCCTGAGAAATGTAGCATTTCCTTCTGGACAGCAGACTGCCAAAAATGAATTTCATGTCTTTATAAAATGACCCATCAACCACAGTTATATGAGATATGGTGTTTGGCCTCAGGGCACAAAAAAGAACAAAATGTTTATTGATAATACTAATGTAAAATTTAAACAATAACATGAAACATAACCTAAGGTGAAATGAAATATTTTTAGATCCAAAAAGCATTTTGAAATTCTAAAATAGATCACTGTAGGCTGCAGGAATGGGGAGGATTTCATGGAACAACTATTATTTGATCAGGGTCTTCAGCATGGTTAGGATCTTAGTCTTTGAGAAACGTGGTACGGTAGAGAATTCTAGGAGGGAGAAACAAAATAAAAGAAAATATAAAATACGTATTCAAGATAATGAATTAGACTTGTTTGGCTAGAGTACAGAGGTCAAGTGAAAAGTCTCAGGTAATAATATATCAGTTTTATACCCCATGTTCTCAATTTATCCTCTATGTCTAAAATGAGCTTATGAAATTATATACATACATACATGCATGGATATATATATATATATAATACATGAAAGCATCAAAAATAATCACCAATTAGATTGTCCTCAGATTTAATTTGATGCTGATTTATAGGGAAATGTATTGCCTGTGCTCAGAAAAATATGGCAAATCTGGAAAGGGAATTTGGGGTCAGAATTCAAGGGTGTCCTGGAGCTAGTTACTAGCAGCTTCTGAGGATGGATTGTTAAAGTGTCAGTCTTAGCATTTACACTTCAGAAATTGACAAGCACTATAAATCAGGGGTCAATTTATTTATTTTTAAAAAATTTTCTCATCTAGCCTTAAGAAAGAGATAAATAATAATTCAGTTTATACTAAGAAGTGTGTTGTGAATGTACATACATATGTGATATATGTACACAATACACACATTCATGTATCATGCATGTGTAGACATGTGTATACATATTTGTATACATGGATACATATATGTGTGTGTATATGCATATATATGTATACACACACACACAGAGTTTTTGAATGTGAGTATGATGTGGCCAAAGTGTACTTTAGCAGGATTAATCAGGTGACAGAATGTAGGATGAATTATAGGTGAGACATTCCACAGATCTCATCAATTTGAGGGATGTTTGTATTTTAAATTTTATTTGTTTAATAACTCACAACACAGATAATAATAAATGAATATGAAACTGTTACTACTCCGCATAATTTTCAAGTTGTCCTTAGTCTTTGCTGACATTTTACTTTTAAAATGAACATTTCTGGTTTAATTTGCTCTGGCAGAGACTCTTGTCTCAGTTATGTTCAAAGTTACTGTGATTTCAACAATGCAGTTTTCTAGAGTATTTACAGAAAGACAATATCTACCAGATTACTTAACCGTTAGAAAAAGATGTTAAATTTATAAAAGACAGAATTATGCAGGAGACAGAGTATTATATTTGATTCTTTGAACCTGTGATTTAATCCCTCATCTGTTCATTATCTCTGACCTTAGGCAAAACATTTACCTGCTCTGGACCTCAGTTTTCTCATATGAGAGATGAATGCTTTGGGATAGCCCCCAAGGCCTCTTCCGTCTCTAAATCTATTTATAAAATATTTCATGAATGAACGTTCTTAAAATGTAACCATTATTCTTTCTTCTAAACAACTTTTATGGAATCTTAAATATAATTTTTAAAAAAATCAACATACCTGTTATTTTTTTAAAGTCTGAAAACAAATTTTAAAATGTCAATTCCTTAAGAAAAAAGAAAAAAAGTATTTACACAGGAAGTACAAATCCATGGGAAATGCACCCCCCAAAAAAACAAATACAAAAAAAGAACAGAAAAGAGGAGCTATGAGTTAATCACGCAGCAAATTGTATTTGATAGGCTGTCTTAGCAGACCAGATATCCCCTGAACCAAGTGAAAATTTCACTTGATTTGGCCTGGCTGGAGCCTTTTGGAAAGGAGACTGAAATGCAGGAGTCTGGCAGTTCTGGATGTCAATTATGATATGCTACAACCTTCAACTAGTTGACTATTTTACTATTTACTCAGATAGTCATTTCCATCAACAAATATATTATATTATTGCAGAGATACAGAAACTAAAAATTATTTCCCTCCCCCCTTATAACCTGATTCAATGCTTATTGAGCACCAATATTTCCCAAGACTTTAAATGTAGATGCATTCTCTACTGGCAAATATACACTGTAAATTAGATGATGAGACACAAGATTAGGCAAAGAATGCAGAGAACGATCAAGTAGAATATTGGTTACAAAGAGCTGAAGATTTAAAAAGGCTCAATATAGTCAATAATATTTTTTGACAAAATGGCCTATTTTTTGACCTTGTAAAGGATAAACAAATGATTTCTGGAAGGACATGAAAGAGAAAAGGAGGGAATGTTATTACATTATAATCAAGGAAGTGCTTTGGCACATTTTCTGTTAAAAAAAAGAATTCAGATTTTGATAAGACAGAAAGAATTCAGATTAGTGAAATGCAATACCCACACACATTTTCATTTGGGACAATTTATATATTACTTGTTTTAATAGCTATGCAATGAGGCAGCTAGGTGGTGTAGTGTGGGACTTAGAGTCAGAAAGACCTGAGGTCAAACTCAGCTTGTTACTTACAGACTGGGTGACCCTGGATAAGTCAATTAAGTTTTGTCTGTCTCAGTTCCCTTATTTGGAAAATGGGGTTAATAGTAGCACCTACCCACCCGGGATGTTGAGAAGATCAAATGAGATGGTATTTATGAAGCATTTTGCAAATGTTAAAACACTTTATAAAGGTTAGTTGATGATGATGATGATGATGATGATGATGATGATGATAATGAATGTCATTATCTCAAGACATCTCTTTACTCTCTGTCTCATTGGAAGCTCTATTTGGGCTAGCAATATTTCATTCTAGCGTGCAATTTCTCTTTTAGAGAGATAGTTAGGGTTAATAATGTGTATATTAGGTGTCAAGTATTTTTTAAAATTATGTCATTAATTATTTTTTTTCAATTAACAAGCATTTATTTATTTTTTAAAAACCAGTCAAGCTTATATATTTGCACACTCCAATTTAGTATGCTAGAATGCATAATTGTCACTCAAACTAGGAACTCACAAATGTCCTCTTGTTAGACTTCAACATCTATAACTTCCCTACTATGGTTATTAACCTAGCAATTTCATTGACACTAACAGAAGGTTGTCATTAGCCTATGGCTTATTCAGGTAAAGGGTTTCCTTTTTTGAACTATCTCTTTTCTAACTGTAATTCTCAAATGGAAGGAATCAAAACAAAGTAAAATACAATGACAGTCCATATTTACTACCACAGTGATCCCTCTCTCTCTTCTCTTTTAACCTTTATATGCTATCTTCTTTCAGTACATGAGAATATGTGGAAAGAAAGAATGGAGGAATTGACTTCAGGCCTCTACTCTCATAGTACTGAGGCTGACTAGTCTAGGCTATGAAGCCTTGTGGGGATTAATCACTACTCTCATTCTTCTTTCAACAAGCTTCAGCTTGCCCCAGTCACTGGACCTATGGTCACCTGGAACTCCACACTACTAAAAGCTGATTATAATTGTTTCAATTTCCCTGGTGTTTTCAGATTTACAGATTAGTTCCATTACAAATACCCTGTGAGGCAAATGGTTGGAACATCATTATTCCAATTTTATAGATGGGAAAATTGAGATTCAGAGAGATTAAATGGCTTGTACTAATCATGTAGCTAGTAAGTGTCAAAGCAAGGGCTTTAATTTAGTTTGTCCACTTTTTTTTGTTTTGGTTGGTTTACAAGTGTAGTATCTTTTCTATGGCACTATCTTACATCACTTATTGTGTGTGTGGACTCTAACACTATACCACTACATTGACCAGATTCTTTCACTGAATAGTGTAGATGACTTTATATTTTCTAATTGCCTCTCTCGCATGAGGTGTTTTGTTTTGTTTTGTTTCTTCTTTTCGGTGAGCAATATTAGTGAGGAGACCTGGGGTGAGGGAGGAAGGGTTTGACATTGGGAAGTATATATGTAAACTATATGCAAGACCAAGGCCATACCATGATGTTTCAGGGCATAGAGAAAATAGTATTACTTGCTTTACCCTTTCCCAAACATTCTTATATAGGTGAAATCAGGTTAAAACAAATTTCAAAGACTGCCTTTAAAGAACAAAAAAAAATCTACAAAAGTCTGAACTGTTTGTGGGTTGGATGGTGAAGGGGAGGGTCTTGAACTTGGAAGGCACTGAGTTATTGGCTGATGCCTTCTAATGTTGCTATTGATTGACATTTTATTATCCAGCTATTTGTAAAAGCCAGAGGTAATGATTCAAAAACTCTTTAGCATTAGTCTTTTTTGTATAGATATATACAGAACAACAACAAAACTACTTCAAAACATCTTAGACATGGAAGAGTTACCAGCCATATGAATAAATTGAGGACACATCTTCCTGTTTTTTACCTGAGTTGAGTCATCTCTTTAAAACTGTCCAGTTTCTTAAAAACAACAAGAACAACAACAAAAAAACTTTAAGGGACCTTTAAGCCTAAAAAAAAAAAACCTTCTCCTGACAACAGATACATAACAAAGAAAGGATCATGGCTAGGCTTAGAAAAAAAATAATGGCCTTTCCTCTGGACTTAGTTTTGTTCCTCTGCCTTATCATAGTTAACTCATCATCACAGATAAGAGGAAGAAGTTTTACTCAATCAGTAAGCTTTTATTAATGTTTTACAATGTGCTGGACACTACGTTAAGTACTAGGAATAAAAAAAAAGAGGCAAAACACAGCACCTTCCCTCAACGAGCTTTCATTCTAATGGTTAAGCCAATGTGCAAATAACTGTGTCACCGCAGCCTCAAAACTCATTTGTTTGGGACTCTGTCCCACATGTAGGAGGATGTACTTACGCTGCTTTCATTTATTTATTTATTTATTTTCCACGTAGGTTATGTGTGTCTACATGAATCTGTCTAGATGTGGCTCTCTTCTCTTTACAGTCTGGTTTCTATTTCATCAATTAACTGAAATAACTTTTTCCCAAAATTGTTAATTATTTCTTAATTGCCAGATCTAATATCCCTTTCTCAGTCCTCATCATCCTTAGCTTCTACCCAGTATCTATTAATACTAGTCTCTTCTTTCTGGGTTCTCCTTCATGTTTTTCCTCCTACCTGTCTGACCACTCTTTTTTTGGTTTTCTTTGCTGGTTCATCATCCACATCATGCCCCTAACTTTGTGTAGTCCGCAGGACCTTCTCTTTTCTCTCTACGCTTTCTCATTGACCTCATCAGCTCATATGAGTTTAGTTATTATCTTTATATTAATGAAGCCCAGATCTATATATCTAACCTAGTCTCTCCTCTAAGCTCCTTCTTCATTATGAACTTCTTATTGGATATTTCAAGCTAAATGTCCAAAATAGACTTAATTGCCTTTGCCCCCAAACTCATCCATCATTCAAACTTCCCTTTTTTTTTACTGAAGTTGTCACCATCCTCTAATTTCTCAAATTGCAACCCAGTTGTTATCCTCAAGTATTCACACTTGCCCATATAACCATTAAGTTGCCAAATCTTACTACTTCTAGCCCACGTCTCTCACTTCTGGGCTCTTCTCTCCACTTACTAACTCACTACCCTACTTTAGGTCTCATTGCCTTTTGCACAGACTATTGCAATAGCCTGATGGTTCATCTCCTCTTTCAAGTCTCTACCCACCGCAATCCTTCCTCTGCGATGAGGCCAAACACAGTCTGACCATGCTATTCCTCTATTAAATAAATTCCATTGCTTCCACGGTATTTCCACAACAGGGGTTCATAATTCTGTTTCATGGGCTCTTCAGATTAAAAAAACTGAATAAAATAGAATTTCATAAGTAACCAATTATATTGAAATATAGTACCAAAATAGTTAAACTAAAACATGAAAGTTCAGAAACCTTTGGATTAAAACCCTTTCTATAGGGTTGAACCCTCCTCTATATGGCATTTAAAGCCCTTTGTAACCTGTCCCCAAACGGTTTACACATTACCATACTTCACACACAATATTCTAAGCAAATGACTTTGTTTTTTTTCTCCTTTTCTTTCTTTGCTTTTTTCTTCTCTATTCTTCCTCCTTTCTCTCTCTTCTTCTTCCTTCCTTCCTTTCTTTTTTTTCCCTCATATATGGATCTCCATCTCCTATTTGTGCACCTTTAAGCTGATATGCCTATACATTGCTCATGATTGGAATATATTCTGTCTTTTACCTCAACCTCTTAGAAATCTGAGTTTCTTTAAGGTTCCAGTAAAGCACCACCTTTGACTTAAAGCCTTTCCTGTCACCCTCCAGCTGCTGCTAATTTCCCCACAAATTAGCTTGTATATATTTTGTGCCCACCTATACATGTATGTGTTGTCACCTTCAGCCAGATTGTAACCTGTCAATGGAATGTTTCATTTTTGTCTTTGTAAAGACAAAAGAGGCAGCTGTTTGCACAAAAAAAGCTGGGCTTACAGTCAGGAAGACCGAAGTTAAATCCAGCCTCAGACACTTATTAATTGTGTGACCCTAGGAAGGTCACTTAACATCTGTTTGCCTCATTTTCCCTTACTATAAAATGGAAATCAGAATTATTGTGAGTTTCAAATGTAATATTTGTAAAGTGCTTAGCATAGTTCCTGGCATGCAGTAGGTATTTAATAAATGCTTCTTTCCTTTCTTCTCTGTTTCTTGATGATAAATAAATAATATGATGACATATTTTGGTTGAAGTGAGTTTTTGGTTGAAGTGAGGCTGCAACTGATTGTTGTCTGGGCTGGGGAATACCACGGTGAAATGAGTTGGCTAATTCTGTTGTGGCCCTACCCTAGAAATTAGCCTATGTAGATGTTTCTCAAGTCTGTGTAAAATGTGTGCCAGGTCCTCTGGTCACTTAAAATTAGGAAAAGAAGAAAAATTTATGATGCTGGGAGTATCACTGCATCTGAGATTCTCAAACTACTCCCGAGATGGAAAATGTGAAATCTCAGACAAATACTGATGTACATGTAACTGCAGGCTATTTCAAAGTCTTATGATCACAGATTCATCAAATACTTGAAACTGAACCCCAGCCAATGAGGAGTTACTAAACTTAGCCACAATATACAGGGAGAAAATAAACAAAAACTTTTAAGACTCCTCTGGCCATCTTCCCAAGGGTCCTTAAGGAGGACTGCAGGTTCAGAAATGTCTTCTGTGTATCCTGACAGCATAGTCACACACATCCTCAAAATTCAGAGGTTTACCTGCATCTCAATTGCCTTTTGAAGGCAAACAAAAGCTCCAAATACTGGCCAATCTATAGCTTCAAGCACTGAAATCCACACTGATGCCTCATTAAATGGCCCTCTAGAAACTGCCCCTGAACACTTGCGCTGAAAGTACAAGGCAAAACATTTGTTAGTCTCCTGGTATTTCCTCTTGCAAAGTGTTGACTAAGGTCACAGTTCTCAGCTTCCACACTATGTTAACCAAAGCCATGACACTGCTTTCTTGCAGGCAATACAGAAGCTTCATAATATTCTGTTGGCTGCATTGCAATCTCTGGGAACATAGGGGGTGCAGTGACTAGAGCTCTGGTCTTGGAGTCAGGAAGACTCATCTTCCTGAATTCAAATACGATCTCAGGCACTTATTAGCTGTGTGACCTTGGGCAAGTCACTTAACCCTTTTTGCCTGTATTTCCTCATGTGTAAAATGATCTGGAGAAGGAAATAGCAAACCTCTCCGGTAGTTTTTTTTTTAAGAAAACCTCAAATGGGGTCATAAAGAGTTGGACACAACTGAAAAGACTGAAAGAAAAAAATCTCTTTCTCTGCCTCTATGTCTACGTCTCTCTGTCTTTGTCTCTCTGTCTCTGTCTTTCTGTCTCTGTCTTTCTGTCTCTGTCTCTGTCTCTGCTGTTTCTCTCTCTCTCTCCCTCCCTCCCTGAAAATTATATCTGCTTTGAATTAAATTTTGCCTAACATAGTACATAGTCACAAGGCATGTTAGTTTAGAAGGGATTTCTTTCTTTAATATGTATTCACAATATATTCATAGATTCATGAAAATTTAATGTTTATAACAGTATAGTCATAAAAGTATTATGATATAGGACATTTAGTTTCATAGGAACAAAATTATACATGAACAATATATTCCTAGACATAACAAATTTGAATTATAAAAGCTTAAACTCCATATTTAAAAAGTCATGGTATTAGGGATAAATTTTGCTGGGTTTGGAGAGGCTACTTGGATACACTAGCTGCCCTAGTATATGAAAAGTAGGTACATTAAGCCATCTGAATAACCTGATGAACACTCACTTGAAAGGGAGCAATGGAATGGAGAAAAAGAAAAAAAATAGTGCAAAATCCAGGAAGGAGTTTGGGGCTAATGTTTCCCTCCTTTCAAATCCTCTAACTTTTTATTTTTGCTTGGAGATGTGTCAGATGCATGGGACTTTGTTTCTAAAAAAAGGAAAGAATATTTGTCTACATTTGGATGAAGTATATTCCAGATCCCTAGAAGAAAAAAAATGGGAAAATATTGACCCCAGGGCAATGTATAGAAGGCTGGAAAAATTGAGTAGAGATGGAGACCTGGAATGTAGGGGCTAATTATTTAAAACCTAATTCTTCAAGACTTTGGAAAACAGAAAATGAGACAGTGATTTTGAATTTACAGAACTTGAGATCCATTTTCCAAATTTTTTCTTTCTTCTTGTGTTTGCTAGAACAAACTGTGCATAAAATTTTCAAAAAATATTGTGATATTTCATAACCCATATGAAAAACATAGGCAACCTGGATAACATGGTAGAGGGAGAGAACCCAATCATAAGGCAGGACTTGATTATAAAATATTTTCCATGCTGTGTAATGTCACCTGTTGATTGATGAAACACTATGCGGGGCATGTCTATGTGTGTGTGTGTGTGCGTGTGTGTGTGTGTGTGTGTGTGTGTGTGTGTGTGTGTGTGTAGATACATATCTACACACACACACACACACACACACACATAGTTGCATTAAAATATATGCCCAGGAAAAATATACATACACATTTGTGTGTATATGTACATATGCCCATATGTCTATATGTATAGATGAACACTTATTGAATATTAAACCATAAATGGCTATTTTTATTAATTAAACTAAAGAAAATAAAACTAGGGGCAGGTAGGTGGTGCAGTGGATAGAGCACCAGCCCTAAAGTCAGGAGGACCTGAGTTCAAATCCGGCCTCAGACCAAACACTTGACACTTACTAGCTGTGTGACCCTGGGCAAGTCACTTAACCCCAATTGCCTAAAAATAAAATAAAATAAAATAAAATAAAATAAAATAAAATAAAATAAAATAAAATAAAACTAAGCCTAATAGTAATACCTACGCATAATACAGCAGTCCAAAACTCTGAACTCTAACTGGTGAGTATTCGCCCTGTGCTGCCTGGACTCAGGCCCTCTGCACCACTTCCAGGTCAATCTCCACGCCTTGCTGCTGTCAAATCAAGTCAAGTCAATAAGCTTTTATTAAGTACATACCATGTTAGACATTGTGCTATATCCTGATGATACAAAGTAAAACAAAAACAGCCCCTATTCTTAAGGAGTTCACTATTTCTTCTGATGTCTCCATGGCCACAATTCCCATTATTACTAAATGTTGATTGATTGATCAATCTATTTATTGATTGGTATAGTGAATAGAATGCTGAGGAATACCTAAGGTCAATCCTTCTGCTACTTGTCAGCTTTGTGATCCTGGGGAAATCACTTCCCCTTTCTCATCTAGGTTGATCATCTGTTAAATAGAGAAAATCCCACACCTACTTCTCAGGGACGTTGTGAATCTCCCATGAGATAATGCACGTTAAGTGTTCTCTAAACCTTAGAGAGTGATATGTTATCTATTGCCTATCATTACAATAACAGATGGTAAGCCCCTTGAGAGCAAGGACTGTCTTGATTGTGTATTTTCATCCCTAGAGCTTAGCACAATGTCTGGGAGGTCATAAGTGCTCAATAAATTCCATTTCATCTAATCCTGAGTGAATCATGTGACTAAATTAAAATGCAGACTTTTTTTTTTGAGATGTTTATCTAACTTTACTCAGTGTCTTCATGCCAGTGATATGGATATTAGCTTTTGGTCATTTTTAGTCCTAGCTGGTGGAATCACCTGCTCCTTTCCGCTATACCTAATCACTACCCATTGCCGGCAAACAACTCTTTCCCCAATTCAGGATTTCTATATTTTAGGGATGGTTCAATGGAATTCAATTAAATAAACATTCATTGAGTACCTCCTGTGTGCAAGGCGTGTAGTGCATCAGCTGCTGCCACTCACTAAAATGCTATACCTGTAGGTACTTCATAAATATTCATTACGAAGGTGAATTTTAATTTATATCCCTATCACACTAGCGCAGATACTTCTGGAACAGAGAACACTCAGTAGTCTCAGCAGGAGTAGTAGGATCAGTTCTCTATAAATTAAATATATGTATACTCACAGGCAAAGCCAGGGCACATTTGAATGCCTATTAAGAAAAAAAAATTGGAACCTATGACTATAAAGACTTGCCTTGTGAAGGAGTAGTGCCACCAAGTGTTGGGCTTGGGGTGTTCTGGTATTTGAAAACAACTAAGATATACCTGAATTTAAGAAGCTGGGGAACACCTGGTTGATGTTAAATTCATTATAGAAAAATCATACTGCAATCTTTTAGGTCATCTCAATACTTCTTAAGGATCTGATAGCATCCTAAGGATCAGATGGAGGTCTGTAAGATATTGCACCTGCTTGATATTCCTTTGGTTACAGACCACAAAAACATAGCATATTATTAGAAAAAGGATAATTCCCCCCACCCCTCACCGATCTCCTCCCCACCCATCTTGAGTTAGAATGTTCATCGTGTGACAAGTACAGTGAACTCTACATCACGGAAATGGAGTTACATTTTGTGTTCTTCATAGAGAGGCATTTCAATAAATTACAATGGTTCCTTTCATTTTCTGTGCCATTATCTCTCTTCAGTTGTAGTTCATACTTTGCAGCTTCTAACATTTTCCTCCCAGACTTAATGCATATTTAATAGTTGGGTGAATCCAGGGCCAAACAATAGTGGTTTTCACTTCTCCCAGTACCTACATCAACTAGGTTGATGGAGGGTAAAACCCTGATTCCTTCATGGTACTTTATTTATAACTGCAGCAAAAACCTCCTATTTTATACTTGTCTTCTGTTGCCATGGTTACAAGTTTCCTCATTTCAACAGGTCATTGTGAGCTATCAGTTTACATAAGGTCTCTGGTAAATCACTGAAGCACTGCACAAATTAAAAAAAAAATGTACTTTTTTTTTCTTTTGGCAGTATCTGTCATATTCATGAAAGGATAATTAGTTTTGAGTTTCATAATTTCTTATTCTCATTCTTATCCCTTGCTTGTGGATTTATTTTTATTTTAAATCATTCCACACCCATGGAGGCACATTTCAATAATTTAACAGCCATAAACAGTACTGCATAACAGAAATGTACCAACCTGGTCAGTTTCCTTGTAATTGTGCCTCTGTTTTATAATCACATGCTGCTGCCACCATTCAGAGAAGTTAATGCCGTTGCATCCAAATTATGAGCAATATTATCATCCACTTTATAGAACAGAAAGCAGAGTTTTAGTTCGGTTTTTCAACATGTCCAGGCTTATGGTTATAGGCAGCTATGTTCTTCAGCGGATATAGCACCAGGCTTGGAGTTAGGAAGAACTAATTTCAAATCCAGTCTCAAACACTTCCTAGCTGTGTGACCCTGGGTAAGTCATTCAACCTCTGTTTGCCTCAATTTCCTCCTTTGTAAAATGTGGTTAATAATAGCACTTACCTCTCAGGGCTATTGTGAGGATCAAATGAAATAACAATTGTAAAGAATTTAGCACAGCGCCTGGCACACATAGTGAGTGCTATATAAATATCAGCTATGTGAAAAATATCTTGGGGATTTTGTATACTTCAAGATTTTATTCATCATTCTATACTACCTTGCAATTTCACATATAGGATTTTTAAAAACCTTCCATTGATAAGAAAATGACAGAGTGTTTATTGGGAGGAAGAGGTCATACTGGCAAATTTTCAAAATAAAGCCAATTCTCCCACTCCTTTTTCAAAAGGGCAACACACACACACATACACACACACACACACACACACACACAGAATTTCTGTGGAGTTAAAAATGGAGCATTTTTGTTGCTGATAAATAAGTAAAATAAAGAAATGAACATAACCCAAGTTGTTCATTTAGCAATTTTTTTCTTCCTAATTCCATTCAATTGATCCAGAAGATGTGGGGAACTAGGTGGACTTCACTGACTGGGCTTTCACATAGATCCTGTGATTTGGGGTATAGGGTAGAATGGAAAAATTGGATTTGAGAATATAGACTCACTATAAAGGATAAAATAGGAGCTAAAAAGCATCCCCTAATCCTAAATCAGATTGTTTTATGAGACTTTAGACTTAAAATCAATACCAGGCAGAGTCATTAAGAAAAAAAAAAGATTAGACTTAATTTTGATAAGATATTCTACTGAAGTTGTTGTCTGCCTGGCTGGGTATCATGAGTTTACTGGGTGTCATGAGTTTACTGCGTGGATATAGCTAGGCACTAAAAAGCTGTAACTCTCTCTCAGGGAGCCTTTCTACTCACTACACCCTACTTGATGATATCAGGGAACAGTAGCTAGCCCTAAGGAGGGCCTGCAGCTAAATCCCAGGAGATGATATCTTAGAGCAGCTCACTGATTGCATGACTAAAAGGCAATAAGACAGAGAAAAAAAGACCAGAAGAAAACATTAGTATGTGTTAGTATAAGAAACTGGTAGCTTTGAAGCAGCCAAAGTATGAATTATCCTGACCACGTATTTCCCAATCTGGGTACCCTCTACACTTGAAATGTCAAACTTGTTCAATCAACCAAAACAAAACAAAACAAAACTATGCATAAATTTGGCCAGAGCCAGATTAAAATATGGTTGTGAAATGTTTACCAAAATAAACAAAAGTATAATACAATGTAGATAATGTTAATTTGTGGTTTTCTAAGTCAATATGAAAATGTGTTTCTATTTGAATTTGGCACCATTGATCTAAATATACATATCTAACATATATTTATATATTATACATTATATATGTGTGTGTGTGTGTGTGTGTGTGTGTGTGTGTGTGTGTGTGTGTGTGTGTATGTGTGTGTGTGTGTGTGTATTCATTCCTTGGCCATTTTGTTTGTTACGCCACTCAATTAAATTGTTTTTATTTGTTTTTAATTAATATGTTGCCTCTTAATGGCTGATAAAAGTAAACACATCTGCAGGGCCTCTGTGCCATGATTTTGAGGGAGTAATAATCATTCTACAACATGGAGGGAGTATCAATTCCAAACTTGGGATAGCTTTTCTGGGAGCCCACATGCGAGGAAGTCATGTTTAGTGAAACATTTATTTTATCGTTATTTAGCCTTAACAAACTATTCTTAGAATTACTTATAAGTTCATTTGTAAGACATTTTAAATTATTCACCACCAATGGACACTTGGCAAAGTTTCTCCCCTGCCCTTCTGTAAGACTATAATATCCTGGTTCTCCTCCAACTTCTTTTGTTGTGATGTCTCTTCTTTCCTTCAGTGGTTCCTTTCATCCACCCCTGAAATACAAGCATTCCTCACTATTCAATTCTTGGTCCTTTGTTTTGATGTTTCTTTACTTTCTCATTCTTTGCCATGACTATAACATCTATCTTTATAAATTCCAATTTTAAAAATTCTTTTCCTCTGACCTCTCTCGCGAGGTATAGTCTTATATTTCCAATTGCCAACTGTATTTTTCAGTTGAATATTCTGCTGTTTTTAAATTTTTACTTCTCTTACCTAGAATTCATTTTCTTCCACACTAACTCAATCACCTGACTTCTCTATTTCTGAGATAACCTTTGGGGGTTTATTTTTGTCTCCTTTTTCTTTTACCTTCTGATACCTCAAATACTCAACCCATCATAAAGTCTTTTTGATTTGAATTTAATTGTTTCTTATATTCCAATTATTCCCTTATTTCAATTCTCACTCCCATTTTTATAATTCAAGTTCTTATCACATTACACCTAGAATAACATAGAAAGACCTAACTGGTCTCCCAGACTTCATTCTTACCCCATTCAAATTTATCCTGTCAAAATTACCTTTCTAAAATCGTGTTGTATGGGACACTTTTCTGCTCAATCTTCCAAAGGCTTCCCATTGCTTAAAGAGAAAATTCAAATGCCTTATCTGGGTGTACATGACTCTCTACACCAAAACAACAGTTTCAAGAACATATTCCAATATTTGATTGCATAAATTCTCCACTTCTGCCAAACTGGTCTGCTTTCATTCCTTTGAACATGTATCTTTTCACAGCTATATGTACTACCCTTACTTTTCTCCCAGATAAAATAACTTATCCATCTTTCAAGATCTAAATCAAATTTCATCTCTGCAAATTCTCATTCCTTAAAGGCAGATACCATGTCTCATTCACTTTTGCATCTCACTCAGCTTCTAGTACAGAACTTTATACATTATCTTGATACCAGGTACCAGGCAATAAAATTTGTTGAATTAAAATAAAATTGCCTGCAAAATGGGGGTTGCTCATCTCAATTGAAATCACATTTTTCCTTCTTATAACTTAGGCAAGTTTAAATACTTGAAAATTCAGAGTAGAATTTACATATATATTATATGGAATAAAAATAATGCCTATGGGAGGAAAGCTAGGAGCAGATTGGTGGCACAGTGGATAGAGTGCTGGACCTGGAGTCAGGAAGACTTTTCTTCCTGAGTTCAAATCCAACCCCAGACACTTACTTGTTTGCCTCATTTTTCTCATCTGTAAAATGAGCTAGAGAAGGAAATGGCAAACCATTCCAGTATCTTTGCTAAGAAAACCTCAAAAGGTCTTACAAAGAGTTGAGCACAACTGAAATGACTAAACAACATGTGGGGAAAGAAATGTTAGTAATTGAAACATAAATGCTGTGACCCATTATATGACTAAAGTGGAACAGTTTGGTAATTTCATAAAGCTATAACAGCCCTCTTCTCCAGTAACTCTCTTCATTCATGACATTCACCTTGTTTTCAATGTAAGGATGAAAGAACTCCCATGTTCCTTTTTATAGTTAACACTTTTAACATTTCCATCTCTTTTCTTATGGGTATAGTTTTTCTCTGGCAATCACATATACGTTTTGATTGTGTTCACATGATCATAGGCTCCAGAAATTGGGGGAAAAAAAAAACTTTAAAACTCATTTAATCCAAACTTCTCATTTTACAGATGAGTACTTTGAAGCCCAAATAGTTAAGTGATGCAATATAGTAAATGACAAAGTAAGAATTTAAATCTAGGACCTCAAATTACTAATCCAAAACTCTTTCCATTGTATTGAAGTGGCTCCTAAATTGGCCATGTTTAATTCAAGCACATTCTTCAACAATTTAAAACAGAGATCAGTGTCTAGAAGTTGATAGTGTTTCTGATTCAGGGGGTGATGGTTTAAACATTTTTGTTTATCATATCAGTATTTTATTTCTAATGTGTTCTTGAGGGCTTTATTGGTCACATCAAGAAGTCATCAAACTTCAGAGAAGAAGGCAGGATATTTCCCTTGTAATTATTGTTTAATGGTCTCAATAAAGAATTGTGTACATAACTGAGTTATCTGAGTGCATATTCTTCAAATATGTGTGCAGGATTTTGGATTCTTGTGGCAAGAAAGCATTTGGAGATATTTAGTGGTGATGTCCCTAAGCCTGACCATAACTGTTTCTTGCATATAAGATATTTTAAAAAGAGAATGAAGACAAATACTAAGTTTTCTTTTTTGTTCATTTAGGAAACAATTTATACATACACAAACATACATACATACATACATATGTATATACACACTCAGCTTTCCCTGGTCCTTGATGACTGTGAATAGTAGGAAATAATATTAGAAATATAATCATTAGATATGTGGGTGTGTGTGTTGTTTAAATATATAAAGACACATGATACAGGTTTGGCATTGATAAATATCTGATTTTGTATCCAGTCTACCCCTCTCCAAGGGCAAATGTTATTTCTACCCTTGAGTGGAGCTGCAGGAGGTTCATAATTGGGTCCTTGCCATTCTTCCTCCTTACCTTCAAGAAAGGTTATCATTATATTTATCTACTGTATCTCATATATCTATAAGTCAAGGAGTATAATACTTTTTTAGGTGTTGGGGCAGCAAGAATACATGCCATTGTCTTTTATTGCTTTCAAGATATGGATAATAGGTGCCCTAATTTCACTAGCTTACCTTCATCCCACCAAATACTAATTATGTATATGACTATCATAGCATTTACAAAAACAAACAAAAAAAATAAATGGAAGTCAGAGAAATTATATAGGTAAGAATAGAACAAAAATACAATCAGAAAGCATTTATTTGCAAAGAACAAGGATAAGAATAAGAACAAGAATCAGTTCAACTACAGAAAGAGGGGATGATCTCCCCAGTAGTAGTCTGCTCTCCGCAGACTCTAGATTTGCAAGGACTGAAAGTCAAGATACATGACAGCAATCATTATATACTCTACTGGTGTGAGGCTTAGAGGAGTCTGGAAGCCATTTAAAAGTTTGCACTTGTCCACTGCAATCAAGTCTATTGAATTCCTTTAATGAAGTGGCCTCCAACAATTTCTCTCCCATCGATATGCAATGTATTCTTGCAGTAAGTCAGTGCTGTCTCCCCCCACACATATAGCCCCCAGAAAAAAGGGCTGTCTCCCTCTGGAAAAACCATCCAATGTGCTTGGTATGCCAGTATAAATTTTTATTATGGGTTAGAAGAACAATAACAAACTTTGCCTGAGGGACTGAAAGAAAATATCACCTATTAACTGTACTCCATTTAAAGATTTATAAAATGGATTCAAAATACTGTGGGTCTGACTAGGAAACACACATAAATAGTCCCTCTAGAGTTTTCAAACAGTACACAAATGAGAAAAAGAAATTTCTAAATTGAATTTAAATAGTATTATCATGGAATTATTTATTAGTCAAAAATGCAAGAATGTGTTTTTTAATAGTCATGACATGCATAGCATATATGGAATAGCCTCTGGTCTTTGTATCTATAGGGGCTGATAATGCCTTAAGGAAAGTATTATATAATGGAAAAAACACCTTTTGAGGGCTCAAGAAATTTAAATTCTCTTCCCAGTTCTGTCATTATCTCATTATGTGACTTCCATGACTTCACTTTCCTTCTCTGCACCTCAGTTTTCTTGTCCCTAAAATGATGATGAGAACAACTACCCTATATATTATGACAGGTAGCTATGAGGAAGAAATGAAACAGTCAGTGTAACAACATATGTGAAAAGGTTTTAAACATGCTTAATAATTATAGCAGTATCTTGAAAATTCCCATAGCTCATGAACAATGTCTTCCTTTGGGGATCTCTTTCAGGAGGTGATCGGTGGATTCTTTCAATTTCTATTTTGCCCTCTGGTTCTAAAATATCAGGGCAGTTTTCCTTGATAACTTCTTGAAAGATGAGGTCCAGGCTCTCTTTTTGATCGTGGCTTTCAGATAGTCCAATAAGTTTTAAGTTGTCTCTCCTAGATCTATTTTCCAGGTCAGTTGTTTTTCCAATGAGATATTCACATTCTCTTCTCTTTTTTCATTCTTTCGGATTAGTTTTACAGTGCCTTGATTTCTCAAATTATCACTAGCTTCCAATTGCTCCATTCTAATTTTTAAGGAAGTATTTTCTTCAGTAAGCTTTTGGACTTCCTTTCCCATTTGGCCAATTTTGCTTTTCAGGACATTCTTCTCCTCATTGGCTTTTTGGACCTCTTTTGCCATTTGGGTTAGGCTATTTTTAAGGTGTTATTTTCTTCAGTATTTTTTTTTGGGTCTCCTTTAGCATCACTCTCAGTTTTTCCTCTACTTCTCTTACTTGCTTCTCAAAATCCTTTTTGAGCTCCTCCATGGCCTGGGACCAATTCATATTTTTTTGGAGGCTTTGGATGTAGGAGCTTTGGCTACCTTATCTTCTTCTGGTTGTATGTTTTGATCTTCTTTGTCACCAAAGAAAGATAACATAGTCTGACTTTTTTTGCACTGCTTGCTCATGATCCGGCCAATTACTTGGTTTATTAACTCTTTGTTAAGGTAGAGGTCTGTTTCTAGTGTGGAGAATGTACTGTCCTAAGCTTCAGGGGTTTTGTGCAGCTGTTTTCAGAGATACTTCTAGGGACCTGTAAATTTTCAGTTTTTCCAAGGTGCTGTGATCAAGGGCGAGGTGTTTACTCCTTTCCTGCCCTGTGCTCTGGTCTATGAGTGACTACAAGCACTCTTTTCTGTCTTGGAAGTGTGAGAAGAATTTCCTTTCAATAGCCACTACAACTCCATCGCGCCAGGGCTCCTCCTTGCTCCAGGATAGCCACCCAGAAGTGTGACCCATATCCAAGCATGGGCAAAGCAAGAGAATCCTGCAGCAGCAGAGAGATCCCTGCAATCCCCATCTGACCAGCCACTCACTTCCCCCTCAGTCTGTGGGCCGCAAAACCAGGAGGCAGCCACCACCCCAGGCCAAGCTTGGGGGCTAGGGCTGGAGCCCCACCGTTCTTCACTCTCACCACTGCAAAAACAGACTTTTCCTACTGACCTTCTAAGTTGTCTTTGGTGTTCATGGGTTGAGAAGTCCAGAAACCACCACAGCTGCCCAGGATCCAGTCCTCTGAGGCCTGCTACAGGTTTGCTGACCCTGCATGCCCAGGCCAAACTGTGTTCCTCTCTCAGCCCGGGTGATATACCTTTCTGATCAACCATTCAGGTTATCTTGGGCTTGAAATTTGTTTCACTCTGTCTTTTTGTGGGTTCTGCTTCTTTAGAATTTGTTTAGAGCCATTTTTTATAGGTATTTGGAGAGGTTTGGGGGAGAGCTCAAGCAAGTCATTGCTTTTACTCTGCCATCTTGGCTCCATCCCCAGTCATCAACTATGTCTTCCTTTAAATTTATAGATAGTCATTTATTTAAGTAAGCTTGTACCTCTAGACAATTCTAGCACCTCTTTCATTCAACTAAATCTTACATTTAAAAAAAAGAGATAAAAAATAAGTTGGAGAGGTCCCACTGTGCAGATGAGGCTATGTAGTTAATAGTTGACCAAGAGTTGAATAATGGTAAATGCACCTGTACTATGTTTTAAATTATAGTTGTATATTGACAGTATCAATCATTCATGCATCATCATATCTGGGACCCTGATCATGCTTAGCAATGAGAAAAATGTGAAATTTTAGAAAAGAGCCATTCAGAGATGTACTAAATTCCCAAATTTCATGGATTCCAAAGAAAAAAAATCATTGAATGCCTGCCATAGCTTTTTTGACATCTCTTTTCTACTTTCATGTGCTAAATTACTGTTGGAATGGCATACTTCCTGTTGGTATTTCAGCTCTTCCATTTTTGTCCCAAACCATAAAGTCCATAGAGCCAATTTAAAAAGTATTTTAAAAATTGGAAAGGGAAGACATGTATGTTTTAAAGGATTTTGGAAGTTATCATTTAAAATATGGACTTTTACCTTGGATCAAAAAGAAAATTGTTATTTTGTATCTTCTAAAATGAATGACTATTGGCTATGCTTAACTTCTTTGAAAAAAATTCTCTAAAAATGGATAGTTACCATTGCTATCCAGCCATGAACTCAGAAGTAAGAAGAGCCTTCTTCACCAATCTCAATGCATTCAGGCATAAATAGAGTCCAAGTATCATTATCATTGCATATTTTTATGTCATGGTGTGGGAAGGAAAATGGGGAGGATAAGACCCCAGGGAAGGCTGTGTATGCAAAAGAAAAAAGGTGCTCTTTTTTGGCAAAAGATTGATTCTGTAATATGGAGTGAGGAGACCCATTGTTTTATTTTCAATTAGAAGCCCAATTTTATGTAGCTGGGGTGTGTCTACACTTGCCACCCTTTTTCCCCTCAGTCTGTGGAGAATAGCAATTTTTGGAAAGAAAAAAAAAAGTGACTTTGAAGCCAATATAGAAAGGTACCTGAATCCATGCTTGGCCCTTGTCACAGTGGATATTATAGTAGACATACTGCCATCATAGACATAGTCCCTGTGCCGTTTGTCTGCCCTCTATTTCCATGCTAAGTGAAATAGAGACAGACTGAAGACAGTTCAAGCTTCTGAATCTGAAGGAGTAGAACAGAATCTAGAGACCCAGAACACTTAAGATGGGATGATGGTGCTGTAGCCCTTAATTAGGTAACTGAGAAGTCTAGCATCCAACCAACATTGATTGAGAATGTGTAGTTTTTACTTATACCAGTGTCATGTGGGAGGTCCTGCTCTGGATTAAGAACAACCCAGAACTGAAACCAGGATAGCACACATCCTCAGACTGGGTGAGCAAATAGATATGGACTTCAGCCCAGGTAACAAATGGAATATATAGTCTTTGTTGCTATTCAGTCATTCAGTCATAGATGACTCTACATGACTCCATAGACTTTTCTTGGAAAAGATCCTGGTGTGGTTTGCATTTCTTTCTCCAGCCCATTTTAGAGATAAGGAACTGAGGCAAACAGGGCTAAGTGACTTGTTCAGGATCAGCTAGTAAGTGTCTAAGGCTAGATTTGAACTCAGATCTTCATGATTTCAAGCTTGTTGCTCTGTATAACCTACCTGCCCTGACAGATAGTCTAGGCCTCCATAAAATTAATCTGTAAGTAATTTTCTGTCTTATTACATTTTGCCCCATCTGATTAAATGTTGTTTCTTTGTTTGTTTTTTTGATGACTTGGAAGAGGTACATCAATGGAGCACACAGTCAATGACATAACAAGGATGATGTCTTGACTTTAGAGTGAATTGGATTTAAGTGAGGCAGAGCTGCGCAAAGTCATGAGCCTCACTCTCTCCTCCAGAGACAATGGAGTCCAATAGCAAGACATAGGTCAAGAAGACTGAAGATGACTCTGAATGCAGCAGGAGACCTTGGCCTTTTACTTCCTGTAACTCTTTAAGGTTACAAGTTTATTTTTTCAAGAATCAGCTTGCTTGACTTGGCCACTCCCATTCATTACATGTCTGGCTGTGTGCTTATACAACCTCATACCCTTGGAATAATTTCAAATACTAGAGACCTTGGAACCACCCATGTTGGGGCAGTGCTAATCTGTGATTGGCTAACTGTGACCCAAGATTCTGTCAGAGTTACAGGAAAGTTAGCTGATATCCACAATGATTTCTGGCCTTCAGTGGGCCACATTGCAAAACTTAAAACATTATTTCAGTTCAGTATCTATTTCAAACTTGTGATATGGTCCTTTAAGAAATTGTATACCATTCAAGCCACTAGAAGGAGGCTGTCTCTATATGACCTCTTATTCCTTCTTTTGTTCCATTTTGGATCAATCTGGAGTCCTGGAAATCCAGAAATCCCATGAAGTTTTTTTACCTTTTCTGGATTTCTTTAGTTGAGGTGTAAAATGAAGATGAAAGTAAAATAGAAACCTATGATTTAATTCAGATAATCATTACATATACTACTGTAGGCAAGAATCCCTTAGAAGAAATGGAGTAGCCCTCATATTCTATAAAAGGATAAGAAAAGCAATATTGAAGTATAATCTCAAAAATTACCAAAAAAATACTTTGACTGTGTGGCTCACAACAAAATGTGGTAAGTCTTCAAAGAGATGGGAGAAGCAGATCATCTTGTTCCTGAGGAAATGGTATCCAGTTCAAGAAACAACAGTTAGAACTAAACATGGAAAAACTGATTGGTTTAAGATTGGAAAAGGATTATGATAAGGTTGCATATTGTCACCTTATTTATTTAACTTATATGCAGAGTACATCATGCAAAATGCTAGGCTGGATGAATCAAAAGCAAGAGTTAAGGTTGCCAGGAGAAATACTAACAATCTCAAATTGCATACAATACCACTCTGATTGCAAAAAGTGAAGAAGAATTAAGAAGTTCTTCATGAGAGTGAAAGAGGAGAGCAAAAAAAAACTGGCTTGAAGCTAAATACTGAAAAAACCAAGATCATTTCAACTGGTCACATCACCTCCTGGCAAATAGAAGGAGAAGAGATGTCAGTATCAGATTTTATATTCTTGGGTTCAAACACCACTGCAGATGGTGATTGCTGCCATGAAATTAAATCTGGCAAATTTGGACAGCATACTAAAAAGCAGATACATAACCTTGCTGACAAAGGTCTGTTTATTCAACACTATGGTTTTTCAAGTAATAATGTATGGCTGTGAGAGTTGGCCTATAAGTAAATCTGAGCACCAGAATCAATACTTTCAAATTGTCCTGCTATGGAAGAGTTTTGACAGTCCTTGAAGAGCAAGGAGGTCAAATCAGTCTATAATTAAATTCATTCACACTATTCATTGGAAGGACTAATAATGAAGCTGAAACAAATACTTTGGCCACATAACGAGAAGACAGGACTGCTTGGAAAAGGCCCTGATGTTGAGAAAGATTGAAAGCAAAAGTAGAAAGGGATGACAGAAGATGAGATGGATAGGTAGTATCATGGAAACAATGACCATGAGCTTAGACAGACTTCAGGAGACAGCAGATAAAAGGGCCTGGAGTGCTTTGTTTCACGGGGTCATGTAGAGTTGGGCGTGAGTGAATGAATGAATAACAACAGAATGATAATAAACCTCTAGACTTGGAGTCAGGAAGGCTTGAGTTCAAATCCTGCCTTCAGTGTTTCCTAGATATATTTTCTTTGGAATGTCATTTACCCTCACTTACCCTCAGTTTCTTGATCTGTAAAATGGTGATTATTGTAATAGCAGACACATCACAGGATTATGAATATATATGTAAAAATCTTTGCAAACCTAAAAACTTAATCTAAAGGTTAATTATTATAGTTATGCTTGTTTACTACATATTGCATTAACAATTATAGATTTAACCTTAATGCAGTTAACCATTTCACTCTACATTCACTCACAAAGGAGGTAGGGGAGAAAACAACAACAACAAAAGATCTGAAATTTCAAGAAAGTTTCTTCAACACTATTTCATGTATAAGTCTTGCTAACAAGCACTTTAATTGTATACAAACCTTTCCCACATCCTCCAATGGTATCCAGAGCCTTTAGGCAAAGGTAACATATCCTTTGCTCTCCTGCCCCCCAACAACAACCAAAAAAGTTTCAGTTTCCCATTCTAGACGAGCAGGAGGGAAGACCACAAAAAGGCACTCTTGCCAATGCCACATTGAAAAAGAAACATAATTAAGAAAGAAACAGAGTTTTCTTGCTTAAGATCTAGATTGAAATGTAATGTAGATTTTTTTTTGTAAACCAAGTTCTCACAGAAATTAAGGAAACAACAAATAGGACAAGCACATGCACTGTTGTTAGGGCTGCTGTAAGAGAATGCCACTTTAACAAAAACGGAAGTTAATATCTGTTTTAAATATGCCTATAATTATGAATCCACCTTTTGAAAGGACCAAACTAGACTTGCTAGGAAAAAAAAAAGTGTATGGCTCACTAACACTGAACATAATTATAATAATATTATAATATAATATAATTAATATAACATAATATAATTTCATTTAAGCCTGTTAGATTTTAAGATGAAAGTTTTCTGCAGACATTTTAAGGTTTAAGGCTTATGTGCTTTTGCATCCCACTGTGCCTCATTCCTTTTATTTTCATCTCCTCAAACTAATCAAACTATTTAAGCTGGGATATTTTAGAAATATTTTACTTTGATAATCTCTGTGAAAGCAACATATATTTTTGCTGATGTAAAATATTAGGATTTTTGTCAAAATATCCTTGAAGTATTAAGATCCAAAGACTGAGTCTTTTCAATTTTAGTATTTTTTATATTCAAGAAATAGTGCCATATGAAACAGATAATGCAAAATGTGCAAATTGAGGTTTGATGTTAAAAAATTATTTGGTTCAGTGGGAACGTAATTAACATACTGTAATGATATACAGTCTGGCAGTCCAAACCTCACTTCTCAATTTCAATCAGGCATTCTAGCTTTGAGAAAAAGATTCCCAGGGCAATGTAAGCACAAATCACAGCCCCCACTGACATAGCCAAGAATGTGCTACCTGCTGAGATAAAAGTGACATCTCATATTTTCTCCTGAACAGAAGGACATAATGTACAAATGAAATGTAGCCATAAAACTAAATTGATCAGTTGTCAGGAAAACACCAATGTTTTCTGTTAAGTGGGGAAAGAAACCTGAAAACAGACACAATAAACCATCTGCCACTGGAAGCCACCATTAATACTTCTGTCAGCACTAAGAACTCTATTGATTAACAGTCTCAGAACCATCACATATACAACAATGCTATACTCTACAGAACAGACAATTGGAATGCTTATTTAGGGATTGTATACCTAATAACGTGGATTAATAATTTCTCTTGAAGTTTATTTCAAATTCCATTTTAAATTATTTTTTAAAAGAATATATATATATATATATATATATATATATATATATATATTATATAATATATATATATATATATATATATATATATAATCTTTATGGTTACATGCTTAAACCGTTTAATGAGAAATGGAAAACATGTAGTATTATATAAGATAGAGGGATATTCTACTGGCATCAGAACCATCTTTGAATGCAATTTGGAATTGTGCTAGCATTTCAGACTATTTAAAAGGGTCAGATCTCATTCTAAAGATGCATAAAAATAAAGTTTTGAGTGGTAGGAAGAAAGTTCATGAGGGAAGATAAATTTAAACTCTAATTGTCTAGGATGACTTTCAATTAAACAAAAATATCCTTTATCTTAGTTTTATTACCAGTGCTATTTTAAATCCAATAAGATTGTCCATATACAAAAACTGATTTGAAGTAAGAAAAAAAAGCTGATGAGCATTTTTTAAAAAAACAACTAGCTAAAAATTGGTTATGAGAATTTAGCCCCTCCTTATCTCCAATGCCCTTGGTCATGTCTTTTTTAATTTTTTTTTTCACTCATGCTTTTTAAATGCTTGAAAGCACTATTTCTTAATACCACTCCCCTATTTGTTTTATTCAAAGAGGCTAGTAGACATGCATTACATGGAACATTCAGATGAAAATGATTTTTAGTAATTCAGAGTTTAGCCAGGCTAAAAGTTCTACAATCTGAAAAAACAAATAAACAAACAATCAAAAAGCCACACTCTAGGAATGACTCCATTTCCTTTTCCTTTTCAACTGTTTTATTAATATGTTTTTCATTATTAAAGTGTAACTCTTAATTTTCACTTACATCCCCACACTTATCTTCCAATAGAACACACAGGTATAAAATGCATATAACCAAGCACAATAAAAATACTTGAAAATTTTATCTCTCAATCTGCCCCTCTAACTCACCATATTTTTGCTGAGAATGCAGAGATACACTTAGCCATTGAACTTCTGAAACCATGATTGGGCTACGGATTGATCAAAGTTCTAAAATCTTCTGCTTAGATTCCTTTATATTTTTGTAGTTTTCATTCAAATTGTTCTCTCAATTCTGCTTATTTCACTCTGTATCAGATATTAGTCTTCTCATGCTTTTCTGAATTCTTATTTGTTGTTTCTTACAGTACAGTTATATTCCATTACATTAATAAATCACAATTTTTCAGCCATTTCCAATTGATAAGTATCAACTCTGTTTTGTTTCTGTGTACTATTACGAAAATACATATATGTGTGTGTATCTGTACATATACATATAGTGTGTATATATAATACAAAAGTACATATATGCTTATATAGCACATATATGCACACATAACACAGACATGAATATACACATATGTATGCATATACACATGCGCTATGTATTTGTGTACGCTTGTTGCGTCTGTGTGTGTCTGTACACGATATATAACTAGCAATGTTATTTTGGAATTTAAAAGGTTAAACCTTTGGATTGATTTACTGCTCCACCAACCATACATTAGTTTCCTGTTTTCTCATAGGCACTCCAACATTTGCAATTTTCAACCTTTGCATATTTGTCAATCTGATGATTGCGTTGTCCTTTCCACACCTTTAATCAAGTGCCCCACTTGTCTCCATTCCTACCTTAAATCTATCCTGATTCTGAAAAGGTTTTCATCTATGGCAGGAAAGCATAAGCTTCTGGCTCAGGTAGCTTTATACCTATATCAAGATCCTTTCTTGCTATATCCATTTCTCCCTACCTTTGCCCTCTCCAAGCCTCAGTCTTTACATATGTATAATGCAGAAAAATAGTACTTAACCTACCAGAGTTGTTTTGAGAATCATAAGGACTGAGTGCTTTACAAGAGTGATTTACAAAGTTCTATATAAGTGTGAATTCTTTCTGACCCCCTTTTGTCCAGTCTGGATTTATGTTTCCTTCTTTCTGATTAGTCTTTCTACTTTCTTTTCTATTCTATTTCATCTTTATCTCTGGCACTCTCTCAGCACCTGATTCTTTAAATAGATTTTGAATACTGCTATCTCCTGAATCCTCAGCTTCTAAGATCCCCTATTCTAAGTTTGTCTACTTCATTTTTGACCTGTGAAGTAGGAGGATGAACCTTTGTATTGTATGTTTTGAGGAAAAATCATCTCCCCAGAAAAAACAAACAAAAAATGGAGTTGTATCAATATAGAAGCCTGGGATACACTTTATTCCCCTCCTTAGTGGCTGAGGAACAGGAGAAACAGAATTGGTTCTTTTTTTTTTTTTTTGGTGAGGCAATTGGGTTTAAGTAACTTGCCCAGAATCACATAGCTAGTAAGTTCCACGTCTGAGGCTGCATTTGAACTTAGCTCTTCCTGACTCCGCAGGGCCCATGTTCTGCCCACTGTGCCACCCACCTACCCTACTAGTTCTATTTTTAAGAGACCTCTGCTATTTTAGAGATTACAAGCCACAGCTAAATGCTTCCCCTCACCCAGACAGAAACAAACTTGATTTTTATCAACTTTTATGATTCTGAGGCTGTGATACTCCTTCCCCACTCTGAGCCCCCACCATTTCCTCTCTACCATGAAAACGTTGCTGATTCATTGTTTACTCCAAGGCATCCTTAAAAGCTTTCAAAACCCAATTTTTATTCTAAAAAGCTGAAACTGCTACCAGCAGAGCAATCTTCCTGAGCACAACGAAATATTTCCTTCTTTCATTTTGACTAGTCTGTTAGACTTCAAGTCTGTCAGACATGATACTGGGTAAAATATTCCCTATCCTCTCAAGGAATCCAGGCTGAGAAAACTCCTACAAAAGTATAATGGATCACAATTATGCTGCCTCAATATGTATTTATTTTGCCAAACCAGTCTGTTCTTGACCCTTAACCTGATTCAAACTCTTGCTAGCCATCCCTTTAGACTTTGCCATTACTTCCCCAAGCTAGACACTTAAATTTATACCTCCCTTCTCCTCACAACACTCCCGCTTTCATCACTATGAAGTCAACAGGAAAAAAATAGTAAACGCATTAAAAAATATTTCCTTCAAATTTTCCCATGATTTCTCCCCATTCAGCAGTTTGGTGTGATTTTTCTTCTAAAAGTGCATGACCTATATTCACTGAGCAGGAATGTAAAGAATTTTTGCATATTTTATATAAATATTTACAAATATTGCAGAAAGGATCATCTTTAACAATTCATAAAGATATTCTAGCAGCACTGCTGGAGAAAAATAAGCAAATCCAAAATGATTATACAAAATACTACAAAAAATTCTACAAAATACTACAAAATCAGTGTATATTATACTGCTTTATTTTTGCATACTCTATACAGCTTCAACCTTAGGAAGTCAAACTTCATTTCTAACTTTATGCAGTGGAGTCAGGGACAGGGATTGGACCACTGATTTCACTTCTATAGGCAACTTTCATAAGGAAATTCCTAAAATTGCAGGATGGCATATTCTCTTCAATTTATTGTCCTAGAATACTGAGAGGTTAAATGACATGAATGAATGAATGCAAAGAAAACATTTATTTATTGAGCATTTTTCATGTGCAAAGCACTCTGCTAAGTTCTAAGAATGCAAATTAGGAGAAAAAGACAGTCACTGCTCCCAAGGAGATAAAATTCTAATGGAGGAGACAACGTATAGAATGATTCAGCTACAAATCAGATGGAAAAGTCTCCTGGTCCTTATGGCACAACAGCAAAATATAGTAATGTCTATTCATGAATGCCTGATGAATTAATTCCACTTCATTTACAAAATAATATCAGTTTCTTATATTGACCCATTTGACAGTGCCAACGAATTTAGTGTCAAGAACTTTCTTTGTTGAGCCTTCAGCAGCTGTGGCTATTACACTTTCAGGGGTAGTTGCCAGGATGCATGTCCACTAGGGGTGCTTTCTAGATTGATGGCTGCAGGTGCTTGACTAGGGTCACTCAGTGAGTAGATGTCAGAGGTAGGACTTCAATACAGGCTTTCCTTGATTCTGGCAAGGCCATACCCAGTCATCCTGACCTATGACTCAGCACTGGACTCTAACTCTGGAGCAGAGCCTGAAGGTGATGACTTTACACAATCTTTCCTCGTTTAAATCCAAGTTGCCTGCAAGTTGACATCACTCTTCTGAGGTCATTGAGTCTTCTTTAAGAATGAAGGACAGACAACAATCTATGAGTAGTAGTAGCTGCCCCTCTGGAGACCCAAGAGGCCAGTTTCAGTTGGTCAGTGCTGCTATTTCCTTCCTCCTCTTCCTCTTCCTCCTCCTTCTCTTCTTCCTATATCTTGGGTTTGGGGGGGGCTAGATTTTTTTTCTCCCCCCTATTTATTCACTTTTTCTATCATTTTTTTAAACTAGACAATTTAACTAGACAATTAACTCTTTTGTCTCATGTACTTTTCATTCATGATTTCTAGAAATATAGCTCTAGTAAATCAGGCTTTGATAAAGCCCATTGAGATTCAAATGGAGGTATTTGACTGAGCCTTTACACCCAAATCACTCTGGCTCTCACTGACTGGCCAATAGTAGGTCCCAGTCCAGCCTCACTTGTTCATTATTTGGGTTTTGATGGCTCAAAGTGAGTGTAAATAGTGATTGTTTCTGTTCTGTCCAGAAACCCTGAGGATCATCCCCTCCCACATTGATTCTTTTGGGAAGTTAAACTAGGCCATCTTTTGCCTCAATTCTTACCTAGCCTTTAATCATTGAATGGTTGTTTCCTCAGACAAACTGAGATCTGGGAAAGACCTTAGCTTAAAAAGACCAGGGTCTCCCACTGCATCCAGGGCCGTCAACAGTCATCCTGATCTATATCTTGCCACTGGACTCAGATGGCTCTGGAGGAGATAGTGATGCTGATAACTTTGCACAGCCTTGCCTTACTTATATTCGATTCACTTGCAAGTCCAGACATCACCCTCCTGATGTCATCGGTCCTCTTTGAGAACAAAGGACAAACAAGAAACAAGAACAACAGTCCTTGCTTCTGGCTTTCAGGGATAGAGGATAATTAAAATGGAAACTGTCAGTAGAGGACTTCCTACCCAGGTCTAATGACACTTGCGATGAAGATGAAAATGCAGCTAATGGTAGAAGATAATCACACACTGAAGAAAGGCTCATAAATTCGTAGACTTTTGGAAGATCTTCAGTACTTTGGGCAGATGCCCAGAGGGTCCAGGGGTGTGCTGGAGCCAGTTCATACCAGCTTATGAGAGTCGATTGCTAAATTTTCAATATGAACATTTACAACTTAGAAATCAGCAGATGCTGCAAATCAGAGATTGATTTATTATTTTGTTGATTGTCTAGATTCAAAAAAGTGATGAAAATTTCAATGCAGGTTAAACTTAAAAGCATGTCATGCATTCTTTTTTTTTCTTCTGAGAGTCACTTAAACATTAACTCCTTAAACATGCACCAGTACAATGCTTCCTGTGGCAAACCTTGGAGAAGCCATGGAAAAGTATAGCATAATAATGGTAAGCTGCAGAAGACTGGGGTTCGATTCCCCAACAAGGAGCACAATGGAATGTTTTTTGGGTAGCTAGGTGGCACAGTGGATAAAGCACTGGCCCTGGAGTCAGGAGGACTTGAGTTCAAATCCTGCCTCAGACACATAACACTTACCAGCTGTGTGACCCTGGGCAAGTCACTTAACCCCATTGCCTAGCAAAAAAAACCAAACCAACAAACCCCCACACCAAAATAATAATGGTAAGCATTGATCAGTTGGAATCTTATGAATTTGGTGGAATATCATTGTATTTGAATTCTTAATTTGAATAGTATACTTTTTTTTTAAGTATAAAAGGGAAGGAGTATCATTCAGAAAGCAGGATGAGAACAATTTAGGAGAAAAAGGCCACTTCACTTTGGACTTAGTGGTCAAGGTTCTCAGACAAGATAAGGGGATTATCATTAAGGATATTATAGTTTTATAAGAATCTTTTCTTTATGTTTTTCATGGTTTCATATGTATAATTGATATCTTATTGCTTGCCTTCTCAATGGAGTGGAAAGAGCTGGTGGGAGGGGGAGAATATGGAAATAAAAAATTTAAAAGTGTTAAAGTAAATATACATACACATACACATATGTGTGTGTATATATATGTGTGTGTGTGTGTGTGTGTGTGTGTGTGTCTGTGTGTGTGTATATATCAAGAGTCATAGGCATGGGGGAGAGTATTAGGGTTGGAGATGAATTGTGGTGTGAGAGGTATAGCAAGAAGACCAGTGTGACTTGATTTCAGACAAAGTATATGAAAGTAAGGTGAAAGAAAACTGGAACAGTAGATAGGGACCCAGTTATGAGGGACATTAAAAACTAGTACGTGCCATGGATATGCCTACACTTCCCAATGAAGCTTGTGTGTCCTTAAGGGATTGCATACCCCACATTCAGATAATTTCTGTTCCTGCTATACATTTTGGCAAATGTCTTTGCTTTGAGATAATTATGTCAATTGGTTTTCTATTAAAGACAAATGGAATGTGGGCTCTTATGAGACATGGTTTTAGGAAAGCAGTCTCATAGAGTACCCTGAACCTGAAATAGTTACCCACAGCAGATACATTCTGTAAGTGTAAAGTTGGGTGGGGAAAGGCAAGAATCCCCAGAGAGGGTTCCAAGTAAGAAAGAAATTCTTAACAATTTAATGTCCAAAGATAGGATAAGCTATCTGAAGAGAGAATGAGTTTTCTATCACTAAAAGTGATTAATCTCTATGACCATTTGACAAAGATGCTTTAAATGGCTATATGGCAGCAGTTATACCATATAACCACTGAGATTTCCTCCAACTCTAGGAATTAATTATTATTTATTACATTCATTCAACACATTCACTGAGTGTGATTACTATGGGCAAGATGAATATGCTTAATACATTTTTATCATCTTTTCAAGAATAAGTTCATATATAATTAAGAATCATGTTTACCACATATATGTACATAGTTTATGGTTTTTATTTTAATATTTGAAAAAAATCCTTTCCCCAATATTGTCCATATATAGGTTATTACAGGTTAAGTTCCATGTATCTGTTTCTTTGTGTCTGTGTATGTGTGTGTGTGTGTGTGTGTGTGTGTGTGTGTGTGTGTGTGTGATATTTTAGTTGGCCCAATCTTTCTTTCTTGAAATTTAATACAAGTCTGAAAATCAATCAATTTATTCGTCAAAATAGCAAAGAAGATTAACCTGATAAAAAAGACTCAAGGTCATATATGAAGGACCAAATAATTCCTGAATCTTCTACCCAAGGCTCCCACCCTCTCCTTGGGAAAAAAAAATGTAAAAATCACCAGATTGCGAGTGGTCATGTCACAGCTCCTTTTAGAAGGTTGATGGAAGTGGGATGTATTCTAGCGACAATTTCAACTTTAGCGTATGCAAAATTCATCATGATAAAAATTAAAAATTGGAGAGCATAATTCCTAATGAAATATTTAATTTGAGAACATAGAAGGCAAGAGGTTTTTTGTTTGTTTATTTGTTTTGGAGTTTTAGAAAACAATCTTTCTTTTGCCCTTTGTGCTGTGTTTTTACAAAACTAAACATGACATGTAAATGATGATGAAAATTATAGATTTGACTCAATAACAGATAGTCAGGTTTTTTTTTTCAGAAAAAAATCTCCATTGGAAGTTAATAAAAAGAGGGAAATAGCAAAATTAGTAGTGATGATTCTTGGTTTATACGTCATGTAGCCTGCGTTTCTGAAATTCATTGTATATGCCCTATGAGAGAAGTAGAGGGAGAAACAGTCTCTACCTTAAAGGGTTTGTGCCTTTAGGGTGGTCTGCATCACAGAATCAAATGAAATATACAGTCTGTTTTACAAATGCATAATGGGTCTGTTTTATTGCCTGCAATCTAATCTAATTAAACTACTTATAAAGATAATGACATTTGTGTTGGGATATTTTGAATGGCATCTATGCAAGGAAAGAATGGAATAGTTGGTAGGTTGGGATGTGAATCAAGAGATTTGATTGGTGGATGAATATGTATGTCTAGAATGAAATCAGAACAAGAAATAATCCAATAAATGGGGACTGAGACAGTAAGTGATTGAGAACCAGTGCCCAGGATACTCACTAAAGGAAACAAGAAATTTCACTGATATCCATAGTACTTTGCATAATTGTTTTCATATATTTGAAGACTATGAAGTCACATTGGGACAATCAAAAGTTTCAATTTAATTTAACATTCAGTTTAACAAAATTAAAACTCAATCACCTATACTACTACAGGCACTGTCCAGTTTTCACAGGCATACCACAGTGTAGTCATCATGATGGCTCACATGGTGAACAGAAGTAGTATAAGGACACTCTCAAGGTATTGCTGAAGAATTTTTATATTGACTGTGAGACATGGGAAACATTGGCACAGCACTGGGTTCTAGTATGGCATGCCCACATGAAAGAAGACACTATATCTATGAGCAAATTAAAAAGAAAAAAAAAAAGGAAAAATGAACAGCACAAACCCAGAACCACTTGCACTCTAAATGTTCTAATGGACCACTTGTGCCCAATTTGTGGTAGTGCCTTCACTACCACAAATTGGACTGATCAGACACAGCTGAACATACAGTACCCTAACTACAACATTATGATGTTATTGTCTTTTTCAAATCAAAGAGTTAACAGCTACAATAAGTGTTAAGGGAGATACCAAGATTCTTGCCCTGATGGAACTTGCAACAATTATACAGAGTTTGTCCAAAAAGCATAGACATGCTTCCAGTTAAAGACATCTTCAAACACTAGATAGCAGCATCAAAACTATGTTGGTGATGTCACTTATCAACAATCTGTCCCACAACTTACAATTATTGTTTATGGGTTTGGATTCACCTTAGGGGCTGTTAATCAATAGATAAGGAATTGTTAAATTCCTATATAATGTGCCAGGCATTGTACTATAATCTATATCTATGTCATCTATATCTATATGTGTATGTATCCATTTATATACACATATGCATGCATATATACACATCTATAAGCTTATATATGTATGTATATATACATGCACATATATAAAAACACAAATACATACATACATCTATGATATATACATATAGTAAATATACCCATATATAGTATGTATACATACATACATATATATATATATACACACACACACACATATAACATATGCATACATGAAATAGATACAAAGTATGGGCAAAGGCACTAGTACTTGTGGAGTTGTGGAACTGGGAAAGAACTTCTTGAGGAAGTATCATTTAAGTGATGAAGTATTAACAGGGAAATTGAGCATGATCCTAGTTTTGTCACTAAGTATATGTGTGATCAATTTGTTTACATGTTTCAGCCTCAGTTTCATCATCTATAAAATAAAGGTTTAAACTAGATGCCCTCTACAATCCATTCCAGCTCTAGCTTTCTTCAAGACAACATAGACACATATAAGATCCACATTGGCCATTTAGTTTGTTTTTTCCCATCATCAAAATTTCTCCAAAGTTTTATCCAATAATTCCTTCCACTACCATTTAAAAATCAGAGACCTGCTTGCTATCAACAACAATAGCAGAACACAGCATACTATTTATATCCCAGCTGATTCCAGGATATGCTCAATGATTATGTTTCCCAATTAGGTAAAAAAAGAAAATGTAAAAAAACTCAGAATGGAGGCCTATTAATTAATAAGGACATTTACAAAGACTGTAGACAAGAGGGTAGCTATGTTTTGTTCCTTTAAAACAAACATAAATGGGCTTCATAGATAAGGAAGATCGATCGTCCATAGTCAGTACATGTGAGAAGGCATTGGAAAAGCCATACTACCCTATCTAACTGTCAAATAAAATCTTTTGACTTAGTCTAGAATGTGCTTTCAGTATGAGCCCTTATAAAAATATCATAAAAAAAGAACAATACATAAGCTCAATAGCTACATTTCAAGCTAAAGGAGGGCAAAGTAAAACTATAATTTTGAGAGAGGGAGTCCAGCAATGAGGATACTTTTCACCTGCTTTTTACTTACGTGTGGAAAGTAGAAGTCTGTCAGTAAACCTGGCATATATAGACACTGATGGAATTAATAAAATGTGCATATGGTACATATTAGGTTGACCTTGGTTATTGTGACACTGAGAAGAAGATGGTATAGACACTACTCACCAGCTGGTGACTTCTTTCAACCCTCAATTATCTGTGCAAGAAAGATGAAAATAATACCTACTTCATATTTTTTTAAAATAAGTATCAAATGAGAATACACACACGTGGAAATCTTAAAACTCTATATAAATGCTAGCTATTATCCTAGAATGAACTCCCACTACATATTGAATTCCTTCTCTTTCTTCAGAGACCCTATCTCTTAAATAAAATATTTTCTGATTTCATCAGTTGTGATGAAAGAACGAAGGAAAAAAGAGGAAAGGAAAGAAGGAAGGATGAAAGATGGAGGAAGGGAAGGGAGGAAACAAGTATTTATTAAGCTCTTACTATGTGCGAGGTACTGTGCCAGGGGGTTTATAAATATATCCTGTGATGCTCCAACCAGCCCTGAGATGTAAGGGCTATCCCAATTTGACATGTGATGAATACCATACATGGTGTTTGAATATATATAAAAATTAATTTTTTAGAGTGAAATGTAGCCTAAAAGGTGTCCTCCAACAAAATCTTTCTTGTCCATTTGTTAAAATTATATAAGATTCCTTGAAATACATAACAACAAATATGAACATTTTTAGTGACCCTCTGATCATTACTATCAGTCGAAGCATATAACAACAGGGACATACAAACTTGTGAAAAGCATTCATCACTGTTGTGGAGTAGATCCAGCAAAGGCCAAGTCAAAGAGTGATTTCCTATGTGTGGCCAAGTCCACAAGATATATGTTTCTATTTGAAGAAATCATTAGGCAGACTGTATCCAATCCCAGATCACTGCAGAATTCATAAATGACATGTACTAAGCATTCAAAAGCATTTGGTCTAATTGTACACATAAAAAAGTGGTTGAAGAGGATCATTACTCAGACTATGTTATGCAGTTAAGTGGACATCTGTGTTCCTTCCTATGTGTGTGTGTTTGTGTATATGTGAGTGTGTGTATGTGTGTGTGCATGTACACGAGAGAGACACAGAGAGAGAGAGAGAGAGAGAGAGAGAGAGAGAGAGAGAGAGAGAGCCAGTGTGATGCAGTGCATACAAAAGTCAACTCTTAGGAAGATTTGACTGCAAGTTCTACCTTTGGCATATACAAATTGTATGAAAATGATAAGGCATTCAGAATCAGATTATCTTAAGCAAATTGTTAACATTATCATTGCAGAGAAGGTGCTAATTTGCATTGGTAGAGAGAATTGTCTCCCTGAGAGCTCCCTAAACTGGTGAAATTACCAACCAAGTTGGGGGGAAATAAAGTAAATGTATACATATATGCATGGTCATATAGTTGTAATGCTTCATGACTTGAAGCTACAAAACCAATAGAAGAAAATTGATATTAATAAAGGCTTTTATTTTTTATAATTAATTAATTTTTGGTTTCCAACATTCACTTCCATAAAATTTTGAATTTAAAATTTTCTCCCTCTCCTTCTCCTCCCTTCTCCCCAAGACAGCATGCAAACTGATGTAGGTTCTACTTATACATTCATATTAAGTATATATTCACATTAGTCATGATGCATAGAATAATTGGAACTAATAGGAGGAAACATGAGAAAAAAGAAAAAAAAAACAAAAGAAAAGGAGATCAAATAGTATGCTTTCATGTGCATTAAGACTCCATAGTTCTTTCTTTGGATGTGGATAACACTTTCCATTGTGAGACTTTTGGATATGTCCTTGCATTGCTGAGAAGAGCTAAGTCTGTCAAAGACAGTCATCTCACAATGTGGCTGTTACTATATACATTATTTTCCTGGTTCTGCTCATTTCACTCAGCATCAATTCATATAAGTCTTTCCAGGTTTTTTGAAGTCTTCCTGTTCATCATTTCTTATAGCACAATAGTATTCCATTACATTCATTTACCACAACTTGTTCAGCTGTTCCCCAATTGATGGGCATTTTTATGATCCTTTTTCCATTTTTATGTTCTCTTTGGGACCCAGACCCAGACATGGTATTGCTGGGTCAAAGGATATGCACAGTTTTATACCCCTTTGGGCATAGTTCCAAATTGCTCTCCAGAATGGTTGGATCAGTTCACAACTCCACCAACAATGCATTAGTGTTCCAATTTTCCCACATCTTCTCGAACATTTATCATTGTCCTTTTTTTGTCATGTTAGCCAATCTGATAGGTGTGATGTGGTATTTCAGAGTCATTTAGATTTGTATTTCTCTAATCAATAGTGATTTAGAGCATTTTTTTCATATGACTATAGAGAGTTTTAATTTCTCCCTCTGAAAACTGCCTTTGTCCATTTATAAATTGGGGAGTGACTTGTATTCTTATAAATTCAACTCAGTTCTGTATATGTTTTAGAAATGACACCTTTATCACTGGCTGTAAAAATTGTTTCCTGGCTTTCTGCTTCCCTTCTAATCTTGATTGCACTGGCTTGTTTGTGCAAAAACTTTTCAATTTAATGTAATCAAAGTCATCCATTTTGCATTCCATAATGTTCTCAATCTCTTGTTTGGTCATAAATTCATCCTTTCTCCATAGATCTGATAGGTAAATAGTCTTTGCTTTCTTAGTTTGCTTATAGTATTAGTCTTTATATCTAAATCATACACCCATTTTGGCTTTATCTTAGTATAGGGTGTAAGATGTTGCTCTATGCCTAGTTTCTGCCATACTATTTTCCAGTTTTCCCAGCAGTTTTTGTCAAATAGTGAGTTATTATCCCAGAAGGTAGAATCTTTGGATTTATCAAATAGTAGATTACTGTAGTCATTGACTGTTGTGTCTTGCATACCTCACCTATTCCACTGATCCACCATTCTATTTTTTAACCAGTTCCTAGTAGTTTTGATGATTGCTCCTTTATAATACAATTTAAGATCTAGTATGGCTAGGGTACCAAGAAAGGCTTTTGTTACAGGGAACAGCCTGAGTCATTAAATAGAACTTGGTATTTCAAAATGCAATCCATATCTATATCATACAGATTTATAGCTACATGCATCTCTCTCTCTCTCTCTTTCTCTCTCTCTCTCTCTCTCTCTCTCTGTATATTTTGATGGTTTACTCAGTAGAGAACCTGAGTTCAAATCTTGTCTCAGATACTTAAAAGTGGTAAGACCTAGGACAAGTGGCTTAATCTGCTTCTCCCTCTGTTCCTCATGTGTAAAATGAAAGGTTTGGACTTGATTACCTCTAAAGTCTGTTTCAGCTCATAATTTATGATTCTATGGCTTACAGCTAGCTATCAAATGTACAAATAAGCAGAATTAATATATCCAGAAATATGTATGTATATGCTCTGTACAGTTTGCTTTGAAATATATATAGCTATATACACACACACACACACACATATATATGAAATTAACAAGCTAGTAACAAAATTATCTTGCTTATCTTTGTCACCTTCCGAAATTATTTTGTTTTATTCAGCTGTAAAAGATCATAAACAATATTTCCTTACAAAACAAGGAGAAGTTATGGATAGAAAAATGAGCACCTCAAAAAGCTTAGCATGGGATTAAATTAAACCTTATCATTCCCACATTATTATAGATAAATCAATAATCATCCTCTCTAAACATTACGAATATTCCATTCTTTAGAATAACTACATATTGATTCAAATGTCCTCTAACTTTCCATGTGGTTATGAATTTTATTTTGGTTAATTGATGCCCGATTCATACCATTAGCAAATGTTCAACAGACTTCGTCATGATATAATTTATAAAGTAGACATGAGCTTGTTCAATTCAGAGACATGTCTTTCTTATTCACATAAAGTACTCCATAAGTGGCTGCAATGTGGAGGAATTTCTTGATTTTAAGTAACTTTTCACTATCTAATTAAACTAGTTCTACCTGTTGACATTGTTCTTGATAGGCCAGCAGTAGGTTATTTGGACTGTACTTTCCTTGGTTTTCATTTGTTACACTTCTCTAACATTTAATTTCTGTATACGGCATAACTTATCTCATTTTGTATCATGAGTCCATCATCTCTCTGTCAGGAGGTAGGAAGAATGATTCATTGTTAGTCTACTGGAAGTATCACTGGTAACTGGATTGATAATAGTCTGTAAGCCTTTCAAAGTTGATTGCCTTTTCAGTGTTTTTATTTGTATAAATTATTCTCCTGTTGCTCCAGTAGCAGACAAGATCAAAGGGATGATATATACCTCATCCAAGTCAGACATGGCTTTATTCTCTTCTGCTATTTCTGTATATTATGCATATGTGTGTGTGTGTGTGTGTGTGTGAGAGAGAGAGAGAGAAAGAGAGAGAGAGAGAGAGAGAGAGAGAGAGAGAGAGAGAGAGAGAGAGAGAGAGAGAGAGAGAGAGAGAGAGAGAGAGATGTATCATAGAAATTATGAATACTGGAGATAGCAAAAATAACTGTCTTAAATTTTTATGGATCAATGTCATGACTGTGATTATAGGAAACAGGAAACAGTTCAATCATTGATAATGCTCCTTCTTCAGTGCATTTTATTGGTTAAGTATTCCATAATATTATGTACTGTATATTTGTAATACAAGGATTTGTGATCTCTATCCATGGGATAAAATGACCTTTTAGTTTATAAAGTCCAACCATCAGGTCATGTCCTGCTAAGCGTTTGGTATGTGCTAAATTTTTATAGACATCATTTATGTCATATGGTTTCTTCTTTTTGCTTATCGAGTCTATGCTCATCACGAAGTACATGCTCCTTAAAGATAACTTCTTTAATTTCTGAAGGCAAAAATCCAGTATTATCATAATAAAGTCTTGTTTCCGTAGATAAATTTGCATGAGTCAGTCATTTTTACAATTTTATTTCTTCACGTATTGTTGGTTTATTTCATGTGGATGTCACCCACAAAGGGACTTTTGATTGAACTATTGGAACTTATCTTCTATCTGGATAAAGCTCTTTTTGGCTACATTTGAAATTTAGTAATATGTACCTATTTTCAGCCTTTACTACCAATCAAAGGAGTGCTATTTTAACTTTTTATTTATGTGTTCTATGACCTGAGAAAGCTTATCTATTCTCTTAGTCATTTTTTTTTGGGGGGAAGTGCAAATCTTTCAACTGTTGCAATGAATATTTTATGGTTTACTTTTTGGCTAGAATATTTTACAAATTATTTATGATTCGTAGTACCGTTTCAAAACAGTATGTTGCCACTGGTATTATGAAGATATTAATTGCATTGATGGTGGATTGGGCTTAGAGCAGTTTGATTTGAGAAGTGATTTTTGTTGCTGTTATAAGGAGTTAAAGTAAAGACTGAGGAGAGACAATCATATTTTGCTGGATGGGTGTGTTCATAAGTTAGAACAAAACAATTTTGACAAGGAAGGGAAGAGGTATAGAAGGATATATCAGAATAACCTGTGAAATAAACTTCAATCCTTCACAGTGCAACATGTGAAGAAGGAAATAGATAGAACAATCTTATAATCATACTAGAGATTAAAGCAAAGCCAAACCAACTCCATTTAAAAGAGTCATGCTGGCTACCCAAGGAAAATCTCATAGGGAGAACAGTAGAATTTTGAAGACGTTAGGTACATATCTTCCTTTTAGAAAAAAATGATTGTTCCAGAGCCATTGATAACATTTATGTGACAACTGCCTCATCCTAAACTGAGACCTACTGACAAAATTGGTAAATAACTGGAAATGGCTTTTACCTCATGTTTCAGCCATTTATTAGTATTAAATTATGCTGAAGTCAATTAGAAGGTGACTAATGATTTTATTTCATTCAGGGATTTAAAAATTGTTTGAATCATTCTCAAATGCCAAGCTAGAAAGGAAATTCTACTCATTTACTGTCATATTATTTAACTTTTCATTGTAAAAATGCTTAAGTTTTCATATGAATATGCATATACATACATGCATATATAGATACAACAGCTTTTTACCACATGATCATTTTGAGGGTAATTTCCTAGCCATTGACTGGGAAACAATAAATGTTCTCAAATCCTGTCCTCATTTAATTAGGCTTTCCATCAATCCATCTCTTACAGGTTTCATTTGTTGATGGACTTTTTCTATCAGAAAGTAAGTAGGAAATTCTGACACCAGTCCTTCAAGAAATTCTTGCTCTCACTTTCTTATTGTAGTACCCTCAAGTAAGACCACTATTGGTCAACAAGCATTATTCAGTATTATAGATAATGAGATTTCTTTTTTTGTTGGATTCTAATAGTTTGGATTCTTTTTTTTTTTTAACCATCCAAATTCTAGAATTGCACAATTATTATAAGATCCTCCTCAGAAGCATACATTTTTATTTTTCTGTTTATGGTAACATTAACCAAGTCATATAAAATTTAAAATTTTACAAAGTGATTTGTTCACATGACTCTGTGGGATAGGTAGCACAATTTTATTTTCCACATTTTTACAGATAAGGAAATTGAGACTTGGGGAGCTTAAGAGAGTTGCCCATGTTTACTATATATATATTCTGTATTCACTTAAATATACGCCATTGTTTTTTCCCTGGGTAGAAGGTACATTTCTTAATCTTTGTCTTTATATGATCAATGTCAAGGACAGTGCCAATCACATAGTAGGTGCTGAATGCTTAATGCTTTTTGATTGATTAATTAATTCCTCATTTGGAATTGATATTCGCCTGATAAAACAGCACCTTATAGCTCAATTGTAATCATATCCTATGTTTTTTTCCCCTAATGTTGATCTATAGTTATTCCATTTATTGATAAATATTGTACAATTATATGTGCATCAAATCCCACCCCACTCAACCAGGCCATACTGTATGATCCATGAGGAAGGGCTGTCTTTCTTACTTTTGTATATTTCCTATTGCGTTGTGCATAGTATTTCTTATTACATGGTTATAACATAAATGACTCCTGTCCTGGAACGTCATTGTTTTAAATCATGTCATAGACAAAGCCAACTTTTATTAAGATCATATTAATTCAGTAGCTAAATCACTCATCCTATCTACAAATATTTGTTAAGTTCCACTATGTGCCAGATACCAATGTGGGAGCTAGCAGGTTGGGGCTTTCTTTCAGTATAAAATTCTGCATCATCCTACTAGGGAGCAATTGTGAAATCAGGCTCAAGGAGGTGTAACAAGCAGTTTACTTGACTCTATGGTATGAAGCCATTTTACCAAAGAAAAACAAACTTTTCCACCATGCAATAATGGAATTACAAGAAGTGGTGGTTTGAAGATCAGATTCTCTAATGAATACACACACACACACGTATATATACACATATATGTATATATACACATACATATATACATATTTGTATGTATGCATAAAACTTATAATTATATATGTATATATACACTCATATATATGAATCTATATATACATATGCATGTACATATTTGCATGTATGTATAAAATTTATAACTCGGTTCCATAGTTTCCCTTTTATCATTCAGTTAGATTTATCCAAAACTGAGAGAGCGATATTGAAATGTCCCATTACTATTGCATTATTGTCTGTATCTTCTTGAAGCTCAGATGATGTTTCCTTTATAATTTGGATGCTAAGTCATTTGGAACATATATGTGTGTTACTAATATTGCTTTGTTTTCTGTGGTTCTTTTATGTATTATATAATTTCATTGTTTATCTTTTTAAATTTTTTGAATGTTTTTGCTTTTTCTGATAGTTATTATGACCCAGTGTATCAGTGCATCACTTCAAACAGGGAAAAAAATTTAAAACTAGGTGAATCACTGTAAGTGGACACTGACATAATAGACCAAGATTACCCTTCTTCCACTAAATGAAAGACTTTCACATAAGAAGAGAATGGTAAGGTGAGGATATGACCATCTTCGTATGTAGTAGAGGTGGGGTAGAAGAGTTGTTCATAAAAAGGGAGAATGAGAAAGAGAGTGGTCTTGCTGGCACATAATAAGGTCTTAATAAATGCTTGTTGACTGACTGACTAACTTGAGGAAAATCAGTTTTTGGTAAAAGTGAGAAAAAGACTATGAATAATGGTTATTTGAATGAAAGCATCAGCTTCATAAGACACATGGGAAGGGCCCAGTACAGGGGCCCATTTGGGAGAGTAAAGGGAGAACTAGATAGAAAATTAAATAGAAAAGAGAGTCCAGAAAGTTGTAATAGAGAAGAGACATTTTTTTGGTGATGGTTAACAGCAGAATGGTGACCATGAGTCCTGCTATTATCATTATAATCATCTCCATCAGGATGTCTACTACCTGCTAGTAGAATTGTCCCAAAGGTGCTATCAGTGAACCTACAGAAGATGAGTTTGTATCTGTACACTTTTATTCAATTAAAAAAAAGCAGTGTTGTTGTTGTTGTTGTTATTTGCTTTTTAATGTTTGGTTTCCCAAATATTGAAAGAACTGACAGCAGGCTAGTAAGTCCCAATATCATTTTACTTATCTGACCTTCATTGAATACGAGAAGAGCTAGATAATAAAAAAAGAATAGCTGGAATTTAAATAAAGCTTTAAGGTTTGTAATACATTTAGCATAAGTCATCTAAATTGAGCCTCATAATAGCCCTATGTAGGTGCTATCGTTACCCTAATTTTACAGATGAGAAAACTGAAATTTAAAAAAAAAAAGAAGAGAAAGAGATTAAGTGATTCGCCGAGACTTACACAGATTGTGTTTGAGGCAGGATTGAAACCTAAGCTTTCCTCATTCCAAGGCCACCATTTTTTCTCCTTACACAACTAAACTCAGGAAGAAAAACATGGAAAGCAGCAGATCGAGAGGCAAAATGATGGGCAGATAAGGGTAACAATGAAGCTGCAGAATCTAATTACTTTCAGAAGACAGAAGTCAAGTGGGAGGGAAGTAAGGCAAAAGGACAAAGTAATAACCAAACTCCAGAATATAGGTTCTTAACCATTTTGTGTCAAAGTTGGGCAGAAAGTGGAATATTCCTTCCTCCCCATTGCCATCTTCCTCCATCACTCAGTAACTTTTCTTCCTTTGTGGTTCATGCTATTCATATCTAACACCCAATCAAAATCCTAATAGCTATTGTCTTTAGACTGCCAGGTCACTCACTTCCCTCCCTTAATGAGTTCATTACCTGGCTCACATTTTTTTCTCTGCTTCACAACTCTTGTCCCCTTGAGTGAGGACAAGTGTTGAGGAGGAGAGAAAAATTGCGAGCCTTCTCCCTTCTCGTGAACTGCTTTTCTACCCCACCTCTGCCACGTATAAAGATGGTCATATCCTTGATCTTGCCATTATCTACAAATGTACCACCTCTATGTTCGTGAGTTCCAAAATTCCCTCATCCAACCATAATCTACTGATTTTTATCCTCTCCTTTTGCCTTCCTTACAAAACAGTGACACTGACCTCTAGGCTGCTCCATGATCTATGTCTTGACACTCTATGTCTTGGTTCCAAAAATTTTCTCTGGCTGTCCCCCACGTTTGTAACACTCTTCCTCCTCTGATCCAACTATTGATTTCCTTGACATCCTTTAAGTCCTAACTAAAATCTTATCTTCTACAGAGCTCCTTCGTCTTAATTTTAGTCCCTTCCTTTGGTTAATTATTTCCTATTTATTTTGTATAGAGATTGCTTTGTATTTATTTGTTTGCATGTTGTTTCCCTTTTAGATTGTAAGCTCCTTGAGGGCAGGAACTATTTTTTGCCTCTTCTAGTAGCCCTAGTGATTAGCCCAGTGCCTGGCACATAGTAGGCACTTAATAAATGTTTATTGATTGATTGATTAATGGACCACTATGGCAGTTTGGTGAAGTCTCTCCCCAATATAATGTTTAAATACATAAAATAAAATATATGATTGATTGCAAGGGAAACCAAATATGTTTAAATGCAATTACCATTTTTAAAAGTTTATTGATTCTAGGTTAAAAGCCCCTGCCTTAGTGCCACTTTCCAGCTACTTTCCTATTAAAATCTTTATTTTTCCCTTTGTTTGAAATCTATTCCTTCTAGATATATGACCCTCTGCAATATTCAGTATTCTGAATGGTGTTTTGTCATGGCAAGACTTATATAAACCCTCCTTTTAGGAAGTGTGGAAATTTCCTAATAATTAGTCAAGCCAGAAGTCAGTTTATACCATAAGGCCCAAAGTAAAATTTGGCAAAGCCCCTTCTAACCCACACCAGGCTGTTATCTCCAAGAAATGCCCTCCCAATATTTCTTGGGTATCCCTCTTATTTCCCAAGCTATCAGATACTGCTAAGACTGCTAAGAAGGTAGCTACACCCATAAGCAGAGTTCTCTTTTTATATAGGTTTAAGGTTATTTCTCATTGCTAGGAAATATGCATGCAGATCTAATCGATGGAGTGGACAGCTTGGCAGAGCAGCACAGCTTGTATGGGGGCGGCCTTGATTTCAAAGCCAGACTGCTCAAGTAGCGAAAATGACAAAGGGGAGGGGGGACCAAATTATGAAATCTAAGTTCAAGGGAAAGATTTTTTATTATTATTTTATAAAAAGAAATAAAATAATTTATTTAAGGCAGGAAAATAAAACTTGTAATATAAAATTATCAGATACTACAGAAAATTTTAGGGTGTTTAAATGAGTGAAATTAGATGAATGATGAGCAAGTATTTAGCAGTTGAGGGGGTATTTCATTTATAATGTCTGGTTCAGAATATTATTAACATTGTTAAAATTTATTCTCTAGAAAGAGGTGAGAGGCAATATTTTAGGCAATTCTGGAAACCAGAAATTATAGAATCTATCATCTTATCAAATGAAATTAATTCTAGGTCATTTCTATTTTGATTTGAAATTCCTATTAAAATATGACTACTTAGACTTGGGATATGACTGTATATGACTACCTGGCCTCAGGGGCAGCTAGGTGGCACGGTGGATAGAATGCTTCACCTGGATTTACAAAATCTCAAATACAAATCTTACCTCAAATTTTTACTAATTGTGTGACTCTGGGCAAATCAATCAATATTTTTCTTCCTCAGTGTGTTCAACTGTAAACAATGATAAAAATAGCACAACCTCCCATGGTTGTTGTGGGGATAAATGATATATTTTCTTGGAAAGTGCTATATAAATGCTAGTTGTTACATAATTTAAATGCAGTTATTTGTATTTATTATTTTAAATATCATTGTTGTTCAGTTGATCAATAATGACTGACCCTTCATGCCTCCTGTGGAGTTTTTTTGGCGAGCATACTGGAGTGGTTTTCCATTTCCTTCTCCAGTTGTCCCCATTTTATCTTGGGGAAACTGAGGCAAACAGAGGTTAAGTTATTTGCCCAGGGTCACATAGCTAGTAAGTGTCTGAGCCAGATTTGAACTCAGGTCTCCCTAATTTCAGGCCCAGCAGTCTATCCACTTTGCCACCTAGCTTCTCCTTTTAGATGTCATAGAATCTCATAAAAACTTATGAGCAAATAATAGGAAAAGAAAAAATATATATGTATATATAACATGTGTATAATGTGTATTATGTATCCTACTTTCTTTAGTCACCTGAAAAATATTTATTTATATCATAATTATATAACATTTTATATTTTATACTTATATGTGATTTTTCTTTTCTCAGACCTTAAATTACCATGAAAGAGAACATTCATCTTCCCATATTTTATATAAACACATCTTTCAGTATTTGTATTTTATCCATGCTTTTACAACTTAAAATATAAACTCTTTGAGGTCAGAAACCAAGTCTTTCTCATATAAATACAGTGTGAAGAATTTATATAACTTAACAGATTATTTTCCTCTTGAAAGAGGGAAAGCACATGTATTTCTATGATACTGCCATTTATTTATAGGCAATGATGCTCTAAACCTTGTCCTTATATATTAAATTAAGACACTGGAGTGTCGTGTGCTAAAAAGAACATTGGATTTGGACACAGGATCTGGCTTTAAATCCTTTTATGCTTTTCTTCATAGGTGACCATGAATAAACAACTTAAAGTTTCTAGGCCTCAGTTTGCTCAACAAAAAAATGAAGGGCTGGATTAAGTGATCTCCAAGGTGCCTTCTTGTTCTTGTTCTAAATGCCATGATCCTATGAATTATCTTTAACCATCTCTTTCCTTCACCACATATGCTGTCAGCCATTTAGCCTTACAGACATTTCCTTTGAAGAGTTTCCTATTTTTTTCCATAGCACAGTAAATTTAATTGAAGTTAGTAAATGCAGGGATATTATAGAGAATGTTTAATTGACAAGGATGTGAATAAGCCAATTGGCCCAGATTCCATGAAGACCAATAAAGAAAACAATTCCAGAAGAAGTTCTATGTCTGACTAGAGCTAGAAGGAATTAGGGAAACAGGACTGATCATCATTCAATCAGACTTAAAGCTCACATGCTTGCCTGCATCCTTTGAGTGATAAGTTGCATTCATGTTCCTTGTTTAGGTATTCCTTTCATCTAGCTCCAAATCTCATTATGTAGTGATGGGATATGGATTTTACTGCTTTTCTCAAACCCCTTCTCTATATTTGAAAGGTGTGTTAAAGAATGACTTTTTCCAATATTGGGAATCTCTGATCTCTGCTCTTTGTTCTCTTACACTACCTCTCACTTTCACTCATTTCATTGTTCTTCACTCTAACCCTACATGTATCTGGAACTCTCCTATTCCTATTTGCTTCTCAGTTCAATTCAATTTAACAAATAAACACATTATTATTATTAAATACTTTTGTAGATTTAAATTCACCCATTATGTACAGGACACTGTGCTAGGGCAAGACACACAAAAAACAAAAACTGCCTGGAGGAGGATAACATTCTAGTGGGGAAAATTGTATAGATAGCATATAAACAAATTATTATGTGCAAAGATAATTAAATAGGAAGAGAGTACCAAGAGCTGGTGAGGCCAGGGAAGGCTTCATGGAGGTGGTCACCTGAAACAAACTTTGAAGGAAGACAACAGTTTCTTAGAGGTAGAAACAAAAAGAAAGTGCATTCCAAGCCTAGGTAATGGCTTACATAGGTGTACAGAACTAAGGATGGAGAATCAGGTTGGGGCAATAGCAGCTAATAAGCCATTTCACCAAAACAAAGAATGCACAGAGGAACATAGTTTGAAATGAATTTTGCAAGGTATGTGGGAATAAGATCGTTGAAGGTTTTCCTTACGTGCCAGGTCAAAGCGTTTGTATTGAATTGTACTGAATCCTAGATGCCATGAGGATTCTTTTAGCACTGAGTGACATGATCATACCTGCATTCTCCTCTTGAATGTGTTTTAATTTCAGTATCCCAGAGGCAGGCAAGCTATGTGGATCTCAGGAGGTGTTTGGGGAATTGTCCTTTTTCAAATGTTATTGGGAATAGTTACAACATGTCTACACATGCATTAAAGAGGCTGATTATCTGGTTTTTGGGGGAGCCATGATAACATGTAGTAGGGCGTGGTTATCATCTCCATTTTATAGATGAAGAAATTGAGGCAGAAGGCAGGTGACACACCCAGGGTTACCCAGGTCCAGCACTCAATCCATTGTACTGCTTAGATGCCTCCACATATACAAAGGTTGTTTTGGCAGGTGTATGGAAGATGGACTGCAAAGTAGAGGGAGATAATAGATTTAGGGAGTAAAATTAGAATGCTATTGCAAAGTACTAGGAATCTGTTCGTAAGGCCTGAACTAGGATGATGGTAGTGTAAATGTTAGAGAAGGTTCAGTCCTTCCAACAAGTCTTCCTAGGACAGACTTTATCTAACTCCAGCCCTGTCACTAATCAGAGACCAGGCCATGTAGGCCTTGTAGAGTGCTCTTTTTTCCTTAACTGTACTGTTCCTGCACTTGGTTAAGCTATAGTCTCCCCAGCTTTGTATCATTTCAACATCATCTATGATTGGCCTCTCCTTTCTACTCTACCCTTCATGTCATTGCCAGAACTTCCTCATTAAACTCTGTCTTTCTTACATCACTTTTTTGTTTAAAAACTTCTCTTACTTCCACATAGCATTCAGATGCTAAGTCAGTCTTTCAAAGTTCTTTCCTACTAATTTCCTAAACATAGTCACTTCTTTACTTGGATTGACCTCACAGTCGCATGAGCCTTCTGGCCTACACAGTGAGCACTAAGGGCTCTCACATGCATCACTGCGAATCATCAGTCAGGAGAGGCCCCTTTGTTCCCTCCGAGACATACCCAAAGCCAAAGAAGGACTCACTCCATGGGTTGATCCCATCCTACTTCTTCCTCTGGCTTGTTCCATAATTGAGTTAGAAAAGATCTGAACGAGAGAAGAGGAGAATTTAACCTAATGACCATTGTCTAATGGAAGAAAAAATATAAAATAATAATCCAAGTTTCAAAGGACCTAGGTGAAGCATTGTAGCATAGTAGTCCTAAAATAAAGCTAAGCAGCTTTGCTTTGACTCATGTTTGTGTAATATTCCATTCATTCGCATTTTTTCCTCCTGAGCAGGTGGCTGAACTTAATAGCTGTTGCAAAATATTATTCCTTGTATTCTATGAAACTCACAAATGTGAATGCACACATTCATGATCATTAGTACAACTGAGCATGATTTAACTATGATAAAAGAGTGCTTTTGTACATTTCAAGAGGGAAGGAACCTGATGAGTGATTGGTATTTTTAAGCAATCACATAACTCTCCTTTTAAAGACTGTTTAATACTATGAGTATTTGAGAAATTTAGAAAAGAATATTAGAAATGTTATTTTTTTTAATGTAGCAAGTGCATTACATAATAAATCTTTATTATTCCTTTATTAATTTTTGCCCATGGAATTTATTTTGGTCCAGAGAAATAATAAATATACCACTTTTTGAAAAATCTGAAATCCATAGAAAATCTCTGGTGGAGACCAAAACTATCTATAAATATAAAATATAATGGGAAAAGGAACCAATATCTGAATAATGCAAATCAAATCAATGAATATTTATTTTCTGTTATATGCTAGGAAATATGTAAGGTCTCAGAAAACACTTGGCCTAAGTTTAATATCCACTATACGCATGGAAAAAAATAGAATGTTTTCTCACAGTATTTTATTAGAGTGCATTTATATGGACACTAAGTAAGATGGGACTAACAAATAGAGATATACTATATAGATTTGAGTCACTTAGCTCCTCTGGTTTTGCTTATCTATCTGTACAATGGAATAATACTAACTTCCCCACCTAGCTCATCATATTAATATGAAATTTCAAATTAATGACTCCCATGTGCTTTGCAAAGTATGTACTATACTATGTACACATATATGTCAAGTGAATATATTTTTTGCACATTCTGGTCATTTCAGGAAAAAAATACCAAAGTAATTGTAAACCTTTAGGTGCTTAAATGGGAATAATATCAACTGTTAATTAATTTCTAAGAAGAGCTAGTAGCAAGAAGTAGTTAAAATCAAAATTAACCAGTATAAGACAATAAACAAACACAGATTCTGACTGATGATAGTTACTGAGATACAGAAATTGAAATTGTTGGTGGATGGAATTAATAATAATAATAAGCACAACAGTTCTGTATATAGTTTCAAGTTTTACAAGATATTTCATAGGCATTCTCTCAGTTGAGCCTTACTGCAACCTTCTAAGGTCAATACTATAGTTATTAATACCCCATTCTTACAGAGGAAATTTAAAGAGTATAAGAGACTTGCTCCTGGTCACAAATCTGGTAAGTGTAGGAAACAATATTGGAACTCATGTCTCTCTGACTCCAAGTCCACTTCTATACCATGCTATACACTTAATGCTTTTGGATTTTTTTCACTTTTTGTGAGATCCATGTAGCAAAGCACATATGAAAGTTATTGGGGTGGGGAGTAGGTTATCAAAAGCGTTAACTGTCAAACAGAATATCTTATATTTAATTTTAGAGTTAATAGGAGGACTAGACCTGTGCTTTTGGAAAATCTTTCTAGTGTCTGAATGGAGGATGTATTAAGAGAACAACACTGCTTAAGTTGTAGAGACTATATGCTAAGACCCTGACAAATGCACATGTAGCTCACTCTCTGGGTTCATTCTTTCAATTCACATTAGAATAACAGGTTTGTTTATCTAGAGGGTAGACTAATCCTCTGACAATCTAGGTGTAATTGTGGGGACTGTAGTTTTCTAGCACTCTTTCTCTAAAGGCCCTATTCATTATGTAAGCCAAAATCAACCAGCTAGTTGACATTAGTTAGTTTTTACAAAAAGGTTATTTGCTGAGAAGGTATTCCCAGCACAGAAATTTTAAAATGTTTTGCAACCTTGGAGTATACTCTCCCTTCTGCACACACCTAGCCCCTGAGGGCTCATAAAAGTAGTGGAGTCAAGTGTTTAGACAACTCATGGTTGTGAGAATTCAACTTGTGACAGAAAATTCTAGGAGTCCTTTTCTCCTTTATTTGAGATCCCAAAAAGTTTCCACTGGGGCAAGCCATTTGTGATAATAGAGGTGTATCCTTTGCCAATTAGGCTGGCTCTTTACAGGGCACATTCTCTTTTCTGATAAGTTCATCTGCTGCTGGGCTTAACCACACAGGTCACTCATTTGCTATGGTAACTTTTCACAGTACTCACCTACTTCTGGGCTCCAGTTGACAGAGATACATCTGCTACTTCAGATTGACCTCCCAGTCTCAATAATTGCCCAGATTTGCCCCTCTAGAATACTTAACACAAATGAAGTCAGGAAAGACATAACACAAAAGACATAGAGGCAACCATGTGTTTGCAGACTGGAGGCCAGGTGGGAAAGAGGGCAACTGCTGCCCCTCTCCTTTCCTGAACCTAATGGCAGGGTCTGCCCTGCTTGCCACTAAGAAGGAAAATTGCAAAAAAAGTCTGAAGGAGGGATGTCTCAATCCTTTGTTCAACTCAGTTATCAGAATGTCCTCTTACGGGTCTGGCCTCATATAAATTCTTAGTCATCCTTGAATCTTTGTGTGTGTGTGTGTGTGTGTGTGTGTGTGTGTGTGTGTGTGTGTGTGTGTGTTTTGTTTTGTTTGTTTTTAGACAATTGGGGTTAAGTGGACTTGCTCAGGGTCACATAGCTAGCGTCAAATGTTTGGTCTGAGGCTGGATGTGAACTCAGGTCCTCCTGACTTCAGGGCCGGTGCTCTATCCACTGTGCCACCTAGCTGCCCCAGTCATCCCTGAATCTTAAATCACTCTCTTGGGATGCTCCTCATTTTATTCAGTTGTCTAGTCTTATTTATTCATCTCCACAGCTTCTCTTTCATCCTTTTTCTGTCTATACTCATATAGCTACCCCCAAGTTCACCTTTCATTGGTTATTTTTTTCTTATTAAATAGTATTTTATTTTTACCCAGTTTTATGTCAAAAAATTTTTAGCATTCACAAGATTCTGAGTTCCAAATTTTTCTCCATCCACTCCCCTCCCCTTACCTCTTCTGAAAATAGTAAGCAGTTTGATATAGTTTATACATATGCTATCATGTAAAAATATTTCCATGTTAGTCACAGTTGTGAAAGAAGAAATAGATGACAAGAAAAAAAAAACACAAGAAAAATAAAGTAAGTGCTTCAATCTGCACTCAGAGTCCATCAGTTCTTTATCTGGATATGGATAGTATGTTCCTTTGTGAGTTTTGTTGTATTTGTCTTGGATTGCTGTGTTCCTGAGAAGAGCTGAGTCATTCATAGTTGATCATCATACAATGTTGCCAATACTGTATACAATGTTCTCTTGGTTCTGCTCATTTCACTTTGCATCAGTTCTTACAAGTCTTTCCAGGTTTTTCTGAAATTCGCCTTTTCATCATTCTTACTGCACAATGGTATTTCATTATATTCACATACCACAACTTGTTCAGCCACTCCCCAATTGATGGTCATCTCCTCAATTTCCAATTCTGCCACCATGAAAAGGGCTGCTATAAATATTTTTGCATATATAGGTCCTTTTTCCTTTTTTTATGATCCCTTTGGGATACAGACCTGGTATGGTATTGCTATAGTAAAGAGTATGCACAATTTTATAGCCTTTTGGGCATAGCTCCAAATTACTCTCCAGAATGGTTGGATCAGTTCACAACTCTACCAACAATGCATTAGTGTCCCAATTTTCCCACATCCTTTCAAACACTTATCATTTTCTTTCTTTTTTTTTTTTTGGTCACATTAGCCAACTGATAGGTATGAGGCAGTAGCTCAGAGTTGTTTTAATTTACATTTCTCTAATCAAAAGTGATTTAGAGGACTTCCTCATATACCTAAAGATAGCTTTGATTTCCATACTTGAAAACTCAGGCCCTCATTAATTCTTGATTCAGCATTTGCTACAATCTCCTATTGTTCTCCCTGATTCTAGTATCTCTCTCTCTAATATGCACTCTATACAGCTGCCAAAAACAATCTTCCTAAAACACATATGGCAATGTTATCCTTCTGATCAACAGCTTTTAATGTCTAACATTATTTCTAGGTTAAAATAAAAATCTTCCACGTGACATTTAAGACTCTTTACAATTTTATTCCAGCTTACCTTTTGAAACTTAACAGGCATGTATTCTATGTTGGAGCTAAAAAAATCTACTTATTGTTTCCCAAACTTGTCACTCTATCTCCTGCTTCTGTGACTTTCTGTTGATGGTTACCCATGACTTTGAGAATTCCTAGCTTTCTTCAGGCCACTCTTTCTTAATCACTCTTTTTGTAAATACCTCTACTCTCTTCATCTTATCTGTGGACATGTTATTTATTCCCCTAAATTCTTTAAAGGCAGAGATTTTTGTTTATTTTGTTTTGTCTTTGTACCCCCAGCACTTACTACACTGCCTTATCAAAGGACTTAAATCTGTTGAATTGGATTGAATTGAATTAGTACCTACAAGATGATCCTCAAGGGTGAATATCTCCCCATTCCCGTCTCAAATGTGACACACAGTCTGACATATAACCCTATCCAATAAGGTACCTTTTCTGTTTCTTGCTGAAGAAGCAAAATTTTCTAGACATGACCCTGACCTTCAACATTGGGTATTTGTGGCCCCATCTGAGCAAATAATTCCCAGCCTAAGCAAGGCCATTTTCATCCAAACAAAGAAGGCTTTGGCTGCCACCACTGAGTTCCACAGCTGTTCTGTTCCACAGCTCATAATGAAACTTAACCCCTTCAGGGACAGGGATTATAGCAAGTAGCATAGTTTAAGGGTTTATATAAGGAATAGATGTTTTCCTTAATGTGACTGATGTTACAGTCTTGATGAGACAACTTTGTTGACCCTCCTATTTATGTCAATGAAATTCATTCATTTTACCTGCTGACTTTGAGAGGTCATTTCAAACAATTCCTTAGATGATGATAGAAGTTGTGTTTGTTTGTGTGTGTGTGTGTGTGTGTGTGTGTGTGTGTGTGTGTTAAGCTATTTTTGCACAATGTTAATTTCCCTTAAGCATTTTATTTTGGCTAAAATCAAGGATATAGTTTAAGTCAAAATGCATCAATATGCTGATTGAGAATATATCATAGTTTCAAACCATGTCTATTAAGAAAGATATACTTCATTTATTCTAATATTTTAGTAAAAACTAATTTTATACAGTATTTTGCATAATTTTTGAAAACAATTTTATTCTGTGCATAATGGTTCCTTTTTGCATAATTCAAATGCATGGAGACACTTGCTGTCATTTGAAACAAAGTTTAAGCTGTGACCAGAATTAATGCAAATGCCTATAATATTATAGATATATTTTATACAAATAAGAGTTAAAAAGATGTTTAAGGGATAATAAATGAATAGGGAAAAACTTACATGCATAGTCTTTTAACACAGACACCATATTTATCAAGTTGAAAATTCTATTTCCTTTCTAACTTTCTTGTTTCTTTTGCGGCCACAGTAATCTTTCCGTTCAGCAAGATTCACAGCCCAAAAATTATCCTTGACTATTCTCATTCTTTCACCCTTCATATGGAATCAGTTACCAACTCTTATACATCACACTTCCATAAAATATCCCTTCAATCTTTCTCTTTACTCACATAGACGCAAGCTTACCTCAGGCTATCATTAATTCTTGCCCATATATTGAAATAGCCTCTGAATTGTTCTCTCTGTCTCCAGCCTTTACCTTTGCAAATCCATCCTCCACATAGGTGGAAAATGCACATTCCTAAAATACTTGTACAAGCATTTTTCCTCTTTTAGGAATCTCGAGTAGTCCCCTATTGCTAATAGAATAAAATATACAAAGTCCTATAGGTTTCATTTATTTATTTTTTGGTGAGGCAGTTGAGATTAAGTGACTTGCCCAGAGTCACACAACTAGTGAGTGTAATGTGTCTGAGGCCAGACCTGAAGTCAGGTCCTTCTGACTCTAGGATGGGTGCTTGTCCACTGCACCACTTAGCTGCCCCATTCTCTAGCTTTTTTTTTTTTGTGAGGCAATTGGGGTTAAGTGACTTGCCTAGGGTCACACAGCTAGTAAGTGTCAAGTGTTTGGTCTAAGGCCCAATTTACACAGCTAGTAAGTGTCAAGTGTTTGGTCTAAGGCCCAATTTGAACTCAGGGCCAGTGCACTATCCACTGTGCCATGGAGCTGCCCCTATTCTCTAAATTTTAAAGCCCTTCTCAGCCTGGTTCCAGTTTCCCTTTTTAAGGTTTATGCACATTCCTCTTCACATATTCTACTTTTCAAGCAAAATGGGTAAGCCTTTGTACAGGCTGTCCTACATACCTGGAGTACCCTCTACACTCACCACCACTTTATACAATCTTTAGCTTCCTTCCAAGATTAGTTCATGTTGCTTCTTGCAAGAGATTATCCTGATATCTCCAGGTGTAGCTTTTGCTGGAAATTATTTCTTAAATATTTTGTAGCTAATTTCTAATGTTCCTGTCATTTCCTCCTAATAAAATATAAGCTCCCATGGGCAGGGACTGTTGTTTCTGTCTTTGTTTTCTCAAAAGATAGAATTGACACACAAATGACATTTTAATATAATGAACTGAATTGAACCAGGATATAATATTTTTGATGAAAAGCATAGAGGAAAGAAATTTAGAAAGAGGGGGAAAGTAACTGGTGTGGAAAAAAAACTTCAGGGGAAACAAAATTGATTAAAACTGAGAAGTGGTTAACGGATTTTGAACCTCTGATCTGATTATTTAGCAGTTAAGGAATGATTGATAACTCTGTGGAGATCTGCATAGTTATCCATTCCACAGTACAAGGATTAGGGATATGGCACCCTCCCATCTGAAAAACCACATAATTTTTTTTTATCCATCCCTTCATACCAGAAAAGAAGTCTAAATTATTATGGTATTAAAAGATAAAATATTTTGGTATTATGCAATACTATACATATATCTTATGCATTTCTGAGTTTCTAAACTTTTTCTGTGTTATCTGCTGGTCTTCATGTGTTGTCTGAGGCTTCTGCAAAACTCCCAAAATTTTTCCATTTAATTTCTTATGCTGACTCACAATATAAAGAAATTGCAATGGGGAAAGTTGAGATGTGGAAGGGATACAGTATCTGTCTAGTGGTGAAATCAGAAGCTAGATTGCAAGGCACTGAAAAAGTGACTGAGAAAATGGAGACAGTGAGTGAGGGGAATGGCATAGTTACAGTAGTTACAGTTTATTTACATTTATCTATCTATATAATAGTAATTTATGTAGTGGTCATTATAGTTCATTTCTATTTCAATGACACATTTGATAAAGATTTATGCCATGATTCAAGACAGAAGATAAGAGAGATGTTGGGTAAACTATACCAAAACTAGAAGAATTTGGAACTAGATGAAAAACTTTTTTTTCCTAAGAGTAGGCATTAATGGTTCAGTAGCATCTTGGATGGAGATGTCTAGTTGGATATCTCAGGTACCTGTATTTGATCCTGTTCTGTTTAATATTTCGTTGTAGCTCTACCTCTAGGCTCCTCTTCCAATCTCACACTGGAAAGTTTAGGTTTTCAGAATGATGACTGCTAATTTGGTTTTAACCTTGTAGGGCTATATTTACCTTGTTATAGCTCATGAACCCCTCAATGACATGTTTCTGATTAACAACCAGCCAGCAGATTTAATTAGCTTTTATCAAAGCATTTAATAAGGTGATATAGAAAGGATGGTGGAGAGGGGGAGAGGATTCTGGGAAGATGGCTGAGTAGGTCAGAAAATTTCAAAGCTCTCAAGATTTTCCTCCACAAAAGAGATAAAGTAACACCTCTGGATGAACTTAGATCCTTGAAAACAAAGAAGAGTAGGGGCAGAAGAGGGGTCCTCTTGGGACAATTTGGAGAAGATCTGAAGAAAAATCCCAGGACAAGATCTCCTCCCTGTGAAGAGCAAACACCTCTAGGCTAGGGTCCACTTTAACTATAAGCAGCAAGCTGCTTAAACAACAAGGGGCAAGCCCTGGGGGTTAGCTGGTTTGGAAGGCTGTCTGGGCCTCAGCCACCAGAACTTTTACCCCTGGGATCATTGCGGGGAGTTGGGCATCTGACCTGGGGAAGATCTAGGGAACCTCTGCTGATGGGAACACCACACCCAGATGTGCTGCGGAGACATGGTGGGGGTAAGAAGTGACCAGCACAAGCCTGGTGAGTGCAGATGCAATGGGGCAGGATACCACTGGCTGTGAGCACTCACAGGAGGCTAGAGGTCTTGGTTTGAGTTCAATGTCAGAAGGCAGAACTGAAGAGAGGATCAGAGGCCAGAGGCACCATTCCCCAAACCCCAGGACCAGAGGTGATTATAAAAACTAAACTATTACCCCCCCCAAAAAAAATTGCACAGGCAAAGAAAAAATCATCCAACTGTACAGAACTGCTATGGGAATAGAGAGGATCAAGATGGGTCTTCAGAGGATGATAATGAAGTGAAGGAACCCTCTTCTACCCCCAAGAGTAATGTCAAATGGTCACCTGACCAAAAATAATTCATTGAAAAATTTAAAAAAGATGTTAAAAATCAAATGAGAGATTGAGGAAAAACTAAAAAGAAAAATAAGAATGTTACAAAAAAACCCAAGAAAATTATGAAAAGAAAGTCAACCAATTAAAAAAGGAGATCCAGAATCTTAAGGAAGAAAATGACTCCTTGAAAATCAGAATTGGTCAAGGGGAAGACAGAGAAGTTATAAGAGACGAAGAAATTTATATATATATATATGCACACACACATACATATATATATAGAATGAAAAAATAGAAGAGAATGTGAAATATCTCATAAGAAAAACAACAGATCTAAAGAACAAATTAAAAAGAGAAAACATGAGGATAATCAGACTACCTGAAAGTTCTGATAAAAAAAAATCTTGATACAATAATACAAGAAATAATTAAAGAAAATCATCCTGAAGCATTAGAACAAGAGGGGAAAGTAGAAATAGAAAAAAACATCCACTGATCACCAACCCAAAGACATCCTACAAGGAAAACTCATAGGAGTATTATGGTCAAATTCTGAAATCCCCAGATCAGAGAATAACAAGAAAACAAAAAGCAACAAGAAAAAAAATTACATATGGCGGCACCACAATTAGAATTAAATGAGACCTAGTAATGGCAACACTAAAAGATTGTAAGTCTTGGAACACTATATGTTGAAGAGCAAATGAACTGGGCTTCTGGTTGAAAATATCATACCCAGCCAAGCTAAACATAATTCTGAATGAAAAAAAAATGACATTGGATCAATTGTCAGACTTTCAGGTCTTTATTAAAAACCAAACAAACAAACAAAACAGAAACAAAACCCTGAACTCAATAGAAGATTTAATATATAAGAGCCAAAAGAAATTTAAGGTATATACCAATGACCTATTACAAGGGACTAAAAAAGGATAGAATGTTTATCTTTTATGTATGAAAAATGTAAAACCTATGTCTAAGATTGCTACTAGTATTTAGGTAACTTATAAGGAAGATTAGGGTAGACCTGAGTATATGACTTCAGAAAATGAAACCATTCAAGTACAACTGAAAGAGTAATTATCTTTTACCAAAGAGGTGCAAGAGGAAAAACCAATACAGAGGAATCAGATGGGGAGGGGGGCTCTTAATTCTGGAAACCTACTGTTATTGGGAATGAGTTTAAGAGGGTAAAATACTTATACATTTAGAAAAGCATAAAAAAATTCTAAATTCAAAAAGAAATAAAACTTTAAGGGGATACAGAGGAGGGAGAGGATAAAGGAAGGATCTTTAATGAGGAGGGTGTGAGAATGGGTTAAAAGGGAATATAAAAGGGAGTTCAGATTTAGGGGAATGGGAGGATAAGGGAGGTATTGCTGGAGTGGGGGTAGGTTAAGTAATAGGAGGGCAAGGTAGCAGGTAGAAGTAAAGTAGAGGAGTTAGGAGAGATAGGAAAAACGATATGCACAAACACAAAGATTAGGACTAGAATCCCTTTGGGAAAGTATATGTTTCTATTATGTACACATGTATATATGTATGTGTGTGTGCATACGTATAAGTGTGTATATATCAAAACCTATATGTATAAATATATCTGATGCTCAATTGTATCTTTGGAGTAGTGGGTAGCGGGAAGGAAGGGGGAAAAAAGAACAAAGTAAAAAGTGTACAGCACAGAACAAAAAAAAACCCTACAAGGAAGCAAAGAAAAAGATGGACAGCTTTCAACATAATCACAGTATTTAATATATAGGCTTTCTTGAAATGAAAAGTTATGCTACATATTATAAATCCTTTCCTATGTTCTCCTGTGCACATGACATTTTTTTTTTTTTCTTATTTTATATATTTATATATAAATATATTTCTTATTTATATATATTTATAATGTTTGTTTTTCTTTTCTTATTATGTATTTAAGTTTTAGTATTTGTTTAAAATAAAAATAAAAAAAAGAAAGCATAGCAGATACAAAACACACTCTCATACAATTGTACATGGAGTCTGTGGAGAGAGCAGGTAGAGGAAATTGACATAAACTTAGAGGACAAAGACACACATAGAGGCAACACTGAAACCGAGGAAGCAATGCCTACAATATTCTTTCTAACCCGTAAGGAAGCAAATCTGAGTGTGATCCATGCCTCTTATACAACAATAACGTGAATAAAAGCATAGGTTTCATACTTAACACATTTGTAGATGATAATGCTGATTAGCATATGGGAAGACAGTGTCAGGCTCCTAAAAGAATACAATAGAGTAAGATGTTGGGCTTGATTTCATAAAGAAAAATTTCATCAGCATAAAAGTGAAGTTTATACTTACGTTAAAAAAAATCAACTTCATACATACAAAATGGGGGAGTAATAGCTACATAAGCATTCCTTGGGAAAAGATTTGGAAGTTTTAGTAGACTGCAAACCCTTGAATAACAATAGTGTGATGTTGAAGTAAAAAAAAAATGATGCAACCTTAAATTTGGTTATTAAAGAAAGGAATAATGTTCGGAAAGAGAGGTGATCATCATGCCATCCACTGCCTTGTTCAGGCAACATCTAGACTGATATGTCCAGTCCTAAGTAGCAAGTTTGAGGAAGGGCATTAATAAGCTGGAGAGTATTCAGGTGACTGGAATGTGGAGGGTTTCAAGATCCTGATATAGTAAGCTCAATTAAAGGAACTGATATATTTAAACGGCCGAAGAGAAAATTTAAGAGGAAGTAGGGTCATGATTGCTATTTTTGAGCATTTGAAGGACTGCTTCATACACAACAGGTTAGGACTTTAATGATTAACCCTCAAAAGGTAGAACAAGAAGAAAAGTAAAAAGTTACAAGGACACAGCAGCTTAATGCAAAATTCATAGATAGATAGATAGATAGATAGATAGATAGATAGATAGATAGATAGATACAGGGTCAGTGTTCCATAATGTGAAGAATATTAGATTTGACCCCAGGAGATCTAGGTTCAAGTCATGACTCAGAAACCTCCTGGTTTTATGACTGCAGCAAGTCATTTAACCTCTAATAGCTTTAGCTTCCCTATCTGTAAAATGAGATAATGATAGTTGTACTACTTATTTTATAGGGAGGGAAGTGCTTTTACAACCTTAAAGTATTACATAAACATGAATTTTTATTATCAATTATTATTATTTAAAAGTTACTATTAGGGCAATGCTAAAATACATTAGACTATATCAGAAATTAATAGTCATTCCCCCAAAAAATCTTCAATTAAAGTTTGTTGTAGAGGAATTCTTGTTCTGACCTAGATAGCAGCAGATATCTGTGTGATTCTGTCACCTCTGGGACTGTTTCCTTATCTACAAAATACCTACAATGGACAAGACAGTATTCTAGGTACTGTGAAGAATATAAGAATGAATAAAACATGGCCTTAGTCCTCAAGTTGCTCATAAGCTTATAGATATTTTGATTCTCTGCTTTGGTTTAGATCATTTGTGACTTTCACTGAAAAAAAAATGTAAGTAAAATAAATTTCTCCCACCTAAAATATTCTTGAAGGGATGCTACATAATGGATAAATTTTGAGAATGCAGAAATGAAATAAAAATTTTTCTTTTCCTATCCTTTCTTAACCAGGCTGTATTTATTTTCTTCCTTCCTTCCTTCCTTCCTTCCTTCCTTCCTTCCTTCCTTCCTTCCTTCCTTCCTTCCTTCCTTCCTTCCTTCTCTCTTTTTCTTTCTTCTTTATTTTATATTTCTCTTTCTTCTGCAGTTTTTAATGAGAGAAACCTCAAATATAGGTCACAGGATTTCCACAAACTCTCAGATGTCACCATGGCTACTTGTACCTGTAAAGTTATTCCCTCATTCATAGAATCATAGAATATAATAGCTAGACAGCACCATAGATATCCTCTAGTTCAGAGATCTAAAGATATGAGACTAGAGATTTTTAATCCAAATATTTGATTTGCAAGATTAGGCAACTGAGGTTATCCATCATTCGTGATATATGGGTTTAGATTTTATGAAGTACCAAATATGAATGTTTGTTTATCTTTGAATAATTGTACTTGTATTTCTGCTTGTGCAAACTTATGTATTACTCATTAAATTAAAAGTATTTCATGGGCAAATTATTCTATAACAATAAACAAAAATTTTGCTTATTGATTTAAATTTTGTATTATTAAAAATAGGGAACAGTTGTCATTTTTGAAAGACAACGTGCTATTGTAGTGGTGGAAATAGCATTTGATCTTGAATTCAAATGTCATTGATAATACTTGATAGTTGTTTAGATACTTTCTTTTAACTACTTTTTGAGCCTCAGTTGCATCTTTAAAATGAGCATAGGGAAGAGAAATGTAGTCTATTATTACTATGTAAATGTCAACAATAATGATAACACAGGGAATATATTGTTTTTGTTTGTTTCTGGGGGAAACAGGGCAAAGACATTAGTTTTAACAGCTCCATATAATATCTCTCAGTCTTCCCATCGAGCTGAGCTGCAAGTCAATAAGAGACATGAAAATTGAATAGAATCTCTTCATCCAATCAACATATAGGTCATTTAAAATATTTTTTAAAAATGGAATCTTAAGAATTATTTGAAAGGGATCTGACCAAGAGACCCAGGTTTATCAAGGAATTAAAAGTAATTTGAGGCCATAGTTCAAAAATAGTTTTAGACTGGGAGACATTGAGCTGTAATAGGAGAAAATAGGGTTCAGAAGATGTAATTAAAATGCTTAGTGGCTTCTCTAGATAGTTGGCTGAGTGCTGTACGTTAGGGTCTGAACTCAAACACACACAAAAATAAATAGTCCTTGAGGATATGTACTATAAAAGCTGTTAGGTTTCTCCTCCCTATAGAGGAAGAGGCTGAATAGTAGCTGAACAACATCAAAGAGTAACTCAGCTGAAATGCCAGCAAAGAGCAGTGTGTCAGAGAGAACAGAGCAGCTCCACCTCATCAAAGAAAACACCTTGTCTGATGACATTACGAGATGGTGTCACAGCTCCACACAGGAACAAGCAGGGATGTTGGAGAGATAGTTGTTCTGGCCAATACATGTCAACAAATGGTCCTGGACTATTTCCCCTCTCCCGATATTACTGCATTACCCTGTCGGGAAATACACCCAGTGTTATACGTATGGAAGATCATTTTGTCATTCATTTTGTTATTCTGTTTAATATCTTTTCTTTAAACTAGTGTTATCTCCTGATTGTTTAATAAAGATTATCTACGAGGGATGTTGAAACTTATTCAGATCATGCCTTAAACCTGGAGGTAGTATTACTCATGGAGCATAGAAAGGGAACAGGGCACAAAGACTATAATTCTTATCATTTGTTATTATTATTATTAATCTTATTCTTATCTTTTCTAGTGGAATTTAAATAAAAATGATGCTGAGACAATTCACTATCTTGCTATGATTATTTTGTTTTTAATGCTCTTCAGACCATTACATGGTCTGAATACATGTTGAATAAAGTAACTAATTTCTATAACTGAATAAAAGCATTATGTTGTAAGCTTATATTCCGTAGACTTAGAGAAAGCATCTTTATGACTACACTGGTAATACACAGGCTCATGGGGGTGGCGATATCTAATCCTGTTCCCACATATATTTTCCTTCTTTTGGTAAATCGTTACATTTTGAAAGTATTTCATGTCATGTAGTTTGATGATATGAATATTTAGGATAATGACATCCATTAAGAACATTGTTCTTAAATTTCTATGATCAATGTTGTATCTAGGTAATTGTGGGCAATACTTTTATCTGTGATAACATTCCAGTTCTAGTTCAACTGTTGAATTCTCAAGGAAATTTTGGGTATATGTTTATGGAATGTGGATTTTTTTGTGTGTGTGTTTTTGTGGGATAGAGAGCTACTGGAATATAATTTTGCCACCCAATCTTACATTTCCAGGTTTTCAGTAGGTGCCACATTATTGCAACCCATAGCAACATGTTGCACAAGTTATTATCTGATCCTGTAATGTGATCATAAAAACCTGTTTCTGTATACAGGTACATAATTTGTCCACTCATTTGATGCTTCTTTGTCAGCACATTTTTTAGTCGAGTTCATGGAAACACCACTTCTGAAAGACCCTTTTATTCCATTCTTTTTAAAAAGCCATTTCATAGGTTTTATCCAGATGAAAACCACATTTGTGGTATATTTCCAGCTTTTAATATTGTTCAGTGAAGTGATGGTTCTTTGTTCTATAATTCTTTCTGTAAATTTTTAGACTTTTTAATCATCTAAGAACAAATTGCCTCCTTTTTGATAGGAAAGTGTGAATTTTTCTATAGCTTCTTAAGATATTGGGCCCAGTGTTTATCACTATCATACTGGCTTTTGTTAAAATGTTTTTCAAATCTGGTAAGATCCATTTTAGTGTTCAGAAAATGTAGGTTAAGACTACTGTCACATAATGTTAATTGTTGCAGCTTGGAATTTGGGATACCACTAAGCCTTTTGGCATCATAGAACAGATTTGTCTTTGATAGGTTTATGCTCAATGTGTCTTGCTTTGAGAAGACCAACTTGATTGCCTTTTTTTATTGTTTCTATATGACCTTTGGATCAATTTATTAGAGTGTGTATTTAAAGTATTAGATATTAGAAAAAATACTAGTTATCCCAAATCTAACAACTTCTCAAGTAACTACTAATGCCACTTATAGTCCCAGAAAAAATCAATTCAAAAAAGCATTGGTCATACATTTCTCTGTCCTGGACCCTATAAGTCTCTACTAAATTTCTTCCGCTATTTGTTATGCTCTGTATTATAGCTCTTCTAGTAATGACTAAGGTACTGATTGTCCCTGGGTTTTTTGTGTGGTCACATCATGAAGGTTGATTCTTCCTGGTCTTCTCTGCTTCTGTCATCTCTTAGTCACCCCTTAAGGCTTCCAAGATTCTTTTTGAATGAAGCTATCATCATTTCATCATTATTTTTTATTTGTTTTGTACAACAGAATTCCTTAAACAGGGGAGTGTGTGTGTATGTGTGTGTGTGTGTGTGTGTGTGTGTACATATGCTAATCTTGGTTCTACTCAAGGAATAAGACAAAGGTTTAGAGAGAAATGAATGATTTGCCCAACAACACACAAAAATTAATGACAGAATCATAACTATGATCCAAGTATAATGTAGTGCTATGTAAGACTTCTGATTCTTTTCTTTATGAGACTCCTTTTAATTTCTCTATTCATTAATACTTACATAATGGAAGAACAATGAAAGAGATAAAATGTCAACCAGTCAATTTTCAAACTTAAGGCGTCAACCTATGATTTCATTAGTATAAAGAACTGCCAATACAGGTAGGCACCTCCTTTGCAGCTTATAGTGTTAAGAGATTTGCTGTCTAAAGCACTGATAAATTAAATCACTTGCCCTGTGTCACACATTGGAATATGTTCAGAAGTGAGAAATATTTTGTTGAAAAATTGAGGCCATTGCCTAAGAACTCCCTTTTCTTTTCTCCTCCTTGTCTCACTTCATCTAGATGCCTTATGTCACTAACTCCTCCTTCACCCTTTTCTTTGCCAAGGTAAGCCCCTCTACATGGAAAAGTGATCCTCTAATCTCCTCCAACACATTGCCGCCTATCATTTATTTTCTCACTTATCATCAATCTCTCCTTGTCTTCTGCCTGTTTATGCTCATGTCTTCCCCATCCTCAAAAACTCCCCTCATTTGATCTATCCATCTCTTCTAATTATCATTCTATAGTTCTCCTTCATTTTTTGGCTAAGTTCCTTGAGGAGGCCATCTGCAGTAGGGACCTCCATTTCTTTTCCTCAAACTCTCTTCTTCACTCTGTCCAGTCTGGCTTTAGATTGAATTTATTCAACCAAAACTGTTCTTTCTACATTTACTGTTGTTGTTTGGTTGTTTCAGTCATGTCTAACTCTTCATGATCCACTTTGGGGTTTTCTTGTCAAAGACACTGGAGTGATTTGCTATTTCCTTCTCCAGCTCATTTTACAGATGATGAAATTGAGGCAAACAGGGTTAAGTTACTTGTCCAGGGTAATATAGGTAATGTCTATAGCCAGATTTGAACCCAGGAAGAAAAGTCTTCTTGATTCCAGGCCTGGCACTCTATCCACTGTATCACCTAACTACCAGATAGAATGGTCTTTTCTCACTCCTTATTCTTCTTGACCTCTCTGCAGCCTTTAGTTCTGTTTATCAACCCTCTTCTTGATTATCTTTTCTCTCTTGGTTTTGTGACACTCCTCTCTCATGGTTCTCTTCTTACCTATGAGAATACTCCTTTAGAATGCCTCTGCTGGATCCTTATCCAGGTCATCCCTGCTAACTATTAGTGTTCTGAAAAGCTCTGTCCTGGGCACTTTTTCTTATCTTTCTCTACTATTTCATTAGTGATATTATCAGCTCCCTTGGATTCTATTATCATTACTATGCAAATTATTCTTAAATCTATTTATCCATCCCTATACTCTCTGAAATGTACAGTCTCCCATCTCCAATTGCCTACTGGACATCTCAAACTTCATGTCCTATTGATATCTTAAACTCAATTGGTCCAAAAATGATTATCTTTCTTCCAATCCCCTTCCCCTCTTCCTAACTTCCCTATTAATGTTTAGGCCACCAACAACCTCTTAGACACTCAGGCTTGCCATTTAGATGCTGTTCTCAACTCCTCACTCTCTATCACTACCACTTCTCACATCCGAACTGTTTGCCTAAGTCTGTTGATTTTACCTCCATAGCATCTCTCACACACTCATTCTCTCCCTTTACACTGCCACTGCTGGTACAGGCTCTCATCACCTCATGCCTAGAGTATTGCAATAGCCTACTAGGTGGTCTTCCCACCACAAGTTTCTCCTCATTCCACCTCTCCATTCAGCTGACATAGTGATCTTCCTAAAATGCAAGTCTGACCATGTCAACCCCACCCCCTACACACACACACACACACACACACACACACACACACACACACTGCAATCCAGTAGTTTCCGATCACTTCAAGAATAAAATATAAAATTTGCTGACATTCAAACCTATCTAATCTTCTTATATCTTACAATCCCTCCCCCCACCCCACCACTATCCAGTGGTGCAAACTTCCTTGTTTTTCTTCAAACAAGGTACTCCATCTCCCTACTCAGTAATTTTTACTGAATGTTTACCATGTCTAGGATGCTCTCCCTTCTCATGTCTGCCTCCTGGCTCTCCTGGCTTCTTACGAGTCCCACCTGACATCTCTCTTTTTCATGAAGCCTTTCCTGATTCATCTAAATTATTGGCCTTTCCCTCTATTGATTATCTTTCATTTATGTTGTCCATAGTTTGGTCATAGTTGCTTACATGGTATCTCCTCCATTAGACTCTGAGTTTCTTGAGAAGGGAGACTATCTTTTACCTTTCTTTATATCCCCAATGCTCAAAGGTACGATACCTGATCCATAGTGGGGATTTAATAAAATTTTATTGACTGACTTAGTGACTGCCTGATCTTCTTAGCTCTAAGACTAGCCTTCTGTGCTGTCTCTCTATAAAACTTGTGAACAACTGTAATAAATAATTTGCTTTCCAAAGCTATTGAAAGCAGTGATTAATAGGAAATCTTTAGAGATCTGCAGATTTCACTTATCCACATGCTGGCTCTGCCTACCATAGACTTGGAACAATTTCTAGAATTGATTGCAACATTGATAACTATGGCTACCAAAACAGTACAATTCAATTTCATTTTCCATTACTAGTTCATATATTATAGTCCCATTGAAATATCCTCTTTTGAAGCAGAGAATGTAGTCTTTTGTTCAACTCTTCTCAGCTTATTATAAAGATGAATTATGTATTAAAGGCTCTGATCCTGGAATAAGTAAGTTTCTTTCTGGAAGTAAACTTCCTTTTGGAGATATATTGACCTTGAGGTTAACAGGGTGCTACTACATCACTGTGAACGATAGAATTTCTTTGTCTCGGAAAAAAAATTCTAGCAAAAAAGGAATTTAAATAGGGATTAACTTAATGAATACAGAATCAGACTCAAAGCTATTGATTTAGTTTCATAGTACTATGTTCTGCCCTAAAGAACTGACTTGGATAAAAGATCAACAGCTCCTCACTTAGTTTCCCCTTTCCTATTTCAAGGAAAAGCTAGTGTTAAAAAAATATATATATATATTTCCCATGATCTTATTTCTCTTTCAACTTACTAGGAACATATGACACTATGCCATCTAATATCCCAAATAACTATCTTCCTTTCTGCTGCTAGGTTGCTTATTGTAAAAAACACTGGGTCTGGGTCTTAGGAAGACCTGAATTCAATTCTGGCCTCAGACACTTACTAGCTGTGAAATCCTGGTCAAGTCACTGAAGCTTTGTTTACCTCAGTTTCTTCAACTATAAATAACATGGGGACAAAAATAGCACCTATCTCACCAAAATATTGTGAACATCAAATAAAAATATTTGTATAGTGTTTAGCATGCTGCCTAGCATGTAGCAGGTGCTACATAAACGCTTATTCCCTTCCCCTCCCTTTCCTTTCCTTCTTCCCTCTCCTGGGAGGCAGGAAATAGAGAAACATATGGTCATGAATTTTAAATCAGTCAGTATACAATGAAATTCCCATTTCCTTTGGAATTTTGTATATTTTATCTTTTATAAATCATGGTGAATACTTCTGCTTTAGGTGACTAACGTTAGCACAATAGCTACATTCAGGTGTGGATTGTTTGTACTACCAACCCCAATGGTGGGATAGTTTGGAGTTTTAAAAGATGGAATAGCGATGATTGCTGCTGGTATAACTATGTTGCTTTCAGGAGGATTCAGTTGTTTTCCAAATGAGAATCAGCTTGAGGTAAATCTCTGGGGCTATGGGAATTTGCCTTTCTACGAAGTGTGCTTGATGTCAGTGTAACTTCTCGAAACCTGTGCTAAGGTCCACTCCCATCAGCAAGGGTATGTTCCTCTTCCTTTGTGTTCTGTACCTGCACTTGGTACTTTCGCTGATGATAGAGGGTCAGTTTTCTTGTTCAGAACAATCTGTTATGAGAAAGCCTTTTGGAGACAACCCCAACTGCATTTCTAATATGACAGAGCTTTTCTGAGACTCTGCCTATCACACTAAAGGTATATGATCAACTCAGACAACAATATGATCCCCTTTCTATGTATTTGTAAAGTACTTTCTATCTACCATCTGTGAGATTCTTCAAAATGGTTACAAATCTAGGAATATAATAAAGTTTGAATTTGAGGGAAAAAAATGGAAGTTGTAGAGACAGAAAAGAAGGCATGTCTTGGTACCTAGTCTTTCTTTACATAACTCATTTTCATCTCTGTAAGGGACCCACTATGGGGCAGCTAGGTGGCACAGTAGATAGAGCTCTGGCCTTGGAGTCAGGAGGATTTGAGTTCGAATTTGGCCTCAGACTCTTGAAACTTAGTAGCTGTGTGACCCTGGCAAGTCACTTAACCCCAATTGCCTCACCAGAAAAAAAAAAAAGAAAAGAAACACAAAAGGGACCTACTATTTCCACAACTGATTTGAAGCCCATTCTACTGACCTGCTTCCTTTTCAGTCTCTCTTATTGAATCACCATCTATTACACATCCCCTAACCGTGGCTATATTCTGGCCTCTGTACTGATTCCTCTAACCTTTTCTCACTACATTCTCCCATTTGCTGAGAAAATGGCTCTCAGGGGCTCAGTTTTCATTTGAATGCATTTGACTCCCAGGTATCTTTGGACTTCATTTCTCTCCTGACCTCCATTCTCATATCACCAACTGCTTACTGGATATTTCAAATTTGATGTCCTATAGACATCTCATAGCCAAAATGTATAAAAACAGAATTAATTATTCTTCTGATCGTCCCTATTTTTTGTGTGTGATGTCCTCTTGCAATTACCAGGTTCACAAACAAGTATCATATTCACTTTTTCACTCTCTTTTAATCCATATATCTAAGAAGTTGTCAAATGTCATCTTTTTTATCCCCTCAAAATCTCTCCCACTGTCTTCCTTCCACTCATGCTGCTACACTTAGTCAGATGCTTAACTTCTCTAAAAAAACAAAAACAAAACTTTTATTTTAGTTGATATAAATCTATTGTTGTCTTTTTCATTTGCATACCATTAAAAAAAGAAAAAAAAAACAAATTCCTTAAAACAAATTTGCAGTCAAGCAAAACAAATTTCCTCATTGGTCTTTTTCAAAAAATATGTGTCTCATTCTGCATCATGAATCCATCACATATCTTCCCAAATAAATTCCCAAATAATTCCCAAATTCCCAAAATTCTTCCTAAATGCTCTTTCCTTCTCATCTCTCTCCACCCAATCTTCCACATGGTCACCTAACAGATTTTTCTAAGGCATAAGTTTGACCATGTCACCACAAGCTCACATCAATAACTGTGTCTAAGCTCAAATAGAAAAACTTATGTTTGGCATTTGAAGTTCTTCAAGACCTCTTCTTACTTACTTACTTACTACTTCACATTATGCCTATCTATACGCTCAGTGGTCTAGCCAAGACCTCTTGCTCTTACTGACATGGCATTTCATCTTTTGTCTTTATGCATTTTCACGGACTGCTCCCCTTTCCTGGAGTTAATCTTGCCTCATCTCTACATTTAGAATCTCTAGATGTCATCAGGATGCACTTCAATTGCTACTTTCATCACGAAATATTTCCTGCTCCCCTCAGCTTCTAAGACCTCATACCATCCCACCACGAGATTATCTTTTGTATGTATAAGTTTTGTGTGTGCATGTGTATATACATATATGTACATATTTGTACACATGTACACACATGTATATGTGTATGTATGTATATAATTTGATAGAGAGAGAGAGAGAAAGAGATTTCCTCCATTAAGATGCATTACTTAGCACCTATCCCAGTGTCTAGCACATAGATGGTGCTTAGTAAATGCTCCTATAAATAAATGTGTCTGAGTAACCTATGGGCAAAAGTCTGAAAGACCCTTTTTGTCTCCCCTCTAACAATGCGTGTTTCAAAATCAGACTTCTAGTGGTAACATCTCTCTTTTTTGCATAAACCAAGGAAAAAATACTAATGGAGAGAATTTCCAAATAGGTAAGTAGGAAGTTGCAACCCTGAGAAACTGATAGAGGACTTATTTGAGATTATGTGTGGCCCTGGGGATTCTGCAAGTATCAATGAAATTAGAATGGAAATTACAGAGCTAAATGAAATATTCTGATTTCTAAGAAGTTAAGCTGTATGGAGCATGAAGGTTAACAAGTCCAGAGATAGTATTTGCAGTGACCTTGTTAACTTCAGCTTTCTCTTTAAGAATGCTAAACCTAATTTTTCACAAATATTTTATCTCAAAGAATACAAGGGGAAGTAGGATGGATGGAAACAATAGTCCTTGAAGTACAGTTATAATGGGATTTGTTAGATGTCTCATCAGATATAAATGGGAAGGGGAATGGTCACCAGAAGACTAAGGAAATGCTTAACTGGTAGAGATCAGGTTGAGATAACCATAGTAAAAACCAAATCACTGAAATACAAATATAATGCTATTGTATAGAACAATAGAAAATACCTACCTACCCCTATTCCAGTCCACACCCTGGCCACAAATTGGAATTTGGACTGAGCATGACAATGATAATATATTATAATACCATTTTAAGGAGGGTAAACAGTGATAGAAGTGGAATATTTATGACTGAGTGACATGTGGAACATGGGTGAACTAGAAATTGTTCTTACCATTGTCATAGGGATGAGAAGGCTGTGGGGTGCATGGACTACTGAATATGAGGTTCAGTAATTAAGGAAAAATTTGAACTAGAGCCATGTATGCTTGATAAGATTATTCCTTATAGTTTTTAATCAGGCCTATTTGAGCTAGATGAAGTTCTTAAATAAAGCTAGATTCCCTTTAGTTATTTTGGGACCCTGGAAGCCTAATATGATGCAAACATCCAATAGGAATACTGAAATCAGGCCTATCACATAGTTTTCTTCTTTAAGAATACCAAAGTTTGCAGCAAGACCTAGCTAATCTTAAAAGTAGGTGTCAATGAATCACACTAAGTTTTCATTCACGTATTTAATTTTTCATACTTTCTCTGTACTCAAGTAAACAAACAATGAAAATGAAAAATGAACATTACAGTCAGATGGATCAGTGAGAGGGGGAATGGAGCATATTTTCTTCCAGTTTAAAAAAAAGCTGTCAAATTGCAATATGTGAAGATTTCAAAATTTGTTATAAAAGACAGTATTAGTTTTTCCTATATTGGTTTGAACATTTTCATTACAAATAATACCTTTTGTTCCTAACTTGGACTAGAAATAGATTTGAAGGCTTAACATTCTTAACTTGGTTCAAAAATGAATCAAACATAAACACTTCGTAATGAAAATAGACACCAAACTTAGAGAGAAATGTCTTTGCCTATGGAATGGCTAGGTGTAATATAATTTTATTGTTGTTGCTGTTGTTGTTTTTCCAAAATAAACTTATTCAAGTCTTACTGTAATCATAGAATGTTCTACTCTTTCATACATCTTTCTTTATTTGAATCTCTAGTTAGAACCAATCCAGGCAATTTTGTGCTTTGAAAAATTGCCTTCTGTTGGGGAGGTAAGGAGAAGGAAGAAAAAGAGAGAGAGGCCTGCAATGCTGGACCAATAGGAATAGGGGTGAATTCATCCCTGTGGATAATCTTGTAATTTCCATTCCAATACACCGCACATATATATTATTTGATTTTTTATTATTGATGATGATGATGATGGTGATGATTTTATCTACCTACTAGATCTTGGCACTCTGCTAGATCCTAGTGATACAAAGACAAGACAGTTTATTTCAAGGAAATTATGTCCTATTTGGATAAAAACATTACTTCTGTACGTGTCCCATCCTAGTCAAGTATAAACATAATCATGTGAAGAGGGAGAGATACTAACTGCTAGGTAGATCAAGAAAGATTTTCTATGCAAGATGCCACATAATATAAGCCTAAAAGAAGCTAGGAATTCTGGGAAGTAAAGGTAAGATGGGACTCTATTCCAGGTATGGCAGATAAAGGCATGGTGTTAGGAAAAACAGTGATGGATTCAGAGAACAGCAATTAGGTCAGTTTGACTGGAACATCAAATGCACAGAGGCGTATTGTGAAATAAGTCTGGAAAGGTAGACCAAAGCTAGATTGTGAAAGACTTTTAAAAAAAATTTTATTAATTAATTTTGATTTATCAACAATCACTTCCATATGCTTTTGAGTTGAAAATTTTTCTCCCCCTTCCTCCCCCCTACCCTCCCCAAGGCAGCTCACAATTTGATATAGGCTTTACATTTACATACCCATTAAACATATTTTCACATTAGTGAAGTTGTAAGTAAAAATTAAAACCAATAGAAGGAACCATAAGAAAGATGAAACAAAACTCAACAGGAGGTAAAAATAAGTGATTACTATTTGACTTCCATAGTTTTTCTTTGGATGTGGACAGCACATCTGATGAAATGAATGACTGAATGAAATGATTGATTGTTTCTATGATTTGTTGTTTGACCCAATCATTTTTTAGGATTAGATTATTTAGTTTCCAATTATTTTTTAGTCTATCTTTCCATGGCCCTTTATTACATATAATTTTTATTGCGTCATGATCTGAAAAGGATGCATTTAATATTTCTGCCTTTCTGCATTGGATTGTGAGGTTTTTATGCCCTAGTACATGGTCAATTTTTGTGTATGTGCTATGTACTGCTCAGAAAAAACTATATTCCTTTCTATCCCCATTCAGTTTTCTCCAGAGGTTTATCATACCTAACTTTTCTAATGTTCTATTCACCTCCTTAACTTCTTTATTGTTTATTTTGTGGTTAGATTTATCTAGTGCAGAGAGGGAGGTTCAGGTCCCCCTAGTATAGTTTTGCTGTCTATTTCTTCCTGTAACTCCCTGAACTTCTCCTCTAAGAATTTGAATGCTATACCATTTGGTGCATATATGTTTAGTAATGATATTACTTCATTGTCTATGGTGCCTTTTAGCAGGATGTAGTTTCCTTCCTTATTTCTTTTGATTGGATCTATTTTTGCTTTTGCTTTGTCTGAGATCAGGATTGCTACCCTGCTTTTTTCACTTCAGCTGAGCATAATATATTCTGCTCCAGCCTTTTACCTTTACCTGTATGTGTCACTCTTTTTCAAATGTGTTTCCTGTAAACAACATATTGTAGTATTATGGTTTTTAATCCATTCTGCAATCCATTTCCGTTTTATGGGAGAGTTCATCCCATTCACATTCACAGTTATGATTACTATCTGTGTCTTTTTCTCCATCCTTTTTCCCCCTTTATGCTTTTCTTTCTCCTTTTTCCTTTCCCCCCTTCACTAGTGTTTTGCTTTTGACCATCGCCTCCTTCAGTCCCTCCTCCCTTTTATTATCCCTTTCCCTTTTCTTCCCCTTTAGTCTTACTGCTGCTTCCCTCCCTTCTTTCCCCCTCCCTTTTCTTTCCCCTTTTCCCTCCTACTGCCTATAGGGCAAGTTAGATTTCTATACCTAACTGATTATATTATGCCCTTCTTGAGCCAAATCTGATGAGAGTAAGGTTCAAACAATGCTCACCCCTCCCTTCTTTCCCTCTGCTGTAATAGGATTTTGTGTCTTTTCCTGTAATGTAATTTACCCTTGTCTGCCTCCTCCTTTCTCAGTACATTTTCTAAGATCAGATTGATCCACTTATTTGGATCCATTTAACCCACTTGATTAGATTTTTTTTTATCATTACATCAAAGTCAACTAACATCCACCCTCTTTATATATACTCCTTTAACAAAGTGTAATAACAATACAGTTCTCAAGGGTTGCAAGTGTCATATTCCCTTGTAGGGATTTAAACAGTGCCCCCCCCATTAACAACATATTGTATCCTTCTGTCCCATTTACCTTTTTATGTCCTTCTTGAGTATTGTACTTGAAGATCAAATTTTTTGTTGAGCTCTGGTCTTTTTATCAGGAAAGTTTGGAAGTCTCCTATTTTCTTGAATATCCATCTCCTCCCTTGAAAAATGATACTCATTTTTGCTGGGTAATTGATCATTGGCTGCATTCCAAGCTCCTTTGCCTTATGGAATATCATGTTCCATGCCCTGCGGTCTTTTAACATAGAAGCTGCAAGGTCCTGTGGTTCCATGATATTTAAATTGTTTCTTTCTGGCTGCTTGCAGCACCTTCTCTTTCATCTGGTAATTTTGGAATTTTGCTGTTGTGTTCCTTGGCGTTGTCAATTTGGGATCTCTTTCAGGTGGTGATCAGTGCATTCTTTCTATGGTTATTTTCCCTTCTGGTTTTAGGACTTCCACTCAGTTTTCCTTTATGATTTCCTGAAAGATACTGTCCAGGTGCTTTTTTTCATCATGATTTTCAGGTAGTCCAATAATTTTTAAATTGTCTCTGCTGAATCGATTTTCCAGGTCAGTAGTTTTACCAATGAGGTATTTTACGTTTTCATGTATTTTTTTTTTTTTTTTGCTTCTGTTTGACTGATTCTTGCTCTCTGATAGAGACATTAGTTTCCATTTGTCCAATTCTAGTTTTTAACAGATTGTTTTCCTCTATTAGTTTTTGTCCTTCCTTCTTCAATTGGCCAATTGTGTTTCTTAGGGACTTGTTTTCTTCGGTGTACTTTTTTTTCCAATTGGCCAATTGTATTATTGAAGGACTCTTCTATCTCTCTCATTTGACTATTAAAATCCTTATTGAGCTCTTCTAAGAAGGCTTTTTGGGCTTCAGACCAGTTCATATTCCCTTTTGTTGTTGCAGATGTGGATTTGTTGACAATGTTGTCCTCTTCAGAATTTCTGTCTTGATCTTCACTCTTCTTATAATATGAATCTATGGTATGTTTCTTTTTATTCATGGTGTTTCTTTATTCCCTGGCCTTTAAAGAGATTGAGCTCTCCTGCTGGGGAACAGAGGGCACTGACCCAAGCTTCTTGTGTTGGGAACCTAGGTCTTGGTCACTGGCTTTGTGTGCTGGGGCCTCTTATCTTGGCAGTTGGAGGCTGTAGGTTTCTGGCTGCTTACCTCATGTTGGGCTGGAATCAGCAAGGCTGGAACTTTCAGGCAATTCTAGGTTGCCTGCTTTTCCTTTCCTTTAGCTTTCTTCAGCCCCTTTTAGATGGGTACTGCAGGGTGTTTATCTGCCTGGGGCCACCTGCAGTGTTGTCTCCCTCTTTTCTGCTAATGCACTGGGAGATTCCTTTGTGGTAGAGTGCTGGGGCACCTGTTGGTTTTCTGAGCTGGTTTCCACCAGTTCCCCCCACCCTCACTGAGGCACTCAGAGGTACAGGTGTTGGTGTTTGCCTGCTCTACCACCTGGGCTTCAGGATTCCTTCACAATTGGAGGCTGCAGGGCTCCTACAGCTTACCTGTTGGGCTGGAACCAGCAAGGCCTGGGCTTTAGGAAGCCTTTAGGTTGTTTTCTTTACCTCCTTTCAGATGAATGCTGCAGGGTACTTATCTGCCTGGGGCCCCTTGTAGTTCTGCCTCCCTTTTTTTGCTGAGGCACTGGGAGATCCCCATCTTTCTTCTAGTTCAGCTCTTCCACGTTTTTTTTCTAGGGTGATATTTTCTGGGATTTCAGAGATTAATAGGGGAGAGTGAGAGCAACTACCTTTTCACTGTGCCATCTTGGCTCCCAGAAGCAGAAGTCTATGAAAGACTTTTAATAGTAAGCTGAGTTTGTATCTTAGATACTAAAGAGAGTCCCTGAGGTTTTATTGAATAGGAGACCGAATTGGTCAGATTTATGCATTAGGAATATGATTTAGGCAGCTCTGTGCATGATGGATTGGAAAGGGAGAGCTTGGGGAAATGGGTGCTGAATTAGAATGCTACTAAAATAGTCCAGGCAAGGGGTCATGAGGGATTGAACTATGTAGAGAACTGACTGCTGTTCCCATTCCCCCATTCCCCAAGTTTTTCTATTGTTCTGTTCCTCTTCCCATTACTCTAAATCAATTTGTTGCTTTCTAAATTCACCTTGACAATGAGCAAAAACAGCCCCTTTTGCCCTTACATGGTTATGGATCTAACTATAGCATATTGATGATACTAATAGAGTTCTTCATAGAATGAGGAAAGGGGAAAGGTAAGACATACTGCTTAAATCTTATAGGTGTGTAAGGAACTGAGAAATACTCAGGTGACCTTTCCTAAAAGCAACTCAAAGAAAATGTATTACTGAGCATAGTTCCTGCTTCCAATAGTCATGTCTGATCTTTTCCTTCTGTTCCAGTTTTTCTAAGCATCTTGAGTATGAGATTAAACCAAACAGATGCTGCCTAAGATTTCAATATTTTATCAAGTTATTTATAAAGATGTGCAAAGAATGATTAATTCAATAGGGAAATAGGGTGATCATGTAATTTCCCAAGAAGTATAAAGATAGAGCCTTAGATCTTTGGATAGTTTAGGACACTTTCTCTAGGTAGTACTAATGAGGTATTTAATATTTAGAAACAGCCATTTACTTCTGGTGGATTCAAGTTATATTATTCTGATAGCCAAAAAATTCTTAGGGAAGGAATTAATCATTTCAGAGGAATGATATTGCTTGTTTCTGAATATAAGAACTTTCTCAGATTCTACAACCTTACTATTTCCCTCCCACTCCCTTTGAGGTGTTTGAATACATTGAGGAGGAATTTCCAGATAACTATTTAATGATTTGTTGTTTGGGCAACCTGATACTGAATTTGTATTATCTAATTTTTCACAGACTGTCCTCAAATCAACAAACAGCAGGGAAAAAAGCATTTGAGGAACAAATAATAAAATATTGTTTGGGAATAATTGTCCCCAGTACATATGATTAAGAATCTCTATAGAAAGTCAAAGCACATTCTTGATCATTGGTTTAAGAAACTTGGCATCTCTTTCAGATAATACCACATTTACCAGGGAACTAATCTGCCCTCCCATATGATATGGTCCCTTATTAGAAGCTGAGGTCTTCAAATTCAAATAATAGTCTGCTGCTGAGCATCTTTCTCTACTCCTATTGTTTAATAATACTTTGGCCTTTATAGGCAAGTCCTATACACAGGTACATATAGTACACATATGATGTACTGTAATGGATAGGGCAGTGGACTTGGAGTCAAGAAAATTTAAATTTAAATCCCACCTCAGGCACTTAGCAGACTTGAAAAAAAAATAATAATAGAAGATCAAATACAGGATTAGACCCTATCACTAGTGGTTAGATTTTTATATGTTTTTGAAGAAAGACTGTTTTTGAGAAAATCTTTGACCAAATCAAAAAAAAAGTTCTCATTAGGAAAATTTGGATAATGGCTACACTAGAATAAAGTATAAGACTTTATATTTAGCACAAAGAATTATGATCTAGATGTTTGGGGTCATGTAGCATACACGTTTCAATTTATACATAAGAAAATTGAGACTCATGGAGATTAAGTGACTTGTCTTTAAATCTATGATCCTATATAGCAGTGGGCTCATGCAGTGAGATTTGAGGGGTATTGAAAGGCCATCTTAAAAATAACTTCCAGGGACAGCTAGGTGGCACAATGGATAAGCTCTGGCCTTGGAGTCAGGAGGACCTGAGCTCAAATCTGGCCTCAGAAGTATGACACTTACTAGCTGTGTGACACTAGGCAAGTCACTTAACCATGATCACCTAACCAAAAAAACCCAAAACAAAGTAAACAAAAAAACTTCTTTATCAGTCTTCCATAGCACTATGCTTCAATCCTTCTTGGCCAGAATAATCTTGCCACTAGAATCACTGATTGATCATGTAATAAAGATAAGGAGCACTGCTTATGAGAAACCGTTTAAAGTGTATCACTTTGCCAAGGCAAAAGCAGCAGTCATTCAGGAGGAGAAGGAACCAACAGGTGAAGGAGGGCAAAGCATGGGCAGTAGACCTGGGGGCGACTGAAAACTGATTAAATCACTTTGCCAAGGACCAGCCAAAATACATATTATAAGCTTTCCATATAGGAATACAAATATTTTTTCCATATAGGAATATGAATCCTTTCTATTCATATGATCACCGCCCTTTTTCTAATCCCTCATTACTCTTTGTCTAAAATATTGTACTAATACTATTTGAACTCTATTTCAATGGATTTTGGATATACGATTCATGGCTAAAAATGTAGAAATGGCAAACTCCTGGTGAGAAATAGAATATTCTCATAAAGGATGGTAAGGATATAGTTGCCTAATATCTTGAAAATCTTGTCAAAAGGGATTTAAACTGAAAACAAAGGGAAAGGAAGAAAATTGTCCATATCATACCATCAAATAATATGCCATATAGAGTAAATATAATTTATGTAGGAAAATAATAGTGATAACTAAAAATCTACAAGTGAAAAATAAACCCAATAAAGAAACCAATAAGAAAATCCATGTTGTCTATACATAGATCTACAGAGTTAGCAACAAGATTATTAACTAAAGATTCTAATGTCACTGGGATTTTGTGTGATGAGATACATGGCTAGACTGTGACCTTGCAGCAGCATGCCCTCTTCAAACAAAACAGGAAAAGTAAAATTTTGTTATGATGGTGGTAGTTGTACAGTCTTTGTGATTTCCTCATACTTGTGATTTCCTCAATGTAGAATGCTCCCAGGGAGAATCTTTCCCTAATAATGCAGATCAGCATCTTATTTGTAATTTATAGTTTTAAAAGGTTGCTTAGGGGTATTGGTAGATCAAATCACATGCCCAGGGTCACCCAGTAAATATGAGTCAGTGATGAGTCTAGGTTTTCCTGACTCAGTCCAGTTATCTATTCATGTTTTCCATGCTTATATATTAAGAAAGATGCTAAAACTGAAGACATTGCTGTAATGATAATTTCATCATTCAACTTATGGGGGGACCAAAGAAGGCACCTTCTATTTCATCTCCTGTTCTATTCTATTTTATTCTAGCTGTTTTATTCTATTTTCACCAACAAAGAAGATCTGATTGATGGGATAGAGACAGTGAGAACCTTGAGAGATAGCAATGAGTCCCTCCTAGGCATTGTAGCAGAGAAGAAGAATTGGACACAATATGACTTGTAGAACTGTTACCAACACAGAGTAACTGATGCTCTGACTTTGGAGAAATTTTGTTATAGGAAGGTAAATTTTCCCAGGATTAGAAATTACAAAGGACTTGTATCCATTCTTCCTTTAGGTAGTAGGTATGGGGCAGAGCCTTGTGGTAAGACATAGCCCAGGACATGATGGTAAGACTTAGGGAAGAAATGGAATTCCACTCCAGCTGGGAGACAAATTCAACTCAAGTTTAGGTAAGAGTGAAGTTGAGACACAAGTGACAGCTGCAGTTACCTTCTGTACTCATCACCTCAAATGCCATTTGAGTAGATGAGGAAATGTACGCTCTAAGTGCAAAATTTCAGTGTTAGACCTCTGCTGATGTATATCACAATCATTGTCATTGTTATTATCGTCATCTCTGTCATATATAAACATTGCCATATACAATCTGTTGTAATAATCATTGTTAGCAACAATAATAACTATGCAAATTTATAGAGTGATTTGAAGTTTATTGAAAGTTTGGGGAAAACAAATTTCAAATAATTAAGAAAAATTTTCATGTTGAGGAGATACTAATTGAAAAGTTGAATGGTGCCCAAGCACCCTCAATTTTCCATTTCTCTTAAAACTAGTAAGCCAGAATTTGTAGCAATATTTTAAAAAGGTATTTTATTTGCATGGCTATGTAAAAAGGGAAAAATACAAAAATGTAAAGTGGGAAAGGATGTTGACAGCATTCAAAAAGTTTTCTTTACACTCTAGCTACTTTGGATGCTTTAATCAGCAACTGTCAATCACCTAGTCATGAATAATAGCTCCAGTCATTAAAACAGAATGGGAGGGGTGAGGGTAGGTGTTAGGGTAGAATATCTGCTTTAATTTTAGGTAGTCTATAAGGAAAATGTACTTGAAGCATTTAATTTTCCACCTTATTAGAATATAAAATTGAAAATAAATCATTTACATCCAAATGTATAAATAAATTTTAAGTAGCTTTTCCAATATTGTTAAAAATATTCTGTGATGTAAATATTCAGGTTTTTCATATAATATAACAGATTAAAAGAATATATTAGCATTAGAGATTCAAATATTTTATGAAAAATCAGATTGATTCAGAATGATTGGCAATAATTCTTATCATCCCTCATCCATGAATTTTGGCATATGTTTTACATGCATTAAAACCCCATGTATTGGCAAGGAAGAATTCTAGAATTCTAGAAACCTCACCCAAATGTGATGCCAAGAACCTATTAGCCAAACAAAAATAGCATTGACACAGCATGGGTACTTGACACCATTTCTTACTTTTTATATCATAGTATAGGGTTAAGGAATGTGCCTGTGTTTTCATTGGAATAGGTAACTTCCAGATGAGGAAATTCCTTCTACCAATATAGACTGTCCTCTTTCCTACAATTTATAATCTTGTATAGTAGCTTAGAGCACTATGAGGTTAAGTGACTTTCCTGAGATCACACAGAAAGTTTGTCTCAGAGGCAGAACTTAAAGCCAGGTCTTCTGTACTTCAAAGCCAGCCCTCTACCTACCACATACATCTCAGATTTAGTTTAATTTTACCCAGGATATTGGGTCATCTAATTCCCCACTTACCCTCAAATGATCATCAGGGTGGTAGGTGAGCAACACAGACTATAGACAGCAGGACAAAAGGGCTGAGAATTGAGGGTAGTTTTCAGAAGCACATACTAATGGTGAGTTGAAAGTGCAGAATGAAAGCATCCTGAGGGGAGGTGATGGATTAATATCTCTCCACTTTTTATAGGGACACATTTTGCATATAGTATACGATGTACATAACCAGTTGAACAGTCTGGAATAGCATAATATTCTGGGTCCTTTAGTAGAACAGCAAAGAGCCCAATATACTTCAATTGGTCCCAAGGGTACCACTCTATCACAGTACAGCACCATAACTGAGGTCCATCATGATGACCTTGAGTTATTAAAAACAACAACAACCTTATGTTTAATTCATCATTCTTTTTTTTTCAAAGGCAGTATATATAAAGTGTGCATGTATACATACATATATATGTATATATGTATATATATGTATATTATATATATGGAGAGAGAGAGAGTTATATGTGTGTTTTTATATGTTGTTTTTTATTTACAAAGTATATATAGGGACCCAATAAGTGTTGTTGATCATAATAACTCTGAAAATTTCAACCAAAATAGTTCAAATAAAATTTCACTGATGAAAGAATTAAGTTTCATTTATCTGTTAACATGAAACCAGATGATTAAGTATAATGAAATTCTCCATGGCTTTTTCTATCATTATTCTGATATATATGGTGACCTTTATGATGGATAAATATTGTTAAGACTTTAAAATAAAGTCAGCAATATTTACAACAATTTTATTTCTCTTAAGTTACAGAGTTTTACTTCTCCAGTGATGAGTTAGAAATTTTATTACCACAACATTTTAGAAATGGGTAAAATGGCTTACAGTAATAAATCCAGCTATTTAATACAGCAGAGACAAGACGGCAGAGTAAAAGCAGGGACTTGCTTGAGCAGCCCCTCCAAACCATCCAAATACCTGTAAAAAAATGGCTCTAAATAAATTCTAAAGTAGCAGAACCCACAAAAAGACAGAGTGAAACAAATTTCTAGCCCAAGACAACCTGGATGGTTGATTAGAAAGGTCTATCGCACTAGGCTAACAGAGAAATGCAATTCAGCAAAGGCATGCAGGCAAAACAGGCCTCTGCAAACCTGAAGCAAGCATCAGGGGACTGAATCACAGGCAGCTGTGGTGGTTTCTAGACATCTCAACCCGCAAACACCAAAGACTACTTAAAGTTGACTGTGACTGTGGTGAGAGAGAAGATTGGTCCCAGCCCAAGACCCTGTGCGGCTGCTTCCAGAGCTTCTGGTCCACAGACTGAGGTGAAATCGAGTGGCTTATCAGAGGAGATTGCAGGTATCTCTTTTAAGGTGCTGAGGAAGAATTGTCTTGCTTTGCCTGTGCTTAGATCTGGGTCACAGTTCTGGGTGGTTGTCTTGGGGCAAGGAAGAGCACTGGTGTGGTGGAGCTTGTGGTGGCAGTGAAGAGACAATCCTCCTCACAGTTCCAAGGCAGAAAAGAGTGCTTGTGGTCACTCATAGACCATAACACAGGCCAGCAAAGGAGTAAACACCTCGTCCTTGATCGTACCACTTGGAAGAACTGAAAACTTACGGGTCCCTAGAAGTATCTCTGAAAACAGCTGCACAAAACCCCTGAAGCTTGGGATAGTACATTCTCCACACTGGAAGCAGACCCTACCTTAACAAAGAGTTTAAAACTCAAGTAATTGGCTGGGATCATGAGCAAACTCGGCAAAAAAAGGCAGACCATAGAATCTTTCTTTGGTGACAAAGAAGATCAAAACATTCAACCAGATGAAGACAACAAAGTCAAAGCTCTACATCCAAAGCCTCCAAGAAAAATATAAATTGGTCCCAGGCCATAGAAGAGCTCAAAAAGGATTTGAGAAGCAAGTAAGAGAAGTAGAGGAAAAACTGGGAAGAGAAATGAGATTGATGCAAGAAAATCATGAAAAACTAGTCAACAGCTTGCTAAAGGAGACCCCCCAAAAAAATTACTGAAGAAAATAACACCTTAAAAAATAGCCTAACCCAAATGGCAAAAGAGGTCCAAAAAGTCAATGAGGAGAAGAATGCCTTAAAAAGCAGAATTGGGGAGCAGCTAGGTGGCGCAGTGGATAAAGCATCAGCCCTGAAGTCAGGAGGACCTGAGTTCAAATCTGGCCTCAGACCAAACACTTGACACTTACTAGCTGTGTGACCCTGCACTTAACCCCAATTGCCTAAAAAAAAAAAATAAAATAAAAGCAGAATTGGCCAAATGGAAAAAGAAGTCCAAAATCCCACTGAAGAAAACACTTCCTTAAAAATTAGAATGGAGCAATTGGAAGCTCGTGATTTATGAGAAATCAAGCTGTAAAACAAAACTAAAAGAATAAAAAAATAGAAGACTGTGAAATATCTCATTGCAAAAACAACTGACCTGGAAAATAGATCCAGGAGAAATAATTTTAAAATTATTGGACTATCTGAAAGCCTGATCAAAAAATAACCTAGACATCATCTTTCAAGAAATTATCAGAGAATACTTCCCTGATATTTTAGAGCTAGAGGCAAAATAGAAATTGAAAGAATCCACCAATCTTCTCCTGAAAGAGATCCCCAAAGGAAAACTCTTAGGAATATTGTAGCCAAATTCCAGAGTTCCCAGGTGAAGGCACAAATATTGCAAACAGCCAGAAAGAAATACTTCAAGTATTGTGGAAACACAATCAGGATAACACTGGATAGCAGCCTCTACATTAAGGGACTGGAGGGCTTGGAATATGATATTCCAGAGGGCAAAGGAGATAGGATTACAGCCAAGAATCACCTAACCAGCAAAACTGAGCATAATCTCTCAAAAGAAAAATGGACATTCAGCGAAATAGAGGACTTTCAAGCATGCTTGATGAAAAGACCAGAGCTGAATGGAAATTTGACTTCAAATACCAGATTCAAGAGAAGCATGAAGAGGTAAATAGGAAAGAGAAATCATGAGGGACTTATTAAGGTTGAGCTGTTTACATTCCTACATGGAAAGTTGATATTTGTAACTCATGAGACAATTGTCAGTATTAGGGTAGCTGGAGGGGAAAAAATTATATGTTATAGTTAGATGATAGATAGATAGAGGGCACAAGGTGAGTTGAAGTTGAATGTGTGTATCTAAAGAATAAAATTAAGGTATGAAAGAGGATTATTCTGGGAGAAGGAGAAAGGGAGAGGTAGAATAGGGTAAAGTATCTCACATAAAACAGACAAGAAAAGGCTTTAACAGTGGAGGGGAAGTGGGGGAAGGTGACAGGGAATAAGTGAATCTTATTCAAATTCATAAGATTTGGCTTAAGGAGGGAATAACATACATACTCAATGGGATATGGATAGCTATCTTACCCTACAGGAAAATAGCAGGGAAGGGGATAAGAGAGCAGGGAGATGATAGAGGGGAGGGCAGATTGGGGGATGGAGGGTAATGAGAAACAAACACTTCTGAGGAGGGACAGTGTCAAAGAGAGAATAGAGTGAACAGAGGGTGGGATAGGATGAAGGGAAATATAGTTAATTTTGCATGACCACACAAGTATAACCTATATTAAGTTGCTTGCCTTCTCAATGAGGGTGGTTGGGGAGGGAGGAAAGGAGAAAATTTGGAACCCAAAATTTTAGAAACAAGGGTTAAAAGCTGTTTCACATGCAAATGGAAAATAAGATATACAGGCAATGGGGTATAGACATCTGCCCTGCTGTACAGGACAACAGGAGAGGAAGGGGATAAGAAAAGGGGTGGAGGTAGGTAGAAGGGAGGGTAGATTAGGGGAAGGGGTATTCAGAATGCATGCCATCTTGGGGTAGGAGGAGGGATGAGACAGGGAGAAAGTTTGGAACTCAAAATCTTGTGGATGTGAATGTTGAAAATTAAAAATAAATTAATTAATGAATCTTTAAAAAAAAGTGCTGGACTTAGAGTTTGGGAAACCTGGGTTCAAACCCTGCCTCAGATACTTACTGTGTGACCCTGGTCAAGTCTCATTTCAAAGCCTCATTTTCTCTTCTTTAACATAGTAATAATAATACTTGTGCTAGCTAGCTCATAGGGTTGTTAGTTGGAAAATACTCTGTAAAACTTAAGAGTCTTATCTAAATGTGAGTCATTACTAATACTTTCTTTCATCTTTTTCTTGCCCTCCCATGTCTATCTCTTTGCTTACACACTCTACCAATGCCTGAAGTGGATTTCACTTGTTCTGAACCATCATCCATCCAGAAACACACATGTTAAATATTCTAATATTTTACCACTCTTTAAGAGTCCAAGTCAGATGCCACCTTCTTCATGGGGAATTTCCTGATCTCTTCCCCTTCCTTCCCTGATTTTGTGAATAGCATTTTGGGTGAACATTTCTCTTTCTTCATGTTATGTATTTGGAGCATAAAGAGGGTGTGGCATTCCACGAAGCATGTTTCAGGTTAGGTCTATACCATGACTGCCATGATAAAGGACTTTCCTGAATTGTTGATTCTGTCTATCCACACCCATCCAATGTACTTTAGGGTATTAGAGAGTTGCCTGGGTCATCTAAAACAGATTAAGCATCTTGCCCAGGGTCAACACAGCAAAAATTTGTCAGAAGCTGTAATTAATCCCAGATATTTTTGACACAATCCACAACCCACACAAACTTTCTAGGGATCATTATAGACATCCTTTTTTTTTTCCTTTTAGGGAATTGAGAATCTTAGGGTCTGATTATATACCTTAAATCTCACATTCAATTTTATTACTTAACATTGGATTTTCTATTACTTCCTTAATTGTTTGTCCTTACTTTTTCTATGCATAAGAAACCTGTTAGAGATTTGTGCCCTTCCCACGACTGTTAATTGGCTATACTTGGTGTCAATTTATTTTCTTTATTATGATGAAAGAACTTTCCTTCTCCAGTAATATCCAGGCACATACGCTCTAGCAGCAACATCTGACAAGTTAAAAATAGGTGTTCAGAAGAAAATGGCAAAGCATTGCTTCTAATCACATGCAAATGGCTACAGGAATGCCAGGCTTGATTTCTTACCAATATCAGTGAATATCAGCTAAAGATATTAAGACTGGGTCTACTATACTGCTTTGAAGAATATGGGCTCATAGTTTGATGGAGAACTATGTGTTTAATTCATGTTGTTTTAACCCCTTTGATAGTGAATCAAATTGTACTGACAAAGTAAAGTGAAAATGAATATTTTCTTCCTTCTCTCACATACTGTCAGTCTAATGCAAGGAAAATAATACTGTAGAGTCAGAGGACTTGGGGTCACATCCTGCTTCTGACATTTACTTCATATATGATGTTGAAAAAATCCCTTAACTTCCCTAAGCCTCAATTTCTTTATCTGTAAAATGAGGGGTTTGGACTAGATGGTCTCTGGGGTCAAGTCAAGATAACTAACATTTGAAACTCTTACAGGAATGGAGATATGACAAAAGCAAAAACAAAAGGCAAAAAAAAGGCATAAGCTTATATTCTAATGCTAGAAATAACGTGTAATCAACTATGTAAACTGCGTATGCATATATATACACATACATGCACACATACATATATGTATATACATAAATATATATGTGTATACACACACTATCCAAACTCATGTACAAATCGGAGGTAATCTTAGAGAGAAGACACTAGAATTAATGGAGAATGGGAAAGAATTCCTGAGGAAGATGAGATTTTAACTGAGACTGCAAGGGTACCAGGGATTCCAAGAGACAGAGAAGATCATTACAGGCATGGAGGAAGTAAAAGGCTCACAGATACATAGTATCTCGTGTGAGAAATAGTAAATAAGGACAATATCACTGTATCATAGAGTATGGGGAGGAAATAAGATGAAGGAATATTGGAAAGATAGGAAGAGGCCATGTTATGAAGTCAAATAGAGTTTTGTATATTATTCTTTTTTTTTAATTTTTAGGCAGTTGGGGTTAAGTGACTTGCCCAGGGTCACACAGATAGTAAGTGTCAAGTGTTTGGTCTGAGGCCAGATTTGAACTCAGGTCCTCCTGACTTCAGGGCTGGTGTTTCATCCACTGTACCACCTAGCTGCCCCAGAGTTTTGTATATTATTCTTGAGACAATAGGGAGCCACTTGAGAGTGAATAACAAGGGATAGGGGTCATAAGGAAAAAGGAAAGATGTGAAATAAAATATTCTTATCAGAAAAATGATTTTCAGAGTTCACAAACGTAGAAGTGTAACACTTTTATGTGATGACATGACGAAGTTTATGTCCATCTCTGTGTGTAGCTGAGGTGAAGTGGAGTAGGCTATGGGGCATGAGCAAGTAGATGAACTGGGAAGTAAGGGTTTTTAGGAGAGTATCAATATGTTTCTTAGTGTATCCTAATATGTGGATAGGAGTTGGGAAAGATAAAAAGTTTGTAAGCCAGGCACGCAAGGATCGAGAGTGTCCTTACAGTCAATAGATAATAGGTTTTTGTTGTTGTTCAGCAGTTTCAGTCATGTCTAATTCTTTGTGACCCCATTTGGGATTTTCTTGGCAAAGATATGCAGTGGTTTGAAATCATTTTTACAGATGAGAAACTGAGGCAAGCAGGGTTAAGTGACTTGCCTAGGGTCACATAGCAGTAAGCATCTAAGGCTGGATTTGAACTTATAAAGATTTACTCTTCCTGACTTTAGACCTGATATTCTATCTGCTGCACTACCTGAGCCTTACATAACAGTACCAGAATCTCAATAGGGTTATAACTGTACTTATTCATCTGGAAAAGAGAAAAAATACTTAATGATGGTGGTAGAGGAAGTCTTCCTCTTCCCTTCTAAACATACACACACACACACACACAATTAATGAGTCAAATAGTTTGAATGAAAGTATAAACAGTAGTACTGACTGGAAAGGGTGACGAGATATAGTGTTATCAAAAGGAACTCAATGAGTTCAGGAAGATAGAAGGAGGGAGAGAAGGAAAAAAAATTAAGATGAAAGCAAATTTTCTTAACTAAAAAGACATTCAAGAAAGCATAGTGAAAGTAAGATTGGTAGAACTTTAGGGCATCACATGGAAGAGGATAGGAGTGAGAGAACAGATAATGAGAGGTGACTGAATATAATAACTGGTTTTTCAGAATCGCTGGGTTAGAGAGATTATGAAGTGATGGGAGCATGTTAATCATTGATATATGAGTTTGGGCAGATATCAATGACTAGAGAGAAGACTGTTGAGGGAGAAAAGTGATTAGGCTGAATAGGACACTCCCCCTTGTCATCACAGCAGGAAGGGGCAGGTAAAGGTACAACCCTGGGCACAGGAGTCAGGAGCTGGAAAATGGAGATGGGTGTGGTCTAGGGAATGTTTTATAGAGCATTGGAGAATGCCCAGGAGCAGAGATAAGCTTAAGGTCTGAGACTTAGTTCTGGGGCTGACACAGGGCACCTCTAAGACCCAGTCACTTTCTACACCTATGAACGTTATGCCTTTGACATGAGAAAGATAGTTGTTATTCCATAGTAAGCCCTTGAGATAGTGAAAATTTTATTTTTATGCTTTGATTCCCCAGATACTAACACAATTCTAGGTACATGGTAAGTGCTTAATTTTTGTTGTTGTTGTTGTTGAACTCCATCTTTGAATTGTACAGAGTATAAATATTATCCTTGGTGGTGATTCACTTCTTCCAAGGCAGGTTTTTTTTTTAATCTTGGTGAAAACCTTGTCCTCATTTATACTATCTTTTCTCAAGAATTCAGTTAATTTAAATAGTATCCTTCAATAATAATTAAAAAAATAAAACAACTTTGGAATAGCACAGTTGGAAGTAAGTAGGTTGAGTTAAAATGCCCATCTCTACTAAATTTTCATTTCTTTTTCTTTATGGTTTATCTCCAAGATTACATTAGCTATGGGAATATATAGTATTTAATGACTTTGGGTTTGCGTACTCATATTTGTTATCTATCCCAGTGGAACAATTTCCCTTTATTTTAGGCAAACATATTTGTCAGAAATTATGAGTCAAAATATATTAAATCAATACTAAACCTGTCACTTATACAGAAAGCATATGAAAACAATTTGACTATTTTTCTTTGACTTTCCTTTTTATACCCACCATGTATGAAAGGAAAGTGTCACCTTGAAAACCTGTATACTTGGGGCAAGTTTTCATATTCTAAGTCTGAAGTGTTCTCTTTTTAATGATGACACAAAGTAGAGTGGCTTATGTAGTTAGTTTCTTATGCTTCAGGTCACCTTTAATTAAGTAGTTGAATTTACAATGTCTGCTTTATTTCTAACATCTCACAATATATAGTTTAAAAATGTAGGTTGGTTATATAATCCTTATTTCAAAGCCTAATGTCTCCACAATGAATGTGATAAATTTTTATGTAAGTTCCTTGGATCCCTAGTTAGGGTAAAGTGAAGGGATCTTGAGACTGAGATATTGGTAGTATTACTTGCCTCTGAGCACTGGCTTGAATCTCTTAGCTGAGTATCCCAGTAGTCAGAAGAATTTGCCTTGAGAAAAAAGGTGTGTTCAAAGCAGATCAGGGTAACTGGATTATTCTGTCTCAGAATTATAGACTAACATCCCAGAAACTCAAAACCATGACAATATAAAAATCCACTAAAAAAGTAGGAAAGTTTAATCTTAAGGAGTGAAGCCTTCCTCTATCATGGGAAGGGCTTGTCGTGTAGAGGAGACACTGGAATTGTTTTGCTTGGCCTCAGTGGGATGAACAATGGGTGGGGACATAGTGAGGGAGGATTTTAATCAAAGAAATAGTTCAATAATTAGAACTCTTTACAGATGGGAAGAAATGTCTCAGAAAGAGACACCTATTACTGGAAGTCTTCAAAAATAACCTGGTTGGCTATTTTGCAGAACAAATTCCTGCTCTAGTATGAATTGGATTAGATGAACTCTGAGATCATATTATTGTGATTCAATTATATACATTAGGATCCTACTGTCTGTGTATGTCTGTGTATGTGTATAGAGTCATAGGGTCTTTATGTGGGTCCAAAATGGCAATTTCTAGGGTAGGTACACCTAGATAGCAGTTTATCAAAAAAAATCTAGAGATTTTAGTGCACTTAAAGATTCCTAGTGTGACATAGTTAATCAAGAAAGTTAATGTAATCTTAGGTTGCACGAAGAGAGACATGGAAGCCAGTCTTAAGACTGGATTGGACTTCTGTTTTCTGCCCTGATCTGACTAATTCTGGAGGGAATATCAAGATGAACTCTGTACGTCACATTTTTTAGGGAGGACATCAGTAAGTTACACAGTGTCCAAAAAAGGAGCACTTGGAAAGGTTGAGAAACTTAAGCCTATTTGCAAGTGGAAGAAATAGAAAATGTTCACCTTGGGAAAAGAGGATAGTTAGGAGCAAGAGGCATGAAGACTACCATCAAGTATTTGAAGGTTTATCATATGGAAAAGGGAATAGACTAATTTTATTTGGCCTCAGAAGGCAAAACTGGGGGGCCATGGGTAGAAGATGTGGAAGCAACTTTGATCTTGATATAAAGATAAAAGTTCTTCGTCATTTCTGTTACCACAAATTGAATGGGCTACCTCAGGAAAGAATGGATGCTCCCTTACTGCAGGCCTTGGAGCAAAGATTGTATGTCCAGTTGTCAGGTTTGCTGCAAAAGAATCCTTGTTTAAGTATAGGTTGGAATAAATGGCATCTGAGGTCCTTTCTGACTTCCCTGTTTTAACAGTGCAGGCTATTACAGAAAGTGGAAATATACCGAAGAAGTCAGTTTTCAAACTCAAATTCAAATTATTACATTCAGCCCTATTTAACATAATATTATTAAATTCAGTCCAATGAACTAGCCTGGAAACATATTTTTGGATCCTGACTCAGTTATCCTGTATATTTGTTAAACTGTCCAAATTTTCATTATCTACGAACTTGATAAAGAGGTTCCCAAAGCCTTTATCAAAATCACTGATGAAAATGTTAATCAACACAAGGTCAAGCACAGATTCCCAGATTCCTGGGGCATTACACTCTTAGACAGACTTCCCTCTAAGCTGACACCTAACCATTATTGATTACTCATGGAATCAGCACCAGGTCTTCCCTGTTACTGAGGATCAGATCCATGTTGAAATATTGCTCTTTGTGGTACCTTTTGAAAGATGAAATCATCATTAAGGTAAATCAATAAGTTATTAACTGTTCTGCTTTTGCCAGAGACTCAATCAGATGTCAGGGTGTTTGAAGGCCACCATGATTACTACATCCTCCCCCATGTCAAAATCTGATCTGTTTTCCAAAACCCTCATTTCTTTCTTTTTTAAGTCCAGCTGGTCTGTTATATACACTATAACCATCAATCTTCTCAGATGTTCTATAATCTATATCATACTTCCTCCTCCTGATTCCTGGTTTTCTTCACATATAAATTCCTTAATAAACTCAATGAGTCCTCTCTCCCTTTACTTACCGTTGTATTTTGAATAAGATATTCCTGTCTAGAGCCATATTCCAGCCATGGGATTTGTCCCACTACTTTGCAGTTATAATTGTTAGGTTAAACTTGCCTTCTTACATTAATATCTTGAGTTCATCTTGCTTAATTGCTAAATCTTGGGTATTTGTGAAAAAAAAAACATTTGAGGCCTGGCATTTTACTACTGGCTTTATTCTTTGATATTTTGATATTTTTTGTCTAATAATAATAACAATAACTAGTATTTATATCATGCTTACCACTAATATGCCAAATGTTGTGCTAAGCATTTTATAAATATTATCTCATTTGTTCCCTCATAACAACCTTGAAAGGTAGGTAGTATTATCCCTACTTTCCAGATGAGGAAGCTGAGGTAAACAGGGGTTAAGTGACTTGCCCAAGGTTACACAATTAGTAAGTGTCTGAGACCAGATTTGAACTCAGGCCTTCCTGACTACAGACCCAGAAAACTATCTGCTTCTCTACTTTGCTTTCTGTAGGTAGGGACAAGGCAATATCTGACCCCTATTAACTCATCTGACCCCTATTTGGTGTAGTTAACTTCTGTATGAATCAAGTATTCTTCTTCTTTCATTGTAACTGCTCCATATTGAAATTACCTTTTTGGATATATGTAGACATTTTTCTCACTGGGTTTGTGTTTAGGAAATGCTAATTTATACAACTATAATTTTGTACCAAATATAATTTTGTAAAGATAAATATCTTTTATGAAAATGTGGCTAGAATTCTTGAGACTCCACTTTCTAAAACTGCAATGCGACTTAATAAACTACTAACTTTGGAGATTTCTTTTAAAAAATGAAATAGTTGAAATAATCATTAAATCAGCAAGTATTTATTAAGCAACTACTGTGTAATGAGCATTGTGTTAATAATACAAGTGCAAATAATGAAATAATCCGTATTGAAAATGAACTTAAATTAAAATGGAGGAAACAAATAATAAATATATATATGCATATGGTCTAGATAGGAAAATTTAAAAATGTATATGTATACACACATATGTATCTACATCTGCACACATGCACATATATACATATACATACACACACACACATACATATACATACATATTTAAAGAGTAATTCCATATAAGGCAGTTTGGGGCAGAGGTCATCAGTTGGGATCAATTAAGTCTTCATATCTAAGAAGTTTTAGCTATACATTAAAGGAAGAGAGAGAGATAGCTGAGCTATAGGTAAGGGGGGAATGCATCCTAGGCATGGAGTACAGCCAGGGTAAAGGCACATAGAGGAAAGATGAAGCATTATGAGGGAAGAATAGTTTAGCAACCAATCTGCCTGGATTACTGAATATAGAAAGGAAAGTGATATCAAATAAGGCTGGAAAACTGGTCTGGGGCCAAGTTGTGTTGGACTTGAAAAACTAAGCAAGAATTTATATGATTATGCTAGAGGCAAAATGGGGCTACTAGAGTAAGCTGAGTGGGAGAGTCTCCCAGGCAGATCTTTGGTTAAGGAAAATTACTTGGTAACGATGCATAGAATGGTTTGGATGGTGAGAGACTTCAAACAGGAAAAACAAATAACAGGTTGTTGCAGTTATCTAGGTAAGAAGTGGGAGCACTGAAACTAAGATGCTAGCTATATTGGTGGAAAAAAGAGATTGAATGTGACAGATGTTGTAAAGGTAAAGGCAGCAAGTGTTGTATATATGGAGTGAGAAACCATGAGAAGTTAAAAGTAGTGGACATGTCTGAGATACTTGAAGTATGGTGGTGCCTTTAGCAAAAATAAGGATATTTGAAAGTGGAGAGACTTTTGCAGAGGAAAGAATGAGAATGAGTCAAGTTTTTGACATACTGAGTTTAAGTTGTCTCTATCATATCAGAGAGACAATTTTCAATTTCCAAGAGGCAATTGGGGACATAAGACTGAAAGTCAGGCAAGAGACTCTGGATGGTTACATAGAAACTGAAGACCATCTGCATAGGGAGTTGATGAGGTTATCAGAAAGAGTGTAGAGGAAAATGAGAAGGTTTAGTTTAGAACCTTGAGGTATACCTATAGGTATAGAGTACAATATTAAGGATGAGCTGCAAAGGATGGAGAAGGGAAAGTCAGACAGGTAGGAAAAGAACCAAGGGATAAGGAAGGCATAAATAGACAGAAGGAAAGATTATCTAGGAGGAAAAAAGGTGTTCAACAGTGTCAGATGCAGCACACAGGTCAAGAAGGATTAAGATTAAGAAAAAAAAGACATCATATTTCCAAGGACTACTTTCAGTTGAATGAAGCAAACATAAAAAACAAAATATTAAGATTTAAAAACTTAATTAGAGGCAGAAAGCCTGGAAAACTTTTACAGGGAGTTTGATTGAGAAAAGGAATAGAAATATAGGATGATAGCTTGAATGGATGCTTGGGTCTAATGAAGTTTTCTTTTTTTTAACAATGGAGAAGAGTTGGACATGTTTCAAGGCAATAGGGAAGAAAGCAGTTGGGGATTTGAGAGGCAGGGTGGATGATTGTTGATGTAATATGTTGGAGAAGATGGGAGGGGAAGGGATGTCATGTTCACATATAGAGAGGAATTTGTTTTGGCAAGAAGGACCACCTCTTTGTCACAGACTGAGGGAAAGGGGGAGGAAGTGGGAGATGATGTCAGAAAGTTTTGAGATGAAGAGAAAAAAGGAAGAGATATAGTGCCAAAGGAACGGCCTCATCTTTTTTTTTTATTAAAGTAAGAAGAAAGTTATCATCTGAAATGGGAATTGGGTATGAGGAACTTTAGGAGGTAATAGAAAGTTTGGAATAGCTTCTGTGGGGAATGAGAAAAGGAATCAATTGAGTAAGAATAAAAGCACTATCTTGTTCAAATTCAAAAGGTTAAAAAACACTTTTATCAGTGTGTTAATGTTTCTACCTACACAGATCACAACCCTGTGAAATCTTAGTAAAGGGGTTAATGAGTTGTTGTTTCCAAAAATATTTTTTTCTGGGTGGTGGGCAATCTTCTGGAACTGAACAGCCTTCAGTTTATGGCTGGTCCTCAGATGACAAAAGGTCTGTAATGAGTGGATTAGAAGCATAGGTATGACTAGGCTGAGTTTATACTCCACAAGAAGAATCTTAGAGGACCAGAGTCTCTTCCATAGCACAATGAGGCCTCAGAGGATAAGTTAAACGGGAAATGGTGATGATACAGTCTTAACCAAGGTTAAGCATAGTTTGCTCATCATTCATGTTAGACTCCCTAACTGTAGGTGTACCTTAAAGTTATAAACTAAGCCTTCTAATTTTCCTCTACACTCTTTCTTGGTAACCCCATTAGCTCCCTATGCAGATAGTCTTCAGTCTCTATATAAGCTAACTCTAGGCTGACCTTTAGTGCCATGTCCTCAATTGCCTGTTGGTAATTGGAAATTGTCTCTCTGATATCCCAGAGACAACTTAAACTCAATATGGCTAAAATTCCACCCTTTTTATTCCCCATAAAGTCTCTTCTCTTTCAAATTTCTCTAATTTTGCTGAAGGCACCATGATACCTCCAGTATCTGGGATTCATCCGTTATCCTTCATTGTTTTTCATTCCATGTATCCAAATTTTGCTGCTTTTACCTACTCTGTAAAACCACGCTCACCAATGAATTCCAATACCATAAGATTCTGGCATTTTCCATTACCTTCATTTCACAATATACCTCCTATAAAGTTTATGCTTTTTATATTACTCATAAATGTTAAATTGAACTAGTGTAGCTTAATTTTACATTATAATTCAGCAAATTTGTATCCTTCATTTTTAAAAATAGCCTTCTGTTCTCATTTAAATAGATAGCAGAAAAAATGGTGTAGAGGTATCAATGGAGCTTCCTAGACTCCTTGGAACCACATATTTAAACCCCAACAGGATTAATATCCTTTTATTCTCCCAAGGTAGGTAAACGGATACAAATAGATGTTAAAGTAATACATTAAAAAGAGTAAAGCTTCTTTCAACCCTTTCAACTAAAGATCTCCCCTTTTTTGGGAAGGGGGAGAGTGGACTTAGGAAGAGATAAAGTCTTTGTTAGAATTTTTTTTACTATTGGAACTTTTATATTTTTAACTTTTAAAAATCTTGAGCAGATGAAAATCAAGCTTATACAAAGATCTATTTCTCTATAAGCATACGTTATGTCCAACTGCATGTTTATTACTTTTGACAAAGCCATTTGTCCAGTGAGCTGCCAAACATTAACTCAGGATAAAATTTTTGAGCATATGCAAATCATAGACTCACAGACTGTCAGAAACTAAGGTGACCTCAGATATCATGTATTTCAATTCTTTTGTTTTAATAGTATTTTATTTTTTAAAGCCAGATCTAAACAATTGGAAAAATATCAATTGCTCATGGGTAGACTGAGCCAATATAATAAAAATGACAATTCCACCTAAATTAATTATTCAGTGCCATACCAATCAAACTACCAAAATATTTTATAGAGCTAGAAAAAATAATAACACAATTCATCTGGAAGAAAAAAAGGTCAAGAAACTCAAGGGAATTAATGAAAAAAAAATCAAATGAAGGTGGCCTAGTCATATTATAAAGCAGTAATCATCAAAACTATTTGGTACTGGCTAATAAATAGAGTGGTAGATCAATGGAATAGGTTAGGTGTACAAGACACAGTAGTTAATGACTATAGTAATCTACTAGAAAACTGGAAAAAATTGTGGCAGAAATTAGGCATAGACCACCATCTCACACCATATACCAAGGTAAACTCAAAATGGGTGTATGATTTAGACATAAAGGGTGAGACTATAAACAAATTAGAAGAGCAAGGAATACTTTACCTGTCAGATCTATGGAGAAGGGAAGAATTTATTAACAAAAGGTAGAGAACATTATAAAATGCAAAATGGATAATTTTGATTACATTAAATTAAAAAGCTTTTACACAAACAAAGCCAATGCAACCAAGATTAGAAGGAAAGCAGAAAGCCAGGAAACAATTTTTACAGCCAGTGTCTCTGATAAAGGCTTCATTTCTAAAATATATAGAGAGCTGAATCAAATTTGTAAGAATACAAGTCATTCCCTATGAACAGGAAGTTTTCAGATGAAGAAATTAAAACTATCTATAGTCATATAAAAATGCTCTAAATCACTAATGATTAGGGAAATGCAAATTGAAACAACTCTGAGATACCACCTCACACCTATCAGATTGACTAATATGGCAGAAAAGGAAAATGGTAAATGTTGGAGAAAATGTGGGAAAATTGGAACACTAATGCATTGTTAGTGGAGTTGTGAACTGATCCAACCATTCTGGAGCAGAATTTGGAACTAATCCCAAAGGGCAGCCAAACTGTGCATACCCTTTATCCAGCAATACCACTACTAGATCTGTATCCCAAAGAGATCATAAAAAGGGAAAAGGACCCACATGTATGAAAATATTTTATGGCAGCTTATTTTATGGTGGCCAAGAATTGGAAATTGAGGGGATGCCCATCAATTGGGGAATGGCTGAACAAGATGTGGTATATGAATGTAATGGAATACTATTGTGCTATAAGAAATGATGAACAGGCATATTAGAGAAAAACCTGGAAACACTTACTTGAACTGATGCTGAGTGAAGTGGGCAGAACCAAGAGAACATTGTACACAGTAACAGCAGCATTGTGCAATGATCAACTATGATAGTCTTAGCTCTTCTCAGCAATATGATGATCCAAGGCAATTCCAAAAGACTCATGATGGAAAATGCTAGCCACATCCAGAGAAAGAACTATGGAGTCTGAATGGAGATCTAAGCAATTTTCACTTTTTGTGTGTTTTCCTTTCTTGTGTTTTTTTTCCCTTTTGTTCAGATTCTTCTTTTACAACACGACATACGTGAAAATACATTTAACATGATTGTACATGTATATCTTATATCATATTGCTTACTGTCTTGAGGGTGGCGGGAGAAAAAATTGGAACTCAAAATCTTACAAAAATGAATGTTGAAAAATATCTTTACTTGTAATTAGAAAAAATACTATTAAGTGCAAAAGTAGTATTTTATTTTTTTCCCATTTACATATCAAGGCAATTTTTAGCATTCATTGTTACAAGTTTTGACTTCCAAATTTTTCTCTCTCCCTCTTTCCTCTCCCCCTTCCAAAAATGGTAGGCAATTATGATGTAGGTTATACAGGTTCTATCATGTAAAATGCATTTCCATATTAGTCACAGTTGTGACGAAAAAAAAGATTAAAAAAAAGAACCACAAAAGAATAAAGTAAGCAAAAAAAGTATCCTTTGATGTGCATTCAGAGTCCGTCAGTTCTTTATCTGCATATGGATAGCATTTTCCTTCATAAGTCCTTTGTACTTGTCTTGGATAATTGTGTGGCTAAGAAGAGCTGAGTCACTCATGGTTGATCATCGTACATGTTGCTGATACTGTATAAAATGCTTTCCTGCTTCTCATTTCAGTTTGCTTCAGTTCATTGAAGTCTTTCCAGGTTTTTTTTTAATTTTTCTTAAATCTGCCTGTTCCTCATTTCTTATTGCACAATAGCATTCCATTACATTCATATACCACAGCTTGTTCAACCATTTCCCAAATGATGGACATCCCCTCAATTTCCAATATTTTGCCACCACAAAAAGAGCTGATATAAATATTTTTGTACATGTGGTTCCTTTTCCATTTTTTATGATCTCTTTGGGATACAGATCTAATAGTGGTATTGCTGGATCAAAGGGTATGCACACCTTTGATCCCTTTGCCCTTTGGACATAGTTCCAAATTGCTCTCCAGAATGGTTGGATCAATTCAAAATTCTACCAACAGTACATTAGTATCAATTTTTGAACATCCTCCTCAACATTTATCATTTTCCTTTTTTGTCATATTAGTCAATCTGATATGTGTGAAGTGATACCTCAGAGTTGTTTTAATTTGCATTTCTCTAATTAAAGGTAATTTGGAGCACTTCTTCATATGCCTATAGATAAGTTCAATATCTTCATTTAAAAACTGCCTGTTCATTTCCTTTGACCACTTATCAATTGGGAAATGGCTTGTATTCTTATAAATTTGATTCAATTATCTATAGATTTGAGAAATAAGGCCTTTATTAGAGATAACTTTCTGTAAAAAAAATAGTTTCCCAGATTTCTTTTTTCCTTCTAATATTGGTTGCATTGGTTTTGTTTGTGGAAAAACTTTTTTAATTTGACATAATTAAAATTCTCAATTTTACATTTTGTCATGCTTTCTATCTCTTTTTGGTCATGTACCTGTAACTTACTTACCTTCTCCTTTAAGAATTTGTATATTATACCACTTGTTGCAGATATATTTAGTGTTGATATTACTTCATTGTCTATGATACCTTTTAGTAAGATGTAGTCTCCCTCTTTATCTCTTTTAAGTAGGCCTATTTTTGCTTTTGCTTTGTCTGAGATCAGATTGCTACTCCTGCTTTTTTTTTAACTGTAGCTGAATCATCATAGATTCTGCTCCAGACTCTTACCTTTACTCTGTGTCTCTTTCTGCTCTAAGTGTGTTTCTTTTACATAGTATGTTGTAGGATTCAGATTTTTGATCCACTCTGCTATTCACTTCCATTGTATGGAAGAGTTCATCCCATTCACATTCACAGTTATGATTACTAATAGAGCATTTCCCTCCATCCTATTTTTCCTCCTGTTAGTTCTTTCTCTTCTTTCACCTTTCCCCTCCTAGACAGTGTTTTGCTTCTGGCTACCACCTCCCCCTATCTGCCTCTTCTCCTGTCAGTATAAGTAAAACTGATTCAGGGGTTTTCTACTGGTTCTTTCCTCCTCTGAGCATTATGTATTTACATATATATCCTAGCCTATATTGATGGCAGAAAAGATAGGCACTTCTCAGTTGGAACAGGTTTGAAAAATTCAGGCTTAAAATGTTAGGGCAGTGAGAAACCTTAGGGGATCATCTAGTTTGATGACCTCACTTGTCCTATGAGGGAATGAATTAACAGGGACTCACTTAAGATTACATGATTGATAAGACTAGAATCCAGATAGCTTAATGGAAATGCTTTAGGTTTTTCTTGTACAATGCTAATCTCTCCACTGTTTATTTAATGTCAGAAATAAAAGTCATCATGGTTGGAAAAGGTCATAAATCATTCAAATATTTTTGCATAACCGGACAGATCCAATTTGATCATAAAGCTCTGTGTGGTATTGTTTACTAAAGAATGAAGGCTGTTTAGTGGCAACAGCAGATAAAAGACAAAACAAAAAATATCTTGGAGATTGAAGGGTAAACAGACATGTAGTCTGTAGTTCCTAATTGTTAATTGGTTCTGTTTACATATACTCCCTTAGTAAATAAATCCTTTTGCCTTTCAAAAGTATGTTCAACTTTACCACATCTTTCAAGTCAGACATTCCAGTTTATGAAAATGTTGACATGGCAACAATTCCGATCAGTACACTAAATTTTTATTAAAAAGCTAAATAATTAATCTTATACACAATAAACATGATTTCTCTAATTGTTCTCCCCTGCTGTGTACATTTGCTACATAGATGTAGTAAAAATCCCCTTCCAAATTTGCCATTTTACCATCAAAAGACAAAAACAAAAATAGTATCTCTTTTTTTAAACTTGGTTATGATTTAATATTTTCCTCTTACATTCTTCTTTCAGATACATTTGCAGTAACTGATTTCTTGACATTTTGCTTTTAGAAACAACTCTGTTATTTAGAGCAAGATAGTCTAATTAATGGAAAATGTCATGTCTGGCTGTTTAGAGCAGAGTGATAATGAGGCAAAGACCATCGGGTCAGTTATTCTAACAGTTAACTTGGCTATCTTTTATGGCCACAAAATTCACCTTTACAGTTGGCATCTGTTTACAATATAGTCTCTTTGAAGTAGTTTGGTATATTAGTTCAATACACTGCCTTTACTGGAAAAAAATGGTTTAGTACCCAACATACTAGGAAGAGGTTAGTAGTAATAGTAGTAGTAGTAGTAGTAGTAGTAGTAGTAGTACTAGTAGTAGTTGTGGTGGTGGTGGTGGTGGTAATGGTCGTAGTGGTAGTAGTAGTAGTAATAGAAGCACTAGTACTAGTAGAAGGAGGAGGAAGAGAAAGAGAAGAAGAAGGAGGAAGAAAAGGAAAAGGATAAAAACAAGTAAGATCAGAGGAAGGAGGAGATGGAGGACGGAATCAGGAGAAAGAAAAAGAGAAGAAGAAGGAATATTAGTAGTAGTAGTAATAGTAAGAATGATGAACATGGTGGGTTTGGTGGAGATGGTCGCAATAGTGGCAATGGTAGTAGTAGAGTATGAGTAGTGATGATGATGATAATAATAATTAATAACAATGAATATCTATGCAGGATGTTTTAAGCTTTAGTAGCTTAAAACTACCCTGAAAATTTTGGGACACCCTCTAAAGCACATTAGGGCTTAGAAAGTACCTAAGGAATGGTATCTCATTTGATCCTAAAACAACAGCCGTTGGAAAAATGTGCTTTTATTATCCCCATTTTACAGATGAGGAAATTAAGACAAAGAGAGTTTAAGTGACTCCCCTAGGGTCATATAGCTATTAAATGTCTGAGGCAGGATTTGGTCTGAGATCTTCCTAACTCTGGATTGACTGCTCTATATCTTTGTTTTTTAACAAAGAGCAACTTAATTTTTCTTCTTCCTTCTTGCTCTCATTTTCTGCAATTTAATGTCTCCTTATCACCTCAGAATATGGTCCAGTGAAATAAAAAGGGAGGAAACTACAATTAGTTAATGCTATTTGCTTATACTTTTTGGTCAGATGTTTAGTAGGGGAATACAAGAATTGTTCTACTGTAAGTAGATTTAATGGAAGTTTTAGCATCATCTCTATATTTGAACTATATAATTTCCCTGTGCACTAGATTGATAGCTTGCTAACCCTAGCCAAGCATCGAAAATTATGTCCCAGGCAAAAAAATAAACTAGAATGAAACTTTAAGTAATTCAGAATAACAATAATCATTATATATAAAAGTGGAGACTGACAATATATGTGTTTTTGATAAACAATACCACTTGATATTTATGTGACATTGGGCAATTCATTTCACTGCTCTGGTTCTCAGTTTTCTCAACTACAGATGTAATCTTCTTAGACTTTATCCTCTCTATGTTCTTTTTTCTGTTTGAATTTTATGTTATTCTAAATTGCTAAATTATGGTTATAGAAATATAGAAACACACAGAAATTTCATTTCTGAAATTTGAGAGTTCAGAACATATAGTAAATGCTTCATCAATGTTGGTCAAATCCATGCATTGGATGAAATTATAAATTAGTGCATTTAAAATGAGAATATGAATGCTTTACCCCCAATTTACTGACTTCATGAGGCTCAGATAATGATAATCTGAGAACTCAGGCACCTGATCCCTCACCATGGGTTTGCATATGTGTGTGTTCCAGGGGTTGGGAAGTAGGGGAGGGTCCCTAGGAAATGGGGATCTCAGGATAACTCTTCTGCAGTATATAGCATAATGCTGCTATTCAGAGGTATCTTATATTAGCACAAGAATAATTGTGCAATCGTGTTTGTGATTGTGGGAAGGATAGGGTTGTGTAATTTCCCAAGAGTGTACTCATTCCCATTATGGCCCTCTTCTATGACAGGTATCTGATGGACTCAACTGCATTTAGAAACATGATTTGGCCAATGACCAGAGAAGTCACAGCTTTCGCTGAATGATTCTCCATGGAAACTAAGCATTAAGGGATTCTTAGAGAAGTGCTTGAAGGGGGTGGGGGAATTCTCCCCTTTTTTCTTTTTTCCAGAAGATGCACTGATAAGAACTCTTCATGACACATTGAATAACTGATAACTGAGCGAAATATCATGATGCATCTTGAAAAAAAATAAAGGCATAATTGGAGTTTTTAAAATGAAACAAACGTGATATTTATATATGAATGAGTTCTCATTCTAGTCACATTAGTGCAACTAAACTGACCTATCAATAATTTAAAAGCTGAAGCAGCCTGTAACCCCCTTGTCAATTACAGTGCAAAGGAACAGATTTCAGACTCAAAGAAAATGGCAAAACTGATGTCAGTTTATTCTGAGAAATGGTAAATTTATTTGAAATATATTAGGGATGAACTATCATTTGCATGAAATATTATTTGGAGTTTGCTTTAAATTTTGTAATAGTATTCCTTACCAATCTGCATGTTTTACTACGTTAATACTTTTAGTTCATAAGGATGAGTTTGGTGGCTAATAGTTTACTTTAAAATATATTAAAGGACAAAATAGGAATAACAAATAAACAAATGAGATCAAGATTTTTTTTTTGCTTCCATTGAGTGTTACACGCATTCATTTCTGCTAAATGTCTACCAATTTACAGAGTCTCCATTGATATTTTCCCTGGTAATGTTATATGATAAACATGTTCATTTCTTTCTTTCATTCTTATATGGCCAAGTCTAGGAAAATTGGAGTCACAGAAACATGAATGTCATAAGGTTCAAACTAAAAGTGCTTTACTTGTCCATTTTGAATTCCATCTTCATGTGATTTTTTTATTCGATAATATTTATCAGAAACTCATGGAAGGAAGAAAATCAGTCAATCAATCAGTCAACAACTAACAACATTTATCAAACACCTACTATATCCAAAACACTGTGCTAGGTACTAGGGATAAAAATGAAACAATTCCTGTCCTAAAGGACCTTATGTTCCAACAGAGAGATGTTAAGTGCACATGTAAATATAAACAGAATAAACATGAAAAAGGATACTTGCAAATAAAAACAATGCAGTTAAATGTAAGGCGGTTTACGAGAGGGAGTGCTAGCAGTTGGGGAGATCAGGGAAAGCTTAAAGTGGAAGGTGGTGAATGAACACCATCAAAGAGGAAGAGAGATAATCTATGAGGCAGCAGTGAGGGGAGGAGGCATTAAAGGCATGGAGGATGGCCAATGCAAAAGGAGAGAGAGAAGAGATGGAGAACTATTTATGAGTATTAGAGAAAAAGCCAGATTGACTGTGTCATAGAGTATGGGAGAGGGCATAATATAGAGGTGAAGTATGGGAGACCTGAGGAGAAAGGGCCTGATATAGCTTCCATGGGGAGTGAGATAAGTCAACAAATCATGGAGGAATAAAAGGATTCATTCTTTCACTGAAGGCCCAGTTGAAACTAAATAACATAAATTTATAATGTATTCATTTAGCACCGTTACATGACTTTCTCCAGCTTCATTCAGCAGTCCAGTATTCAAAGGTGGAAGAGAGCATAGAGCTTAATTGGCTAACTGTTGGGGCTAGATTGGAAAGGAAAGACAATGAAGACAGAGTGGAGATAGTGGCCTAATAAAATGCTGAGGGTTGGAGGGATAGGAAATCCCAGTAAAGGAAAAAAAAATATTGGTTTAGGAGGGGTGAAGCATGTTGTAGTTGTTCTGAATCCTTCATTTTTGAAGGAAACCAATGCCATCAAGATGGGTGAGATCTTGACTCTTGTATGAGTTAGATTTAAGTGAGGCAGAGTCTCACAATATTGTCAGCCTCTCTCTTTCAGAGTTATTGAAGTCCAGTGGCAAGACAAAAAAGTCAAGATGACTGATGATAGCCTGGGATGCTGTGGGTGACCTTGGTGTCTTTGATGCCTGAACTCTAAGCTCTCTACAGCACTTGGTGATGCATGGGACAGAAGAAACCATAGGAGGTTGTGGTCAGAAAGAGGAATGTAAGATATTTTAATAAAGGAAGTGGCACATTTGTAGGTAATATGGAGTTTCTGGGGGTGACCACACCTGTGTGTTTCTGAGGTAGGTTGAAAAAATAGGTTATGGTATTTAAGGGACCTGAAGAACTGGAAGGCTACAAAGTTTGAGAGCGATTCAAAATGAATGTTGAAACCCCCTAGCATAATGGCAGGAGTCTAAAAGGAGATAAGTATGAAATACCTCAAAACTATATCTATATCTATATCTATATATATGCATATGTACATATATATCATAGTTAATTATAAAGATCTATAGTGCTTGAATGAAGGATAGCCTTTATTTTTTTTTAAACTGAGTTAGACTAAATGAGTTACAAAATTATAAAACTCCTTTGGATAATAGATAAGATGCTAAGGTTGTGTTTTACCTACCCGCTGTTGCAGACATATACATTTATCTTTCTCTGATCATCTCCTGCCTTCACCTCTAGATAGGCATCCATGCTGTGCTAATCTCTGCTATCTCTACATTAACCTGAAATTAAGATGGGTTACTTACCAGAGCTCATGACGTTGGTATTCTTTTTATTCATCCCTCTCGTGTCTCATAGCCATAGTTATTTTAGCTCAGGGGTGGGGAACCTGTGGCCTCGAGGCCATATGTGGCCCTCTAGTTCCTCAAGTGTGGCCCTTTGACTGAATCCAAACTTCACAGAACAAATTCCCCTGAGGCCACAGATTGTCCATCCCTGTTTCAGCTTCTAGCTTCCTAACATAAAGAAAGAGTGGAATTATGGAAAGAATATTGGATTCGGATTCCATAGGACCTGGCTTCAATTTCCAGTTCCACCACATTCTACCTGTGTGATGTTTGGCAAGTCACTGAACTTCTCGAGGTCGCAATTTCTTCATCTATTTCTTCATTCCCTATTTCTATTTACGGCAGCACCATTCTTCCCATCTCTCAGTTTTAATCTCAGAACAATCCTAGACTCCTCACTATCCCTCATCCTGCATATCCAATTTAAATAGATTGTTAGTTTCAGCAACTTTGCACCCCAATCTCCCTTTATTCTGGAGTTCCTTCTTTTTATAATTTCTCCTTCTTCCCAATCCTTAATTCAAACCCAGCATTATCCTTGACTTCACTCTCCCACATCCCCAACATCCCATCAATCACCAGAAACAGCAACAGGTATTGCTGTTTCTACCTTCTCAACATCTCTCATATTCAATCCCTTCTATATAATTTCTACAATTCCTAATTGGCCTGCCTTCCTCGTTATCTCTCATAATTCCCATCTATAAACTGCTACCAAATAATTTTCCTTAAGTGAAGACCTGTGTATTTGATTTTATTGTTCAATCACTTCTAGTGGCTTCCTACTCCCTCTAGGATAAGATGTTGCACCTTGGTTTAGTTTTTAGTACCTGCTATAGTCTTGACCCACAACCTATCTTTCATGTCTTATTGGACTCCACTATACATCCAAACTAGCTTTCACTCTATTTTTCACACATATCACTCCTTCTCTTGTTTCCACAACTTTGCACTAGCTATTTCCCTGGATGAACTGTATCCTTTCCTTCTCTTCACTTCTTGGAGTCCTTCTCTTCCTTTAGGATTCAGCTCAAGGATCATCTTACACGACAGCCTTCCTGATCTGTCCTCCAATTACTAGTGACATCCCTTCCAAGCTGCTTTATATTTAACCACTTTATATATGTTTGTATGTCTTCACTTTATGTTATATGTACTTACATATACAAACATATGTATATGTATATGTGCATAATTGTCATTTTGATTGTGAACAGTGATTGCTTCATTCTTTGTACTTGTATCTCCAGTGCCTAGCACGTGCTTGGTACGTAGTAGCTTGGTACATTTGATATTAAAAACAACCCTGTAAAGTGGGCATTATTGTCATTACCACTTTATAGATGAGATAATTGTGTCTGAGAGAGATTGATGACTTCCCCAGGTCCTCACACAGCTGGTAAGTATCTGAAGCAGGATTTAACCTCATGTCTTCCTGACTCCACAGCCAATATTCTATCCAACCTGAAATCAGCCTCTCTGCCAGCATAGAAATGAACTCAACAGCTGTACCACATTGCCTTGGAAGGGAACCTGAAAGCTGTGTCAGAGCATGGGTCTCAATACTTGATTACACTCTTTAAATAAACACTACAGATGACCTCTTGTATAGATGAATTAGAAGGCTACCTGTGTAGCTTAATTTCAGGAGCCCTTGGAAGAACCTGTTATGTACAAAAATAGCCTCCTCATCTGCTTATGTTTTTATTGCAATCACTTAAAGAGGGAACACATTATTTCATTCTAAACTAGCAATGATTTAAAATGTCACTGAGATTTATATGTATCCTCACCATAGAGAGAGAGGTATATTATCTTATCCATGATGACGCTTTCTGTAATACTGCAGATTGTACCTGCTGTGGAATTTTCATCCATGTTACTCCATAAATCTTCCATAGAGGATCCACTTAATGAAATCTAGATTTTTCTATAGTATCTTCAACATTATAAAGGCACCAACATAGTCCTCAGGTTATATATTGTCTCTCATTCTAGACATGATAGACCCATGTTCTTTCTCACATTTGCTCTTGATGATATTTTTATGGTACTTGCTATGTAGTAATTTTTGGTAATGCCAGCCAGTCCACAAACATTTATTAATCACCATGTGCCAGGCACTGTGCTATATAATATGAAAGGAATGTAGTCATTTGGTTGTTTGGGGAACCCATTTCAGTACTATTACTACAGTGACTTGCATAGCTAATAAGAGTCAGAACGGGGTTTCAAAGGAATCTGCCCATAGTTCCGCTTGGCTCCTTTGTACTTTTACAAAGGATATTCCCTAAATGATTTGCAGTAAAACCATGCTGACTACCACTGGAATGACAAGAGTTCAAGAGAAATAACAGACAATAACTAAAATAACAGAGTTAATTTTTTTTTTAATTAAGGAGGACCTTAATTAAAATCCAGCCTCAGAGACTTACTGGTTGAATGACTCTGGCCAAGTTACTTCTGTTTGTTACAGTATCCTGAACTGTAAAATGGGCATAATAATAGCACCTACCTTGAAGAGTTCTGAGGATCAAATGAAATAATAATTTGTAAAGTGCTTAGCATAGGACTGGAACATACTATGTATTATAGAAATATTAGTTATCTAGACAGGTAGGTAGATAGTAGTAGTTGTTGTAGTAGTAGTAGTAGCAGTAGCAGCAGCAGCAGTAGTAGTAGTAGTAGTTGTAGTAGTAGTAGTAGTAGTAGTAGTAGTAGTAGTAGTAGTGTAGTAGTAGTAGCAGCTGCAGCAGCAATAATAGTAGGGAGAAGAGGAAGAGGATAATGGGAAGAAGTGGAGGAAGAGGAATATTTTACAAGTCTTTCACCCAGGATCTCCACATTTTTATCTATTATAAATCTTCATTCTTTCTGAAATAAAAAAAAAACTAAATAAGACAATAATTTAAGGATAAGCTTGCAAGATCAACTTCCTTGGTTTTCTTGGGTTAGAACAAATGGCCACTTAGATTCCTCATAACTCTGATATTTTGTGAATTGAACCTTGTTACTTATTAAGTACCTGAAGATTTTTCACTCTGAATCATCTCACCTCCCTCTACATGTCCGTCTGTATAAGTATAAACCTTGCCATTTCCTAAGAATACTAAATTCTTTATATTGGTAGGTGAACTTAACTTGAACCTCATGTTGGGTAGTGCTGCCTTCAATCCCATCTCCCTACACTTCAAATGAACCATCTCAAGAGATTGCTCCTTTTCGCATTTAATAAGGCTCAAGAAACACCTGGTACTGACAATTCTGTGGCTGAGCTCTTATTCCCGAGTTATACCTTCTTCATTTTACAGCAAAATATATCTAACTAGAGGATTCTAGGATTGACTTTCAATCACTTCATACAGTACACCTATTCAATCCAGTCGGTGACATATGAACCTTTTTAATAGACAAAGTATAAAAATAAGTGAAACACTAATAGACTGGTAAAGACTTACTCTTCCTATAATAGGAGATGTTTCTTTCCTACACAGTAGTTTAAGAATTCATATGAACAGGGCATTTAAAGCTCTCTTCCTCAAATAACCATCTGAATAAATATGGCAGCCTAGCTATGCTGAGCACAGCTTTTGCTGCAGTAGTTTAATGGATACTGTTCTGAGTGCTTATCCACAATATCACCCGGTAATATAAATCTTTGTATTTGAACTTTTCTTTCTAATGGTTGATTATACAGTTTTTTTTCCATCTTTTTTCCAAATGAAATGTGAAATATATAAAAATTAAGAAAACTAATATGGGATAGTATACAATATAGTGGGATAAAATGGTTTCACAGATAATGATTCTATCCTGCCAATTTTTCCTTTCACCATCCAAAAAAGTTAATTTTTTTTCCTCATATGCCTTAAAGAACATTACTTTCCTTCAAATGTCTAGGAAATGGATTGTGAGATATTTGTAACTAATAGAGTAAGAACTATAATACATTTAAGAAGTTTTATAGTTATAAAATTTCGGTTAGGATTTTATTCACTATATCACACTATTCTCATGTAAAGTATTATGTTGGTTATCTTATTTGATCATCACAACTGCCTCCGTAAATTGACACAAGTCCCTTATGATTTATGGGACTCACTTTCCAAATCTGTAAAATGACGGGTTTGAACTAGATGACATATTAGGTCTCTTCCAGGGCTAAACCTATGATCTTATGAGCCACCTTATGTGATAACTTAAAAATTATCAAATATGCGGGGCAGCTAGCTGGCGCAGTGGAGAGAGCACTGGCCCTGGATTCAGGAGGACCTGAGTTCAAATCTGGCCAGAGACACATAACACTTACTAGCTGTGTGACCCTGGGCAAGTCACTTAACCCCATTGCCTAAAATGACAACAACAACAAAAAAGAATTATCAATATGGGGGCAGCTAGGTAGTACGGTGGATAGAGCACCAGCCCTGGATTTAGGAGGACCTGAGTTCAAATCTGGCTTCAGACATATAATACTTACTAGCTGTGTGACCCTGGGCAAGTCACTTAGCCCCATTGCCTAAAAAACAAACACACAAAAAAGAATTATCAAATACCTTCTTTTATATATGAAGAAACTAAGGCTTATTAAAGCCAAATGAATTATCCAAGTTTCCAAAGTGGCAGAGCTCCAACCTGTGCTACCATGCACCAATATGTCTTAGCTATTCAAAGAACTCTTCTGAATCTAAACATGAATCATTATGCTTGAACTGAGCTTTATTCGTGAGAAATTTATGAAAAAAATACGTATAGGTAGATAGATATATATTTCTAGTAGAAAACAATTGAACTCTAATACAATTAAAAGCAATTCAATTAATAAATATTTCTTTAACTGTTTACTGTATACAGAACAAAGTGTTAGTCGCCAAGCTATAGTGTAGAGTAAAACAATGAGCTTACAGTTCAGTGGGGAGATGAGACATGGGCATAACTACAATATGATGCAAATATAACATGATAAGAGCACACGAATGGTGCTAAGTACTAAGAATCATTACAGTATGCAGATATTATTTCTAACAGCCTGCAGCAATGGTTTCATTGAAGGAATAACATTTTATGATTAAGGAAGCAAATCTGAACTTAGTCTTCCAAGAGTTATCCTTTGAATATTATAAGCAAGATTCTCCCAATGATCAAAGCCTTAAAGAATGTGTCCCCCACCTTCAATTCAATTCAGTCCAGGAATTAATTTAATGATGAAAGACTAGATTTCAATATGTCAAATATGCCACAGGACTGATTCTATAGATGCCACACAGTAGTAGCTACAATACAGTTACTGGTAGATGAAGGAAAATGAAAGATAAGGATTAAAATGTTTTGATTTTGCTTGTGTATTATCACATTACAACCTAAATAAATCAAGAAACAACTCCAGCCTTGTTTCTTAAACAACTTTCCCAAATGCTACTGCTATTAAATCAGTAACATATTCCCTGTGATATTGTGGATAAGTCCCTGTAGGGCTGTTGAAGTGGTCATACTGTTGATGATGATGATGATGATGATGATGATGATGATGATACAATGATAACATATGTACAGCCCTTTAATGTTTGCAAAGCACTGCAGGTATGCTATATCATTTAATCCTCACAATAACCCTGTGGTTATTAGATAAAGAATCTGAGCCTGAGGAAGATTGTGAGTTGCTCAGATTACTCAGCTAAGTTAGAATACAAAGTAGGATTTGGACATCTGCCTATGCGATGTTAAAGTTCAATACTCTACCACTGTAGCACTTGGAAGAGTAGCAGCAGCAAGAGCAGGAGCAGCAGTGGTGTAGTAGTAGCAGTAGCAGTGTGGTGGTAGTGGTGGTGGTAGTTGTAACAATAACAATAAGAATAATAACTACATTAAAGCCCAACTTATTTTTCATATCATGAAGGGGTAGGAAAAAAGAATAAAAGCCAGAGTGAGGAATGATAGGGGTGTGTGTGTGTGTGTGTGTGTGTGTGTGTGTGTGTGTGTGTGCACATCTTTCCTGAACCTTCTATAGCAGCTGTAAGAGCCCTGTAGGAATCCTAAAATGCCTGCCAATGGGGGCCTAGTGATATCATTGATATTGTTAGAACCCCAGGAGTACAATGAAAATGATATTATTAATCTGGAAATGGATTGGTGGCATAGGGTTGCAGGTGGGTCCTGCTTAGAATCATAATAATTGGCGGAACATGGAGGAAAGTGAAGCCAGTGGCTATCCTTAGTGTTCTAGGACTATAAGAAGGCAAGTTATATTGGTGTAAGTCAGAAATTATAATACCTCCCCTCCTATAATTGCTCTCATACAGCTGAACCAGCTACTTATAGAAGTCAAATTGTATGTATGCATTAAATGGACTATAGATAGAAAGGCTTTAATTAAATGCCATTACTACATCATAACAAAATTTGAAATAGGTCTTACCACTTATAGGCAAGGACTTCATACAGCTTTTTGTCAATGATAGCAGCAGTTCCAAGTTATACAACACCACATGCTGATTAATGTGAGGGAATTATAAGAAATAGCTTCACTCTTAAACCCAGGCGAAATGAAAGGAGTAGAAATTGAGGACTTACTTAAATCTGAAGAATCTGAAGGCTTTGAAAATTACACTTAACACCAGTCTCCAGAAGTGCAATTTAATAATGAAATGGAAAGCAAAAATAGTGTTTATTTCTCAAAGGTTTTGAAAAGGATATGGACATATTTATAATGAGATTTTAGAATTTAATTCAAGAGTGCAACTAAAAGACAAGCTATTCCAAAAGAAGATCATTGTAAAATTCTGGTATCTGTTGTAATAAGTAAATATATTCTTCCACACTATTTGAGAGAAAGTGGGGAAAAAATTTCAAGACCTGCACACAAAAATATAGAGTTGATGTGGTCATGGAACCCATAGGCAGGGCTATCTAGGAATACTAGGAAGATGAAAGAAAAATGTCAAATATCACAATGGCATAAGTAGCTTGATAAACAATTTGGAGATCTGTGGAAAAATATTGGAAGATTAAAATAATGCCTAAACCAAATGCACAGTAGAAACCTCTAATTATATCACTCGATTAAAGGCAATTTAAAAGATATATTCTGGAATCAATTCCAGAAAACCAAATTATATGCACACATATGTATGTATATGTGTGTATACATAAATACATAATAAATTTATGTGTATTCACACATACATATATATACACACCAATAGATGATAGATAATTATATATATACATACATACCTTAATTAACAATTGCAGAAAAAGCCAAAAAGTTAATGCAATACGGGTTGCCAAAGAAATGTAAAAAACACAGAAACACTATAAATGCAATTATATTTTAGATGCCTGAGAAGAAAGAAATTGAAAGAGCCAGAAAGAAGAAGGAGAAGGAAGAAAAAGAGGAGAAGAGAAAAGTTCTAGTCAAAAGAAGTCTTCAGTTGTTCAGTCATGTCTGACCGTGACCTCATTTGAGATTTTCTTGGGAAAAATACTGGAGTAGTTTGCCATTTCCATCTCCAGCTCATTTTACAGATGAGGAATCTGAGGCAAACAAGGTTAAGTGACTTGCCCAGAGTCACACACTTAGGAAGTATCTGGGGGCAGATTTGAACTCATGAAGATTAGTCTTTTTTACTCCAGGCCCAGCACTCTATCCATTGTACCAACTAGTTGCCTATCACAGCAAAAGAAGAATCCCTTTCTTCAGATAAGTACAGAGCAGTAGTTATGGCAAAGGAGATAATTGTAAGTAACCAGGGAAAGACTTTCAAATGGAAAGGAAAGGAAAATTGAATAACACAAGATTATTCTGCAAACACTAGAAACTGTACGAAGGAATAGGATAACATATTTTGAAATGCAAAGTGGCCCATGATACAAATCAAAATTACATACCTCACAAACCTTAGTCTAATGATTAATTAAAAATGCTAGACATTTAAAGAGAGGATTTCTTGCAATCAGAAAAACAATAAAATATATAAAGAAATTTTCATATATATAAATTTACTTATTTTCAGTTTTCAATATTTACTTCCACAAGATTTTGAGTTTCAAATTGTCACCCATCTCACCCCTCCCCCCCACCCCAAGATGGCATGCATTCTGAATATCGTCTCCCCTAGTCTGTCCTCTCTTCTATCTCTTCCCCCCTTCTCTTATCCCTTCCCCTTCTATTTTCCTGTAGGGCAGGACAGACTTCTGTACCCCATTTCCTGTATTTCTTATTTCCCAGTAGCATGTGAAAACATTTTTATTAAACATATGTTTTTAAAACTTAAGGTTTCAAATCTTCTCCCTTCCTGCCTCCCCACTCACCCTCATTGAAAAGGCAAGCAACTCAATATAGCTTATACATGTGCAGTTATGCAAAACACTTCCATAGTAGACATGTGAAAAACTAACTCTATTTCCCTTAATCCTATCCTGCCCTCCCATTTATTCAATTCTTTCTTTTGACCCTGTCCCTCCTCAGAAGTATTTGCTTCTGATTACTCCCTTTCCCAATCTGCCCTCCTCTCTGTCATCCCCTGCTCTCTTGTCCCCTCCTCCCCCTATTTTCCCATAGGGTAAGACAGATTTCCTTGAGCAATTGAATGTGTATGTTATTCCCTCTTTAAGCCAAATCCTATGAGAATAAGATTCACTCATTCCCTCTCATCTTCCTATTTCCCCTCCACTGTAAGAGCATTTTCTTTTCTATATTTTTTTTTGTGTGAGATAATTTACCCCATTCTACCTCTCCCTTTCTTCTTCTCTGAGTATAATCCTCTCTTATCCCTTAATTTTATTCTCCAGATATGACCCCTTAATCTTCAACTCACCCTGTGCCATCTCTCTCTCTCTCTCTCTCTCTCTCTCTCTCTGTACCTATACATACATATAATTTTTTTCCTCCAACTACCCTAATGCTAACACAGGTCTCATGAGTTATAAATATCATCTTTCCATGCAGGAATATAAACAGTTCAACCTTAATAAATCTCTTATGATTTCTCTTTTCTGTTTACCTCTTCATGTTCCACTTGAGTCTTGTATTTGAAAGTTAAATTTTCTATTCAGTTCTGGTCTTTTCATCAAGAATGCTTGAAAGTCCTCTATTTCAGTGAATGACCATTTTTTTCTCTGAAGGATTATACTCAGTTTTGCTGGGGAGGTGATTCTTGGTTGTAATCCTATCTCCTTTGCCCTCCAGAATATTATATTCCATGCCCTGTGGTCCTTTAATGTAGAAGCTGCTAAATCTTGTGTTATCCTGATTGTGTTTCCACAGTACTTGAATTGTTTCTTTCTGGCAGCTTGTAATATTTTCTCCTTGACCTGGGAACTCTGGAATTTGGCTATAATATTCCTAGGAGTTTTCCTTTGGGGATCTCTTTCAGGAGGAGATCAGTGGATTCTTTCAATTTCTATTTTGCCCTCTGGTTCTACTATATCAGGGCAGTTTTCCTTGATAATTTCTTGAAAGATGATGTCTAGGCTCTTTTTTTGATCATGGCTTTCAGATAGTCCAATAATTTTTAAATTCTCTCTTGGATCTATTTTCCAGTTCAGTTGTTTTTCCAATGAGATATTTCACATTGTTTTCTAATTTTTTATTCTTTTGGATTTGTTTTACAGTGTCTTGATTTCTCATAAAGTCACTGTCTTCCAATTGCTCTATTCTAATTTTTAAGGAAGTATTTTCTTCAGTAATCTTTTGGACTTCCTTTTCCATTTGGCCAATTTTGCTTTTTAGGTCAGTCTTCTCCTCATTGGCTTTTTGGACATCTTTTGCCATTTGGGTTAGGCTATTTTTTAAGGTGTTATTTTCTTCAGTATATTTTTGGGTCTCCTTTAGCAAGCTGTTGACTTGTTTTTCATGATTTTTTTGTATCACTCTCATTTCTCTTCCCAGTTTTTCTCTACTTCTCTTACTTGCTTTTTTGAGCTCTACCAAGGCCTGGGACTGATTCATATTTTTCTTGGAGGCTTTGGATGGAGGAGCTCTGACTTTATTGTCTGCTTCTTGTTGTATATTTTGATCTTCTTTGTCACCAAAATGAGATAATATAGTCTGACTTTTTTGTGCTGCTTGCTCATGATCCCAGACAATTACTTGAGTTTTAAACTCTTTGTTAAGGTAAGAGTCTGCTTCCAATGTGGATAATGTACTGTCCCAAGCTTCAGAGGTTTATATAGCTGTTTTCAGAGATACTTGTTTACATAGCTGTTTTCAGAGATACTTTCAGTTCTTGCAAGGTGGTATGATAAGGGGTGAGGTGTTTACTCCTTTCCTGGCCTGTGCTGTGGTGTATTAGTGACCACAAGCACTCCTTTCTGTCCTGGAACTGTGAGGAAGGTTTCCTGTCCACAGCCACTACAAGCTCCACCGTGCCAGGCTCCTCCTCACCCCAGGACCCACGTCTAGAACTGTGACCCAGATCCAAGCATGGGCAAAGCAAGAGATTCCTGCCTCAGCACCAGCAGAGAGATCCCTGCAATCCCTCTCTGATCAGCCACTAATTCCCCTCAGTCTGTGGGCCAGAAGCTCGGAAGCCGCTGCCCACCCCAGTGCCCTGTTCTTGGGGAACTGGATCTGAGACCCTGCCTTCCTCTCTCCACACCACAGAAACAGACTTTTCCCACTGACCTTCTAAGTTGTCTTTAGCATTTGTGGATTGAGGAGTCTGGAAACTGCCACATCTGCCCTAGATTCAATCCTCTGAGGCCTGCTCCAGGTTTGCTATAGCCTGCGCGCCCACGCCACCTTGCGCTCAGCTCCCAATCCAGCAAGATATACCTTTCTGATCAATTATCCAGGTTGTCTTGGGCTGGAGATTTGTTTCACTCTGTCTTTTTGTGGGTTCTGCTGCCTTAGAATTTGTTTAAAGACATTTTTATAGGTATTTGGAGGGGTTTGGGGGAGAGCTCAAGAAAGTTGCTGCTTTCACTCCTCCATCTTCTAAAGAGAATTTTCAATTTGGAAATGCTCCAAATTACCAAAAGAAACAAAAACACCTGATCAAATAAATTATCTATAAGGATAATTTTTAAAAACTTAAAAATAGAGGGACATTATAACTTTTTTTTAAAATAAGCTAGAAAAAAAATAAGAAAAGATTATTTAAAGATATAGGAGAAATCATGTGAAGAAGCAGGCTTAAAATACAAGAGACTAAAACAGTAACTTTCCTACAGTTAAATCACTAGATTTTGTAGGCCAGAACTGAAGGATAGGAAGGTGCATAAATGGGAAGAGGAGAAGTGGAAGATAGAAGGGGATGTATGATATACCCTCATCAAGTCCGGGAATGAACAAAAGGGGGAAAATAACTTTTTATTTCTCATCAAGAAAGGATACAAGAGAATGACATAGGGTGCAAATAAAACAATTGAAATAGTGGGAATGAAAGATGGAAGTCTCAATCCAATTGGTGGAGAAGGGTCCCACTAAACATCCCGCCTATGTAAGAAGAGAGATATATGTGTAACAGAAGATAGAAACCTTAAAACAGGTCTTGTAGGGGAGTTGGTACACATGGAAACTGCTTCCTCTACAATGATTGGGATTCTGTGAATGACGTCCTGACTCAGGAGAAGGTAAACTAGAATGGTTGGGTTAACTGACTCCCTTGTAAGTGGAGTGCCAAGGGTCTAGAGAAACAATTCATGGCAAATAAGAAGAACAATGATCATGGTAAGAACAGTGTGATAAATTGCACCACACAATTAGGAAGCTACAGTTAGGAAGTAATTTCTGCCAGTGGAGAATGCTTCCATCCTCACTACTTCCCTTTTGAATTGATATACCTGGAAGTCATGTGCCTTACTTCTAAGATTAAGGCACAAAAAAGAAAAAAAAAAGATTAAGGGGCAAGACCTACAAAAGCAATGATAGATTTAGAAGAGGAAGTCCAAATAATACTTTAAAAGATTTAATTTTGTGAGGATGACAAAGAGACAAAGAGAAGGAATAAGCAAATAAATGGACCATGAATCAAAGAATAAAATTCAAATAGACCAAAAGGAAAAAAAAAGAATTAAGAAAGAGAATAATGTAGAGAAATGCATCTTGAAAAGAAGGCACAAAAAATAAAAAGAAACTAATGAATAAAACAAGTTGGAAGGGAGAGAGAAAGTAGAATTTCAGAGGAACCACTTAAATAAAAAGGGAAAAGAAAGGGAGAATTAGATAACTAAAAAAAGAAACATAAACACATTAGTGCATTTTAAGAACCATATAAGGAATTGTGACTAGCAAAATGAAGGGGTTGAGGGAGGGAAAGTATCTGTGGGAATAGTAAATTAAGTAAAAAACCCCACAGTGACAAAGTACTGATTTAAAAGCAGAATAAGAATGAAAAGAAAATCCTTATAATGAAAATACTAGTGATATAAATGAGGAATGCATAAAACAAACTCCTATAATGTTAAATTTGAATCAAATAAATAATAATATAAATTGACAGATTGAATAAAGGAAACAAAAACCCACAATATCTTTCTTATTAGAAAAAAATTAAAAAAAATATGCATGGAATAAACATGATGGCCTGGAATAAAATTTGTTATGCTTCCAGTGATTTTTTTTTTAAATTCAGGAATTGAAGTTATGTTGCTATGTTAACTTCTAGGTAGCTAGATTATGTAGTAAATAGAGTTCCAGGGCTACAGTCTGGAAGATCTGAGTTCAAATTTACCCTCAGGCATTTCCTAACTGTGTGATCTTGAGCAATTCATTTAACCTGTTTACCTCAGCTTCCTCATTTGTAAAAAAAATAGCACCTACCTCCTAGGGTTGTTGAACATCAAATGAAATAATAATTGTATATTATTTTACAGTGTCTGACACATAGTAAGTGCTAAATAAATATTGGCTACTTTAATGCTATTAGACAAAGCAAAAATAATAATTCATGAAAAAGGAAAAACAATGAAATTCCATGAAGATTAAAGGAACTATAGACAATGAGCTAATACTAACCATACTTGCTCCAACTGCCACAGCTCCTAAATTCAAAAAGGAAATTGAATTGAATTGGAAATACATATAGATTGTAACATCATCATCATCATGAGATTTCAATATTGTATAAATATAAACAAAAATAAATAAAATGGAAAATATAGAATTAACCAAATTGCTGCTTAAATTAAAGTAAAGAGATATGTTGAATTTTCTGGATGGATCCCCCCAAAAATCTATTATTCTCTTTAACATATGATTTTTTTTTTTTACAAATCAATGTAAAAAGTTAGATATATCATTAGCTTCATTTGCAGACAGATGCTCCTGAGTCACCTAAGTGACATAGTAGATAGAGTGCTGGACTTAGAATTCAGGAAGACCTTAGTTCAAATGCAGTCTCAGATACTAGCTGTGGGACCCTGGCAAGTCACTTAACCTCCCTCTGCCTCAGTTTTTTCATCCATAAAATTATATTAATAATAACATCTATCTTCCAAGGTTGTTATGAGAATCTAAAATGAGATAATGTTTGTAAAGTGCTTAGCACAGTGATTGGGGCATATTAGATGCTATATAAAGGCCAAGCAGTAGTAGTAGTAGTAGTAGTAGTAGTAGTAGTAGTAGTAGTAGTAATAGTAGTAGTGATTATAATACTATAAATTAGTAATAAATTCACAGAGTACACAATCTAAATTGAGACTTGATAATAGAATCCTAAATAACAAGTGAGTCACAAATCATTGAAATGATTGATAATTACATGAAAGTCTAAAGATGAGACAATGGGCTAAAATTTCTGGTATGCATCTAAAGAAGTCTTCAAGAAAAGAATTAAATCCTTAAAACCTAAATTAACAAGCAGGAAGTGAAAGGTTTAATAAAATGAACATACATTTAAAGAGTAGAAATCTAACACATCCAGAATCACCACAGAAGAAATGTTGAATATTAGAGGAATAATAAATTGGAAAGCAAAAAGACTTAGAACTGCTAAAATAAATCTTTAGCCATACTTAAAAAGTGCAGGAAATCATATCACAAATTCAAAAAAAATTATGTGAAATTACAACACAATTCAAATGAATAAAAAGAATCATCAGAATTTACTCTGTGTGTGTGTGTGTACATATACATATATATGTATGTCAGCAAAACTGAGAAAAAAAGAGGATTTTCTTCAAAAATATAAAATTCCTGTACTAACAGAACATCCAAATCTTTATGATTTTATAACACACTATCAAACTTTTAAAGAACAATTTATACTGAGCAATTACTATACAAATTATTCACAAAAACTGAGAAAGAAAGCACTTTACTGAAATCCCTTTATATGAGGCAAATAGAGCTATCATACCTAAATCAGGGAAAGATAGAGTAAAGTATAACTATATATCTATATTGTTAATGAATACCAATTAAAATCTTAAAACAAAATAGTCAAAAAGACTACCATAATTTATCTAGTTGTTTATTTTGACCAAGCCAGATTTATACCAGTACTTCAAGGATGATCCAACATTAATAAAATAATAAAAATTAATCGTATTCAATATAACATCATCTCAACTTCCATAATTATCATGATAGATGCAGAAAGGTTCATTGAAAAAGTGCAACACTCATTTATGCTTAAAAACTATGAAGTATAGGCAGAGAAGGATCTTTTTCTTACATAATAAAAAAGTATATCTCTGGAACCAAACACAAGGATTATTTACAATGGGGCATGCACTTGAAGCCTTATCAATGATTACAAGTATAAAACAAAAATGCATATTTTCCTCAATGTTATTTGGTATAAATAAAAAAGGGCTAGTAACAGCAATAAGACAAGAGAAAGAAATTGAAATCGTAAACATCGACAAAGAACAGACAAAACTAGTCCTGTTTACTGAAAAAAAGGATGTCTCACTTTGAAAATTCTAGGGAACTAATTTGAGAAAATGAATAACCTTAGCAAAATATCAAACTACAAAATAAGGCCACAAAATTAATAGCATCTTTTTTTTTTATACCAGCAAAATGCAAGAGGCAATAATAGGAAAGGAAATAAAATTCCAAATAACTATAATATGCATACATTATTTGGAAGTCAAGCTACCAAATTATAAAATATTTCTTAAAGACATAAAAAACAACTTCAAGATCTCAAGAAATATTCAGGGCCCATGTCCAGCTATGCCAATATAATAAAAATCACAACATTATTGAAGTTAACTTGTAGCTTGAATTATATATCAACTAAACTATTAACATATTATAGAATTAGTTAAATAATAAGAACATTACTTAATCAAAGAAGAGATGTGGAATATTAAGGGAAATAATAGAGGAAAAGACAGGAATAAGAAGGGAGTATACTTCCAAACTTTAAGCTATTTTATGAAATGTTTGGTGCTGGTAGAAAAATTAGAAAAATAAATCTTTTTATCAAGTAACTACGTAAGGGTTTGAAATCTAAGTTATGTAGATAACTTGCAGAAATATATAAAACCAATAGCCATTCTCCAATACAGATGTGCCCAAGGGATATGAACTAATAGTTCTCAAAAGAACAATTGCTAATTTTAAACAACCTTATGAAAGGATGATTCAAATAACTAATTTTTAAGAAAAATACAATCAAAACACTCTGTGGTTTCAACTCACACCTCTAAAATTGGTAAAGATGACATTGCTGTTGAAGATGTCAACTGATAAAATTGCTCTGGAAGCAATTGAAAATAGCTGAATAAAGGTATTCAGTTGTCTCGACATGTGCCCTCTAAGAAAGTCATTGGCAAAAAGAAATGCACAATGTAGACCAAAATAGTTATAGTAATACTTTTGTGGTAGCAAAATCTGGAAAGCAAGTAGTTGCTCATTGATGGAGAATAGCTAGGCTAAAACTAAATGTGGTATGTGGCTATCATGGAATATTACCATCCTGTAAGAAACAATGAACATGATGGATACCAAGAAGTGCCTGAAAAGACATGCATACTTTGTGAAGTAAAGGAAATAGAGTCAGACAAACACTGTATACAACAAGAATTTGGATGGAAAGAACAAAAAAGACAAAACAATTGGAATTGAATCTTGTTAAATTAGAAAGAACAGACTTGGCCCCAAAGAAAAGATAGAAGATAGATACCTTCCCCTGCTCCTTTGCAGAGCTTTTGGTCTGTGGGAGTAGAACACTACATATTTTTTCATATTTTTTCAGTATTTGAAAAATATTTTTGCTTTTGCTTTTAAAAAAAAGTTTTCTATTTTTCTTCTCTTTAAAAAATTCTTAGGGGTTGACTATTTGAGAGGAGAAGGGGAGAGCTACAGGAAACAATCTAGTAAATATGTACATAATCAATTTTTTGAAATTAAGAATGGGAACAGGGTGAGTTTCATGTCATTTTCTTCAGAAGTGTGGTTTTCCTGAATATTCTTTAGGTGAGTCTTCCAAAAATGAAATTATAATTGAACTTTGTCTATAAAAAGCTATAATTTTATCCATCTGAAAACTGTATGCAGATAATTTTTTTTAAAAATAGCTCAAAGTAACTTGTTCTTATATCATTTCTATCTGCTCAGCATATAGTGATGATAGTAATGGTGATGATGTTGTTGATATTATAATATTGCAGTAACTGTGATATTACAACAATCTTTCACCAAAGTCCTGTTTTCTCATGTTTTATTTTGCTATGAAGTGACTAGGTTTTTAAAAGTGATGTCTGCAGGATACAAATTTTGACAGCTCTTACCAAATTGGAAAGATGTCAGATTTTGGATTATGTAAAAAATGGACTGAATGTGTGCTGTCCAAGGACTGGCCTACTTATATCAATGGGTTTGCCCAGGGTAATAAATTTTTCAGCCTCAGAAACTCTCAAAATTTATTTATTTATAGAGGGATGGTTCTCTGTGTTGGTAGCTGGAGTGTCCACACTTAGGAAATTATCAGTCTCTGAAGCGCTGAAAAAAGCTACTATTACTATACTGCCATCACCACCACTACTTTTATTAATATCAAAATTAATAAGTTCCTTGTCAGGAGATCCCTACAGAGATGAATTTGCAGGTCCAGCAAAAAAAAAATAGTAAAAAGTTTTGTTGATTGGATTTATTAAATAAAAACAGTCATGACAGCTGATATTTATATAGTGCTGTATGGTTTACAAAGCAATTTATATCCATCATCTCACTGAATCCACACATTATTTCTTTTGTAGGTGAGGAAACTAAGCCATGGTGAAGTTAAGTGACTGGCTCAAGATCAAAGTGCCAGAGTGTGGCAGAACAGAGATTTCAACAATTAAGTTTTCTGATTCCAAATCTAGTGCTTTTCCAATACAGAACAGGTCCCTTCTATATAAAGTAATTTAGGGGCAGCTAGGTGGCACTGTGAATGGGCCCTGAAGTCGAGAGGACCTGATTCAAATCTGGCCTCAGACACATGATACTTAATAGCTGTGTGACCCTGGCCAAGTCAATTAACCCCAAATGCTTCACACAAAAAGTAATTTACAAAGAATTTCATAAAATGTCCTAAAATTTCCTATAACAAATTTAACACTAAAATGGATGCAAGAATGTGTTTTAGTGCACAAACCATTAATACTTCTAAAGTATATGTTGCTAACAGATTTTAAAACTTTCTACACATTGCACAAAACGTTATCCTTTAATTACAATAACACAATCTGAGCAATAGATTCTCCATTTAAATTTTCCAATAAGCTTTGACAGTATACATACAGGTTTGACTAGAAACTTGCTATTAAAATGAACAGAAAAACCCATAGAATAAGAAACCTCAAAATATACAGAAGCTTGAGACTTCCATTTCCATAAATTTTTAGTTTTTACACTTTTTTCATGGTTTCTTTTATTTGATGATTGCTGTGGAAATATAGTTAGAAAGTGCTTGTTATCCTTTGCCAAAATTAGGTTCATATTTGTTATTGATTATGGCAATTTGGTCAGCAATTGTGGATTATTTAAAGAAATAGATATTTCATTTGAAGAGTTAGGGATAGAAAATTATTTATCCTTTAAATAGAATTTGCATTTTAAGAAAGTGAGGCAAAGTATTTATGTCATTTTTTTACTTGATGCTGTTTTACTTTTTTAAGTAGATAGCCAGCATGCTATACCAAATTGACAAATATATGGTTTCTTTTGTCTTATGTAGAAATATCAACAACATAAAGTCTCATATACTAAAATTTCTAGGCCCACCACCATTTAACTAACAATAGAGGGAAACAAAGAAAAAAGACACATGCTTGTTTTAGTGTTTTCAAAGACTTGATGGTAAAATACACCCCAATACAACTTGACAACCAAAATTCCCAAGTACACAATGAATAAGAAATTGGGAGACAAAATTGAAGGTTATTAAATTTTGTGATGACTAGATTTTCTGTGACTCTCCCCAAAAAAGATGATGTAGTAGGCATAAAATGAGAGCAAAGAAAAGATAGGGCATAAGAGGAAATAAAGTGGGCATGGTGCGGGTTTTTACAACAACAATTTTCTTCCTAATAGATAATATAAGGACATTAGGTTTTAATGCAATCTTTTTTCTTATTGTCCTATTGATAGTCACTTGTTACAGTCTTTTTTGTCTTTTAGTGGCCTGTAATTATTTAGCTTTAGGGAAGGGATGATACAGATTAGTGAATAATTTATGAAAGAGCTGTAATTGTCCATATGAATAAAATGCACAGTCCAATGTCAATTTTGACTTACCTGATTAGAAGTAAGGAGATCTGGATTCTAGTTGTGCCTGTGTTATTGATTAACTTTATGATTATGATTAGGCTATTTAATTGTTCTAGGTCTTAGTTTCCCCACTTAAAAATAAGGTGATTAGGGGCAGCTAAGTGGTACAGTGGATAGAGCACTGGCCCTGGAGTCAGGAGGACCTGAATTTAAATCCGGCCTCAGACACATAACACTTACTAGCTATATGACTCTGGAAAAGTCACTTGACCCCAATTGCCTCACACACACAAAAAAATAATAATAGTAAGGTGATTTGACTAAAAAAAGCTGAGGTTCCTTCCAACTCTGATGTCCTTTGAGTCTATAATCTGCTCCTAATACATAAAAGAAGAGGAAAAGACAAGTTGTTCTGAGGGAATATTAGGACACTATGTGGACCCTCATATAAATGATAAAGAGAATTTGAGAATCCACTTCAACATAGCTGCAATCATTTCCCCTGCTAATGGTTCCATTTTGGGATTAGTTACCAAAGCAATGACTGAAAATGAAAAGATGCTGGCTGTTATAACATTCTCTTTGTCAGTACATACGCTGGTAGGGGTAGAGAATAAAAGATTGTAGAAGCAAAAATACAATATAAACCCATCAGTTTGGGCATGTAAATCCAGACAATTACATTTAGTGCCCCTCCCCCAATATGTATAATATTTTTGTCTATTCTCTTTCTTCATTTACCCTCATCTCTGGATCTGCGCAAGGTAGGATGGTAGTGAAAACTTGTTTCATATAAAGAATGTTCAAAATACTTGCAGTGCTTAGCCTAGCATATAGTATGCACTTAATAAATATTTATTGACTATTGTCTAAAAGACACTTGTTGAGAACTTCTCGGGACAAAGCCAAGATGGCAGAATAGAGAAAGCCCTCAGCCACCAAGCTCTCCCGTCATTCCATTCCAAGCAACTTTAAAATAATACTTCTAATAAAATTCTGCTGTGGCAGAGCCAACAAAAAATCAGATTGAGTCATTCTTCTACCCCAAGAGAAGTTAGAGCATTAAAAAGAGAGATCTGTAATGAGGGGTGGGGAGGGAGGTTGGAGATGAGCCTGAAGTCTGTGTGGATGGAACATTAGTGTGACAAACAGAAGCAGCAGCAGCTTTGGGAGTTCTAAAGTTAGACATGGTAAAGGGACATGAAAACTGGTAAGAAAGAGATAAAAGGGCCCTCTGTGCTAGCACTGAAAGCAGGAACAGACACTGGTAAATCCATTGCCTCATCTAGGTCATAGTTCAAGGGTGGAGAGGAGCACTTTTTGTCAAGAGGAACTGGGAGCCCGTAGGAATAGAACCATTTTTGGTCACAACGGTTTAGGGACCCAGAGGAACAGTACCACTTCCAATCCCAAGCAATCAGGCACCCTGGGAAATAGTATCATTTATGGTCCTATAGGGGCCTAAGGAGCAATATCAATTACAACCCTAAGGGTTCACAGGCTTTTCCTGTATAAAGAACAGAGCATAGACTAGAAGAACAGTGACCACACCTCTCACCAGATCACACTACCTTTTGGAAGCACTAAAAAATTTCCAAATCCACAGAATTTCCTTTTTACATGTAATTGGGAAATATTTAATGAAATAAATGAAAATATATTTTAAAATTTTCTTTTCCAAAACAAAATGAATAAAACCAAAACAAACAAAAATTGACACTCGTTTTTCATTTAATAATAACTCCTCCAATTCACAAGCATTTATTACATATCTTTCATAAACCAGAGACTATGACCACCTGTTAGAGATATAAAGGTGAAAAATGAAAAGCCCTATTGTCAGGTAGGTTACAGTTACACACCAAGATCAGGAATTCTTAACTTTTTTTGTGTGTGTCATGGATCTATTTGGCAGTCTGATAAAACCTATGTACTCTTTTTTTCAAGAGAATAATTCTAAATAATTGATATTAATTTTAATATTGATAGTAATTACTTTTAAATAATTGAAAATACTTAATTTTAGTTAGAGATTAAGGAAAACAATGATGAGTTTTTCCCCATCTGAGTTTATGGGCCCCTTGAAATCTATCCAAGGTTGCCTTAGGAGTCTGTGGAGTCTAAGTTAAGATGCCTTGTCCAAGATGCTTCCTGTTACTTTCTCACCATGAGGCAAGACAGAAAACAAGGAAGACAAATGCATGGCACAACAATTGACTCCTAGCTGACCAAGAATAGTAAGAAGAACAATTAAAGCTACCTTCTCATTAGTTGTAACAACCTAAGCAAAATGAAGACTGTATGTGGGTATGATAAAGAGGAGATTCTAGAATCATATTCATCTTGGAAAGAGGCTCACACTATGAGAAACATATGGGCAGAGAAATCAAATAAGGCACTACAAAGTTTTCATGTCTCATACTCATTATAAGTAATATTTTCATTGATCACAATGGCACCTACTATTTAAATTGTTATAAATATCGAGCAATCAAGAGCTCTATAAACATTTATTTAGCGCCTACTATTGTTGCCATTCTGCTGAGCACTAGGGATACAAAAAGAGGCAAAAGACAGTCCCTGCCCTCAAGGAACTTACAATCTAATGGAGAAGACTGTACACATACAAATATATAGACAAAAGACACTAGAACTAAGAAGGGGTAGAAAAGGCTTTCTGTAACCAATGGAATTGTAGCTGGCATGTAAAGGAAGTCAGTGATTCAGCAGGTAGATTTGAGAAGGGAGAATGTTAGTGGCATGGGGGACAGCCAGAGAAAATGCTCAGAGCTGAGAGTTGCAGTGTCATATTTGTGGAGCACCCAGGAGACCAGTGTCACTTCATCAAGGAGTACTTGGAGGGGAATGAAGTGTAAGAAGACTGGAAAGGGAGGAGAGGGCTAGATTACGAAGGGCTTTGAATGCTATTTTGTATTTGATCTGAAGGCAATACAGAGCCACTGGAGCATATTGAGTAAGGAAGTGACATGGTCTTGTTCTCTGTCTTTACCTCATTCTCTCTCTCTCTCTTTCTCTCCGTTGTTGTGAGCTCCTTGGAGGCAGGGGTTGTCTTTTGCTTTTCTTTGCCTCACTTTGACAGCATATCTATTCAAATAGACATGTCAAATTTCCTATGAATATTCTATGATGCAAATCCATTATTTTTGCATTTTTTTCAAATTACAAAATTTAGAAGCTGAATCTAAAATAGGTTTCCCAAAAATTTTAGAGACAAGGGAATATAAGATCACATAATTTCCAAGTGATCACAGATAAAGCAGCTTTCCCCATAAAACATGTAAATGTTTTTCACTGAACATAGACTCAGCTTAATCATTATTTTCTAACGTGTGTCTTCTTATAAAACTGGCAGTACTTATAATATCAAAGATCTCAGCTGGAAAATGGCCAGAGCAGTCCAATTGCAGAGTGAGTGGTGCTTTTTGCCTCCTACTTGTCATTATTTAATTCCCAGCATCCCATCCATCCCTTGTGACTGACAAAAGCTCCAAATATCACTTCAGCTGTGAGAATAGCCTCAGGAGCTTTGAAACTGGAGAATCAGCTCACTCTCCAGCGTCACCACCGTCTATTTAGAGAAGCCTTTGTGAAATCACAGCACAGTGCAGGCAGAACAGTCTTTTAGCCATAACTTCTGGTGCAGGAAAGACTTTACTGCTTCCTCCTTTAAGAGAAGGAAGGAATGGGTGAGAGAGAGGGGGGAGGGATCAGAGAGGCAGAGAGACAGAGACAGAGGTGGGGGATGGAATGGGGGAGGTATGAATGGGAGGAAAGTGAAGTATCTAAAATCATTTATCTTTTCAAATAGATTTGTTAACACTGATTTGAAGTATTGGGAGACCAATGGCAAAGGATGGACAGGTTAGGGTCACTGGCTATACCTGTTTGAAAGCAACAAATATAATAGTTTAGCCAGTACGTCCTTGTGAAAGCCTTTTACATATTGATCTTTTGAGGGGAAAATTTATAGCAATCTCAGAGTGCCTGAAGGTTTATTCATGTTTAAAATTAGGTTTGGACACGATTCCTGTCCCATTGTAACAATAACAGTAATTGTTATTTATATTGACCTTTAAGGTTTACAAGGTACCATATAGGCCTTATCTTGTTTGATTCTCACAATACCTCTATGAAATTGGGATTATAAATGAACTGACACTCAGAGACTTTCCAATTGTCATACGCCAATAAATGCCAGGAAAAATTAAAACCCAAGGCTTTTCTAATTCTAGACACAGAGCCCTTTCTACCAAAGCACATTGCCTCTCATAAAGAATGTCAGAAAATAATTAAACAAATTGGGTTAACCACGCATAAGGACGAGAGAATATTTCTATACTTCAAGTAATAAGTATGAAGAAATCAGAAAAAAATGAGAAGACACAAACAGAAGTAAGCATAACAAGATAACGATATGCATGACTGCAACAATGTAAATTAATAGAAAAATAATTACAACTAAACACTGTAACTATGATGACCAAGAAATTTGTTCCTTGAGAAGAGATAAGAAAATCTGACACTTTTCCTTCTTACAAAAATAGGGGTCCATGGGTAAGGAATGCTCTCTGAGTTGATGGATTATATTAGTTGATTTTCCTAAACTGATTCTCATTCTCTCTCTCCCTCTCTCTCTCCTCTCTCTCTCTCCCTCTCTCTCTCTCCCTCTCCTTCTCTCCCTCTCCCTCTCTCTCTCTCCCTCTCTCTCTCCCTCTCTCTCTCTCTCTCTCCTCTCTCCTCTCTCTCTCTTCTCTCTCTCTCTCTCTCTCTCTCTCTCTCTCTCTCTTCTCTCTTCTCTTTCCCTCTCTCTCTCTCTCTCCTCTCTCTCTCTCCTCTCTCTCTCTCTCTCTCTCTCTCTCTCTCTCCTCTCTTTCTCTCTTTCTCTCTCTTTCTTTCTTCCCCTCTTTCCCTCCACCCCCTCCTTGTCCTTTTTTTTGTGTTTTTCTCAGTAACAATGAAAAACTCCTTGGATGGGGTGGGAGGTGGAATACATACGGAAATGAAGGTGATATTGAAAAAATCAATTGGAGTATAGCTGAACAAGTTATAGTATATGATCATGGTGGAATAATAACTGTGCTATAAGAAATAATGAGCTTAATGATCTTAGAAAAACACAGATAGACTTCCATGAAATAATGAAGAATGAAATGAACAGAGCCAAGAGAATGTTGTATACAGTAACAGCAATATTGTTTTAAGAACAACTTTGAGCAGCTAAGTCATTTTTACTACTGTATATGCCCAAATTAAATGCAAAGGACCTAAGAAGGAAGTCACTATCTGTATCCAGAGAAAGAACTGATAAATAGAAGTATGTATAGAATGATTTTACACACACACACAAATATATATGTGTATATATATGTGTATATGTGTGTGTGTGTGTGTGTGTGTGTGTGTGTGTGTGTGTATATATATATATATATATAATATATATATATAATATACGTGTGTGTGTGTGTGTGTAAAAATTAAAATATTACAAAGTGGTCATAGAAATTAAAAAAAAATGTAGTAAACACAGCCCCACAAAACAATGTTTCTGTTAGATGATACATGCACATGCGTATATGTGTGTGTTTTATGTCAGCTAAGATAATATGGAATAATACAGAATCTTGGACAGATAGGCAAGACACTGTAACAATGAACTCTAGATGAATTTTCAAAATTATAGAGGACTAGAAAAGATATACACCAGTAGGGAAAGCATCCATATTGATATAAATAATGGTAAAAAAACATATATGATGGTTTTTATATCCAACCCATGACTATTAATATAGCGCATGCCAATTTTTTTGGATGATATTGTATCCCATCCATCATGCACACATCTTTTTTTTTCTTCTTTCCCTTTTTTCCTTTTAGGAATTTGTTAGAGTGCTTTGTTCTTGTTGTTATGGATGTCGTTGTTGCTGGTGGTCTCACTTGAAAATAGTCATCTATTGTCCAGATCTAGAGCTAGGCAAAATTGTGAGGTGAATTTTGAGTGTCCCAAGCCTCCCCATTCTGTAATTGTGAGCATTCTGTGGAGACACCCCACCTTAAAAAAAGAATTCAAGCGCTATGACCCACAGACTACCTTTCCTGATTGGCTGGTAATAAGCACTCTTTCCTACTTGAAATCACTTTATATTTATTTACTTACAGATACAAGCACAAATATACATATTTGAATGTATATATACTATATATAATTATATGTGTACAATAGATCTATATAATTATAGATAGACCTATAAATATGAATCTATCTTATCTACCCATGAAAGTAAGCTCCTTAAATCCAAACTGTTCATTTTTGTCATAAAATCTCTTCAGAGTGGCTAGAATACAGCAGGTGCTTAATAAATATCTATTAAAATGATTTGAATAATATACTGCCTATCAAACCATAGCACAAAGCCTCCATGGGATCCTGGGTTATTAGCAGGGTTATGTAGCTGAAGGCTGGACTTTGAGGCAGGAAATTTGAATCTCATCTCTGACATTTATTGGCTGTGTAAACTTTCCAAGCCTCTGTTTCTCCTTCATCAATAAAATGAGAATAATACTCTTGTTAGTACCTACAAGTTTATTTTGTCCTTTCTGTCCAAACCAAAATGATTTCACTGAGGTGTAGGACTCCTGGTGAGGAAACTCCCTTCACTACTACAGATTAACAAGAAAACTGGTTAGTAATTACTGCCTTGTTGAGTATATGTGATTTTCCCGGAGTAACTTGGCATACATGTGTAAGAAGCAGGTCTTGTACTCAGCTTGTCTTAATTCTGAATCTGATTCTCTTTCAGCCATATTCTGCAGCCTGTTTTGTTTAACTATTCTTATGTGTTACAGATATTTATTCTTTTCTTTTTCAAATGGAGTGGGAATAGATTTTTGTTAATTTGTTACTTTTTTTTTAAATAGAGAGGTGAGAGGGGCTACAAATGTAAAATGCAACATGCATTTTTGGATGAAGTATAAGTTTTATTACCTGTTTTTGCTTGGTTACAAAAGACCTCTCAGGAAGTGAGAGTAATATGTAAATGTTTATAATGTAAAAATAGGACACGTCAATAATTTTACAAAGGCCTAATAGTCATATTACTCATAACAGATTGTTATGATGTTATCATAAAATGTCCACCCCAGGACAAGACATCTGGAAGAAATTATTGAAATCTGAATATCTAAACTGAAATAAAGATTACCTGTGGATTCTGCAGCATGTCCTGTTGAAAATAACGTGGATGTGACTAGGTGAAAGGGAAGAAGACAACAGTAAGAACAACAAAAACCTATGAGCAGCAAAACTGCTGGCATGCTGCTCTTTGGTAGGCCTGTACCAGGGAAGTTCATGTACCATCTGCAAGGTTCAAAAGCAGTGACATGGCCTCCAGGCAAAAACAGTCAATAGTCAATCAGTTTGGCAGATAAAACATTGGATTATTTAGCTTAGGAATACACAGAGAGGAGTATGAGCTATTTCTCACTGAAACAGAAAATTCTGTACACAGAGACTAGAAAGACAGCCCTTCTCACTCCATCTTTTTCTTGTTTGATACTTCTGCCCTCACCACCAATAGTTTTCAGTTGTTTTAAAAATAAAGCATATCCATTCTTTTTACAATATAGACTTATTTAGCACAAAATAAAGTCACATAGCCATTACTTTCCCATGAAAAAAATGATTCACACATGCAAAAAAAGTAACTTCAAGATTGCTAGACAGATTTTTCACAGTGAAAAGTATATAATTTTAACAAAAAAGGACTTTCCTAAAATTTTCATGGCCATCTGCACAGAGTAACCTTCAGTATACCCATTAGTGCCCTCAGGAACAAACTTTCCATTGATATCAATCATGCATGTATTGTTCTACCTTTGATCCTTAAGCAAATATTTTATTTTGGCCAGCTCAAATGAAATCCTATGCTCAATTTCTGCTTGACTTCCTCTGTATCTCTTTTGCAGCATTTCATGCTATTGATGGAGCACAGAGGAATATGTTCTGGGGGTGGGGGGAAAGAGTATTTGAACCATATTCCAGCCTCCTTTTTTGTAGGTCAAAATTCTGAAGAAATGTTTTTATGAAGCCCAAATTACCTGAAGTAATAGAGAATATTTAATAATACTAGCATTTCTTTAGTCAAGTCATCTTCCTTTTCACTATTCCAAGGTCGATAAGTGTTCAGAAAATCATCGTTCAAATATTTTGTTAAATTATAAACATTCTCAGCTCCACCCCCAAAATTCATCAGAAATGATTAACTCTAGCTAACACAATTGTTTATGTAGGGAAGTTAAGTATTTCAAGGATTATTCAAGTCCATAATGAAATAGACTTAGCACAGTCCCGTTTCATTGGACAATTAGGTTAAAATGAAAAGCAACTCTCACTGACAAATTACAATATTATAAGAAACTAGGTAAATTCAATCAACCAATCAATAAACACTTGTTAAACTCCTGTTATCATTAAACAGGTGAAGACCTTCAGAGAGACTTGGCAGCTGGAGGGTTGGCTATTGATTCCTCAACAGTGTGACTTCTTGAACACTGAGAATATCTTGAAAGAAAACAAGCTCACAAGAGGTTATGGGATCTTTGTCTAACCAATCACATTGTTACTGTATTTGTTCATATGCTTTGGGGTTTATAATATCATTTGTTTTTTACTGGAACCACATAATAACAAGCCATTTTTAAATAAGTCTTATTTTTTTTTCTACTGGAACTTGGGGTAAAAGCAGAATATGTGCTACATTTGGATGATTTTACAAAAAATAGAATTTTTGAGGTATCTCTTACCTTTTAATTCTACATGGAAATTCAAGTATTCATTTAGACATAAGGCATACACCTGTCCATTTATTTTCAGAAGAATTGAAATGAAGGCCTTTTATTATCTTCATTCCTAGGTTATTATATGTAGCATTTCTATTTAAAGCTACCAAAACTTATTATTTTTAGGTAGGAAAATCATTATTTGTATGCCTTCATTAATATTACATGAGTTTGTACTATCTTAATCACAACCAAACAGTTAAAATGCATACAGGATGAGTAACAATATTTGAGAGCCCCAATTTTTAAACTTTAAAATGATTTATTTATGAGCCATCTGGATTCATAAACTAGATAGTTTGTCCAAAACATTTCATAGCCTAAGGAAAACACTATTCACAATGAAATGATTGAGCTTGAAGACTGAAATCCAAATATGGCTAAATGATTTAGTCTTCAGACATTTTTTGTGTGTGAGAGAGAAAAGGCATTTTAAACCCCTACCACCACCACCACCTGCCACCAGTAAGCTTTAGAACCTCAGTATAACAGAGTCAAAGGAAACAAGATCCATATTTATTGGAAAGTAAATGCAAATAGAGAAGGGAATTGGACAGGCATTTCCAACATATTTGTGATAGATAAGATATAAGCAGAGAAAAGAAGGGAACATATTCCATTTCTTATATTGTAAGTTTGGATTTTGTGTGGTATCTTATCTCCTAGGTACCAACATGGTAGCTAGAAGGCTATCAAGCTTGAGGCCTTCCTGACTTTCTATTTCTATTTGAGTTTGATAACATTGATTAGAAGTCAGATATAGATTTTATGGTATCACCACAAAATGGTTAACAACAAAAACAACAACAACAACAACAAAATATTTTAGTTCTTCCTCCCACCCCCATGCTCATGTATCTACAGTTCAGGTGACAAATACATAATTTCCACTTTTCTTAAACCCTAGAACATATTAAAATTAAGCTACTTGATAATATAGCATTTCATACTTGAAGTTCAAGATTACATTAACAAAACCTAGTCATCATTACTATGCCTTCAAGACTCTTTTCATCCTATTCATGTTCATGAAAAGGGCCACAATTAAAGTTTGTGTTTTTGGCACTATTTCTTTTCATAATGTGCAGCTGATGATACCCAATGCTCCTCTGGGTTTGTATGTCAAGTTCTCATCAACTTTCTCAACAAGATGCATGCAATTATTACATTATACACATTAACATGAGAAAAAATATGACAGTAATGATAGCAGCCCAAACAAGAAAGCATCTAATAGTGATATGCAATATTGGACAATGTCACAATACCAGTGTTACTAGATGCAAACAATTGACAAAGTACATGACCATTATTATGGAAGCAAATAATACAGAACTTTTCATTAATTATGGAGATATTTCAATAGAAATCCTACCATGTAGGCAACGGGTCTCTTGAGTCGGAGAACACTGGTTCAGATACCACCTCAGACACTTACTGCCTATGTGACCTTGGGTAAATCATTTACCTTACCTGGGGCTCAGATTCCTTATCATCAAATAAGGGATTGGACTAGCTAGCCTTGAGGGTCCTTCTAACTTGAGATCTATGATGCTATTACAGAGGGTGATGGGCAGCCCCTTCATTTCTCACAGCAAATATAAGTGTATCATTCTTGACATTTAGGGAAATTTTGGTGTCTCGAATATCAGTAAAACCAGCGTCATGTCCACCTTTTTGTTCTCCCTAGTTTTCCTAATAGTTATTATTCTAACCCTAGAAGGAGATTAACAGCAAGAGTGTGAGATAAATTCGTTATATGTAGATAAGGAAATCAAGAATATAATTTATTATTACATAGGTTCATAGGAAGAGAGAGGATTTTAGAGTATAACAGTTCCCTAGAAGCCCTCACAAAAGGAAATGCTCAATAGGATTTCCATGGCCTAAATTGTTTGAATGGCTACGAAGTAAAGAAACCAACTATATTTCAAAAGGTACAACGTGGATAGAGACCACGTCTCAGAGTCAGGAAGAATTCAGTACTACCACTGTTGTATTCCATACTACTAATACTAAGTATTCAAGTACTACCACTGCCACATAATGAATGTGTGGTCCTGGGAAAGTCACATAACCTCTCAGTACTCTGCACAACTCTTTACGAATAGAAGTTGCAGAGAAAGTGCTAGACAGAATCAAAAACAAATTTTCTCATCTACTAGTTTCCTATTTATCCATGAACTTACAGGTCTGGGCTCTATCCATATTATTGATATCAATAAGTAATTAAATTGTATAGAAAAATCAAGAAAGAAATATATGGTGTCATAATTATAAAATGATGACCTATGTTGAACTTAAGTTTTAAGTGCTCAACAAATCTTTAACTGTAATTAACAGTTACTAATTCAAAGGTTTCAGTTGTCTTGGAGGTCTGAAATGCTGCATATCAAGGAGATAGGTTTAATGCAGGATTAGCCACAGGCCCAGGGCAGTCCACATGTGTTTCTAATTCCTTATGTGACAGAGGAACTTGAAATATATTTCTGAGGGGGGTCGGTGATGAGAATCCTGCTTTTTACACACAGCAGACAACAATCCTACTAAGTTAAAGGAGTGGCTGAACTTTAGCGAGATCCCTTGGTATACTTTTTCTTAGTAGCCCAGCATTAAAATGTATTCCATTAAGTTGACTAGTTCAACTATAGTATTTATTATGGACTCAAAATATTAATCAGTATAAAAAGGAACACTAAGAACATGACCTGTGCATCTATTTGCTAATGCAATGACATATAGAATTGTTGGGTTTTTACTCATGGCACTAAGTACACAATTTTCAATGCAGATTTTTATTTTAAATGAAAATAACGCTAAAGTAGCTTATGCACACATTAGAAAATTAAATGTTAATAAGCATTGCACTACCTCTGCAAAGCAAGCTAGGCAGATTTCTTTTATGCTAAGCCATAAGGCAGTGTTTAACAAGAAAGAATCTATGCCCTCCATTTGCTAGTTAGAATACTTTATATAAGAGACAACTGTGAGCTTCAGCCTGAACCATGTCTCTGAAGTCCAAGTTGGTTTTGTCATTTTTAAAAAGCTAAAATAACTTCTAGTTAAAAGAAAGAAGTCTCATTTGGAAGGTTTATCAAACATTTTGAATTCTATTTTTTTCTTTTTACTAAACAGCAGATGGTAAGAAAGCTAAATTATAAGCTAGATACTAGGTCTGAAGTTTAAGGTGAAGTGATATATGTGATGCTATATAATATTGAAGTTAAAGTCACCTTATATCATTCACATTTGCTTACATAAGGAATTCTTAAAATCCTGTGGAGAAAGGGAGGATTCTGGGAAGATGGCTGGGTATGTCAGAAAATTCCAAGCTCTCCAGATTTCCTCGACAAATAAGACAAAAAAGTGCCTCACAGTGAATGTAAAGCAGCAAAAATAAACAAGATTGGTGGTAGAACAGTGGTCCTTCTGGGACAACCGGAGAAGGTCAAAAGAAAAGTCCCAGGGCAGAGATTGGGCCTGAGTGGAGTGTGGACACCTCCAGGCTAGCTTTTCTGGGGACCCCAGGGGCAGCAGTGTTGGGAGGTAGCCTTGGCCAGAACCACAGGAATTTTCATTTCCTGGACAGTGTGGGGAGTCAGGTATCATAGCAAGGGAAGATTGAGGGAGCCTCTACTGATAAGGTCCTGGGCAAGAAGGAACCAGTACACACCCTGTGAGTGCAGAAGCAGTGGGGTGGGGACACTGCTGGCTGTGAGCATTTATGGGAGAGCTGTTTTTGGTCTTGGTTCTAGGCCAGAGGGGAAACTGAAGGTCATAGCCACTAGAGGGTTCTCAAGGACTAAGAACTTTTCCAGCACAGTGTGCCAGCAGCAGGCTGGGAAGGGTGGTGGGGAGCTATAGCTTGGAGGGAGAAAGGAGCACAGAGATTTGACCCAGGACAAAGCTAAAAAAAAAAAACAGTAAGAAGGACCTGAGTCTAGAGCCACCATCCCCACATCCCAAGATTAGAAGTGATTATAATAACAAGCTGCTAAAAATTTTTTAAAAACTGAACAGGCAGAGGAGAAAGCACCCAACCATATACAGTTACTATGGGAATAGAGAAGACTAGGGTTCATCTTCAGAGGAGGGTACTGAAACAAGAAAAAGCCTCTCCTACACTAAAGAGTAACATCAAATGACCACTTGCCAAAAAGAATTCATAAAACTCAAAAAATACTTCAAAAAATGAAATGAGAGATTGAGGAATTTTTTTTTTAAATCCAAGAAAACCAAGAAGATTATAGAAAGAAAATCACCAACTAGAAAGGAGAGACAGGATATTATTTTCAGTTTTTTTTAAGGTTTTTTATTAATTTATTTTGATTTATCAACAATCACTTCCATAAGCTTTTGAGTTTTAAATTTTTCTACCCCTCCCCACCTTCATCCCCAAAATGGCATACAATCCGATATAGGCTACACATATACATTCCTATTAAACATATTTTAGCATTAGTCATGTTGTAAGGAAGAATTAGAACCAATAGAGAAAACAAAACAAAACAGAAGAAAAAAAATAGCAAACAGTATGCTTTGATCTGCATTCAAACTCCATAGTTATTTCTCTGGATGCAGATAGCATTTTCCATCATGAGACTTTTGGAATTGTCTTAGATCCTTGCATTGCTGAGAAGGGCTAAGTCTATCGACATTAGTCATCATACAATGTGGCTGTTACTGTATACAGCATTCTCTTGGTTCTGCTCACTTCACTCAGCATCAGACCGTACAAGTCTTTCCAGGTTTTTCTGAAGTCAGACTGCTCATCATTTCTTATAGCACAATAGTATTTTATTACATTCATATACCACAACTTGTTTAGCCATTCCCCAATTGATAGGCATCCCCTCAATTTCCAATTCTTTGCCACCACAAAAAAGCTGCTATAAATATTTTGTACATGTGGGTCCTTTTCCCATTTCCATGATCTCTTTAAGATACAATCCTAGACATGGTATTGCTGGGTCAAAGGGTATGCATATTTTTATAGCCCTTTAGGCATAGTTCCAAACTGCTTTCCAAATGATTTCTATATATTACCAACAAAGCCCAACAGCAAGAGATAGAGAGATTCCATTTAAAGTTACTGTAGACTTATAAAATGTTTAGGAGTCTACTGACTGAAACAAACCCAGGAACTATATGAATACAATTACAAAATACTTTTCACACAAATAAAGTTAAATCTAAATAACTGGAAAAACATCAGTTGCTCATGGGTAGGCTGAGATAATATAAGTGACAATTCTATCTAAGCTAATTTACTTATTCAGTGACATACCAATCAAACTACCAAAAATTATTTTATAGAGCTAGAAAAAATAATAAGATTCATTTAGAATAACAAAAGGTCCAGAATATCAAGGGAACTAATGAAAAGAAATGCAGGGAAGGTAGCCTAGCCATTCCAGATCTTAAATTATATTATAAAGTAGCAATCATCAAAACCACTTGGTATTGGCTAAGAAATAGTGTGGTAGATCAGTGGAATAGGTTAGGAATGCAAGACACAGTAGTCAGTAACTATAGTACTCTACTGTTTGGTAAACCCAAAGACCCCAGTTTCTGGGATAAGAACTCACTATTTGACAAAAACTGCTGGGAAAACTGGAAAAGAGTATGGAAGAAACTAGGCATACATCAAAATCTCACACCATATACTAAAATAAAGTCAAAATGGGTTCATGATTTAGGTATAAAGGCTGATACTATAAACAAAATGGGAGAGCAAGGAATCGTTTACCTGTCAGATTTATGGAGAACAGAAGAATTCATGACTAAACAGGAGATAGATATCATTACGAAATGCAAAATGGATAATTTTGATTACATTAAATTGAAAAGTTTTTGCACAAACAAAGCCAATGCAACCAAGACTAGGAGGGAAGTAGAAAACTGGGAAAGAATTTTTACAACCAGTGTCTCTCATAAGGGCCTCATTTCTAAAGTATATACTCAAATTTATAAGAATACAAGTCATCCTCCAATCGGTAAATGGTCGAAGGATATGAACAGGCAATTCTCAGATGAAGAAATTAAAGCCATCTATAGTCATATGAAAAAATGCTCTAAATCACTATTGATTAGAGAAATGCAAATCAAAGCAACCCTGAAGTACCACATCACACCTATTAGATTGGTACATGACAAAACAGGAAAATGATAAATGTTGGAAAGATGTGGGAAAATTGGAACACTAATGCATTGTTGGAGGAATTGTGAAATGATCCAACCATTTTGAAGATTCAGAATCTTAAGGAAGAAAATGACTCCTTGAAAATTAGAATTGGGCAAGAGGAAGCCAGTGAAGTTATAAGGCCTAATAAATAATAAAACAAAATGTAAAGAATGAAAAAATAGAATATGAAACATCTTACAAGAAAAACAACTGATCTGGAGAACAGATCAATAAGAAAAAAACATAATAATTGGAATACCTAAAAGCTACTATCAAAAAAAAATCTTGATACAATAATACAAGAAATAATTAAAGAAAATTGTCCTGATGTGTTAGAACAAGAGAAGGAAGTAGAAATAGAAAAAAATCTTCCAATCACCACTTGAAAGAGATCCTAAGGGGAAAACCTAGTGGGATATCATAGCCAAATTCAAAACCTCCAGGCTAAGGAGAAAATATTATGAGCAACAAGAAAAAAGCAATTTAAATATGATGGATCCCTAATTAGAATTACACAAGGCACAACAGTAGCTACACTAAAAGACCACAGGTCTTGGAATGAAGAGCAAAAGAATTGGGGTTCCAGTTGATAATGTCATACCCAACAAAGTTAAGTATAATCTTGAATGAAAAAAATACACTAAATTGACAGACTTTCAGAGAAAAAATGAGACAGATCTCAATTTCAAGGGTCTCAGATTCTAAAAATAGAACACAACACATAGGAGGTCTGAATCGCAAATGAGATGGAAAGATTTCCTGGTCCATAAGGTTCAGCAGAAAGAGCACATAGTAGTAGTATTATTTCCCCTGATAATACCGTATCCATTTCTGATGTTTAATCATTTAATAGTGCCAACAGCCTCAGTGCTAAAAATATTCTTGTCCAGTCTTCAGGAGCTAGGATGACTGAGGAGGTGGAGGCTACAGCATTTGCAGTTCTAATTGTTAGATGCATCTCCACAATAGGAGATTTTGGGCTGATGAATCTGGGGCGATTGTGGAAGCAGAACCAGTGGAATGTTCTTCCACAAAGCCCACACTTCTGCCACTATCTATGAATTTTTGTGGAACCTCCATTTTGTAGAAGGGTCCAGGATGACCTGCCTTCATTCTTCCCCTGGCCCTGTCAATGACTTTATAGACTTTGAAATAGGTTCCTTTTTATGTGCCTTCTCCCATTAGCATGTGAGCTCTTTAAGGGTAGGGACTGTATTTCATTGCTTTGCATTTATTTCCAGTGCTTACCATAGTATCTAGAGCATTTACTAAATATTTATTTCTTTTCTTTCCTCCTAATCTCTGTGGCAAATGTACATTTAGAGAATTCATAATCCATAAGTTAGGCAGCTAGATGGCATAATGGATTGAATGTCAGAGGACCTGAATCAGGAAGACCTGAGTTCAAATCCTGCTTCATGACTTACTTACTTACTTCTGTGCTCCTGGATAAATCACTTAACTTTTTCCAGCCCCAATCTCATCTTCTAAAAAATGGTGATCCTAATAGTGCCTATCTCAGGATTTTGGGGAAGATTAAATAAGATAACATATGTAAAGTGTTTTACAGACTTTAAAGTATTATGTACATATTAACTATTATTATTATTAATACTATTATTTCTACCTTGATGAAGTTTACTATCTACTAAACTTCAGCAATGCTAATGCTATTTTTATAGGACATAACATGCTTTTGTATGTATATATTTATAATAGGGGGATAAAACATTAATAGAGATCAATGAAATATACAAAATTAAAAGCTATGTGTTTATTAGAGAAGTACAAAAGAAAATAATATGTGAGATCTGATGGGAGAACAACTAAAGGAGAGGTTCTTACCTTCTTTTGTATGATGGACCCCTTTGGCAGTCTGATGAAACCTATGAGTCTTTTCTCAGAATAATCTTTATAAATGCACAAAATATAAAAGTTGGATTATAAGGAAACCAATTATATTGAAATATAGTTATCAGAAAATTTTTCTAAAATCAAGTTTGCCGAACCCAGATTGAGGACCCCTGGCCTTAAAAATGCACAGGAATTCAAAAGGCAAAGACAAGGTTAGATGGCATTTTAGGCTCAGCAAAAAGTGAAAGCAAAGACACTGAGGTATTAAGAACCTGTAGTGTGCTCAGTATCAGCAAGTTGTCTACTTTGTCTAGAATTAATGTATAGAGCAGGATAATATAAAATGAGATGGGGAAGTTAGGATTATACTATAATTTATATAAAGATTAGGAAAAGCAGATGAGTATTACTTCCTAAGCAGTAAGGAGTCACTGAATATTTTTATACAATATTGTTCTTACCTGAATGTGTTAGAAAGATAATTATGTTATTGATATGAAGGCTTGATTGGTATAAAGAAAGACAGCTGAGGTGAAGAGGCCTACAAGGGGGCTTTGCAAAAAAACAATACTAGTAATGAAAACCTATAAACCATAATCCTAGTAGCATTAGAGAGGAGGGAATGGGATTTTAAAAGAGGCAACATTAACAGAATTTAGTAAATAAGTGATTGGATATAAGAGGTGAAAAATAGAAGGAATTAGAAAGAGAAGGGCAGAGAAAACCTTCTGAAAAAAAGTCCTAAAAGTACTAAAAAGGAAGTATTTCTGATAAGGAATTAAAAGGAATTCCCTGAAGAGAATGAATATAGATACGTAGAGTTAGATGATGTGGAAGATAGAGAATATATATGTATGTATATGTATATGTATATGATATAGGTGATATAGTTATAACATTTATTAAGTAGTTACTCGGTGCCAAGGACTTATTAAGTGCTAGGGATTCAAATACAAGCAAATAAAGACCCTGTCCTAGAGGACTTTACATTCTATTGGGAGAAGGCACTCACATAGATAGGAGTGAGAAGTGGGGCAGAGGGAAAGGGTACACTGGGAAGACATGGTTAAGACGCTACAAGAAGTGACTTGGTTTTCAGTAAGATAAGGCAAAATGTATTTAGACTGTATGAATGAAGAGGTAGCAATTAGATACAAAGAGGAAATGTGGCATAAAAGAGTTGCCCTCAGAGTCAGGAAGACATGTTCAAATCATACCTCCCTCAAATAATGTCTATGTGATTGAAGCTAGGCAAGTCACTTAACTTCCCAGTGCCCAAGGCAATTAAGACAATGAGTTACAAAGAAAGTGCCAATCTGCATTAGTAGAGGAAGCTCCCTATACCATGGAATCTCAGATAGTCTCCTATCCCAAATTAACATCTAAATAAAGGAAGCAGTAATCACAAAGACCTAGCATAGTTTCACTAAGAACAGAACAGATCATACCAAAATACTCTTGTTTCTGCTTTTGGAAAAATCACCAAACTAGGAGATAAGGGGATTGGTATAGATATCATTTGCCTGGGTTTTTGCAAAGGGTTTGATACAATCTCTTGTTTTATTCACGTAGAATTGATATAGAGATATGGCTTAGCTGATAGTGTAATTACCTAGATTCAGAATTGACTGTCTCAAAATCTCAAAGATTAGTAACTAATATCCTTTGTCCATTTGACACTGTGATATTTAAAATTTTTTACTAGTGACACAGGTAAAGGTTTGGATCACACCTTTATCAGACTTACAGAGAGCACAAAACTAGGAAGGAAAGCTTGACAGGCTAAAAAATTAGGCTCAATTTAATAAGATAAAATGAATTAGGGACAAAAGTAGTTAAAATGTTAAGTATTATGTAAAGATGGGGGTCAACTGAGTGACATTGTTCTTTTATCAGGTGAAAACACATCTGATTTGAATCAATTGATTAATCAAAACTGTTTCAGCTGTTGTTACAGGAAATGTCTTTGTATTGCTTAAGAAGTTTGACTATACTTTGATGGGCTTACATAAAACCAATGAATTCATTTATAATTGACAATTCAATGTTATAGCTTAATGGTGGAAGCCATTTCAATTGCTCAGAGGCAGGGAAGGAGCCTTGGATTCCTCTTCATCCACCGATTGGGCACGGCCCTGTGAAGTTTGGAGGTGCAGAGGATTTTGGACTTCAAGTTAGTATCCTGTTGCTAACAACATCCCAAGAACAGCTCACAGAATGACTGCATGGGGAACCAAGGACAAACTGAAGGAAAGGCAGCTTTGTGACTCCATAAGGATCCCAGCAGAGAAGCTATACCATACTTAATGGAAACTTTATGAGCATTCCATGAAGCACAGATAAGGACTTCAGGAACTCTAAGCTGTGAGTAACCTTTTTCCAAATATACTCCTTCAAACTGAATTCACTTTCCCCTAGACTCTGTAGGTATTAAAGGGAGATTGTCACAAGTTTTATTTTATTTTTTGGAGGGACATTATACTACATGTTTAGCATACCACTTGGGGCTTGTGAGCCACTATTGCTGCAAAAGACAGACCCTTAGCACTACCCTGAAGACCTGGAGGAGGTGTAGCTGTCATGCTCTGGCAACCAAACCTGCTAGACCAAATGGGGCTTAGGAAACTTGTTCTTATCATTGTTCCTTCATTTTCGAAGAGGACCAATGATATCATGATGTCGGAGTAAAATAGTGGATAGTGGATGGTGTCTTGACTTTCACGTGAATTGGGTTTGTGAGGCAGAGCTGAGCGAAATCATCAGTCTCACTCTGTCTTCCAGAGTCATCAAATTACAGTGGCAAGACAAAAGTCAAGATAACTGGTGATGGCCTTGGTTGCAGTGGATAACCTTGGAATCTTTGATGTCTGGCCAGGCTCTAAGTGTTCCACAGCTCCTACATGGCTGTTGGAACAAATTGTTCTCTCTTCCCATCCTGAGCTGGGGGAAGTCTTCACATGCTTGGGGTAGAATCTCCCTAACTCACTGACAGGTTTGAGGCCTGTTGGTTACCTTCAACCTGGTTTAAACCATGTGCCAAGATGTTTTTACCAGAGTGTGGACTTTGTGCATGCTATAGCTTCTGAGAGTCACAGATAAGAAAGAGTTAGCTTAGGACAGTAGCTTCAAAGCAAGGTCTGTATTTGGAATAAAAAAAAAATCATCTTCCTAAGTATAAGATGGGGGAGGTATGACTAGACAGCCATTTGTTCTAAAAATATTTAGGGGTTTCAGTGAACCATGAGCTTAAAATGGTGCTTGGGGTGATGTGGCAGTGGAAAAAAAGCTAATGTGCCTTTGGGCTATAGCAGGAAATCTAGCTTCCAACAACAAGCAAATGATAGATGATTCCTCTGTATTCTGCTTTGGTCGGATCACATCTGGAATATCATATTTCTTACCAGTTACTGTATCTTACAGAGGACACTGATAACCTGAAGGCAATCATCATGATGAAAAACCTTAATTCCTTGAAATATTGGTGGGTGTGGTGTTGTTTGTCCTTCATTCTCTTTTTCTTTGTTCATGTCTATCTATCTATCTATCTATCTATCTATCTATCTATCTATCTATCTATCTGTCTACACACACACATATATATACACACACATATATACATACACACACATATATACATATATGTATATATGTGTGTGTGTGTGCGTGTGTGTGTGTGTGTGTGTGTGTGTGTGTGTGTGTGTGTGTGTGTATATAAAACATTTTCCCCTCCAACTACCCTAATACTGACAAAGGTCTCATGAGTTATAAATATCATCTTTCCATCCAGGAATACAAACAGTTCAACTTTAATAAGTCTCTTACGATTTCTCTTTCCTGTTTACCTCTTCATGTTCCACTTGAGTCTTTTATTTGAAAGTCAAATTTTCTATTCAGTTCTGGCCTTTTCATCAAGAATGCTTGAAAGTCCTCTATTTCACTGAATGACCATTTTTTCCCCTGAAGGATTATACTCAGTTTTCCTGGGTAGGTGATTCTTGGTTGTAATCCTATTTCCTTTGCCCTCCGGAATATTATATTCCATGCCCTGTGGTCCCTTAATGTAGAAGCTGCCAAATCTTGTGTTACCCTGATTGTGTTTCCACAATACTTGAATTGTTTCTTTCTGGCTGCTTGTAATATTTTCTCCTTGACCTGGGAACTCTGGAATTTGGCTACAATATTCCTAGAAGTTTTCCTTTGGGGATCTCTTTCAGGAGGAAATCAGTGGATTCTTTCAATTTCTATTTTGCCTTCTGTTTCTAAAATATCAGGGCAGTTTTCCTTGACAATTTCTTGCAAGATGATGTCTAGGCTCTTTTTCTGATCATGGCTTTCAGGTAGTCCAATAATTTTTAAATTCTTTCTCCTGGATCTATTTTCCAGGTCAATTGTTTTTCCGATGAGAGCTTTTGAATTTCCTTTTCCATTTGGCCAATTTTGCTTTTCAGGTCATTCTTCTCCTCATTGGCTTTTTGGACCTCTTTTGCCATTTGGGTTAGGCTATTTTTTAAGGTGTTATTTTCTTCAGTATTTTTTTTGGTCTCCTTTAGCAAGCTATTGACTTGTTTTTCATGATTTTCTTGCATCACTCTCATTTCTCTTCCCAGTTTTTCCTCTACTTCTCTTACTTGCCTCTCAAAATCCTTTTTAAGCTCTTCCAAGGCCTGGGATTGATTCATATATTTCTTAGAGGCTTTGGATGTAGGAGCTTTGACTTTGTTGTCTTCTTCTGGTTGTATGTTTTGATCTTCTTTGTTACCAAAAAAAAGATTCTATCGTCTGCCACTTCTTGTGAGGTTTGCTCATGATCCCAGCCAATTACTTGAGTTATAAACTCCTTATTAAGGTAGAGGTCTGCTTCCAATTTGGAAAATGTACTGTCCCAAGTTTCAGGGGTTTGTACAGTATTTTCTGAGATATTTTTAGGGAGTTGTAAATTTTCAGTTCTTCCAAGGTGCTATGATCAAGGGCAAGGCGTTTACTCCTTTCGTGGCCTGTACTGTGGTCTATGAGTGACCAGAAGCCCTCTTTTTTGTCTCAGAACTGTGAGGAGCATTTCCTTTCTACTGTCACTACATAAGCTCCACCACGCCAGTGCTCCTCCTCACCCAGGACCTCCCCTCAGAACTGTGACCCAGATCCAAGCATGGGCAAAGCAAGAGATTCCTGTGTCAGCACTGGCAAAGAGATCCCTTCAATCCCCCTTTGGTCAGCCACTCAATTCCCCCTCAGTCTGTGGGACAGAAACTCAGGAAGCAGCCGCCACCCTGGGCCAAGCTGGGGATCTATGTCTGAAATCTAGCTTCTCTCTCATCACAGACTGACTTTCTAAGTTGTCTTTGGCATTCATGGATTGAGAAGTCTGGAAACCTCCACAGCTCCCTGCAATTCAGTCTTCTGAGGCCTGCTCCAGGTTCGCTGCGGTCTGAGTGCCAACACCAAGCTATGCTCTTCTCACCGTGTGGCACGATATGCCTTTCTAATCAACCGTCCAGGTTGTCTTGGGCTGGAAATTTGTTTCACTCTGTCTTTTTGTGGGTTCTGCTGCTTTAAAATTTATTTAGAGCCATTTTTATAGGTTTTTTGGAGGGGTTAGAGGGAGAGCTCAAGCAAGTCACTCCTTTTACTCTGCCATCTTGGCTCCACCCCCTTGTCCTTCATTCTCAAAGTGGACCATGACATCAAGAAGATGAATAAGGACCAGTTGAAGGATCTGGGGATGTTTACTGTGAAGAAGAGGACGGTGGTACATAGTATATGGCAACTGTCTACAAGTACTTGAAAGACTGTCATGTGGAAGGAGCTGCCATTGTTCTCTTAAACAGAGAGAATGAAACCAGAATGTAAACCATACCAATGGATAGAAATGGCAAAGAAAATTCAGGCTTGTTATAACAAACAAGCAAACAAACACATTTTCTAACACTGTTATTCAAAAGTAAAAAGTGTTGATTTGTGGGTTTGTGGAAGTCTTCAAACAAAAATTAGATGCTGTAAATCTTGTTATTGGTGTGGCAAGCTCCATTGATGAAACACTTGCAGAACAAATCAATTGCAAATTGAACTTGGAATGTTTGTATTTAAGTATATGTCTCCATATGTTGCTCCCACAGTCACATTTGACTTCTTAATGGAGAGATCTAGGGCTCTGACTTGGGTCAGTGGATTAGCTGAGTGTTGATACAATAGTGGAATTCTAAAAGGTTACTCCTTGAAGTGTTTCTTAAACTTCTTCCCATATGACCTCTGCCTCCTTTACTCTCTCTCCTATTTCCCTTTGTCTTGTTCTCAGATATCTCTTTTATCTTCTTTATACTCTGTCCTTTGGAAATCTCTTCTACTCCTAAGCCATCAAATAACATCTCTATATAAAACACTCACAATGGTCTCTCTTCTAAGGCTCTGCATGAGCATATTCCCTTGATATCTTCACTTGAATGTCCCACCAATATTTTTAAATCGTTATTTTCATATGATACAGTTTTCCTCCAAAACTTCTTTTTTTTATTTTCCTTTCAATTACTTAGGTTCACAATTTCAAAAAAAAATACTTCTTGTTTCAATTTGCTTTAGTGTTTAGTCAATTGTTCATTCATTTTATGCCTTTCTTGCACATGCCTCTCAAGCACTCTTTTTTTGTGTGTTCCTAACACTACTATATCAATTCCCTTGCTTGCTAAGCTATACTATTTCAATAGACTCAAAAATGATCTTCCTTCTCTAGTCTCCTTTCTCTTCCAATCAATCCTAAATTAGTTTTCCTAAAGTATAGTTCTGATTATGTCATATTCTTGTTTTAATCCTTCATTAACTTCCCATTACCTATGGAATAAAATTAAAAATCCTTCACCTGGCCTTAACCAAACCCATGATTTACTCTTTCTACCTTTCTGACCTTTTGTCTCATTATTCTTTCACTAAACCCATAGCGTTGTTGAACTAGATAATTTAATTTATATATGTATAGATATTATATATAAATATAAAAAAGTATATACACAACACACACACACACACACACACACACACACATACAATATATATACAGAGTTTCCGGTCCATTCTTTATGACACAGTTCCACTGCCATTTCTACCATGAAGTCTTCCTATATTCTCTTAACTAGACATATTTTGTATCACAGCACTTTGCACTGTCCTTTATTGTATGTTAATAGTCTCCCTCATATTAAACTTGTATACATTTTGTATATGCTTTTTGTTGTTGTTTAGTTGTTTTTCAGTCATGTCTGACTCTTTGTGACACTTTTCTTGGCAAAGATAATGGAGTGGTTTGCCATTTCCTTCTTTAGCTCATTTCATAGATGAGGAAACTGAGGTAAACAAGGTCAAGTGACTTGTGTAGGGTCACACAGCTAATGAGTGTCCAAAGCTGAGACCCCTCAGAAAGATGGGTCTTCCTGACTCTAAGCTCAGCACTCTATCCTCTGTGCCACCTACCTGTCCTTTTATCTTCCTAGTTCACTATAAGTTTCATAAGGGCAAGAGGCATTTTTCTTGGTATCCCTGACAATAATGACTTTAGTGCCTTTAGCGTGGTAGGCAGATTATAGAATAATGATGAATGAGTGCCATATTAATAAATGTATTTATACACTCACATAGATAATTAGACATGAAAGGGATTGCCTAACTAAACACCTTCCTTTTCCAGATAAGGAAACTGAGGCTCAGAAAAGGAAAATGGCTTGGCCAAAATCATATGTATAACCAATAAAAGAAGCCAGGCTAGAACCCCAATTTTCTTGCTGCTAATTCAATGTTCTTTCCACCACAATGAGTACCAATCAGAAGGTTTCTCTTGAAAACATTTGGGAAGAAATCAAAACATTCTTAGATTTGTCTAATTTTCATATACTACCTTGAAGATAGATGCTTTTCTTCTGTTACAAAATATCAAATCACTAAAAAGAAAGGAATTATAGAGGACCAATATATTCCATTTAAATTCAATGTTCCAAAGCATTATGCTCAAAGTTCAGGAAAATCAAACAATATTACTCCCACCAAATAGCAAAATAATTTGCAACTTCAAAAAACAAGAAAAAGCAAAAAACAGAAAGAAAGAGGATTGTAAAGGGTAGCTTACAAAAACGAAGCTTTAGTATGTTAATCCTATGGGATATAACAATGCAATATAGGTACAGTAAAGCAGTTCATAAAAATTCATTTAGACTTACCAGATTGCTTTATCCAATATAAGCAAATACTCAATCCATGGAAAAACCATCTTAGGTAAAATATTACATGAGCTCTGGGATGTGAAACAGTAATATCCTTCCAAGTACTGTTTTAGTTGTATTCATTTAAATTCTTAAATTTCAGTATACTATTCACAAATATTTTTGCCCCTAAAGCTGAGGAAGAAGAAATTAATTTATAAATGCTTTTCCTCTCTTATCCTCTAGCATTAAGGCCTTCAGTTCTACAATTGTAGACATTTAATGTGTGTAAAAAAATATAGATGGAAGACAAAGAAAAGATATCCCATAATTGAATCAGATTTCATGTTTCCTCTTTATTGCACCAAGGAGGCATGACTCCTCCTGGATAATTGCTGTATGACCTCTAGCCTACTACTCCAGGACACTAATAAAAGGTGTCAACAGTAAACAAGGGATTTTCCTTTTCATCCAACCAAAAGCTTTCTGGGAAAGGATATCTGTAGATTCATTTGGGAAATGCCAGCATCCTTAGGAAATATGATGACTGACAAGGAGTTGTTGGTGATCTGAAACTAGATTCAATTTACCTTTTAATCAGAGGTGTCCAAAAGTTTCAGGACAAACAGAAAAAAAGTACAAGACAACTGGTTTACATTTTGGAAAGGATATCAAGCATATGTTAAAAGTAGAAGATAACAATAGTCCCCAAAATGTTAAGTCTGGGGAATAGATAAATTGGTAGAGAGCACTGGTGGGGATTAATAAGCAGATCTGATTTCATAGAACTGGCTCTTCCCTGAAATCACATAATACTTATACATTTATAGTGCTGGAAGGAATTATCTTTGTGTGTGTGTGTGTGTGTGTGTGTATGTGTGTGTATGTGTGTGTGTGTGCGTGTGTGTTGTGCATGTATGTGTGTGTGTGTATTATGGATTCCTTCCCAGAATAATATTTTTAGATGTGAAATATAAAATGTACAGTATTACAAAGAAAACCAAATATATTGAAATTCATTTATCAAAATATGCAAAAAAAAGTTCATGAATCTCAGGTTAGGAATTCTTGATCTAGGCCAGGGGTAAGGAATGTGTGTCCTTGAGGCCACGTGTGGCCTTCTAGGTCCTTGGGTGAGGCCTTTTGACTAAGTCCAAGTTTTACAGAACAAATCTTTTTATTAAGGGGATTTGTTCTGTGAAGCTTGGATTCAGTCAAAGGACCACACTTGAGGACCTACAGGGCCACATGTGACCTAGAGGCCACAGGTTGTCCATCTCTGATTTGGGCAAACTCCCTTATGTCATAGATGAGAAATGTGAGGCTCATGGGTACTTGGACCATTCATCTCAGATATTCTAGGAAAACCATACATTCATAAAATTAAGTGAACTTTCAATGGGGATTTGAAAGTAATATTGTCAGATAAGTAATTACAACCCAAGTGTGTTCTAGTCTAGTCCCACTACTAGGACATTACATACTATTTAGAAAGCTGCCTTTCTAAATGACATGAGGTAAGTTACTTCCCTGGCTTTTCCTCAGTTTGTTTTTCATCTCTAAAATGTGGGAGTTTGAAACAAGATATTTTCTGAGTTTCCTTCCTAATCCTGATGGAAGTTTTAATTCTATCATGTATAGTGATTATAGACTGAGATTGAAGGGACCTTAGAAGTCAAGAAGTATAAACTCCTCCTAATAGTAAAGATAAATAAAGAGAAGTCCAGAGAATTTGTTAAATGATTTGCCCAAATTCCAGGTCTACAATTCTGGGCTTTTATGGATAGGTGATGAGTATTCCTTTTTCTTAATTGGGTGGTTATCAAAGGATGAAAACCCAGTACAAGAGAAAGAATTCTGGATTTATAGTCAAAGGACATATGTCCAAATCTCTCCTCAGTCACTTACCACCAGTGAGACTTTTGGTAAATCACTTTGATGAGTGTCTTTATCTAAGAATTGAGAGATCTGAAATGGAAAGCCCCTATGGTCTCTTTTAACTCTAAATTCAAGATCTTTTTAACAAGTTAAAGATAAAGGGTGATTAATAGAAATCACTAGATGTGGAGCCAAACAATCTGGGTTTGAATAGAGGCTCTGCTACCAACCACCCATTTCACATTGGACAAGATGATATCTGAGAGCCCTTTGGACTCTAAATCAGAGATCCTATGACTACTTATAACCACCCCCATTAGATTTTGATTTCATTAAGGGCAGGGGCTGCTTTTTCCTCCTCTTGTATCCCTAGTGCTGAGCAAAGTGCCTGGCACACAGTAGGTGCTTAATAAATGTTTATTGTCTAGTGAGTAAAACTGACAGAGTATACTGTCGCTGAATCTCATGAGTTAGTTAAAATATATATGTATATATACATATATGTAAGTATATATGTATGTGTATATATATGTGAATACATATGCATACCTATACACATATGGTTTTCTTTGACTAAAATATTTTTAGTGACAAGTAAATGTTTAAGTAGAAAAAATGTTTTTGGAAGGGGGTAAAATATCTGACCCAAAGGGTTCTTATAATTTTGTTGGCCCCCAGTAATTAAGCTTAACTATGGATTGATTATTAAAATTGCAATACTTATAGTTTTGTTGAGGGTGATAATTTGAACCCCTACATCTCTTAATTCATTTTAGCCAGAAGAGAGACAGAGTCAAAGAGGGAGAGAGTAACAAGGGTGTGTGTGTATTTGTGCGCATATGTGTGTGTGTGTGTGTATGTGTGTGTAGGGTGATAGTCAAAATAGGTTCACAGTCTAGATGTAGCCAAAACAAACAAAACAACACAATACAAAACACATAGTGAAGAGTCAATGAAGTTGATTAAGGCTGAAATTGACCACTTGAAGTGTCAGTTAGGATCCTTTTTTTCAACTTAAAAAATTTTGCCTTTATGGTAACATTGTTTTAATTATATCATGAAAAACAGTCTGTAGTTGAGGACATAAGATTGACATATGCACATAGGTGACAAATAATATTTTTGCCAATATACTTCCATGATGATATTTGATTCAAAATTTCCTTTAGAGTTTAAAAATGAGTCAGATCATCCTAACTCTTTGATCTTTATAATCAACCTACTTGATCTTCATTGCACAAAACAAATGAAAAAGAATGCCTATCAATTTATTTAAATGGATGTGGCATGTAGAGCTATTTTTTTTTTTATTTTTCTCTTTAGGACCTAGGTGATCAGTAAAGCTTTTCTAGTTAAAATATATTCTAGCAGGAGGTACTACATTTTTATGATTTAATAAAATGAATTTCAAAATGCCCCCTGAGCAGCTGGAAGGACACAGAATGTAGAAAAAGGTATTTCTTTTATATATGTAAAAAGGATGAATTTGTTTGATGGAAGATAAATATTACAAAAGGAAGAAAGAATACAGATTGAACCTAAAAGTAAAACCTTTTCATTTAATCTCTCTGTGGTTTGGCCTATACTGTGGCTCAGCTGAATAAATGATTTAGGAATCCTGTAAAATGAAATGGGAAAGCTTATAAGTGGAATAAATACATGTAATAATATTACTTGTGGTCTATTATGTTATTACTATAAAGTTAAAACTGTGCTTGTGTGAACTACAGCTCTTCGCTAAAGAACCCCTTAGGTGAGTTTTTTCCAAACAGAATGCTATCTCCAGACCATAATATAGAGACTTTAGTTTGTTAGGAATGATTTTGATAATTTTTATATCAAGAAATAAGATCAAGGGAAAAAGAGAGAGGAGAGAGAGAAAAAAAAGTAAGAGAGAGAGAGAGAGAGAGAGAGAGAGAGAGAGAGAGAGAGAGAGAGAGAGAGAGAGAGAGAGAGAGAGAAAGAGACAAGAATTTCTTGAGGTAAGTAGGTAATATTTGAAAGTGAGAGGTGTTAAAGATGATTTCCTAGAGGCAGCTAGGTGGTACAACGGATACAGAACCAGACCTGAAATCAGGAAAACCTGAGTTCAAATTTGGCCTCAGACAGTAGCTCTATGACACTTGGCAAGCCGCTTCACCTCTGTTTGCCTCAGTTTCCTCATATGTAAAGTAGGGATGATAACAAAACCTACTTTCCAAGGTTATTGTGAGGATCAAAAGAGATAATGTTTGAAAAGTGCTTAGCATAGTGCCTGGCATATAGTAAATGCTATATAAATGTTAGTTGCCTGAGATTAGAGCATAACAGACCAGAAGGGAGTGACCTTGAGGGTCATCTATTTAGATGACATCAAGAATCTCTTCTATAACATCCCCAAGAAGTGCTCATCCTGACTTCATTCAAAGACATCTAATGAGTGAAACCCACCCACTGCTGAGGCAGCTCATTCTGCTTGAGAGTTCTACCTGATAGGAATTTCCCTTACATCTCATCATATCTCCTTGTCTCTAACTTTTATCTGCTGCACCTAATTTTACTCCCTCCTTTGAAGTCAAACTTAACAAGCCCAATCCCTCTTGCACTTGACAGCCTGTCACGTATTTCAAGACATCTATCATAGTGGTTGCTTCCCACCACACCACACCACACCCCCAAAACCTCAAGGTTAACATGTTGAATCAGGTTCTGATATATAAAATTATGGTCAGGAAAAGCTAATGTTTTCATAATTAATGTCTTTACTATGATCAATCACATATTTCATCATACTGGTTAAGTGCTTGATGAAATTTATTATCCTTAAAATAGTGCTGATTTAATGTTCAAGATTATCTACTTTAGAAATAGTAAAGAGATATTTTATATTATTGTCATGATCCCCATGCCAGGACTTCACTCTTTTTACTTCTCTCTTTTTACTATTAGGAGATAACGTGTTTTCCAGAACTAAGGCCCAGCAAGCAAGCTGTGCCCCAAGCTTGACATAACAACAATCCTTTGTGCTCACCCTCTGGATAAACTGCTGCAGCAAAATCCCAGAATTGTTTCACACCAGTGCCAGATAAACCCCCGAGCTCAGACAAGCACCTGCAGAAATCACATTCTGGTCATGAAGCCCTGCTATGAAACAAACTTGTCACAGCTATGGCTCACTGTGTAGCAATTACTACATGTATGAAAGCTCAGCCTCGCTAAAGTGGGTCTCCTTCTAGAGAAGGCCCCAGCAGGTGTGCCTAGTTTCCTTCCTCCAATGGAATAAGGAAAGCTTTTCCCTTATAACCATTGTTTGCTTTTGGCTTCATTTTATTTTTCAAAATTAAAGTTGGGGTATTACCTCTGTGAGCTCTTTGGTATTTTTCAGAGTTAACAGTGGTTGCATAACCTTTGTGACTTTTTGGTGATTTATTTTCAGGTTTTGATAGTTGGTGTCAGAAGTAGGGTTAGAAAGGAGAGAGGGGAGATAAAAGGTAGATGATATTTGTTGCACTTTTATCAAACAATGGTAAGCAATGAAGAGAAATTTCTCTCTCTCTCTCTCTCTCTCTCTCTCTCTCTCTCTCTCTCTCTCTTTTTCTCTCTCTGTATATATATTTTCAAAAGGAAAAGTGGCTATAGGAAAATGGATGATAGGGCAGAAGAAGGGACTGAAATAGGAGGAAAGGATCATATAGCTAGTAAGTAGCTGAGACTGGGATTTGAACTCAAGCCTATTGGAACTCCAGGCCCAGCCCTCTATCCTCTATGCCACTTAGCTGCCATGGGTCATTCTCCCATTGCTGGCACCATGGATGCACTTCTGTTCCTTGTAATTGCTGCACTTTCTTTGTATCAATCCAGCATCTGCCCTGACCATGACTTAGACGTACAGTAAACATTCAGTGTTTGTGGCAGGAACTACAAGCAAATAATGTCTGAGAGCTGCCTGCTCCTAACTATGTGGAACGTGTGACGTGTTGAAAGTGTCTTCAGGAAAGAAAAATCTGAAGGCTGTTGGAAAAATCTAATCCCAACACAACTCTGCTTTCCTGGTGTTTCAATGATCCATTTCCCCTCTTTACCTTCTGGGAGACATTACAAATGCTTTTTGGAGGGACCTTAGTCTTCATCTGAGCAGCTAGGAGACACAGTGGATAGAGCACCAGGCTTCGAGTAAGGAAGATCTCAGTTCAAGCCCCAGCAGGGTGCTTGAATTGTATTCAAAGGGCTGTACTTGAGAACCTAGAGGGCCACATGGGGCCTCAAGGCCCAAGGTTCTTCACCCCTGCCCCAGACCCTTACAAGCTGTGTGACCCTGGGCAAGTCATTTAACTCCATTTGCCTCAGTTTCCTCAACTATAAAATGATCTAGAGGAGGAAACTGCAACTGACTTTAATCCCTTTGCAAAGAAAACCCCAAAGAGAGTCATGAAGAGTCAGACATGACTGAAAAACAACTGAAAGCTAGGCATCATCATCTGATCCAGTGGTATCAAACTCAAAGAGATTCAAGGACCTTGCAGGCCACATACTGACTTAGTTTTAAATTGTAATATTATCCATGTTTTATTGTATTTTTATTTATTTTGTTAAATATTTCCAAATCGCATTTTAATCTAGTTTAGGCCTCATTCGAGAATGTGGTAGGCCACATGTGTCCTTGAAGCCTTGTTTATGCCTCTGATCCAGTCCAACCCCAACATACCCCACCATTTTATAGAGGAGGGAACTGTGATCCAGAGAGCTTAATGACTTGCCAAGTGTCACACGGGAAGAAAGTGTCAGAGACAGAGTTGGAAGCCAGTCTCTCTGATTCCAAATTCGGGGAGCTTTCTATCATGTAGACATTTTTAAAGTTCTCTTTCATCTATGAAATTTCATTATTTTGGAAAGAGTGCGTATTAAGTTATGGAAGCCCAATATGCTTATAATTTATGCTTTACTGCTTAAAGTATATGACTATAGTACATTACCACCACCTGGGGATAGAGTCCCTAAATTGCAGGAGCAGTTTCTTATGTGAGGAAACAATCACATTTAACTAGGGGAATGAAGTGGCAACAAGGGAAAATTATGAATAAAAAACATGAAAAACATCCCCTCCACCTTTCCTCATGTCGTATTGTTGATTCACTGAGTTTTCACTGGCCCCAGGCACTTATTAGTTGTGTGACCCTGGACTAGTCACTTAATGTCGGTTTGCCTGAGTTTTCTCATTTGTAAAATTAGGATAATACCAGCACCTATCTCTCAAGGTTGTAGTGAGGATCAAAGGAGATAATAATGATAAAGCACTTAGCATACTACTTGGCATATAATAGTGCTATATAAATGTCCATTTTATTATTATTATTATTAACATGAGCTATTCTGGAAGCCATTATCTAAAACACTAGTAAACAACTTACTAAAAATTAGTAGTGTGCCATTATCTTTCAGATACAAAGGCACTTTAGCAATATTTGTGTTTGTATTATATTTGAAAAGTCCTGGAAGGAAAATAATAGCTTTCTTACTCTGTAGATGATTTTGAAACTATCTTTATGCAAGTAATAAAACTCTGCCATTAAAATAAAGTGTAGGTAACAGGAATACAGGGAACAAAACAAAACAATACAAAACAAAACAAAAACAAACTTTCACTTACCAAATGAAAAGGCTGAGTTTCCTGGGGAGCTTTATTTACCCTGTAGCTCTTTATCCCTTGAAGCAAGACTCTGCCTTAGTACCAGTCCTAAAAGCAAGTTTCAACATGAAGTTCGGTGTTTGTTGTCTGAGCGCTTTGTTGAAAGTGACAAATAGTGGAAAAGTAATTTTATCACTGCAGACACAGAACTGAGAAAGCAGAAGCCAAAGACATAAACTTTCAAAGCATCAAACAGCAGCTTAATATACTAAAGAAATATTGTTAAATTTTTAAAATGAATTATCTGAAGAATGAGAAATGACCTGTTTCAGAAGCACTTAATACAGCAGTTGGCACATAGTAGCTGCTTAATAAATACTGTTGAAAATTGACTTGATTTGATGTTTATAGCTATGAGTCATTAAGTGACATTATGACATTAACATCAGTAGAAAAGAGATAGGGATAGGGAATGGACTTTCTTCAGGATAGGGAACAACTCCTCTGAAGAAACTCTGTACCCAGTGCAAGTAGGAATCCTCTCCAAAACTTATTGCATAGAACACTGCAAAGTAAGTGACTTGTCCAGTCTCACAGACACTAGGAGAAATAGAAATACACACGAGCTGACCTGGATTATTCTGGTTTGAACTCAAATCATATAAGATTTGAATCATTTAAAAAAAACATTACTTAAATGAACTGTTGTGAAGTGAACGAAGAACCAGAAGAACATTGTACAACAGTAACAGCAATATTGTGCAATGATCAACTGTGAATGACTTAGCTATTCTCAGCAATACAAAGATCCAAGACAATTGTGAAGGATCTATGATGAAAAATGCCATCCACCTCCAGAAAAAGAACTGATAAAATCTGAATGCAGATGAAAGCATACTGATTTTTTCATTTTATTTTTCTTAGGGTTTTTTTGTCTGTATTTTCTTTCACAACATGACTAATATGGAAATATGTTTCACATTACTGCACATGTATAACCTTTATCAAATTGCTTGCTTTCTCAATGAGGGGAAGGGGAGTTAGAATGGGAGAGAATTTGAAAGTCAAAATTGCAAAAAACAAAATGAAGGTTAAAATGGTTTTTAAACGTAATTGGGAAAAAAACCTAAAATATAAAATTTAAAAAAGAAAAAATAATGGGTGTTATAAAGTATATGTCAGAAATAGGACTTTAGTACAGAATTTTAAAACAATCATTTCATTTCCTAGAACCCCAAACTAGTCGTTTCACAAAGTGATTATTCCTACCAAAGTAGTGAAGTCTGGCTATATGCCTCCATGTCCTTTCTTCTCATTCTTTTTTAAACCCTTTGCAATATAGTTTCTAGCCTCATCACTCAACTGAAAATTCCCCCTCCAAAGTTACTAATGGTCTCTTAATTGCCACCTTTAATGGTCTTCTCTGAAATCATCCTTCTTGACCTCTCTGTAGTATTTGCCACAATTTATCACTTTAATCACTTTCTTCTAGATACTCTACTATGCTCTCTCTCTCTGTCTCTCACCTTTTCTCTATTCAAAGAAAATAGAGTCAGCCACTAAACCAAGAAGAAGGGTTCACAAGTCTCACTTCTGTAATGTGCAAGCTTTGTGATTCTAGTCAAATCATTTAACCGCTCAGTTCTTTGGACAGTTCACTAAGAGTATAGGTTGCAGAGAAGGTGTGTCTATAGTAGCAGAGAGAGTTTTCTCAGTTGGGGCCCTTATACCAATGAAATCACAAGTTCATTTCCTGTCTCTTATTCTCTATCTCTCTCTTTTTTTTTTTTGGCAATTAGTGTTAAGTGACTTGCCCAGGGTCACACATCTAGTAAGTATCAAGTGTTTGGTCTGAGGCCAGATTTGAACTCAGGTCCTCCTGACTTCAGGGTCGGTGCTCTATCCACTGCACTACCTAGCTGCCCCCCCCATCTTCTATTGTCTATCCCTCTATTCATATAGCCATCAGCCTAGGTCAGTCCTTCATCACCACTCACTTGCCTGGACACTTTTAACAGCCTCCTAATTGTTTTCCCTTCTTCAGGTTTCTCCCTACTCTATTCCATTCTCCATGTCAGCCAAAGCGATTTTCCTCCAGTACAAATCCGACCATGACATTCTCCTGGGGCAATATTTTCTGGGCTTTCAGAGGTTGATAAGGGATGGGGAGAGTGACTTCTTACTCCACCATTTTGGCTCCCAGAAGCCAGCTCACGACACTCTCTAACTCACTAAATTGCAGAAGTGCCCTATTACCTCTTGGAACAATAAATATAAACTTCTTTGTTAGGAATTGAGAGCTCTTCATGTCTTAGTCCTTTCCTGCATTTCCCATCTATTTACACTGCTCTACAAACTTTACAATCCAGTCATATGGATGCTTTTGCTCATCTTCAGAGAAAATGCTGCATCTCTAGTCTCCTTAAATTTGCTTTGTCTGCCCCACCCCACCTACATGATGAAATACTTTCCATCTTCTCCCTCCTTCCATCTCATGAAATCCTTGATTCACTTAATGACTCAGTTAAAGCACCATCTTTTGCAGTAAGCCCCCCCCAGTTTTCTTGTATTTATTATTCATTGTACAGTATAAACACATGCATATACATACAGACATATATACATATATGTTTCTATGTATAATTTACACATGCACATATATGCATTGTCTGTCCTGTTAACATGTAAGCTTTTTGAAATCATTTGGTATTTCATTTTTGTCTTTATATAGTGATTGTCACAGCAGCTGGTACATGAGAAGTGTTTTATACATTCTCGGTTATTAATTGATTAAACATATTCCTCTTCTCCTTTCTTCTTTCACATTCCCTTTATACCTGTGTGTATAGGCACATATTCACATATACATATATGCATATGTATGTACATACATACCTAAACACAGGTATGCATACACACAGACTTCTTTCCCCATTTACATTAATAATTGAGAAATTATTATATTTTCAGGCTTACTTTTGGCTAGCTATAAAGGGCATACTTTATAGAGAAAGATAAACATGTAATGCTTGTTTTTGAGTCTTTGTTACTTCTGAAAAATCCTGCCCACAAAATTGTTATAATTGAAAAGTACATGTACACAGTGAACCAGCCATAAGTGGAAAGAAAGAAAATGTAGTATAATTGAAAGGGGTAGGGAAACACAGGGAGAGACAGAGAGGAATAGGGAAAGGGAGAGGGAGAGGACAGATGGACTGATTCTTAAATCTAAAACTGTTAAAATATGTATATTAAAATAACTAGGGAAAAGTTGATTTGAAGCATGCAAGCAAAGGACAAATTGATCCTTTTACATAATGCATTTACTTTCACATTCACAAATAACTCTTTATCCTTCAATTTTAAGGAGAAAATAAGCATTTTTTTATTCCGATTATTTTTCCCCCAACCAGTTACTTTGGTATTAGTAGCAATTGAAAAGACATGACTAATCATGTTTACTCAGTGTGAAAGGAAATGATGTTAAAAGTCATTAAATGTTCCGCTAAAGTCTTCAGGGACTCTAAAAAGGCCTATAAAAATATCCCAGAAGGCTTCTTTCTTTGCTTCTGTCTTAATTGGAAGTAGGTTATACCTATAAAAGCTTATGTCTCTTTGAGAACTAGAGATAACATCATACCATCCTCCACACAAATCTTACTGGGAAAAGTGAAGTCTCAGACTAGCTGTTTTGGATATCCATCAAGGAAATCAGCTGAAACTGGACATTTATCAGCTCTAGTGTCAACCCTAAATTAATATGGACAAAAACTGACTACACACATTGACAGAATTTGAAACTCAAAGGATAAAGGACTGAAACAAGCAAAGGTCCCTACAAAAGGTGAGAAGTGGGGTCCAGGACAAGGAAAGATGTTCAAGATCCAGTAATACTAGTGTGTAAGAATTATGTGAGCAAAATTACCATTTGTTGTTAACAATAATTTTCAGTTATTATTGTGATACAGAGGTGGACTTGGGGCATTCCAACTTAGTAAATTGTGGTTAGAGTTGGGGAAAATTTCAAAGGATTTGATATCCAAAAATAGGTTGCACTTACTCAAATGGGTATATTTTCCAATTTGAAAGATAACAAGAACATGCCCCTCAAAGTTTCTGTCCAGAATAGAAAACAATTGCTATTTTCATTAATGCTAAGCCATCATAACCTAAACAAAGAGCCAGAGAGGCTGGAACTGGGGCTATTATTGGCCATTTAATGAAAGCCAGAATGATTTGGGTTTAAGCTCCATTTAAAACACAATGAGCTTTTTTAAAGCCTCTTTTTGAAAAAGGAATAATAAAATAAAAAGGAGGAGAAGAAGAAAGAAGAGGAAGAGGAAGAAAGAGAAAGAGAAGAAATAATAATAATAATAAATAATGGCAATGATTTCCAACTTCTGCTTACATTGGCAGGTTGGGTTCCCAGAGGACAGTAAAACTACTACTCAGGTAACATGATAAAAACAGTTAATACAAAACCTTCTCCTTAGAACCTGGCTCACTCTCTCTGAAAAAATACACACAGCATCCATAAGCTTAGACAATAAGAGTGGTGAGGCCTCAAACCCCTTCAAAAGCCTATAAAATGGCACTAAACAACTTCTAGAGCAGCAGAACCCACAAAAAGATGGAATGAAACAAATTTTCAGCCCAAGACAACCTGGATAGTTCATCATAAAGGTCTATCTCGCTGGTCTGGGAGAGGAACAAAGTTCAGCTCCGGTGCTCAGGCAAACCAGGCCTCAGTGAACCTGCAGCAGGCTTCAGGGGACTGAATCACGGTCAGCTATGGTGGTTTCCAGACTTCTTAACCCACAAACACCAAAGAGAACTTAGAAGGTCAGTAGGAAAAGTCTATGACCTTGGTGAGAGAGAGAGAGAAGACCCAGTCCTGGCATAGCCCTGGGATTGCAGCTGCTTCCTGACCTCGGCCCACAGACAGAGCAGGAATCAAATTGATGATTGGAGGGGGATTGCAGGGATCTCTTTGCTGGTGGAGGTAGGATTCTGTTGCTTTGCCCATGCTTGGATCTGGGTCACAGTTCTGGGTGGTGGTCCTGGGGCAAGAAGGAATGCTAGCATGGTAGAGCTTGTAGTGGCAGTAGAAAGGGAATCCTCCTCATGGATCCAAGACAGAAAAGAGGGCTTATGGTCACTCACAGACCAGAGCACAGGCCAGGAAAGGAGTAAACACCTCACCCTTATTCATACCACCTTGGAAGAATGGAAAATTTACAGGTCCCTAGAAATATCTCTGAAAACAGCTACATAAAACCCTCAAAGCTTGGAACAGTACATTCTCCACACTGGAAAAAGACCTTAAAAAAATTTATAACTCAAATAATTGACTAGGATCATGAGCAAACTGGGAAAAATGTCAGACCACAGAATCTTTCTTTGATGACAAAGAAGATCAAAACATACAACCAGAAGAAGACAACAAAGTCAAAGCTCCTACATCCAAAGCTTCCAAGAAAAATATGAATCAGTCCCAGGCCATGGAAGAGCTCAAAAAGGATTTTGATAAGCAAGTAAGAGAAGTAGAGGAAAAGCTGGGAAGAGAAATGAGAGTGATGCAAGAAAATCACGAAAAACAAGTCAACAGCTTGCTAAAGGAAACCCAAAAAGATACTGAAGAAAATAGCACCTTAAAAAATAGCCTACCCTCCCCTTACCTCCTTCTCCAACTCTTTACCCTTCCCTTTTTCTCCCTTTCCTTCCCCTCCCCTCCCTCATCCCCATCCTTCCCTCCATCCTTTCTCCTTCTTCCCTTCCCCGGACTAGATGATACCATGGTGCAGATGGCCAAGGAGGCCATGGAGCCCTCCGAGGAGGACATCACAGGGCTGTGTCAGGACATGTTTTCCAAAATGGCCATGTACCTAATCGGCGAGCTGACAGCCACTAGGGAAGACTATAAAATTCTGGAAAATATGAACAAACTGACTAGCTTGAAGTATCTAGAAATGAAAGATACTGTAGTAAACAGAAGTAGAAACCTAAAGGACTTAAACCATAAATATGCAGCACTTCAGCCTTATCTGGATCAGATCACTTTAATTGAGGAGCAAGTAGCAGCTCTTGAACAGGCAGCTTACAAGTTAGATGCATGTTCAAAGAAACTAGAAGCAAAGTACAAGAAGTTAGAGAGGTGATGAAAGAATTCATTAGCACAAAGACTTTAACTGCAAGAATGTTTCCTAAGAGCTGAAATAAGTGGGATGGAACCTATCACTAAATTTCAGTTCCTTAAAGGAAGCGGTGCTGCTGACCTAAGGGGAATCCCAGCCCTCACCCCTGGCTGGATGTGTAACTTTGGCCACCCGTTGATGTTTCCTAAACCTATAGCCCTTGGAACCTCATCTTATCGTGTGCTTCATTGTGTGCCCTGGACCAAGGCTCAGAAATCAGGATCAACCCCGCCTGGAGCAGACACAGGAGAGGCTCCCCTCTCCCTGTCTCCTCCCTTCTTCCCTCTCCTCTAGTCCTCCCCCCCAACTCCATTCATAACCTGTTCTTCAACTTAAATAATAAATGCCCACTTATGACCCTCAAACAAAAAGTAGCCTAACCCAAATGGCAAAAGAGGTCCAAAAAGCCAGTGAGAAGAATGCTTTCAGAAGCAGAATTGGCCAAATGGAAAAGGAAGTCCAAAAGTTCACTGAAGAAAATACTTTCTTAAAAATTAGAATGGAACAATTAGAAGCTAGTGACTTTATGAGAAATCAAGACACTGTAAAAAAAACCAAAAGAGTGAAAAAATGGGAAACAATGTGAAATATCTCATTGGAAAAACAACTGACTTGGAAATAGATCCAGGACAGAAAATTTAAAATTATTGGACTATCTGAAAGCCATGATCAACAAAGCAGCCTAGACATCATCTTTCAAGAAATTATCAAGGAAAACTGCCCTGATATTTTAGAACCAGAGGGCAAAATAGAAGTTGAAAAAATCCACCAATCTCCTCCTGAAAGACATCCCCAAAGTGTTCCTTGTATTGTATTGTAGCCGAATTCCAGAGTTCCCAGGTCAAGGAGAAATTATTGCAAGCAGTCAGAACGAAACAATTCAGGTATTGTGGAAACACAATCAGGATAACACAAGATTCAGCAGCTTCTACATTAAGGGACCAAAGGGCTTGGAATATAATATTCCAGGGCTCAAAGGAGAAAGGATTACAACCAAGAATCACCTACCCAGAAAAACTGAGTATAATCCTTCAGGGGAAAAAAATGGACATTCAGAAACAGAGGATTTTCAAGCATTCTTGATGAAAAGACCAGAGCTGAATAGAAAATTTGACTTTCAAATACATGACTCAAGAGAAACCTGAAGAGGTAAATAGGAAAGAGAAATCATAAGGGACTTATTAAGGTTGAACTGTTTACATTACTGTGTGGAAAGATGATATTTGTAACTCATGAGACCTTTGTCAGTATTAGGATTGTTGGAGGGAAAAAATTATATGTGTGTATATATAGATAGATAAATAGAGGGCATAGGGTGAGTTGAAGATGAAGGGGTGATATCTGGAGAATAAAATTAAGGGGTGAGAGAGGATTATATTGGGAGAAGGAGAAAGGGAGAGGTAGAACGGGGTAAATTATTTCACATAAAACAGACAAGAAAAGGCTTTTACTGTAGAGGGGAAAAGGGAGAAGATGAGAGGGAATGAGTGAATCTTATTCTTATAGGATTTGTCTTAAGGAGGGAATAATATACACACTCAATTGGGTATCAAAATCTATCTTGCCCTACAAAAAATGAGGGGGGAGGCAAGAAGAGAGCAGGAAGATGATAGAGGAGAAGGTAGATTGGGGGAGGGGGTAATCAGAAGCAAACACTTCTAAGGAGGGTCAGGGTCAAAAGAGAGAATAGAATAAATGGGAGGCAGGATGGGATTAAGGGAAATATACTTAGTTTTTCACAACATGACTACTGTGGAAGTCTTTTTCATCACTACACATGTATAACCTGTATTGAATTGCTTGCTTTCTCAATGAGGGTGGTTGGGGAGGGAGGAAGGGAGAAAATTTGGAACCCAAAGTTTTAAAAACAAATGTTAAAAAAATTGTTTTCACATGTAACAGGGAAATAAGATAAACAGGCAATGGGGTATAGAAATCTACCCTGTCCTACAGGAAAACTGAAGGGAAAGGGGTAAGAGAAAGGAAAAAAAATTTAAAAAATTTAAAAAAGAATAGTGAGGCCCACATGTAAGAAATATGTATGACAAGGTTTAACTCAAACCCGTGCTCTGAAAGTCCTTCTCTCTGTGCAGAGACCTCATCTAGAATATTTGTTGTTGTTATTGTTGCTCCTTTACGGGTCATGTCCAAAATGACAAATTATCGATTCAATTTTGTAAAAATAAGAGCCATTCTTTTGATATGAATAGGCAGTTTTCAAAAGAAAAAATGCAATCTATGAGCAACCTTATGAAAACAAACACACAAACAAACATCTGAGTCACTAATAAATAGCGACCAGGCTAAAGCTACAGTGAAAAGTTAGAACAGCTAAAAACATCTTAGCAGATTCTAGAGGTTTGTGATTGATCATTAAGCAGTTTTGAAACACCTCATTACAACTCTGGTCACTCCCTTCCCTTGAGTCAAGAGAGTATCTCAGTGCAGGGATTGAAAACAGCCTTGAGTTTTTCTGTTAACCCCTCTCATACCAGATCAGACCAGGAGAAGAGAATTTCACCCTCCTCAAATTCACCCTCCCCTGTCTGGCAAAAAGAAGGATTGGGCAGAGGCAGCAGCGACAGTGTGGGTCTCACTGGTAATGCCCTTGGGACCTGGGGCAGCCCAGAAAGCCTGGAAGTATCACCCTGGCAGCATGAGGTGAGAAGCCAGCCAGCCTAGGCAACTGGGCTACCTCTTCCTATGGCCTGAGGCTCTGAAGAGGGGGAGGTATTTTAGTGTCTGTGTCTGCAAGCAAGAGCCACTCCCAGGTATATCCCTCCCACTGAAGACAGCATCTTTGTGGATGTTAAGGTCTGGTATGGCCCACTAAACATTGGCAGCTTCAGAAGCAACAGAAGGTCCCTATTCACTACTCACCACTCACCTAAGGAGGATTCAGGAAGGGTCAGAGGTGGAAAAGCATGGCCTCTTTAGCAAAGAAGAGATGTATGGTTCAGATTTCTGCTTCCTATCCTTGGGTTCCCAGAGAGACTTTGATGCTTTTTTTCAGGAATTTGGCAGGAATCCCTCTAGAGAATGTGAACTAACTTGGTCCAGAGATGGTCATCCCTTTCCTCTTAGACCTTGCCAAATCATATTGATTTGGAGCTGAAGAGAAGGACTCCAGCCAATGAGAAATCCAAATCCCCCTATGAACTAAGTCTAGGAGATTCTCACACCCTAAATATGATTTTTCAGGGTGTCCAGAACCCCTCAGGACCAATAGGAACACTATAATATGACATAATAGATGATATGATATATAATATAATAAAATATGATATACTATAATATAATTATATAATACAATATGATATTGTATAGTCTAATATTATATAACATGACATAATATACTATACTACTTTAATATAAATTCTAAGGTGATGGAAAAGTCTTCCATGGTTGATAGTTCCCTTATTGAAACCCATGTCCACCAATGAGCATCCTTACAACCATCCCTACAACCAGCTTCCTCACTTTGCACCTTGTAAGGAATTAGGGTGCTAATAGATATACCAGAACCTAGCACCATAGGTTCCCACATCCATAAGTGACTCTCCAACAACTCACCAAAGCTAAACTTACTTGAAGTTTCTGGGTGGCTGAGGGTCTCTGGGGAGGCAGAGCAAGGGTCTGAGAAAGCTGCTAGTTCATTTTGCTGATGACCAGTTCAGTGATTAACTCTCTGTCCTCTGCCTAGTATTCCCCAATTAGAAACATTGCACAACTGATGACAGAAAAGATCCTAAGTTCATGGACTTAGATTAAGAGTTCTTGGCCTAGAGTCTGAGACAGGTTTTAAAAATATTTTGATGTATTCCAATATAATTGGTTTCCTTTGCAATCTTGTGTATTTCAATATAATTGATTTCCTTTGTAAAAAAAAAGGAAAAGAAAAACAATTGAAAATTTTACTCCAAAAGTTATTAAGTTGTACATGTCCTTTGACTCAGTTATACCTCTACTAGGCCTATAACCCAAAGAAATCAAAGAAAGACTAACACATAAGAATATTTATGAGATGTTTTTGCTGTAACTGAAAATAGGCTAAGAGTGTGGTTTCCTATTGGGGAGTGGCTTAACAAAATATTACATGAAATTCATGTAATGTTATTCCATAAGAAATGACCAAATAGACACTTTTAGATGAAACTAGAAAGACCTCTATAAACTGATGATGAGCAAAATGCACAGAATCAAAGGACAAATTTTTACTATTGTAACAACTCTTGTAGAAGAAACTAACTTTAAAAGTGTTTAGGACTTTAATCAAGACAATGTTAAACCATGCTATCAAAATAATGAATGTGAAACATGCCAACTACCTGTTTCCAGATATTCATTTTGCCAGGTTATACCTCTATGTAATGAGCTCTCTCTCTCTCTCTCTCTCTCTCTCTCTCTCTCTCTCTCTCTCTCTCTCTCCCTCCTCCTCCTCTTTTCCTCCTCCTTCTTCTTTTCCTTCTTTCCTTATTGTTGTTGTTGTCATTGTTGTTGTTCTTTTTCTTCTTCTTCTCCCTCTGTCTCCTCTTGTCTTACCCTTTTTCTCCTCCTCCGCACCACTAGAGAGTAAAATAGTTACCGAGGGAGTCAAAAAACCTATGGCTTATAATCAAAGCTAGACTTGAAAAAGAGTTTTGTTGTTCAGTTATTTCAGACTCTTCATCACTCTATTTGGGGCTTTCTTGGCAAAGATACTGGATTGATTTTGCAATATACTGCTCTAACTCATTTTACAGATGATAAAACTGAGGTAATCAGGGTTAAGTGACTTCCCCAGGGTCACACAACTAGAATGTGTCTAAGGCCAGATTTGAACTCAGAAAGATGAGTCTTCCTGACTCTAGACCTGATGCTCTATCTACTGTACCACCTGTCTTTCCTGTAAAAGTGTAGCTTTAATAAAAAAATATGATTATATCCAATGTGGAAAAGTACCAGTTCATGGTGATAAACTTAAGAATATATGATTAAATCTTTCAATTTCAATGCTAAATTGTTTAAAACAAGTCATTGTAGTAAAAAAAAAAGCAATTTTTGTATATTAAAATGTGTTTAATAATATCAAGATTGTAATGTGGACTAATATAGCAATCCATTATGTTGTTGAAAGTGTGGATCTGGGACTCATTAAATAAACTGTAGGTAGTGATAAAATTTTGGAATTAGAAAGGTAAGTATAAAAGTTGAAACTATGAGGTTACTGAAGGTCACTAAGTGAAAGACCATAGAAGTATAAGAGCAGAAAATTAGAGAATACTTACATTCAGGAAGAAGACAAAAAAAGTTTGAGAAATCTGAGAACCCTCACAATGTAGTGCTATGGAAACCAGGGGAGTACAAGAGAATATAAAGAAGGAAAGAGTGTTCAAGAGTATCAAATGTATTAGAGATATCAAGGCAAATTTCAATTGAGAAAGATCCCCTGCATATGGCAAACATTAGTTCACTGGCTACCTTGAGAGCTTTCTAGATCTATGGTTCTAAAATCGCTTAGTGTGACACAATGGACAGAGAAGCTGCTGCAGTCTTGGGCTACATGAAAAGATATATAGTCTTCAGAACTAGGGAGTGAATAGTGCCACTGGACAGTTCCCATGTTGGACCATATGTGCTTGGGGCACTATATTTTAGAGGGGACACAAAGAAAGGTGACCAAGGTATGGAAGGGCCTTTAGATTATGCCATATGAGCATCTATGGAAGGAACTTGGGATGTTTAGGCTTGAAAAGAGACAAAAAGAGAACTTGAAGGTGACACTTTATTTGAAAGGAATTTGTGTAGAAGAAGGATTGGAATTGTTCTTAGGAGGCATAATTAATAGTGTTGGATGGTAAGTTGCAAAAGCAAATCTTGGCTTGATATATAGAATTATTTTTTATCAGATTTTGTTTTCCTAAATTAGGATAGACTGTTTTAAAAGCTTCTCTAGAAGCTTTTAAACAAAGGGACCTTGTTCACCAGTCGATAGATTGATCAATAAGCACTCATTAAGCATCTACTGTGTTCCAGTCACAGTACCAGGTATTGGAGTTGCAAGTGCAAAACGACCACCACCACAACCAAATAACAACGAAAGACAAATAGAGGAAGAAAAGTCTACCTTCCAGGAGCTTACTTATCAAGTATATGATAAAGAGGATTGTCGTTTCTGTAGGAGCTGAAATACACGGTTCCTGAAATCCTTTGAGTTCTGAAATTTTGTAATTTTCAAAGGGTATAGGGAAAGGTAGCAGGTGAAGGAAGATTTTGCCTTGAAATCAATCAACCAATCCATCAGAATTTGTTAAGTATCTACTAGTGCCAGGAACTGTGCTACATGCTGTGGATATAAAAATAATTACAATAATTCCTGCCCTCAAGGAATTTACCATAATGTGACCATAAAAGTAAATGCAACATGCATTTAAAATAAATCAAGGTAATTCTGGCCCAGGATAAGTCATCAAGAATAGCCTCATGTAAGCCGTTGTGTTTGAGCTGAGAACATAAAGTCATAAATGTCAAGGACTGTTTCATTTTGGTCTTTGCATCTCCAGTACCTAGCATGGTTCTCAAAAGATGGAAGAATATAATAATTGAGTGCAGAATGCTGAATTGTAAGCCCCAATCTCCACGGTCTTGTGATTAGAGAGAGTGGCACTTTTTTTTTAGGAGATGTGACATTGATATTTCTGCAAACATCAAGGAACTAAGTGTAGAGATAATCTGGAATTTGGACTTGGGTTTCAAAGCTTGGCTGTAGATTTGTTGGGTATATGGTTTGGTAGTGCCTTATTATTAATGAAATCCTAAGCAATTCCATCTGTGTACTTTCATCTCAAAATACTAGAGGGTGAGGCACATCCAGAAGTTGAGATTGTACTGAAATTCTGTTTTCATTTGGTTATCTTAGTCCATATTATGAATTTGGCTGTGATCACAATGGTTTAGGCTTGGATGGGCACTGCGGGAATCTGGCTCCACTGTATGAGTTGGGTGGCTCTCATTCTAGAGCTGCACATGTGACATCCCAGTTATATGTACTAAGCTGAAGCAGCTTAAAGGTGAATTAATAACATCTGTTATATATGTAAACAATCCTTTAAAGTGATTTGTAAATATTTCCTCATTTGATATTCAAAACAACACTTTAAGGTAGGTTACATACTCTTTTCAACTTTGTTTTATATGAGACAAAACTGAGACTCTAAGAGGTTAAATGCCTTGTCTCAGGTCACCCAATAGAAACTTATTTGTCTAGTACTTTAAGGTTTGCAGGAGACAAAATTTCTGTCCTAGGAGAGAGGTAAGTAATCCTAGGACTATTATTTCCATTTTACTGGTGGAGAAATTGAAATTTTGAGTAGCCAAATGACTTGTCCATCATCTGCCTGTGAGAATGTAGCTCTTAAGTATTCGAGATGAGATTTGAAACAAAGCTTCTGACTTTGTCTAGCACTCTATTCAGCTCATTTTATCTCCCTCCTGTTTTTTTCTTTTCTGATGGGGAAATTGAGGCCTAGCTAGCCTGTCTGAGGTTATAAGATTAGCAGCACAATTGAGAACAAACTCCTGACTCTTAAACCTGTGATATTTCTACTATCCCATCAAATAATGTCAATTCTTGTGGCTAGTTGTTTAGATGATCTGAATATTAATATTTCATTTAATGCAGTTTATTGAAGTTTTGTTTTTAACTGAAATGAATTATAGGATTTTCATAAGCAAGAATGCAGCTGTCCTTGGAAATGTATCAACATCTTGAATGCAGCTATAAATATTTGTTTTATCTCCACTTTATCTGTAATGACATAATTTTGAGAACAGAAAATATTGATGGGAATATGGAGCATTCTAAATAATCTGTCAAAGTGAGACACAGGTATGAATGCCAGACTTTCCATACTAGAAAACCTGACACTCCATTTTCTAGGAAATGAAAAATATGTCTGTCATATATAAGCTCATTCTAAGAACTTAATGTAGTTTTGATGGAAATCTTCTGTGTCCTTTAACCTCTGCATCTTTTGATTCTGCTTCCAATAGTAAATAATTGAGTTATATCGTTTGGCACTGGCTTCACCTATACAGAGAATTCCTTTTTTTTTTTTTAATTATGATGCATTTCTTTATCAGAGAATCAACTATCTTTTTATTTAATTAAAAAAAATAGATTATCCAAATAACATTGAAATGAGAAAAAAGGTCTAGAATCAAAGTAAAGAGAAAGTACACTTGCTTAAAATTTCTTTTTTTAAGTAGTTATTTAAAATAACTTCTGGGAGCCAAGATGGTGGAGTAAGCAATAAATTGCCATAACTCTTTAATATGTACTTCCAGATAACCATAAAATAGCCCCCCAAAACAAATCCTGGAACAGCAAACCAGCAAAAAGATGGGGTGAAACAATCTTTGAGCCCAAGAAACTTGGAAGATCTGCAGGAAATGTCTGCTCACTCAGGTAAAAGGGGTGTGCAGTCCAGGACAGGAAGCATCCCAGCAAGCCAGAAGCAAGCCCCACCTCAGCAAAGCAGCCATAGATCCTGAGCCCAGGGCTGTGGAGCAGGCAAACATCATCACCAGGCCTCCACATGTATCTCTGCATAGCCAGAGAAATGGCAGACTCTAGCTCTGAGAACCTCCACTTGCTTCAGTATAGCTCAGAGCAAACAGACAACCCCTAGCTGCCAGACCTCCACCTGCTTTAGCGGAGCCCCAGATAAGCAGGTTCCCACCAACCCTAAAGGTACCTAAGCAAACAGGCAGCTGATAATGGCCAGACTACCACACACTGCAGTATGTCCCTGGGAAATGCAGAAACCCCCCAACAGTCTCAGCTTAGCACTGACATGACGGTTCTCTGGGGGCCTCAGGACAACAACAATGCAGCACCAGGTAAACAGTCAGGACCAGACACAAGAAGCCTGAGGCAGTGCCCCTTCCACCCTGGCAGCAGATCTCAAATTTAAAAGAAAGGAAAAGGGCCAAAAAAAAGATGAGAAAAAAACAACAACAAGAATCTGACCATAAAATGTTATTATGATGACAGGCAAGAGCAAGACACAAATTCAAAAGAGGACAAAAAATGTCAAAACACCTAGGGGCAAAACCCCAAAGAAAAATTGGAAGTGGTCTTCAGATCAGAAAGAACTTATAGAAGAGCTCAAAAAGGAGCTTGAAGTCATATAAGCAAGGTAGAAGAAAAATTGGGAAAAGAAATGAGAGCGATACAGGAGAATTATGAAAAAAAGAATCAACAGCTTGGAAACAGAAAAAAAAAAACACTTAAAAAGTAGAATTGGCCAAATGGAAAAGGAAGTACAAAAGCTAACTGAGGGAAACAACTCTGTAAAAATTAAAACTGGGCAAATGGAAGCTACAGGGGACATGAAGAATCAATCAAACAAATTCAAAAGAATGAAAAAAATAGAAGAAAATGTAAAATACCTCATTGGGTAAACCACCGGCTTGGAAAATAGATCCAGGAGAGACAGTGTCAGAATCATTGGACTACCTGAAAGCCATAATCAAAAAGAAGACTTGCACAGCATCTTTCAGCAAATTATCAAGGAAAACTGCCCTGATATCCTGGAACCATAGAGTGAAATAGGCATTGAAAGAATCCGCCAATCACCTCAGGAAAGAGATCTCAAAATAAAAACTCCATGGAACATTATAGCTAAATTTCAGAACTATCAGGTCAAGGAAAAAATACTTCCAGTAGAGAGAAAGAAACGATTCAGATATCAGGGAGCCACAATCAGGATTACACAGGACTTACTTAGCAGCTGCTAAATTAGAAGATCAGAGGTCATGGAACCCGGGAAGCAAAGGACTACAACCAAAGCTAGAACTACAACCAAGAATCATCTACCCACTGAAATTAAGTGTAATACATCAAGCAGGGAAATGGTCATATAGTGAAACAGAGGGAATTCAAGGTTTCCTAATGAGAAGACCAAAACTAAACAAAAAATTTGATCTCCAATATCAAAACCCAAGAGAAGCATAAATAGGTAAAAACGGGAAAAGAAAACATAAGAGATTGAATAGAGCTAAACTATTTACATCCCTAAATGGAAAGATGATACATGTAATTCTTAAAAATTGTATCACTAATAGTACAGCTAGAAGGAATACACATGGAGAGAGGGTAGGGGTATAAGGTGAATTTGAGGGAATGTCATAAAAATAATTAAGGAATGAGAAAGACAAGCACACTGGGTGCAGAAGGAAGGTAGAGGTAGAATGGGGTAAATTATTTTACATGAAGAGGCATGAAAGATTTATTACAGTGGAGGGGAAGATAGGGCAGTGGGCAGTGGGCATTGCTTGAACCTTACTCTCATCAGCATTGGCTCAAAGAGGGAATCATATATACAATCAGTTGAATATAGAAATCTATCTTACCAGCCAGAAAAGTAGGAGGGAAAGAGATTAAGTAAAGCTTATTGCTGTTGTTGTTCGTCTTTCATTCTCAAAGAGGATCATGACATCAGGGAGGTGATGCCATGACTTGCAAGTAAATTGGATTTAAGTGAGGGAGGACTGTGCAAAGTCACCAGCCTCACTTTCTCCTCTGGAGCTATGTGGGTCCAGTGGCAAGATATAGTTCAAGATGACTGTGTGTTTTGGGGGTAGTGAGACTGAAAGAAGAGAGGGCATATTGGGGGAGGTGGTAGACAGAAGCAAAACACTAGTGAGGAGGAAACGGTGAAAGGACAGAAGATAAATAGGAGGAAAAAATAGTATGTAGGGAACTACATGGAATGAACTCTCCCATTAAACAGAAGAGAATAGCAGAGTGGAACAAAAACGAGAATCCTACAATATGTTGTTTACAAGAAATACACTTGAAGCAAAGAGACACACAGAGTAAAGTTAAGGGGCTGGAGCAGAATCTATTATGTTTCAGCTGAAGGGAAAAAAAAATCAGGAGCAGCACTTCTGATCTCAGACAATTTAAAAGCAAAAATAGACCTAATTAAAAGAAATAAGGAAGGAAAGTACATCTTGCTAAAAGATACCATAGACAATGAAGCGATATCAATACTAAACCTATATACACCATCTGGTATAGCACCCAGATTCTTAAAGGAGAAGTTAAGTGAGTTAAAGGAAGAAATAGACAGCAAAACTATATTAGTGGGGGATATCAATTGTCCCCTCTCAGAATGAAATAATTCCAACCAAAAATAAACAAGAAAGAAATTAAAGAGGTAAATAAAATATTAGAAAAGGTAGATATGACAGATCTTTGGAGAAAACTGAATGGAGGCAGAGAGGAATATAGAAAAAGAGCAAATTAAAAATACCCAATTGAGCACCAAATTGAAAAATCTGAAAAAAATCAAAGATGAGATTAATAAGATTAAAAGTAAAAACAAACAAATGAAAATGTCAAATGAATAAATAAATCTAGAAGCTGGTTTTCTGGAAAAAAAATGGGATAGATAAGCCATTGATTAATTTGATTAAAAAAAAAGAAAGAAGAAAACCAAATATCTAATATCTGAAATGAAAATCATCACCAAGAAGAAGAAATTAAAGCAATCATAAGGGAATATTTTGCCCAATTATATGCCAATGAACATGAGTTAAATCAATGAGTATTAATGAAGATATAAATTACATAGATTAACAGACCAGGAAATGTAGTGCCTAAATAACCTCATCTTAGAAAAATAAATTGAACAAATCATTAATGAACTCCCTAAGGAAAAAATCCCCAGGGCCAGATGAGCTCTCAAGTGAATTCTACTAAACAATCAAAGAACAATTAATTCCAATACTATATAAACTATTTAGAAAAAATAACTGAAGAAGGACTAGCAAAGAAGCTACCAAACTTCTTTTATGACAAAACTATAGTGCTTATGCCTAAACCAGGAAGAGCTAAAACATAGAAAGAAAATTAAAGAACAATTGCCCTAATGAATATCAATACAAAAATTTTTAACAAAATGCTAGTAAGGTGTACTTAGAGAATCCTTGAGAATCAATTAAAAAACTGATTGAAATAATTAATAACTTGAGCAAAGTCGCAAGATATAAGATAAAGCACATAAATCATCAGCATTTCTCTACATGACCAACGAAGTGCAACAGCAAAAAATAGAAAGAGAAATTCCATTTAAAATAACTGTAAACAAGATAAAATACTTGGGAGTCTACTTGCCAAGGCAAATTCAGGAGCTATATGAACATAATTACAAAACACTTCAGACACATAAAGTCAGATTTAAACAACTGGAAAAATATCAATTGCTCATGGTTAGACTGAGCCAATATAATAAAAATGACAATTCTGCCTAAACTAATTTACTTATTCAGTACCATAGTAATCAAACTACTAAAAAAGTATTTTATAGAGATAGAAAAAATAATAAGACAAATCATGTGGAAGAACAAACATCAAGACTATCAAAGAAATTAATGAAAAGAAAGCAAAGGAAGGTGGCCTAGCTGTACCAAATCTAAAACTGTATTATAGAGCAGCAATCATCAAAACAACTTGATAGTGGCTAAGAAATAGAGTGGAGGATCAGTGGAATAGGTTAGGTACACAAGACACAATAGTTAAATTCTTTTTTTGTGTTTTTTTTTCCCTTTGGTCTGTTTCTTCTTTCACAGCTGTGACTAATATGGAAATGTTTTACATAATAGCATGTGTATGATCTATATGAAATTACCTATCATTTTTGATAGGGAGGGAGGAATAGATAGATAAAATTTGGAACACAAAATCTCATAAAAATGAATGCTAAAAATTGTCTTGACATACTATTGGGAAAAATAAAATACTATTAAAATAAAATAATTATAGACAATATAAAAAATTAAATAACTCTTCTGGCTTATTTCTCTGAGGTAAAAGTAGAGTTTTCCATATAATCAGTACTTCCAGAATACGCAGTTGTTATATAACATTAATAGCTTCTTCACCTAGTGGAATTGTTCCACATAGTAAGTAGTTTCCCCCAAACCAAATCAATTAATAAACAAACAATGCCAGCATTGATACACAGATATTTTTATGTTTGCCTTAAAAATCATAATATTAAGGTCATATCTCTACATAGATGCATTTTGTCAAAGAAAACATAATTTGCAGCCTTTCAAAACAGATTATAAGGTTCATACAATTTTGAAGACATAAATAAAAGAAACATTAGAAGTCGTTTAATCCAGTGCTTCTTAAACTGTGGGTTGTGAACTCATATGGGGTTGCATAATTGAATGTGGGGCCTCAAGAAATTTGGCAACAGTAAAAAGTTTCTTAACATGCAATGACCAAAAATGAGTTAAAAATCAAATGTGTAATGAATCTGAGGTGTTTCTGGCAGGACTTGACTGTGTTGCATTGCACAACTTCACTGCAGCCTTGGTTCTGAACACACAACATGTGTGCTTTGCACTGTACATGCTGTCACGACATGCAATACCAATGAACACTGCCAGAAACACCTCAGCTCAGAATTGAGACTATCGAATGTTATGAATTGCAGTGTTTTTAATGTACAAACAAAATCATTAACTGAATTTTGGCTTCAGATTAGGACAGAATTTCCAACAATTTCTGATACGGCCCTAAACATACTTCTACCATTTTGTACTCTGATTTTATGCAAAGTGGCTTTCTCAGCACTGATGATTATAAAATCAAAACATCAATCAACTCTGAAAAACACTGAAGATGCTCTACGTGCTGCAGTATCAAGTATTCTGCCATGATTTAATTCTTTATCTAAAAATAAATAAGCACATCCATCTCATTAGTATTCAAATTTGCTTTAATTTTTAATAAATGGTTAAATCATATGTATGCCAAAGAATTTTTTTAAAATAAATTTATTTCTGATTTATTATTAGTAAATGTTTGATTTGTATGCCTATTTTATATATCTATATACCAGTAGTCATGTAAAAATTTCTTGAGCAAAAAGTGGTCACGAGTGGAAAAAGTTTAAGAAACCCTGATTTAATTTGACATCCTTGATTTTACAGGTGAGGCTACTGAGGATCATATATATGAAACAACTTACCCATTGTGACACAAGTAGAAACTGTCACTGCCAGGATTTGAAAACCAATTCTTTTGACTGTGAAGCCAGAGCTTTTCCCAGGAAATTACAAAAAGATTACTTGCTTTTAAAAAGAGCTCTGCTACAGGATTCCTTTAAATAGCATATCCACTGGTGCACTTTAAATAAAATTAAATTGATAAAAATTGTGTTTTCTCTGCTCGTAATCAATAACACACCTGGAGCACAAAGTAGGCTATATATGTACTATGTAATAATTAAAGTCACTTTCATACCCCACGGACCTTACTTCTGTCTTTCCTACTCTTTCAGTTAGTGTTCTAATTAAATTGTTGTGTCTTCAAAGTACTTATTAAACCTATTTAGTTTATTAGGGATAAATGATGAAAGAAAGAAAAACTCTTCCTAGGAGTAAAAATTTGTCAATGTAGGTCATGTCTGAATGTGCTAAGTGAACAGATTATGGCACAAATAATCTATTCATTCAGTTATCTCAACAATCATTTTAGTTCACCTCTCATTTGACATGCGAACCATGTTAAATCACCTGTTGTGTGGTTTAGTACAAAGAGAAGATTTGCTGCTCACATCTACCAGGTGATGAAGAACTTGCTATTTTAAGTAGGCAGTTTAAAACAAGGATTTAGTTAGTGGTAACTTAATTATCCAGATGGAATTGCTGTTTATTAAGAGAAGTTCACTCTATTTGGGCGGAGGTGGGGAGAGGAGAGGCAGGCTATAGATCAAGAGGAGGTTAGGGAGAGAAGATATGGAGAAGGAAGAAAGGAGAGAGAAAATAACAATGGATCTTCGTATGTTTTATTTCTAAATGATATTTGATTATCTAGAGTGATAAAAATGGATGTGGAAATCAACTTTTAAATGACAGTGACTTTTGAAAAGCTATATTTTCAGAGCTGTTACACCAACTATTTTCACCTGGGGGGGGGAATAGGGAGTAATGACAATAGTTAAGAGTTTATTCTAGTATTTCATCATGGTGCCAAAGATGACACTTGATTTGGGAGGCTCCAGTAGATAACTGCCAAATCTGTAACAGCTTTTAGAATTGTCCAGTAGACGAAACACCTGCTCTCCAAGGATCAGCCAAATTAAGTACAAAATGGATTCTTCAAAAGTAATCTGACCACTAAGTGTTGAATTTTTGCCCAGGGAAATTTCATTCTGTTTTACTACTGTCCTTCATCCTAGTATATTATTCAATAAATCAAAGAACTTTGCTTTCCTAAGTGCAGTTATATCCTCTACATATATAGAGCACAAGTTATAGACACTTTAATAGATGGACTTCATGAGTTGTGTTTGAAAAATTGCTCCCTTGCTATCTATCTGGTCATTAGAGGTGATGTCACTTACCTAGGATCACATGGTAGTGACAGAGTTGAAACAGTCTAATAATGTGTCCAATGAGTGCTAGCTACTTTTCTTTTACAGAGCTAGAACATTGCCTAGGAACTATGTGGTCAAGCAACATCACTCAATGGTGCAGATGTCTTCCTGACTCCAGGCCCAGCTCTTATCCACAGTACTACCTGGCTTTCTCTTTCTTATTTTTCTATTTCAACAATGTTTTTGCTGCAATCTATATCTATGTGTCTATCACACACATATATAGGTATATGTGTGCCTATATATATATATATTATATATACATATATATAATATATTATCTACATATCATATAGGTTTGTATTTTATATCAGATATTCACATATATATACATATATATATATATATATATATATATATATATATATATATATAGAGAGAGAGAGAGAGAGAGAGAGAGAGAGAGAGAGAGAGAGAGAGAGAGTATAAAACTATTTCATTGATGTCTTTTGTTTTCAATTACAGGATAATTTCTTAGCAATATCTGCCACTATAGAGCCTTCCCCTTAGCAAAAACAAATAAACAAAAATTCAGTTAAAACAAACTGACAAAGCTACTACATCTTTCAGTGGAATCAACCTTTGAAATTTGCAGTCCCTTGAGTCTTTTAATTTTTATTTTCAGTTTTGAAATCTTTCCTTTCCTTCCTTCTCCCTCCCACTTCTCCCCCACCCATTGAGAAGGCAAGAAATATGATATATGGTAGCATTTCTTAACCATCAACCTGATCCTTTACAGCTTGAAGGATCATGTGTTAGTAGTCATTTGCTCACTCTGGTGATTTGGACATCACAGGATTAGAAGTCTAGAGATGGGATGGTCTAGAGACCATCTAATCCAACCCCATCTTTTTTTTTTTACAGGTTTTTTTGTTACCTTAATGAATGAAAATTCTGAGCTTCCTAAGGTTATCAGAAAATGGAAAACTCTCTATCGCCCTAGAGACTCACTATCTCAGGAGTATGAATTTGCATAGAATTTTCCTTTCCAAATTAGCTATCTATTTTTCTTTTCTGGTAAACATAACCCCTTCTTTGAAATTTTTGTATTTAACTTAACAATCATTACATGACTTTGGCATAATAGAATCATCCCCCCACCATAGTAATGTATGAATAAATGGAAGAAAAAAAGCATTTTAATCAAGTACTGTATGCCAGGTGCTGTTAAGTGGAAGAGACAAAAATTCAAAAGGGAGACAATCCTTGCCTTTGAGGAGCATGCATTTTAGCAGAGGAATTAATTCACATGGAGCAATGGTAGAAAGTGGATTTGGATCTAGATTGTCCTAAGGTTGATGAATAGGCCAATGGGGCAAGCAATCTGCACTTTCCAAAGGCAGGGGCAGTATTGACTTGATTACAGTTTTTCAAGCAGGAGGCAGAGGAGTGGGAGTGGGAGCAGAAAACATGAAAACGAATTGTGATAAAGATGAAGATGTATGGTTCCTGACTGTATTCTCTGATTTTCTCACAGATCTGTGCAGTTTCCAGACAATGCATAGGGTTCTCCAAACCTAAGAGATCTAGGAAATTATTCTGCTTACTTATCCAGTGGTAGCTCCTCCTGTCAGTGATAAAAGCAGTGTAGACTATACAACATTAGTCTGCAACTGGTTCACATTTAGGAAGGTGGATCATAAGTGAAGAGTCAGAAACTTTATTTGAGACTCCTTGCAGCAAAGGCCATTGACTTGTCATCCAGTGTTAACTGGAATGCCGAAAGGCTAGTACTGATTTTCTCTTCTGGGTCCAGTTGCTAACGGGGATTTGTAACAAAGTTCACATAGAATTACAAAACCAGCTGATATGACAGATATTAGAAAAACAAGGACTTTTAGAGTTCATTTAATCTGATCTCCTAATTTTATAGAAGAGACAACCAAGGGCCAGAGGGGTTAGAAGTTTAGACAAGTTAAAATTAAGATCTTTTAAAATGATATACATGTCCTTTTCCATCTTAAAAAAAGGAGGGGGTGGCTTGTTGATGGGTTTTGTTTTTAACAGCAAAGTAATTTCTGGATATGCTATGTCCTCCAAACAACAACAACAACAACAACAACAACAACAACAACAACAAGAAACACACCCCTTCCCCCACCATGTTGTAACAAAGAAACTCCATTAAACAAAACAACTGACACAGTGATTGATGGGATATGGAGCCTCCCACACACGTGTTTCATTCTATATTCCTCAGAGTAAAGATTGTAAAGATGATTGCACTCACTCAGGGTCTGGCTCTGCTTTCATCTTCTTCTCATTTACATTATTTACATTATTGTAGTCACTGTGAACAATGTTATTCTGGATTTGCTTATTTCACAACACATTATTTCAGCAAAGTCATACCACCTTAATTTTTTCTGAATTCTCAATACACACATTCCTTTATGGATAAATAATATTCCATTCTATTCATAAACTCACAGTTTGTTTAGCTATTTTCCCAATCAATAGATATGGCTCTTTTCACCTATTTTGGATGGAGTCTTGGGACAATACTCTATAATTTTATTCTCTTACATTCAAAGTTTTGTAGTTAATTGCTCAACTAGATAAAATAACAGATTAATGTAGTTGAATAACACATTAGAATGTTACTTCATCCTCTGCTTGGTGGAAGTGCCCTCAGTACAATATCGGAGTGGACAGGATAATAGAGATGACCAGTAACTCAGCCTGTTCCCATGTGATTTTGATCTCTTTTTCTAGATCTCTGTATTTTGAATTTTTTTTTTTTGGTATGGGTGGTTCTTGTTCTATGTAGTTTTGGTGATTATAATTGGTATTAAAGCATCGATTTTAAAAAGGTAACAATTTTTTTGGATCATTGTTGTATATAGGCCATTGTGGATAAGGTTTCTGTTTATCTTGTATGTATATAGTTTGTTTGTTCGTTCGTTTGCTTGTTTGTTTGTTTTTGCATGCCATCTTCCCAATTACAGTAGGCAGGCACTCCTCAAGATCAGGGACTATCTTTTCTTTGTATCCCCAACATTAAGTACAATATCTGGCACACAGTAGGTGCTTAACCAACATTTATTGACTGATTGCTTATGGTAATGGCCCAAATCCATTATAGTTTAATGATTAAATTCTAAACAATATTTTAAGGTCTGAATATTTTATATGGAGTTTATCAGCTCTTTGATCGTGAAGAATAACAAGTTTATGAAGCATGATTTTAGATACCATATCATGTCTTTCTAGGTATTTGATAAATGGTATATTTTTTGCAATGATGTATTGTACATTTTGATGGGCTGTATTGTAGAGATTCTCTAATTTCTTTGCATAATCTGAAATGGTCAGTAATTCTAGGATCCTTAATGATAACTCATAGGAATTCTTTGGTGGCAATGATCTTTTCCTGAATAAATTGCCAATGACTTTGTCCTAAACTGTTAGAATAACAAATTAATAATAATTTTATCCTCCTTCCCCTTATCATCAAAAGCATGGTTTGTGAATGAGTTCTACTGTTATTATTTCTCATCTATTCTTCTGCTGACAATCATGCAGGTGGATAAAATGACTGCTTTTGGGATTGGAGCAAGTGTTATCAAGATGTGAGCTCATCTTCTGAAACCTTACTGCAAACATCTTTGGGGCAACTCCAATAGGAGCCAGATGACAAGCATGAAGCTACCTTGTCCCATAAATGTTGTTCCACTATCTTCCATCTGGTCTTTATAATTTGAATGTGTTTGCTGCCTTTTACTTTGGAGATTGTTTGTGTTTAATATATCGGCATAATTTAAAACATTATCAGTAGTTGAACTTTCAGAGTCCATATATGTAGCTTCTACAGCCTTTGGTATCTTCCAAGGCATTGAAATAGAATTTTAAGGAAGGCACATCAAATTAACACACATAGAGAGGTCATGCAACTCTAATCCAATGCTTGCTTACTGTCTGACCTTGTGAAAGTCACTGCCTCTCTGCTGCAGTATTCAAAACTCCAAAATGGCAATAATAATATTTGTACAACACACCTGACAGTACTGTCATGAGGACAATATTCTGTAAGCATTGAAACTCTCTGAATTAAATCAAAATAATTTGATTTAACCTGGTAACTTGGCTTTGAAATATTTTTAAGTGTGTGCTTAATAAATGTGTGTTGATTAAAACCAGAAGGGAATAGTTAGTGACATGAAGAGGTATCCTGACAAGAAATATGCAACGTGAGTTAGGGAAAGGCAGGATGAATAATGAACAATGTTATTGTGATTATAAACTTATACTTGCTATTGGAAAGAGAAGTAGGGCAGGTAGTATTAAGTATAAAAGTTAGAATAGCACCTGGGAAAACATCATTCTCGTATAGTATATAATGAACTCTGATTTTCAAACTCTGATTAATAAGCATGATATTTAATGAAGGAAAATGTACTATCTTGCTTTTTGACAAAAACAGAACAAAACAAAACAAAGATCACCTGACAAGATCACAAAACTTGAAAGTTGGAAGATACCTCAGCAACCATCTAGACTTGCCCATATATAAAGGTGAGCCTCACTATCACATACCCCAAAAGTGTTCATCCAGCCTCCGTAAGTACCAGATGAAGAGGGTGCTGAATAAACAGCAAATTATTTGGAAAAAAAATAACGTTTAGTGGACTTAAAATTCAGTGAAGATCAACAGTATAATATGGCAGTAGAGAAAATTGGTATAACCTTAGGTATGAAAGTCATTTTACTCCTCAGTCTCCCAGGCAACTCTCTAAGACTAATTTAAAATGATATTGCCAATTTGTATTATTAGAAGGGATTTTCACACAGAGAGTTCCTCGTACTGATGAAAAGTTAGGTCCAGCACCACAACAAGACAAATTAGAAGGGGAATAATGCCTCTGACTAAGAAGTTGGTAGTACTGTTACAGTGTGCCTTTTTTTTTTAATATAAATTTATTTATTTTTAGTTTTCAACATTTGCTTCTACAAGATTTTGAGTTCCAAATTTTCTCCCCATCTCGCCCCTCCCCCACCATGCATTCTGAATACCTCTTCCCCTAGTCTGCCCTCTCTTCTATCTCTTCCCCCCTTCTCTTATCCCCTTCCCCTTCTATTTTCCTATAGGACAGGATAGATTTCTATATCCCATTTATTATATTTCTTATTTCCCAGTTGCATATGAAATTTTTTTTAAACATGTGTTTTTAAAACTTTGGGTTCCAAATTTTCTCCCTTCCTCCCTCCCAACCCACCCTCACTGAAAAGGCAAGCAACTCAATATAGAATATACATGTGTAGTCATGCAAAACCATTCCATAGCAGACATGTTGTGAAAAACTAACTTATTTCCCTTAATCCTATTCTGCTCTGCCTATATATTCTATTCTTTCTTTTAACCCTGTACCTTCTGAGAAGTATTTGCTTCTGATTACCCCCTTTCCCAATCTGCCCTCCTCTCTATCATCCCCCTGTTCTCTTGTCCCCTTCTCTCCCTATTTTCCTGTAGGGTAAGACAGCTTTCCATACCCAATTGAGTGTGTATGTTATTCCCTCCTTAAGCCAAATCCTATGAGAATAAGATTCACTCATTCCCTCTCACCTTCCCCCATTTCCCCTCCAAGAGCCTTTTTTTCTGTTTTTATTTTTTGTGAGATAATTTATCCCATTCTAACTCTCCCTTTCTTCTTCTCCTAGTATAATCTTCTTTCATTCCTTAATTTTATTCTCCAGATATGACCCCTTAATCTTCAACTCACCCTGTGCCATCTATCTATCCCTCTATCTATCTATCTATCTATCTATCTATCTATCTATCTATCTATCTATCTACATACATATATTTTTTTCCCTCCAACTACCCTAAAACTGACAAAGGTCTCATGAGTTATAAATATCATCTTTCCATCCAGGAATGTAAACAGTTCAACCTTAAAAAGTCTCTTGTGATTTTTCTTTCCTGTTTACCTTTTCACATTCCACTTGAGTCTTGTATTTGAAAGTCAAATTTTCTATTCAGCTCCGGTCTTTTTGTCAATAATGCTTGAAAAGTCCTCTATTTTACTGAATGACCATTTTTTCCCCAGAAGGATTATACTCAGTTTTGCTGGGGAGGCGATCCTGGGTTGTAATCCTATCTCCTTTACCCTCTGAAATATTATATTCCATGCCCAGAGGTCCTTTAATGTAGAAGCTGAGCTCTACCAAGGCCTGGGACTGATTCATATTTTTCTTGGAGGCTTTGGATGTAGGAGCTCTGACTTTGTTTTCTTCTGGTTGTATGTTCTGATCTTCCTTGTCACCAAAGTAAGATAATATAGTCTGACTCTTTGCAATGTTTGCTCGTGATCCCAGCCAATTACTTGAGTTTTAAACTTTTTGTTAAGGTAAAAGTCTGCTTCCAATGTGGAAAATGTACTGTTCCAAGCTTTGGGGGTTTTGTGGAGCTGTTTTCAGAGAGACTTTCAGGGATCTATAAATTTTCAGTTCTTCCAAGGTGGTATGATGAGGGGCGAGGTGTTTACTCCTTTCCTGGCCTGTGCTCTGGTCTATGAGTGACCACAAGCAGTCTTTTCAGTCTTGGAACTGTGAGAATTTCCTCTCCCCAGCCACTACAAGCTCCACCACACCAGTGCTCCTCCTTGTCCCAGGATTGCCACCCAGAACGGTGACCGAGATCCAAGCATGGGCAAAGCAAGAGATTCCTGCCTCATCACTGGCAAAGAGATCCCTGCAATCCTTCTCTGATCAGCCACCTGATTCTCCCTCAGTCTGTGGGCCTGAAGCTCAGAAGGCAGCCTCCACCCCAGGGCCAGGCTCGGAAAGGGATTGGGTGGGGGGAGTGCTGAGACCTATATTCTCTCTCAACTCAGAAACAGACTTTTCACACTGACTTTCTAAGTTGTCTTTGGTGTTCATGTGTTGAGAAGTCTGGAAACTGCCACAGCTGCCCACAATTCAGTACTCTGAGCCACTCCAGGTTCACTGTGGCTTGCATGCCCATGCCAAACTGAGCTCCTTTCCCTGCCCGTCATGATATACCTTTCTGACCAACTTCCAGTCTGTCTTTGGCTAGAAATTCATTTCATTCTGTCTTTTTATGGGTTCTGCTGCTTTAGAATTTGTTTAGAGCCATTTTTTTATAGGTATTTGGAGGGGTTTGGGGAAGAGCTCAAGCAAGGCACTGCTTTCACTGTGCCATCTTGGCTCTGCCCCACTACAGTCTACCTTTGTCAGACCACATCTGGAGCATGATGTTCCATGCTGGAGGCCACATTTTCAGAAGGACCTGGATGGGCTCTAGAAGCTTAAAGTACCCAAGATAACTAAGAACCTTAAAGTTAATGTCATAAGAACATCCCTGGAGGAAATGGAAATGTTTATGCTGAAGCAAAAACTTGACCAGGATATGTGCCATCTGTCTTCTTATATTTGAAGGTCTGTCATGGCAGGAGAGGGGAGGGGAGGAAATATACTTTTTTTACTTTGCCTCAGAGGGAAAACTAGTAGCATTTAGTTTGTGGATGTTGAGAAGATGCACATCTAGGCTTTGATGTAAGGAAAAGCTTCCTAATAATGTGAGTTATGCTCTTCTGGGTAGTCATCATGGGTTCCCCTTTATTGCTGGTCAACAAGTAAACGACAGATGACCACTTATTAGTGTTGTAAAGGGCATTCTTGTCTGGGGCTCAATGGTTTCTGAAGTTCTTTTCAATTCTTGGGCAGAGGGCATTCTGAGGCTATGTGATTCTATGAAACAAATTTCTATCAGTGAATATATATGATTCAAATCCTTCCCTTAGCAAATAGGTGCCAACCCTCCTTTCCATCCTTATCTCATGCTATTTCCCTTCAGGAACTTTACGCTATGATCAAACTTGGCTATTCCATGCCCTCTTAAAACATTGTTTTCTTGTATTTGCTTCTTTGTTCATATCATTCTTTAAACATGTAACACCTTGGGCATCATCCCACCCCCTGCAAAAAAAAACAAAAACAAAAAACCCAAAAAACAAAAAAAACCCTTTGCCTATTGAAATCCTAGTTATTTTTGTCTCTAAACCTGACTCAAACATCTCTTCCTGTATGTACCCACCTGCTTTGCTAAGTTTACCTTACAGGACAGCCAGATGTAATGATGAGTGTGTTTATAAGCAAGTGCCAGGAGGCAGAGATCTAAGCTCTGAACTTCCTATCTCATCACCATGAACTCTGCCCTTATTCTGTTGGGAGCTACCACTGATCCCTGTTGTGTTTACAAAACCTGGCATCTTTAATAAATTTGAAGACTGGTATGAATTGACAGTCTGTTTTTGTAGGTATTTTTAGTTTGCCTTTTGAGCACCTTTGCATGTACCAGACTCCAGACTATTGGTTGCTATGTCCCAGACTATTTTCCCCAGACCTAGGACATGATGCTTTCTCCAAAAATACTTCCCTGACCTCCATTTAGGAATAATCTTTCCTTCCTCAGATATCTGATAGCATCTGATTCTCACCTCTGTCATATACCTATCACTTTATGTACAGTCACACAGTATATACAAATTCCCTGATCCACATGATATGGTCATTTCTTTTTTTTTTTTCTTTTTTGGTCTTTGATTTCCTTAGTAAAGGGAACTCCTGTTGAGGAAAGCCTCATGACCTGTAAAATCATTCAGCAATTTAGTCTGAGAGAACTGCCTGCAGCACCAAAACTTGTCCAAGGTCACACAGACACTATGCTTCAGAAGCAAGATTAAAGCCCATATTTTCCTGAATCCGAGGCCAACTCCCTAACTGTTACGGTGTCCTGCAACAATATGGTTAATTCATTATGATTAAGAAAGTACTATTGATAATACTTCTTAACAATGTGAATACAATACCATATAATTAAACTCCATCCTATATGTGGTAACTTTGAAGAGCAAGAATGGTTTGGATGTACAAATTCTGAGATTTTGTTTTTTGTAAATTCTAAAGAGTCAATATCTCACAGTAACATCACCTTCCTGAGACACAGAAATTCTTAAAAATAAATGGTACAAGGAAATGGCAATGCTTTATGGGCAATGTCAATATATAAGACAGCATGCAGAGTTTTGGGTCAAAACAGAGACTTTGGATTTTGTAGCTTAGTATCAAGGTCAGACTTTTGTGCATATCTGAGTTTGACCAGAGATCTTAATCTTTTTTTGTTTTTGTTTTGGCTAGGCAATGGGGTTAAGTGACTTGCCCAGGGTCACACAGCTAGTAAGTGTTATGTGTCTGAGGTCAGATTTGAACTCAGGTTCTCCTGAATCCAGGGCTGGTGCTCTATCCAGTGCACCACCTAGCTGCCCCCCAGAGGTCTTAAATTTTGTTAGACTATTGAAACCACCACTAAGAAGAGTCTAAACAATGCATTGCAAATAGAGATATTTGATGCATTTTGAAGCCATATCCTTGCATAGTTTAGAAGTGTGGGGGGGGAGCAAGGTGAAGCTGCCACTTCACAAATGTTTCAAGAACATCTGTAAAGTGCTTTGTATCATTATCATCATCATCATCATCATCATTCTGGTAGTAAAATAATAACAATATTAAGTAGAAAGATGGGAAAGAAACACACATTTATTAAATGCCTAATGTGCCAGGCACTGTTTTAAACATGTTACAAATATCATGTTTTATTTGATCCCCACAATAATCCTATGAAGTAGGTGCTATAATTATACCCACATCCACATTTTGCAGTTGAGGAAACTAAAGCTGAGAAAGGTTAAGTGACTTTCCCAGTCAGAGCTAATATGTGTTTTGTTTTGTTCTTAATAAGATAAGTACTCTTAGTTTTAAGCTATTATATGTGGAAAGTCGGTATTCACATAGAATATAACGTAAAGTCCTGCTTCAGTGACTCTATGGCAGCATGGAGGTAATGCTAGGTATTAGAAAGTTATTCCACCAATATCTGATCTCAGACAAGTTTTACCATGCTGGAAGTGCCTTGAGTATAGCCTTGGCAACAGATCTATTAAGGAAGAGCCCAGTCTATGTTCAGGTCCCTCTTCTCTTTTTGTTCTGTTTCACTTGGGGTCTTATCAGGTCTCATGGGTTCAATGATCAACTTTCTAAAGATGATTACCAGATCTATATAGCCAGGCCTAGTGTTTCTCCTGAGATCTAAGCAGTCAAGTGGCACTAAGAATAGAGCTTTGACTATGGAGTCAGTGAGATCTGAATTTGAATATGGCCTCAGATACTTGCTAGCTATGGGATCCTAGGCAAGTTAATTAACCTCTATTTGCCTCAGTTTCCTGTACTGTAAAATAGGGATAATAATATCATCTACCTTATAGGATTTTTGTGAGATTCAAATGAGTTAACATTTTCAATGTACCTAGCACATAATAAATAGGCTTTTTATAAATGCAATTTTTCCATTTTTACTTTTTTAGTCCCACCCCATCAATTATATTTTGAACATCTCATACTGGGTGTCTTATAGGTAGGACTTAGCTTGTACAAAACAGAATTTATCATTCTTACCCAAAAAACTTCAAGTCTTCTCAAATTTCCTATTGTTTTCAAGGATACTACCTTCTTCTTAGTCACCTAACCTTGAAAACTCTGTCATTCCTGACTCCTTAAACTCACTCACTCCCCATGTCCAATTTGTTGCCAAATCTTGCCATTTCTAACTTGAAACTGTCTCGCTGTTTCTTATATATGTTACATATGTGCATGTATATGTATATATACACATATATAGTATGTTCATTTTATATATATGTATATATATATATATATATGTAGCATGAATGTATGTATATGTATACATATATGTGAAAGTCACTGTCAATTTAAACTCCAACTGATTTATGAAATCTTATGGAGGAGTAAAAAGGAAGACTGTGAAGTTTTCCTACCTAAGATAAGAAAGGCATTGGAGAGAATATATGTATGAAGCTTCATGAAATATTCAACTAATCTAGATCATTCCGAGAAAAGTAAAGGATGAAAGTTTCAGGTGGATGACAAACATGAAAAATAAAACAATATGCCATAATTTGTAACTTTTTCATCAAGGGTACTGCAGTCATTGAATTTGGACACTAATAATAATAGTTCCAAATATGATTCATGAGGAATTAAAATGGAACTATAGGAACCAAAGGAAGAATCACTGGACTCCACACACCTTTTACCACCCAGATTTACAATCTTGATGGCACTAATGGATTAATTCTCAAGAGAGACGGAAAGGGAATAAAAAAATTTAAGGAAAACAAACAACATAAGCTCCATTCCTAAAAATGATAATCAACTAAAATATTAGTAATTAGTATGTTAATTCAAATATGTTAATTATTTTAATAAAATAATTGTGAAATCAAATTTTTATTAGTAAGATTTATACAACACTCACTATGTGCTGAGACTTTGGTAAGTATTTTATAAGTATCTCATTTGATTCTCACAAAAACCCTGGAAGGTAGGTACTCTTATTTTCCCCTTTTTACAGATAAGGCAAATTAGACAAACAGAAATTAAGTAATTTTCCCAGGGTCAGATAACTGGGAAGAGTCTGAGGCCAAATTTGAAGTCAGGTCTAGTGCTCTATCCACCTCATTACCTAATCTGTGTGTTCGCTTTCAGGTCACTTTATGAGACAAGAAAAAATATTTTTGAGAATAATCTTTGTATCTACCAAGATAATATTAAATCAAAATGCAAATAGGGCTTAAGCAGGTTTTCCCATTGATATTCTACAGCAAGGAACATTGTTACAGGCATTCGACTGATTGAGATGTGTGTAATATGATACCATATTGCTTTATTGTTTGATAACCATAAAGCAGGTTTCTCTGAAGCATGTTTGAAAATCATGCACAATTCCTTGATAGATGCAAAAATAGTCAGAAATATCTAGGCCTAAATTTCAGTATTGACTCAATTCCCATGTTAAGTTGGATATAAGAAAATTATGGCCTACTTTAACAAGTGTCGGATGAACCTGAAACATGATGAGGAAGTGTTAACTCCCAAAATAGCAAAATTGTGCTGTGGCACTTATGTTCCAGGTGCTGCTCCTGGTCCTCATCACCACCTTACATCAGGAGAATCTCTTTGACCTACAATAATTTTATATCACCTACATTATGGATGATGTTACCCACACATTATTGAGATTTAGTCCTTAATCATCTCAAAGAGGGAAGTCAAGGCCCAGGATTTTTGGATTTTAGTTTCTAATGGTTACTTTGACATTTCTGTGGGGGCTCTTTGACAGTTTTATCTATCTGATTTATTTTTACTATTATTTTAATTTAGTTTTCCCTTCCCTCTTCACAGTCCTACTTATGACACGCTCTTCACATCAATTAAATTAGTATTATCCAATAAAAGCCCTAAAGGTATTTAGCTATTTATATGGTAAAAAGTACTCTGAAACATCCTTATGACTTGCCACTAAGGGGTGGGATGTTATAGGATCCCTATCTATCAGCTTTCCTCCCCTCTCTTATAATGTAGGCCAGGTATTTCTCTAAAAGGCAAGAAGCTGTCTCTACGACTGGATTGGCACAGTGGTAGTGGAGAAGGGGGGCATCTTAAAAGTCAAACCATCATTCGATTGATGCAAATTTCTGGTGGACTCTAGCCATACTGATGTGTCTTTCCAATCACTAAAGGTTATTAAAAGGCCCACCCACATGAAGTCAGGGCCCTTCAGACTTGGCAAATGTCTCTAGGCTGCAAAAGTCATCCCATCTTGCCCTGCTGACCAGATACATTTTTGTATGAAAGCAAAAGGGTAAAGTGTGGCATAGCTACCTAAGCTAAGTGCTTCATTGTCCTTGTTTAAAAATCCTTAATATTGAGGGAAATGGGGGGCGGAGCCAAGATGGCAGAGTGAAAGCAGCAACTTGCTTGAGCTGTCCCCCAAACCCCTTCAAATACCTATAAAAATGGCTCTAAACAAATTCTAAGGCAGCTTAACCCACAAAAAGACAGAGTGAAACAAATTTCCAGCCCAAGACAACCTGGATGATTGATCAGAAAGGTATATCTCACAGGGCTGGGAGCAGAGCACAGTATGGCATGGGCGCTCAGGCCTTAGCAAACCTGGAGCAGGCCTCAGGGGACTGAATCACGGACAGCTTTGGCGATTTCCAGACTCCTCAATCCACAAATGCCAAAGACAACTTAGAAGGTCTGTGGGAAAAGTCTGTTTCTGTGGTTCTGAGAGAGGAAGGTGGGGTCTCAGCTCCATTCCCCAATAGCATGGCCCTGGGGTAGGCAGCTGCTTCTGGAGCTACTGGCCCACAGATTGAGAGGGAATCGAGTGGCTGATCAGAGGGGGATTGCAGGGATCTCTCTGCTGGTGCTGAGGGCAGGAGTCTCTTGCTTTGCCCATGCTTGGATCTGGGTCACAGTTCTGGACAGGGGTCCTAGGGTGAGGAGGAGTGCTGGCACGGTGGAGCTTCTAGTGGCTGTGGACAGGGAAACCTTCCTCAAAGTTCCAGGACAGAAAGGAGTGCTTGTGGTCACTAACAGACCACAGCACAGGCCAGGAAAGGAGTAAACACTTTGCCCCTTGTCATACCACCTTGCAAGAACAGAAAATTTACAGTTCCCTACAAGTATCTCTGAAAACAGCTATATAAACCCCTGAAGATTGGGACAGTACATTCTCCACATTGGAAGCAGACTCTTACCTTAACAAAGAGTTTAAAACTCAAGTAATTAGCAGGGATCATGAGCAAGTAGCGCAAAAAGAGTAAGACTATATTATCCTACTTTGTTGATAAAGAAGATCAAAATATACAACCAGAAGAAGACAACAAAGTCAGATCTCCTACATCCAAAGTCTCCAAGAAAAATATGAATCAGTCCCAGGCCACAGAAGAGCTCAAAAGGGATTTTGAGAAGCAAGTAAGAGAAGTAGAGGAAAAACTAGAAAGAGAAATTAGAGTGATGCAAGAAAATCCTAAAAAACAAGTCAATGGCTTGCTAAAGGAGACCCAAAAATATATACTGAAGAAAATAACACCTTAAAAAATAGCCTAACCCAAATGGCAAAAGAGGTCCAAAAAGCCAATAAGGAGAAGAATGCCCTAAAAAGCAAATTTGGCCAAATGGAAAAGGAAGTCCAAAAGATTACTGAAGAAAATACTTCCTTAAAAATTAGAATAGAGCAATTGGAGGCTAGTGAATTTATGAGAAATCAAGACACTGTAAAACAAATCCAAAAGAATGAAAAATTAGAAAACAATATGAAATATCTCATTGGAAAAACAACTGAACTGGAAAATAGATCCAGGAGAGAAAATTTAAAAATTATTGGACTATCTGAAAACCATGATCAAAAGAAGAGCCTAGACATCATCTTTCAAGAAATTATCAAGGAAAACTGCCCTGATATTTTAGAACCAGAGGGCAAAATAGAAATTGAAAGAATCCACAGATCTCCTCCTGAAAGATATCCCCAAAGGAAAAACTCCTAGGAATATTATAGCCAAATTCCAGAGTTCCCAAGTCAAGGAGAAAATATTACAAGCTGCCAGAAAGAAACAATTCAAGTGCTGTGGAAACACAATCAGGATAACACAGGATTTAGCAGCTTCTACATTAAAGGACCTTTGGGAATGGAATATAATATTCCAGAGGGCAAAGGAGATAAAATTACAACCCAGAATCACCTCACCAGCAAAACTGAGTATAATCCTTCAGGGGAAAAAAATGGTCATTCACTGAAATAGAGGACTTTCAAGCATTCTTGATGAAAAGACCAGAGCTGAATAGAAAATTTTACTTTCAAATACAAGTCTCAAGTGGCACATGAAGAGGTAAACAGGAAAGAGAAATCATAAGAGACTTATTAAGGATGAACTGTTTATATTCCTGCATGGAAAGATGATATTTATAACTAATGAGACCTTTGTCAGTATTAGGGTAGTTGGAGGAAAAAAATTGTGTGTATGTATAGGTAGATAGATAGATAGACAGATAGAGGGCACAAGGTGAATTGAAGATTAAGGGTTCATACCTGGAGAATAAAATTAAGGGATAAGAGAGGATTATATTTGGAGAAGAAGAAAGGGAGAGGTAGAATGGGGTAAATTACCCCACAAAAAAAAAATAAAAGAAAATGCTCTTATAGTGGAGGGGAAATGAGGGAAAGTGAGAGGGAATGAGTGAATGTTATTCTCATAGGATTTGGCTTGAGGAAGGAATAACATACACATACAATTGGGTAAGGAAATCTGTCTTACCCTATGGGAAAATAGGGGGAGAAGGGGAACAAGAGAACAGGGGGTTGATACAGAGGAGGGCAGATTGGGAAAGGGGGTAATCAGAAGCAAATATTTCTGAAGAGGGACAGGGTCAAAAGAAAGAATAGAATAAATGGGAGGGCAGGATAGGATTAAGGGAAATAGAGTTAGTTTTTCACAACATGTTTACTATGGAAGCATTTTGCATAACTACACTTGTATAACCTATATTGAGTTGCTTGCCTTTTCAATGAGGGTGGTTGGGTAGGAGGAAGGGAGAAGATTTGAAACCTAAAGTTTTAAAAACATATGTTTAAAAAAATGTTTTCACATGCTATTGGGAAATAAGAAATACAGGAAATGGGGTACAGAATTCTGTCCTGCCCTACAGGAAAATAGAAGGGGAAGGGATAAGAGAAGGGGGGAAGAGATAGAAGAGAGGACAGACTAGGGAGGGGATATTCAGAATGCATGCCATCTTGGGGTGGGGGGAGGGGTGAGATGGGGTGAAAATTTGGAACTGAAAATCTTGTGGAAGTAAATATTGAAAACTGAAAAAAAATAAATTTATTAAAAAAATTTAAAAATGATATTAAATAAAAAAATAAAATCCTTAATATCCTTATTTAATATCCTATATGCTATAGCTAAGTAAGCTCCTTTTTAAAAAAATGAGGGATGACCTAAGAGTATCTTGTTTAATTCAATAGTAAACCTACACTAATAGTAGACTGGGGCCTGGTATGAGCAGTTCCACCCATTATACCCTCTCCTTATGTAAATTTACTTTTATAGTATGCTATTTCCTTAGAGATTTATTAGTTATTAGAAAAAGTTAAATGACAATTCATGTAATTTTTGAATAAGTATTGACATTTGCCCTCTTCCTTCCAGAAATATTTGCAGGACTAGAATGTTTCATCCTAATAAGCAAGTGATGTTAAAGTTATAGGAAGCATGGAAAAATATTGAGGAGATAGTTTTATCAGTGAAGGGCTTTCAGTATCCCTCAAATTATTTGGAATAAATGGCTAACCCTACTGAGATCAAAGATTAAGCGAAAGATTTATCTTTGGGTTGCATATGAAAGCCTGAATTTAAACACAATATAATGTAATAAAAATCCAGAATTTGGCAACATTTCAGGCTGTTGAGTAAGAAAAGAGACAATATAGATTAGATAGTTTTGCTTCCCAAGAAGTAAGATGACAGTGAGTTTAACTGTGATGTAGTAATTAGCATAGAGAGGTTTGAAAGGAGAATTATTAGATTGTTCTGTACATTGTGAAACATCATACAGTTGTTTAGTCATTTTTCAGTCATTTCTGACTCTTCATGACTCCTTTTGGCATTTTCTTGGCAAAGATGCTTCAGTGGTTTGCCATTTCCTTCTCCAGCTCATTTTACATGTAAGGAAACTTACAAATAGGGTTAAGTGACTTGTCCAGGGTCACAAAGCTACTTAAATGTCTGAGACTGGCTTTGAACCCAGGAAGAGGAGTCTTCCTGACTCTAGGCTCAGCACTCTATCCACTGTGCCACCTAGCTGCCTTTGAAACATCATAGAATACAGGATATATTGTATGGGTCAAAGGAAAGGGATCCTGTGTAGGAAACTATATTCAGAGCCACTCACATGAATTCATTTACAAAGTTATCATACTCTATTAGGAATAATATAATTAATAAAATCACAGTCAAAGATTAAATAATTAGATAGAGAATAAAAATGGAGAAACAAAAATAATAGAATATCTTTGAAACCTGAACTGAAGTTCTGGAGAAGTGTATATTGTCAAAAGAAACACCTACTGTGTGGGAGGCACTGGGTCCATAAATATAATGAAAAAAAAAATAAGTCCCTGACTTTGGGATGTTTACACTCTACTGTAGGGTTACTCTCTCTCTCTCTCTCTCTCTTCTCTCTCTCTCTCTCTCTCTCTCTCTCTCTTTCTCTCTCTCTCCCCATATATATATATATATATATATAGATATATATATATATATATATATATATATATATATATATATATATATATATATATATATATCTCCACATATATGTGTGTATTAAATTTTTTGTATATCACATTGTATGTGTGTATGTATATTACAATTGAAGGAGGGAGTCAGTGAATATTTGGGTAACAGAAGCCACGAACCTTAGGTATATGGAGAACTTTAAAGATCATCTCCATCTTTGTACTTCCTATACAGATGAAGAAGCTGAAGCTTAATTCAGTGCAGGATTTTGAAATTCGATGTGAAGAGGAAAGTTCTTGTTACAATAACTATTTTGGTGAATAAGATGTGGAAGTCAGACTAGAGGGTAGAATGATTTGGGGTTTGCCAAAAGACAAATATATAAGTACTGTTGTTAAAAGGGAAATGTGCTAAAGTAGAATGAGAAGATGAGAGAATAAGAATTTAATATGTGTGGGAAAGAGACAGTTGTAGAAATAAAACTTCTATGGAAAGCTCTAATTATATTAATAGTTGGTTTTATATGTACCGTGCCTAAATGTATGCATACATTCCCAACACATTCAACTTTAATAAGTTACTTCTAGAGTTCCAGATCTGGGAAATTCTATTAAAATGTTCTTATATGATTCTTCCATCACTAACCTGGGAGGAGCTCCTGACTATTTGGCATGAAAGTTCAAGAGAAAGGGCAAGATCAGGGTCAAGGGAAGAGGACAGCTTAGAGAACAGCTGACAAAGGTTTGTGGGATGTAGATGATGAAAGAAGAGCATTGCAGTATGAATAAGGAAATCAGCAATGCTGATGACTGGATATAATTACATGATTTGGTTTATGATTTCTTTTGTAAGTAATCATCATGAATCTGTAACCTCTCTGTGCTTGGGAACTTTCCAAACAGTGACTGGTTTTCCATATCAGGGAGATTACTTGATTAAAGGTTATATACAAGTCTTTGGCAATGAATTGCCATGAATTTTGTGGGATTAGGTCAGATCCATCACTTTGTTTGTTTAATTTTTATGTGTGTGTTCATACATAATGTCACTTGTGTTTGATTAAGATACAGATATTTATGAGGTACACTGGTGACTTGCCATTCTATTCCTATAAAGACTCAAACCCCAAATAACAAACAGATGAAGACAGACATTCCTGTTTACAAAAGACAAGGCCTAATTCCAAATCAAGACTTGTATCAGTTTTTCAGCAGCATGTGAGAACGTGCCCACTCCTTCTGCCTTATCCTGTCTGGAAAGCTCCAGCATTCTTGTACTGATTACTAATGTTATTCAACTTCTGAAAACAAGGGATATTTATGCCATCTACTGGATTTTTCCTAGAATTGCATCTATGATGCCACATTACCTTTTTTGTGAGAAGAAATAGTCTTACTTTTGGTTTGCAAATTGTCCTTTTAAAATCTTGTTTTTAAATTATTATTAAAGTAAAATGAAGGTGAAGACTTTAATCCCTAGTTCAGTCACCCAGCATCTGCACCCAGACAGTGTCAACTAAAATATTTGTAGGACATAGTTGTCCCTATTGACATAGATATTTCAAACATCATTATTTTGATCCACTTGTGACCTTATGAGAATAATCACTCCTTTATATAATGAAGATCAAAAGCTATCTGTGCCTAAATCTTCCTGTAACCATTGCCCACGACTTCCTGCAGGGGTCTAACCAATTCACAGAAGACCTTTCTCTATTTCCCTTGATATTGTGTGGATATCAGTGGTCAGATACATAACTAGGAATCTTCCGACCCCCAAGGTGGCCTTACCCCTAAAACTCATGGGCATGGGTCAATAAATAATTGTCAAAATTTGCATAGTGCTTACCTTGTGCCAGGGACTGCTAAGGCTTTGCAATTATCTCCTTGATGGTCACAGCATAGAAACAGGCAGTTTCTATTATTACCCCCATTTTGTTGTTGTTCAACAGTTTCAGTTGTGTCTGACTCTTTGTGGACCCATTTGGTGTTTTCTTGGTAAAGATACTGGAATGGTTTGCCATTTCCTTCTCCAGCTCATTTTACAGATGAGGAGACTAAGGCAAACAGGGTTAAGTGACTTGCCCAGGGTCACCCAGCTGGTAAATGTCGGAGGACAGATTTGAACTCATGATGATGAACCTTCCTGATTCCACACCCAGTGCTCTGTATCCACTGTACCACCTAGCTGCCCATCCACATTTTATGGATGAGGAATCTGAGACAAACAAAAGTTAAGTGACTTGCCCATGATCACACAGCTAGTCAGTGTTTGAGTCTGGATTTGAAGTCAGGTCCTTCTGACTCCAGGTCCAGAGCTGTATCCACTGTGCCACCTACCTGCTCTGTGAACCACTATCAATGCTTGTTTGTACCTGTGGTAAAGACCCAGTCTCCCCTCCCATACCCCTACAAATGTAGCATCTTATGTACCCGATAGTTATCTTTGATTCTTACCATATGATTCTTACCACTTTATCTTTTAGTAAATACATCTCTCGGGTAACATCACTTACATCACTTCTCTTTCATAAATCTTTGTTTGCAATGATGTACAGTCTACTCACACTCTCTTTACATAATTCCATTGCTTTTGGGTGAGCTTCAAGTTTAATTCTATAATTAATTATTATGTGACCAGTAGCCAGATAGCTTTATAATAATTTGAAAATGTTTATGGTCATACTTCAAACATCCCTAATTTCCCTCAACTATTGTCAGTGAAGAAGCTAACAAATGAATTTATCTAAGTTTTGCAAAAGTCAATTTGTATTTTTTAACTGTTACCTTTTAAGGTAATAAAGTCTATATATGTTATAATAACTTATGTAGCATTTTAAGGTTTACAAAGAACTTTACACAGTTCCTCTCATAAATTCTCCTGTCAACATTATGAAGCAGATAAAATGGTTATTACCTCCACTTTACAAATGAGGAAAATAAACTTAGAGAGTGAGATCAATTGGCACATAGTTCGATGAGATTGGAATCCGTGTCCTTTCTAATGCTAAGTCCAAGCTATGCAGCACATTTAGATGGGAAATAGAGACAACTGAACTCATGTGAGCTTGGTCTAAGAGTGGCATTATTGGTTACCTAAAATGCCACACCCTAAAACTGATTGAAGTAGCAAGGTTTTCAAATTATGGTGGACATTGTGATAGAAGTTCATTGCTTCATTTATTTTCTTTTATTTCTCATGAGGCTTCTTCTTCTCTAATAAAAGATGTTACCTCACTAATTTACAAAGCTATAATTTTCATTCCCTCCTTTAAGACTTTATTCATGTTTTCCTCTCTTATCTGTAATTGCTTATCTTTTCTATGCTGTATATAAATTAAGTAACTAATGTTGTGGTGTTTATAGTTACATAGAGAATTATATATCAAAGGCCCTTCCCTAATGTAATAATAATAACACAGGTTAAAAATTGATTTTTTTATCATGTGGAAAAATGTTTTAAAAATTGGGTATAGAGGGGAGCAGCTAGGTGGCACAGTGGATAGAGGACTGGCCCTGAGGTCAGGAGTACCTGAGTTCAAATCCGGCCTCAGACCAAACACTTGACACTTACTAGCTGTGTGACCCTGGGCAAGTCACTTAACCCCAATAGCCTAAAAAAAAATATTGAGTATAGAAAAATGAAAACGTCCGTTTCTGTTGTCAGACAGATTATACTCTAGTTGGAGGGGCAATACAACCACACATGCAATAATATATCAAAAAGTCCAATGATATAGGCATTAGGAGATCTAATTCTGAGGTGTGCCACTGCTAAGTGCCTATGTTAACCTTAAGAAATCTTTGTCTTAATTTCTTATATAAAATGAAAGATTTGTACCAGATGATCTTTAAGGTCTTCGTCAGCTCTGAAATGTTATGATTCTATTAAAATATAACAATATGATCTATATAGGTTGTGACAATAATTTGCATAGACAAAGAGCAAAATAAGAGAGAGAGAGATTACCATGGACTTGTCTGATCAGTACAGACTTCATGAAGAAAATAGAACTTGATGTAGCCTTGTAAAATGAGTTGGATTTAGATTAACATATAAAAAGAAGAAGACGTATTGGGCAAGGGAAATACAGGGAAATATGGAGCCAGCAGCAATGTGTGTTTGGGAAATCAGTATAGAAAGTAGTTATTACACAGGAAAAAAAGAGTAGAGGATAAACTTGAAAAAGATAGGTTGAGGCCAGATTATGGAGGTCTTTTATGCCAGATTAAAACATTTAGACGTTATCCTAGGGACAATGGATAACATTTGAAGGTTTTTAAACAGAGCAGTATTTTTTTTTTAAAAAAGGATTTTAGTAACATCTAAGGGACATCAAAAAATGGCAATAAAAGAGGAGTTACTAGGGAGCTTATCGAAATATAATTTCTTTTTTTTACATGTAGTTCAAAAACCACTCCTTGATGAAGTCTCTTTGGTTTATTATAGTCCTCAATGATTTCCCAGTTCTCTAAGCTCCTGTATCACCTTCAGTATGTGCCATAGAGTTTATTTGTTTATATTTTTGAAAAAATTTCAGAGCTTGTTGGCTTCTGGGAGCCAATATGGCAGAGTGAAAAGGTAGTCGCTCTCACTCTCCCCTATCAACCTCTGAAAACCCAGAAAATATCACCCCAGAAAAAAAAACCCTGGAACATCTGAACTAGAAGAAAGACAGGGAGCAGCAGTGCAGCAGCCCAGCAAACGGGTCTCCTGGTGCCTCAGCAAAAATAAGGGAGGCAGAACTACAAGGGGCCCCAGGCAGATAAGTACTCTGCGGCATTCATCTGAAAGGAGGTAAAGAAAACAAGCTAAAGGCTTCCTAAAGCCCAGGCCTTGCTGGTTCCAACCCAACACGAGGTGAGCAGTCGGAGCCCTGCAGCTTCCAACTGTGAAGAAATCCTGAAGCCCAGGTGGTAGAGCAGACAAACACCAACACCTGGACCTCCGAGTGCCTCAGTGAGGGTGGGGGGAACTGGTGGAAACCAGCTCAGAAAACCAACAGGTGCCCCAGCACTCTACCACAAAGGAATCTCCCAGTGCATTAGCAGAAAGAGGGAGACAACACTGCAGGTGGCCCCAGGCAGATAAACACCCTGCAGCACCCATCTAAAAGGAGCTGAAGAAAGCTAAAGGAAAGGAAAAGCAGGCAACCTAGAATTGCCTGAAAGTTCCAGCCTTGCTGATTCCAGCCCAACAGGCCTTAAGCTGCCAGAAACCTACAGCCTCCAATTGCCAGCATAAGAGGCCCCAGCACACAAAGCCAGTGACCAAGACCTAGGCTCCCAACACAAGAAGCTTGGGTCAGTACCCTCTGTTCCCCAGCAGGAGAGCTCAATCTCTTTAAAGGCCAGGGAATAAAAAACACCATGAGTAAAAAGAAACGTACCATAGATTCATATTATGAGAAGAGTGAAGATCAAGACAGAAATTCTGAAGAGGACAACATTGTCAACAAACCCACATCTGCAACAACAAAAGGGAATATGAACTGGTCTGAAGCCCAAAAAGCCTTCTTAGAAGAGCTCAAGAAGGATTTTAATAGTCAAATGAGAGAGGTAGAAGAGTCCTTCAAAAATACAATTGGCCAATTGGAAAAAAAATACACTGAAGAAAACAAGTCCCTAAAAAACACAATTGGCCAATTGAAGAAGGAAGGACAAAAACTAACAGAAGAGTATACTGAAGGAAACAAGTCCCTAAAAAACACAATTGGCCAGTTGAAGAAGGAAGTACAAAAACTAACAGAAGAAAACAATCTGTTAAAAACTAGAATTGGACAAATGGAAACTAATGTCTCTATGAGAGAGCAAGAATCAGTCAAACAGAAAAAAAAATGAAAAAATAGATGAAAATGTAAAATACCTCATCAGTAAAACAACCGACCTGGAAAATCGACTCAGGAGAGACAATTTAAAAATTATTGGACTACCTGAAAATCATGATGAAAAAAAGAGCCTGGACAGTATCTTTCAGGAAATCATAAAGGAAAACTGCCCGAAGTCCTAGAACCAGAAGGGAAAATAACCATAGAAAGAATCCAGATCACCACCTGAAAGAGATCCCAAATTGACAAGTCAAGGAATATAATAGCAAAATTCCAAAATTACCAGATGAAAGAGAAGGTGCTGCAAGCAGCCAGAAAGAAACAATTTAAATATCATGGAACCACAGTCAGGATTACACAGGACCTTGCAGCTTCTACATTAAAAGACCGCAGGGCATGGAACATGATATTCCATAAGGCAAAGGAGCTTGGAATGCAGCCAAGGATCAATTACCCAGCAAAAATGAGCATCATTTTTCAAGGGAGGAGGTGGATATTCAATGAAATAGGAGACTTCCAAACTTTCCTGATAAAAAGACCAGAGCTCAACAAAAAATTTGATCTTCAAGTACAGGACTCAAGAAGGACTTAAAAAGGTAAATGGGACAGAAGGATACAATATGTTGTTAATAAGGGGGGGCTGTTTAAACCCCTACAAGGGAATATGAGACTTGCAACCCTTGAGAACTGTATTGTTATTACACCTTGTTAAAGGAGTATACATAAAGAGGGTGGATATTAGTTGACTTTGATGTAATGATAAAAAAAAATCTAATCAAGTGGGTTAAATGGATCCAAATAAGTGGATCAATCTGATCTTAGAAAATGTACTGAGAAAGGAGGAGGCAGACAAGGGTAAATTACATTACAGGAAAAGACACAAAATCCTATTACAGCAGAGGGAAAGAAGGGGGGGAGCATTGTTTGAACCTTACTCTCATCAGATTTGGCTCAAGAAGGGCATAATATAATCAGTTAGGTATAGAAATCTAACTTGCCCTATAGGCAGTAGGAGGGAAAAGGGGAAAGAAAAGGGAGGGGAAAGAAAAGGGGGGAAAGAAGGGAGGGAAGAAGCAGTAAGACTAAAGGGGAAGAAAAGGGAAAGGATAATAAAAGGGGGAAGGGACTGAAGGAGGCGTGGTCAAAAGCAAAACACTAGTGAAGGGGGAAAGGAAAAAGGAGAAAGAAAAGCAAAATGGGGGAAAGGATGGAGAAAAAGACACAGATAGTAATCATAACTGTGAATGTGAATGGGATGAACTCTCCCATAAAACAGAAATGGATTGCAGAATGGATTAAAAACCATAATCCTACAATATGTTGTTTACAGGAAACACATTTGAAAAAGAGTGACACATACAGGGTAAAGGTAAAAGGCTGGAGCAGAATATATTATGCCTCAGCTGAAGTGAAAAAAGCAGGGGTAGCAATCCTGATCTCAGACAAAGCAAAAGCAAAAATAGATCTAATCAAAAGAGATAAGGAAGGAAACTACATCCTGCTAAAAGGCACCATAGACAATGAAGTAATATCATTACTAAACATATATGCACCAAATGGTATAGCATCCAAATTCTTACAGGAGAAGTTCAGGGAGTTACAGGAAGAAATAGACAGCAAAACTATACTAGTGGGGGACCTGAACCTCCCCTCTCAGCACTAGATAAGTCTAACCACAAAATAAACAAGAAAGAAGTTAAGGAGGTGAATAGAACATTAGAAAAGTTAGGTATGATAGACCTCTGGAGAAAACTGAATGGGGATAGAAAGGAATATACTTTTTTCTCGGCAGTACATGGCACATACACAAAAATTGACCATGTACTAGGGCATAAAAACCTCACAATCCAATGCAGAAAGGCAGAAATATTAAATGCATCCTTTTCAGATCATGATGCAATAAAAATTATATGTAATAAAGGGCCATGGAAAGATAGACTAAAAAATAATTGGAAACTAAATAATCTAATCCTAAAAAAATGATTGGGTCAAACAACAAATCATAGAAACAATCAATAATTTCATTCAAGAGAATGACAATAATGAGACATACCAAAACCTATGGGATGCAGCAAAAGCAGTTCTTAGGGGAAGTTTTATATCTCTAAATGCTTACATAAATAAAATAGAAAAAGAGGAGATTAATGAATTGGGCATACAACTAAAAAAACTAGAAAAAGAACAAATTAAAAATCCTCAACTAAACACCAAATTAGAAATATTGAAAACCAAAGGAAAAATTAATAAAATTGAAATTAAGAAAACTATTGAACTAAATAAAACTAAGAGCTGGTTTTATGAAAAAACCAATAAAATAGATAAGCCTTTGGTTAATTTAATTAAAAAAAGAAAGAAGAAAACCAAATTACTAGTATCAAGAATGAAAAGGGAAGCTACCACCAAGGAAGAGGAAATTAAAACAATAATTAGGAATTATTTTGCCCAACTATATGCCAACAAATTTGACAATCTTAGTGAAATGGATACATATTTACAAAAATATAAATTGCCCAGATTAACGAAGAGGAAGTAAAATACTTAAATAACCCCATCTCAGAAAAAGAAATTGAACAAGCCATTGATGAACTCCCTAGGAAAAAATCTCCAGGGCCAGATGGATTTACATGCAAATTCTATCAAACATTTAAGGAACAATTAATTCCAAAACTATATAGACTATTTGGGAAAATAGGTGAAGAAGGAGTCTTACCAAATTCTTTTTATGATACAAATATGGTGTTGATACCTAAACCAGGAAGAGTCAAATAGAGAAAGAAAATTATAGACCAGTTTCTCTAATGAATATAGATGCAAAAATTTTAAACAAAATACTAGCAAGTAGATTGTAGCAACTTACCACAAGAATAATACACGATGACTAGGTAGAATTTACACCAGGAATGCAGGGTTGGTTCAATATTAGGAAAACTATCAACATCATTGAGCATATCAACACCAAAACCAACAGAAACCACATGATCATCTCAATAGATGCAGAAAAAGCTTTTGATAAAATACAACACCCATTCCTATTAAACACACTAGAAAGCATAGGTATAAATGGAGTTTTCCTTAAAATAATAAAAAGCATTTATCTAAAACCTTCAGCAAGCATTGTGTGTAATGGGGGCAGGCAAGAAGCATTTCCAGTAAGGTTGGGGGTGAAACAAGGATGTTCATTATCACCACTGTTATTCAATATTGTACTGAAAATGTGAGCTTTAGCAATAAGAGAAGAAAAAGAAATTGAAGGCATTAGAATAGGTAAAGAAGAAACAAAGCTATCACTCTTTGCAGATGACGTGATGATATACTTAGAGAATCCTAGAGAATGAAGTAAAAAAACTACTTGAAATAATAAACAACTTTAGCAAAGTTGCAGGCTATAAAATAAACCCACATAAATCATCAGCATTTCTATATATTACCAACAGAGCCCAACAGCAAGAGATAGAAAGAGAACTCCCATTTAAACTTACTGTAGACATTATAAAATATTTAGGAGTCTACCTCCCAAAACAAACCCAGGAACTCTACAAACACAATTACAAAACACTTTTCACACAAATAAAATCAGATCTAAATAATTGGAAAAACATCAGTTGCTCATGGGTAGGCCGAGCTAATATAATAAAAATGACAATCCTACCTAAGCTAATTTACTTATTCAGTGCCATACCAATCAAACTACCAAAAAATTATTTTATAGAGTTACAAAAAATAATAACAAATTTCATTTGGAAAAACAAAAGGTCCAGAATATCAAAGGAACTAATGAAAGGAAATGCAGGGGAAGGTGGCTTAGCAATTCCAGATCTTACATTCTATTATAAAGCAGCAATCATCAAAACTGCTTGGTACTGGCTAAGAAATAGGGGGGTGGATCAGTGGAATAGGTTAAATATGCAAGACACAGTAGTCAATGACTATAGTAATTTATTATTTGATAAACCCAAAAAAAGACCCCAGCTTCTGGGATAAGAACCCATTCTTTGAAAACAAACTGCTGGGAAAACTGGAAAAGAGTATGGCAGAAACTAGGCATAGACCCAAATCTCACACCATATACCAAAATAAAGTCAAAATGGGTTCATGACTTAGATATAAAGGCTGATATCATAAGTAAACTGGGAGAACAAGGAATAGTTTACCTATCAGATCTATGGAGAAAAGAAGAATTCATGACCAAACAGGAGATAGAAAACATTATGAAATGCAAAATGGATCATTTTGATTATATTAAATTGAAAAGTTTTTGCACAAACAAAGCCAATGCAGCTAAGATTAGAAAGAAAGTAGACAAATTTATAAGAACACAAGCCATTCCCGAACTGATAAATGGTCAAAGGATATGAACAGACAGTTCTCAGATGAAGAAATTAAGGCCATCTTTGCTCATATGAAAAAATGCTCTAAATCATTATTGATTAGAGAAATGCAAATCAAAACAACTCTGAAGTACCACATCATACCTATCAGATTGGCCAACATGATAAAACAGGAAAATAATAAATGTTGGAGAGGATGTGGGAAAATTAGAACGCTAATACATTGTTGGTGGAGTTGTGAAATGATCCAACCATTTTGGAGAACAATTTGGAACTATGCCCAAAGGGCTACAAAAATGTGCATACCCTTTGATCCAGCAATAGCACTTCTAGATGAAACAAATGGCAAAAGACCCACATGTACAAAAGTATTCATAGCAGTTCTTTTTTGTGGTGGCAAAGAATTGTAAATTGAGTGGATGCCCATCAATTGGGGAATGGCTGAGCTAGTTGAGGTACATGAATGTAATGGAATACTATTGTGCTACAAGAAATGATGAACAGGCTGACTTCAGAAAAACCTGGAAAGACTTATATGATCTGATGCTGAGTAAAGTGAGCAGAACCAAGAGGACTTTGTACACAATAACAGCCACGTTATGCAATGACTAAGATTGTTAAACTGACCCTTCTCAGCATTACAAGAATCTAAGACATCTCCAGAGGCCTCGGGATGGAAAATGCTGTCCATATCCAAAGAAAGAACCATGGAAGTCGAATAGCTATCACTTATTTTTACCTTCTGTTGAGTTTTGTTTCATTATAATGGTTCCTCCTATTGGTTTTAATTTTTACTTACAATTTCACTAATGTGAAAATATGTTTAATGGGTGTGTAAATGTAAAGCCTATATCAAATTGTGTGCCATCTTGGGGAGGGTGGGGGGGAGGAAGGGGAGAAAAATTTTCAACTCAAAAGCATATGTAAGTGATTGTTGATAAATCAAAATAAATTAATAAAATAAAAAAACAGAAAAAAAAGTTTCAAACAGCTAATCTTCCTTCTCTTCCTTCCACTCTACTTCCCAACCCATTGAGAAAGTAGAATCTAGAATGGTTGATTTCACGAATGAAAGACACCATGATGCATGAAGAATCAAAATATGTTGTATGTAATTAATGAATAAAGACAAACTTTTCCCTTCTTTTCTCTGAAAAAGTTTCGGTAATTAGATCTATTTTCAAAATACCACTCCCCCTCACATTCCAGACTCACATGGCCTTTTATAAAAATAATAGGAATGGGACAAAATACTCAGCAGAGGAATTCCAGAAATAAGTCTTGTAAGAATGTGGGAACAAGGAAAAACCAGTTGAGTTTATTTGATAGTCTGATACAGTTACTTGGGTCTGACATGACATTTTCCATATTGCAGCATCTTAACATCTTAAACAAAAGCAAAAACAGTCACCAGCCATATTGGACAAAACAAAACTTCATATAAAGTGACAAATTGCTCAAAGATGTTTCAAAAACCAACGATTTTTGAATTTGTGTTTTATATTCCATTCCAAATGGGGGAAAATCCTCCTACTCATTCAATGAGATGGCATGTCAACTTGTCAATTCCTGTGTTACTCCACATTGCATTGACAATTTACAGTTTTCTGTTCAACAGATATGATACCTTAAACTTTTTAAATGAATGTTTCAAAAATATTGTGCTGTGTTGCTATGCAAAGGTCTTGCTAAAAATCTCTTTTAAAATTACAATGACTTTAGAATGTGAAAAAAAACACATAGTTTGGCAGCAATATAATAAGCTAACTAAAATGATTTAATTTTATCTGGCAAAAAAATCGCATTAGCAGTTCACGAATGGTTTATATAAGTATTCTATAATCAAAGGTGCTGTGACCATTACTTATATTTACTCCATGGCCTAAATGCTTTATAACACATTAAGCATCCCAAATGGTGGTGGTGATAGAATGTCATGCTCAAGGGTTCCAACAATGTGAGATGAATGTGGGGGAATCTATAACAACTCCATATCTGAAATTTTCTGGGCCTTTGTATATTTAGGGTTTATTACTGTATGTGTGTGTGTGTGTGTGTGTGTGTGTGTGTGTGTGTGTGTATGTGCATAATAGGTGAATGATAGAATGTGGTCTGGCTTCATGACTTGGTAAACACCAGACCAGGAGTGATGCCCTTGAAGCCAGAAAAACATGGATTTAAATACCAACTGTGACACATACTAGATTTGTGAACCTGAAGAAGACACTTAACTTCTCTGAGACTTATTTCATTCTATGTGTTTCAGAAGATTTTGACGTAAATGTCTCCTGATAAACCTCATTTAATTGTTTCTTGATGTTCTCAAATCAAATGACCCTCATTTCTACTCTATTTCAGGCACTTATTAATATGTGGTCAGACCCTAGAGTGCATGTCATTCAGAAATATCCTACTTCATTTCTGTTCAAGATCACTGAACATTTTCTTTTAAAAGCCAAGGTAGCTTCTTCTTGTAGAAATCACTTCTTTGATTATGAAATGCATATATATGCCTCCTCTATTCACCAAGAATAAAGAAATAAAACAAAAGCAAGTAAGAAATACAAAAAGTCAAGCTGAAAGCCCCCCCCCTCAAAGGGTTATTGTTCCAGCACAGCTGTTAACTCAGAGACCAAGTGATCCTAGAACCCTGCAGCCTCAGAGCTGTGACTGGCTCACTAAGTCCTGAGGTATTGCCTTATTTTAAAATTCAACATGAATGTTCACTACCCTTCCATCTCTCTGACTAAAGTTGACCGAGAAATTTGAGACTTTCTTACTGCATCCCCTCTTCTGCCCCAATCTGGCCTGAGCTCTTCAGATCATGAGGGAGGTAGTTACCTTGATCTACCCAGCCTTAGCAGCCTAGAGATTGAGGGCTCTAAACTTGGTATTAAGACAAGGTAAATCTCCAGACATCCATCTTCACTCCAAGTAACAGTTAGAGTCATAGGAACCCTACCTAGGTCTTAGTAACTGCCTGAGAACATACTGAACAGCCAGACATGAAAGGAAGGAGGTGTGGTCCTTACTTAGTCTTAGATGAACAATCCCAATTATGACCAGTCTTGTTCTACCTTTGCCAAGAGTGCTAGAGACTCTTGCCCCTCAGCCTACCTTACCACCCCTCAAAAAATTAGCTCATTTCTAAGATTAAAAGCTGCCATGATCTTCCTTCAGCCCTAGCCCTGGTGCTACCCCTATTTCCTTTCAGCCAGGGGAAGAAGGGGAAAAAAAGACTCTCTGATGTCCAAACCTACAGGGTAAAAGACAAGAAGAGATGAGTAGGGAGATACCTAACCCACTACCACCAACATTCTAAAACCCCCAGCTAGTGGTACCTTGCAAATTCGCTGTCTGCATAAACATGTTTGGAAAATATCTACTTTCCTTGTACGGGTTCCCCAAAAGTCAAAAAAAACTCTGCCCTTCCATCTCACACTAGATATCAGATAATAGGGAATGGCCGGGCATTACCCTTGCCAACAACTTGTCTTTTTGAGACTGGTAGTCTTTATCTTCTCTGGCCTGACAGTATAATGGCCCACTCATAAATCCAATCTTGATACAAGCTTAGACCTTATTTATTTACAGCCTAAGCCAGTTCACTGCCAGATTCTCCCCTTACCTCCATGAATCAGGAACCTCTCCTCCTTTGAGGTTTATGCAATCAATAACTACCACACAATCATAATCCTGGTAGTTGTTGTCTATAGACACTTAGGTTACTCCTCTTCCATCCTCAGAGAGTTTGATGCCTGGCTCACAATTTTTCTCTCCTTCCCAACTCATCCTCATACTAGGGGACCTCAACAAACATATTGCCTCTTCCTCAAACACCCTAATTGCTTCATTTATCAACTTAATTAATTCTTATAACTTACTTCTCTACCTCTCTTCATTTAACACAAAAATGTTCTGACCTTGATTTTGCCATGAACCAAAAATGTGATATTTCTATGTTCAAGAATTGTGAAATTCCCTTATCCAATAATAATCTATATAATCTTTTGGCTTTCCACCTCTCCTTCTGCCTTCCCTTACCAACTGTTGCTCTTTTTCCACACTAGGATCTCTAATCCCTCAACCCCTCAATTCTTTTCCAGGCTATCTCCCCTACCCAAGCCACTTTCTCCTCTTTTCCCCATCTATACTGTATGGTATATCTACACTGTCCTCCCATCTTGAGCTCCTGACCCACTTATCATATTGCCAACTGCACCTTAACAAATCTCAGCCTTAAAAGGCTCTCACTATTTGTTATTGCACAAATGATGCTGTACAAAGGTTGAGAAAAACATGTATCCGTTCTAACTGGGTCCACTGCAATTTTAACTGAACCCTGCTTCTCAATCCTACATTTCCTTTACGAACTCACTATTCCAGTCCCCATTAGTAGCTCATCCAAACCTTTTCATTCCTCTTCAAACCTCCCATGGCTCCCCATTCCCCCACTCTCTCAGCTGACAACCTTGCCCAATATTTTATAGAAAAAAGTCAGGTCTTTCACCAAAAGCTCCCTCTTCTCCACTCTTCCTCATCATTCATATGCCTTCTGTTACTATTCCTTACTTCACTCCATTCTCATACATAGAGGTGACCCTACTCCTTACCAAGGCAAACAAATCCTTCTAGCTGCTCAAGTGATCCAATTTTGTCCCATTTCCTCCAATAGATTATCTTCTTTGTCATCCCCACTTTATCATTAATTTTTAATCTCTCCTTGTTTGTTGGCTCAATACATAATGACTGTAAACTTTCACAAATCTCCCCAATCTTGAAAAATTACCACTTGATCCTTCTATCTCTGCCAAATATTTTACATATATCTCTTTTGACCGATAAGGCTAAATTCCTTGAGAAGGCCATGTACAGTATAAATTTCCATTTTCTCTCCTCTCATTCTTTTATTAAATCCTTAGATTCTGGTTTTGAACTTAATCATTTCACCAAAAATGCTCTCTCCAAAATTACCAATGATCTTTTAGTAGCCACATGCAATGGCCTCTTCTCGACATTTATTCTTTTTGACTTCTTTGCAACCTTTGACACTACTGATCACCTTCTCCATGATACTCTTTTCTCTCTAAAGACTATATTCTCTCAGACACCATTATTTCCTGGTTGTCTCCTTAACTAATATAATTATTCTTCTCAGCCCCTCATGTTGGATTCTCATGCAGGTCATGCCCTCTAACAGAGCTCTCACAGAAATCTCTCCTGGGCTCTCTTCTTTTCTCCCTCTATACCACTTCACTTGAGGATCTCATCATCATGGATTTAATTATCATTTCTCTACTGCTGATTCTCAGATATACCTATCCTGCTCTAATCTCTCTGATAAACTATAGTTTTACATCTCCAACTCTCTTTCAGACATCTCAAACTGAATTTCTTGTCTTAAACTCAATACATTTGGTGGGTAAAATCTGAAATGGTTAAGGAAACAAAAGTTCTAGTTCCAAGTCTATCAATTTATTGAGCAATGCATGCCAATTACATAACAAATAGGGACCATGCCTCATTAACTTGGCAATAGTCCCCAAATATAAGAGGAAGCACATTTTTATACATTAAAACATAGCAATAAGCAGGATACAAACCTGGATATATAATTAGGTAATCTAATTTCTAATTGGAAGAAAGATTAGGGACTTTCCAAGTATAGAGAGAAAACAGGCAACTTTTTAAACTCAGAAAAAAGGTGTCCCATTCCCCTCAAATGTCTACACTCAATCAAAGGAACAAGGAAACAGTAACTGATTGACTAGCATGGGGACAGTTTTCAGATAACACAGATGGGCTGCTTTATATGTGTGTATGTGTATGTGTATGTGTATGTGTATGTGTATATGTATATGTATATGCATATGCATATGTATATGTATATGTATATGTATATGTATATGTATATGTATATGTATATGTATATGTATATGTGTATGTATATACAATTGTAAGAAAAGTCTTTGCATTAATTTTCAGATCTGACTGGGTTTCTGATCAATTCTGTTCAGGTCCTTAGTTAAGGGTGTCTAAGAAGGTAGAAGTGGTCCAGCTTCCTAGACATGCAGGTTTTGGTTCAGATAATGCAATAGAGTTTTCTCATAATTCCCATAATCGAACAAAGTTTTCTCATAAGACAGCAATTGTACTAGACCCATAGTTAAATAGAAAGAGAACTGAGCTAGCTCCAAAATTGAGTCACAAGATGGAGTCAATGTGGTTCACTCAGTTCCCATAATTCCCTCATATATTCACCATTGAACTCATTACTTTTCTATGCCCTCCTATCTTCCAAACTTCACCCTTACTTTTCAGGGCATCACCATTTTCTCAGGCCCTCAGGCTCACTACCTAGATGTTATCCTTGATTCCTAACTACCTCTCACTTCTCATATTCAGTCTGTTTTCAAGATCTTGCAAGGTCCCCTTGCAACATCTCTTGAATACTCCCTCCTTCTCTCCTCTGACACTGCCACCACCCTGCTGCAAGCCTTAATTGTCTTATACTTAGATTATTGCAATAGCCTGCTGGTAGATTTGACTGTCTCAAGTGTCTCCCCATGTCAATCCATGCTCCATTCAGCCACCAAAGTATCTTCCTACAGGGCAGTTCTGACCAAGTTAGCCCCTACTTAATAAACTTCAGTAGCTCCCTATGACCTCCTGGATCAAATGAAAAAATACTTTGTCCTTCAAAGTTCTTCATAAGCTAGCCCTCTCCTACAGTTTCATTCTTCTGACACCCCATTCTCCACCATGTCTTCTTTGAACCGGTGACACTGGCCTTCTTGCTGATCCAGAAACATGACACTCAGTTTCTTAGCTATGGGAATTTTCTCTAGCTGTTCCTCATGCTGGGAACACTCTCCCTCTCAATTCTACCTCCTGACTTTTCTGGCTTCTTTAAAGTCCCAATTAAAACTCTGTCTTCTACAGGAGCCTTTCCCAACCCATCTTAATTCTTGTGCCTTCTCTCAGTTAATTATTTTCTATTTATCTTGTGTTCCTAGCTTGTTTGTACTTATCTGTTTGCTTGGTGTCTCCTGCACTGGGCTGTAAGCACTTGAGGACAAGAACTGCCTTTTATACCATTTTGTATTCCTTGCACTTAGCACAGTGCCTGGCACATAGTCCTTAATAAACACTTATTGACTGACTGAGAAATTAAAATACTCTATGTGCTAAAACAATTGATCAAGTTAAAGGCATGTAAGTAAGTTTAATTGGTTGCATTAGTGTTCAATGTTAAGCTTAAAAATAATCTTAAGGGATAAAAGAAATGTTCCACCTCCAAGAACAAAATTCTAAAATTCTTCTTTTGAATTACTATTCTTTTGTTCTTCCAGTTCTTTAACACTTCTACCAGAGGAATAAGCCTGTTTTTGTTTTTTTGTTTTTATCTCTAGCCCAGGAGTTTTTTAACATTTTTGCATGTGTGTCATGGACCCCTTTGTCAATCTAATGAAAACTAAGGAACCTGTATAAGAATGTTTTTAAAGGGAATAAAATATATAGTATTATAAAAAAGAGTATATTAAAACATTTATCAAAATATGTTAATATCTATTTATTTTTATTGTGAATTCAATAATGATCAATAAGCACAAGTAGTTCGGTATAGAAAGAAGAACAATAAAGAAGAGTGTACGAAAAATATAAGCTGTTATATATAATTATACATAAATATAAGAAGGTAATAAGGAAATTGTGCTACTCGTTTTCTATCTCATCCTGCACTTCATTTTTTTCTTCTGTACATTAATTTTAATTAATTAATTTGTCCCTTCCACACACACCCCTCCTAAAAGAAATAAATAAATAATGATGAAACATACAATACCTATATGGATAGTCTGACAAAACAAATTACCACATTGTTGTTGTCCAAAAATTCATCTCTTTATTTTTTATTTATTTCATTAAATATTTCCTTATTACATGTAAAAAAATACATTTTTTAACAGTTTGAGTTCCAAATTATTTTCTTACCTCCTGCCTCTCCCTTCTCCTTTGGAAGGCAAGCAATCTGATATTAATTATATATGTGACATCATATGCCTCACCTCAATTAGAGATGACTAAAAACTAAAAACAAATAAAAATAACAAATAATTAAGTGATAAGCTGTGCAAGAGAGATGATAAATGAAAATAGAGATCAGACAATGGGAAGATCAATACTAACTTCAGTCTCCAGGGAAGGTTACTCAGACAAGGTGAGGACTGTCCATCATTGAAAAATACTTAGGAAAAACTGAGAGATGGAATTCAAAGGGAAAAAAAAATAAGCACAGGCATTGGGGTAACAGTGAACTTGACATTCACCTCCTAGTTTTACACTGATCTCACCCTTCTCTGAACTCCTAGGTAATGTATAATTGAATGAGTCAAGAGGTATCTGGTCCCTCATCTGAAATATAGTTGTGTGACCCTGGCTAGTCATTTAACATTTGGAAGTATGAATTTCCTAATCTATGAGATGGGGAAAACAACAGCTGAGGTACTCACCTAGATGGGTTATTGTGAGGATCTAGTGGGATAATGGATATGAAAAACATCATGTAAGTGACAGCTATTATCATGGAATAGTTTAACATTTAATTATTGTGTTATGTTAATTTTGTCTCATTGACTAGACTATATAAATCCTTGAGAGCAGCAAGAAGAGTAGAACTATGGGGGAAGGGGCAGGGTATAGGTGGTGGTGTCAATGAATGTAGGCATGGAATCTGAAATTACCTATGGAATCCAAGAAATGGTCCATTAGGACACTATAGATTGAAATGAAGGAAATAATAAAAGTAGGCAGGTTTGGGGAATATAGCAGAAGGTTTCCAAGTGTTGGGTGCAGCTAGGTGGCACAATGGCTCTCCCTTCCTTTCTCCCTCCCTCCCTCCATTTCCCTCTTCTGAAAATGGTAGGCAGTTTGTTATAGTTTATATGTGTACTATCATACAAAATATTTCCATATTAGTCACAGTTTGAAAGAAGAAACATAAAAAATGAGAAAAAAATAAAGTAACAGAAAAACATGCTTTGATCTGTATTCAGAGACCATCAGTTCTTTATCTGGATATGGATAGCATTATCCTTTGTCAGTCCCTTCTACTTGTCTTGGATCATTGAGTTGCTAAGAAGAGCTGAGTCATTCATAGTTGATCATCACATAATGTTGCTGATACTGTATACAATATTTTCTTGGCTCTGCTCATTTCATTTTCAGTTCATACAAGTCTTTCCAGGATTTTTTGAAATCTGCCTGTTCATCATTTCTTACTTACAATAGTATTCCATTATATTCATATACCACAGTTTGTTCAACCATTCCCCAATTAATGGGCATCCTTTTATTTCCAATATTTTGACTCCACAAAAAGTGCTGCTATAAATATTTTTTCATGTGTAGGTACTTTTCCCTTTTTATGTTCTCTTTGGGATACAGACCTAGTGGTGGTATTACTGGATCAAAGGATATGCACAGTTTGGTTGCCCTTTGGGAATAGTTTCAAATTGCTCTCTAGAATGGTTAGATTAGTTCACAATTCCACCAGCAGTGCGTCAATGTCTCAATTTCCCCACATTCTCTCCAATGTTTGTTATTTTTCTTTCTTTTTATTTTTTTTTTGTCATATTAGCCAATCTGGTAGTGTGAGGTGGTACCTCAGAGTTGTTTTAGTTTGCATTTCTGTAATCAAAAGTGATTTAGAGAACTTCATATGCCTATAGATAGCTTTGATTTCTTCATCTGAAAACTGCCTGTGCATATCCTTTGACCTTTTATCAATCGGGGAATGGCTTGTATTCTTATAAATTTGACTCAATACTCTCTATATTTTAGAAATGAGGCCTCTATCAGAGACACTGGCTGTAAAGATTGTTTCCCAGATTTCTGCTTTCCTTCCAATCTTGGTGGAATTAGTTTTGTTTGTACAAAAGCTTTTTAATTTAACATAATCAAAATTGTCCATTTTACATTTTGCAATGCTTTCTATTTCTTGTTTGGTCATGAATTCTTCCTCTCCCCATAGATCTGACAGGTAGATTATTCCTTGCTCTTCTAATTTACTTATGGTGTCACCCTCTATGTCTAAACCATGCACCTATTTTGACCTTATCTTGGTATACAATGTGAAATGTTGGTCTATACCTAGTTTATGTCCTATTGTTTTCCAGTTTTCACAAAATTTTTTTTCAAATACCAAATACTTATCACAATAGCTAGGGTCTTTGGTTTTATCATATGCTAAGTTACTATGGTCATTAACTATTGTGTCTTGTGTACCTAATCTATTCCATTGGTCCACCACTCTATTCTTTATCCAGTATCAGACAGTTTAATGATTAAGGTATTTTGAGATCTGGTATTTCTAGGCCTCCTATCTTTCTATTTTTTTTTTCATTAATTCCCTTGATATTCTTGACATTTTGTTCTTCAAATGAATTTTATTATTATTTTTTTCTGGCTGCATAAAATAATTTTTGGTAATTTCATTTATAAAATAAATTTTGGTAGTTTATTTATTATTATTTGGTAGTTTATTTATTTAGTAGTTAAAATAATTATTGGATAGTATGACACTGAATAAGTAAATTAGGTTAGGCAGATTTGTCATTTTTATTATATTAGCTCAACCTCCCCATAAGCAATTGATATTTTCCCAGTTGTTTAGATCTGACCTTATTTGCGTGAAAAGTGTTTCACAGTAGTGTTTGTATAATTCCTGGGATTCTCTTGGCAGGTAGACTCCCCAAATATTTTACATTGTTTACAGTTATTTTAAATTAAATTTCTCTTTCTATATCTTGCTGCTGGGCTTTATTGGTCACATAAAAATGCTGATGATTTATGTGGATTTATTTTATATCCTGCAATTTTGCTAAAGTTATTAATTATTTCAAGTAACTTTTTAGTTGATTCTTTAGGGTTCTCTAAATATACCATCATATCATCTGCAAAGAGTGATAGTTTGTTTCCTCATTACCTATCCTAATTCCTTCAATTTCTTTTTCTTACCTTGTTGCTGTAGCCAACACTTCTTGTACTATATTGAATAATAGTGGTGATGATGGCATACCTGCTTCCCTCTTGGTCTTATTGGGAAGGCTACTAACATATCTCCATTGCAGATAATGCTTGATAATGGTTTTAGATAGATACTGCTTACCATTTTAAGAAACATTCCCTTCATTTCTATGTTTTTAACAGTAATGAGTGCTGTATTTTGTCAAAAGCTTTTTCAGCATCTATTGAGATAATCGTATGATGTCTATTGGTTTTGTTATTGACATGTTAAATTACTGATAGTTTTCCTAATATTGAACCAGCCCTGCACACCTGGTCATAGTGTATAATCCTTGTGATGTATTGCTGTAATCACTTAGCTAGTATTTTGTTCAAAATTCTTGCATTGATATTCATTAGGAAAATTGGTTTATAGTTTTCTTTCTATGTTTTAGCTCTTCCTAGTTTAGGTATCAGAACCAAATTTGTGTCATAAAAGGAGCTTGGTAGGACTCCTTTTTTGCTTATTTTCCCAAACAGTGTGCATAGTATTAGAATTAGTTTTTTATTTAAATGTTTGGTAGAATTTACTCATGAACCCATCTGGCCCTGGGAAATTCTTTCTAGGAAGTTCATTAATGGCTTGTTCAATTTCTTTTCCTAAGATAGATTATTTAGGCATTCTATTTCCTGATTTGTTAATCTAAGTAATTTATATTTTTTCAAACATATTCATCCATTTCTCAGATTGTCAGATATACTGGTATGTAACTGGGCAAAATATTTCCAAATGGTTGCTTTAATCCTAAAGAATTTAAGTCTGTCATTTCTAACTTGTCAAATATTCTATACTTCCTTAGATTCTTTCTTGTTTATTTTTGGTTTGATTTATTGAGTTCTAAGAGGGGACAGTGGAGGGCACCTACTTATATAGTTTGCTGTCTATTTCTTCCTGTAGCTCACTTAACTTTTCCTTTAAGAATTTGGTTGCTATACCACCTGGTACATATATGTTTAGTATCAATATTGTTTCATTGTCTATGGTACCTTTTAGCAAGCGAGGTTTCCTTTCTTTATCTCTTTTAACTAGGTCTATTTTTGCTTTTACTTTGTCTGAGATCAGGATCACTACCTCTGCTTTTTTTTTGTACCTTCAGCTGAAGCAGAATAGATTCTGCTCTAGTCCCTTATCCTTCTATGTGTGTGTCTTTGCTTCAAGTGTGTTTCTTGTAAACGGTATGTTGTAGAATTGTGGTTTTTAATCCATTCTGCTATCCACTTCTGTTTTATGGGAGAGTTCATCCCAATCACATTCACAGTTACGATTACTAACTGTGTATTTCCCGCCATCTTATTCTTCCTCCTGTTTGTCCTCTCTCCTGTCACCCTTTCTATCCTCATCAGTGTTTTGTTTCTGTCTCCCACCTCCCCTGAGGTGCCCTTACTTCTGTCAGTCCCCACCCTCCCGCTCCTCCCTTACTTGATTTCCTCCCCTCCTACTTCCTTGTTGGGTATTTCTATATTCAACTGATTGTGTATATGATTCCCTCTTTGAGTCAATACTGATGAGAGTAAGGTTCAAGTGATGCCTGTTGCCCACTGTCCCATCTTCCTCTCCTTTGTAATAGGTCTTTCACACCTCTTCATGTGAAATAATTTGTCGCATTCTACCTCTTCCTTCTTTCTGCACCTAGTGTACTCGTCTTTCTTATCCCTTAATTTTTTTATGTTATTTTCTCAAGGTCACCTTATACCTATACCTTCTGTCTATTTATATATTATATCTTCTGGCAGTACTCTTAGTGATACAATTTTTAAGAATTACTAGTATCATCTTTCAATGTAGGAATCTGAAGAGTTAAGCTCTTTTGAATCCCTTGTGTTTTCTTTTCCCTTTTTACCTGTTTATGTTTCCCGTGTCTTGATATTGGAGGTCAAATTTTTGTTTTAGTTCTGGTCTTCTCTTTATGGAAGCTTGAAATCCCTCAATTTCATTGAATGATCCTTTTTTCCCTTGATGTATTATGCTTAATTTTGCCAGAAAAGTGATTCTTGGTTGTAGTCCTAGCTCCTTTGCCTTCTGGAATATCATGACCTCTGATCCTTTACTGTAGCAGCTGCCAAGTCCTGTGTAATCCTGATTGTGACTCCTCAATATTTGAAGTATTTCTTTCTGGCCACTTGTAATATTTTTCCTCGACCTGAAAGTTCTAAAATTTGGCTGTAATATTTCTTGGAGTTTTTATTTTGGGATCTCTTTCCTGAAGTGATCAGTGGATTTTTTCAATGCCTATTTTGCCCTCTGGTTTCAGGACATCAGGACAGTTTTCCTTGATACTTTCTTGAAAGATGCTGTCCAGGTCCTCCTTTTGATTATGGCTTCCAGGTGTTATAGTGATTCTGATAATATTTTTCCTGGATCTATTTTCCAGGGCAGTTGTTTTTCCTATGAGGTATTTTTCTTCCAATTTTTTTTCATTCCTTTCCTTTTGTTTAGTTGATTGATTCCTGATGTCTCATAGAGTCATTAGCTTCCACTTGCCCAATTCAAGCTTTTAACATATTGTTTTCCTCGATTAGCTTTTCAACTTTCTTTTCTGTTTGGCCAATTGTGCTCTTTAAGGAGTTGTTTTCTTCAGTGGATTTTTGCATCTCCTTTTATATTTGGCCAATCCTATTTTTTAAGCTGTTTTCTAAGCTGTTGACTTTTTTTTTCATAATTCTCTTGCATCACTCTCATTTCTTCTCCCAATTCTTCTAATTCTCTTAAATGATTTTAAGGATCCTTTTTTGAGCTCTTCCATAAGTTCTTTCTGGTCCTGAGACCACTTCCCATTTTTCTTTTGGGTTTTATTTATAGGTGTTTTGACATTGTTGTCCTTTTCTTACTATGGTCAGATTCTTTTTTGTTATTTTTTACTCATCTATTTTTCTTTTGGACTTTTTCCTTTCTTTTAAATTTGAGCTCTGTGGGGCAGCTAGGTGGCACAGTGGATAGAGCACTGGCCCTGAAGTCAGGAGAACCTGAGTTCAAATTCAGCCTCAGACCAAACACTTGACACTTACTAGCTGTGTGACCCTGGGCAAGTCACTTAATCCCAATTGCCTAAAAAAATAAAATAAAATAAGTTGAATTTAAGCTCTGCTCTCAGGGGCTCTGTCTCAGACTTCTTGCTCCAGTGGCTACAGGCTCTGGCTGTTTACATGGTGCTGCATTGAAGTTGCCTTGAGGCCTAGGGGCGACCCTCATGTCTGGTGCTGTGTTGACTGGGTAGCATGGGGGTGTGGCACTGCTGGAGGCCATAGGGGTCTGGCAGCTTAGCTAGTGTTGAGTGGGGGTACTAGTGGTGGTGTCTGGCATCTGTTGAATCCCGGTGGTCTTTCTGTGTTTCCCTGGGGCTACACTGAAGCCCATGGAGATCTGGCCACTAGAAGATGACTGCTTGCTGGGGCTGTGTTGAAGTATGTGGAGGTCTAGCTGCTGGAGGATGCTAGCCCACCTGGAGCTGAAGCACATGGAGGTCCAGATGCTGCTGGATGCCTGTCTGCCCAGAGCTGAGCTGAAGCATACTAGAGGATTCCCAGCTGCCCACAGCAATGCTGAACAGCAGCAAGTCTGACTGCTGGAAAATGTCTGCATTTTCCTATGTGCTTAAGTACATAGAGGTCCAGCCACTGGACAATGCCTGTTTGCCAGGGGCTATGCTGAAGCACATGGTGATTCTTGGAACTGGAGTATGCCAGTTCCTCTGGCTATGCTAAAGCATGTGGTGGGGGTGGGGGGAGGGTCCTGGTGTTGGTGTTTGCCTGCTCCACTACATGGGGCTCAGGACCTCCCACTGATTTGCTGAGCTGGGGGTTGCTATTGGTTTGCTGGGATGCTTTTTGTTCTGGACTTCACTCTCCTTTTACCCATGTGAGGTGGACCTTTCTTGCTGATCCTCCACGTCTCCCAGGCTAAAAGACCACTGTGTCCCATCTTTCCACTGGCTTTGCTGTTCCAGGATTTGTTCTTAAGCACTATTTTATGATTGTTTGGAAGTGAATAAGAGAGAGTATAACAATTTACTGCTTACTCCACCATCTTTGCTCCTGGGAGTGCTGAATCAATTTTAAAGACTAATTTGAAGTGGCCTCATTCTACGTGACAATGGATAGAATTTATGGAATTATTGGAGTATTCAATGATTCAAAAGTTTGATTTCTATTAATGGAATTAGCATTATTTTCACATGTTGACTTATGTATGAAAGTCACAAAATTAAAATAAGTAGTATTTACATTATTGCCAAGAGAGACAATAGGAAGTATAGTTTTCCCAGGTACAAAGAACAATTGAAGTGATGGTTTTGGGGATGATGAGTTGAAGAACCTGGTCAAACAAGGGAAACCCAGGACTTTTGGCTCTTTGTAGAAAAGAGAGAAGGGTAGCACAGATGAGCACAGCAATGAGCTAATGACAAGGAAGGGCTCTGATACCATCTGGAGTTCTCTTTTTATTTAAACTATGTGTATTTCCTTCTTGTATTTCATAAGAAGTTTTGTTACCAAATAAACATATTTGGATTTTTGTTACATTCTGAGTGCTTACTATGAAGGAACGGAAGAAACTAGGGAGGAAAGGTCAAAAGTGAACCTGAGACCAAATACTTTAGGCTAAACCATGAAACTGTATTAAACTCCCTAAATGGCTAAGCAAAGAGGGGCACCACAAGAGAATGAATGTGGTCGTCACTCATTTTATTTTTAAAATTTTACTAGCATTTTATTTTTTCCAATTGTATGTAAAGACAATTTTCAACATTCATTTTTTGAAAGATTTTGAGTTCCAAATTTTTCTCCCCCCTCCCTTCCATTCCCTTTCCCCAAGACAGCAAGCAATCTGATATAGGTTATACATGTGAAATCATGTAAAACATATTTCCACATTAGTCATGTAGTGAAAGAAGAAACAGAAAAAAAGGGAAACATACACACACACACACAAGTGAAAATAGTATGATTTGATCTGCATTCAGATTCCATCAATTCTTTCTCTGGATGTGGATAACATTTTCTTTCAGAAGTCTTTTGGAATTGTCTTGGTTCACTGCACTGCTGAGAAGAACTAAGTCAATCATAGTTGATCATCGCACCATGTTACTGTCATCATTCTTTTCTAAACTACATACTCATGAAAGTGACTATTGGGATAGCAACTCTCACCATTTTTGGAAGGATCTGTTTATTAACTTTATAAATAGGCCCTTCCTTATGTTTCAATCAAGTCACGCCATCACTGATGCCATCTAGGCAGTTAAGTCTCTTTGTTTTCATCATTCCTTAGCAGTGAGGATATTGAACAGAAGAGAATATGTCTATATTTCCATGGCCAAGCAACATCTTACTATTTTCTGCTGTATACATGAAGGGTAGGACTTGCCAAGGATAAAAGAACCTAGGAAGAACTATTTGTAAATTCAAATATGTGTGTGTGTATGTATGTATGTGTGTGTGTGTGTGTGTGTATACTACATACACACATATACCTATATGTATACTACACACACACACACACACACACACACATACATGTATAAATATATGTAATTCTCAGTTCTGAATAAGGCATAGACTTTCTACACTAATAACAATCGTCGTCAGATGTTTCTCCAAGAAATAATGGCTAAGCCTTGTTTTTTGCTGTTAAAAGCAAAACAAAGAATTTGAGCACACTTATGCGATCTAAGCAGAGCTTCATTTATGAATGACCACTAATTACATACAGGGCATCATTTCTAAGTTACACAAGGAAACAATTAACTTCAGTTAGAATTAAAATGGAAAGTAAGAGTGCATAGTTCTTTGCTGATGTGGAAATGAACTAGTTTTAGGTCATTAGCTATCATATGCCTATTCCATTGAGGTTATGTAAGTCTCCTAGGACAGAGAGAGGAAGAGAGAGAGAGACACAGAGAGAGAGAGAGAGACAGAGACAAAGACAGAGAGACACAGAGAGACAGAGAGAGAGACAGACAGAAACAGAGGCAGAAAGAGACAGAAAGACACAGAGCACAGAGATGTAGAGAAACAAAGACAGACAGACACAGACAGAATGAAAAAAAACCTTTGATTCTTCATAATGATGGTTGATTGACACATCTTTAAACCTATTGGACCATGTTTTGCTTTGTTATTAATTGCTATTTCATTTGTATGTATTACTATATTTCTATGTTACTTTTATTTAATAGGATTTTGATACTCAAAATCTATTAGCCCTAAAATAAGTACAGCATTAAGATTCTTCTCTGCCTAAAAGGTAGCTGTACTCATGCCTAAAATGCACCCCTTTTGAAATTTTATCTCCAGTAATCACTGCCTCCTTTTAAGTCTCCTATTAAGTGCCACATCTAAAATGATGCCTTTCCTGATGTCCCCAGTTGTTAGTAACTCATCTCCCCCTAAGATTATGTTGTGTTTTTTCTGCATATATACAATATTTACTTGCTGCATATACTAGCCACTCTCCTTTAAATCTCAGTAGCTTGTAAACTTCTTGAGGGCAGAGCTGTTTTATTTTTGTCTTTTTATCCCCTATATTAAAGACTATGCCTTTCTCATAGAAAACACTTAATAAATGCTTGTTGAATTAATTGAAATAAGGTAATTCCGAAGTATGATCTAGTCCTATGTCTACTATTAAGTAGGCATATTCATATTACAGCATCTCTATTACTACTTACACAGTAAAGAGTAACTTAGTTCTTCCTTGTTTTAAATAATCTTTGCAATTAGATTCCAAAATGTTATACCTCTCCATTTTACCATCTCACAAAATACAATTCAAGTACATACATTCTAGCCATCTTCCCTAACAAATATCTTATTTATTAGTGCCATATTTCCTATTCAGATATTTCCTCACTAAATGTCTACCATAGTTAATATCATACTATGGTATTTGGGCATTACTAAGCTCTATTGCCTTAAGAACCTTTTACTAAGGGATAGAATAACTGAGTTTCACAGAGGATTATCAGTTCCTCCCCACCCCCATCCCTTCAAATGAAAAGAAGGGGATATGTGAAACATTATATATATATATATATATATATATATATATATACATATACATATATATATATACATATATATATACATACATATATATGCATATACATGCACATGTATATATCATATAAGCATATGTAAACATATTTACAAACATATTAAATATATATGCATATGCTTACATATATAATAATGATGACTAACGCAGAGCTCTTTATAGTTTACAAAATGATTTCCTTACAACTCTGTGAGTGTATGTATTGCAAGTATTATTATCCTCATTTTGCAAATGAGAAAACTGAGCACCTGAGAGATTAAGTGCCTTTTCTAATTTGCATATTTAATACATGCCAGATCCAAATTTCTGCTGACCCCATATTTAGTGCTCTTTCCTTTATCCCTCTCCAGTTTCCTGTTCTAAGTTACATAACTAAGTTTTCAGCCCTTTAAACATTCTCTTACTATTTCTAGTATCCTTAAGACTAAGAGACTACTAGTTCCCACATCTGGGCAAATACATCAAGTCCATTCCTAGTTACAAATTACCCTGGACACCTGACAAGAATGTAATACTTTCCTTAAGGTCCGTTGTCTATCATTCCAGTCCAGCCCTGAGTCAGGTCTCTGTTATGTTATCTTATGAAATTTATATAGTTGTTTCAAATGTAAAGATTACATTATGCTATTTGAAGGATATCTATAAAAACAAAGACAAGATCAAAATGTTTTCTAAGAGTTGTAAGTTACAATGCTATGTGTGAGGGAAAACTAATGGGTGATATACTGTCTTGATAGAATAGCATACTCAGGTGTGATAAATGCTAATATGCATGTGCATTTAGTCCCTTTCTTATGACAGTGGGTAAATCTAATAACTGCAATAAGTCACTTTCTCATGTAGTATTGGATTAACTAATATACAACTATATTGTATGAAATCCTGATAAATTGATTTATCTAATTACTCCAGCTTTATGCATAAAACTCAATTGTAGTAAAATAGTTTATTATTACACAGGTCCAGTTTAATATAGATTCAACTGATTAAGTAGGGCTGGCTTTTAAAATGGATTTTAGGGCTAATGTTAGATTGATCAGGATAAACTTGATAAAAAGGGTTAAGTTTTATGGTGGATGTCAATCTTCTCCCCTACTCAGGGTGATATGACCAAAGTTTTGTTCAAGGGCACCAACGTTTGAAGGGAGTAAAAAATCTACATAACTTAAAAAAATTGAATTTAGAAAGTTATGATGTTCACATTTTAACAACACTTTTATTCTTTCAGTGGCATAGAGGGTAAACATAGTAGGTAAACAGGAAGGTACCAGATGACAGATCCTTACTTCCTTTTCTTAGATATGCCCTGATTAGCCTAGTAGTATCCTTGTATCTGAAATGGAAGGGGAAAAACATTAAGAATGGAGTGAGCTATCTAACTAGTCAAGAGAATTCCAAGTTATTTAAAGGAGATACTGATGGTAAAAATGAAAAGTGGATGAAAGAACAGACACCTAAGTTACCCAACATAAGCTAATTAACACAAAGAGAAACAAGACTCTAAGAACTTCCCAAGCCAATAAACATTTGATCTCAAGCCCAAACACAGAGATAAGGTAGCCAAAGACAAAGGAAATTTAGAACACAGAGTCATTTGTAAAAACTTATGGAAGAGAACAATGGACCAAAAAACAGGTATATAAAAGGTTGGTGAAGGACTTAACAAGGAAAAATAAGTTCAAGAACATTTGAAATGAATCTAGAAAAAGGTAAACAAAGATGAAAACTTGAAATGATCTGTAAGTATTTTTATGACAAACTTTTTTTCTCCTAACATCTCAGGCTCTTGATTGCTTCATGAGTGATCAGAACAGGATTAAAGAAAAAAGCCAATAAATGAAGAGAGTGGTTAGACTTGCACAATGAGACAATATACTAAAGTGACATAATTTTGAGGGCTAATTCAGGGACTAGTTATGAATATTTATAAAAGAGAAAGGTATGATATATTTAGACAAAATATTAGTGACCAAAAGCATATAAACGTCTAATCATATGTCTGCTTTTGCATCTTAATCAAAATGCCTATACGATTAACTTGTAAAGATATTTAGAATGTCTTTGATGACCATAAATAGAAAAAGACATATTTTTATTAATGTTGTCTTATAGCAAAACATATTTGTCATCACACAACTTATTGAAAAAATGGAAAACATTGCAATATCCTACTGTGGTTATTCTTTCTTGATTACAAAGTATTTGATTCAGTTGAATATGATTCTTTTAGGCTGTCTTTGAAAAAGGTTTCATCTATTTATATGTCAAAACATTACATACACAATTCTTTAAAAGATTTAACAATAGAGATAACTTCATTTAGTGATACCTATTATTAATAACAATTAAAATTAATTAAAAATAAACATTAATTAAAATTTTTTTTAAAGTATTTTCTCCGCAGGTATGGAGAAGATATAACATAGAATAGAAAATGAAGAGAAATTCCGTATAGATGGTTAGGTCCTCCAGATACTCCTATATTTTGATTGCATTATATTGACTGTAGCAAGCTACAGGATATATTAAGCTTCCTAAATGAAATTCATAATTATTCAAAAGTTTTTTCTATCTATTCACACATTGAAAACCAAGTAGACAAAAATGTTTTTAGAAGTATAAGTTCCCGTCCACTTACTTTTTCTATCACTTCAATGAAATTATTTGTATTACAATTTTGTGGCTTTTGTTGCCATGGTGTTCCCCCAAGTCTCCAAACTTAGATCTTCTAAAGTTCATCATTCTTTTTAAAAATTTTTTATTAATTTATTTTGATTTATCAACAGTCACTACCACAAGCTTTTGAGTTTTAAATTTTTCTCTCCCTCCCCAAGATGGCATGCAATCTGATTTAGGCTATTCATATACATTCCTATTAAACATTTTCACATTAGTCATATTGTAAGGAAGAATCAGAACCACTAGGAGGAACCACCAGAAAGAGGAAACAAAACAAAACAAAAGAAAAAAATAGCAAATAGTATACTTCCATCTGCAATCAAACTCCATAATTCTTTCTTTGGGTGTGGATAGCATTTTCCATCATGAGACCTTTGGAGATGTCTTAGATTCTTACATTGCTGAGAAGGGCCAAGTCTATCAATGTCAGTCATTGTACAACATGGCTATTATTGTGTACAGAGTCCTCTTGGTTCTGCTCACTTCACTCAGCATCAGACCATACAAGTCTTTCCAAGTTTTTCTGAAGTCAGCCTGTTCATCATTTCTTGTAGCACAATAGTATTCCATTACATTCATATGCTGCAACTTGTTTAGCCATTCCCCAATTGATCGATATCCTCTCAATTTCTAATTCTTTGCCACCACAAAAAGAGCTGCTATAAATATTTTTGTACAGGTGGATCCTTTTCCCATATGTATAACCTCTTTGGGATACAGCTCTAGAAGTGCTATTGCTGGATCAAATGATATGCACATTTTTATAGCCCTTTAGGCATAGTTCCAAATTGCTCTCCTCATTTCATGACTCCACCAACAATGTATTAGTGTTCCAGTTTTCCCATATCTTCTCCAATATTTATCATTTTGATGTTTTGTCATGTTGGCCAATCTCATAGGTGTGATGTGGTACTTTAGAATTATTTTGATTTGCATTTCTCTAATCAATAGTGATTTAGAGCATTTTTTTTTCATATGACTATAGATGACTTTAATTTCTTCATTTGAGAACTGCCTGTTCACATCCTTTGACCATTTGGGATGACTTGTATTTTTATAAGTTTGACTTAATTCTCTATATATTTTAGAAATGAGGCCCTTATCAGAGACCTTGGTTGTAAATTCTTTCCCAGTTTTCTACTTTCCTCCTAATCTTGGTTGCATTGACTTTGTTTGTGCAAAAAGTTTTCAATTTATATCAATTTATATCAAAATTATTCATTTTATATTTCATAATGTTCTCTATCTAATGTTTGGTCATGAAATCTTCTGTTCTCCATAAATCTGACAGGTAAACTATTCCTTGCTCTCCTAGTTTACTTATAGTATCAGCCTTTATATCTAAATCATTATAAAGTTCATGATTATTCCTATAGCCATGGATGCTACAACTACTGCACTGAAATATTTTATATTTTCCATTAGATATTGTGAGATAATGTATTCTTTCGTGATGATTATGGGCGGTATTCCCTATTCTGAATTACTCTATTTTTTCTATATTTAGTCTGGTAGTTGGATTAATGTTGTCAAACTCAAAAAGGCCTTTGGGGAATTCCAGAGTATGTTGGGCCAAATAATTTGAAACATTCATGCCATTTGTTATTATTTATATTTTCTGAAATTTGAATTATATGGTGCTTTCCAATTACCTCAAGGACGTCCACTTTCACCTCTCTATATATGAGTGCTCCTTGATTTAATCTTATTTCATCTGAAATTAGTTTTATGATTGCCTTGGACTGGATAAGAATGCATTGTTGGATGTTTTAGACCCTATGAAACCTTTTCCAAAAAAGCAACATACCCCCATCACCTAATCCTAGTGAGATGCTATAGTATTAGCACATTAAAAAAATCATGTCTTCAGTCCATTTTGTTCAAACTAATGGTTTGCCTACTTTATTGCCATTTTCTCTAAAGGATTTTCAAAAGGTGGGGTATTTATATTTCTTATTTGTCTGGGTATATCATGACTTCTTGTATTATCAGGGCATGAAGAGGTGCCAAGTCTTCCACTGTATCCCTTTCAATCTGATCATCATGGCAATTTCAAGTAGGCCCAGCCTGCAGCTCTATGTTGCACTATCTATATCTTATATTCATAGGACGGATTTCATCTCATTAGCTGTAGGTATTGATCCAATCAGTAGTATCATTAGAGCTAATCATCAGAAATTCAGGTTTTCTGTCAGGTCTTCACATCTACCATTGTTTTCATGGAGCACAAGGAATCATTCCCATCCTAGGACATAGATAAGACAATTGTTAGTAAGCATTTATTAAGTGCTTACTATATTCCTGGTACTGTGCAAATGGCTGAGGATAAAAAAAAAGGCAAAAACATAGTCCCTGCACCCCAAGGAGCTCATATTCTACTGGAGGACACAATGTTAGAAAAATTATCCATATACAGTGGAAAAGTAAGTGAAAAGTAATCTCAGAGGCATGGAGATGTTAGTGAGGGAAAGGTCAACAAGCTTGGATTTGAAATGTTTGGGGCTTTAAGGAGACTTCATTATTGTTATTTTATTCTTATTATTTCATTATAAATTATTGCAGCTCCCTCAAGTTTTCATATTTTAACATATCTTGGGATAAACACTGTAAATGACAATAATCATCACCACTTACGACAAATTTGGCCTATGGAGGATAGAAAAATCAAAACAAAACAAAACAAAAACCCTTATGTGAGACATAACCATTTTTTTCAATGCTCTTGGAGTCTTCAGTATCCTTCTTGAAATTCACTTGCATTTCCTGCAATTCTCATCTTTCTGCTTTCTTTATTCCTCCTACTTCTCTGCTTTCTGTGTTAATCTTCTTGTTGCCTGTCTGTTGCCTTAGTTTTTCAATCCTGGGAGATGTTACTTACTTTAAATGACAATGTTTAGCAGTAACAGATTTTAAATTATATTATGAGGCAGTAATTATTAAATCTATCTGGTACTTGTTAAGAAATAGAAAATTAGATCAATGGAATAGATATAAATATAGTAATAAATATGGTAACCATACATTTGACATGTGTAAAGACATACGATTTGGAGATAAGAATTTGTTATTTGGTCAGAATTGTTGGGAAGACTGGAAAGCAGTAAGGAAGAAACTGGGTGAAATTGGCAGAAATTTAATAGATTAATATGTTACACCATTTACCAAGATAAGGTCAAAATGAATATGTAACCTAGATATAAAGAAAGATATAAGAAAATTTGAAGAACATGGGCCATATTACTTATTAGATTTATGGATAAGTGAATAATTTTATGACTAAACAAGAAAAAAAGAGTAGAATGAAAATGAATAAGTAGAATGAGAAATTAATAAAATTGATAATTTTCATTATGTTAAATTTTTTAAAAAGGTTTTGTACAAATAAAACAAATGTAGCCAAGATCAGGAGGAAAGAAGAAAATTGGGGGAAATTTTATAGACAGTTCCTGAGATAAAGGTCTCGTAACTTAAATTTATAAAGAACTTTGTCAAATTTATAAGAATATTAGTCATTATCCAATTGATAAATGGTCAAAGGATATGAACTGTTTCCTGATGAAAAAATCAAAACCTTTTGTAGTCATACGAAAAAATACTCTAAATCATTATTCATTATAGAAATGCAAATTAAAACAACCTTAAGATATCACTTGATACCTATCAGATTGGCTAAAAGGATTGAAGAACAAAGCAACAAATACTGGAGGGGATATGAAAAACTGTGACAATAATTCATTGTCAGTGGAATTTTGAAATGATTCAACCATTCTGGAAAGCAATCTGGAATTATGCCCAAAGAGTTGTTAAACTGCCTATACCCTTTAATCCAGCAATACAACTATCAGGTCTACTTCTTCAGATGTTTAGGGAAAAAGGAAAAGAGCATATATGTTCTAAAATATTATAGTAGCTCTCTTTGTGGTGGCAAAGAACTGAAAATTGTGATTCCCATCAATTGGGGAATGGCTGAACAAGTTGTGGTATATGATTGTGATGGAATACTATTGTGCTATAATAATGAGCTCAAAGATCTTAGAAAAACAAGAACAGACTTGCATGAAATAATGAAGAGCAAAATGAGCAGAACTAAGAGAACATTGTATACAGTAACAACAATATTATTTTAAGAACAACTTTAAGTGAATAAGTCATTTGACTATTTTAAATACCCAGATTAACTACAAAGGGCATATGAAAGAAGACACTATCTACATCCAGAGAAAGAACTGATAAATAAGAGTATGTAAAGAATGCTTTTTTTTAATTGAATTTTATTTTGAACTCAAATGCCAGAACGCAAATACAGAATAGAAAAAAGAAAACAAACACACATCATGAGCTTAAATATTGAACTTAATTGCAAAATAAGAAAAGGGAAAAAAAAGCATGTCATGCATGTAACAGAACATAAAAGAGGATTCAAAATATGTAATTATAAATTTGCATTTCAAGAAAGCATGTATGATTAATACTACATGTTTTGTTGAGAGCTGTTCATCTTTTCTTTGCTTCCTTGCAAGTTTTCTTTTGTTCTCTGCTGTGCACTTTTTTTTAAACTTTGTTCTTTTTTTCCCCTCCCCCCACAAGCTACAATTAAGTGCAGGTATATTTCTCTATAGCTATAAATATATACATATACATATATACACACATGTATTTACATATATAGGCATATACATTCCCAAACATAATCTATGTGTAATCTTTGTTTGATGTTTGCACATATCTCTTTTCTATCCCTCCTGACTCCTCTACTTTATTTCTACCACTATCTTGACCTTCTATTATCTAGCCTACCCCCTTCCAAGGATCTTTCCCCTATTCTCCTGTTCCCATAAGTCTAAACATTTCTATAGCCCTCTATAACCTATTCCCTCACCCTCACCTTTAAAGATCCCTCCCTTGTCCTTTCCCCTGTCCCTAACCCCCTCACCATTTTATTTCTTCTAAATTTAGAAGACTTTTATACACTTCTAAATATATACCTATTGTGCCCTCTTAAATCCATTCCCAACGAAAGTAGGTTACCAGAATTACTAGCCCTCCTCCTCTAGTTCCCCTCAATCGATTCTTCCTCTTGTACCTCATTTGTATAAGATATTATTTTTAGCTGTTCCTAAATGGTTTTATTTTTTCAAAATCATATCATACTCATATCTATCCCAATCACTCTTATGAGCTACCCAATTATTAATAAGAATCTTAGAGAAACATTTTGCATTTTACATATATAAAAAGTAAACAGTCTGTCCTTATTTAATCCATCATAATCAATCTTTGGTGTGTATCTTATGCTTCTCTTGGTTCTTGTATGTCAAATCTATTGAATTCAGTTTTTTTTTAATATTGAAATGTCCATTTTTTTTGTATTAAGAATTATGCTGAACTTTTCTGTGTGTGATATTTTTGGCCTGGAGATGCAGTTCTTTTGCTCTTTAATATATAATGTTCTAAGACCTGCTGTCCTATAATGTTTCCACTGCTAGGTCTTGTGTTATTCTAATTGTGGTACCATCATATTTAAATTGTTTTTTTTTCTTGTTGCTTTTAATATTTTATCCTTGAACTGGGGGATTTGGAATTTGACTAGAATATTCTTATGAGTTTTCCTCCTTAAGATCTCTTTTAAGTGGTGATCAATGGATTTTTTCTGTTTCTACTTTCCCCCCTTGTTCTAACACTTCAGGACAGTTTTCTCTAATTATTTCTTGTATTATTGTATCAAGATTATTTTTTGATCATAGCTTTCAGTTAATACAATTATTTTTATACTTTCTCTTCTTGATCTATTCTCTACATTTGTTGTTTTTCTTATGTTTCACTTTCTATTTTTTCATTATTCATATTTTGTTTAATTATTTCTTGATCTCTTGATTTTACTGGCTTTGCCTTGACCTATACTAACTTTCAAGGTGCCATTTTCTTCCTTAAGATTCTTGATCTCCTTTCCTAAATGGTTGACTTTCCTTTCATAGTCTTCTTGCTTTTCTTTAATTATTCTTTTCTTTTTAGTTTTTCCCTCCATCTCTCTCATTTGACTTTTGAAGTGTTTTTTAAGTTCTTCTATGCATTTTGTTTGGGGTAGGTGACCATTTGACGTTACTTTTTGGGGTAGAAGAGGATTTCTTTGCTTCAATATCCTCCTCTGAAGATGAACACCCATCTTTTCTATTCCCATAATAGCTTTCTACGGTTGGATTCTTTCTCTTTTGCCTCTGCATTTTTGTAGTAATAGGTTAATTTTTGTAATCAAGTCTAGCACTGGGATATGGTGGATGGTGCCCCTTGCCCTAGCTCCACAACACTGATTTCTTTATGACCCAACTAACTCTTGTTTGGGGAATTCACCAAATCCAGTCTTGGGCTGAATTCTGAATTGAGTCTGGAGTTTTATATATATATACATATACACATATATAACACATATAGACATATATAAATATTTGTGTGCACATGCATATACATATTTGTGTCTAATGGTAGCCATCTCTAGGTCTGGAGAGAGGAGAAAATAAGAAAAAAAAACAAATGTACATGAAAACATATATGTATATTTAAAAGGAATAGCAAGTTGTACACAATAGATATGCAATTTCATGTGCAATTATATCTTTGTTGGATTGCTCTATATTTCTTTTGTTCAAATTTCGAGATGATTTTAAACTTATATTGAATTGGAACAATTTATTTTGCTTTGGGGTTTTAGAGGAAATTAATTTCAGTTGACTTCTAAAATGACAAATCATCCACAGAATCCTGAATGGAATATATCTTAAAGAATGTCTAGTTCATCCTCCTATAGTAATCTTTTCTTTTTCTTTTATAGAAAATGACAAACCCTCTGTTATCCAGCATAGTTGAATGATATGTTATAATTAAGCAAATATTTCTCTAGAGAGAGATTGACACCTATGCCATTTGTAGAAAACCTTTTTCTAAGATTCGAGGTCTGATCCCTACTACCATCTACTACTATTTTCCCCCATGTTGATTATGGGTTGCTGAACGAGTTTGGAGGAAATGGATCCCAGTTGAAATGTAGCAGAAAAAAATAAAGCTTTGACCTTGAATCCCTGTGCTTTCTGCAGGAAGGATTACATGATTAAATGAACTAAACAAATACCCTGGAGTAAATTTCTCTAAAGCACAATGATATTAAGTACTCCAAAGAGTCTTCTCAAAGATACCTGCCAAAGTTTCCCTGGAGAATCCCTTCAGAAAGTTCTATTTTTAATGGTTTTTCTTTGTTCTCAAAATCATTGCAGTAAAAAAAAAATGACTATTATAAACCGAAGACTTTATAAAGTAAATGCACATTTTGTTATATTAAACCATGCTATGTGTGTGTATTTGTGTGGTTCCCATACATGTGTAGATGGTTAGCTAAAGACAGACAGACTTTGAAAAGCTTAACATCTTCCATTATGTAGGTAGATATGTAATAATAACTTATATTTCTGTAGTCATCCACTGAAGTTCTACACATTTCATCCTAGTATAGAGCTGATTGTCAAAGGCTCTTCTGGTGGAGAATAAGCTGTAGTATGTTCTCCCCAGCTGCAAAAGTCTTGAGTACAGGGTCTACAGTGTATACAGTGCTTATCATTTAATAAGCAACCAGCTTAAGCTTTGAGAATGCTGATTGTTTGGTTAACTTCAGGATAATGATTTTTTTTCATCATAAACACCTTTCCAAAATGTCTACAAAATAGGTGAAGGAATTGGGTAGAGGTGATTTGCCTATGGATCTTATAGATAGCAAATACAGTACCAGAAATGCAAACCTGAGTCATACAGCCCAATTTCCATCTATTTCTACTATGCACTCTGCTTTTAAAAATTTTCTATGTGTTATTAACATCATATGCTCTCATCTATATACATTTACACATTTTTTAAATCTCATACTATACCGCAAATTCTGCAAAAAAAAGGGGGGGCATTAAATCATTGATCAGGAATATAAACTCTGAATTTAATAGTTTGTATTAGAAAATAATGTTAGATTTACATTTTCTTGTTTCATGCTGACTGAGGAATCTGAAATGATCATACAGAAAGTATGTAGACAGGCATTACAAAAAAAATAGAAAATATAGCTACAAAGGTACTCTTTTTAGTTGCTACATCTCATTATCATTTATTTTACACTTCCTGTTCTTTCTAACAGTAGCCCAAACAGTCACAAGCATGGATCTTATTTTTGTGTAACCTTTGTGTAAAAGACTATGATCCAGCACAAAAACTTGTGTAACACTTCAAGGGATGTTTCAATATGACTGGTACATTACCACAACCCAGGATATCTGGGAACTTCATTATATATCACCTTGAATTTCATTAATTCTCACTGCAAGCACAAAGGTAACAAAAAGGAAGAAAGAAAAAAATACTACCACTACTATCTATCTATCCATTTATCTATCTATCTATCTATCTATCTATCTATCTATCTATCTATCTATCTGTATCCATGTGTATATAGGCATTTGCCAATTTTAAAATAAAACAACAACAAAACCCAAAAACCTTCCATCAGAGCTTATGGAAAATACCAGTATTTGACAATGTGCAAACTTTCTCTAGTGACCTATATAGCCTCAGATATTTAGAGTTCTGTATTATGTAGGACTCCGAAAAGGGATTATGTTCCTCATAGCATGGTGTTCATTGTGGCTGCATGTCACAGTAAATGACAGTCATCAACATCATTAGCTCTCTCTAGTTCTCAGCTCTCCAAGTCAGTTAGGCTTCAGTCTTGCTATTCTCTATCTGGTAACTCCCTTCCATCTCTCTTTTTTCAGTTTACTATGTTGGCAGTTTTGCTACTAAAATGCATGATTAGAAAAAGGGAACTTCACTCTGAAATTTTTTTCCTTATTACTTGCATCCCACTAACATCTTGTTCAAAGAATATTCACTCAGTAACTGGAACACAAACCCATTCTTCTCATCTTGGAATAGGTCTCCATCACTGACATTTGTTTGAGTCAGAATAAATTTGTAGTTCCCATTTCCCCAGTCCATGGCCTGTGGTTTTTAAATATATCATCAGTTTTTATAGGTCTAGAAACCTAGTAAAACACTTTCATTTCCCTTTAACTGTCTATTCAATCTTCCAAGGCTTTCTGAGACTAACTGGGGCGTGTGTGCATGTGTGTGTGTGTGTGTGTGTGTGTGTGTGTGTGTGTGTGTGTTGATATGGACCTGTGATTTCATTTGTGTGGGGAAATTTGGGTGAGGACAATCTCTCAACCAATCCAGGTAAATATTTACTCTGTAACATATGCTCCATTGAGAAGTTAGGTGCTTAGGTAACTTGTGCAGAATGACAGCCAAGATATGTTAGAGGTAAACTTGACCCTAGGTTTTCCTGACTCTAAGGCAAGCTCAATATCTTACTATTCTCTTTATGGAATATGGTAATTAAAATGACAGAAGTCCAAAATGGCTTCATGATTTAAATATAAAGGCTGATAATATAAGCAAACTGGGAGAGCAAGGAATAGTTTACCTGTCAGATTGATGGAGAATAATGACTAAATAAGAGAAAGGGAACATTATTAAATGTAAAATGGATAATTTTGATTACATTAAATTGAAAAGTTTTTGTGCAAACAAAGCCAATACAACCACAATTAGGAAGGAATCAGGAAACTGGGAAAGACTCTACAACCAGTGTCTCTAATAAGGGCCTCATTTCTAAAATATATAGAAAACTAAGTCAAATTTATAAGAATACAAGTCACCCCCCAGTTGATAAATGGTCAAAGGATATGAACAGATAGTTCTCAGATGAAGAAATTAAAGCCATCTATAGTCATATGAAAAAATGCTTTAAATCACTATTGGTTAGAGAAATGCAAATGAAAACAACTCTGAAATACCACATCACACCTATTAGATTGGCCAACATGACAAAACAGGGAAATGATAAATGTTGGAGAAGATGTGGGAAAATTGGAATACTAATGCATTGTTGGTGGAGTTGTGAAATGATCCAAACATTTTGGAGAACAATTTAGAACTGTGCCCAAAGAGCTATAAACATGTGCATACCATTTGATCCAGCAATAGCATTTCTAGGACTAGATCCCAAAGAAATCATAAAAATGGGAAAAGGACGCACCTGTACAAAAATATTTATAGCAGCTCTTTATGTGGTGACAAAGAATTGGAAATTGAGGGGGTGCCCACCAATTGGGGAATGGCTGAACAAGTTGTGGTATATGAATGTAATGGAATACTATTTTGCTATAAGAAATGATGAGCAGGCTGACTTCAGAAAATCCTGGAAAAACTTGTATGGTCTGATGCTGAGTGAAGTGAGCAGAACCAGGAGAACATTGTACCCAGTAACAGCCATATTGTGTGATGACTAATATTGATCAACTTAACCCTTCTCAGCAATGCAAGGATCTAAGACATCTCCAAAGGTCTCATCATGGAAAATGCTATCCACATCCAAAGAAAGAACTATGGAGTTTGAATGCAGATGGAAGCATACTATTTGCTATTTTTTTCTCCTGTTTTGCTTTGTTTCCTCTTTACTGTGGTTCCTTCTATTGGTTCTAATTCTTCCTTACAACATGACTAATGTGAAAATGTTTAATAGGAATGTATATGTATAGCCTATATCAGATTGTGCACTGTCTTGGGGAGGGAGGTGGGAAGGAAGGAAGAGAAAAATTTAAAACTCAGAAGCTTATGGCAGTGATTGTTGATAAATCAAAATAAAGTGATAAAAAAGATAAAAAGCTAAAAAAAATGACAGAAATCTACTCATGGTTAATCAATAAACTATCAAAAAGCATTTATTAAGCACTTATTATGTATCAGGTACTGTGATAGGTACTTATACAAAAATAAAAATGTATTAACCCCTGCCCTATGGGATCTTGCTTCAGAGTAGGCAAGACATATAAGTATATACAGAAACATTCTGATAGGGGAAACCAGACACCCAAAAGCATTGTGATATGCTGAAGGAAAGGGGTTGGGAAAAATGTACAGTCTCTGCCTCACTGTTCATTCAATTAAGAGGAAAAAAACACCATTTCCCATCACATTTGTGTCTTTGGCTCTTGTAAATTTGACTAGTCTTTCCTGAATCCATTGTTTCATTTTCATCATTCTTTAGTGTCTTGTCTTTTTCTTTTTTGTTGCTGTTGTTATTTTTATTTGTGCTTTTGTAAGCTAATGCATTTGTGTTTGTATAAGGCAATTCAGGCCTCAGGTTTAAAAAATTAGAGAGGTAGGGTCATAGCGTAACACCATTTTGTTCCATCCACAGGAAGCATTCGTGAAAGTAAGTATAAATATAATGTGAGTTTCTTTGGTGAAAAAACTTTTGACCACAAATTCCTTAGCCTATCTGAACCACAGTTTCTTCATTTCTAAATGGAAGTCTGGAAAGGATGATCCCTTCAGTGATTTTTTTTTTTCAGTTTTGGGAGCCTACTTACCTTATATTGCACAGATTAGGCCACAATCCTTTTTATTCTTTCATTACTCTGCCAACTTCTGTAACTAGGTATTAGGAGGTTTATTGAGCTTGGTTAGATTGCACAATAAGTAGAAGCTGGAATGTGTCATTAGTACAGGTTAAAAGGCCTGGACAAAACTTCTTAGGACTTCGGGGAGAGTGACTCAAGCCCTGTAAAAGGTGTCTCTTTGAATTCATGCAACAGTGGAAGTTTAATGTACAGCTTGAAGTGTAAGTGGAGAGCACCTTCTCTGTAGATGACTGTGTTCAGCCTTTTTATACGAAGTGATTGGATTCCAGTTTAGGTAATTATATTCTCTTTAGTTACATTCCACATGCAGATTCAATTTAGTCCTGCATTCTTTTTAATTTCCTGTTTCAAACTTTTGAATAGACTTGTGTTTATGAATAGCTTTGGATGAGGTGATCCTTACAAAGCCTGTGGTGACTCGAATCACTTGTGAAGAATGAAAGAAAACATATATCTAATTACTAAAAGGATGCTTTAAATCACTTGGGTTTCATAATATTGTTTTTCCATCTTGTCTAACCAATTTTTCTTCCAGATCCTATAAGCCTCTGGAATCTTCTATTCCCTCCTGGTAGTGTTGGGAGTGAAGCCAAGTCTACTTGTAGAAGAAAACTACCAAACAAACATCTTTCTGCTTATTAGAGTTAAGGTCTCATCATTCTTGATCTCACAAACAGAGCTTCTCAGAAAATGACAGAAGCTGCATAAGTGAAAGAGAGATTGATGAGGGTGCTGAGAAAAGTGACATTTTTCCTTAGAAGGTGTGGGAGTTTCTGATCAAATTCATCAATGAGAAATGGAGTGTAGGCCAAAACAAATGAAGCTATCGTGATAACACTTTAAATCACAGTGATATCTGAAGCAGCAGGCTTCACACCATTTTAATCAGAAACTTCCTTTAGCACTAGGCAAATGTCATTTAGTGAGAAGATGTTCAGCCTATCTTCTTTTTATGAACTCTTTTGGCAGGAAAGGTAATCAAGAAAGCAACTTGATGGGACACAATATATAGCAAGAGAAGACATTGCAAATTCCCACATTGCTTTCTTCTCTTCCCCTTCCTTTCATTTTTAAATAGTCCTTGATTTTGTCCAAAGTGGGGCAACAACTTGAGGTAATGGAACATACGTTACCTCTGAAGTCAAAAGATTTAGCTGGAACACTCAAATTTACTTCTTATGTGAACTTGGATAAGTGACTTGATAATAACTTGCATTTATACAGCATTTTTGGATTTGCAAAGTGCTTTTTACATGTTATCTCATTGAATCCTAACAACAACCCTACAAAGTAGATGATATTTTGATCCTCATTTTATAGAAGAGGAAACTGAGGCTTTGAGACATAATGTGACTTGCCAGCATCACATAACTAGTAAATGACTGAGGCAGTCAATTGTTCCTGACTCCAAGCATAGAACTTTATTCACTATGCTACCTAACTAGCATTTAATTTCTCTGGGCCTTAATTTCCCTATCTGGAAAATGAAGTTGTATTAAATGGACTTTAAGGTCACTTCCTATTCTAAATCTATGATCTTACTATTTACTTCCCTAGACTCTAACCAATAAGAAGATGCTCGCTGATTCTTGTTAAGAAGACTAGGACTAAGGATGAATTCTGGGATGTTGATAACATTTAGAGAAGTAGAATCATGGATCTTCCAGTTGTGGTGTTCTTGGAATAATTGTTGAGTGAGTGACTGAGGATGATTGAAAATATTCCCTTTTCCAAGATGAATGGTAAGGTAGGAAGTTGGCAATCACCAGACATGGGAGTTAAAGATTTCTTCATGAGGATATCAATGTGGGATTTTAAATAGCTGTGAATGTTTGCAGAAAACAACCAAAAAAAATGGTAATCTACGCAAGCAATATGCAGTTTGCCCTTAATAGCAAATCCTGGGCCAAAGGGTGTTTTGGGAGAGACATCACTGGGCAGTAAAAAGAACAGAGGTCTAGAAGCAAGAGCCCTCAATCCTGCTCTTCTTCTATCACTAACATAAAATTTGGCAAATTGTTTAAAACGTTTATGCTTGTAAACAGCCAAGTTTTATATATAATTAAGTTGTTTTGTAATAATAAATATTAATAGTAGTAGTAGTAGTTGTATTAGTTAGTAGTAGCAGTAATAATAGTAGCAATAGTAAAATTATTTCAATCTGTGGGAGAAGATGCTAAAAGCTTTCTGCCTTCTGTCCAAATCTGAAATTAGAGCTTCATTTTAATTTTTATTATTGTTGTTCAGTCAAGTTCAACTCATCACGACCTCATATAGGGTCTTCTTGGGGAAAATGGTTTGCCACTTCCTTCTCCAATATATTAAGGCAAACAGAGGTTAAGCGACTTGCCCAGGGTGACACAGATAGTAAGTGTCTGAGGATGGGTTTGAATTCAGATCTTCCTGACGCCAGGCCCACTTCTCTATCCACCGAGGCACCTAGCCGTCCTTACTTTAAGTACCAACATGTTTCATTATAATGATGACACACATTCAATATTTTGAAAGTTTTTAGATTAATAAATATCTGTGCATAAGAAATGAGAGATAGGGACAGAGATTCAGTGGTACAGAAATTAACTAGAACAAAGTTAAATAAATTTATTTAATTGCTAATAAAAGTTTGATTTTTCTTTATACTTCAAATTATGTAGTAAGTATACCTTTGACAGTTTAGTGTTATTGTTTTTTTAAATCATTGACTATTATAGATTTTCAATGGAGTTTAAATCAGATGAGTTTACAAGCCATTAAAGTTCTGTTTATCTCTAACTCAGTTAAGTACCTTAAATTTCCATGCCATGTACCATAGTGTAAAGTCATGTTGCAATTTTTACTCTTCATTTGGAAATTTCTATAATTCAGTAAAATAATCTTCTCTTAGCATATCAATATTTTAAAGAGATGTTATTGTTTCCTCAATGGTAATAGAATTTTCTAGCCTACTGAAAATAAAAAAAAAATAGTAAGACAGACAAAAACTTATTTTTTTTAAAGGGATGGGGTAGTAGACATTTTATGGTTTGATGAAGTTACCCTGATCATAGAGGTTTACCTGATTTTTTTCTAACTATGAATTTGGTGAGGTCTTGAATGAAAAAAGTTACTTTTGTAGGTAAAAACAAATAAAACAAGCACATTTCCCCATCTTTAGCAGTCCAGTGTTTGCACTCAGCTATTTATGTAATGATATTTTTCCATTGCAACAATTGACAGGTTTTTTTAAAAACTGATTGTACTGTGTTTCCTCTGACTTCATAACACCTATGTTATACTATAGAAGAATGAATATGAACCCTTCCAATGGTTAAGTCTATTTTTAAGCCTTTGCTTGTTTTGTTTTTGTTTTTTGTTTCATTTTGTTTTGTTTTGTTTTGAGAATTAGGCTTTTTGGTAGTAATAGTTTGTCAGGTTCTAGTGTGTCTTGTTTTCTTTGTTTCTTGTTTGGACTTTACTTTTAACTTAGCACAACCGATTTTTTTCATTGTGGACTTGAAAAACACTTGAAACACTTAACTTGCCACATCAGTAGACACTTAAATATCTCTAATAATCATTGAAGTGTGATTTTTAAGAGTCAGAACTATCGCACATTTCCTTGGAGTACTGTTCACTTTTTAAAAGCATTGAGTCATTAATGTAACAAAAAAGAGCACTGAAACACATGCATGGCAAGAAATCTAGTGCTCAGATGATCTTGAATGGACTAAAAGCGGGGGAAAAGGGTCAATCTGGCTTTGTCTGTTCAAAGTTAGGTGTTCTAGGCCTGCCTAGAATCAGTAGAAACTCATAGGGACACATGGCAATCACAAAATGAAACCAGGTAAAAATTATTGCTTTTTCCAAATAATTTATATGTGACAGTAGATAGAAAAGTGTACTAAAATTGTGTCTTTTTCTGTTCTCCCTGACACTCCCCTTTCTAGTTAGTATGTTTGTTAACATGCACATGGTGGGGGGTTGGGATGTGTGCTTTAGACTGAAATATGTCTTATTTATTTACTTTTTAATCAAGAAGCAGTAAAGGCTTTTGGGTCTTGTATGCACCGCATCTTTCAGCAGTCAATTATGTGACATAAAGATATTTTCTGCTATAGGAAATCATTTGTGAAAATCTGCCTGTTCCCTTCTTATGTTTTCTTTAAGCCCAATCATGACATGCATGTTGATCACACTTTTAAAGTTTTTAAAAATAAGGAAACAGGCATAGGGATAGGTAATTGTGTCTTCTTAATTGCCTATGTCTGCTCATATTAATATCCATTTATAATCTTCTGCTAGGTATGTCCTGTAAAATCATGCTTTACTGTTTTCAATATTGTATAGTCTTCAGCAGACTACATATTTTTCTCCACCTACACTTGATATGATCTAGCTACTCCTTCTGATTTTTATTTTAGCCCAAAATTCTTAATTTATAGACTAATAATCATTTGTAATTATTTTTTTAAAAAAGATCCTTTTCATTCAAGGAAAATCTTATGAACAGTTTATTGGGATTCAGTTGAACAACATTCCATTGTTAACAATAACATCTTGGGGATTGTTATAGTACTGGTTCTGAATGGCCATTGTGGTATAGTTTTATCTGGGGACTGAGGTCTCGCTTCTTCCAACCCGTCATTTTTTCCTATTGGATTGTTAAAGTTTGGAGTCAAAAGTTGGTAAAAGCAAGTGTTTTGACCAAACATTTCAAATAGGTTCAGAAAGACTGACCAAATTTATATTTATAGGATTATAGTATTTAGAGCTGAAATTCTTGTATTATTTTGTTTCATTTTTTTTCCTTCCCCTAAAGCTGTTTCCTAAATTAGTCCTACTTGGGGCTATAAGGGGGTACAAGGGCATGGGATCATTGCTTTGGAGCAGGAATTCATCTAGATTAGATTATGTTTACACTCTAAACAGAAGTAAGGTCTCCTAGTTGGGTGGGGTCCTGCCCACATTCTAGGAGTTTGTTCCATGAGGATTAGGGCAATCTCATCTATCAGCCAGGTCCTTCAGAGGCTAGCCACTTGACTTACAGAGGCTGGTCCTTGAATAAGAAAATAAAAAGCCTGGATTCTAATTAATAATGGGTTATTGATATAATAGAAAATAATTATTTCTCTCAGATATGATTTTGTTTGGAGGCTGGAAAGGAGACCAAATGCTTTGTTATTTGTCTGTGCTAATGCCATAGAAAAGAAACATACTATTTTTCAATTATAAGGCAACAACATAATGTTAGTAGTTTTAAATGTCATTTTGTATTTATTAATTTCAACAAGTATTTATAGACTTCCTATTGTACTATTTGCCAGCCCTATGATAGGCACATATAGACTCAAGAAACATGGTAGCAATTGTACCCTTGAAAACTATGCTATTCTAGATGCTTCTTAATATGCCTGTCAGTGCATGATAGTAATTTATTTACAAATCTTAAATTTCAAGAGGCAAAGATGTGATGACTATAATACTGGATATTGTTTCCTGAATGAATTAATACAGAATTTTGTTAAGATTGAATAGATTTGAAAATTAGAAGCATTTTCCTAGCAAAAAAAAAAAAGACATAGAAACATAGCTGAATGGAAGATGTTGACTAATCATTTTAATTCAAGTGGTAATATCATGGCATAGAAACATTTATTTTAGAATCACAAGTGATGTTACCATTTGAATCAAAATGGTAATTTTATATTATTGGTAAATTAGTTTTGCATATTATTAGTGATCATTTTATTATTAAATTAAGACAACTATTTTAATTACTTATCCCCTTCTGAATCATCATAGGTTACTCCTTAACTGGTAATCAAGAAAATAATTCTAAATACCTGGTTGAGTGCAATTATCATGTGGAAGAATCTGTGAATATTCCTTTTTTCCCCTGCTAAAAGATCTCTGATTAAAACCTATTCATTCTAAAAAGATTTAAATATATATGCTAATAGTAATAAAATAAAATGATTTAAAATCCATTGACATTATTACTATTTCAATATCTATGTATATCCACTATGTATGTCTATATGTAAATATACATGTATGTATCAAGATATACCCATGTATTTCTCATTTATACAGTATACACTCTGTGCTATTCCAGTGTACTCTTATGATCATGTAAATCTCATCACCAGATCATCACACAGTCATAGAATCCTCCTTCTGTAAATCCTCCACAGATTATTTACTCAATGCAGTGAAGGCATTCCTTTAAAATAAGGAATGGTGTTTAACCTTTTTTTGTTTCATGGACCCCTCTGGCAGTCCAGTGAAATGTAAAGACCCCTTCTCAGAGTAATGTGTTTTACTTTTTATCTTTATTGAAGGATAAATTGCTAAATTTCAGTTAAATGTTTCCAAAAATAAATTTGTATTTTTTTTCTCATCTGAGTCCATAGACCCCCTGAAATCTGTCCAGGAACACTAAGGGGTTCGTTTACCCTGGTAAAGAACTTCCACTCCAGATATTTTATGCTTTAATGAGTTAAATCCCATCATTTGGATTCTCCAACTGCTTTTACTTGCTCTCTGGATATGTATTCAACCCATTTTCTTTTCTAATCATGCTTTTCCTTGAGGAAGCCTTAAAAAGTACTTGTTGAATTCAAATAATTGTCAGTAATATGTTATAAATGTTAATTCACCATACATCTTTCATCATTGTGCTTTGGACCACTGAAATTTTGATTCTCAAATTTTTGTTTCTTATGATTTTCAATTGTGGAGAATCACTGGACAATGTCTGTTGCAAAAAGATTAAGCTGTTAGTCAACACCTCAGTATCTTTGAAACCGGTATTCAATTTGTCAGTTTTGACCTAACTTCTTTGCATTCAATTCTGAGCCTAATTTCTTGTCTACCAACATTCCCTGGCCAAGATATGTACACCAATGAAAAACCTCAGTGAACTGACCATACAACTGCATTTCATAATCTGGGCCATATGCATTCTGTATTGACTCCCCACTGCACCCCCACCCTGCTCCCAAGTAGATCGCTAAACTGATATCTACTGAATAATTATGGATACAATTGAAGATGTCTGTCTCCAAATCTATTATAATTTTGAAAAAAAAATACTTGTCTACAATAGACAAAATCCCAAAGAACTGTTCTTCAGAGCAAAAATAAAAAGCTTATATTAATACCATAAATTATGACTGTATAATACTTTATAGATTTTTATTAGATACTTACAATCACTCTCTGAAGAAGGTAGTATATATGTGTGGGAAAAGGCAATGTCATACAAAAGAAACTTCCTCTCTTGCAAATTGTATAACAAGTCTGGAAAATGAGTCATGAATGAGGACTTAGCAGACAGACAATCTTATTCACAACCATCTCTTCAGTTCTTTTCTAAAAACAAACCAGAAAGACCAGTGGCAGAAAGAAGAGATGGGGTGGGGGTGGGGGATGTGAATGGGAGAGTACAGAGGGAAGATTTAGCATCATGCTCCACTGAACATGAAAACAAAACAGTAACATCTTGAGATAATGTAAACTCCTTAAGGGAAAGGACTGGTTGATGTTTGTCTGCCTGTACAGTACCTAGCACAGTGCCTGAAGTATAATAGGACCTTAATAAATGCTTGTTCATTGATTCATTATTCTCTCTCCTTTATGAATCAACAGAATCTCGGAAATGTTAGCTCAGATTGCCCTTTTTGGAGCTAAAGATTTTTCTCCAAACAGTTTTAGCATAAATGCATCCTGAGTGACCCCACTGTGCAATAAAATGGATCTTTTAATTTCTAGAAATCTAAAAATACTCCTCAGTAAGAAGTACCAAACAAATACATAGAAACTATATCATTTTATACATGATATTTGCCAAACCTAAATCATAAATTGCTCTGAGAGTGAATTCTCTTTTCTCCTTCCAGTCACAGAGCATGCTTGCTATGCATTCTTGAACAAGGAGGGGGAAATTAATCTCAATGGACTCTCCTCCCACATCATTCTATGCACCTGCTGCTTTCAGCCACACCTTTGTCCATATGGCTTTAAAGGCATCTGGCCAGCCCTGCTGGAGAGTGTATTAGCAAGAGAGGCATGTTAAATAAATAATGATGATAAGGTAGTTTGCTTCACTTTGGCTTCATTTCACAGAATCACAGAATTTGAGAACTGGAAGAGACCCCTAGTGGCCATCTATCCTTTATCTGATGACTCTCAGGGTTGGGGCACCACTACCCCTTGATGTAGTGCATTTTATTTTTGGACAGTCAATTGGTTAAGATTCTTTTTTCTGACATCAATACTCAATTTTCCTCCTTGTGTCCCCTGCCTATTGTTTCTGGTTCTCCCCTCTGGTGCAAAAGGGAAGTAGCTTAGTCTTTCCTTCACATGGTAGCCCTTAGAACACTTGAAGATAAATATTATCACGCCCTGCTTTCTGAGTCTGCTCTTGTCTGGGCTAAATATTCCCCGCTCCTTCAGCTGATTCTCACCTATTGAATCAAGACCTTTTTGCCGTCTTCATTTCGTGAATAGCTTGACAATATTGTTTTTATACCATTGTGCCCGGAACTGAAAGAACATAATATTACAGATGAGGTCTTAGGAGGTCTAGATTATAGAATATGTGAATGAAGACTAGGATCGTATTGTGATTCAGGTTGAGCAAATAATTCATTAAAACTTCCAGCCCTTGGCCTTTCTAAATCCAGCCAGCTTGAGTTTTATCTTGCCACTGTATTTGGATGACTCCAGAGGAGAGATTGAGGCTGATGACTTTGCACAACTCTGCTTCACCTAAATCCAATTCACCTGAAAGTCAAAACATCATCCTCTAAGTATCATGGGTCCTCTTTAAAAATGAAGGACCAACAACAACAAAACTTTCAGATCTTTTTAAGAACAACTACTCTCTCTCTCCATATCTTCCCAATCATATATTGGTGAAGATGATTGTTTTCTACCCAAATTCAAGATAACATTTATCCCTACTGCATTTCATCTTATTGGATTCAGCCCAATACTTCAACCTGTCAAGATACTTTTTAATTCTGACTCTGTCATCCACTGTGTTAACTATACCTTCCAGCTTAATGTCATCTGCAAATTTGTTAGTCGTGTCGCTTATGGCTTTATCAAAACCATTGATAAAAAATGTCAAGCAGCAGAGGAAGAAGCACAGTCTCCTGTAGTTCTCTGCTGGAGACCTCCTGCCAAGATGATATTGAACTCTTAACATTGAGACTTTGAGTCCTGCTTTTCAACCAGTTGTGAAGCCATCTGAGTGCACTAATGCATAATCCATATCTGTCCATAGTTTAACAAGAAAAGTTGAGACACGATTTAAAAAAGCTTTGTTAAAATCTTGCTAAATTATATTCCCCTCATCTACTAATTAAGTAATCTCATCAAAAAAGAAAATTCAATAAGAATGAGATGACCTGGTCTTGAAGTCATGCTACCTCATTATAATTGCTACTTTCACTTTCTAGATGTTCCCCAAAAATCTCTTTAATGATTTATTCTATAATTTCTCCCATAATTAAAGCCAAGTTCACTAGCCTATAGTTTGTAGGATATTTTCTTTCTTTTTTTTTTTTTTTGAAAACTGGAATATTTGTCCTTCTGTTATCTTGTGGTATATCCCCCAATTTTCAAGATCTTTCAAAGATCAATTTCTCCACACTTAAGATCACAGAATATTATTTTGGAGTTGGATGGGATCTTTAAAATCAGTTTGTCCACTCCTCGTTTTACAGATATGGAGCTGAAAGCACAGATATGTCAAGTATTCAACTAGCATTTATTAAGTACCTATTCTACATTAGGGACTGCACAAAATGCTAGGGATACAAAGAAAGGCAAAAAAAAAAGTCCCTGATCTCAAGGAGCTTCACAATCTGATGGGAGAAACAATATGCAAACAACTAGTACAAACAAGTTATATAAATAAGGGATAATTGCAGAGGGGAGGCACTATAGTTAAGGAAGACCGGGAAATACTTCTTGAAGCAGATGGGACTTTATCTGAGACTTGAAGGAAGCTAGGAGAACTAGGGGAAGCTAGGTGTTGCAGTGGAAAGAGTAGTGGGCCTGGAGTCAAGAAAATTCATCCTTCTGAGTTCAAATCTGGCCTCAGACATTCACTAGTTGTCTGACCCTAAACAAGTCAATTAACTCTGTTAGTCTCAGTTCCTCATCTGTAAAATGAGCTGGAGAAGGAAATGGCAAACTGTCCTAGTATGATTGTGAAGGAAACCCCAAACGGGCTCACAAAGAGTTGGGCATGACTGAATAACAACAACACTGAAACCATGAAGTCGAGATTAGGAGAGCATTTCAGACATGGGGACAGCTAGTGAAAATGGTTGAAGTTGGAAGATAAAGATCTATTCATGTGTGAATAAGAACAAACAGTCCAGTGTAATTGGATTATTAAATACATGGAGGAAAGTAATATGTAAAAAGAACTGGGAAGATAGAAATGGATCAACTTAGGAAGATATTTGAAAGCCAAATGAGATTTTACATTTGATTCTGGAGGTAATAGGGAGCTAATGGAGATTATTGAATGGAAATATTGAGTATTGGTCACACCTGTATTTTCAGAAGATCAATTTGACACTGAGTGAATGATGGTCAGAGAGATTTTTAGTGCATCAGATAAAGCAGAAATACTTATACCCAAAATATAAGTATCAATATTTTTTAAGTTCATAAACTGTAGGTTTAGAAGCCCTGGTCTAGAAACTATCTAGAATGTTATCCACTAGAGTATGAGCTCTTTGAGGGCAAGAAGTGGCTCTTGTCTTTCTTTATAACCCCAGAACTTAGCACAGTGCCTGGCATTCAGTAGGTACTTAATAAATGCTTGTTTTCTCTATATTAATTATCCAACTTCAATGTTCTTTGAAGTCAGTCTGTATTTATAAGATTATAGAATTTGGAAATGGAGGTGGCTAGTGATCCTCTCTTTAATTTCCAGAGATCTTACTTTTATTAATTCACTTTTCACCTCTATCCTTCTAAACATCATGAATGGTGGTAGAATCTCAGAATATTCTAAAGCAATGTTTATTTCCCATATTTCAGAAAGGGATAGAAAAGGAATGGGCAGGATTAAGATGAGAAGTCACAATCTTACCTACAAGGCCAGCTTGCAAGGAGTTAGTTCAGGTTAAAACTGTTAAAAATTAAAATTAAAAAAATTAAAAGCTCTGTAGTTTCAGTAATTAGATCCTTTAGAGAACAAAGAAAATAGATATTCCATCACCAACTTCTCTTTGCCTGAACAGACTGAGGAGATGCATATAAAAAGGTGTTATATTTGTTTTATGTGTATGTGCATTCTTGAATCTCCCAGCTTCATTATATTAATGAAAAATAAAAACAGAGGTCCATTATTACCAGAGGTGTTAAAAGCAGATTTTATCTATTCAATTTAATCTTAAAGGGATATATTCATAGGCATGTTTGCCATCTGGTGGGCATATGATTTAATAGCAATTCATGTCAAAAATGCTGTAAAATTTAGGAGTGGCTTTAAATAGTGTAGATGAGGGGGAGAAGAATCTTAGAGGTGCATTTTAAAATTTAAAATAATTAGTGAAAGATCCAAATGTCTTGTAACTTTAAATAACTGAACATGATCTACATTTTTATAAAACAGATCCAATGAATTAAAGTTTTGCTTATATTTCCATACTACAATAGGTGTGTAATTTTCTCACTGGGAATGACATAGATTGCAACCTTTAAAGGTTTTGATAGATGGTTTATAAATCACTAGTATAGAGAACTCTCTCTACCAAAGCGTTATATCAACTACCTAGCAACTTAGAATATTAGAGGGTTATCTGGAATACTGAGATGTTAAATGATCTTCCTAAGATTACAGTCAGTGTAGGTCAGAGGCAGAATATGAATCTACATATTCTCAAATCAGAATCTAGCTTTCTCAAAGTTATGTCATCTTGTCATTGTACCGAAATAGTGGTTGTCAACATTTACTCTATTTTAGTGGCTTGAAATGGCGACGTGACAATTTGATTGATTTCTCATATTTTTTTATTTTTTAATTTTTTTTATTTCTCATATTTTACAATGGCTTATACTACCTTTATTTTACAGATACAGATTCTGTCATTTGAGATGAGTAAGAGATTTCCTACTCCTATAACTGATTAAATTTGATCCATGGATATTATCTCTTTGTAATGATACAGAAATGGAGAGTGACCATAAAAGTAGTACCAACTGAAAAGTAGTTGAGGTAAAATGATGTCCCTTCCTCCCCTCAATGTTTATGTTGCCTAAAACATGATAAAAAGAAGCAATATTCATTTGAAATGAGCAAAACCTGAAATAAAGTTTAACATTCAGAATCCTGAGGTTAGGGGATAGGCAAGGGAGTAAAGACTGTTTTTTTCTTACTAGGTGGTAGTGGGGAAGAGTTGTGTGCCTTCAGTTCTTCCTTTGAAATGTGTATTTTTTTTTCTTGCTTTTAGAACAGAATCCCAATGGTCTTGTAGCAAATGCTAATAATCATTTTGGAGAGAAAAGCAGGAGGGATGATATTATCCCTGCTATAAATATAGGTAAATTAACTCACCAACAACTTTAAAGTATATGAGTAAATATATCTATATCTATATGTCTTTCTTTCTTCTTTCTTTCTTTCTTTCTTTCTTTCTTTCTTTCTCTCTCTCTCTCTCTCTCTCTCTCTCTCTCTCTCTCTCTCTCTCTCTCTCTCTCTCTCTCTTTCTTTCTTCTCTATTTTTTTAACCTACCCACATATTTATTGTTACACTAAATCCTAGAATACTGCACTATGAACCAGGGATCTTTGTAGAGGGCCGGCTCTGGGGAGTTGGAGGGCTTAGGCCAGCCCGGGTCTTAGCTAGAGGTTTTACTAAGCCCGACAGCTGTGAAACTCAGGATGTCGGCTCACCACCCCCTTGTTCTGTCTCTTGAGAACAGGATGCAGGAAGGGAGGAAATGGATGGGTAGGACAGACGCAGGAAAGAAAGCAACAGACAAGGTACAAGGAAGTGAGGAAATCACTTAATTAGATTTGTGATTTTCATGGAAAATAATGTTACTATTGCTTGATCCAATGCTATATAAGCCTGAGCCCTCAGTTCAATAAACAAATTTGTTCTTTACATCTTCCACCTGGCCCGTGATTCTTTCTCTTTCACACTCTGCTGGCATCAGATGACAGCCACAGATGCAGGCACTCGAGGCAGATCTTATTTTCTCTTTTTTCATCACTAAATGAAGATTCCATTCAAAAATAGAATTCTATAATTCTCTGACAGTGACATCATCTACCCTTTTTTTTTTTTACAACTTTGGAGGGTTATTTTCCTTTCTACCTGTTGTCTGTTGGGAGGAAGTGATCTTAGGGTTACTCTATAGTCAAGCATGTTAGAACCTCAGCCTTCCAACGTCATATCAGAGTAGGATACAGCTTGTTTTAGCCCAGATATTCCTCCCTTGCATGTGAGAAGCTTGGGGGAACATAAGAGGTATCTTGGCACTTGAAGCAAGTTCAGGCATTATATCAGGATGATAACCTCATACTCATTTCCTTGGAAGGAAGAGGACTTGGGTCTTTCCAAGTTAAGAAAAGATACATACCCAGGTTGGAATAGATACGAAGGCAATTAGCTTTAATAAGTGAATTGAGGGGGACTATTGACTTTCATGCTCTCTCCTTTATATTTCTGAAATTGTTTTCTCCTACTTCTTACTGTCTATTTTTAAAAATTATCTTTGCTTGATTAACACTGCTGTTACTGATTTCATTTTATTGTTCTTTTCATTTACATAACTGGGGACATTCAATATACATTTTTCTCTAGTTTTGTTTAATTCTCTTTCCATCAGAACACGTGATTTCTTATAAAGCCATTCTATTCTATTAAATTCACAAACTAATTTGTTTAGTCCTTTCCAATTCATAGGTGCCAACTCTATTTTCTACTCTTTTTTCCTTTATTATAAAACATGATGCTGTGAATATGTTGGAATATATCTATCTTTTACTTCATTAGGATATATGTCCATAAGTAGGGTCACTGAGTAAATAACATTTCAGTCACTTTTTAATTTATTTCCAAATTAATTTTGATAATGGCTGGATCAAATCAGAACTTCAGCTATAATATTTCAGTGTGCTTGTATTCCCACAGATCTATTTGCTATTTCTATCTTTTGTCATCTTTGTTAGTTTTTTGGGAGTGAGATGAAACCTCAGAGTTTTTTTTTTTAATTTTAACTACTTTAGTATTAGTGATATGGTATTCTTTCTGTTATGTTTATTTATAGCTTTAAATTCTTCTCTTGAGAACTATTTATTAATAATCTTTGGCCACTTATCTATTAGGGAAAGATTCTTGAACTTATATTTTTCTTTTTATTATCTATCAATCTGTCTTTCTATCTACCACCTATATTGTATAGCAGATCCAATCTGATTTTTATCATATCTGATGTGAATAATTTATACCATTTAACAGTACATTTTGAAATGATCAGTTTTAGATTTTATTATCTTTTTTTATATATTATTTGGCTAAGAATTCCTTCCCTAGTCACAGTTGTGAAAGGTATCTTCATTCCTTTTGGGTGTGTTGGTAGATTAACTGCTACATTCTTCTTTTTTTTTTTTCTTGGCTAGGCAATGGAGTTGAGTGACTTTCCCAGGGTCACATAGCTATTAAGTGTTATGTATCTGAGGCCAGATTTGAACTCAGGTCCTCCTGAATCCAGGGCCAGTGCTCTGTCCACTGCGCCACCTAGCTGCCCCTACATTCTTTATATAGGTGGTAGTTACTTTAAGTAAAATATCTATTTCCATTATTTTGTCCTTATAATATGTATATCTCAAATATCTCGTTCAGTTGTGCTAGAGTAGACTTTGCCTTTAACTCCTCAGAAACAGAGCTAAGGGTAGGGGACAGAGACAGTCAATATTAATGTTCTTTGATGATATTTCATGTGACTTTTACCTTTGGGAAGAATTTGTATTTTCTTATCTTATTTAGTTTTAATTATTTCAGTTTTAGTGCCTTTCTTTTTGTTTTTCCTTCCTTTCCTCTTTCTTCCTTTTCATTTCCATCCTTTCTTTTCTTTCCTCTCTCCTTTTCTTCCTTTTTCTTTCTTTCCTTTTGTTTTAGGACTTGGAGTTAGAGAAATATGTGGAAAGTAACTCTACCATTTTATAAGATACAGCTACCCTTTCACTGTCACCTCCTAGCATTAAAAATGCAGGTCATTAGAACCATTTAAAGGTAGATAGGTGGTACAGTGGATAGAGTTGGACTGGGAGTCATGAAGATATGAGTTCAAATTCTACCTCACAGCTAAGTGTCCATTGGCAAGTCACTTAATCTATGTCTGCTTTGATGTCCTCAACTGTAAAATGGGGATTAAAAAATAGCACTTACCTCCCAGGGTTGTTGAGAGGATCAAATGAAATAAAATTTGTAAGGTGCTTTGCACACAGTAGATACTTTTTACCCTTCTTTTCTGATCCCCTGCCTAACCCATTCCCTGCCTTGGAAATAGTTGCTGCTGCATTTTGAGAGGAAAAGCTGCAAATGAAACCTGTGGTTGAGCCTCTACACACCAAGTTTCTCAGCCAGTCAGATGGCAAGATCTTAGAATGTTGTTATTTGTCCTTTGTTTCAGAGAACCAGTAACATTACAGGTGATGTCTTGACGCTTATGTGAATTGGATTTGAGGCAGATTTGCATAAAATCATCAGTCTCACTTTCTTTTCCAAAGTTATCAAAGTCCAATGGCAAGACAAATGTCAAGATGATTATCCATGGCTTGGGATGCAGTGAATGACCTTAGTGTCTTTCATGTTTGACCAAGCTTTAAGTGCTCCATAGTGCCTGTTTCAATTGCCTTTATGGTGCAAATTATGGAAGAAAAAAAAGGAAGAAAGGAAGGAAGGAAGGAAGGAAGGAAGGAAGGAAGGAAGGAAGGAAGGAAGGAAGGAAGGAAGGAAGGGAGGGAGGGAGGGAGGGAGGGAGGGAGGGAGGAAGGAAGGAAGAAGAAAGAAAGAAAGAAAGAAAGAAAGAAAGAAAGAAAGAAAGAAAGAAAGAAAGAAAGAAAGAAAGAAAGAAAGAAAGAAAGAAAGAAAGAAAGAAAGAAAGGAAGGAAGGAAGGAAGAGGAAGAAACTAAATTAAGGTGAGGAACAGACCTACGTTTCCTGACTCAGTTAATAAAATTTATGTATATCTCTTCAGCAGAACTGATTGTCTTTAAGGGACAGGAATAAATCAAGCTTTACTAAAGACTACACTATATGTGAGAAGAGTGTGTGGGTTGCCTGAGCACGTACCACAGGTATTACAAAATCTTCCTACTCTACTTTATTGAGGTGATCTAATGGCAGAAACTACTTGATTTAAAGACTGAGGTCATATTAAATTGCCAACTTTTAAATCAGTCAAGGTTCAGCAAAACTAACATCAAATAAGATCATAGGTGTCTTATATTTCTTTCATGGACATTGGGATATTGGACTGAGAAATCAGGAAACCAAAGTCAGTACCTATTTCTTGTCACTGAAATTCTGATGCTCAAAAATACATTAAGCCCTAGCAAAAACTGAATAACAGTTATTTAGTGACTTCCCACTTTTGTTTTTACACCTTCTAATTTCTCTTTAATATCCCCTCATCAAACAACCATCTTTCTTGTGTCAATTGATTTCTCAGAGACCCTTATTACAGTAAATCCTGAATCAAGCATCAGTGTTAGTCAATATCTTAAAATCCTTTCAAGAATCGGGCATGATTTCCAACTTTCTTAGGAAAATATTATACCGTTCCATATATTAATATGTAAATGTTAATTTTCTTCTTTAAGTTTGGTCTTATACATTTATTCAGGAAGCAATATTGTTTTTGCACTTTAAATAATGCATAATTCATGATAGCTATAAAACACGTCTATCAGAAACATTGTTATGGGCTCTTTTACTGATTCAATTAAGTGAATTTTCAAATATACAAGCTAATGAAATTAATGTGTTACCAAATAGATAAGTAATATACAGTATTTCAAACAAGGTAATATAAGACCCTATAAGAGCTACAGATCAAATTTTAGAGTCCACCAACGTCCACATTGGATACTTCATTGTGGACTGAAAACAGAGATTTAACTAGCAATTTCAGCACCTTCTGCAGCAGTGACATAAAACATGTTGGTGAAGGGTGGGAGTGGGGTGGGTTTCTACAGCACTGGGATGCTGCTGCTGATGAGGCCACCATATGAAAGGCAGTGAAGATGAACTTGCCATTGGAAAAGAAAATATAACACAGGAAAGCTATGAAGTTTCTAGATGATGAAAGATCAACAACAGATGCCATCAAAACCTTTTAATATTTAGCATTTTTTGCAGTGCCCCAGTCACCAGTCACTATAAATGGCTCTGCATAGTTTTACCCCTGGGTCCTTAAGCTGTGCCAACTCTAGTAGGTTCTGCCGTACTGGAAAAGGTTTGAAGATGATTAATGGCCCACTTGTCTTTGGTCTCGTGTCCATCCCAACCAAGCTTGGAAAATGTATCGCCTCGTTATCCATAAGGTGACAGTTTTTGGTAATATCAATTCTCAAAGTCAGACTCATCATTTATGGAGGGTTAACAATCAGTATTTCTAGAAGGAGTTATATTATCCACACCGACAAAATTGCAGTTCCTGAGAATTTCAAATGCTGTCTTGGAATATCTCTATACATTAAAGAGAGGTGTTCCAAGCCCATGGTCTCCAAAAACTGGGAGAGAACAAGGACAATGTGATATGAAATTTTGTTTAGTTTTTCTTTGAACTTTGGCTAGGTTTCGGTTACCATAAATAACTTGACAAAAAAGAAGGAAGTCATCACCAAATCATAATTAACTGTTTTATCCTTATATTATGCTTTTATGTGGGAAATTAAAGTAAATAACAAACAATCAAACAAAAACCATTTATGTAATAAGCCATAACTCGACTAGTTTAAAGTCGTAGGGCTCATCTTTTACTCATCTTTTAGGTTAATACTCCCACCTAGTGGTCACACTTTTGAATAGGGATTTTCTTTTTTTTTCTTGTTACTTTATTTTTAATGATGAAATAAAACAAGCATTCTATAACATAGTAGGGAAAAAAAAGATGATTGCACATGAAACTGCAATTCTGTCACATACACTTTCTATTCCTTTTAAGTATATAATGCATTTATCATGTAAATTTCCTTTTTTATCTTTTTTTCTTTATTCTACTCCTGATCTTCCACCCCCAGAGAAAAAAACTGATAAATAGAAGTCTATTATATGTATATGCATATACATGCACAGAAATACATATATGTATATATGCAAACATATATCTATAGAAATATATACATGTATGTATGTGTGTATACACACACACATACACACATACATATATATATATGTGTATATATATATAATGTCATACTTCTATTTATTCTCTGGATACAGACAGTGTCTTTGTATGACTTTTGTGGTTGATTTGAATAGCTATCTCCATTCATTGCCAGACTGCAAAAATTGTCCCCCAGGGATTTAATAAGGGATTTGTCCTGTTCTGAGGTTCTTGCCTTATATAGCACAATAATTCATAGGACTAACCAAATTTCTAAATATAGGCCATGCAATATAACTATTTCACAGAAAACATCTTCAGGCATGAGTCTTAATCATTTTTTTTACTTTGAGAAAACCTTAACTTTGAGGCTTTGTTCATTCTCTTCTCACTTCCCTGGGAAGGCCTAACTATCTCCAAGGTAGGAGACAAAAGATATTATATTGATTTATCCAAATGATTATTTGCAAAACTACATAAAATTTAAATTTCATTAAAGTGTCTATGAAATGATAACCAAACTTTTAAAAGTATGCATTAGTGTATTATCCTACATGTCTTATGTTTACAAATTTCAGTTCTGGCAGTCTTCAGAAAGCACAGTGAAATTAAAGGGCTTGCCTCATATTGTAAAAGAAAGGTTTTGGAAAGGAGCTTATGACATTTTTGACAGTAACATAAAGACAGTTGCATATGGTGTTATTCCATCAGTGTTCTCGTTCCAATGACAAAGTTTTTTGGCCAATACAGTAAGCAAGTATTTTGCAATATTATTTTAGAGAATTGTCACTGAGCGGTTAAGTGATTTGTCTAGTGTAATAAAGCCATCCACTATATCATAGGTCATGGCCAGTCATCTTGGCTTTTGTCTTGACACTGGACTTTGATGATTCTGGAGGAGAGAGTGAGGGGACAACTTTTGCACAGCTCTGCCTCACTTAAATCCAATCCGCCAGAAGTCAAGGCATCACCCTCATGATGTCATTGGTGCTCTTTGAGAACAAAGGACAAACAACAACAACAGCACAGATATAGCTAGAACACATTAGAGGTAGGATGAGAATCCATGTGTCCTAACTCTGAGGCTGGACCTTTTCCCATTATCATGGTGCTTCTATGCAATCATACACATATACTCACATGCATCCATATACATATAGAAGCCTGTAATTTGGCATACTTGTGGAAAGAAAAAATAAGGGCTTTGATTTTATTTCTCAAAAGCTTAGAATACATAAATGTTTAAAATTTCAAAATGGCACATGGAATAGAGTGGTTGAAATTGGGTTTAATTACAATAAAGCTCCCCAACTCTCATTTTTTATAGTTGCGGGAATGTTATAATGTTTTACTTAAGCCTGCATATTAGCTGTATCATATTTATATAATTACTTATCTTCCACATCAGAATGTAAGCTCTATACCATTAAGGATTGTTTCATTCTTTTCACTTGTATTACCAGAGCCTAGTATAGTGTCTGACATATCATAAGCACTTAATAGACACTTTTTGATTTATTGATTAATCATTAATGATTAATAAAATATGATATAATTATATCACATAAATATAAATATAAAGGTAAAAATAGGCTTCCTCAGGAGGAAATAGCATCCCTTCACTGGAGGGTTTGCAGATGATTCTGAATGAACTTTTGTTATATAAACAGTAGGGGGGATTCTATTCAATTATAGGCAATACTAAATGACCTTTGAGATCCCTCCCAACTGCATAATATTTTATTATGTTTATATTAGCTCCTTACTACCTTCCTATTGCTGTTCACACACATAAGGATTATATGGGCTTTGTCCTGAAGGCAAGCATGTTAGCCAGAGTTTGACCCTCCCCTTTCTGTGTTTCTGATAGTTCTTTCTCAAGTCTTATGATGCAAGCATCAATATTATTTTCATGGTTCTCTGTGCTAAGAATTGTAAGAAGGGTAATAATGGAAAATTAGAAAGAAAAATGGAAAAAAAATATGAGTATTTATCCTGTGCCTCAGAAACACTGGGAACTGGTTATTGTATGGGAAAGACATGGAGTAGACAGAGGAAGAGAAGAGGTGAATAGAATTCCATCACCCCAGCTTAGGAAGAAGTAAGGAGTAGAGACTTTCCATAGATAGAGGCAGGCCCAAGACTCTTCTGGCTACCTGAGTGTGCTTTTTGGGCACAACTGATTTGGTCTTTGAGGCTAACACAATGTGGGGAACATGTTGACTGGCCCAAATGCATGTTGGACTGTGTTCTCTCGTTCTAAACATTTTTATTTCCAGAAGTATCTAGAAATAGTTCTCTTGAAGTGATACTTCTGTGTGTGAAGAGCACCAATAGTAAAAGCAACATGACAGAGCTTCAGGGGAAGGCAGTTACAGGAAGTTGAGAGGGAGAAGAGCATGCGAAGTTTCTGCTAGCTATGGAGGCAGAGTGAAGCAGTAAGTCAGTGAGCTTACCCACCCTGAACTGGAGCAATAGGGGTTGAAGAGGCAATAGCAAAGGAGTTCATGCAATAGTAAAGGTTCATGTTTAGGAGTTACTGAAGATAAAACTGAGAAGCAGTGGGACAGGTTTAGCTGCCAGGAGATGGAATCTGAGTCTTTTGTCAAAAAAAAGTTCCCCAAACACAAAGGGCATTGAAGCTCCAACTCTTGCCGGTATAAATTTTCTTGGGATTTGTTTATCTCAGGTTCTTCTACTCCAATGCATAAGCTATGGGAAATTTTATTGATTTATTGATTTCTCATGAGGAACTAGAGGTGATTCTACTGCTAGACTATCCCCAGTCATTCATTTTGCTGTCTTGTTCCAATTCAACACTTTGCTTCACCTGGTCTGCTACCTCAGATAGGTTCCACCCAAAGTCTATTTTATTCCTTAGTCTTTGGTTATCTTCTCACCAGTCACTTTGCTACTGAATATGTATTTTCCCCCTCAGATACTGCTCTCCCATATTCAAATCAACTGTACCATTATTCTTGGAAAGGGTGTATTAGCTCACTCTTCTATGGCTGATGTGCTATCCCTGCAGATTTCCTGCCAGGCTACCACTTCCCTAGGGGTTGACTCAAAGAGCAGGAATTGTCATTACTTTTGAATTTGTATCCTCGGCACTTAACACTGTTCTTGGCACAAAGAAAACACTTAATGAATAATTTTAAATTTCACCTTTTCCTCCTTCCTTTCCTCCTTCCCTCACCTTTGAAATTTTTTAGTGCCCTATTACTGCTTGTATACTAAAAGGAAATTTCAAAGCCTGGCATTTGAGACCCACTATTATCTGTTTCTAATATACCTTATTGTTCTCCTTTACACAATCCTTGTTCCCACCAAACAGAACTAGTATTTCCAATCTGTCCTACCCCTCTACTACCGTCATGTGTTACTGGCTAAAGCAGATCCCTTCTACATGTTTACCTATTTAAAAAGGTCTGTTTCTTAAAAACCTCAGAATGGCTGATATCTCTTACATGAAACCAATCCTGATTCCCTCCAGATAAAAGCGATTTCTTCCCCCTCAATCTGGTATAGCATTTTGTCTAGATGTCTCTCTTTCACATTGTATCTTGAATCTAACTCATTTGTGCCCGTTTCTTATACCTATTAAACATGAGAAAAGCTTTGAAAATAGTATCCTTTGTTTTTCATCTTTATATGCCCCTTGCTTAGCACTTAATAAATAATTGCTGTTTTTAATTGATTTTGCAATGAATGTTTATTGGCTATTATTAACCAAACAGTTCATTGATTGACTAATTGTCAAGTTTGTGGATTTTCCCAGTGCTTCACATATTTGTTTCTTCTTTCTACATCTCTATTCATTTCTCCATTACAGATTAATATTTCATAGTAAACTACTCACTCCTTTATAAAGGATTAGCCACAGTCTGATGTATTAGGATTTGCTTCATTCCCTAGTACTCATCAACTTCTTGTAGATGTTTAGCCTTACATATTGGGCCCAAGCTCACTATCTTCCCTATAATTAAAACTTTTTTCTGTCCAAGTAGGTGTTGAAGGAAATAAGACAATTTTGCCATTTGTTAGAATTCCTAATTAACTTCATCCTCAAAAAGCAGAAATTCCAGACAAAAATCATAACTATTATTATGTAAATTTTAAGTAACCCTGTAATATTTTGCCCTATCATTAGAAAAGATAATAAAAAGATCATAATATGAGAAAGGAATTTAATAGTATAGGTATAACTACAAGTTGTAGATTTTTTTCTTTTTTCCCACCTTTTCTTCCCCTTTACTCTTACTACTTTTTCCCTGTCTTCTATTCCTCCTCCCTTTTATTTCTCCTTTTTCCCTCCTACTGCCTATAGAGCAGGTTAGATTTCTATGTCTAGCTGATTATGTTATTCCCTTCTTGAGCCAAATCTGGTGAGAGTAAGGGTCAAATAATGCTCATCTCCCTCCCTTCTTTCCCTCTGCCGTAATAGGTTTTTGTGCCTTTTCCTGTAATGTTATTTACCTTGTCTGCCTCTTCCTTTCCTTTTCTCTCAGTACATTTTGTTAGATCAGATTAATGCACTTACTTGGATCCATTTAACTCACTTGGTTAGATTTTTTTTATCATTACATTAAAGTCAACTTATACCCATCCCCTTTATGTATACTCCTTTAACGTGGTGTAATAATAATACAGTTCTCTTTTCTTTTATCTTTTTTAAAAAAAATATTTATTTTTAGTTTTCAACATTTACTTCCACAAGATTTTGAGTTCCAAATTTTCACCCCATCTTGCCCCTCCTCTCACTCCAAGATTGCATGCGTTCTGAATATCCCTTCCCCTCGTGTGCCCTCCCTTCTGTCTCACTCCCTGCTTCTCTTATCCCCTTCCCCTTCTACCTTCCTGTAGGGCAGGATAGATTTCTGTACCCCATTTCCTGTATTTCTTATTTCCCAGTTGCATGTGAAAATATTTTTTAAACATATGTTTTTAAAACTTTGGGTTCCAAATATTCTCCCTTCCTCCCTCCCCACTCACCCTCATTGAAAAGGCAAGCAACTCAATATAGGTTATATATGTGCAGTTACGCAAAGTACTTCCATAGCAGTCATGTTGTGAAAAATTAACTCTATTTTCCTTAATCTTATTCCAGCTCCCCCATTTGTTCTATTCTTTCTTTTGACCCTGTCCCTCCTCAGAACTGTTTGCTTCTGGTTACCGCCTTTCCCAATCTGACCTCCTCTCTATCATTCCCCTACTCTCTTGTCCCCTTCTTCCCCCTATTTTCCTGTAGGGTAAGATGGATTTGCATACCCAATTAAGTGTATATATTGTTTCCTCCCTAAGCCAAATCCATTGAGAATAAGATTCGCTCATTCCCTTTCACCTTCCCCTGTTTCCTCTCCACTGTACTCAGTTTTGCTGGGTAGGTGATTCTTGGTTGTAATCCTATCTCCTTTGCCCTCTGGAATATTATATTCCATGCCCTGCCATCTCTCAATGTAGAAGCTGCTAAATCTTGTGTTATCCTGATTGTGTTTCCACTATACTTGAATTGTTTCTTTCAGGCTGCTTGTAATATTTTCTCCTTGACCTGGGAACTCTGGAATTTGGCTACAGTATTCCTAGGAATTTTCCTTTGGGGATCTCTTTCAGGAGGAGATTGGTGGATTCTTTCAACTTCTATTTTGCCCTCTTGTTCTAAAATATCAGGGCAGTTTTCCTTGATAACTTCTTGAAAAATGATGTCTAGGCTCTTTTTTTGATCATGGCTTTCAGATAGTCCAATAACTTTCAAATTATCTCTCCTGGATCTATTTTCCAGGTCAGTTGTTTTTCCAATGAGATATTTCACATTGTTTTCTAATTTTTCATTCTTTTGGATTTGTTTTACAGTGCCTTAATTTCTCATAAAGCCACTAGCTTCCAATTGCTCTATTCTAATTTTTAAGGAAGTATTTTCTTCAATAAGCTTTTGGACTTCCTTTTTCTTTTGGCCAATTTTGCTTTTTAGAGCATTCTTTTCCTCATTGGCTTTTTTGGACCTCTTTTGCCATTTGGGTTTGGCTATTTTTTAAGGTGTTATTTTCTTCAGTATTTTTTTGGGTCTCCTTTAGCAAGCTATTGACCTGCTTTTCATGATTTTCTTGCATCCCTCTCATTTCCCTTCCCAGTTTTTCCTCTACTTCTCTTACTTGCTTCTCAAAATCATTTTTGAGCTCTTCCAAGGCCTGGGACTGATTCATATTTTTCTTGGAGGCTTTGGATGTAGGAACTTTGACTTTGTTGTCTTCTTCTGATTGTATATTTTGATCTTCTTTGTTACCAAAACAAGATTCTATGGTCTGACACTTATTGAGAGGTTTGCTCATGATCACAGCCAATTACTTGAGTTATAAACTCTTTATTAAGGTAGAGGTCTGCTTCCAATGTGGAGAATATACTGTCCCAATCTTCGGGGTTTTGTACAGCTGTTTTCAGAGATACTTCTAGGGACTTGTAAAATTTCAGTTCTTCCAAGGTGGTATGATAAGGGGCGAGGTGGTTGATGAGAAAGGTATATCACCAGGCACGTAGAGGAGCACAGTTTGGCATGGGTGGACAGGCTGCAGCAAACTTGGAGCATGCCTCAGAGGACTGAATATCAGGCAGCCATGGCAGCTTCCAGACTTCTCAACCCCTGAACGCCAAATACAATTTAGAAGGTCAGTGGGAAAAGTCTGTTTCTGTGGTGAGAGAGGAGAGTACGGTCTCAGCCCCAGTTCCTGGTCATGGCCCTGGGGAGGCAGTTGCTTCCTGAGCTTCAGGCCCACAGACTGTGCTCTGGTGTGTGAGGAGAATTTCCTCTTCACAGCCACTACAAGCTCCACCACGCCAGCACTCCTTCTCACCCCAGAACTGCCCCTCAGAACTGTGACCCAGATCCAAGCATGAGGAAAGCAAGTGATTCATGCCTCAGCACTGGCAAAGAGATCCCTGCAATACCCCTCTGATCAGCTACTGGATTCCCCCTCAGTCAGGAACTGGGGCTGAGACCGTACTCTCCTCTCTCACCACAGAAACAGACTTTTCCCACTGACCTTCTAAGCTGTATTTGGCGTTCAGGGGTTGAGAAGTCTGGAAGCTGCCATGGCTGCCTGATATTCAGTCCTCTGAGGCCTGCTCCAAGTTTGCTGCAGCCTGTCCACCCATGCCAAACTGTGCTCCTCTACATGCCTGGTGATATACCTTTCTCATCAACCATCCAGCTTGTCTTGGGCTGGAAATTTGTTTCACTCTGTCTTTTTGTGGGTTCTGCTGCTTAAGAACTTGTTTAGAGCCATTTTTATAGGTATTTGGAGGGGCTTGGGGGAGAGCTCAAGCAAGTCACTGCTTTCACTCAGCCATCTTGGCTCTGCCCCCCTCCCCCCACAACAATACAGTTCTCAAGGGTTGCAAGTATAATCTTCCCTTGTAGGGATGTAAACAGTTTGCCCTTATTAATAACATATTGTTTCTTTCTGTCTTGTTTACCTGTTTATGTCTCTCTTGAGTTTTATATTTGAAGATCAAATTTTCTGTTGAGCTCTGGTCTTTTTATCAGGAAGATTTGGAAGTCTCCTATTTTGTTGAATATCCATCTATTTCCCTGAAAGATCATGCTCATTTTTACTGGGTAATTGGTCCTTGGTTGTAATCCAAGCCCCTTTGCTTTATGGAATATCATGCTCCATGCCCTATGGTCTTTTAATGTAGAAGCTTCAAGGTCTTGTGTAATCCTGACTGTGGTTCCATGATATTTAAATTGTTTATTTCTGGCTGCTTGCAGTATTTTCTCTTTGACTTGGTAATTTTGGAATTTGACTACTATATTCCTTGGTGTTTTCAATTTGGGATCTCTTTCAGGAGGTGATTGGTGGATTCTTTTTTATGGCTATTTTACCCTCTGGTTCTAGGACCTCAGGGCAGTTTTCCTTTATGATTTCCTGAAAGATATTGTCTAGGCTCTTTTTTTCCTTGTGATTTTCAGGTAGACCAATAACTTTTAAATTGTCTCTCCTGGATTAATTTTCCAGGTCAGTTGTTTTACCAATAAGGTATTTTACATTTTTATCTATTTTTTCATTCTTTTGTTTCTGTCACTGATTCTTGCTCTCTCATAGTCATTAGTTTATATTTGCCCAATTCTAATTTTTAACAAATTGTTTTCTTGTATTAGATTCTGTACCTCCTTCGCCATTTGGCCAATTGTATTTTTTAGGGGCTTGTTTTCTACAGTTAATTTTTGTCCTTCCTTTTCCAAGCTATTGACTCTCTCTTGTATACCTCTCATTCTTTTCCCATTTTTTTCTTCTACCTCTCTCATTTGACTTTTAAAATCTGTATTGAGCTCTTCTAAGAAGGCTTTTTGGGCTTCAGACCAGTTCATATTCCCTTTTGAGGTCCCAGATGTGGTTTGTTGACAGTGTTATCCTCTTCAGAATTTCTGCCTTGATCTTCACTGTTCCCATAATAAGAATCTATTATACATTTCTTTTTGCTCATGGTGTTTGCTTCTTTCCTGACCTTTAAAGAGATTGGGCTTTCCTATTAGGGAGCAGAGGGCACTGACCCAAGCTTCTTGTGTTGGGAGCCTTGGACATGGTCACTGGCTTTGTGTGCTGGGGCCTCTCATGTTGGCAGTTGGAGGCTGTAGGGTTCTGGCAGCTTACCTGGTGTTGGGCTGGAATCAGCAACACTGGAACTACAGGAGTAAGAATGGGTAGTGTGGCCCTTAGCGATTTCCTGCTCACCCGGGCCTTTCCTTTCTTTCACTTTCTTCAGCTCCTTTCAGATGGATAGTGCAGGATGTTTATCCACCTGGGGCCCCTTGGAGCACTGCTTCCCTTAGTTTTGCTGAGACATTGGGAGACCTATTTGCTGTAGAATGCTGAGGCACTTGGGGATCCTGGTGTTGGTGTTTGCCTGCTCTACCACCTGGGTTTCAGGATCTCCTCCCAGTATGCTGAGGTGGGGTTTTCTGCTAGCTTGCTGGGACACCTCCAGTTCTGTACTCCTCCCCTTCACCCAAGGCAAGAGGGAACTTTCCTGTTAATCCCTCAAGCTACCTGGGCTACTGGACTGCTGCACCCTGTCTTTCTTCTGGTTCAGCTGTTCCAGGGTTTTTCCTGGGGTGATATTTTCTGGGCTTTCTGAGGTTAATAAAAGGGGTAAGAGAGACTTACTTCTTACTCAGTCATCTTGGCTCCGGGAAACAAAAGTCTAAGTACTAGATTTCTAAAGACAAAACCTGTTACACTACCTCACTGTTCACATAACTAAATGCAATTCAACAAGCATTAAAAAAAAAAAAAAACTAGGTATGAGGGGTTGTGCTGCATTCTGGAGGCATAAAGACAAAAAAAAAATGCTTCTTTTCATCAAAGAGCTGATTAATTAGTCCCAAACCATCCCCCTTCAGAGCTGGTATTTTGATTTTTGGTTTAATATATCAGTAACTGATGAAGATATTTACCAAGACTTGGCTGTTTACCTTTTTTTTCATTTGTGGAAAATGCATTTCCTAGAACTTTATATTATAAAAAGAACAGTGAATTTAAGTCATAAAGCCTGGATTTAAATCCTGAATCTCTCATGTCAATCAAGCAATGAACATTTATTAAGAATACAATATGTGCCAGCCATTGGGCTAAGTGCTGGATACAAAAAGAGGCAAATGACAGTTCTAGCCTCAAGTAGCTTATAAGTCTAATGGGGGAGATAACAAACAAATCACACACACACACACACACACACACACACACACACACACACACACAGAGAGAGAGAGAGAGATACAGATATAGACACATACAGGATAAATAGGAAACAATAGAAGGAATTAAGAGGAGAATAATTAAGAGAAGTTGTGAAAGGCTTCATGTATTAAAAAAAATTAGTTTAGGATTCAAAGGATCTGGGTTTAAAGGTTGCTTTGTCAGTTTACTTATCTTTCTTGGGACCCATTTCCTTAACTGTTAAATAAATGCATTGAACTAGATGAACTATGATGTACCTTCTAGTTCTAGATCTATAATCGTATTGCATATTAGAAAAGTCACTTAATCTTTCTGAGACTCATTTTCCTCAACTGTAAAATGGGGGTAATAACATCTCTTATTATTTCTCTAACAAGTTATTGGGAGAATAAAGCTAACATACATGAGAAGACTCTGTAATCTCACATCAGTATACATGTGTAAGCTGTGATAATTATTATTTTGTCTAGATAACTTAGGAAAACATCAATAAAAACACTGAACTAATGAGTAGTACACTATTTACATAATATATGAATAGTGTAGAGAGTACTAGATCTATATTTTCCCTCAACAAGTTTATTAATGCAGTTTTGTAATGGCAACCCTATTTGTATCAATTCTCTGGCTCCTATTTGCCTTTATCTGTTCTGCCATCAAACCTTATCTAGAACTTATAGAATTTCTTTCCTTTTTTAAATTTTTTTTTTATGCTAGGCAATCGAGATTAAGTGACTTGCTCAGGGTCACACAGCTAGTGAGTATCATGTGTCTGAGGTCAAATTTGAACTCAGGTCCTCCTGACTCCAGGGCTGGTGCTCTATTCAGTGCTTCACTTAGTTGCCCCATAGGAGTACTGGTTCTATTTTTTTTCTTTTTGCTAGGCAATGGGGTTAAGTGACTTGCCCAGGGTCACACAGCTAGAAAGTATCAAGTGTCTGAGTCCACATTTAAACTCAGGTCCTTCTGATTCCAAGGCCAGAGATCTATCCACCGTGCCACTTAGCTGCTGTGATAATTTCTTATCCTAGATATCTCGTTATAAAACTATCAATGAACATTAACCATAAGGTACAATTTAGGGACTATTACAGTAAAAAGTGCCATTATTTTTTGCGTTTCCTTTAGGGAAATTGGGGAAATCCCAATATATACTCTTTCTACCCTAATTCCAGTAAATTTGTGTCATGTGGCTAGCAGATGGTTTTTATGTATATGACATCTCAGCATGGCTATCCAAATATCATTTCATTCACAGTTGCTACTTTGTTTTCAACTCCACTTTCTACGACTTATATCCTCTTAAAATTGCTTTTTTTATTTAACTAAAATCTATTTTATTCCCCTTAAATCCTTCCCATCATTAAAAAAAGGAGTTTAAAAAGATACCCTTATAATATATATGCTTAGTTGAACAAAATAAATTCCTGCCTGGGTCATGTCCAAAACATGTTTTTCATTCTGCACCCTGAGGCCATCACCTCTCTGCCAGGATCTATCTTCCATTTTTGAAATTCATCTAAATTTTGTCTTCTTCCTTACTTTTCCAGGAACATGAAGAATGGAATTAAATTTCTCCACTGGAAGAAATAAAGTCACCCATTTCTTCCTCCAAACAATAGAAAGTAAAAATGACTCAGGAAGACCTCTTTGGACTCTATGTATTTGCTTCTTCATATGATAGACTACAGTCTACTTTTATACCTTTCTTTGACTTGAATTTCTTGTAGAACTTTTGCACCTCAAAACAAATTAAACTTATCTTTGGTAAATTTTTCAGTTCATAACTAACTTTGGGACAAAGGTATTCTGAACATCCTTTTCAATTGTGTTGTTCAATCGTGTTTAACTCTATGTGATCCTACTTGGGATTTTCTTGGCAGAGATACTGGAGTGGTTTGCTGTTTTCTTCTCCAGCTCATTTTACAGATGAGGAACTGAGGCAAGCAGGGTTAAATGACTTGCCCAGAGTCACACAGCTAGCAGGTGTCTGGGGACTGACTTTAGGCCCAGCACTCTACCCACTGTGATACCTAGCTATCTTTTATCTCTATTGTCATTTCCATAAATTTGTCATTAAATGCATATTACTTTAAAAATAAAAAATGCTTTAGAAACCTATATTTTTATTACTATGTACTCTAGGTATTAGTCCTCGATGAGATTTTATTTTCTGCTTATCACACCTTTGCTGTCCTTGATTGACTGTACCTAGTCATATAAAATAATATATCTATTCATGTAAAATAATATACACAAAATTTAAATATGTCTAATAATGCTAAGTGATATGTATGCCAGTTGATCAAAATTTTTCTGCTCTTTGCTCTACTGAAATAAGGGGAAAGCATAATGACATGCAATGTTTGTCATACTTATTCAACACTCAGTATACCTGTCCTTGTATTTGTTGATATCTTTTTATGCATTCCATAAACAATTTGAGGGCAAGAATTCAAATTCCTCCTAATATAATTTGTTTCCTGAGAGCAGAGAATGTTTAGTTTTTATATTTGCATCCCTTTACATAAGGATTAATTTTGTCCCTTATATGTAATATATACATATATATATGTAATGTAGACATATATATTATATATATATGTTATATATATATATTATATATATATATATATATTATATATATATATATATATATTATATATATATATATATATATTATATATATATATGTAACATATATTCCTACATATGTAATAGAAACTTCAGAAAGACTTGTTTAATTAAATTGAATGTATTTTCCATTTTTTTTATGACCACCATACAGCCTAACGTAATATCTTGCACATAGCAGGCAGCTAATAAATATGTTTTTATCATTTTGATAAACATATAAAACAAAACAACTGTTCTTTTGCCCTGAGACTTTGGAGTCAATACATTTCTTTAATATTTTTGTTTATTTTATTTTGCTTAGATCTGTCCTTTGCATCTCATTTCCATATCTTAAGGGATCTGTGAGTTCACTCTTATGAACATTCCTTGCAATAATAAAAAATTTTTCCTGTCTATAGCTTCTTTTCTTTTTTGAGCAACTCTTTTTCCAAGGCTTCCTTTAAATCCTTCATACAAGGTCCACTTAATGTGCTGAAAGCCTTCTCCTACTTCCTTCGACATTATGCAGATGTCACCAGTTATTCCTAATTTTCACTCACTTTACTGTCAACCTTCATTTCCTGCCACATATCTGCTTGATGTTTACCTCCTTCAATTCCATTTTGGTAATATCTTGTCTGCTATTCATACTTGCCATGTGCCTTTCCTCTGCCTTTTGAATGATTGTTAACTTTAATTCATCAAAGGCCGTAATATTCCATCACTTTCAGTCATACAGCATTAAAGGAAGATAGTAGTTGTGAAGAAAGATGATTCTTTGTTTCAGGGCAAAGGTTAACATGGTTGAAAATACTCAAGTATCCCAGAAACAACCCAGAATGTTCCAGTGCCTGGGTGCTAGAATAAATGTAGTAACTAGGTGATTCTAAGTGTTGTCCTTCCAACTGGAGATATCTTTTTTTTTCTCCTCACACTGTTTTTAGTTAAGTAAAAATCTTTGAAATTATGGTGGATCTCATTTTGAAGGCTCCATAATATTCAGAATCTTGATTCAATTTGAACAACAAGATCAACCAAGAGGAACATTTGGAAGCCTTCACAGTCTACAAGGAATGCTTCCTCCATTTGTTCTATGTTTAACATTTGAACAACATGGCCAGCCCATCGTTGGAGTTGCACTCTCTGCAGTGGAATTTGAATGCTTGGCAGTTTAGTTCGAGAAAGCAGCTCAGTGTTTAGTATCTTATCCTGCCAGGTGATCTTCAGAATCTTCCTAAGATAATTTAAATGGCAGCATTTCAGTTTCCTGGCATGACTCTGACAGACTGCCCAAGTTCACAAACATGCAACGATGAGTTCAGCACCACAGCTCTGTAGTTTGGTGGTCAGTCTAATGCCTCTTCTCTCCCACACTTTCCTTCAGAGCCTCTCAAACACTGAGCTAGCTCTGGCAATGTATGTGTCAACTTCATTAGCAATATGTACGTACATTCCTGGAAAGCATATTGCCAAGGTAAGTGAACTTATCCATAGTTTTCAAAGTGTCTTCATTTGCTGTAACCAGTGGTTCCATGTATGGATGGTGTGGTGCTAACTGGTAGTACCTGTGTTTTCTTGGTGTTAACTGTTAGGCCAAAATTGGCATCAGAAATTGATCCTTACTTTGTTGCATCTCAGCTTCAGAGGCTGCATTGAGTGCACAATCAACTGCAAGAAAAACCCCAAACATATATATATATATACATATATATATATATATATACATATATATATATACATTATATATACATACATATATATATATATATATATATATTATACATATATATATATATATATATATATAATGCACCAACAATCCCTCCATTTTTGTTTTGGCTTGTAGCCTTTACAAGTTGAAGAATTTACCCTCAGTGTGGTAGCAGACATTGAAGCTATGTTCATCCTTATTGAAGGCATTTTGACAACATGGCTGAAAACATCATACAACACAGTCAAGTATGTCGTCATGAAATTGGCATATAATACTGATGAATTTCTCCAGGCAACCAAACTCAGGGCTGCTATTTGGATGGATTATTAGCTATTGTTATTACAAATGCATGTTCTATACTGTAACCTCTTTGAAAGAAGAATCCTTTCTTTTTGTTTATCTTTGTAACTTCTGAGTTATGCAGTTTTTTGTACTTAGTACTAGTACTACCTTGTACTAGTACTTAAAATTTTGTGAAATTGAATTGATAAATCCAGTACCAGGGCTTAATCCTGAGAAATGGAAACAACTGTGATTACTACATTTAGATAAGTTATCGCTCTTATACCAGCACAAAAAGTTTAGAAAGGCAGAGTCTAATACCCACACGGAACAGTAAAACACAGAGTACATTGTTTTATTTTTCTTTTCTTTTGGTTCTGTCTTCATTAATCCTAACACAAAACTTTTACTTCCAACTTTAGAAGAAATTTGTCCACACTTTATCATTCTACTTAGATAACAAATCATCATATAATTGTTTATCTCCACTGGCAGACATAATGGGAAAAAATCCAAAGAAAGTGCTCAGTGTTCAACTGTTGATGAATTCAAATGTATTTGTATAGATATAGGTCTTTGCTGTTGGGAAATTCTGCACATAGAATTCTTAGCTCTTCCCTCTTTTAAATGGGATATCCCTCCCCCCCAAAAAAAGAACAAGCAGTTCCCCCATGACTTGATTAATGTTGACACAGAACAGACTTTGTTTTACTTGTAGAACACCAGATACACCATAGTTTAGCTGCCCATGAAGTGCAGAGGTCATTGGGTCAGTCCTCTCTTTCCCTCCACCCCTGCCTGCTTCTGCTAATACCTGTCAGTACTAACATTTTGGTATTTGTTCCTCCACACAATTGACTCTATTAATAACATATGTTGCTTGTACATGAGAGAAGCTGTTCTGCTTTCTCCAGAGAGGCATGCATTTCCATGGAAACCAAGCAGGAAAAAGAGAAAGGATACGTGCATGAAAATCACTCAGTTCATAGAAAACAAAGCTGGATGGAGACCAACTGGCTCCTCAGTATTCAGCCAGGGGAACATCTGAATCTGGCTTGACCCTTGCCTGCTGGAGAGAAACATAACACATGGTGACTTCAGCAGTGAAAGGCATTTTTTTAACTTTTTTTCAAAGTTTTTGAACTAGTTCTACTTTAAGGAGAGACAAAACAGGTTTTTAACCTAAGAGACTAAGTCTTTGGAAACTCAAACCTTGTTGTTACCTCCTGACACTGAGCCAGCAGATATTCTTAAAGAAAGTGAGTTCCTTTTGTGTTAGTTTTTCGTACTATAAAATGAGGGTCATGGAAAAAACAGAACAAAAACAAAACAAAAACAAAACTCCCTTATTTTGTAAGAATGTTGAAAATATCAGTTAAATAATGATAATAAACTTTGGAATACAAATCAAACATATTGCAATATAGATCTTTGCTCATACCTTCTGTGGCTGGAAGAAAAGTTAGAGATCATAGTGTAAATTTCTAATTTTACAGACAATGAAGCAACTAGGTTAATATAACTGTACCCAAGTCACAAAGGAGGAAAGTGGTAGAGCCAGCGTTCAAACCTAGGTTCTCTGAATCTAGGCTCGTTCCTCTCTGGCAGCTCAATCAGCCAAGAGGGGTAGTGGGGTGGGGTGAGAGACAGAGAGAGAGAGAGAGAGAGAGAGAGAGAGAGAGAGAGAGAGAAGAGAGAGAGAGAGAGAGAGACACACACAGAGACAGAGAGACAGAGAGACAGAAAGACAGAGCGAGTTCTGTAACCATCTCCTATACCCTAAGAAGCATGGAATTTTCCCATCTGACTTGCAGGTGAAAACTTCTATGTGTTCTCTCCCCACTATTTGTGTGAGCTCTTTGAGAGTGAGGATTGCCTTTCTTTTACATTTGTATCTTCAAGACTTATTATAATGCTCTGCCCATAGTAAGTGCTTCATAAATGTTTTGTTCATTCATTTACTCAATTGATATTTATTGCATAGCTGCTAGATATGAGCCAACCTTAGATATTTAAAGAAACTCATGGAATGTTTCAGGTATAGTGGATAGAGTGAGTACCTGAAGTCAGAAAGACTCATCTTCCTGAGTTCAAATCTGGTCTCAGGCACTTACTAGCTGTGTGACCCTAGGCAAGTCACTTAACTCCATTTTCCTCAGGTTTCCCATCTATAAAATGAGCTAGAGAAAGAAATGACAAACCACTTCAGTGTCTTTGCCAAGAAAAACCCCAAAAGGGGTCATAAAGAGTTGGATACAACTGAAAAACAATCAAGCAACATATAATAGTTCATGCTTTACATGGGCTTTTCACATAGTTGAAACAATATGATATATTCTTTCGTTCATTCCTTTCTTCCCAGAAAATGTAGCAAACAAGTTAGAGCAACAAGTATTTTCACAGACATGTGTCTTGCTTTACAGGAATTGGGAAGAGTCTGGACAGATGCATAAAATATTTTTAAAAAGTGGATAATCAGAGGAAAGAACTAGTTTGGACAAGTAAGCATACTGATTATGTCATTTCTTAGGAAAGAGACACAGGAGGGCTTTTAGCACCTCTCTCATTAGCAGGTTGGCTTTTTATCAGGTCAGACAGGAAGACAGGAATGGAATCATAATAAAGAGTTTAAATTAACTTTTCTTATTCTAGTCTATTCTTCTCAAAGGGAGTTTGCTGATAATGGGAGCACCAACTCCTAGAGCATTCCCTAACAACCCTTCTTTCAGGGGGCCAGGGTGAAGGGTGGGCAATAACCCCTCTGTCTCAATGGGGTCAGTCGAGACCAGCACAACTTGTGCTCCCCCCTATATCCGCTCAAGCCTCAATGAGGGTCAGTTGAGGCAAACACACAGATTCCCCCTCCCAAGCCTTGATGGGAGCTGATGAAGGCACTCACGGCATTCCAGCCTGCACATTCTCCTCTAAGGGGGTCCCCAGTCACAGACCAGGGCCTACTTGCTTTATAGGGCAACAAAGAAGGCATATTGACAGGAATAGCCTCATAATTTTACATTACTTTATCCCTATATCTACTGTGACTACATAGTAGAAACTGTTTTCCCATAATCACGAGAGCTCATATCTAACACCTGGGAAGTAGAGATTGTTATGGCTGTGGATCCTGGGAAGAAAACTCTAAGAAAGAATAACAAAAAATCCACCTAACACACACTAAAATTCACCTTACTTACAACTAGTAACTGAATTTTGCTAGAATGTAGCAGGAGAGGTCAGTATGAAATAAAATGGGAAACATGAGTTGAAGCCAGCCTGGAGAAAAACCAGACCACAGAATTTACATTTTATCTACTGTCAGGAGGGCTACTGGAAGTTTGCTTATTCATTTACAGGCCATAAGGTGGCAAAGTAGATAGAGAGCTAGACTTGGAGACAAGAAGACCTGAATTCAAATCCTGCCTTGGACATATTAGCTATGTGACCCTGGGCAAGTCACTTAATCTCATTCAGTCTTGGTTTCCTCATCTATAAAATGAGTATAGTAATAACCACATACCTTCCAGGCTTGTTGTGAGGATCAACTAAAATAATATGCATAGGGTTTTACAAATGTTAAAGCTCTGTATAAATATTATTATTTGTTGTTATTGTTGCTGCTGCTGTTTATTCTCTTATTTTTGAACAGTGTGATGAAAGGTACATTTAGAAAGTAAATGACAACTGTGTAAAGCAGCAGTGTAAAACTCAAATAGAAATGGGGGTCACTCAACCATCTATAAGGATACCTGAAGGCTGCATATTGGCTTCAAAAACCACATAATATTATTTATGCCTTATTGTATTCTTACTTATTTTATTAGATATTTCTCAGTTACATTTTAATCTGGTTCAAGCTGAAATTGAAGGTATTGCAGGCCACATTGCGACCAGCAGGCCATATGTTTGACATCTCGAGTATAAAGAATGGATTTGAATTAGAAGAAGCTGGAAACTGATGGGTGATTTTTAGATGATTGAAATAGAATGATGAGGGACTGGTTCAATTGGGTCTAGGGCACTGTATGGACAATGAATAAGAAGAATTCAAAAGATGTTATAGGGGCAGAATTGACAGAACTTAGCAACTGATTAGGTAGGGGAGAAGCAGGGTCAGGAGGATAAAGGTAAGAGCTGTCACCACCTGGCCCCCTAGGTTTTCTCTTCTCTATGCTAAATATGTCCAGACTCAATAAATAATCCTTATATAATAATTATTCAACAGCCTTCACTGTACTGCTTGCTCCCTGTTTTATCATTGTAGTTCTTAAATTGTAAAACTGAATGAAATACTTCAGGAGCTACCTAACAAATGCCTAACAAGATTATCAACTCCTTATTCCTAGAAGGAATGATTCTCTTAATATGGCTCAAGATCACTTCAGAATTTTTTTTCTGTCAGAAAGAGAGAGAGAGAGAGAGAGAGAGAGAGAGAGAGAGAGAGAGAGAGAGAGAGTAATTTCTGCTACTAAAAGAAGCTGCCAAGTTCTGAGTTGCAATAGAGTTGACCAGGTGGCAACACTAAGCCAGGCACCAATATGGTGAATATCTGAGAGCCAGAGGCCACCAGGCTGCCTAAGGAGTGGCAGTCCTGCCCACTTTGGAGAAAGAGCAGGTGAAAGCTTCCATGATAATCAGCAGCGAGATCATGTCTGTGAAGAGCCCCTGAAGTTCTAGCCTAGGAGAGACAGGTAGATCTAGTCTCAAAATGCCAAGCAGGGTTTCAGTAGCTAAAAAAAAAGAAAAGAAAAAGAAAAAAAATGAGATGTATAAATTTAGAGACATCTCCACTCCAAATGTTCATGTGAATTATCTGTGCCTGATCTGTGGTTGAATCTTCCAAGCTCATATTGATCTGATCAGCCACAGCTGGACAGACTGTACCTTGACCCCAACATAGTGATATCATTTTGTTCCTTTTCGAGCACAAAGAAAACAACAAAAAGACTCAAAATAATTATAATTGGTATTACTATTATGTGGGCTGAAGACATTGGATTGAACCAAGTAATACTTTTAGACTACTCACCGGTTTTGACGGTATGAAAACAATTTTCCTATTGGATTAAGTAAAATATAATGGAAGAAATAAATATACTGTCAAAAAGTAATGTGAGCAATATGTATATGAAGCTATATTTGAAAGAAAAATTATTATAAAGGTCCATGCTAATTAATTATCTGTTTGAATGTATAAGACAACACTAAATGCATAAGGCAGTGATTCTTATCCTTACCATTCAGTAACTTTGATTTTTTTATAGCATACCCACTTCTAATATTGGTGTCTGACTTATGCTTTGCTACTTTGAGGCATCATAATCTCATCAATATGAGTACTTTCACCATTGGGTATTAGGTAACCCATTCACCCCTCTCATCAAATGCAGTTTGGTTTTTGTTTGTTTCTGATTTTGGAGGATTTTTGATAAATATCTTTCCATAAATTCTTCATGCAACATCTACCCAATGCACTATTCCTTTAGGAATCTTAATATTTCATGCTAGTAGTGCAATACTTGGATTCTCTTTAATCCTTCCCTTTTTTTTGCTTTTTTTTTGCTTGTTTTTTTAGTGAGGCAATTGGGGTTAAGTGACTTGCCCAGAGTCACACAGCTAGTGAGTGTTATGTGTCTGAGGCCGGATTTGAACTCAGGTCCTCCTGACTTCAGGGCCTGTGCTCTATCCACTGCACCACCTAGCTGCCCTTATCCTTCTCTTGCTACATTGACTGAACCACATCTTTTTCTGAACATGTACTTTCTAAATTATATGGCAGGTTTTTTTGCATTTTTTGCACGCAAATCATTATTGATAATATACTGTAACCTACTTAAGATCTAACATGTATCTCTTTATTGCCTTTAAATCTCCTATATTTTCAAATCTTGGGAGATTATGATATTCCATGATTTGTGGCTATTTTCCTGAAAATTTTGGCTTTTAGATGATCAACTTTTGTGTAGGGAGCAATCTGGGGACAATGAAAGTGCTGCATAATTTCTTAACTACAATCCAGTATTCAATTCTGCCTCCAGCACTGATACTTGGCTCTCTACACAACCTGTCTCTGATTTGCACCTGCCTGGACTAAATTAATGGGCTTCTCATAATATAACCTAGGCAGTATAAATTTGCTAGCTAAGTAGTTGTGCAAGGGATTGGCTAGGATGATCTCTTCTGAGCATCTTTGAATTCTACTTAAGGTCCTGTAGTGTTTGGTGGTTTGATGCAACTAAAAAAATGTCATCTTCCAAAAGAAGTATACAAAGGACATTACTATCTTCAGAAAGTCCATCTACTACTTGCATTTTTTACAGGAAATTACACCAAGAGCATTGTTTCCATGTTTTGTACCTTGCTTGATATTGATAGATGATCAACATGTGAATAAAAAGCTCCATTAAAACATATTTAATCATTGTTCTCTAAATATGCCTTGCAGTAGTCTATTACATTTCAAGGCTGAGTTTCTGGAAAACTAGTGCTATTTATGGGAACTGGACAGTTTTTGGAGAGTGAGTAGGGGAAATGATATTGGTCAGCTTCAGAATATTGAATTTAATATTTCAAAATTATTTTCTGCTTTTCTCTATCAAAGTGCTGGTTTACTATTTTTTTCTTCTTAAAAATCTCTCTCTCTCTCTCTCTCTCTCTCTCTCTCTCTCTCTCTCTCTCTCTCTCTCTCTCTGTGTGTCTTTCTCCTTTCATGTGTATGTATCCATCTATACTTTTTTCACAACAGGGAGAGCACAATCAGGAATTGGGGAGAGGGTTTTTAATGCTTTTTTTTTTTTAGTACTGAAGTAGATAAAGAAAATTTATTATAAAGCTTATTATTTTAGGGATGTGAATAGAGCTGCCAGGGTGTTTTACTTATTTTTAAAAGTGAAACTATTAAGCAAGTAGAAAAATTCTAGTGTGTTACAGGAGTTAATGTCAAAGCTCCAGTAGACAACTGGGTTATAATCCCCTTTCTGTACAACTCAGTAGTTTTAGCTAAACCAATTCTGGGCTTCAGCTCCCTCATCTGTAGAATGGAGATATTAATACCTATCTGAAGGTAAAATACTGAACAGATGATCCCCTAAGATAAGCCTTTACCTTCGCAGCCCAGCAGCTCAGAACCAGTCTAGGTTGTACCAGTGGAAAGACCAGTCAGCACAAGCAGCATCCTTCCAGCTTTGCTTTTCTTCTTGCCTCTGTCCCCTGTAGGCCCAAAGTTCATTCAGTATGCTTGGCAGCTCACTCAGCTTGGATCTGATGGGAGTCATTTATTTTGTCCCTTCATTTAAGGTGTAGGACCATGAAGCCTTACTGTCTTTTTACCCTGTCATTGCCTCTTAATGTCCTCTATCCTTTACTTCTGGCCTGGCCTCTGTAGGTCACTGTCATTTGACCTACTTATTGCATACTCTGAGGATCACTGGCCCTTACCATCTGCCCTGTTGGTGGATCCTTGGGACTTCTAGGCCTTTACTTCAGAAGGAAGCTAACAGAGGAAGTTCTCTCTAGGTAAACTTCGTTGTAGGTGTTATTTCTACCAATTAGAATGTAAGCTCCTTGTGAAAAGGGACTATCTCAGTATTTCTGTTTGTATTCCTAGTACTTAGCATAATGTTTGGCATATAGTAAGAGCTTAATAAATGCCTTTTTCAGTCATTAATTGAAATTTCTTTAAATTTAGTTAAAAGTACTTAAATATTAGATTAAGAAAAGATGTAGTAAAGGAAATAAACCCACTTATATTTTTAAAATTCATTTTTAATTTTTTTTTTTTAATTTTGGAGGCAACGGGAATTAAGTGACTTACCCAGAGTCACACAGCTAGCTAGTAAGTGTCTGAGGCCAGATTTGAACTCTGGTCTTCTTGATCCCAGGGCCAGTGCTCTACCCACTGTGCTACCTAGTTGCCCCTATTTTTTTAATTAGAAAAAAATAGATTGATTTGTTGTTCTAATACATTTGCATAGATAATAGAGAATTACCACAGAATAAAATAATTCATAATAACCACATATATAAATGTACCTTTATATATACATATTTGTACATGTAATATGAGTATTATATGTAATACACTCTTTTTCATTTTCTAATAGAGGATAATTTGAGGAGAAGTGAGCAGTACCCAGAAACTCGAAAGCTTCATGGAGGGAATAGAAAATCATTCCGTAGAGTTTCCATGCTTTCATTCTCTGGGTAGGCAGTAACATATCTAATATATGAGGACTTTTATAACTCTAAGATTCTATGACTATAATTAAGTTCAAAGGATTGCTACTCCCACACTAAAATCAATCTAGATAAACTAAGTCTACCCTACCTGCTTCTTTCATTACTTAACAATCTTAAAATGAAAAAAAGTGTGTGTGTGTGTGTGTGTGTGTGTGTGTGTGTGCATATTCACAGAAAAGTTAGAAAACTATGTCTCATTATTTTCAGGATCAATTTGGATTGTTGTGATTATCATACTGTCACTTGGATTTCTACTCTCCCAATAATAAATGGTATAATTTTCAAGTAATAGCTTCTTCACTTAATTTTACCTATTAACTGACTTCAGATTGAAGTTTAATGTTTCTGTCTCATTTTTTCCCCTCACTAACACAAACTCCTGCTGACAAAAGATACAATGTGAACAAAGAGCTTTTGCCTGCTTTTTTAAAAAAAAAGAGTTAGAGAAGTCACGTAATTAGCTTTAATGCTAGAGCACAGGAGGCAGTGTTTTGCAAAAGGATAGTGATCAATTTATTTATTGTAAACCAATACCAAAAAAAAAATTACAGATTTGTGAAGGCATTGGGGAGGGAAAAACAACTTAGAGGGATAGTGCAAATGGTTACTATCATCAGTGAATCTGCATGTAAAATATTGTAGAAAAATTGCTTCATGCAACTCAATAATTTTGACTGCTACTTTGAAAAACAAATATATTAAGGTGAAGAAGCATGAGGACTGCCCAATGGTACTTCTTTCTAAGGCTGATCTAGCATTAAGGTACGTATACCAAAAAGTGCTGCTCAATCTGCTAAAATCACAAGATGTTTACAAAAGAACCATGATGAATAGTCTTAGTGCTTGAACTGCTTTGTCTCTTCTTAATCAATTGTTCATACCTATAGTTTTCATTTATTTTATTAAATAATGTAGAACTACCATGTTGATCTGACAAATAATGATATTACTAATCAAGATTTTCATTTGGCTAATTCTGCATTTTGATTTTATTTAAGCCAAGAACTAATTTGTTTGTTTGTTTTAAATTTCTTGGGACAGCTAGGTGGAGCAGGAGATAGAGCACTGGCCTTGAAGTCAGGAGGACCTGAGTTCAAATCTGGCCTCAGACCAAACATTTGACATGTACTAGCTGTGTGACCCTGGGCAAGTCACTTAACCACAATTACCTTTAAAAAAAAGTGAACTTCTCATTAGGTAACTTATATAGACTGTCATTTAGAATAATTTAAAGTGTTTTTATTATTGCTAATCTAACTCTCTATTAATAACATAATCATAGTAAATAATAAATGTTAAAATAATCATTAAAGTAAAATAATAAAGTAATTAAATAAGAATATAATAACAACCATTATTATTCAATAATCTTTGACTCTTGATATGTACACAAAGATGGTAAAACTCTGCTCTGGGAGACTCTACTCCTCAAATTTACTCTAGTCCTTCCAAATACAAATTAGGCTGGAGGGGCTTAGGTAACTAGACAAAAAGGCAACAAAGGATGAGGGTGGGAGTGATATTTAATTCCTCCTGCATTCTGATTTAGGCCTACAGTCCACATAGTCAGTTGTCTAGACAAAATCTGTATAATTGTCTTTAAACCCTGATTCTCAGGAACAGAATTGAGATAACCCCTCAAGTTGACCTCAGGACCATATTCTTTTTAGCCAGGCTATTGTTGATAATGCTTTACTATTGTGTCCTTCTGTAATACCTAGCCCTGAGTTTCAGGGCTAATGATGTAAAATGGATCAGGCTTTCTTGAGAATCTAATAAGACTCCTTTGGGGCAAAAGCAAATCAAGTCGGGGGCAGCTAGGAGGCACAGTGGATAGAGCAAAGGGCCTTGGAGTCAAAGGGACCTGAGTTCAAATCTGGCCTCAGACACATAACATTTACTAGCTGTGTGACTCTGGGCAAGTCCCTTAACCCCAATTGCCTTGCCAAAAAAAATGGTATAAAAATAATAGAAATCACACCACTCATTATTGCAGAATCATTAGTTCAGGATTCACAATTTATGGGACAAATACTTTTCACAAATAAGAATCAAGCAGATGTGTGGTATTTGCATTGTAGTTGTTGTTCAGTTGTATCCAACTTTTTGTGACCTTCCTATGGAATTTTCTTGGCAAAGATTCTGAATTGTTTACCATTCTCTTTTCTAGTGGATTAAGGCAAACAGGTTAAGTGACTTGCTCAGGGTCACATAGCTAGTGAATACATAAGACCGGATTTAAATTAAGGTCTCCCAACTTCAGCTCCAGGGTTCTATACACTGAGACACCTAACTGCCTAATTTATATACCAGTTTATATTGCCTGCTTCATTACGAAGGTTATTCTAAGTGAATCATATCTCATGTGCTGAGCTAAGGAAAGAGACCATTAGAAGAGTAAGCAAGAAAAATCAGCATAGGCTCAGATTCTTAAGATCTGGCCCACTTTCATAGTGATACAAATGCTTGGATTTCTTAAGAGTTTGGCCAATATGGTTGATCTTTAATAAACCTTGTCTTTGGCAGAAAGAAGACTTTGGTCGAATTCATTTGAGCAGGACCTGTGTGTTGTGATTTTGAGATCCAGGCACCCCCTCAGCTTCTAAACCTCAACATTTTGGTGGCCCATACAAGGAAGCTGCCTAACCCCAAGTTCTTCTCCAGCCAAGACTGGAAGGCATGTAAGCCTTGACCCCCCCTTCCTTTCTTTCCCTAAAATTGGGGTCACTCTCCAATTAACTAGGAAGGCTTGGAGGTGCTTTTTGGGGAGACAGTTATGAATCTATCTCACACTCGGCCTGATGCTCTCGGGCTCTCAGTCGACTAGTTCAGTTTGAGGCCATGAATGTAGGTACACTTTCCACAGGATAGAGGACAAGGACAGACACCATATCAGGAAGCATATGCCCAATTCTGTCAATTCTCTCAGCGCTAGGGAATTGAGAAAACTGCAGGTATTTTTTGATTCCCTGAGGCTTACTTACTCCCTTCCCTCTACATCCATGAATCCTCCTTCAAGGAGGCTACAGGGAAAAGTTAGAACAGCTAAAAACATCTTAGCAGATTCTGGAGGTTTTGTGATCAATCATCAAGGAGTTTTGAAACACCTCCTTACAATCCTGGTCACTCCTTTCTCCTGCTCCCTTCCCCTGAGTCAAGAGGGTATCTGTTAATTCCTCTCATAGGAGAAGAGAGTTTCACCCTCCCCCTCACACACACCTTTGAATTCACCCTTCCCCACCTGCAGAAAGGAAGGAGGGGGGAAGGGCAGCAACTACAACATGGGACTCACTGGCAATGGCCTTGGGCAACCTTGGCCTGTATGCATCACCCAGGTTCAGCACATCCTGCTCAAGGTAAAGAAGCTAGCCTCTGAACTTGGGTTATGGACTGGCTGAGTAAAATCCTGTTAACGACTTACATGAATTGATGCTTAGTGAAATGAGCAGAACCAGGAGAACATTGTACACAGTAACAGCAACATTGTGTGATGATAAACTATGATAGACTTGACTCTTCTCAGAAATACAATAATCCAAGACAATTCCAAAAGACTCAGGATGGAAAATGGTATCCACAACCAGAGAAAGAACTAAGGGATTATGATCGCAGACTGAAGTGTACTATTTTCACTTTCTTTGTGTGTTTTATTTTTTTGCATGTATTTCCTTTTGTTCTGTTTCTTATTTCATGATATAACTAATCAGGAAATATGTTTAACATAACTGCACACGTATAACATGTCAGATTATTTGCTGTGTTGGGGAGGGGCAAGAGGGAAGGGAGGGAAAAATTTGGAAGTCAAAAATCTTATAAAAATGAATGTTGAAAATTATCTTTACAAGTAATTGGAAAAAATAAAATACAATTTACAAACAACAACAACAACCAAATAAAACAAACAACAACAACCAAAAAAATCAGCACAGCCTGGCCCTAGTAACAGGAAAGAAAGATCAGTGTACGGACTTTATCTTTACCTGGGTTTAGACAATATAATTAAAGGAAAGAAGATTCAAGCATCTCCTGATAAAATGACTGCTAATTTCACTTGGAAATTAATGTACTAATGAGTAACTCCTAAGCATTTTAATATTAAATTTAAAGTAAAATAATTAAATTAAAATAAAAGATGGTAGATCACTTTTCCTTTGAGTAGTACAAAGTACCCAAATAAATGAATTTTGGTATCAGAAATTTCCTAAGTGTTTCTCCTCCCAACAAATGTGACTATTGTAGCCTAGTCTTTTCAAAGTTAGTGTCAGAGCAGACATGTCACGTATTTATGGTTTTAGCTTACTTAAGATGTACAATGTGTGAAGATCGTTTTTTAAAATATATTTACTTTCAACCAAAGGAAAAGCCAAATATTCGGTGAAATTAAAACTGTCATGCTCATAAGGTTTCCTTTTTTTCCTTTAAACCATCTGTTCCTTACTGACAGGAGCAATAAACAGGGATTTGGTCATGTTTCTCTTCTAATTCAATTCCATTTAATTCTCTGTCTCTCTCCCCTTCTCCACCTAATCAGGAGTTGGGGGAGAGGTATAACATCTGTGCCAAAAGATGTAAAACTATGAAAGAAAACATTCTATTCTTCAGATTATTGTGAATTTTAAGTCTTAGTGCAGTTATTTTAACTTAGTTTTTTTAACCTATAAATATATAGAAAGTATATAAAAGTATGTTTTCCTATACGAAGATAGAGAGTATGGTATTATATAAAAAGTATTGGCTTTGGGGTAATAAAACCCGAGTTTGAAATATGTCCAGCTGTTGTATCCCCTAAAACATCTCTCTGGACCTCAGTTTCCTCACCTATAAAATGTGAGTGGGACAGGACTAGATGATTTCTCTTGTTTTCCGTCTCCGAATCCTCTGATCCTAAGCCGATGCTTCATGCAACCTCCTGATGCACATTTTTTCCCCAATGTCAAATTATTCAGATGTTATTTTAGCATAAATTTATAGAGTATCAGATTCAGAAAGGAACAGAGATCATCCAATTCCCCCTGAAAAGAGTTAGGACTTTCCTTTACAATACAGCTGATTAAGTGGTCACCTGACATCTGTTTAAAGACTTTCACTGATGTGTCTAGTCATCACTCACAACCTCTGGAGACAGCCCATTCTACTTTTCAGAAACTCTGGTTGTTGGAAATTCCCCCATCCCATCCTTCTTTAGCTGAGACAGACTTTTCAGCTCTCTCTGAATCTTCCACCTGTTTCTAAGGCCATGAAAAGAAAAAAAATATATATATATATGTATATATATATATATATATATATATGTATATATATATGTATATATATATGTATATATATATATATTATATGTTTAGTATTTCTTCCATATAACAGTACTAAAATAGTTTAAAACTTCTATTAAGTTTAATGAAGTCTTCTTCAGATTTAAACATTTTTTAATAATTTCATCTCATCCTTATATAGCATGATTTCTGGCCTTCTGTAGATTCCTTCATAATAGACACTTTCTTCTATTAATGTAACTTAGGATTCTATCAACATCATCACTGTTATCATCATCATCATCTTTATCGTTAAAGATTGGGTGTCCCAGCACCCAAACTACGTATGCAGCTACCACTCACAGTTTAATCTCATTACTGATCAAGACCAAAGCTCTGACCTGCTCTATTTCTGACCTGGGTTAATTTGTCCCTTCTTAGGTAGATTCTTGGTTTCATATTGGACTTGTAGTCTGCTAAAACTCCTAGTTAATCTTTTCCCTCAACTATAATTTAGCCACATTTACCGTATTTTCTACTTGTTCATTTAATCTTTTTTTTTAATCCAAGTATAGGAGTTTACAATTATTCCTACAAAAATTGGAATTAATTTGATTCAGTTCATCATTCTAATCTGTCAGCACTATGTTAAGACCAGTTTTTTTTCACCCAATATTTTTACTACCCCTCCAAGTTTTGCATCATAGGCCAATTTAAAAATAAGCTATCTCTGTCTTCATGTAAGTATTGGTAAAAATGTTGATCAAAATTGTGCTCAGGACTGGAGAGCACTTGGAAATACAAGAGACACCTCTCCTTCTAAACTACCCTTTATTCTCAATATCCCTCTTTCTGTTGTTTGCACTGAATTTCTTCCAGTTACCCAGAATCAAAATTTAAAATCATTTTCTACTCCTTCCTCTCACTTTTCACCAACCACCAGTCAGTTGGCAAGTATTGTTAATTATACTTTTACACCTGTCACATCCACCCCATTCTTTTCATTCATGTGAACAACACCATATTTAGGTTTTCATCATATCTTGCCTTGAATAATTTAATAACTCCTAACTGAATTTCATAAATGCAGTCTCTCCCCTCTTCAAAGTTATCCTCCTAATGTATGTTTCCCACTATATTACTTCCCTAATCAAAAACCTTCACTGGGTACCAATTGCCCACGGGACAATTACAAATTCCTTAGCCTGACATTTAAAGAATTTCATAATATGGCTCCAACTAGCTAGTTATTTGACACTACTTTCTTTTATGAACTCTATGTTTCTGTCAAATTCAACTATTTGTTACTGTTATTGGACTGGCATCTTAATGTGGCATCTTAATTTGGCATCTCTTACCTCTTAGGATTAGTTGTTGATTGTTACCCAGGCCTAAATGCATATTCTCTTCATGTCTTTTAAAATCTTTATCTTCCTGAAAAGGGTTAGGAACACTTCACTGATCCTGTTTCCCTCATCAGAAGATGTATTCTCCACTGTCCCAACTTTCCTAAAGCTTTTTTGTCTAAATATTGTCTTTCCTCATCAGACTCTAAACTGTATTATACTTGTCAGTGTATACACTTTATTTCCCTAATAGAAGGTGAGCCTCATAATGTCAAGGAATATTCCAGTGCTGTCTTTCTATCCCATGCACCTTGCCAAGCATTTTGTACCTAATACTATCTTCCTACCTATTGGCTGAATTGTGTGCCTGAAAGATGAAAAGCATGAAGTTATACTACTTGTGCAAAAACAGCACTACCTCCCAAATGAACTATTTGTAAAGTACTTTGCAGACTTTAAAGAGCTATGTAAATGCTAGCTATTATTATGTATTCTCAATATTTCTAAATTTAATTCTACTAAACATTTGTTTGCAACATTTAGAAATTTTTTTCTATTACAGCCAAATATTTCTTTACAAACAAGTTGTTTTGCTGGAATGATAGCATTTTTTTGTTTTTATTAGTTGGTACCCATTGATCATGAATTTTTTTCATGCATTTAATATATGTATGTATGTATGTATGTATATATCTGTGTGTGTGTGTGTGAACACACACACACACACACATATGGAAAAAACCAAATTTTAAACTAGGTATGGACTAAGAGCTTTTTAAGTTTCCTTCTAGCCCTAACAGTCTATTTTTTTAACTCCAGCACTTACAGTGATGCAATTGCCTCTGATGAATGCTGTCCTCCTCTTCTTTCCCCCATATTCTAGTTTTCTTATTTACTTTTTCTTATCTTCCTTTATCTTTCCATTTTCTGTAAATTCTCCCCATAAATTTGAATAGTCATTCTCTTCCTAAAGATTCCTGTGGTTTTCACAGATCCAGTATTTAATGCAGTTTGTTACTTCTCTTTTGTATCATTTTTCACCTTCAAAACAAAATGCCTTGCTGATGTGCCTGTCTGCAGGATGGGAAGAGAGGAAAAGTAGAGAGAATCAGTAATGTGATTCTCAACAATTTTGTCAAGGTCTTTGTTGACTACATTCAAGATAATGAAGTTCCTAGTGTGTCATTTAAATGTTTTGGATTTTTACATTCTCTAAATGCTTATTATTTCTTTTTCTTTTTTCCTATATAAACCAGAAATAGATTTCTCTCCTACTTTCTATTTCTGAAAGATTTTTCATTGTACAGTAGATGTCACTCTAAGGCTACGACACTGTTGTTCATGTGAATGTTGTTACAATAGTAGATTCAGAATTTGGGATGTTCAGATCAAAATCTTAATGCTTAAAATAAGGTTTTTTTAAATTCCATAACTTGGGGAGGAAACAACTTGAGAAACAGGTAACATGGATTGCCATAACTAAAAAAAAATCCATCATTAAATGGGCAACCTATCAGTGGTGATGAGACCCTTGGTACTTGGCTAGGCTAGTCCTCAAAAAACAGACCCATCTGTTGCTGGGACCAAACATGAAATCTTCCCAGCATGAGATCACTTGCCAGGGCTGACACTACACTGACATAACCATACAGTATCCAGGGTTATCTCCACGTTATAAAATACATTACAGGAAGACTTTATTCTCCTTTTAAGAAGAAAATAAATTCATTTTTCAAATGTAATTATAGGCTTACTTTGATCAAGTTGTTATGAAATATTATGAAACTATACAATGATTTTTGCTAACCTTAGATATTCATATCTTTTATCCATAGGCCCAACAGAATATGGAAGTAGGAAAGTTCAGAAATGTATAGCTTCTCTCTGCTCTGCTGCAATTTTGCTATGAAGGTAACTTTTTCCATATTTTCATAACTCTTGAACTCTACTGAGAAAGTCAACATTCGTTCCATGGCAGAATCTTGGCTGGCAAGGTAATGGTATCTTTGCACAATATTCTGTTGTCTTTTTTCTTATGCAAGTTCACCAACTATAGGATAATAGATTTAGAGCTGAAAGGTACCTTAAACGTCATTGAAACTGAGCCCCTCACTTTACAAAGACAGAAACTGATATCCAGAGATGTTAAATGACTTTCCCAATATCACACAGCATATATGTCTGAAGTAGGATTCTAGCCAGGGTTAATGTACACATTAAATCTACTAAGATTTTGAAGCTATCTATATAGCTATCTATTGATACATCTAAGCATTTAGTTATCTCTAGATATATCCTGGAATATTTATTACAGATAATTTTTCTTAGCATTGATTAAAATAAAGTTTATGGTAAATCATTCAACTAGCATTTATTACTTGTATATCATATGTCCAACACTGTGCTAGGCACTGGGTAAAAGATAAAAATGAAACATCCCTTGACCTCAAGGAGTTTATATTCTGTTGGGAATAGTATATACAAAATGAAAAAAAAAGATTATTATCATAGAGAAGAAAATGTTAGCAGCTTTGTGGCATCAGGAAAGTCTTCATTCAGTGTTTTTCATTTTGTCTAGGCCTTAAAGTAGGATAGGATTTTATAAGGAGAAGACATGAAGAGAAAGTTCATTCCCATGTATGTGGAACAATTATAGAAAAAAAAAATTTAGAAAACAGTGTCATGTATGAAGAACACTAAAAGAAGCTAGTTTGGCTGCACCATGGCATGTATGAAGGGAGGTAATATGTTATAAAGCTACAGTCCTGGAGGAAAGAAAATTGCCCAGTAGACAGATGGGACATTTTTCTTAGAAATGAGATATGGTGATCACTATGTGTGATTTTGGATGGTATAGTGTATTTACCATGCTATTTCTCCTGACATGATAGTCTTCAATTAATGAGTCTCTTCCCCTTTGTAATATTATCTAAACTTAGAAAATCTCCTGATGATTGTTAGTAATAAAGACATACACTACTACCTTCTCTCTTTACCATAAGATTTTTTCTGTGCAAAGTGTCACCTGACATTATGGTTGAAGCTTAAATAGCCACCCTCCCATGCCTCTTTTTCCTGGTCATTTAAATGTGTTAGAATTGGACTGAACAATCGTGCTTTACCGATAGGAGCCATGATGCCTTTGACTCTAAAAATTCATATTCTTAAAATGACAGAACTGGATATAGGCTTATATAATTCCTTTATGATCAAAGCAGCTGCTAGTGTAAAATGAATAACTGCCCATTCTTTATACAAGATTCATAAAATAAAGGATACCACTGGAGGCTATTTTGCATACTTGTGTAAAAATATTTATGCACCCTAAATCTTTTGTATGTGTTCAGTACTTGTGTACCAAATGTTCATTTGTAATTTGTTAATATATTAAAAGATGTAGTGGTTGTATGTGTGTGCATTGCCAATGTAGGTTATGTGCATCTCCATGGGTCTGTCTAGATGTGCCTCACAAGAAGACATGAATAGATGTCTCTAATCTCCTCTGTTGAGTCTCCTTTGAGAAACACTTAGATTCTTACCAAGATGGGAAGCAGGAGTTTGGTACTGTGAGACTGGCCTCTCTATTCTCCTGAGAAAGGATCGCTTACTAGAATTATATCTACCATCCCCCTATATATTTTTAGTATAGGGAAAATCTTTCTGAGGTTCATGTTGGCTCCTGATTACTGTCAATTAATGAGAAGAAATGCTCCAAGTTTTATATCCAAGGTTTAACTTCCTTACCACCAATGCCAGTAACACAAAGACCAAACTCAGTGAATTGAAAGTAAATCCATTTATCCAAGCCAATTGAAAACAAAAATCATAGAAGTTACAAAGATGAAAACATGTCAGACAATACATAGAGGAAATTAGCTTTCCTACTGGGATTAAGTATCTCACCTCAATCAAGAGAGAATGACATATCTCACCCAAAGGAAAATTCCCTGAAGTCTATACTTTGGTAACCTGGGGATAGGGACATGACTCAGGGACTGTTTTTTTTTTTCCTACATATTGACTTCTTCTCAGATCCTATCTTACCTTTTAGTGATTTCTACATAAAGAGAATCTGGAACCTCTGTTCTTCTCTTTTGAAGCTGAATGCCAGAAGACTAGGCATTCTCTTCTCCAAAGCTATGCCCTTTCACATTGGCATGGAACACTGAGTTATCAGTCTTCACCAATGAGGAGAGTCAGGTACAAATTGTCATTGAACCCCTAGATATAGATATACCAATATGCATACATATATGTATACACATACAGATACATGCATAAATAGGCCCACAAAGTGTGTGCATATAAACATTTGCATGTATGTGTCTTTTGACATCAAGAAAAACAAAATAGGGCCTGGATTTTAACTTTTCTTTTCCATAGCCACAAAGAGTCAAAGAATGCAAGCAATCACACTTGGGCCTTGGTTACTACATCTTAACAAACATTTAAAAAATCATTTGGATTCCTTTCTTCTGGCAAAAGAACGCAAAGAAGGTTGTTCAGCATTATCCATATAAAAGGAAGTGAAATTATGGCTGTTCAGGTCTGCTGGGTTTTGAAATTAGGTGCCCAGTGTGAAATCTATATTGCCTAGGCTTTATTGCAAACACTTTGTAACTGCTCTCAGCCCAAGATGATCCACAGAGGAATCTGCATAGTGTAAAAAATCATCTCCTGAGGTATATTTTAAACAAAATCCTAACAATAACATACGTGTGTGTGTGTGTGTGTGTGTGTGTGTGTGTGTGTTTGTATGGTAAGCAGAGAAACCTTAAGCAACGGTTGGTGTCCTAATGCTTAGGCCTCTTCCTACCCTCTCACACTTTCATAAAATAGGTTGTTGTGCATATCACAGTGTCCTATAATAAACAATGCCAGCACAGGAGGGAAGAATGGCTTTTGCGTGATAACTGTGAGTGGCATTTCTGACTTACTTCATTGTCTGCTAGGTCTCTCAGGTAGGAGACCTAACTTTATTTCAAAGAGATCAAAGATCCAGCCTTCCTGTGTCTGCTTGTATCTCCTAAGGCACTATTTCCTCTAGCTACCCTGGTGAGGAGAACATGCCGTGGTGAGAGAAGGGTTATGTGACATTTTAAAAATTCTAAATACAATTTCTGTATAATTAGTCATTTTACTAATATAGAAGCATTTTAATAAAAAGAGGTTAGTGGCCCTCTCAAATGCTTAAGACCATCATGGCAGGCTCACAGCTTATATGCCCTGGGAAGAGAGGTATTCCTGAGGGTGGCAATCAACTCTGATTGACTAACAAGTAATGAGAGAATGCATATTGAAAGAGGGGTTGGACCCAGTCTAATGAACTTTGATTGTGTCTTTTACTTCAAAATTGCCTACTGTCCTTAAAGAGATTAAACTTTGAAATGAGTATAGAAAAAGGGGAAACTCTAGATCTCCCCAAATCATTGGTTATTAATGCTCATTTCTCTCCATTAGTACTTACAAATCCCAGATTGCATCCATCTTAAAAAATACTCTGCCCAAAGAATAGAGTTCAATTTATCTCTATTTGTAATAAACTTTAAAAGGTCAAATAAATGAGAAGCTCAAAACTAATTTCACTTCTATTGCTTATCTTTGAGGTTTTTAAGCTGTTTGAGTATCCTTAACCCTTTACTTATAAACAATCAGGATGTGATGTATTTTCTCCCCAGCTCTTTAAATCATTGTCATCAGAATCATCATCATCATTGTCTTCATCAATGTGACTCTTTCAATTATCTTTGACTTCACATATATCATACATGATTCAATAGGAAAATAAGAAAACCACTTCAAAGGTTCACTAAGTCATTGGAAACTTTAATTTGACGAGGATGAGCTATCCACATTAATTTAAGCATTCAAAAGACTCTTTTCTAATGAATTTCATAAGCATTGTGTTCTCCAACAGAAGTTTTGATGTGAGAAAAACACTAGCACAATATTTTACCCATAGTAGGTCCTCAATGAAAATTCTTTGAATTGAATTGAGAACAAATTCACTTGCATAGATTGGAAAATACAATTCTCTTATTCCATTTAGATTGGAGTGGCATGAATTTTACTCAGTCAGGTTTATATTTCATTAATATGTCTATATTTATAGATGTGACATCTATAGAATAGATAAATAGAAGACAGACAGATATGCATACATATATTAGAAACATAGATGAAGCACCTTTTCAGAGGAAATTATATAGGGAAATTTATATTGCTGATAATAAGCTATGTCTATGTGGGTTCACAAAATCAAATACCTTAGTAAAAATATTTTAGAGTGTTTATGTTTAGGAAAACTGCAAATGGATTTGCAAGTCAATTTTTTTTAGGTGAGGAGATGGGCCTTTATTCATTTTATTCAGTAGGCCCCTTTTCCTTGGGGTTTCTAAGGAAGAACTTGGAGGAGTAGCCCTCAGCACATTGGACAAACATACATTCTCTTAAAGCCACCAGTCCCCTCTACAAAGAGTCATTTTGCTTCAGAGTTTGTGTTCATGTTTGCTTATAATCTTCTTTTCAAAATTAAATTCACAATAATGAACACAATAATGTTATTTGATAGCAGTCACTTTTTGCATCCTGCTCTAGAAAGTGAGACACAGCAAGAGGCTCTTGAAAGTTACAGGACTCCAGTGTCACTTGTAAAATTACTTCTTTCCAGAGGCAATACATCTATAAAGTACATAAATATAGTGCCAGTGCCCTGTAGGAATGGTTATACACTCTTGTAGCTACCTGAAACACCTGCTTTTGTACATCTGGGTTGCTTCATGTCTGAAGTTATTGCTTCTAAAATTTGGAGCTAGAATTAAACACATAAACATACAACCACATATGTAGGTACACATATGCGTGTGTGAATATCTATATATCTGTATATCTACATATGCATATATACGTATATTTATGTAAATATAAAGGTATATAGATCTATCTGTACAATGACATAGATTTTTTAAGACATCTTTACTATATCTACTTATCTCTAGATATCTCTACATATATATTATATATGTGTGTGTGTGTGTGTATATATATATATTATATATACATATATATATATATATATATATATATATATATATATATCTATATATATCTCCATATGGAGAGAGAGAGATGGTAGATATATATTTACAAGACCTATGATTTCATCAATCTAGGGAATCTCTTGTGAAGAACTTTCTTTTCCAATGCGGACCAGCACCTCTGAAACTTGAAGTCTTAGAAATTTGCCTGAGTCACTGAGAAGTGCCTTGCTCAGAGTTAGGTAGCCAGTATGTGTTCAAATTGTGATTTAAACCAAGGTTTTCCTGACTCCAAGGCCAACTTTCTACCCACCATGCCATGCTGTACCTCCAGTCATATACATGTACATATATGCATATATATGTATATGTATATAATGTATGCATATGTGTGTGTGTGTATATGTGTGTGTGTGTGTGTGTATGTGTATACACACACACACACACACACATTTTTTATATAAACACATATAGTGTGAGTGTTTAAAGTGTCCATCTCTTTGAGGGCCCATGACTGGACCTGGACCCCTTCTAGGTACCTTGACTGTTTCTGTTTGTTTAGATGAGCCAGAGACTGGACCTTCAGTCACTCATGCTTCTTCTGCTTGGTGCTTGTTTTCCAAAACATAGGTGACTGAATAAAGATGCTGAGGTAGGTGTTTCTAGCCCCAGAGGTAACCTCTTGAATTTGAGAGTTATCCAGCAGGATTGTCGAGCAAGAGATATACTCTGAAACAGCTTTTTTCGGTAGAAGTTGACCACTGCCAGGAGTATAAGTTCAGGATTTTCTCTAGGTTGAGAGATGATATGAATCTCAAGGGACTGCTCTGGCCAGTGCAGAACTGAGGTGAAGTGAAAATACCTGTTCAGCACATCTTCCAAATTTTTTCACATTTTAATGTTTTAAGTATCTACCTTCTGGGACAATATAACAAGAGAAGTAGATTATAGCATCATGCTTTCAATATTTCTATACTATTTTAAGTATTTGTCAATCAAGTTTTTGAGGCAATTTGTGTCATGTGTATTTCTTTATGATGGAAGAAATAAAGTGCTGTTTCATACATTGAGGATCTTTCTTCAAGGGAACTTAATAGTATTGGCTAAGACTCTAGACATAAGTCATATATGGGCATTAAGAGATTTTTCCGAGGCAGAGCCAAGATGGCGGAGTGAAAGTGATGACTTGCTTGAGCTCTCCCTCGAACCCCTCCAAATACCTATAAAAATGGCTCTAAACAAATTCTAAAGCAGCAGAACCCACAAAAAGACAGAGTGAAACAAATTTCCAGCCAAAGACAATCTGGATGATTAATCGGAAAGGTATATCATGGGAGAGGAGCTCAGTGCGGACCGGGGCCACAGGCCGCAGCAAACCTGGAACAGGCCTGAGAGGACTGAATTGCAGGCAGCTGTGGTGGTTTCCAGACTTCTCAACCCATGAATGCCAAAGACAACTTAGAAGGTCAGTGGAAAAAGTCTGTTTCTGTGGTGAGAGAGGAGTAGGTCTCAGAGTCAGTTCCAGAGCTCAGAGAACAGAGCGCTGGCGCCTGGGCAGTGGCTGCCTCCTGAGTTTCCGGCCCACAGACTGAGGGGGAATCAAGTGGCTGATCAGAGGGGGATTGCAGGGATCTCTTTGCCAGTGCTGAGGCAGGAATCTCTTGCTTTGCCCGTGCTTGCATTTGGGTCACAGTTCTGGACTGCAGTCCTGAGGAGGAGCACTGGTGTGGTGGAGCTTGTAGTGGCTGTGGAGATGAAACCTTCCTCACAGTTCCAGGACAGAAAGGAGTGCTTGTGGTCACTAATAGACCACAGCACAGGCCAGGAAAGGAGTAAACACCTCACCCCTTATCATACCACCTTGAAAGAACTGAAAATTTACAGGTCCCTACAAGTATCTCTGAAAACAGCTGTATAAACCCCCGAAGCTTGGGACAGTACATTCTCCACATTGGAAGAGACTCTTACCTTAACAAGGAGTTTAAAACTCAAGTAATTGGCCTGGATCATGAGCAAGCAGCACAAAGAGTCAGACAATAGTATCTTACTTTGGTGACAAAGAAGATCAAAACATACAACCAGAAGAAGACAACAAAGTCAAAGCTCCTACATCCAAAGCCTCCAAGAAAAATATGAATCAGTCCCAGGCCACGGAAGAGCTCAAAAGGGATTTTGAGAAGCAAGTAAGGGGAAGTAGAGGAAAAACTGGGAAGGGAAATGAGAGGAATGCAAGAAAATCACGAAAAACAAGTCAACAGCTTGCTAAAGGAGACCCAAAAAAATACTGAAGAAAATAACACCTTAAAAAATAGCCTAACCCAAATGGCAAAAGAGGTCAAAAAGCCAATGAGAGAAAAATGCCCTAAAAAGCAAAATTGGCCAAATGGAAAAGGAAGTCCAAAAGATTACTGAAGAAAATACTTCCTTAAAAATTAGAATAGAGCAATTGGAAGATAGTGACTTTATGAGAAATCAAGACACTGTGAAACAAATCCAAAAGAATGAAAAAATAGAAGACAATGTAAAATATCTCATTGGAAAAAAAAACTGACCTGGAAAACAGATCCAGGAGAGAGAATTTAAAAATTATTGGACTATCTGAAAGCCATGATCAAAAAAAGAGCCTAGACATCATTTTCAAGAAATTATCAAGGAAAACTGCCCTGATATTTTAGAACCAGAGGGCAAAATAGAAATTGAAAGAATCTACCAATCTCCTCCTGAAAGAGATCCCCCAAGGAAAATGCCTAGGAATATTGTAGCCAAATTCCAGAGTTCCCAGGTCAAGGAGAAAATATTACAAGCTGCCAGAAAGAAACAATTCAAGTACTGTGGAAACACAATCAGGATAACACAAGATTTAGCAGCTTCTACATTAAAGGACCGGGATGGAATATAATATTCCAGAGGGCAAAGGAGATAGGATTACAACCAAAATCACCTACCCAGCAAAATTGAGTATAATCCTTCAGGGGAAAAAATGGTCATTCAGTGAAATAGAGGACTTTCAAGCATTCTTGATGAAAAGACAGAGCTGAATAGAAAATTTGACTTTCAAATACAAGACTCAAGTGGAACATGAAGAGGTAAACAGGAAAGAGAAATCATAAGAGACTTATTAAGGTTGAACTGTTTACATTCCTGCATGGAAAGATGATATTTATAACTCATGAGACCTTTGTCAGTATTAGGGTAGTTGGAGGGGGGAAAATTATATGTATGTAGATATAGATAGATAGATAGATAGATAGATAGATAGATAGATAGATAGATAGATAGAGGGCACAGGGTGAGTTGAAGATTAAGGGGTCATATCTGGAGAATAAAATTAAGGGATGAGAGAGGATTATACTAGGAGAAGAAGAAAGGGAGAGGTAGAATGGGGTAAATTACCTCACAAAAAATAAAGCACAGAAAAGAAAAGGCTCTTACAGTGGAGGAGAAACAGGGGAAGGTGAAAGGGAATGAGTAAACCTTATTCTCATAGGATTTGGCTTAAGGAGGGAATAGCATGCACATTCAATTGGGTATGGAAATCTGTCTTACCCACCAGGAAAATGGGGGGGAGGGGACAAGAGAACAGGGGGATGATAGAGAGGAGGGAAAATTGGTAAAGGGGCAATCAGAAGCGAATACTTTTGAGGAGGGACAGGGTCAAAAGAAAGAATAGAATAAATGGGTGGGGGCAGAATAGGATTAAGGGAAATAGAGTTAGTTTTTCACATGTCTACTATGGAAGTGTTTTGCATAACTGCACATGTATGACCTATATTGAGTTGCTTGCCTTTTCAGTGAGGGTGGGTGGGGAGGAAGGAAGGGAGAAAATTTGGAACCCAAAGTTTTAAAAATACGTGTTATAAAAAAATGTTCTTACATGCTACTGGGAAATAAGAAATACAGGAAATGGGGTACAGAGGTCTATCCTGTCCTACAGGGAAATAGAAGGGGAAGGGGATAAGAGAAGGGTGGGGGGAGATATAGAAGAGAGGGCAGACCAGGGGAAGGGGTATTCAGAATGCATGCCATCTTGGGGTGGGGGGAGGGGGAAGATGGGGTGAAAATTTGGAACTCAAAATCTTGTGGCAGTAAATGTTGAAAACTAAAAGTAAATAAATTTATATTTAAAAAAAAAGAGAGAGAGATTTTTCCAAGGGCTCTGACATGTGTGCATAATGAACAAAATAATTTTAAAAAATCCTGACCCCCTCACATCTATATCATGGATTTTATAAATATATTTACATACATATATTACACACTCACACATTTGTATATGTGTATGTATGTACATATAATCATATATACGGAATGTTATATAAACATTTCTATAATATTTTAAGTATTAATCAGGCTTTTGAGGCTATTTATGTCTTATACATTTCTTTGTGATAGAGACAATAAAGAGTTCTTGCATTCTGATGTATTTTGTAAACTGAATACTTTTCTTGAAGGATCCTTGTTCATATTTTTTGGCAAAACCATAGATATAAGCCATGCTTGTACTTTAATAGATTTCCCCAGAGCTCTCAAGTAGCTGCATAGAGAGACTGATAATTGAAGAAAAATCCTGAATTACTGTCCTCTCCCTCCACCCTGGGTCATAGGTTTTACAAATTTATTTACATATATATTTTTACATATGCATGTACACATATATGTATTTTGGTTGTTATTTAGTGATTTTCAGTCATGTCCAACTCTTCATTACCTCTTTTGGGTTTTTTGTTTGTTTGTTTTTGGCAAAGGTACTGGAGTGGCTTGCCTTTTCCTTCTCCACCTTATTCTGTAGGTGAGGAAACCAAGGCAGACAAGGTTAACTGATTTTCCCAGGGTCACACAGCTAGTAAATATCTGAGAATAGATTTGTACTCAGGTCTTCCTGACTCCAAACCCAGCACTCTATCTACTATACCATCTAGTTGCCCACATATTATACATATACATTTACATATATACACGCACATATATATATATATATATATATACATACATATACATATAAAATATAATAATATGTGTGTATGTGTATGTTTATATACTATATGTACACCCTGACAGTCAATTTAGGTAGAAATAAGACCTAGGTTATATTTCCAGTCCTGGTACTAGCTATATGAACATGTCACTTACTGTACCTGAATGTCATTTTCTTTTTTTTTTTGTAAAGTGATAATAATAATGTCCATAGTACATAGCTCATGAAGTTGTTGTGAGAATCATTTTTTCATTTGTATAAACTGCTTTGTAAACTTTAAATGATATGTGAATGTTTATAAGAATAATAATATTGTTATTAAGTACAGATGTCCATACAAGTATAAAGAAAAGACAGAAAGACATTGACAGCAACTAATGTTTTCTTTTTTTAATTTTTTCTATATTCACCAAGGACATGTTTTACTTAATCATTTAGAAATTAAGGAAAGTAGCAGAGAGGATATATATTTTATAGATGTTTCTCTCTTTTTAGACCAGACTTGTAATTTTGTTGGTCTAGAAATTTCCTTGTGAGGAAACTTTTTGTTACCTTTTATTCAAAACATATATTGTTTTAGAGAGTTTCTGGGCATTTAGTGGCAAAGTGACTTGCCCAGCATCCCACAGCCAATATGAATTAAAGCTAGAACTTGATAAAAAAAAAATCATTCTATTACTCTTAATGGAGTTAGAGAGGAAAAAAGGTAAACATGATAGAAGAGTAGACTCACTTGTAAATGCTTTCTTGGAAAAAAATGTTTTTCCTTCTAGAGAAATAGAATAAGTGGAAGCAAGGGGCAGCATGGAATGTGTTATGTGCAAGAAAGAGAAAAACTTCAGTTGAATCCATAGTATGTAGAAGACAGATCTACAGCAAGGTAAAATCCTTATGAATTTACACAAAAGAACATTAATCTTTTTGTTTTGTTTTGTTTCGTTTTGCTGAGGCAATCAGGGTTAAGTGACTTGCCCAGGGTCACACACAGAGCTAATAAATATTAAGTGTGTGAGATTGGATTTGAACTCAGGTCCTCCTGTCTCCAAGGCCAGAGTTCTATTCACTGCACCATCTAGGCTGCCCCACTCAGAACCCTTGCCCCACTAGGTTTCACACTTCCATATGAAGGATATAATTTCTTATTAGGCATGTGTCTGAAGTCCCTTGAGGAATGTATCCAACCTGGTGTTCTTGTAGAGACTTGTCTAGAATACCACTGCATTTCTTTCCCCACCCTGCAACATGTAGCAGATACTAATTCTGTACAGCCATATGAGGGAGAAAGAGGCTGGGGTGCGCACTGAAAACATTCTCCCTTCAAAAGTATTTAAAGACCTTCTAAATTTTAAATATCCTCTTCAAAATGTATTCCACACACCACAAAAAATGGCGGATTCTGATTCAAACCAACCATGTGAGAGAAAGGATGACATACAGGGGAAAAATTGGAGTAGGGTCTGCATACGTTGGAATGAATCCAGCTTAGGACAAAACTGTTGCTCCTCTCACTCCACTTGTGGAACTGGAGTTGAATCAAAGTAATTAAAGCAAACTCATTGCAGGTACCAAAAAAAGACTTTAAAAAGATTGGGATTGGGAAAAAAGTGAAGTTACAAAAAGAAATCAAACATAAGGTTATCTTTCATAACTAAAGCATTAATCAATCCAATTAAATGAAAGACTGAGGCAAAAAGGGAAAGAAAGCAAAAGCCTACAAAAATTTGTTGATTGAAATAAATAGGTCTTAAAAAGTACACATAGACATAGATTGAAATGAAAGGATGAACAGATTTTTCTATGTATCTGGTGATTTTTTTTTGAAATAGGCATTATGATCATGCTATCAGGGAAAATGAAAATTTAAAAAAAAAATCCACTAGAACAAAAGGAATAACAAGGACTTGTATTATGCTGAAAGGAACATTAGAAAATGTACCAATATCATACCTTCTGCTCTGTCTCCTCCTCTTCCCTTTCTCTTGCTCTGGAACTTTGAACTCTGCCCCTTCGTTATTTGTTTATGACTGTCTCCAATGCACTTCCCAGCCATCTCCACAATGTACCTCATGCTCTCAGTCTATTCTTGTTTTCCTCCTCTAAGAACATCGGACCTCAGCTATCTGTGGGTTTCCCAGATCTGAAAGATAAACTTTCATCTTATCTTAGTGTGCCCCAGGCATGCATGCTGCTTTTCTGGTTTCTCCTTATCATACTACCTACAACACATCCTTTCAAATGTAATTTATTTGTTGTGAATCACCATTTGAATGTAAGCTCCTTAAGGACAAGGATTGTTGTGCTTGCTTTCACTTGTGTCCATAGTGCTTAGCACAGTGCCTGGCACACAGTAAGGGCTTAATAAATGATCTATCTCTCTGTCTACCTACCTATTCATTTATCTCATCTAGCTGTCAGAAATAAATGCACCAAAAAGCACGCAAAGTAAATTAATAAAAGTTAACTAATTTGAAAACAAGTTGTAAATAGAAACGTAAGAATAATAATGAAACTTTAATTCTCCCCTTTCAGAGCTGGTCAAATCTAGTAGATAAACAAAAGAGAAAATCTAGAACTGAATGAATTGTTGGAGACTTTAGAAGTGAAAGACATGGCATTTTCGCAACTGGAACATAAAAAAAAATAATCTTATTTTTCCTTACCAGATACAGGTAATGACCAAGAACAAGACCATAGAGAAATTATAAATAAATATAAAAATGCTAAACATATACTTTATAAAATGCTGTGTGATCAAATACTAATTAATATAATGCATACAAGTGAAAGACACGAACCTAAATGGAGACCTGGAAGTGATTTAATATCCTCATTTTACAATTGAGGAAACTGAGGCAAATAGAAGTTAAGCAACTTTCTCAGGGTCCCACAACTAGAAAATGTCTGAAGCCAGATTTGAACTCAGTTCTTCCTGACTCCAGACCCAGAACTCTATCTACCTAGCTGCTTCCAGAGAAACATGAGGTAGATGTCAGGGCTTTTGATTTGCCACAGAGGTATTTAACAGGACTTAGTCCTGGATTCTTCCATTGCTCTTGTCTCAGTCCTTTCATTTTCTCTGTGTGTAGTTAGTGTCCTTATCTCATAAGGGGGTGGCCTTGGTGCATTCACCTATTCAAGACCAAGTGACTCCAAAAACATTGGTCTTTGTTTTTGCCTCTTTTTCATTCTATGTGAAAAGGAGTGCTACCTCTGACCTTGTGAGTTTTGAAAGATCAGGAGAGCAAGTCACAAGAAAATAGAAGTCAGAGTTCAGGCCAGTTTTGCAGGTAGTGCAGTATTGATGCTCCAAGGCACAAGGGAAGATTTTGGCATGTGACCTTCTGGACCCACACCAGTGGAAGCCATGATGAGGACCGATCTGGTAGTCATGCTGCATTTGGGCATAAACTTGATACAACTAATGCTATGGAAGAACTTAGCTAAGTAAAGTCTATTACTCATAACCCCAATGACCACAGTGATGCAGGGGAGAATATAGTCCTGAGGTATTGGGTAAAATGTTTGTACATTAGTTCTACCTGTGTAGAAGCTAATTGATATGAAGTGGTTAAGGGATTTAAAGAGGTAGTCAGAGGCACTGGACAGTGAACAATGGGGATAAAGTAGGTGGAGGGCGTGGGTTGATGGTAGTAGAGAACAGATACACACAGCCCTGAGGGGATGCTGAAACCCTGAGGGGCAGATGTACACTGAATGAACCCATGACATTGGGTCAGAGTGCTCTGGCTACACTCATAAAGACCACAAACTCTTACAAAAGCCAGAGAGTAACAAATAGTAATCTATATATACTGGACTAAAAGCCAGAGTAAAAGGAGAAGTGTTTTCTGCAGTATAAACCATGTTCCTATTTGTTACTTACACATTAGGCTTTTAGTCACTCAAACTGCCATGTTGTATCATATACATAGATCACTCTCTTGTTGGGCAAATTGTAGCAGTAGTTTTCAGGGCATGAGGGCTTATAGGGTCTGTGTTCTCAGAGCTTAGCCTCCCTTTTTAATGACTGTTTCAAGTAGCCAAAGGGATTTAGGAACTGGAAGGTGGGAGTCAGCTGACATGAAAAGTCTATTCCATATACAGACAAAAGGCAGTCAGTTTTTGGCAGGCAAAGATTCAGTGAAAACAACTACTCCTGAACAATAATGCCTTCAGTAAGCCTGGTCCAGATATTTTAGCGTGTATGTGATTTTTGATAAATCAGAAGTATGAGGTGAGTTCATTTTGGTCCAGAAATACTTTGTCATCTTTTCCTCTCATTTCTAACAATATCCAAAGCAGTCTAGAAGTTCCCAAAGGCTATGGTCATGAAGCGATCATAGGTGATAGGTCTATAAAGCCATGAGTATGTAGTGCTTTGAAAGTCTCACGTGTGGAGGGGATGGCAGAACATACATTCCAATAATCCTATCATTGAAAATATTTCTGAAACTCCTGTTGAAATTATCTGCAGAGATGCTTTCTGAATAATACAAGAGCATTAGTCTGTGCAATAATTCCCTGTTTTGGACTACTGAGTTCTATTACTCAGCTTCTTCATCCACCTATTCTTTTCATTACCAATGGTGCTTGAGGCTGCCATGGACACAAATGAGGCTTCATAAACCATATTGTGTTGTCCATAGGTAGGTAGCCAGATAAATTATCAGAGTTTAGGGAAAAGGAGCTGGGGCAAAAGACCTCCACATGTAACAAAGTTGTGGACATTCATTCACCATTTATCACCCATAAACACCAATTACCAACCAGAGAATAAAACCCAGTAGGAGAGATACTAATTTATACAGTTGATTTGTTAATCTCAGACTAGTCATTATGATATACAAAGGCAGATCTGGCTCTTAACACCACTGATGTTTGCTAGGCATTGTATTTTCTGCTAGCATGGGACTCAAGGGATTCTCCCTAACTCACAGTGGTTTAGAGGAACCTTTAGCTACTATTCCCTTTGTGTGAGTTCTGTGTATTCCTAAAGTCCTGATTATGTAGGGTAAGCCAAGGACTGTCTGTCTAGTCCTTAAATGTACTTATAGAGGTGGGCACACTGATAGAGTCAGTATGTATTCATCTGTATGGCAAGGTTATAATTGGTTGATACTTGCAGGGATTTCTATGGGAGAGGGACTGATCAGAAGCAGACAATTCTTCTAGGAACCTGATGTCTGATTTCATTGTCCTGAAATTCCTCCTGTCTGCATTGAGGACAATTCTGAACAAGCTTTTTTTGCGATTAAATTTTTATTTTTTCATTTTATTGGATTTTATTCCAACTCACTTTTGCATATTAAAAATTAAATATACTCTCTGAAGAAAAGACTTACAAAATTTAAAAACACGAATTCAAAAATAATGTAATATGTACCTACTATGTGCAAGGTGTCAGGTACTGAGATAACACATTTTTTCATTTTAGAATGATTTGTGCACTAAAATATCATTGAAGGGGAGAAGAGCTAGCACACGTATAAATAAACATAATACAGGGTTAAGTGTGATGGGGAAAGAAAAGATCCAATAAAAGTAGATCCAGGAAAATTTGAAGAATCATGATACTTTTAGCATGGGACAGGAAGAGGGAGGAGGTGGCATCTGAGTGAAGAAGTGAGGAAATAAAAGGATTCTGGAAGGCAGAGCTGATGAGGCACAGTTGGCTGCTTGCACCAAACTTTTGAGAGAAAAAAAGATGCCCTACTGAGTTTAGGGAGCTTAGCTGGATCATAGGGTGTGAGCAGGAGAGGAATGTCAAATGAAGCTGCAAAGGGAGGTTGGAAACAAATTGTGAAGATTTTTGAATGCTAGGCCCAGAAGTTTGCATCTTATCCTAGAAGCAAAAGGGAATTGTTAAAGATTTTTGACAAGGGGAATGATATAATACAAATATTTTGTTGGCTATATGAAGAATAGTTTGAAGAAGAAAGAGAGGGGATTATAGAACCTAGTAAGCACATTGTTAATATATCATAGGCACATGTTAATTGAATGACTAAACAAGGGTACTGGTCACATGAGTGAAAAAAATGAACAGATGTGAGATGTGGGGAAGGAGAATCAAAAAGAACAGGAAACAGATTCGATATGGGGGATAAAGAAAAGCGAAGGAATTTTTTTTTAGAGCAGAGTCATCAAACAGGTCTAGCAACACTCTCAAGTGCAAATGAGATTAAAATGTTATTGGGAAATATTTAACAAAATAAATAAAATGCAATAGAATATAGATAATGCTAATATGTATTTTAAGTCAATATGTGATGACAGGGATCTTTATGTATCGTTTAGTAGCCCTGTTTCTAATTGAATTTGACAGCACTGCTTTAGTGAATTATTAGTTTAGGTCCACATCACTGAGATGGTAAGATAATTCAAAACAAAGAACAACTTTGCCAGCTGGAGAGCACAGGAATAGGTATATTTTAATGACAGTTGATGAAATCATTAATTGCTTAGATGCTTCCTTTCATAGAGCAGATATATAGTAAATGTCTGTCGAATAAATTGTCTCTATTTCACATTAAATGAATTGATAAAGCCTTTGACAATCTTATAATTTGAGAGTTTTTAAGCTTAAGACACCCAACAATTCTTTAAAAAAAAGCATGTATCATCTAAACATAGGAGTATAGAATTCTTATAAACTGTCCCATTTGTGTCCCTACATTTGAGAGCCAAAAAATTGCTCTGGGAATACAATTGCTTAACACCTCAATTTCGATGGATTCATTCAGGAAATAGTAAGCACCATTTGCTCAGCTTTTCACATAATTTATTATAAAAATAAATCACCTTCATGCTAAACATTGTATATATATTATGTATATGTATTTATATATATATATATGTGTGTATATAAATACACTGGAATATATACATGTATATGTGTGTGTTTATATTGGAATGATTCTATTCTTAAGAATCACTGTGAATAATTAGATTGTTCAACTTACTGGGTAGAATTGGCACTTGTGTGGTTTCGGTGTAACCCACAAAGGATGTTGAGTTTAGCCACTGTGAACTGAGCCATGCACTTGTTGGATTGAGAAAGTACTGAGAAAAGAATAACACATGGGAAAGGTTAGAGTGGAAAGGTTGGCTTTAAGACTGACAGCTGGAGAAATTACAATGAAAGTCTTGTAAAAGAAACTGTGCTGGTCAATGGCAAGCAAATTGTTACAGAAGAGGAATCTTATCTCCAGAGAAATTTAAATAGGAATGAATATATTTATCTGCAATGTGCCTCTAAGAAATTGAAAATGCAGGAGCCTGTGGGGGTTTTTAACAGCCCACATCAAAAGACAAAGTGCTCAAGAAATTGCAAAGCAGCATTTAGTCCCATAAGGAAAATAAATTTTGAATGACCTTTGTATTATCGTCATTTTCACATAATATTTGTGACCCTTTCTGAGAAAATCATTTAGCTGTTCATCAAATTACCCAAACAATTATAGAAACAGGTCACTAGTGTTCTTAATCTTTTAATTGACTCCCTTGGAAACTGTGTACTTCAAGGGGAAACATTATAAAGAAAAATAATGCATCAGCACACAAAGATTGAGTTCTTTAAAAGCTCACTGTTTTTTTTTTCTTGGTGCTTTCTCATTCTGACATCTAAAATTGCTTTTTCTCAAATCTGCCAACAAGTACAGATACAACATAGTTAAATGAGTTTCAAGGCATTTGAGGAGATGATAAAGTTTGGTTAGCAATAAGTTCTAACTTTAGGGAAGAAAACAATTTGAAGTCCTTCATTCTATGATTCCACTTGGCATTCTCTCCTCACTCTTCATATATTGATCTATAAAGGTCACATTAAAATAATGCATTTGGAGGCTTTCAAAAAACCCCTGTTTTTTGAATATATGGCATCAGGGAGCAAAAGGGGAATATGGAGAAAGGTTCATTTCTACAGGCTTAAGATGAATTATCGTAAAATCTTAGATGCAAGGCACTTTAGAGAACACCTAGTTCAGTCTCATAATTTTACAACTGAGAAAACTGAGGCAAAGATTTTTTTTCTAGGACATACAGCTAATGAATTCAAAACCAGACTTTATTTCTAGTGCTCTTTTCACTACAACATTGCCTCCAAGGGCAAAAATATAGGGAAAAAAGACTTACTATAGCACTGAATTTGAGTGTGGTTTCAGCATAAATTTTCGGGGATGGTGAGAATAGGAGAAAAAGAAAAAAAGCCTTATCTTCTACAAACCCAATTTCTCTAATCTTAGTAATTCAGAGACAAATTCTATCAACAAGAGGCATGCCTATATAATTTGTAGGTAACAATAGGATTGAAGAATTTGCAGTCTTCAATGTCTGAATCTACCCTCCTACTTTTGCTAGAAGGAATCCAGATAGGAGGTTGTGTGCAGGGTGTTTGTTATTCAAGCTATTTTTGTTTTACCTTTATTGTCTTCCTCACATTATGAAACTACTTAAAAGAATTGAAAACTGAAGAGCCAGTGTTTTGATTCAAGTCTCAATTAAACCAGCGTGAGAGTGGGACTGAAATTTCACCCACTTTATTCAAGTTGACATCAAAGTATTTTTATATTAAAGAGAAAACCAAAGATATTTTAAAAAGCAAAAAAATGCAGATTATAAATATATACACATTTGATATCTTTGTGATTTATAATTTTTTTCATCCCAATATCACAAATTTTGTATAGGCTGGAAACCTGAACATGACTAGAATAGAAGATCTTTATACATTGTCATTCTACTTGTCATTGGGAGTTCTCAGAGGATCTAGGAGATAGTGATAAACTCTCCCACTATAAATTTATAAGTTCAGTGGGAAGTTAGGCACACTGATGAACACTGATGGACCTGTGAAGTGGTTTAACCATCATACTAGAAATCAATTTGAAATTATGCAAGAAAAGTGACTTAAATGTCCATACCCTTTAATTTAGTGATAGATCTAAATGTCATGAGAGTCAAAGACAGAAGCAAAGGTTTAAAATATACATACCAGTACTTTTATTGTAGCAAATAAATGAAAACACCAACTTGGGAACAGTTGGAAAATATTAAATAGATAGATAGATAGAGATAGGCATGTAGATATGTAAACTACTATGTCCTAAGAAATAATGAATATGAGGAATTTGGTGAAATATGGGAAGATCTATATAAATAAGAAAGAATGAAAATGAGGAGAACCAAGAAAGCAGTATGTATAGCAACTTCAATAATTTAAACGAAATTATCACTAGAAAGCAAACACTGTTTAATTGAAAAATCACCCAGTGTCCAAAAAAATAGATAATAAAGTATACATCCTACCTCATGACAGAGGGTTAAGGGACTATTAAAATATAATACTATGTTTTCATATGTCATCACTGTACTGAATAATTTTTCTAACTAGTTTTGTCAAAAGAGAGGTTTTGTTGAGTAGGAGGATGAAATAAATGTGATATCAAGACAGGGGATATCAAGAAAGCCTATGTAAATATATATGTGTGTGTACATATGTGTGTGTGTGTGTGTGTGTGTGTGTGTGTGTGTGTGTATAAAATCAATATTAGATGTTTTTGCTGGAAAATGTCTCTTTTGCTCTAGGTCATTGACCCCATGAGTTCTTGCTATAACTAGGAGCACTTACCTTTCCCCACCCGACTACCAATTTTATTTTTCCCTAGTTTTGACCATGTTGAGTCAAAACCATAGTAGTGAATGCCAGATTTATTTCTTTATATCTGATGGAGAGAATGTCTATACCAGGAGTGACCAACAGCAATGAAATCACAAATTCAGGGAAAAAATAAAATACTCATATTTGTATAGGCCTTTAAAACATGCTTTTTTTTTTTGGCAATTGGAGTTAAGTGACTTGCCCAGGGTCACACAGCTAGTAAGTGTCAAGTAGTTGGTCTGAGGCCAGATTTGAACTCAGGTCCTCCTGACTTCAGGGCTGGTACTCTATCCACTGCACCACCTAGCTGTCCCAAAACATGCTTTTCTCAACTGCTGTAAAGTATGGTCAATTTTATACTCATTTTACAAATGAGGGAATCAAGACTGAGGAAGATAAGTGGCTTTCTCACAATCCCAGAGCTAGTACATTCAGGACCCAGAAATGGAATCCAAATCTTCTGATTCCCTAAACCCTGCTCTTTTAAGTAAGATGTAATATAAAAGCAATAAGGACAGCATGTAATATTTTACTGTCTTCAAGGAAAAGTGATTCCTGTGGGGGATCTGTGTAATAAAAGGCTCAATTTTAAGTGGGAATTTTGAAACCTTAGGTCCTTTCAAATTAATGACCATCTTATTTTCTCCTGGTTAGTGTTGAATGAAATGAGACCAGTTCACCACATCTTCAAATAACACTATACAGCTTGACATTGTAATTACTGAGCTCTTCATGAAGAGAGAAATATGCATGAGTAAATGGGTGATACATCTTCATCCACTGACTGAGACCATTTGTAACCTTTTGGAAGCTCAGTTTCAGAACTTGGAAAGTTCCTGTACCAACTAAAGTAGCCCTTATTCATAGTCTGAGGGTTTGGGGAGAAATCAATAAGCTTTGCTTCTCTTCAATCAATAACTACTGATATCTGCTAGTCTTAACACATGTAACTGGTAGCATAAATGCTTATAAGAATAATGAGACAAAACTTTAACGTGGGGGAAAATCCCATTGCAAAAGTAGGTGTTCTTATTATTCCCAATTAATAAATAAAGAAAATTAGTCTAACAAGGGTTAAGTAACTTTTTCAGGGTCACACAGCTAGTGAGTGTCTGAGACAGGATTCAAACTCAGGTCTTTTTTACTTCAACACTCTATCTACAGCACCACCTACTCAGCAACCCTATCTTCTGTTTTGCAGTTTGCAAAGTTCCTTCATGGAAATTTTCTTTTATGATATCCAGAGTGAGGTTCAAGGAAGATAGCATTACCTCTATCTTACAAATAACAAAATTGGACTTAAGTTGAGGTTAAAGTACTTGCCCATGCAGAAATCCAACCCAGCTTGTCTTGGTTCCTAGTCTAAGTCTCTTTCTGTGGTAGTCTGGAATTTCATAACCTATGGCAACTCAAATCTCCTGCCTTTGGGGGATTATAGCTGTTTAGTCAAATTATCGCTTGTTTATTTTTTTTTCCCATTGTCTCACTGAAACTCCCATGCATTTTAATTGTCAAGACTGTTTAATGGAAGGAAATATGATAACACAATAAAATGATTATTTTTGCAGCCAGGATGTCAAATAAATTGAAAGACATTAGGGAAAGCAGCGACATCACTAGGTCATACTACATTCTGTAGCAGGTGGCCAATGAATAACTACGATTTGGTGGCTCCATACATTCTGAGAGCAGAGCAGAGTTACCAGTTCAGAGACATGATGGCAGCATCTGGGAAAGAGAATGATAGGGGTTTGCTGCAGCGGGTTTTCAGATAAGCTGGCATGGGAGCTACTTTTTTTAGATGAGTAGCAAGGTTGCCCATGCCTCAACTACAGCTGAGGAAGGCAGATGCTCCCAGCTGGAGCAGTTAAAAAAAAAAAAAACATGGGAAAAATGAACTGGAGCAAAGCAAAAACTTTGTACCAGCCAAAACTTTCTTTGTTAATTGTTACAAACTTATGTGAACTTGTGGAAGTTTAACTGAGTTCAGGGGTTGTAATAAGTATTTTTAAATATCCTTCACTCTACTTTCAATCTATTCCAATGAGATTGGGAGCACTGAGAAACCAGCCCAGTAAGACCAACATTTTCTCTTATAGTTTCAAAGGAAAAGAGTCAACTTTTGAGTGCCCTAAATTTAATGAAGCTTGTTTCTTTAAAAAAAAATTTAAAGGTGCTAGGAAGAAACCTAATCACTAAAAGGCCTAGGGTACACAGAAGGAAACTAGTTAATGGGTATAGAGGAGGTATAAATATATGTGTCCAAAATTCATAAGTACAGGCATCTGAATTATATAGAACAAATAGGATTATAAAGCAGAAAATCTTATTTTTTTTATCACTTTTGAGGCAGCACGACGTAGTGGAAAGGGTGCTTTATTTGCATTTAGAGCTCCTGGGTTTAAATCCTGATTCTGTTCCTTCCTACTTGAGTGGTTTTAAGCAAATAACTTCATCTTTCTAGCTTTAGCTAACATGAATGTAAAATGAAAGGGTTGACTAATGTCTGCTAGTGTCCCTTCTAAGTCAACTCAAAGTGACCCCTCTAAAGTGCAGATTTGACTATGTCATGCCTCCTACTCAATAACCTGCAGTGGCTCCTTATTACCTCCAGGATCAAATATAATATCCTCTGGCTTTTAAAGCCTTCCATAATCTGATCCCTTCCTACCTTTCCAGTTTTCTTACAATTTTATTATACCTCACATAATCTACAACCCAGTGAAGCTGGTGCTTCTTTGCTGTTCCCTTGCTCAGAATGCCTGCTCCCTCCAGAATCTATGCATTTTCACTGGCTATCCCCCCTGTACTTGGAATGTTCTACTTTATTTCCACCTCCTGTATTCCTTCAAATTCCAGCTAAAATCTCATCTTCTGTGGCCTAGCAATTCCAGATCTTAAATTGTATTATAAAGCAGCAATCATCAAAACTGCTAGGTACTGGCTAAGAAATGGAGTGGTGGATCAGTGGAAGAGGTTAAATATGCAAGACACAGTGGTCAATGTCAATAGTAATCTATTATTTGATAAACCTAAAGACCCCAAATTCTGGGATAAGAACCCACTCTTTGAAAAAAAAACTGCTGGGAAAACTGGAAAAGAGTATGGTGAAACTAGGCATAGACCAAAATCTCATACCATATACCAAAATAAAGTCAAAATGGGTTCATGATTTAGATATAAAGACTGATACTATAAGCAAACTGGGAGAACAAGGAATAGTTTATCTATCAGATCTATGGAGAACAGAAGAATTCATGACCAAACAAGAGATAGAGAACATTACGAAAAGCAAAATGGATAATTTTGATTATATTAAATTGAAACATTTTTGCACAAAGTCAATGCAACTAAGATTAGAAGGAAGGTAGAAAATTGGGAAAGAATTTTTCCAACCAGTGTCTCTGATAAGGGCCTCATTTCTAAAATATATAGAGAATTAAGTCAAATTTATAAAAATACAAGCCATTACCCAATTGATAAATGGTCAAAGGATATGAACAGACAGTTCTCAGATGAAGAGATTAAAGCCAACTATAGTCATATGTAAAAAATGCTCTAAATCATTATTGATTAGGAAATGCAAAACAAAACAACTCTGAGGTACTACATCACCTCTATCAGATTGGCCAACATGACAAAACAGGAAAATGATAAATGTTGGAGAGGATGTGGGAAAATTGGAACACTAATGCATTGTTGGTGGAGTTGTGAAATGATTCAACCATTTTGGAGAACAATTTGGAACTATGCCCAAAGGGCTACAAAAATGTGCATACCCTTTGACCCAGCAATAGCACTTTTAGGGCTATATCCAAAAGAGATTATACAAATGGGAAAAGGACCCACATGTACAAAAATATTCATAGCAGCTCTTTTCCTGGTGGCAAAGAATTGGAAATTGAGAGGATGCCCATCAACTGGGGAGTGGCTGAGCAAGTTGTGGTATATGAATGTAATGGAGTACTATTGTGCTATAAGAACGATGAACAGGTTGACTTCAGAAAAACCTGGAAAGACTTGTATGGTCTAATGCTGAGTGAAGTGAGCAGAACCAAGAGAATGTTGTACACAATAACAGCCACACTGTGTGACGGTTAATATTGATAAACTTAACCCTTTTCAGCAATACAAGGATCTAAGACACCTCCTGAGGCCTCGTGATGGAAAATGCTATCCACATCCAAAGAAAGAACTATGGAACTTGAATTGCTATTTTTTTCTCTTCTGTTGAGTTTTGTTTCCTTTTTCCAATGGTTCCTTCTATTGTTTTTAATTTTTACTTACAACATCACTAATGTGAAAATATGTTTAATAAGAATGTAAATGTACAGCTATATCAGATTGTGTGCCGTCTTGGGGAAGGTGGTGGGGAGGAAGGGGAGAAAAATTTTAAACTCAAAAACATATGGAAGTGATTATTGATAAATCAAAATAAATTAATAAATTAAAAAAAATAAAATCTTATCTTCTTCAAGGGATCTTTTTCAGCCCTTCCCCAAACCAACCCCTCCATTTAATGGTCATGCCATCCCTATGAGATTAACTCTGGATTGTCCTTTAGATTTCATGTTTGCACACAGTTATTTTGAATATTGTCTGATCTCCTTGAGGAGGGAGTTTTTATTTATTTATTTATTTGTTGAGGAGGGAGTTTTTGCAGGGACTATTTGTGCCTTTCTTTTTATTCTTATCATTTAGCACAGTGGCTACCACATAGAACACACTTTAAAATGTTTATTGAATTAAATAAATCTATGATTTGATTGTAATGCCTCATCTGGAGTCATGCCCCTAATGTTAAAGTCTCCAGAGAGTTTCTAACAAATTTTTTTTCCCCTTCAGGGTTCTATAACTCAGAGAGTCTGAATGAGCAGTGTCTTTCATAGACCCACACCAATCACTTCCTCTTAAAGATAAACAGTTTACTTGATTAGTTTTTTATGAGAAATAGCAAGAGGAGTTGCTATAAAATATTGTCCTTGAACCTGGATCTCACTCTTCTCTTTCACAGGTGAGAGAGCAGGGTCAAACTTTAAGTATAAAGTTATTTATTCAGATCACATACAGCAAACACATGGGGAAAGAGGAAACCTCCCTACCCTTCACCCTGCAAGTCATTTACTCTCTTTGTGAAGACATACTTACATTCTCAAAGTGATGGTTTGTTCTCTGTTAAGCAGGAAGCCTAATGTGGCTCTAAGAGTTCTGAACCGCTATTGAATCCAGTGGTGGTCACTCCTTTAGTATATCCACTGTGTTCTCTAGGGCAGATAGGTGGCTGAAAGACCTGAGTTCAAATTTAACTTTACACATTTACTAGCTGTGTGACCCTAAGCAAGTCACTTAATCTCTGTTTGCTTTGATCCACTGGAAAAGTAGATGGCAAACCACCCTAGCATCTTTGCCAAAAAAGCCCATAGAAAATATGTTATATGGGGTAACAAAGAGTCAGACACGACTCACCAACAAATCACATTCACTTCTAGCTCAGCAATATCTGCATCATTAGATCTTGGCTTTGAAGACAATAAAAAAGATTTTTCATGACTATACTGACCTTAACTTATGGTCGTGGTCACATGGACGGAAACTAGACTGGTCATGTTCGTACATACTTCAAGGACTGTTTCTCAGTGAACAATCCACACGTGCTATGATCACAGGACTTTTTTGTTGTTTGCTTTTTATCATATATTTACAATAGAGCTAAAAGCAAGCGACTTCAAAGGTCATCTGATCGAACCTTCTAATTTTACAGATGAGAAAACTGAGGCCCAGACAGTCAAGCGATCTCCCCCAGGCCATGTAGGTAACAAATAGCAGAACTAGGATTCAAATTCAGATCTTCTATCTCAAAATCCAGTGCTCTTTCCAAAGCAGCATTTTGCTTAACAAGAAAACAGTGACAATAACAACATAAGCAATAATAAAAAAACCAAAAACTAATTTTAGCCTTCTTGCTCCTTTGGGCATTGATGCTAAGCTGGTTGCCAAGCCTGGATCCTAGGACATGAGGTAGCCCAGAAGCCTGGACACCTGGTGTTTCACTCTTCTGATCTTTCCAAACTCACATGGTTGAGGCCTCCAATTGCTTCACAGGAGATGCGGGGCAGGGAATCAAACACAGAGGCAAAGGACTTTGACCATTGTGAGGCCTACTGGCCTCAACAAAGAAATGGCCCAATCCAGATTCTCCCTTTACAACATCATCTCTCACTGAATACAGCGAGGGAAAGAGTCAAACTAAGAGAAATCCTGGAAGAGAAAAAAATAAGGCTCGTCAGCTACTTTTCAAATGCTGCCACAGCCAAAGAGCCTCCTCCTCTTCACTATATAATTTGCCAGCGAGAACCAGTTAAAGAATGTCTGTGCATATTGCACTGTCTCCAGGGTGCTTCCTCTACATGCCATCAGTATGTTCCCAGAATCAGGCTCTACAGCCTCGCCAGCGTCTCTTATGAGGACACTGTCAGATACATTCTGTGAATCTGCCAGTCTATATTATACACATACAATGCCCAGAAGACCCTGGACTTTCTATTAAGAATGACAAATAACTCTGATCAGTTCAATGATCCATGACAATTGCAAAGGTCTCATGATGAAAATTGTTTGTTCACTTCCACAGAGAGAGAATTGATAAACTTTGAGTACAGATTAAAGCGTGTTTTCTTTCACTTCATATTTCTAGCTTTTTTTTGACAATATGATTAATATGAAAATATGTTTTGCATGACTTCACATGTAGAATGAAATATTGCTTGCCTTCTCAACGAGTGGGGGAGGGATTGGAGGGAGTGAGGGAATTTAGAAGTCAAAATTTAAAATGACTGTTAAAAAATAAAAAAAAAATTACAAATATTTCAATGCACTCATATTTCAATAACTTCATACTTCAATAACTCATATTTAGCTAGTACTTTAAAGTTCACAAAGTATTTCCATCAGAACAACCCCTACATGGCAGATAGTGAACATCTAATTATTCTTATTTTTCAGATAAAAAAATATAGTACTGGTAGAGATTAATTTGCCTACAATTACATAGCCAGTGTCAGCATCCTAGAAAAAAGTGTTGACTAAAGACAATGAAAACTCCTACCTCTGGCATGGCTTACTCATTATTAAGATAAGTAGGACCAATTTCCCCTTTCCTAGATGGCTCATGGGTATTTTTTGGTTTGTTTTTTTCCTCATTATCTAATTCCTTTCCACTATCCTCAGGAATTTTAATTATAATTTAATATCCCTATACTTCATGGCACTTTGAGAGGAAGAAGACAATGAAACCATTACCTAATTGAATCCTTACTGCTGCTTGCTGGTCCTTTGTTCATCTCTTTTTGACTTCTTGGTACAAAATATTTTCAGTAAATTTTCTTTTCTTTTGTTATCGCAATGCCTTACCCTTCCAGTGCACTCAGTTTTAAGTGTAGGCAAATTTCATCTACTTTATGAAGGCAAGCAAATGCATTTGGCATGAGCTCCCATGTATAACTTGTTAAACATATTACTATATCTCAGCATATCATTGTAATGTAACTACACGTGGTAACGCTTCCAACTGCAAACAGCAAAGGCATTTTCTACCCAGCAACAAGGTCCAGAATCTAACTGATTATCACCCCCTTCTGGTTTCTTGATGCAACCACACTTTGCACTTTCCTTTGTCTTGATTCCTGGAAACAACTTACAGACCTTCTTAAAACAAAACAAAAGGAAATGGAGGTTTGAAAGGTGGTGGTGGAATATGCTTTTAATTACTACATGAAAACATATGTGGGGTTAAAATAAGAAATAAGCCAAATGTTTATCAAGGTCTTATCAAAGCCCACTTGATAATTGTTTGGATCCTGAATGGCTCAGAGAGAATGTAAATAACAATTGTTTCTATTTGGGCCAGAAACCCTGAAGGTCTTCCCCTCCCAGAATGACCTTTTATTTTTTCTTTTTAACTAGGTAAAGAGGCCATTCTCTGCCTCACTTCTTACCTATCCTTAATCACTGAATGGGCTTTGCCTCAGTCAAATTGAGACCTGTCAAAGATCTTGGCTTAAAAAGGCCATCTCCCACTGCATCCTGGGCCATCTCCAGTTCTCCTGGGTATATTTGGCCCCTGGACCCAGATGGCTCTGGAGGAGAAAGTGAGACTGGTGACTTTGCACAGCCCTCCCTCACTTAAATCCAATTCATTTGCATGTCATGGCATCACCTTCCTGATGTCATGATCCTCTTCCATAGTGAAGGACAAATAATCACAACAACAAAAAAATCCACACATAGACTTATTACTAGCTCATAGTCTCTCCTCAGTTGTCTGACTCAAATCCTTCTTCTCTGTCTAGGCCCAAACCTAAAATTGGCATTCCCTGGTCCTCCTGGACATCACCCCCTCCATTTTTAGAAGGGAGCAAAATCCAAGTCCCCTCTTCTTCTCCCACTCTGGATCTTTTTAAGTCCAAGGTAGTGGTGACACTAAACCCCTAGAGACTTTGGAAAAGTACATTTACAACTCAGAGAGACTTTACGTTCCTAATTTCAGATTTAGCTGCAGCAAATACCAAGGTATCACAGAAACTAGTGCCAATAAAAAAAGAAGGCATGCTTATTTTTCTATTTGTTTTAGACATAATTTTAGTTTGTTTATATGAATCATAGTATTATATTTTTATAATACAAATTGATATTTATATAAAACACTTTAAAGTTTAAAAATATATACACATCTCATTTGAATTTTATAGTAATATTCTTAGGCACCTCATTTCATAAATAAGGAGGGAAAAATGAGGCCTATGAGAGGTCAAGTGACTTGCCTAAGGCCACACACTATGATATATCAGAGGCAGAGATTTGAACCCCAGGGTGCTTGACTTCAAGGCCTGTTCTCTATTTGCTACACCATAGTGCCTCTCCAGAGAAAAATTTGCTTTTTTATCCATATAACAGGTATGGGGAGTAAATATGGCAACTATGTAGCAATTGTGTATCTTCTATAGTTAATTACATTTTCACCTGAAGGATCCCTCCATGCATAAGGATGTTCACAAGGCAAGAATCTACTTCAAAACTTCCCAGTTCTTCCCCTCTATGATACACACTATGGTATCACAGAAAGAGACTGGACTTGAAGCAGAAAGATCCGGGTTTAAGTGCTGGCTTTTGCTACTTACTAACATTGGACAAGTATTTTACCATTTTTTTTCCCCAAGAGGCAGTTGTTTGTAGATCCCACTCCAGTTCAGAGGCACACACAATCTGCTTATGCTCAGTTAAAGGACACATGCTGTGGGAGCTTTCCAGGTCCCTCAAGAAGAGCAGAGTAAACCTGGTAGCTCAGATTTCTTGCAACAAGAAAATCACTGCTTCTCTTCTCCATTTATTGTTGTATGTATCCAAGATGACCCTGGTAAGCCTGTCCAGGTTCCCTGGTGCTGATAGATATTGAAGTTCTGGGGTGTCTCCAGCTCTCTGAGCAAAACCCAGCACAGTTTCAGGCATTCAAAAGAGCAACATTACATACTTCTCTCTTTCCCATTGGAAACATGGGGGTATATAAGTGCAGAATGTTACATAAGCTGCCAATCTTTATGGCTGTGTCTGTTGGTTTTACTTAAATGTTTTATTTTCTCTGTTTTAAAAGAATAGTCACTAAGAAGGGGAAAGGAGGGATTCATATATGTAAATGACTATGATGTGAAAACAAAAGAAAGAAGCATCCCTTTAGCGATCTTTAAATATACCTGAGGGGCCTATCTGATAGGAGCAACATTCTAATGCCATACCTCCATGAAAGTTGCCCAAGTTGTTTTTGTTGTTGTTGTTTTTAACTTTTCTTCCTTAAAAGCCTTTGAGCCATTGTTAGGACTTGACTGGTTCAAGAGACAAAAGGTTCAGATTCTTCACATCACTTCTTAGTGGCTAAAGTACAAAACTGTCATAAGAGAGCTTCGTTTTTCTACTTAGCTTGGATAAAGGTGGGTAATTCAGGGAAGATACCTGTTTTTAGGTGAACCATCCTGAGGTATTCACAATACACATCCTTGTTTAATATCCTTTTCTTGCTATGGCTAAGTAAATCTCCTTTTGCTAACTGTTGAATGACTTATCACTGTCAAATTTTGTTTCAGGATTGAACATAAGCTACCAGAAGACTGGACTGAGTTAGGTCCAGCCCAGAATAAGCTGTATAATTCAGATGTAAAATATCAGGGAGTTCAAATAGGCAGATGAACTTAATCCCCTTTAGGAGTGAAATAGTTATATAAAGCCCTGCTGAGACAGCTTTGCGATGCATGCTATTTGCATATTTTTTGCTGTCTTTTTTCTGCATCCTTCAAGGTCAAAGAAAAATGGTAAAGCTGAGCTGAAAAAAAGGAGGAGGGAGAGGAGAAGGGAGTGAAAAGGAGAGTGTCTGCTGTAAAGCTATGGGGGTACTTGTTAAATTCTGCAACTTTTTCAAAGTGTAGCATGTCCTGCTTAGAGTGGTTGGTAACTCTCATTTTCAGTGAGCATCTTTTCATTGAGAAAATAATGGAGGAGAGTAGGTAGGGTAAGATTCCTGATAATTCCCCCCAGATACCCTGCCAAGTTACAAAATCACTAAATTCTACTTGGCAGGTATCCAGGGGTTGGGGTGTAGTCTCTGCAAGGTGGATAGAGTTATGTTTCAATGGTTCGACCAGCAATGTGAACTGGTTTGGGGTTAGCTGTGGCAGCCTTCTTCCCACCCTCTGTTTTTTAGGTCTCCTTCCTCTACTAGAGGAAGCAGAGGTAGCTAGATGGTGCAGTAGATAGAGATCTGAGCACTAATTAAACTTGTTTCCATCTGTAAAAAAAAAAAAAAAAAAAAAATCTGGGCATTGAGTCAAGAATAATTGAGTTTAAATCCAGTCTCAGATACTTTCTAAATCCATGACTCTGTGCAAGTCACAAAACCTTTTGTCTGCTTCATTTCTTCATCTGTAAAATGGGGATAATAGTATCACATAACTTACAGGTAGAGGATCAAATGAGATAATATCTATAAATTGCTTAGTACAGTGCCTGGCACTTAATAAATGCTGGTTTACTTTTTTCCTACTTCATAGACACATTTGGTTTCTGGGACCCAGAATGCTTGAATGTATTCATCTCCAAAAAGGTTGTGAGAAACTACCATTTCTGTCAGAAAAGTGACAATAGAATGTAAAACAGAAGGTGGAGGACTGTAAATTCAAGCTTTACCAAGTCTATGATTTACTTAAGCTTCTTTAGAGATTAACATTATTATCTTCAATGTTCAATTTTCTTTTAGTATATTCCCTTCAGTCCACATGGCTAAGATGTTTTGATGATACTGATTTGAGAAAATAAGAACTGGGAATTTGGGTGAGAATGGGTGATGAAATCATTTGACAAATTATCATTTTGGGGAAATTAATTCATTTTCTTAGATCTAAATTTGGATGTGGATTACTAAGTATTTCATAGAGATCAGAGTCTAGAAACTGGGAGGCTAGAAAGCTTAATTTGCAAGGGGTAGTCCCAGCTTTAAGCAATGATTTTAGACTCAGAAAGATGTAATGCCCAGTATCACTTATTCCATGAATGGGACAATATTTTTTCTCATATCTATTCTTTGAGTGTCACATTGGCACTCAGTGCCAAAAAATAGTGCAAAGTGATTTAGTTCATTTGAGGTGCCAGCATAATAACTTGAAAGCAGTCAGAGAAATGAATCAAATAAGCCAAACATCCCCAAAGTAGACCCTGAACCTGTATGTCAAGAGGAGACAATTGTTAGATTTTCAGCATAAGCACATACATCAGAAACCAGCACATGAGACAAGTCATGACTTGATTTACTGTTTTATTGATTGTTTAGACATGAGAAAGTAATGGAAAAAATGTTAATGCAGATTAAACTTAAAAGTGTGTGTCCTTTATCTTTTACCACAGAGTCAGTGGGTAAACAGTTATCAGTACAACCCTGCATGAAGAATCCCTTCTCCTCTACTTCTTCCCCTTCCATTGTGATGCCCCTTTGTTACCAAACATCCTTCTTGACCACTAACACATCCATTGATTATAGCATCAAAGGATCATAAATGTAGAATTAGAAGACACCCCAGAGATGATCAAGTCCAATCCCTTCTTTTTACAGATGAGGAGGGTTGGGCTTAGAAATGTTAAGTGACTTAGCATCATAGAGCTAGAAGAGACATCAACCTTCTAATTTTACAACACCCCCAATATATTTGCCAAGAAAACCCAAATGGGGTCACAAAGAGTTGGACACAACTGAAATGACTCAACAACAATTTTACAGATTAGATAACTGAGACCCAAGGAGATTCAGTGTCTTGTCTTGGGCCTCTCAGGTGGCCTGTGGGGTCAGAGTACTGTAAATGAAAATGCATTTCAAGGCTTTGGGCCCCATGTAGGTTATAGCCTAGAAGTTGTAAGCTTGTGAGAGCAAACACTTTGAAATACAGGGAAGGAGATAAGAGGGGTATGAGCTCAGAGGTATGGTTTTATGGCATCTAAAGTCAGTCAGCTTGATGAAATGCTCTGAGTTTGCCATAGGCCACCTCACCTAATTTATTTTTCTATTTTTCCCCTATACATCCTATATTAGCACTTTCTGACCTTTTCATCATATTCATGGTCTAATTTATCTATGGATCACAATCCTAAACATTAAAAAAGTAGAAGAAGAAGATTATAGCATCATGCTTTGAGAGCTCATGAGCAATGGAACATGAGAAGAGCTTTGAAGGGAAGATGAGGCTGATGAAAGAAAGAGATGAAGAACTACTTGATAAAAGGCAAGGGCTAGCCTGTGAAAGTTCATAGAGGTAGGAATGAGGCATACTATTTGGGAAATATTCATCTATTTCTAATGAGGAATACACATGAAAAATAATAGGAGAAAAAAGTAGAAAGGTACGCTGAAGACAGAGCATAACTGGTCTTTAATTTCACAAGCACTAGCGCTATCCCAAAATACAATATTACTTTGTGAACTACTGAGTTTTCCACCACTGTAGACCTTAAAAAGGGACCTGAAAGACCAATTGTAGGGAATTCTATAGAAGGCAATCTTTCTTCAGGAATATTTCTGATGAGATGATTTCTAAGTTCTTTTTCAGCTCTAAGATTCTAGAATTTTCTGATCACACATTGCTTTTTCCATTCCTAAATTCTGGGCATGCAAGACTGAGTTTATGTAAATGCTATAAAATGCCCATGTGAGAACTATGTGGGGTCAGAGTACTGTAAATGAAAATGCATTTCAAGGCTTTGGGCCCCATGTAGGTTATAGCCTAGAAGTTGTAAGCTTGTGAGAGCAAACGCTTTGAAATACAGGGAAGGAGATAAGAGGGGTATGAGCTCAGAGGTATGGTTTTATGGCATCTAAAGTCAGTCAGCTTGATGAAATGCTCTGAGTTTGCCATAGGCCACCTCACCTAATTTATTTTTCTATTTTTCCCCTATCTGTATTTTTTATATGTCTGAAAAAATTGTATGAATATATAAAAAAGTCAGGCAGAGATTTCATCTTTCTTCATGTAAAAATATACCGTTTTAAAAAGTAAACTTCTCTTCTGACAAATTTATCTAAGGACTAGTCATGAATTTTACTACTCTTACTGTGTTGAAAAATATAAATTTATTATCCACTCTGAATATTAACTTGACTATTTTTACAATTCCAAGAGTCAGATAATCCAAAAATCTGCTTTTATTGCCTAGTTTACTTTGGGCAAGTCATTTACTTGCTGTGCCTTAGTTTCTTTATCTATAAAATGAAGGAGTTGGATTAGATCTCTAAGCTGCTGCATAATGATCCTGTGGTTTAAAAGAAGCTCAGAATCAAAACTCTGATAGTGATAATGAACAAACTAGTATAATAAAGGATGAGATTTTATATAAACTATAATTAACAATCACTATAATCATAATAATAATGAAGGTATTGTTAGTTGAAATCTTCATAGTTCTTCCCAATTTAAAATGTGCTTTATACACTTTATTTCATTTGATTAAAGATCTATAAGATTTCATTTAGGTGATATTTTCCCTGTTACTTTATCTGTAAAATTATTAAATTAACTAGACAATCTTTAAGATTCCTTATTTCCCTTATATTTTGCAATTTGGCAAGACATAATAAGTGAATAAATGACCTTTTTGTGAATCAAAAGGTATGAATTTTCATCAATGCTTTTCATTTTTAAAATTTTTTTAACTGTTTCTTGGAGACAGCTGGTAGCTCAATAGATAGAACACTGGACCTGGCATCAGGAAAACCTGAACTTAAATCCAGCCTCAGATAGTTTCTAGCTGTGTGACCCTAGGCAGGTCACTTAACCTTGGAATGTCTGACAAAATAGATACACTGGTTCCACAGGAGAAGAAATAGCACACCACTCCAGTATCTTTGCCAAGAAAACTCCAAATGGGATCAGACAAGACTGCAACAATTTAATAACTATTTCTTACCTTTTTTTTTACTTCCTCCCCCCATCTTCTTCTTCTTCTCCTTCTTCTTCTCCTTCTTCTCCTTCTTCTTCTCCTTCTTCTTCTTCTCCTTCTTCTTCTTCTTCTTCTCCTTCTTCTTCTTCTTCTTCTTCTTCTTCTTCTTCTTCTTCTTCTTCTTCTTCTTCTTCTTCTTCTTCTTCTTCTTCTTCTCTTCCTACTCCTCCTTCTACTCTTGCTTCTTTTCTTCCTTTTTCTCCTCCTCTTCCAAACCCAGTCAAAAGTTTATAAACTAGACATTGGTGTACTTGTAGATATATCATGGTTTTAGTATAGTTTTTGTTCTCTCTCTCTCTCTCTCTCTCTCTCTCTCTCTCTCTCTCTCTCTCTCTCTCTCTATCTCTCTCTCCTTCTCCCACCCCCCCTTACATCCCTCCCTCTTCCCTCCTTCCTTCCTTTCCTTCCTTCTCTCAGTGATGAAAAGATCTTATTTAAACAGGAGAGGATGGCTAAGTCAGAAACCTCTTCATTTTCCATCTGGCTGCACTCCTTTGAACATCTCCAACATATTTCCTTGCCAGGTATCTTCTCTTCTTCCCATTTCCCCCCCACCCCCAACCCTTTTCAGTTTCCTTTTGTGTGTTGTTTTTTCCCGTTAGATTTTAAGCTGCTTATAGGGCAGGGATTGCCTTTTTCACATTTGTATCTCTAGCATTCAGTGCAGTGCCTGGCCCGTAGTAGGCATTCATAAATGTTAATTAATTGAATGACTAACCTAAAAAGTTACCTTTTCCTATTTTTTTTCTTGATTAACATCTTTAAATTCTTTCTTGAGTTAATGTTTCCTATCAAATGTGATTCCTATCTGAACCTGAAAGATAGTTTTCCATGGGAGTTATCATATACACAAGTATCATCAACTTTATCAAAAGTATAACTCCTACCCCCCCACCCCCATTACCACCTCCCTGCCTGAGAGCAAAATTTTTTTTTTTTGGCAATTGGGGTTAAGTGACTTGCCTAAGGTCACAATGCTAGTAAGTGTCAAGTGTTTGGTCTGAGGCCAGATTCGAATTCAGGTCCTCCTGACTTCAGGGCCAGTGCTCTATCCACTGCACCACCTAGCTGCCCCCTTGAGAAAAAAAATTGTGGCCAAAGTACTTATCTGTTCAAGAATTGAGGAATTGAGATTTGCTTTAGTAGAGTGACTACACAAACAGGTGAAATTACATATCCTTGAATTTATGAAGTATTGCTGTTGCTAAATTACAGGAAAATCTTGAAATTTTCAGAAAATGATTCATCACAGTTAATCTAATATTTGTTAAACAAAATCACCATTTATGCATACATAAAGAAGTTGTTTTCAAAGAATTATGAATAGAATAATCTGAGTTAATCTAGACCATGCACTTTTTTCTTTTATAACCAAAAAAGAACATCAGTTTCTCACCATTGTAGCCATCTATCCTTCTCTCCATTCATTCATTTGCTGAACATAATTTTTTAAATCAGCCACTGTATTCAGAGCACTATGTAGGCACAGAAAGACATGCAGAGTTTAAATATAGAAATCCCATGCTTACATAAAACTTATAGTTAGTGAAGAAAGTAGTACAAAGATAGTTATAAGATATAATATATATGTCTGTGTATCAGATGGTTGGAAAATACAATCCTATTTGAGCCTAGTGGAAGACCATTATCAACCTTGGGGATCAAGGAATGTATGCTGAAGGAGATAGCATTCCTGAATTGGATTTTAATTGCATGACTATTGTACTAAAAGAGAAGGAAAATGCTAGTTAACAAACATTTCTGGTTTTTGAGTTGTTGGATAAAATAGTTATTACTGTGTGCTATTAGAGGCTAACTCTTGACTGCATCAACATAAGTGGATTTTTCTACCGCAATTTAATACATGTTTATTTCATAGTGAACATAAAATTCATACTACCATAAAACTAGGAAGACCTTTCACAGAATTTTAAATGTGATAGAGGCTCTATGTACTTTTAGTAAACTTTCTCATATAGTTTCCATAGATCATTTAAGGAGAAAAGCAAGGACTATGTTATTGCTACTTCATAATGCTACCACCTTGGGTTTACACACTGTCTTCCTTCTGAAGACCTCAAAGCATTTTCATATATATTATTGCCTTTGCTCCTGCATTTTCATAAATTGAATCTTCATGTATCATTTTTCCCCTGGGCATCACATATAAGATTTCTCTGTCTTACTATTTTATGAGATGGGAAAAAAGTCATCTTTTTTTTTTTTTGGTTGTTTCACTTTTGAGGTTTCAGATTCTATTTCTTCTACCATTCAATTCTTCACAGTTTGGGTAAAATTTCTCATAATATTGGTGATCATTGCATGCAATTTAATATAGGAAGAACATTCCCCTAACTCAAAAAAAAGGCTTTTTCAGTTCATATTTACATTTTAAAAATTCTTTTGAAAAATGGACTCCCCATTATTCCCAGCACTGGAGTCTTTGTTGTTAGGATTTCCAGCATAAAATTTCATTCTCCCTTCTCTTGAAGCAATTTTTCTCTTGTTAAGTTATTTTCCCAGTATGTCTGATATTTTCTTTTCAAAAGATTTTCTTTATACATCTTTTTTCTCTACCTTCCTTTCATCATTTCCCCCATTCTTTTTCATAGATAAAGATCCATTAAATGGAAGCTTGGGACATCTTAGGGACAAGAAATTGAGGAAAGAAAGTTATCACTAACCATTGTCTTGGGATTTAAATTCAGGTAATTGGCACCCAGAGATGCTTACAAAGAGTTAGTAGATTAGCCAAATTAGAGATTTTTTTCAGATAGCAACCAGGTTTTTTATCCCAGTTTTTTTTTCTCTTCCTCACTATAAGTCATAGAGAACAAAATTATTTTCCTTATATTGCTATACTGATCTTTGCAGTGAAGGAATGCTAATTATATGGAGTCGTTTGTCTAATAATAATTGAACTTCCCCATCATGGAAAACTGTAAATGTAGTTCAATTCAATGCCACAAGGCATTATTAAGCATGTACTGTATTTCAGGCATTAAAGGTGCTACATACTGGTGATACAAAGCCAAAAAGGAAGAAACCCCTGCAGTCCTCAAGAGCTTATATAAATTCCACTAGGGGAGGAGGAGGCACAACATGTACTCAGATAAATAAATTATACCAAATAGACGTCAAAGAGTTTATATAAAGTAATAGGGAATGGAGGTGATGAGATGTAGATGCTAAGGGTGCTGGGTCCCCAAAATCACAATACGTGGGTCCTGTCTGAATGAATTTGACCTGTCTTCTTTTAGCAAAAGACAAAGATTTATTAGAGATGAACCATACAGGCCAGACTCATAAGGAATCTGAATATTAGTGATGCCTGTAAGGATGAGTGGCCATGAGGAAATCTCAGTGTTTAAATGAGGGTCAGGATGAATCTTATATACAGCCAAGTAATTTGGGGGTGTTTGGAGGAGGAGCTGGGAGAAGGATCTGGGAGACTGGGGGAGTTTAGGGAGAATGGGAATGTCTGGGAGGTTGATTAGGGTGACAAAGAACTGGAAGGAAGAGGTTGAATGGGGTTTGGATAAGATCAAAGATGGGAAATATCTAGGATCAAAGACTAGGCTTCTTCATTAGGGAATAAAAGGGAGAGCTAGTCCATCAGAATAAGGATAAGAGATAAGGAAAGGCCAGTTGAGTGGATTACAGCTCAGGTAACCATTTGAGACCAAGTAGGTGAGTGAGGTCAAAGAAAGTTTAAGGGTTTTCTGGGGCCCATAGACAAATGGGAGCCAAATTCTTTTTGGTGTGAGGGTCAAAGGTCTCAGCTTGGGCCTATATACCATCAGAAGGGAAATTAGCAACTGGAAGAGAATTTGGTATCACTTTCCAAAGGAGTCGAGTTGAGCTGAGCTTTGAATGATATTCAGGAATTCATGAAGTAGAAATGAGAAGAAAATGAATTCCAAGATAGGACTCACCCTGTACAAAGGCATGGAAATGGAGACTACTTGAAGTCTGTCAGTCCACATGTTTTTATTTAATACTTGCTGTGTGCAAGGTGTTATGCAAAACACAAAAGATAAGGAAAAATCCCTGTTCTCAATAGACTAACATACTAATATATGTGGGAGGAACAAAATATAAACACATGTACATATGCAATTTAGATAATTAAGAGAGAAAGCAATAGTAGAAGGCCAAGGGCTAAGCAAAGACAGGGAAAAGAGAGTAATGTATGAGAAGCCTAGAATGATAGACTAGAGCCAGAGTGTGGAGGATTTTAAAAGTCAGAGGAGTTTCACCTTTGCAACATCTCTCAAATAAGGCCCTCTTCTCTTCTCTGTCCCTGACACCACTATAGTACAGGCCCTCATCACCTCATACCTGGACTAGAGCCTACTGGTTGGTCTGCCTGCCTCAACTCTCTCTCCCCCTTCCAACAATTCTCTGTTCAACCACTAAAAGGTTTTTTTCCTAAAGTGCAGGTCCAATCATATCACCCCTCCCTACTCATTATACTCCAGTGACTCCTTTTCACTTGTAGGATCAAATACAAAATCCTCTATTTGGTGTTCAAAGTTATTCATAACCTAGCCTTATACTACCTTTCCAGTCTTCTTACATCTTAACCTGCCACACACATTCTCTTTGGTCCTGGGACACTGGACTCCTTTATGTTCAATGAACAAGGCATGTCATCTCTTGACTCCAGACATTTTCCCTGACTGTCCCTTGTTGCTAGCATACTTTTCTTCTTCATCTCTGCATATTGGCTTCCCTAGTTTCCTTCATGACCCAACTAAAACCCTATCTCCTATAAAAAAAGCCTTCCCCAAATCTCTCAATTCTAGTGCCTTCTCTTTTTAAATTATTTCCTTTTCCCCCCTGTATTTAGCATGTTTGTACATATTTGTTTGCTTGTTGCTGCCTCCTTTAGATTGTGAGCTTGTGAAGGCAAGGACTTCTTTTTACTTCTTTTTAAAAAAAATCTCCACTGCTTAGCACAGTGCCTGGCATGTAGGAGGTACTTAATAAATGCTTATTGGCTGACTGAGTTTCTGTTTTCTCCTATTTCTTTTTTAGAGGTAGTAAAGAGGCATTGGTTTTTTTCTATTTTCTTTTCTTTTTTCTTTTAGTCATTACTGTCCTTCAGAAACATTAGTTAGTAGAAATGATAGAGAGAAGAGAGGCAAGTGTCAGAGAGGTCATCTGGGAACCTACAGGAAAGAGATAATGGAGGTCTAAACTAGGGTGATAGGGATAAGAGTGGAGAGAAGCATCATGAGAATAGAATTGCAGCACTTGGCAACTGACTAGATAGAAGAGGTGAGGTGTTCTGGTAAATGCTAAATAACGTGCTCTCTAGAAAACAAATAAGCATAATAGATTTTTATTTTTAGTATCCATTATTAGCATTTTCTCTCCTACACTTTCTAGGCAATCATTCAAAAAATAATAATTAAGACCTGTTTTGTAGCATTTATCTCTTTCCGAGGAATAAATGCACATGCTAAAAAAAATAACAGTTGACTCTCAGGAGACAATTTAAACTGGCATCAGAACATCAGCCATAAAAAGTTGAAAAGGATTCTCAAGTAGTGAACTTGGGTAAATGGAAAGATGGTGCTACCCTCAACAGAAATAGAGAAGTTGGGCTACAGGAAACTTATCTGAGAAAATGCAGAGTTCCATTTTGATCTTGTTGAATATGAAATAACTATGTGGCATGCAGTTGGAGAGATCCAATAGGCAGCTGGTAATGTAGGCCTAGAGTTCAATAACAGGTTGGATATGTAGATCAAGGATTTGTTTTCAAATAGATGCCAAACTGATGGAAAATGATCAGATCATTGAAACAGAGCAAATGTAGTGCAGAGATCAAGAAGCATTCAGGAGAGAACCTTGACTGACATAGTGGGTGAAGTAAAGATCACAATTCTGCAAAGAAAACTGAGTATGAGTACCTGTCTAGATAAGGGGAGATCCAGGAATAAACAATTGTGAAAATTGAGTAGAATGGTTTTCTTTTTGTTATTATTACTAGTTTATTTATTTTTAGTTTTCAATATTCACTTTCACAAGATTTTAAGTTCCAAATTTTCTCACCATCTCATCCCTTCCCCCACCCCAGGAAGGCATGCATTCTGAACACCCCTTGCCCTAATATGCCCTCCCTTTTATCTGTCCCCCCTTCTTTGTCTCTCTCTCTCTCTCTCTCTCTCTCTCTGGTGTTACATCATATATTTTAATCATGAAACTAAAAAAGAGCATGAATCAAAGTAAAGTGCATGTTTCAGCATATTCAGATACATCTTCTTTTCCTTGAACTTGGTACAAAATACCTTATGTCTTCTTCCTCTACTTCTTCCTTCTATCAGTGCTATTCTGCAGTAAGCAGGCACAAACTAGTATAGAGGGAGAAGTGAAGCAAATCAAAATGCAGAAGAGAAGAGAAAAGTACAGAACAGAAGAGAGAAGCCTAGATAGAGGCTAGGAGACACCCAAGATTAATGGGAGCGACCTGAATGAGGATACAGGAAAGGAGACTGGGAAGGAGTGGTCAAATTGAAAGGAGGAGAACCAGGAGAGACTGATATCCCAAAAACCCAAAGGGAAGACAATATCAAAGAGAAATGCATGATCAATAGTGTTAAAACCTGTCGAGAGATCAAGAAAGATGAGGACTGAGAAAAAGCCATTAAATTTGGTAATTAAAGGGTCATTGGTAACTTTGGAAAGAATAGTTTCTGCTGAATGATGAAGTAGGAAGCCAGACTATACAAAGTTAATAAAAGGCTAAGAGGAAAAGAAGTAGAAACATCTATTGTACGGAGCCTTCTCAAGGAGCTTAGCCACAAAAGGAAGGAGAGATATAGGATGAGAATTAACAGGGATAGAGGGATCAAGTGAAGATTTTTTTCCCCTAATTCTATTGATTTATTTATTTTTAGTTTTCAACATTCACATTCACAAAATTTTGAGTTCCAAATTTTCTCCCCATCTCATCTCTCCCCCCACGCCAAGACGGCATGCGTTCTAAATACTCCTTCCCCTAATCTGCCCTCCATTCTATCTCACCCCTCTTTCTCCTATCCTCTTCCCCTTCTATTTTTCTGTAGAGCAGGATAGATTTCTATACCCCATTGCCTGTATATCTTAATTCCCAGTTTCATGTAAAAACAATTTTTAACATTTGTTTTTAAAACTTTGAGTTCCACATTTTTTCCCTTCCCCCCTCCACACCCACTCTCATTGAGAAGGCAAACTCGATACAAGTTATAAATGTGTAGTCATGCAAAACACTTTCATAGTAATCATGTTGTAAAAAACTAACTATATTTCCCTTCATCTTATACTGCCTCACATTTATTCTATTCTCTCTTTTGACCCTGTCCCTCCTCAGAAGTGGTTGCTTCTGATTACCCCCTCCCCAAATCTGCCTTCACCTCTACCATCCCTTTGCTCTCTTATCCCCTATTTTGCTATAGGGTAAGGTAGATTTCCATACACATTTCAGTATGTATGTTATTCCCTCCTTAAGCCAAATCTGATGAGAGTAAGATTCACTCATTCACTCTCACCTTCCCCCCACTTTCCCTCCACGATAAAAGCCTTTTCTTGCCTGTTTTATGTGAGATAATTTACCCCATTCTACCTCTCCCTTTCTCCTTCTCCCAGTATAAATCCTCTCTTACCCCTTAATTTTATTCTCCAGTTATCGCCCTTTCATCTTCAACTCACTCTGAGCCTTCTATCTATCCATCCATCTATCTATCTATCTATCCATCTGTCTGTCTGTCTATCTATCTATATCTTATCTATCTATACATATATTTTTCCCTCCAACTACTCTAATACTGACAAAAGTCTCATGAATTACAAATACCATATTTCCATGCAGGAATGTAAACAATTCAACCTTAATAAATCCCTTATGATTTCTCTTTCCTGTTTACCTCCTCATGTTCCATTTGAGTCTTGTATTTGCAAGTCAAACTTTCTATTCAGCTCTGGACTTCTCATCAAGAATACTTCAAAGTCCTCTATTTCACTGAATGACCATTTTTTTCCCTGAAGGATTATACTCAGTTTTGCTGGGTAGGTTATTCTTGGTCATAATCCTATGTCCTTTGCCCTCTGGAATATTATATTCTAAGCCCTGTGGTCCCCTTAATGTAGAAGCTGCTGAATCTTGTGTTATCCTGATTGTGTTTCCACAATACTTGAATTGTTTCTTTCTGGTTGCTTGCAATATTTTCTCTTTGACCTAGGAACTCTGGATTTTGGCTAAGATATCCCCAGGAGTTTTCCTTTGGGGATCTCTTTCAGCAAGTGATTAGTGGATTCTTTCCATTTCTATTTTACTCTCTGATTCTAGACTATGAAGGCAGTTTTCCTTGATAATTTCTTGAAAGATGATGTCTAGGCTCTTTTTTTGATCATGGCTTTGAGGTAGTCCAATAATTTTAAAATTATCTCTCCTAGATTTATTTTCCAGGTCAGTTGTTTTTCCAATGAGATATTTCACATTGTTTTCTATTTTTTCATTCTTTTGGTTTCATTTTACAATGTCATGATTTCTCATAAAGTCACTAGCTTCCATGTTTTCCATTCTAATTTTTAAGAAAGTATTCTTTTTCGGTGAGCTTTTGGACTTCCTTTTCCACTTAACCAATTCTGCTTTTTAAGGCATTCTTCTCCTCATTGGCTTTTTGCACCTCTTTTGTCATTTGGGTTAGGCTATTTTTAAGGTATTATTTTCTTCAGTATTTTTGGGGAGTCTCCTTTAGCAAGCTGTTGACTAGTTTTTCATGATTTTCTTGCATCACTCTGATTTCTCTTCCCAGTTTTTCCTGTATTTCTCTTACTTGCTTCTCAAAATCCTTTTTGAGCTCTTCTATGGCCTGGGACTGATTTCGTAATTTTCTTGGAGTCTTTGGATGAAGGAGCTTTGATTCTGTTGTCTTTTGGTTATATGTTTTCATCTTCTTTGTCCCCAAAGCCTTTTTTTTTTTTTTTAGTTTGCTCATATTTCCAGCCAATTACTTGAGTTTTAAATTTTTTGTTAAGGTAGGGGTCTACTTCTGGTGTGGAAAATGTACTGTCTCAAACTTTGGGGGTTTTGTGCAGCTGTTTTCAGAGATACTTCCAGGCACCTGTAAATTTTCTGTTCTTCCAAAGTTGTATGATTAAGGGTTGAAATCTCGTATTGCTATGTTGCATTCCTTCACATTTTTTCATTGATATTCTAGACCTGGGTATTCTAGACCTTTTGTTCTTCCCGATTAATTTTGAATATATTTTCTAACTCTATAAAATAATTCTTTAGTAGTTTGGTTTAGCACTGAGTAAATAGAAAAATTGAGCAACAATTATCATTTTGATTAAATTTAGTCTGCATATTTATGAGTAATTCATATTTCTCCAGTTTTTTGTATGTGTCTTTATGTGGGTGAAAGGTGTTTTCTAGTTGTGGTCATATAGTTTCTGAGTTACTCTGAACAGGTAGACTCCCAAATATTTTTGTATTGTCTACATTTCTTTTAAATGATTTTTTTTCTTTCTATCTCTTGCTGCAGGGCTTTCTTGATAATTTATGTAAATACTGATAATTTATTTGGGCTTTTTATATCACACAACTTTGCTAAAGTTCTTAATTGTTCTGGCTAGTTTTTTCAGCTGATTCTCTAGGGTTCTCTGAGTGATACCATTATATCATCTGCAAAGAGTGAAGTTATAATTTCATTTCTTCATTTCCTATTTTTATTCCTTCAATTCTTATCTTGTGTTATTGCTTACTATAGTTAGCATTTCTAATACAATATTGAATAATAGTGGGAATAATATGCATCCTTGCTTTACCTCTTATATTATTGGGAAGGCTTCTAATTTATCTCTATTATAGATTGCTTTGGTTTTAAATAAATATTACTTATCATTTTAAGAAAGACTTCCTTGATTCCTGTACTTTGTAGTGTTTTTAATAGGAATAGCTGTATTCTGTCAAAATTTTTTCTGCATCTATTGACAAAATCATATGATTTTATGTTGTTTTTTGTTACTGACATAGTCAGTCATGCTGATAATTTTCCTAATATTGAACAAGCCCAGCATTTCTTTTGTAAATCCCACCTAGTCATAGTGCATGCTTTTTGTGATATGTTGTTCTTATCTCCTTGCTACTATTTAATTTAAAATTTTTTGCATCAATATCAATTGGGGAAATTGGAGTATAGATTTCTCTTACTGTTTTTGCTCTCCTTGGTTTAGTTATCAGCACCCTCTTTGTACCATAGAAGTCATTTGGTAGGGCTCCTTTCTCTATTTTCCAAAAAAAAAAATAATTTATATGGTATTGGAATTAATTGTTTTTTACATGTTTCATAGAATTCATTTGTGAATACATTTAGTCTTGGGGAATTTTTCTTAGGGAGCTCATTTATGGCTTGGTTAATTATTTTTTCTAAGATGGGGTTATTTAAGTATTCCATTTCATCTTTTGTTAATCTGGGCAATTAAAAGTTTCTAAATATTCATTCATTTCACTTAGATTGGTAGTTTTGTTGGCAGATAATTGAGAAAAATAACTCCTAATAATTGTTTTAATTCCATCCCATTTGGTGGTAGATTCATCCTTCTCATTTTTGATCCTGGTGTTTTGGTTTTCTTCTTCCATTTGTTCTTTTTTTCATTCATCAACCAATGTTTTACCTATTTTGTTGGTTTTCTAGTAAACCAGCTTCCAATTTTATTTATTAGTTGATTTTTTTTAAAAAAATTCAATTTCATTAATCTGTCTTTGGATTTTTTACGATTTCTTTTTTGGTGTTTAATTGGGTACTTTCAGTTTGTTATTTTCCTAGTTTTTTAGTTGCATGCCAAATTAATTGGTGTGCTCTTTCTGTCTTTTACCGATGTACATGTCTAGGGATTATAAAATTTTTACTAAGTACTGCTTCTGCTGCATTCCTTAAATTTTACTATACTGTCCCTTTATTGTCATTCTCTTTAATGAGACTGTTGATTGTTTCTATGATTTATTCTTTGACTCATTCATTCTTCTGCTCTATCATAAAAACTCTTCCTCGTCTACCACTTCTACATGAGATAATTTTCTCAATTCTTCCTCTCCCTTTCCCCTTTTCCAAGGCCATTTTTCTTTTCCTTCCATCAATTTATTTTTGTGATTACCCCATCATAACTGACTCACACATAAGTCCTCTGTCTATGTAGACTCCTGTTAAGTGCGCTAGTAATTAAAAAATTCTTAGGAGTTATATGTACCATCTTATCATAAAGACATGTAAACAGTTTAATCTTATTGAATCCCTTATAATTTCTCTTTCATTTTTACCTTTTTATGTTTCTCTTGAGCCTTGTGTTTGAATGTCAAATATTCTACTCAGCTGTGATCTTTTCATCAGGAATGCTTAACAGCCATCTATTTCATTAAATATCCATTTCTTCCCAATGGATCATGTTCAGTTTTGCTGGGTAAGTTATTCTTGGTTGCAATCCTAACTCTTTTGCCTTTTGGAATACTATATAATGAGCCTTCTGCTCCTTTAACATGGAAGATGCTAAATCTTGTCCTTTAAACTTCTCCAGGTACCTTCCCTCTTCTCCCTTCTCCCATTAGATTTTCAGCTCTTTTTTGGGGGGAGGATGCAGGGGCTGTCTTTTTCCTATAATATTTCCAGCACTCAGAAGTCATGTCTTGAACTTAGTCTTAGAGGGGTCCAAGGATTTTAAGAGGTAATTTGGCAGCATATCACTATTTTGAGGGAAAGTCTTGCAAAGACATAGAGAAGAAGGATGGAGTATTATAGGTAAGGATCAACAAAAGCAAGGGTGGAAATTTGTCAGAAGATGAGAATAAAGAGAGAAGGTATGCTTTGAAGAGTTTTAAGTTCAGAAAAGTTTATAGCTGATATTATATTCAATAAGTTTATAACAAGATAGAGTTTATTTAGTGGGGGGGGCATGGTCAGACCTAGGCCTTATTAAATCACTTTTTATCGCATCTTTAAGGTTTTTTTAAAGTTAATATGTTATTTTTACAGAAAAATAAAATAGCTAACATTAATATATCAATTTATTATCATCAAAATTCTCTACACGTAGTATTTCATTTAATCTCCACAACCATTCTGTGTATAGTTGCCATTGTTATCCACATTTACAGATGAGGAAACTGAGGATGAAAAAGGTTAAGTAACTTGCCCAGGATCACACCATTTGTCAGTGTCAGGAGGAGGGTTTGAGCTCAGGGTTTTCTGACTCCATGTACTGCACTACCTCCACTGTGCCACCCCACATGGATTGCTGTGGCTGAAAATTTTTCATCACCTTTCCCAGTAAAAACCTATCTTTCACACTTCCTAAGCTCATTATTTTTTCCACTAAACCTTCTCCTTTTCCAGACTTGACTATTTCTTCTGAAGGCACCACCGTACTTCTACAGTTTTGAGTTTGTAATCTTTGTATTATCCTGGATTTTTCACTATCTTTCACCCCATCATCTAATCTTACTCTTTCTGTCTTCACATCTTTCACATCTGCCCCCTTCTGTTCATTCACTATTGCCACCTTAGTTCAGGCCCTCATCACCTCTCAACTGAATTATTTCAACAGCCTCTAATTGATCTCCTACCCTCTGGTCTCTCAGCACTTCAGTCCATTCTACACAGTATTGACAAAGAAATTTTCCTTAAGCAAAATTTGTCTATATTACTACATTGCTCATCCACCTCTAACGATATCTCAGTGGATCTAGAATACAGTGTAAACACCTCTCTTTAGTTTATAAACTCATACAAATCCTGGTCTCAAAATACATTTTTTTAGCCACATTGTGCATTATTCAACCTCCTGAAAACTAAAATTTAGCCAAAATGGACTTTTCTCTGCCTTCTCCACCCCTTAACCATCCATCTCCTGTTTCCATGGCTTTGCGCTGGCCATTCTTTGTGCCCCGAATGAACTCTTTACCTCCACTATACAAAGCCTTTATCTTTCTTTAAGATGCAACTCAAATATCATATTGCCAGAAGCTTTATCTTACCCCTCCCCCGAGTCCCATCCTCACTGTTAGTTCATTTCTTCTTAGATTATCTTATATTTAACTACATTGTGTGTATATTTGATAACTATATTCATGTCATATGTATTTTTGAATGCATAGAATTATTATGTAAATTCATGTTGAGTAGGAATTGTTTCATTCTTTATATTAGTATCCCTACTACCTAGCATAATGCACCTGGTAACCTGGCAATTAAGCACTTAAATACTTCTTGACAATAATGTGCTAGTAAATATTTAACAACTGGTTTCCAAAAAAAAAAGCACTCATAACAGATTTCTAAGTTTAGTCTGCATTACTTTTTCTCCATCGCTTTCTGAAGTCTAAACAATTAACATAATGATAAATCAAGCTCTTTTTTGTAGCATTTGCCAATTTCTGAGGTATAGATGCTCACCATAAAAATTTAAGAATCAGCTCCCACCAACCAACCACACTCCTACTTATTGATTAATTGATTGATTGTATCCCTTTCCCAGAGTCACAAAGAATTAAAAAGAGAGTAAAAAGCTAATCTCAGAAAATAAGTGAACACATCAACCAAGTCCATCATTACATGCAGTGTTCCATACTCATAGTTTTCACTTCTGCAAAGGGAGGGTGGTCGATTTTATATCTTCTTTGCGGCTCACCTTGGTCACTATAATTTCACAGGATATAGCTTTGTTCAGCTTATTTTTTTCTTTACATTATATTGTTATATTCATTGTATATATTATTTCCTCATTCTTTTTAGTTCTTGAATCAGCTCATGTTTTCCTGTAGTCCATCCATGATCCTCTAATTCTATGATTCCCCAAATTCCTTCATGCTAAAACTTTCTGGAGAAAGAGTCCAAACATGCATTATGTATTCATCTTTCCACAGTATATCAGTTCCAGTGCAGTAACTCCATCTTGAAAGCTGACACAGTCTTAAAAGAAGCAAGACTATTCAGCTGACCTTGCTGACAGTGAAGATAACTGCCTATCTCTCTGGTAGAATTTTAGAGCCATGAAGGAGGCCGAGGAACTCAAAATTTCCTTCCTTACCCATCTCTCTTCCCTGATTTTTAAAAGTTTCTTAATTAAGACTTCCTGTCAACTTGGTTCAATTTTCATGACAGTGATAATGTGACCAGGGCTTATTGGACCTGGGCTATCCTTGCTATATTTCCTTGTAAAAACTGCCTCAAGTCCCAGGTTACTCAAATATCCCTGGAAGGACATTTAAGCTGCTAGTAGTCACTTAAACATGAGAGTGTATGGAGAGATTAGAGAGCTAATTTTGAAATTTTTAGAGATCTGGTTTTGATTAGGGCTTAGGTGTGGAGAAACAAGAAATCATGAAGTTGTAGTGGAAGCCTGAAGGAGAGAAGAGGTTAAAGAATACCAGAGTTGAAAATGAAGAAAAGATTTCCTACCTTACAGTTTTGCCTAGGGCTGGCCCTGTATATGATGACAAGTTACATTTGCTCTCTATGCCATTTGACTTATTTTCTGTGATGGCATCTATTCCTTTAATTTTTTTCTACTAAATTTTGTGGCTTAACCCTCAACTAGCTACCCACCCTGGGGGGGAAAGCCTAATTGCTACAGAGCTGTTCAATAAAGAGTAAATGGATCTCATGAAAATGCTACTCAGTGACTTTAAAGAGAAGCTTAAGGACCTCCTGACCTTCGAAGATGGCTCAATGGTCCCCACAGGGGAAGATGTTCACAGATAGAGAGAGAAAGAGAGCTAGTGCATCTTTATTGGCTCCAGACTGAAAAGAATCAGTATAAAGCAAGTGGCTTTTGAATGCTATCCCTGGGACGGCTTCCAGAGTGCAATGCAGTAACTCAGAAAATGCTGTCCTAGTACCAATAGTGCACTTTCACCTTCATGCAGGAAAGCGCCAGTCTGAAGCTGCTTTTCTACATCTCCGGAAACTGTGTAGGTGAAAATGTGAAATCTCAAATAAAAATAAGCCATTAGGCAGAGTTGAATAAAATCTGGTATTTTCTTTTGACTGAATTCATGTAGTAGCTTTTTAAAAATATTTCAACCACTCTAGAAATGCTTGATAATGAGAGTAGGGCATTTTAAGAGAGGGAAATAGATGGTGAGATAGCCTTGTGCAGATAAGAGTCACATTCATAAACAGGAACAGCCAAGATCCCTGATGCAATGAAAAAGGTATTGGGATCTGGAAACAGAGGACCTGGGTTCAAGCCCTTTATTCTTACTACTTGTGTTGCCTTAGGAAAGTCACAAATCAGTGAAAAAAATTCACTGGCTGAAAAAAGAGGACTTGGGAAAAATCCAGTCTCTTGTACCTCAACAACCTTGGACAAATCATGGGCCTACTTCCTTATTTGTAAACTCAGAGTATTGGACTAGATGGCTTCTGAGGTCTATTCCTGCTCTGGGTCCTGTGGACTAGGCAGAAAGATCATGGGATTGAATGGTCTAGAGATGGATGATGGTGATTAAAGTGGAAGCAAGGTCAAAACCAAGAGTAATAACAAAATCCCACATGGGGCTATCAAGAGGCTCAGGTTCCTGCTGGGTTGGTTTGACCTCTGACAACTAATCGGTTGATGAGCACGAAAAGTACTATCTCAATTTGTCACACCCAGCTGGTGTTTTCATGTCCAGTCATAGGCAGCTGGCCCCATCCTCCTGTTTCTTCTGACGTCCCTTCAGCTAGAGAACTCCTGCTGTTCTCCTTGTTCTCCACGGCAATAGCTGAGGCCACACGGCATTGGACAATGTCTCTTAACAGCACAAAGTGAAATGGCAATCAGGCAATCAGTGTACGTAGTTTAAAAAGATAAATCAATACCCATAATATTTTTAGTTTCCTGTTTGCGTCCATTGAACAAAATCTCAAGCTTCTACTTTATTCTGTGTATTGCTATGTAGAGGACAGACAATCATAAGGTATCTTTGGTTTTAAAGTAATGAAGTTGTCTCATTTATTTTTATTTTTATTTCAGATCTCAATTTATACATATTCTTTATTTCTTTTAGCCAATTCCAGTGACTATAAGGTAGCTCTCCCTCACTTAAGAAATAGGGCTTAATTCATGAAAAAGAATTCAATAAATACCACATATCTGTATGTAGATATATATATCTATATATATACATATATATAGATATAGATATAGATAGATATATTTAAATATGTACATGTATATATCCATATATGTGTATACATGTATGTGTGCGTGTATGTACGTACAACTCTGAAAAATAAAATAAAATAACATAAAATAAAATAAAATAAAAACAAGGAGTCAACAATGGTTATAAGCATATGTTTTCTTCATGCCATTGGAGGAAGGAAATTAGCCACGTGTGCTGGGGCCTCCTCTAGTTGGAGACCTGCTTTAGTGAGGCCAAACCTTGATAACATATAGCAGCGGCTATGCAGTGAACTGTAGCCATGACAATGAAGGGTGGCAGCAACAAGAAGACGAGTTTGATTTACAGAAGGGCTTCATGACTATAACATGATTCTTTCAGGGGCTTGTCTGAGCTCAGAGACCACCTGGAACTGGTGTGAAACAATTCTGGGATTTTGCTGCAGCAGAGTTCCTCCAGAGGGTGAGCACAAAGGATTGTTGTTATGCCAAGCTCAGGGCACAGCTTGCTTTCTGGTCCTTACCTCTGGAAAACAAGGTGTCCCCTAATAGTTTAAAAAAAGGGAGTAAAAATAGAGGGGCCATCTGGGCATGAGGATCCTGACTACACAACACACACACACACACACACATACACACACACACATACACACACACGTACATGTACACATACACACATATACATACATACATACACATATACATACCTATACCTACATGTGAAAACTTGGCTTGCTCAGGATAAAAGGGAGATTAGAACCCAGGTCTTTCTGACTCCAAATCTAGCACTCTGTTCACTACACCTACCTTTGTGTCGTTATCACCTAACTTACTGTCTCTATCATTTGTTCTCTTTAAACTCCAAAGGGTCTGTGGGGGGATGTTCTTTCAGTAACAGAGTAATTACCTTTCTTCCACCAGGCCTACTAGGCAAATCTATGGCTGGGAAAAGGCTGTTTCCTTTTTTTCCTCTTTCTTTTCTTTGGTAAAAGACTGTGAGATCTCAAAAGATGCCCGGAGTCTTTTCCCTCCCAGTCAACTAAGGAATGTGGCATTGACTCCCAGAACAATTGTGAGGGAAGGAATCAGAACCCAAAAGGCAGGCAGATCAAGTTATCCACTGAGGGAGAAACTATGGGGAGAAAGAGCCTACTTTGTATTAAACAAATGAAATAGCTAATGAGCCAATGGCTATTGTTACAAAAGTTCTGAAGATAATTGAATATCAGCTTCTCAAATGATTGCAATCATCTTATGATTCTTCATCACTTAATATTCCACTTACTATGTGGGAATTACATTGACTTTTCCATACCTGATTCACGTTTTCCTCAACTTTTTAAACTTCCTCCTTGCCTCCTCCTCCCCTCCATGTCCCCAGATACTTTGTGAAAGCTAAAAAAAAAAATAGAATTATTCCTTATTAATCATTGCTAGGGATAAAATTGAAGCACTGGGGATCCTAGTTTCCATATTGATGAGGCACTACACCCATGACACTTAATCTGTGATAAAATATGTAGGACAGGGTAAACCAAGGTCTTCAGCCTTCATGTCCTCAGACTAGCAGTGCCTGGTTACCAGCTATGCTGCACATTCAAGATGTCCTAGGTTTTGGAGATACAAAGACAAAAATGAAACAGTCCCTGCTCTTACAGAGCTAACATTTTACTAATGGGGGTATGTAAATACAACATATACATGAATGACTAAATATAAAGCATATTCTACATAATAAGCAGTAATTTCAAGGAGAGAATTAGAATAACTTGGAAAATATGAGGAAAAAAATATGTATATAAGATGGGCTACCTGAATTGTGCTTTGAAGAAAGAAGTAATTCCATGACCATATAGTAGGATTGTATTTCAGATAAGAATAACAACATTAAAAAATCTATTTCCTTGATAAATTTGTTTTTACATCAACTACGTTTCCTAATGTATCCCTCCATACTCACCTTGGAGAGCCATCCCAAATAACAATAATAATAATGATAATGATGTTGATGATAAAAATAATAATGATGATAATGGCAATATTTTTAAAAATCACTTTAACAAAATTAACTATCACCTCAAAATCACTTTGCAGCATTGACAATATCCTGACTTAGTAGTCTCCTACCTTGGCTAAGAAAAATAATGTAACTTCTCGTATCTCTACTTTGTGGTTAAATTTGTTTATAATTTCACAGAATTCAGTTTAAAATTATTATTGTTCTTTACATCTGCACTTATATAGTCACCACATTTTTACCGGATCTTTCTCCTTCACTTTGCATCAATTCATGTAATTCTTCCCATGCTTTTCCACATTCATCATTTCTTACAGCATTTTGGTATCACTACTACATTCATGAAGTATTATTTAGCCACTCTTTAATTAATGAACATCTATTTGTTTCTAGATTTATTTTTGCTGCTTCAAAAAGTGTTGCTATAAATAAGAATAAATTGTGAGTTAATATCACATTCCAAAATACTGTATGTTCACATGTCATCACACACATATTAGTAGCCATCTCAGTGTGGCTCAATAGTGTGATAATATATGCGTTTTGGAGGTCTTTCAAGAGCTGATTACTTTCTAGGCAAAGATAATGACTAAAGGTTTAGGTCCACAGGAAATGTGCCCCAAAGCTACACTATCGTTATTCATTTATTTTTCTTCTGTAAAGTTTGCATCTATCTTTGTTTGATAATCCTTCTTAGTGACAAGCTATTTGGCCATTCGGAGTCATAGCAACCAAGAATCTTAGAGTTGAGGGACATTTCATGCTTTGAGTACATAATCTCTATACTAAACATGATTTTGTACTCTACTCAAAAGTCTATGCAACATAAAGGCCACTTTGGAGATAGGGAAAGGAACTGGACTTGTAATTTTACTGGCATAAGATACTCCTTTGTAAGGAAACTGACTCTCAATTCAACTCAGCGGTTTCTCTTCCACTTATAGCTGTAGAGTATTATCTGACAGGTTAAGTGACTTTTCTAGGTCACACAATATTTGTCAGAAGAAAAACTAATCCAGACCATCTTGGCTCTGAGGCCTGTTCTCTCTCCGCTATGCCTTCTTTTGAAATAAATGTGTTTTTTTTAAATAGTGGTTTTCCTCTGTTAAGATTACTCTAGTTATAACCACAAATCCTGCTAATATTTTAATTTATTTCTAATTAACAAGTTTGTTTACTTTCCCTCCTAACCCTTTCCCCACTGGAGAAATATTACAAAACCCTTATAAAATATGGATAGATAAGCAAGACAAATTCCCTGAAAGGCAATGTCCAAAAATTTGTGTCTCAGTATATTTATTCCATTGCCCTTCTTTCAGGAAGAAGAGAGCATCAGTCCTTTGCTATCACGTTTGGTCATTGCATTTGCTAAACAGATTGTGTTATATAAATGTAATGGAGTACCACTGTACCATTAGAAATTACAATGACCAATTATCCCAGTTCTGAAGTAAAAAAAAATCTGTCAATAAGTCAAGGATTAAGTTTATAATCACATTAAATATTTCCATCTGAAATGGGTAAAATAATAGCAATAGTAACTGGGACAGCTAGGTGGCATAGAGTGGCAGGCCTGGATTCAAGAAGACCTCCTGAATTCAAATCTGGTTTCAGACACTTAGTAGCTGCATTATTCTGGGCAAGTCACTTAACCCTGTTTGCCTCAGTTTACTCCTCTGTAAAATGAGCTGGAGAAGGAAATGGCAAATCATTCCAGTGTCTTTGACAAGAAGACACCATATAGAGTCATGAAGAGTCAGACACAACTGAAACAAGCAAACATCAAAATAACCACAACTACAAAGAAAACAAATACCTTCTTAAAGGAAGTTCCCACCATCCAAAAACTTTAGTTGTTCCCAGGATACCACACCATTCCCAATATTCTAGGAAATAAATGGGTTCTGGCCAATTTTGAGAATTTTTTTTCTTTCCTGGACTTCTATAAATATTGAGTGGGGGTGGGGGTAGGACCGGATGTCTACAAGCTAAACTTTGAGCTTAGAAAAGTTCATTCTCAGGAACACTAGTCTCTTCTGTCACTTGCTCAGAGAAAACAAAATAAAATTGGTCAGGATCTGGAGGTCCAAAATTCCTCACTTTGAGTTGATATTTGTTTTTTTCCTACAAATCATTATTACTGCTCTGAGGTGGAGGAGGAAAATGATATCTCTAGCTATCCTTTTCCATGTCTCCCTTTCAAGTCTAGAAGTCCACCAAAAGATAAAGCTGCACAAAAAAAATGAACCATTCAGAGCACATTTTTATATGTCACTTGAAAGGTGATGATTTTAATGTTTGACATGTCTGAAGCTCTAAATCACATCCTAATGCTATGTAAAATAGTAGATTTTTGACATCAGGTGGATATATTGCACCCCTCACTGTAATGAATGGGCAAATACTACTACTCATTTCTTCTGCCTTTGATCGTGCTACATGACCATTTTACCCCCTAATGATAGAATGAACATGTATTTACATCAGACCTTGTCCCTTGATAAGGAAATATTTGTTAAAAACTGCCATATGGTATAATTATGTGTTTAACTCCTACTTAGTAATTAAGATAACTTATTTTTGCCTGTTATATTTTTCTAGCTTTCCTAAATAGCTTTGTTGATTAAAGAACATTAAATCTCAAAATACTAGAAATACCAGGAATCTGAGGCCATTTGTTCCTTTCCCAATTAAAAAAAAAGTATCTTCCCCTATATTGTTATAGACATGACCATTAGTTTTTTTTAAAAAAAAATTCTGTAGAAGAAGGTACATCTTGAACCAGAATACTCGTGCTGCTAATCATGCTGCTACATAGCTTGGTCAAGGGTCATCAGTAAAATAAGGAGTTTGGACTCACTATTCTCTAAGATTATTTCCAGATCTAAAAGCCCGTGATTTGAGATATCCTATGATATTGGTCATTTTCAAGCTTTTCAGTGAGGTAATTCATCCTTATCAAATCTTAATCCCACATATAACAATTTAAGGGTATCTTATTTTCTTCTCTCTTCAGTGGACATAAAGACAAGCTTATTAACTTCCTGTAAGCATCTTATATTTAAGAAGGCCTAACACTTTTTCAGACTAAATGGTCCTACCTAGTATTTTTCTTAATGTCTTACTTTACAACCTATAATCATTCATGTTATTCTCCTCTGAAACCACTGTAATTCCCAACATTCTTCTTCACCTTTATATTCTAGAATTAAGCAAAGCCTTTTAGTAACGTTTTGACCAGAGCTTAGTGTACTAGCATAACATAGCTACTGAACAATTTTAATGCTCTTTCATGGTTGACTATTTCCCACTTCAACCCATGTTATCCCCACCCCATTCCCCTCTGGTAACTCAAAATTGTCTTACAGATTAATTATGATGTACTGTACTTCAATAAAGCTCAAATAGTAATATTGCATGGCTTCATTAAAATACATGATTTTCCATAGCTGCCTGTCATGTGAAACAAAATTGAAGAGGAAAAGAGGAAAGCGTATCTCAGAAGGAAATGTTTTAACATCTTATGACAACAGATACTATTTATGAAAAACAGAATAAGATTACATTCTTAGATACTAATATATATATTGAATTATTTGTGTTTGTAGCACATATTTTAGTTGGGAAATATCATAACTCAGAAGTTTAATCACGAATCTTCTACCCTTTGTGTAATTTTGCATCAGGAGAGGCTCAATTATGTGATAGATTGTCTTGTAAAATATTTTGGATTGCTCCTATAATCAATGTTTTATAATATTCTCTGAGGACAGTAATAGAAGGTTCACAGATCTGATTACATTGATTCCTTCACAATAAACCATGCTTTTAATGCATTTTAAATCAGAACCTCTAGTTGTGTTTCTATTAGAAACTGAAAACTGCCTTTTTGTGGTTGCTTTTACAGCAAGCAATAGTGTGTTTTGCTAATTCCTTCCTGATTACAACCTGCTGCAGTGTTTTGTAAGTCAAAAACAAAAAATGCGTATCCTACAAATAGAAATTATATTAAAGAAAAACACTCTTGTTATTTTAACCTTTTAAGATAAAAAACACACTGGCTTAAGTTTATTTTAGAGGAAACTCAGATTTGGGGGCATATTTTAGTATATGCTATAATGTAGTGATAAGTAAACACATTCACAATAGCTTTACAATGACATTTGAATATGTGAAGAAAAATGGGACTGGAATATGTGAACTTTCACTAGCAAAATAAATATTTAAAATAAAATAATTTCAAAAAAGAAAAAAGCTTATTTTAGTAATAGTTATGAGTATAGAAAGTGTTCTATTAACCATGCCTGCATTACTTTATAATATTAAATTATTCATGTATTGGGGAAGAGCTTTGTTTTTTTTTTTTTGTTAATTTGCTTCAGTGTCTTTATTTTTCTTGGTCTTTTTAATTTTCATTATTGACAACTTCAGGTTCCTCATTAATTTACATTTATATTTTAAGATATATCTCTTTTAATCAATTGCAGAAAAGTTATCATTTCTCTTAGCAGACAGAGTGCTCTCCCTGAGAGTTTCTTTCACCAATGAAACTGGAGGACCAGGCCGTCCTTTCCACTACTTCCCCATGCCTTGCTCCTTGTACCTCCACGAAAAAGTTGCTAATATCACTTTTCATATTCATCAGTGATAAAATGAAAGTTTTCCAAAGTTAATTATAAAATGTCTAGTATAACTCAGAATATGAATAGATTTTGAAGTATGAGATATGAGGAGCTAGGAATTATCAGATTCTAGTCAGAGCCATAGTTCTTCTTGACATATATATATATATATATATATATTCTGCTTCTGACAGATGTCAAGTAAATGGATAAAATCTTCTTTGACATCAAATTTACATTCTGTTTTCCCCTAGTAAACAATATGACTAAAACAAATATTAATTTATCCTACTTTTTATAAAAGTTCCTACTTTAAGCCTTCCCTACTTTTTTTCAACTTACCAGTTCTAAAATGCTACTGTCCACTGTGCCAAGTGGTTTTTCATTTTGTTTCTTCCAAAGGTGACAGGCTCATGGCTTAAAAAACACTCCCACAGCCTACTACAGGATTTAGTGAATCAAGTCTTACCAACTTCTTATCAGAGTTATTCATGATTTGGCAGATTTCAACCTCATCAGTTTTTTAAATATACTTCACCCCTCCTGCTTAAAGAATTTCTGTTTTCTGAGCCTGCTTTCCTATTGTAAAACTATTGTCTCTGATTCCTTCAGTCATTTTCATTTTGCCCTTTCTTAGTTCCATTATTTCTCTTGAAATGCACTGACTGGAACTGCATGCAGCAGCTGTCTAGATACAGACTATAGTGGTTCTCTGTGTAGGCAATAGAACATAATATGTTTAAAGAGTTTTGTTTCTACAATATCTTTTCTGATGACAGCCATCATTAATATTGGCTAGCTTAGCTTTAGCCACACATTGAGCTGATTTGAATTCTGCCATCTCACTATATGATTTATTACATGAAACTAAGACCAGTCAGACCTGATCAAATATAAAGAAAAGAAATCTATGTAATTGTAATTGTAATGATAGTCAAGGACAAGTTTTTGGGTATTTTTTGTTCTTTTTTTTTTTTTTAGGCAATTGGGGTTAAGTGACTTGCCCAGGGTCACACCTAGTAAGTGTCCAGTGTTTGGTCTGAGGCCAGACTTCAGGGCTGGTGCTCTATCCACTGCGCTACCTAGCTGCCCCTAAGGACCAGTTTTAAAAGAGTTATAGACAGGAAAATATATTTGATAGCAAAGATATCTGAAAGAATAGAAAAAGTAAAAGTTCATGTTTTTATCCATCCACCACAAAAGTAACTAAGAACATTCCAACTATCATCTACTCATAATTTATCCCATTTAATTGATCGCTCCTTGCCTCCTTTCCTTTGAGGTTTATGAAATTCATATCTACCTTACAATCAACATCTTGGTAGCTGTTGCTGACAGATCTCTAGATCTTTCTCCTCTTTCCTCAACAAGTTCAGTGTTGGCTCACAAATGTTTTTCTTCTCCCCTAGTCCTGCCCCTCATGCTAGGGAACTTCAACATACATGTTGACTCTCCCTCAAAAACCCTAACCATTCAGTTCCTGAACTCATTCATTTTATATGCCTGGCTCCTCAACCTCATCTCAGCCCCAAATGAAGACTTTCATATCTTCAATCTTTCTATCACCCACAAATGCACCACCTTAATATTCAAAAATTCCGAATTTCCTTTATCTAACTACAAACTATTGGCTTCCCATCTCTCCTTCTGTTTTCCCTACTCTTTGTTCACCCAGCAACTTTTTTTTTTCCAGGCAATAGAGGTTAAGTGACTTGCCTAGGGTCACACAGCTAGTAAGTATCAACTGTCTGAGGCTGGATTTGAACTCTTGACTCCAGGATCAGTGCTCCATCTATTGTGCCACCTAGCTGCCCCACCCAGCAACCCAACACTTTGGTTCTCTCCTAGGCTGATACCCCTGAACTAGACATTCTCGACTTTTTCACCATCTTGACTCCTAGGTGAACCAGTTCAACTCTATTCTTGACAAGAGTTGTCTGACAAGACTCACCCCTAGATAACTGCCACTATATGTTCCTTTCACTCCTATAAATATATTGCAATGAAGGTGGAGAAAGTCAGGTAACTATTCTGACAGAGACCACTACAAATTTATGTTACACAATCTCGTCTTGGTTCTCACTGATGCTAGACAGTAGTTCTATATTGGTTTTATCAAATCACTCTCCCATCATCTACAGCAGCTCTTTCAAACCTTTACATGCTTCCTCAAATTTTACATGGCTTCCCCTTCCCTCACTCTCTCAGCTGAGAACTTTACCTCACATTTTATAGGAAAAAAATTTAACCATTTGCCATGATGTCTCTATTCTCCCCTCTTCTTTGTCTTCTATCACTCAGATGTCTTCTGCCATCAATCTCACTATCCTTCAGGTTTGATACATAGGTGTCATCCTTGACTCCTTACCATCTTTAATGCCCCATATCCAAGCTGTTGCCAAGGCGTATTGAATTCACCTTTGTAGCATCTCTTAAATATTCTGCCTTTTCTCTTCTGATACTGCCAGAACCCTGCTACAGGTCTTCATCACCTCATTCCCCAAGTATTACAATAGTCTTCCTCAAGTCTCTTCTTATTCGAATTCATCTTCTATTAAGTGACTAAAATTATTTTCCTGAAATGCAAATCAGATTCTGTTATCTCCCTCGCCAATTAACAACAGTGAATGCCTATCAAGATCAAATAAAAAAATCCTCTGGAGTTAAAAGCCCTTCACAACCTAGCTGCCTCCTACCTTTACAGTCTTCTTATGCCTTACTCCGGATCATGTTCTCTTTAATTCAGTGACATTGGTCTCCTCTACTGTTCTTTTTATATACTGGCTATTTACTGAAACCTTGGTCCCTCCCAGATGGCACAGCCTCCCTGACCACCTTTTCCAGTACTGATTGCACCTTCACTCTTCATTCTTCTTGGATCACTGGTTGAAGTGGGGAAATTGGAATATTCATTGATCACCATTGCCACATCCGGGTTCTCCTCCTAAACCTTTCATTCAGTATGCTCTCTTCCACCTTCGAGGTTCATAGTATTCATATCTACCACCCAATCAACCTGGTACCTGTTTTCTATGGAACCCCTAAGTCACTTCCATTCTTTCTTCAATTAGTTCAGTATATGAGTCATAATTTTTCCTTCCTCTCCATCTCCTACTCGCATACCAGGATATTTCAACAAACATATTAACTCTCCCTCAAAAACCCTAACTATTCAGTTCTTCAACCCTACTCACATCCCAAGAGCTACTCCTCCACTTCACATCAGCCACATATGAAGATGGTTATACCCTTGACCTTTTCATTACCCATAAATGTACCACCTCTATTTTCCAGAACTCTGAAATATCCTTATCAGATCATAATCTGCTGGCTTTTCATCTCTCCCATTGCCTTCCCTTATAAAACTTTGTGCTTTGTCCACACCATGACCTTCAATCCCTTGACCCCTCACTTCTTGCCCATGACATTGCCCCTTCACTAATATTTCTTGTTTTCCCCATCTTGATTGCTTAATGAAATAACTCATCCCTACACTGTCCTCTCTTGAATTCCTAATTCCATTATCATATCAGTAATTATGTCCGCTCAAAATTCAGCATTAGATTACCCCCACCATTCATCACCTTGACTCCTACAAATGTGCTGTGAAACAGAGGTAGAGAAAATTACACAACTACTCTAACTAGGTCCACTACCCATTTTTGTAACATAACCTCAAATGGGCCCTCACTGCTGCTAAGCAATCCTACTGTATCTCTCTTATCACTATCACTATCCCACTTTCCCACTTTCCACAGTAGCTCTTTCAATCTTTTGCATTCCTTTTCAAGCATCCCATGGCTCTCCTTTCCCTTACACTCTCAGCTGAGAAATTTGTTTCATATTTTACATGAAAAAAGTGAGGCCACTCACCATGAACTTCCTCTTCTCTTATTTTCTTTATTTCCTATCACATAGATGTCTTCTGCCACTATGTCCTCCACCACCCCTGTCTCATATGACAAAGCAGTCTTACTCCTTATCAAAGTGAACCTTTCTTGCTGTTCAAGTAATCTTTTTTTCTTTTCTTTTTTAGCTAGGCAGTGGGGTAAATGACTTGCCTAGGGTCACATAGCCAGGGTCATACAGCTCGTAAGTGTCAAGTGTCTGAGCCCGGATTTAAACTCAGATCCTCCAGACTCCAGGTCTGGTGCCACCTAGCTGTCCCTCAAGTAATCTCTTTCCATACTGTCTCCTCCAATAAATTGCTCATTCTACCACCCACACTCTACCACTGATTTTTAATCTCTCTCTTCCTAATGGCTCATTCTCTATTTTCTACAAATATGTCCTTGTCTTCCTTATCCTGAAAACTCCTCACTTCATCCATCCCTCTCAACTAATGTCTAATATCTCTTTTGCCTTTTGTACCTAACCTCCTTATGAAAGGTCATCTGCAATAGTTCCTCCACTTTTTCTCTTCTTACTCTCTTCTTAACCCATTAAAATCTCACTTCTGACCTTATCATTCCATCAAAAGTGCTCTCTACAAAGCTTTTAATGATCTCTTAGTTGCCAAATCCAATAGCCTTTACTCTGTCTTCATTTTTTTTTGTCCTTTCTGAAGCTTCTAACACTGTTGATCACTCTCTTCTACTTGATGCGCTCTTCTCTCTGTTTTCATGATAATACTCTGTCCTGGTTCCTGTCTTAACCTACCTGACTGCTCTTTCTCTGTCTCTTTTGATAGATCCTCTTCCAGGTCATGCCCTCAACCATAATTGTATCTCAGGGTTCTGTTCTGAGCCTTCTTCTCTTCTCCTGCTATACTAAGTGATCTCATCAGTCCCCATAGATTTAATTGTGATTTCTGTGCTGATGATTCCCAGATCTACCTATCCTACTCCCAACTCCTGACCTCCAATCTTGCATCTCCGATTGCTTTTTAGACATTTAAAACCGCAAATCCAGTAAACATCTTAAACTCAATATACATTAGACAAAATTCGTTATCTTACTCTCTAAACACTTCCTCCTCCCATCTTCTTGATTCTTTTAGTGAACAAAACCATCCTCCCAGTCCCTCAAGTTAATAACTTAGGAATTGTCCTGGACTTCCCACTATCTCTCACCTCTTTGACCCTTTGTCCACTATGTACAATCTGTTGCCAAAGCCTGTTGATTTCATTTTTGTAATATCTCTTGAATATGCCCCCTTCTCTCCTCTGACACTGCCACCAGTCTATTTCAGACTCTTATCATCTCACCCCTGGAATATTGAAATACCCTCCTTCAAGTCCACCCCCCTCTCCAATTCATGTTCTATTCAACTACCAAAGAGATTTTCCTAAATACAGGTCCAATTATTCCATTCCTCTACTCAATAAACTCTAGTGATTCTCTATTCCCTGTAGCGTCAAATACAAAATCCTTTGTTTGGTATACAAAGCCATTCATAATCTATCCACTCCTCACCTTTTCAATCTTCTTACTTGTTACTCCCCACCACACATTCTTTGATCTCGTGATACTGGCCTCTTGGATATACCATGAACAGGACACTCCTTCTCTCGGTTTGAGGCATTTTCTTTGGTTATCCTCCATACCTAGGATGCTTATCCTCCTCTGCTCCACTTTCTAAACTCTCTAATTTCCTTTAAGTTCCAATTAAATCCTATCTCTTACTAGAACTCTTCTTCTACTTCTTGTACTTCTAGTGCCTTCTGTCTGTCCCCAGACAAAATGTTCCCAAGGTCTGATTGGCCTTGTCTTCTTGGACACAGATTCCTGGTCACCTAAGAGTATAAAAACTTCTGGTCTTGCTTCTCAGACATGGTAAATGTCCCAAAATACACATATTTCCATAAGGAAATGAGGGATTTTGAGTTTTCCCAGGCTGAAGATAAATGACACTTTATTCTTGTTGTGTATTTTTGTTCTACTAGGGCAAAGTTAACCTCATTTTTGTTACAAATGTCTCATTTTTTCCCAAATCATACCTGAAATAAGACAGTGCTGTTGTTAGGCCTGCTTCTTATACCCAAGAAGTAGGAGAATGGGAAGAAGGTAGTGTCAGAAAAACCAAGAAAAGAGAGAATATCCAGGGGAAATGGTGGTTGTTGGTATAAAATGCTAAAGAGAGGTCAAGAATTATAATTAAGAAAAGGTTATTAAATTGGGCCACTAAGAAATTAATTGGTAACTTTGGAGTAATTAATTGAAAGCCAGACTACAAGGGATTTAGAAGAAATTAAGAGGAGAGGAAAGAGATACACCAACTGTAACTGCTTTCTCCAGGGGTCAAGAAGTTAAGCTATGAAATGGAGAAGAAATACAGGATTGTAGCTAGCAGGGATGGTAAGATCCAATAAAGCTTGTTTTTTTTTTTTAAGTTTCTATTTTTTTTTTTTTTACTTTAGGCAAGACATGGGTATGTTTGTAAGTAGCAGTGAAACAGCCAGTAGATAGGGAGACAATGAAATTTAATGATAGAGATGGGATGATTGAAGGAACATTCTTCTGGAAAAAAAAATAATATGGATTCTGATCTAGGATCTATGTAAAGGATTTGTCTCCACAAAGGAAAAGTGCATTTTTGCATATGAGATGGGGGTTTATGATGAGATTAGTAGGAGAGAAGAAAACATAGCTATTCACTAATATCTTCAAATTTTGGCTAAATATGAAACAAGATCCTAAATTGAAAGGTGGTGATGCCACAGGAGGCTTGAGAAGGCAGAGAAATATTTTCAATGAATGTTGTGATGAGAGGGAAAGCAAATCGTCTAGCAGAGTAAACAAGGGCTGTCTTGCTGTGATGAAGGCCCATTTGAACTTTTATGGCATAAATTGATAGTGGAACCAGTTAGTATGGTTTTGTGATTTTCTCTCTCTCAGTTGAGTAGTGTGTGAATAGATATGAAGGCAGCCAGTGATGAGAATAATCCAAGATTGTGAGTTACACAAGGAATGATAAGTGATAAGATAAGGCAGTAAGGGATTTGAATGAAGAATTGAACTTTCCACCAAGGGATGGATCTAGAGAAGTGAGAAGAGTGTAGTCAATGCAGGTGCACTGCTGTAGGAAAGATCTGAAATGTATAAAGATTGAAGTTTTTATAATTTAAAGAATAAAATGAGGGGGTCATAAAACAGAGAAAGAGACATAATTATTAGACAGCAATTAGATAAAATGATTTGTATATTTATATATGTGGAAATGGGGCAGCTACGTGGTCCAAAGGATACAGCACCAGGCCTGAACTCATCTACATGAGCTCAAATCAGGCCTCAGACACTTATTAGCTGTGTGACCTCAGCAAGTTACTTAAGCATGCTTGCCTCAGTTTCCTCATCTGTAAAATGAGTTGGAGAAGGAAATGACAAACCACTCCAGTATCTTTGATAAGAAAACTCCAAATGGAATCATAAAGAGTTGAACACAACTTAAGAAAATGACTGAACAAAAACAACAACAACAGCAACAACACCATATGTGGAAATAAGACATTTGTGATTGATGACAAGAACAAGAGTATGATAATCTCTATGTGTAGTTGAGAGGGGATTGAGAAAGTTATGGGGAATAAATAGATTAGAAACTTAAAAATTAGTGATTTTAAGGGACTATATATATATATGTGTGTGTGTATATGTATATATGTATGTGTTTGTGTGTGTGTGTGTATATATATATATATATGCATATATGCATACATATATATTCATCAATTCTCTCTCTAAGAGGTGGACAGCATTTTTTATCATGGGTATCTTGGGATTGTCTTGGATCATTGTGTTGATCAGAGTAGCAAAGTCTTTCACAGTTGATCTTCCTTAAAACACTGCTGTTATTATGTACAAGTTTACTTCACTCCAGGACATTTGTCATTAAATTTCAGTCTATTTACTAACTCTAAACTCTGAATTTGAAAGAACAATTTGGGTATATTATAAAGTTGGATTTGGTAAACTAGGTAACATGGACCAAATCTGGGCTGCTATCTGTTTTTGTATGTCCTATAAGTTAAGAATGACTATTTTTATATTTTTAATTAAAATTTGACTATATTTTATAATATAAGGAACTTTTTTAAAAAGAGTGGAGCCAGATTTAGTCCTTGCCAATAGTTTGACACTCCTGTTCTAAAAAAACAAACTCAATGTGTATATTATATCTTCCTTGCTAAGTTGGCCCTTTGTAGCATCATCATTATGTTTCCAAGAATCCTTACTGCAGTATCCCTTTTGTAATAAACAAGAATAAGGCAAAGCTGATCTATTTATTTTAGAAATCTTTACAACTATCAATTAGCCAATTGGTCAAAAATTGTCTTGAATCCTGCTGATAGAGTGATATAATGAATTGACATACCACTTTATTTTTATTTAACATCTGTAGATGTAGCAATATTATAAGAGCAGAAAAGATTAGCCTTTAGTCTGCCAACATTTTTTAATATCAAATTCCAGAGTTGAACTGTATCAAGGCAATAAAATCTATCAATGCCTTGACTATTCAGATAATAAGCAAAGCAATTTCTACAGTATCATTCCAATGTGCTTGCTTCAATTTCTTCTACAGAAAAACCTGTTTTAAGAAAGCACTACCACTAAAACTAGCATTTAATTAAGAGTATGTGCCATTCGCTGGACTAAATGGGAACCAAGAACTGTTAAAGAAACAATACCTGTACTCAAAGAGCTTAAATTCTAATGGTGGATGCACAATATACATAAAGAGTTGGTGAAATATGCTAGCAGGTTGTAAATATAATATTCACCTAAATTTAAACTCATAGTCCTAAATTGTTCTCAAAAGTTTAATTTTAGTTGTTTTGTGTTTGCAATCAACCTATATATGTGTGTCGACTATTTCACGTGCCCATTACTTAAGGTGGATTAGCTATTTTCTGCAAAGGGCCAATAATATCACCAAACTTCTGTCTCCCCATCAATAGTAGAGCTTCCTTCTAGATCATCCAGTCTAATATTTGACCACTCTGTGGAATTCCAAATTTTACTAGTTCAATTCCTGTTCAAAAAAGAAATGGACCTTGAGTGTTATTTCACCTAAGAGATAAGCACCAGTTCACTGATTCACTCTCAGTGGAACCAACTTGAAATAGCTACCATTATCCTATAGTTCTTTGAAGAGCTAACCCCAGAGATAAGCTCAGAGCAAGTTTCAATTTATTTTGTTTGCCAGTAGCCTGAACTCTGAAAATGAACCTAAATGCAGAAGTAAATAACATTGGCCCATATACAATGACAGTTGAATGATGAAATTTCATTTTCCTGGAAGTTGAGTGATACAATGCAAACATTACTTCATCGCTTTATCATTTCTGTCCATACCTTATGTTCTATTCCTAGAGTAACATGAATCACCAAAGTGCCCCATTCTTATTCTAGTCTTCAAGGGTACGTTTAGCTGAAAAATGAACCCAGAGGTAACACAAGAATATCAGGTAAGGAGAGCAATAAAACTACAATAGATAATCAACTTTCCCTAAGGAAACGTGAATTAAGCTGGCAGTCTTTGGCATTGCTTAGGTAAAATTGACCAAAAGCCCACTCCTTTATTTTAAAACTTCAAGTCAGAGCCACTGATAAACTCCAAATAACCATATCAGTCTATCAGAATGCTTTTAATATTTCTGGCTTGCAGACTGTATAAAGATATAAGGTAGGGAAATGTTCTGTAATGTCGTCTCCACTTTTACTTTGCATATTTTTTACCTGTTCTAAATGCTGTGTAAATTCAGTTATGTGAGAGTCCATGGGGGTAAAGGAGTGACAAGTCTTTCAAGTATAACAGTCCACTTGGTCTGACCATTGCTCAATAAACTTAAGAAACCATATTTGTTATTTAAGGATTTTGAATGAGTTAAACAAAGCGCAGTCTTAAAAGTTTTTTCTTTTGCTTTTTTTGTATACACTTATATGTGTCTATCACTCCTCTGTTAAAATATAAGCTACTTAAAGATCTCTCTAGGCTCACTGTCTCTGGGTTAGCTTATTTACCCCATATACCCTGGACGGTCAGGGGTTCCTAAACTGCTTCTACTCACTCTTAGGGTTCCAGGGTTAACCTTGTTGTGGTGGTTACTCTCCTATTACTGTACACAGTATTCCTGAGTACCCACTGGTGATTTGACTTAATGAATCAGCAGAGACAAATTCCATTAATTCTTAACTAAAACATTTCTGAAATAGAAGGCATAATAATAATAATAATAATAATAATAATAATAATAATAATAATAATGATAATAAATAATAAAACTACAATATGACTTACCATCCTTAAGCTGGCATGTGCTTTCTCACCAATGTATACAGTGCCCATGGTTGGCGAGAGGGCACAAACATAAAACCATAGCAGAGAGAAACATGAATGAGGCACTTGTGTACCAGAGGTGATGCATAACTCTGGACTTCTGGCTTAGATATCCTTTATCACCCTTGAGGAATAATTTAAACAATAATTCCCTAATGAGCAGGACTGCTTCTCTGTTCACTGCCCCACTCAAAATGCTCATCTTCTGTGCTGCCAACGTTGTTTTTCATTCATTCATCAAAAGCATAAACTGAATCTGGTATCTGCAGAACCTCCCTGGCCATCTTATGTCCTTTCAACAAAAGCAGAAACTCTCAGACTGGAATCTTCAGACTCATTCTAGGATTGTTCCCTTAGCTGAGCTCTAACAAATTTCAATATATTAAGCAGTCTGTAGTTATGTAAGTCAGACTTCCCTCCTGCAGTTGGATTTTCCCAAGCAATAAAATTTAGGCTTTTTCCTCTAATCACTTCTTTCAAGCAGCAGGTGTCAGTGAAAACTTTGAGGTCTTTTCTCAGAGCTGCTCAGAAGTCTCCTGAGATCACCTGAGATCAACTCTGCTCTGAGCTCAGCTGTATTTTGGATTTTGTTCTTATCAGCTTAAGCATTCTATAAAACCAAAGGTACCTTTCTGGTTCAAAGTGGTGGAACTTCAGGGAGATGAGTACTTTGATTAAATAGTGATAAAGGAAAATCCATAGTTCTGCCATCTAGACTATAACTAGATCATAAATATCTGTCCCATATTCAACAAACAAAGCTACACACTATGGTTCCCTAGGTATTGACTTCAAATCTTCTTGTCAGTCATATACATGTTATGAGGAAACAGTACACTTTGGCAGTTTGGGGGCTGTGTGTCTTTTCTCCTTGAGGTTGCTTTTTTTTGATATTTCTTTCTTAATTGTCCTTTTTTCCCTTCCCCTTTCCATTAGTAAGTCTTTTTTTTTGAATTTTTGAATTTAGTATTTTATTTTTCCCAAATTACATGTAAAAATAATTTTCAACATCCTTTTAAAAATTGAGTTCCAAATTTTCTCTTTCACTCTCCACACCCCTCATTGTGAAGGCAAGCAATTTTATATAGTTTATACACGTGTAATCATGCAAAACATATTTCTACATTAGTCATGTTATAAAAAAAAATTGACCAAAATATCCCCAATCCCCCCCAAAGAAAGAAGTGTTTTTGTTTTTTGTTTGGCAATGGGGTTAAATGACTTGCCCAGGGTAACATAGCTAGTAAGCGTTATGTGTCTGACGCCGGGTTTGAATGCAGGTCCTCCTGAATCCAGGGCCGGTGCTCTATCCACTACACCACCCAGCCGCCCCTAGAAATAAAGAAGTTTTAAAAGGTATGCTTCTATCTGTATTAAGATTCTATCAGTTCTTTCTCTGGGGATGGATAGCATTTTTCATGATAAATCCTTCAGAGTTATCTTGGATCATTGTATTGCTTAAGTTCACAGTTGATCATCTAACAATATTGTTGTCATTGTGTACAATGTTCTCCTGGTTTTGCTCATTTCACTTTGCATCAGTTCATATAAGTCTTTCCAGGTTTTTCTGAGAGCATCTAGCTCATCATTTCTTGTATCACAATAGTTTTCTATCACAATCATATACCACAAATTGGTCAGACATTCCCCAATTGAGGGGCATCCCCTCAACTTCCAACTCTTTGATACCAGAAAAGAGCTGTTATTAATATTTGGGCATAGTTCTAAATTGTTCTACATAATAGTTGAATCAGTTCACAACTCCACTAACAGTGCATTGGTACCTCAATTTTCCTACATCCCCTCCCATTTATCATTCTCTTTTTCTATCCTATTAGCCATAGTTGTGAGATAGTACCTCAGTATTGGTTTTTTGAGGGTTTAAAAAAATTTTTTTTTGCACCTCTCCAATTAATAGTGTTTTAGAGCATTTTTTTTTCATATGGCTATAGATAACTTTGATTACTTCATCTGAAAACTGACCATCTTTTTTTTTATCATTCGTCAATTGGGGAATGGCTCTTATTTTTATGAATTCAACTCATTTTCTCTATATATTTGAGAGATTAGGCTTTTATCAGGGAAATTTGGTTCAAATTTTTTTTCAGAGTCATGATTGCTACCTATATTTCTCTCCATCCTATTCCCCTCCAACATTTATTCTATTCTCTCTCTCTATTTTCACCCTGTCCCTCCTCAAAAGTGTTTTGCTTCTGACTATTGCCTCCCCCAATCTATCCTCCCTTCTATGAGGGCCTGCCCTTCTCTTATAGATTTGTATACCTAATTTAGTGTGTATGTTACTCCCTCTTTGAGCCAATTCCAATGAGTGTAAGTTTCAAGTATTCTGCCACCTCTCCCATCTTCCACTCCACTATAATAGCTTTCTCTTGCCTCCTTTATGTGAGATAATTTATCCCATTTTACCTCTACTTTTTCCTTTCTCTCAGTGCATTCCTCTTTTCAACCCTTAATTTTACTTTTTAGATGTCATCCCATCATATTCAACTCACACCTGTGCCCTCTGTCTATATATACTTCTAACTGCTCTAATAATGAGAAAGTTCTTATGAGTTTAAGTGTCTTCTTCCCATGTAGGAATGTAAACAGCTTAACCTTATTAAATCCTTTATAATTTCCCTTTTCTTGTTTATATGTTTATGCTCTTTTGTCTTGCATTTGGAAGTCAAATTTTCTATTCAGCTCTGGCCTTTTCAACAGGAATGCTTGAAAGTCCTCTATTTCATTGAATACTCATTTTTCCCCTGAAGGATTATATTCAATTTTACCAGGTAGATGATTCTTGGTTGTAATCCTGGCTCCTTTGTCTTCCAGAATATCATATTCCAAGTCCTCTGATTCTTTAACATAGAAGCTGCTAAGTCTTCTGTTATCCTGACTGTGGCTCCACCAGGCTTGATTTTTTTTTTCTACCTGCTTACTATATTTTCTCCTTAACCTGGCAGCTCTGGAATTTGGCTATAATATTCCAGGAATTTTAATTTTGGGATCTCTTTGAGATCAATGGATTCTTTTGATTTGTATTTTACCCTCTGGTTATAGAATATCAGGGCAGGTTTCCTTGATAATTTTTGAAAGATAACGTCTAGGCCCTTGTGTTTTATCCTGGCTTTCAGGAAGTCCAATAATTTTTAAATTATCTCTCCTGTATCTGTTTTCCAGGTCAGTTATTTTTCTGATAAGATAATTCCCATTGTCTTCTATTTTTTATTCTTTTGGTTTCATTTTATTGTTTCTTGATGTCTCATAAAGTCATTAGCTTCCAGTTGCTCAATTCTAATTTTTAAAGCATTCTTTTCTTTTTTTTTTTTCCAGCCAGAGACAAGGTTTATTAAAGATCCACTTTAGTAGCTAGACTCTCAAGGAATCTGAGCATCTGTGAGCTATTGGCTAGATTGTAAAAATCTGAGCAGTAGCTAGATTTTAAGAATCTGAGAACTTGAAGACAAGATGGACCTTATATACAGAAAGACAGTGGGAGGGATCAAGGAGTGTCTAAATAGTTTGGGGTGACTAGAGGGGAGGCCTAAGGAGGATCTGGATGGGAGTGGCAGTAAGCTAGAGTGAACAGAACACCAGGGACCTGGACCTCATTGCCAAGGGAGAATGGTGTCTAGGTTGGATTAAGGGAGGGAAGTGGGCAGGGGCAATTGGGAGATAACAGAACAGAATTGGAAGATTGGGCATAGCCACAATGAAAGGCCAGTTGATAGGATTATAGCCTCAGGTGAAAGCCATAGATTTGGCCAGATGGGAAAGTCCAGGGTTTTTCCTTTTTGGGGTCCAGATCTCAAAGACATAGTCTTTTCCTTTTAGGGTTCTGATCCCATCCCCATCATCCCCTCTCAAACAAATGGGACCCAAATCCTTTTGGGGTAAGGGATGAAGGTCTTGGCTTCTGAAACTGCCTCCTGCTGGCAAAGGGTGTAGAGCTGTCCCTGCCCTGAGGGGCTCTCAAAGAGGAGGTTGACTGGAACTGAGCACAGGCTGCATCTGGGGGATGATGAGGGAACACTGGCTGGAACCCACCATTTACTACCAACAGTGGTACTACCAATGGCCTGTAGTCTGGAAGACACAAATCTTACAGAAAAGATTGCAGGGCTCAGATATAGGGAGATGTAAAAGTGTAAGAACCCCATTAAAATCATTTACATTTGACCTGCAGGATTATCTGATCTTGTTACTTTTTCGAAAGTTTAAGTAACACTTTTGCAGGTAGAAGTTTTCCACCCATGGGTTCAATAATTACACAAATGAATTTGCCAGAAATGGACTTTCACTTCAGTTAATACTCAAATTCTCCTCCCCAAACCAAACTGAAGATGTTTCTGATTTAATTTCAGTTGTTTGGGGGTATTGAATGACTGTACATTCAGATCAAAATAGCAAGATGTCATACACTTGCATTGATCTTTTACTGACTACTTGCTCTGATTATAGACATTTGCTATAAAAGGATAAAGCAGGGACTAGATTTAAGTCCCAAATATGACAGGATAAAATATCCTTAGCTTTGTTTGGGCATTGTTTGGATTCAAATAATTCAGTTTTTCAACCACACAGTATCAAATCCACCTCATAGCCAGACTCAGGAATAGCCAGGTGGGTAACATTCCTTTTCAGAGGAACATAATGAGGAAACTGAGCCAGAAGGATCCGATCTTAGACTGAAGCTAAAATTGTCCTCTCAGCTTTTCCCAATGCTGACTTCCTATCACTATTACATTCTCTGAGTAGCTTGTGGAATTTCTCTCAAATGGTGGATTATTGATTATCGATGGGTTATTATGATCCATTAGACAACTCAAAATCCCATGAGCTTTTACCTCAAACAGCAAGTTTCACTAATCACAGCTTAGGAAAAAAAAAAACTTTTCCAGGATTTACATATTAAATTTAAATTTGTCCTGCTATAAAAAGCCAATTGTTAGAGATTATTTCTATGTACTTGCAAATTCTCAGCAGGCCAAAACCCAAACAAGCTTTTTGGCAAGTTTACACATTAAAACAATAATCAATTGCCAAATTGTTTCAGCAGTAACCAAATTATGAAAAGTTGCTTGACTTGACAATACAAAAAGTTCATCAATTTGAAACTTGAAGCAAACTCATTACCAATCAGGTGATGTCTGTTTTGTTAAATACATTTCCAAATTGCTTTACACAGAGAATCAACATCTCATCATTAACAGTTAAGACTGCAACTTTAAAAGAGTGTTGCTTACCCAAGTTGGAGGCCAGCTTCTTTAACTTGTGCAGGATGTGCTGAAACTGGGTGATGCTTCCAGGCAAAGGTTGCCCCAGGGTGCAAGGCCATTGCCAACAGACCCCATGGTGTAGAGGGCAAATTCAGAAGTTGGGGGAAGGGGAGGGTGAAACTCTCTTCTCCTATGAGAAGGTTTAATAGATATCCTCTTGACTCAAGGGAAGGGAGTGGGAGAAGGGATTGACCAGGGTAGTAAGGAGGTGTTTCAAAACTCCTTAGTGACTGATCACAAAACTTCCATAATATGCTAAGATATTTTTAGCTGTTCTAACTTTTCCCTGTAACCTCCATGAAGGAGGATTCAGGGGTGTAGAGGGAAGACAGTAAGTGAGCCTCAGGGAACCAAAAGGCACCTGCAGTTTCCTAATTCCCTAATGCTGAGAGTATTGACAGAATTGGGCATAGCTTCCAAATAGGGTGTCTGTCTTTGTCCCCTATGCTTTGGAAGCTGTATCCAGGTCCATGGCCTCAAACCAAAGCAGTGGACTAAGATCCTAAGAGCATCAGGCCAAGTGCAAGACAGCCTCGTAACTGTCTGCCTGAAAAGAACCTCCAAGCCTTCCTAGGTGCTTGGAGAGTGATCCCAACTGTAGGGCAAGAAAGAAGTGGGGGAAGGCTTACATACCTTGCAGTTTTGGCTGGAGAAGAGCTTGGGGTTAAGCAGCTTCCCCTTATGGGCCACCAAAATGTTGAGGTTTAGGGATCTAGGGGTGCTAGGACCCTGAAATCATGACATTTGGGTCCTACCAAAATGAACTTGACTTAAGTCTTCTTTTAGCCAAAGACAAGGTTTATTAGAACACCTTTCATATTGGGCACACTCTTAATTCTTAATGCAAGCAGGCCAGATCTTAATCTGAGTAGTGGTTAGATTCTAAGAATTTGAGCCTTGGCTAGATTTTAAGAATCTGAGTATTGGACTAGATTTTAAGAATCTGAGCCTAAAGAATTATTTTCTTCAGTGAGCTTTTGGACCTCCTTCTCCATTTGGCCAATTCTATTTCTAATGAGTTATTTTCATCAGTGAATTTTTGTACATCTTTTTTCCTTTTGGCCAATTCCATTTTTTAAGGAGTTCTCTTCAATGAATTTTTGTGCCTATTTTACCATTTGACCTATTCTGGTTTTTAAAGTGTTATTGTGCCTCCTTTACCAATCTGTTGACTCTTGTTTTATGATTTTCTTGCATCACTGTCATTTCTCTTCCCAATTTTTCCTCTCTCTTGGTTGATTTTTAACATCCTTTTTGAGATCTTCCATAGCCTGAGACCTATTCATATCTTTCTCGGAGGCTTTTGATGTGGTCATTTTGACTTCACTGCCTTCTGAGTGTGTTTTGATCCTCCTTGTCACCATAGTAACTTTCTATGATCAGAATTTTTTCTTTTGTTTGCTCATTTTCCCAGCCTATTTATTCACTTTTAACTTTTTGCTAAAAGGGGCCCCTGCTTCCAGGGTGGAGAGGGCACTGTCCCAAGCTTCAGGGTTGTGCAGCTATTTTCAGGGATACTCCTAGAGACCTGTAAGTTTTCAGTTTTTCCAAGGTGGTATGATATAAGGAGAGGTGTGTTTACTATTTTCCCTGCCTGTGCTCTGGTCTATGAGTCACCACAAGGATTCTTTTCTGACCTCTGTGAGGAGGGTTCCTACTCCACTTAGGCCAGAAGCTCTGTTGTGCTAGTGCTCCTCAGCACCCTGAGACTGCCACCCAGGACTGCAACTTGAATATGGGCAAAGCAACAGAGTCCTGCCCCTAGTGCCAGCAAAGAGGCCCCTGTAATCTCCTTCTGACAAGTTGCCCCCATTACCCACTGCAGACTGAGAGCTCTGGAAGCTGCAGCTACTAATCCATTCACTCCCAATGCCTGTCACCGGTTTGCTGGTGCCCAGTCTGCATGGCCTGCACTCAACACCCAGTGCAACAGACCATTCCGGCCAAACTTTTAAGTTGTCTTGGGCTGGAAAATTGTTTCACCCCATCGTTTCGTGGTTTCTGCCACTCTAGGATTTGTTTGACGGCAGCATTTAAAGGTCTTTGGAGGACAGCTTAGGTGAGTCCCTGCCTTCTCTCTGCCTGGTTGGTTCTACTTGCCCCAGCAAAACTTTTCATGTCTGAAAGGGGCATGCAATTATAAATACACTATATTTTAATTCAACAAGTATTAATTATATGTAATTCTGCGGATAAAGGTAGAAAAAAGAAATAATTCTTTTCTCAAGGACCTTACATGCTATTAGGGAATATATATACTTTAAAATACACATTTCCAATCATGAGCACCTCAGGTTGATATAAATAAGCATGGTACAGGTTAGGAACTGAAGAAAATTCTATAAGCCACACTAATAACTGGGTTCATTTCAATAACTTTTCAAGGGCTTGCTCTTTGGTTGCTACATCCAAATGTTTAGTGATGATTGACATTTAAAGCTAATCTAGAATTTCCATATAACTGCATTTATCAGAAAAATAAAACTTTAAAGACAACTAATTTAATTATAGAATATTCATTTGTAAAATTATAGTAATTGTGTGACTATAGTCCAGGCAATATAATGTTACATTCTAATATAGGAAATACTATTGTTTCTTACTGGAACAGTACAACAGTGATTTATAACCTGATATTAAACTGCCTTTACAATTTAAAATTCTGCCCTAGGTGTCATATTGGAAGGTATGAGTCATCCTGTTACTGGATTGTGTGACACTGACTATGATTTTCAAGTGAGTTAAATTACAAAGGCTAGATTTATAAGGCATATGATAAACTTATTACAAATGTGGCTTGATATCAGTTTGCAATGATAAGAAGGATGGCTTTTGCACAAGAAAAAGCATGCCTAAAAGGATAGCAGAATATCAAAACAGTCTTTTCCCCCATGATCTTTGATAAATTATTCCATCACACATTTGCTACAAGAAGAATATAGCACATTACAAATGGAGATGTTCAGAATCATAGAAAAGGGTGGGATGAAGAAAAAGTATAAGTGAAAAGGATGTTGCATTGTTAATCCCCAAAAAACTGTGTCCTATTGATATCCTTGTGGCATCAAGGGAAAGTGAAGAAAGTCCATAGCATGGTAAATGACTCTTCTCTACATTGGCAAACTTTTGGGTACTTGTGGGCAAGAATTACAATGGATGGGCAAAAATGAATGGACTGTGATCTGATCAGTGAAAGAATACACACATTGATAAGATTGCATATGTACTAAAGTATTTCACATATACTCTTGGCTCATTATTATTAAATCACAATAAATTATTAAAATAAAACATATTATCCTATTATCTATGTAAATGTTTACCCACTTAATTTCATTCTTTCTTTTGATCACTCCTCCTTTATTATCTCTCTGTCCCAAACCACCATATTTCATGAATGCGTGTGTGTGTGTGTGTGTGTGTGTGTGTGTGTGTGTGCGTGTGCATGAGATAATTCTCACTCATGCCCCAGGAAAAAGAAAAAAAAACCTGGAATAAGGTCTGTGTTATCTATCTGAGTTTCTCTCAACCAATGGGTAGCTGAACAATTATTAGTCAATCATGACTTCTTTTCCAATATCAGACTGGACTAGAATTGAACTGATGGCCCATTGGGTGAAAAGATCTCCTCAAACTATCTAATCTCCTTTCCTGCCAATGACAATTACTTGTTTAATGATCATTGCTGGGCAAATAGAGAAGCTAATTTTATTTTGAACATTACCGTTCAATTTTAGCCTCTGCTTCACAGTAAATTAAATTGTGATTTATTTGGTGTTGGGGGCTGGGGAAACTTGAGATTGCATGCAGAAATGTACTATATATCATGCATTATTGCTTACTTGTGATCTTCATTCAAATGTATCCCTGCAATCTCCAAATTAAAGAAAAATATTTATAGTAGTGATGTGTTGAAATAATTTATAGCTAATCATATATTTCATAGGATCCTTCATTTTTTTTCTACTCAATGAAGTTATTTTCAATAGACCTTTGATAAAATAAGGTATTTTTCTAGGTTAAATATTTTAACATGTTTTTGCTTGTTTTGTCTTTCAGAAATTGGATATCAGACTTATAGACCAATAACAATGTTTGGAAAGTGCCTTGCACTGCAGGCATCCAGGAAAAGGGTGCTTAATATTATTTGATTATTTCATATTTAACATAGTACCTATTTTTCTTAAAGAAAATGGCTAGTTATAGAAACATGATTCATTTTTTAAACAAAATAAACAATAAATTGCAAATATAATATTACCTAATAAACATATATTGAATTGATTTCTCTGCAATTTTTTTAAAATTGGGGTGAATTTTTCCATCAACTACCTCTCTATAATTACAATAAAAAAAAACAATATAGGTAAATAATAGTGTGATTACATCTTTGCCCTTTTAATGGACACAACAGATTGTAATTATATATTAAAATATATCACATGCAGATTCACATCACATAAGATGATTGTGAAAGGAAACAGTTGTGTTGCAAAGCTCCCATGGTTTTAGGAAAAAGTATTGAACTGGGGGGGGGGTGCAGCCAAGATGGTGGAGTGAAAGCAGTGACTTTCTTGAGCTCTCCTCCAAACCCCTCCAAATACTCATAAAAAATGGCTCTAAACAATTTCTGAAGCAGCAAAACCCACAAAAAGACAGAGCAAAACAAATTTCCAGCCCAAAACAACCTGGGTGATTGATCAGAAAGGTGTATCGGGCCGGGCTGGGAGTGCAGCGCAGCATGTCGTGGGCGCACAGGCCTCCACAAACTTGGAGCAGGCCTCAGAGGACTAAATCTTGGGCAGCTGTGGAGGTTTCCAGACTCCTCAATCCACAAATGCCAAAGACAACTTGGAAGGTCAGTGGGAAAAGTCTGTTTCTGTCCATGCTGAGAAAGGAAGGTGGGGTTTCAGCTCCATTCCCCATGAGTGTGGTCCTGGGTGGGGGAGGCAGCTGCTTCTCGAGCTTCTGGCCCACAGAGTGAGGGGGAATAAAGTGGCTGATCAGAGAGAGATTGCAGGGATATCTTTGCCAGTGCTAAGGCAGGAATCTCTTGCTTTGCCCATGTTTGGATCTGGGCCACAGTTCTGGGCCTCGGGCTGGGGTGAGGAGGAGTGCTGGCATGGTGACACTTGCAGTGGCTATGGAGAGGAACCCCTCCTCACAGTTACAGGACAGAAAGGAATACTTGTAGTCACAGGCCAGGAAAGGAGTAACACCTTGTCCCTTATCATACCACCTTGCAAGAATTAAAAATTTACAGGTCCCTACAAGTATCTCTGAAAACAGCTACACAAACCCCTGAAACTTGGGACAGTACACTCTCCACATTGGAAACAGATTTTTACCTTAAGAAAGAGTTTAAAACTCAAGTAATTGGCCTGGATCATGAGCAAGCAGCGCAAAAAGAGGCAGACCATAGAATCTTACTTTGGTGAAAAATAAGATCAAAATATACAACCAGAAGAAGACAACAAAGTGAAAGCTCCTACATCCAAAGCCTCCAAGAAAAATATGAATCAGTCCCAGGCCTTGGAAGAGCTCAAAAGGGATCTTGAGAAGCAAATAAGGGAAGTAGAGGAAAAACTTGGAAGAGAAATGAGAGCGATACAAGAAAATCATGAAAAACAAGTCAACAGCTTGCTAAAGGAGACCCAAAAAAATACTCAAGAAAATAACACCTTAAAAAACAGCCTAACCCAAATGGCAAAAGAGGTCCAAAAAGCCAGTGAGGAGAAGACCCTAAAAAGAAAAATTGGCCAAATGGAAAAGGAAGTCCAAAAGATTACTGAAGAAAATTCCTTAAAAATTAGAATAGAGCAATTGGAAGATAGTGACTTTATGAGAAATCAAGACACTGTAAAACAAATCCAAAAGAATGAAAAATTAGAAAACAATGTGAAATATCTCATTGGAAAAACAACTGACCTGGAAAATAGATCCAGGAGAGAGAATTTAAAAATTATTGGACTATCTGAAAGCCATGATCAGAAAAAGAGCCAAGACATCATCTTTCAAGAAATTATCAAGGAAAACTGCCCTGATATAGTAGAACCAGAGAGCAAAATAGATATTGAAAGAATCCATAGATTTCCTCCTGAAAGAGATCCCAAAGGAAAACTCCTAGGAATATTGTAGCCAAATTCCAGAGTTCCCAGGTCAAGGAGAAAATATTACAAGCTGCCAGAAGGAAACAATCAAGTACTGTGGAAACACAATCAGGATAACACAAGATTTAGCAGCTTCTACATTAAAGGACCTCAGGGCATGGAATATAATATTCTGGAGGGCAAAGGAGATAGGATTACAACCAAGAATCACCTACCCAGCAAAACTGAGTATAATCCTTCAGGGGAAAAAATGGTCATTCAGTGAAATAGAGGACTTTCAAGCATTCTGATGAAAAGACCAGAGCTGAATAGAAAATTTGACTTTCAAATACAGGACTCAAGTGGAACATGAAGAGGTAAACAGGAAAGAGAAATCATAAGAGACTTATTAAGATTGAACTGTTTACGTTCCTGCATGGAAAGATGATATTTATAACTCATGAGACCTTTGTCAGTTTTAGGGTAGTTGGAGCGGGGAAAATTATATGTATGTAGATATAGATAGATAGATAGATAGATAGATAGATAGATAGATAGAGGGCACAGGGTGAGTTGAAGATTAAGGGGTCATATCTGGAGAATAAAATTAAGGGATGAGAGAGGATTATACTAGGAGAAAAAGAAAGGGAGAGGTAGAATGGGGTAAATTATCTCACAAAAAAAAACACAGAAAAGAAAAGTCTCTTACAGTGGAGGGGAAATGGGGGAAGGTGAGAGGGAATGAGTGAATCTTATTCTCATAGGATTTGGCTTAAGGAGGGAATAACATGCACATTCAATTGGGTATGGAAATCTGTCTTACCCTACAGGAAAATAGGGGGAGAAGGGGACAAGAGAGCAGGGGGATGATAGAGAGGAGGGCAGATTGGGAAAGGGGGTAATCAGAAGCAAATATTTCTGAAGAGGGACAGGGTCAAAAGAAAGAATAGAATAAATGGGAGGGCAGGATAGGATTAAGGGAAATAGAGTTAGTTTTTTACAACATGTCTACTATGGAAGTGTTTTGCATAACTGCACATGTACAACCTATATTGAGTTGCTTGCCTTTTCAATGAGGGTGGGTGGGGAGGGAGGAAGAGAGAAAATTTGAAACCTAATGTTTTAAAAACATATGTTTAAAAAAATGTTTTCACATGCTACTGGGAAATAAGAAATATAGTAAATGGGGTACAGAAGTCTATCCTACCCTACAGGAAAATAGAAGGGGAAGGGGATAAGAGAAGGGGGGAGAGATAGAAGAGATGACCGACTATGGGAAGGGATATTCAGAATGCATGCCATCTTGGGGTGGGGGAAGGGGGAAGATGGGGTGAAAATTTGGAACTCAAAAACTTGTGGAAGTGAATGTTGAAAACTAAAATTAAATAAATTTATATAAAAAAAGGAAGCAGTGTTGACTTTATAAGACAAAGTGATTTCAAATGAGCTCTCCCTCTTTGTGAACTTCTTGTAAATAGAATTTATCAAATCATCTTTTGTAACTTTGTTGTATGATAAATTGTGTGTTCCAGATTTTCCTGAATGATATGTCAGCATAATGCAATTTCATTATTTATCTTTGATTTAAGTCTGAAGAACTCTCTGTGAAGCCCAGTCAAAAAAAGGGGAGGGGGGAACTTTTGAATCATAGGATATTAAATCTAGAGCTAAGAGGGTTCTTAGTGGTCAGCTCTAAGAGGTCAACCCTTCCTTTTACCAATGAAGAAACTGAGGTTCAGATTGTGACTTATCCTAAATCAGAAATGTAGGAAGTGACAGAACCAGGATTTTAGCTTTAGTCCTGTGACTCTAAGTTCAGAGCTTTTTCCACTGAAGAAAGGTTTTCAACCTAATATTTAGTCAAATGAAATGGAAATGAAATAAATGTAATACTATTTCTCACATACAGGAAGCTTTTTTGAGAAAAAAGGGAGCATCATTTTTTTTAAACATGTTCTACATATAGTTACTGGGAGGAGGGTCTGAAATGAAAGGTCTGTTGCCTAGGATGCCTGTTGCCCCTGCCGCAGTGAATAACACTATTATTTCTTTTTTCATAGGAGTTTCACTTGCTTGGTTTTAGCTTTTGGTTTTAGCCTTGATTGAATGCTTTCTCCATTTGCATTTGACCTTCTTGCTAAGGAGGAAGCCCCCTTGTATAAACACAAAAATCCTTCCTTGGGTAGTACAGTTCATTTATATTTGACATAAGTTTCTTGAAGTGATTTATAAGGCAGCTCAAATGTATTAAGCCAATGTGGGAAGAAGCCAGTTTGTGCACATTGCTTATGCTGGCAAGAATTTCAATTTAATCATTGTCTGAATTACTTTAGAATCATCATTTCTGCTATGGAGGAGGTTTGTGGAGAGGAGAGAATAGAAAAGGAATTAGATTTATATAATAAATCTAGTCAGTGTACACTTCAAATCTATCTTCCAAGTTATAATGAAGTATCATTACCCTAAGAATCATACTTACATTTTCCTTATAGGCTGCAGCAATCTTGCTGTGTTTGAGTTGGGTTACCACCTCTGTACCATGGTCTGGTTGCTAATTTCCCTAATGAATTCACTATTATTATAATTTATTAAAAGTTTTTCAAGTTTAAATGGAGAAAAAATACTCTTAAAAAGGGAGATAGGAGACTAACAGAGAACAGGAGCCATTTAGGGAAATTAAAAGGGCCAAAGTTTGAGGAAAGCCTAAATTCAAGAGGAAGGCAAAGGGCAACCAAAAGGCATTTCCCTGCTGCTCTCCTCCCAACCCCTAGCCCAACCTTTGTTTTTTCCATAATTGAATTCAGAATATTATAGCTGAAGGGGAATTGAGGAATTGAGGAACCCTCTTATTTCACAGATGAACAAATGCATGTCAAGAAAGTTAAAGTGATTTGTCCAAGGTCTCTCAACAAGAAAGTGGTAGAATGGGACTGGAACCCAGGACTAATGACTTTAGTCAATGCAAATAGCATGGATAACACCCTTCCACATTTGTTCACTTATTCATCATTAACATCCTATCCAATCATCCTTGAAAAAACTGTGGCCCACTACGGAGTTTGCCATCTGTCTTCTTGTCTCCTTTCCCCCAACCCCAGAAGAGTACTTTCTGGACTGGATCTCTAGAGACCATGCCCTGCCTCCCTGGGGAAGTGAATAAACTGAGTTTAGGAAATCTGCCCTTGGGCTGACCTGTCCCAATTAGTGAGTAAGATAACCTCATATAACCTACTATATCTAGCTAGTCCTGAGTCATGATTCAAACCCCATCCAGTCATCTACCAGCAAACAGCCATATCTAGGCATCTTACCAATTTGCATTGCCACCTCATGTATAGTTTCCCCTACTTAGCACCTTCCTGTTTCCCTGCTTTTCACTTCTTCCTCTGGGAAGTCAATTCAATTCAATACCACTGAAGAGGAGCCAACAATCAACTGCCCTGTCTCCAATCACAATCCCTGTGACTCCTTTCTCTGGCTACCACTCTGTAAGATATACTCTTCTTCCCCTATTAGAATGTAAGTCCAGTAAAGTGCCTAAATACAAGGTTGGGAATCTGCAGCCTTGAAGCAACAAGTAGCCTCAAGGTCACAGGTTTCCCGCCTCTGGAGAACATTGTAGTATTTAAATGCTTTATCATTCATTCATTCATTCATTCATTCATTCATTCATTCATTCATTCATCTTTTTCTCTTTACTCCTATCTTACCACCCATCCTAGTTGGGGGTCTTGTCGCCTTTCATCTACACTACCGCAAGCTTTTTATGTTGTCTCCATGACTTAAGTTTCACCATCTGCAAAGCATCTTCCACATACGTTGCTAAAGAGACATTCTTAAAGCACAAGTTTAACAACGTCATTCATCTAGTTAATAAATATAAATGGCTCCTTAAGAGAGATGTGAGCATTTTCTAGGATGATTGTCTGATTGCTGAGAATGGTCTTCGTTCTTTCCACATTAAGCACAGTGTCTGGCACATAATAAGTGCTTAATAAATGTGGACTGGTTGATTCGATTGTGGATTAGCCCTACGTGGAATAACTAATGAAGAAACCTCTTCCATCTGTATAGATAAGCAGCAGCTCTCCAATTCATGGTCTGAGAGAGGTTCATGGGGCACAGGTAGAAAGGGTATAATGTGGGTCAGGTAGCCAGAAGGCATCCGATGGAACAGCACCACTTCCTGATTATAAGGCCAGTTCTCTAGACATTATACTGCCTCTCATTCTTTGCGGTAGATGCTTAATAAATAATTGTTGAATGAATGAGTTAAAGAAAATAATCACTAGTACCTCAAGACTGTATAATTGTCATCAATTTCCCATTCAGTATGCCTTAGAGGGAGCAGAACATATCCCTCCAATATAACTTTTTGTATATAAGAAGAATAGCTAGTGATTTGATTGCAAAGTGATTGATGTTATCTTATATACATTTATTTGTGGATTCAAAATTGAATGTATTATCTTTGTTTTAACATTTTGAAATTATAAAGGCCACAAGAATACAAAGCCTTGTTCTGAAATGTGCTGTTGCTGGACAGACACACACACAAACACACACACACACAGAGACATATATGTATGTATGTATATATACATACATACGTATGTATATATATATATACATACGTGTGTATATATGAATGTATGTATATATATGTTTGCATGAAAATATTTCAATGTCAGTAAAAGGTTTCAGATTTTTAAAGAACGGATGTGGATAAAAGGAGGAAGAACATACCTAGAAAACTTTTTTTTTTTTAAATTTCAACCTTATTTGAATGGAATAAGAAAGGAAACAAGCAATTTATTAAATGCCTACTATATGCCAGACTGCATGTTAAATGCTTTAGAAATATTATCTCATTTGATTCTCAAAACAACCTGGGGAGGTAGGTACTATTATTATCCTCATGGTATAATTGAAGAAACTATGGTAAGCAAAGGTTAAATGACTTGCCCAGGGTAACAGATCTGAACTTGTCTTCCTGTCCCAGAACTCTGTCCAGTGCACCACTCATCTGCCTTTTATATCTTATCAAACACGGAAAAGAACAAAATTTAAAGAAATTTAAAGTTGTCAATGGCCTAGATTTAAATAGCTGAATTTCTTCAAACTTGTAAATACATTTCTGAATCCTACCTATGAAATGAATTAGAAAGGTATTTTCACCAATGATTAGGGGTGAGAAGAAACAGGAAAGCATTACTGTATTTCACATATGCATTTTCACTTCAGTTGCGACTTTTAAATTACTGAATGTATCTTGAAGAATTGAAAACCCAGGAAATAGAAAGACTAGTTATTAAATGATACTAGATTGCTCCAAAATTAACAAGAGTGATATTTAAAAGGAAATTTTAAGTTGAGCCATAGCTAAAATTACATTGCACAGTGGCATTGAAAATCTTTTTTTCCTTGTCACTTTCATTTTAATATGACTTCAGACCCCTTCACAGACAATTTTAACAAGCAGACTTTTAACTTTCATTTTTCCCCTGCAAAAGAGATATTTCTTTTCAGTTTTTAAAAAGATGTATTTTAGAGTTGAAAAAACACTAGTCTTGGAATCAGAGTTTCTATCACTTGCATGATAGAACAGGGATTCAAATCCAGTTTCTCTGGTGTGATTGTATTACCCTCTATCTGCCTGAGTGACTTTGGGCAAGTCACTTTACATCTATCTACCTCAATCTCCTCATCTGTAAAATGAGGGAGTTAGTCTAGATAAATCTTTGGATTGTCATCTATTTCCAAGTTCCATTATGATAGGATTTCATTTGAATATTAAGAAATAAAAATTGATTTCTGAACCAAAATTATATATATATATATATATATATATATATATATATATATATATTTCACTGACTCCATTCATTCATTCATTTCATTATTCAAGACAAACTAAACCATTTTGATTTATTGAAATTTGGTTACAACCAATGAAGGAAGAAGCCAAAGGAATTTCTAAGAGAGGTTGCAAAGATAAGATACAAGGATCTCCAGTGCAAGCTGCCTTTCCATTTCAACTATCATTTGACTGCAGCAAACATAGTAAATTGAATGTGGCTGACTTAACATGATTAAAATGTCATAACATTACTGATTGGGAAGGTGTTATATTTCTTAATCCTTATTGAGTGTACAGCATTGCAAAATTAATGAAACATTTGAACTGGCAGATTTCAATTTGCATTTATAATTTCATGGTGAGAAAAGGATTAAAAAGATTGAGTGGTTTTTTCAGGAAGAATAAAAGTGGACACAAAACTCCTGGATTGAAAACTCAGGGAAAATAACACTGAAAAATCATTGTAATAGAGGTAGTCCCTTCAATATTTCCAGACTTAAATGTTTTAGAGCAAAATCTTTATGCTAACTGCATTTATACTTTAAATAAGGAAAAATAAAATAAAATAAAAATTGTAATTAAAATAGTTATGATTTTAAGTTATTTATCTTAATCTTCTAATAATTCTCATTTCAGAACAATAAATTCCAAACACTAAAATATCTCTAAAGTATTCATGTCTTCCTTTTCAATGAATAATTTTTAACCTTTAAAGATATTATAGGAAACTAACACTGAAATATGGTCTTTTCTATGTAACAATTCATTTTAGTGTTAACCCAAATAATATAACTTTGAAAACTCTCCTAATTATATATTGTGTATCAAATGAGATAATGTTTGTAAAGTGTTTCACACAGTTCCTGGCACACAAGAGTTGGTTAATAAAATCTTTCTTCTTTTTGTTCTCCATTTGTATGTATGAGTGTAGATATATATATACATATATATATGTATATATATATATATATGTACGTATGTATGTATACATTTATGTATAGGCACATATGTATGTATATATACAAATGGGTACATATATACACATGCACATATAAGTATATGCACACATGTGCACCAAGATCTTGGGGACAATATTAATTCCCAAAGTTTTAGTGTAGTCTTAAGCTATCAAAGCTTAAATAGATGCATAGATGGATATCTATCTCTCTATCCATCTATCTCCTCCCACCACTACTATTCTTTTAGTGTGCTCCAGGAATCTTTTTAATGCTATATATTTGAGAACAAATGTTGGTTTACATTGGCAGATAGTATATCCTCCCCAGGACTTCTTAGATGAAATAACAGATCCAGATACCACCACTCTGCCCTCCTTCCCCTGTAAAAATTTAAATATATATATTTATAATTAAATCAGACTAAATCATATTTTGTTGAACCAGAACTAGAATAAAACACACAAAACCCTGACCACAAACCAACCAACCATAGTGGGGATGTCCATCATCTCTTTCTATAGTGGTGGTCACAAAAAACCTAGGTACCAACATCAGATATAAAATTAGCCGTACTACATTGTCCGTTTTTTGTTGTTTGTTTGTTTAAAGTCACTCTTTAAAGTCAGTGGGACTTGCTTGGTCCTAACTTTTTCTTTTTCTGAATACCCTTAAAACTATTTTCTCCACACCTCTGTTCAAGCAGCACACTAAGAAAAACCACATTCCAGTTACACCCATCTTGCAAAAATTCACTTGATCCACAATGAAGGCAAATCTTTTAAAGATTCTGTTCCATAGTTTAGAAGTTCACCCATCAATTGGATTGAGGATGATTCTTCCATTGATAGTATGAAAGTTTCATTATGATGTATCCCTGGCCAGTACCACCTAGAAAGCCAAAGGTGAGTCCTGCACTGCTGTTGGTCCAGATAAAACCACTCCTCCCAAGTCTCAACATCTTTGGAGAGGGAAATGATGGAATTCTTTTATAGCTTCAACTGACTCAGTATCAGTGATCTGGTCAAGGGAGTGTCCAATAAAGAGAGTGGAGAGTTAGTGTACATTGAGCGATCCATCTGCCCAGGCAGTCAGACCTAAACCACCCTTCCCCTAAACTGACTGAGGCCTACAGAAAAGTCTGCAGACTACAGAAAGGCCACCTAGGACACTATGAACATGGAGCTTAACACTCTGTGAAGATGAAATTCTGTGGCCTTACTATACCACAGAAGTATTCCTCTTGGGTCTGGTCTCCCCAAGCTCCTCCCTTTAATAGCTAACTTTATTACCTGTTTCCAGGGCTCCTCTCCAACTTTGCCCCAGATAACAGAATGTCTTGCAAAAGCTGAATTAAAGAATATTAGAGCTGGCAGAATAATAAAGGCATATGATCATCATGCAGCTGAAAGAGGCTGTAAATATGCCACTGAGTCCAACTATATCATGTTACAAATGAGAAAACTAAGGCAGAAAGACCAGAAATGACATACCCAGTGTCACACAGCTGGGCATATCTGAGTTATGATTTGAACTCAGGTCTCCTGTACCCAACTTCAGCACTCTATTATACCAAGTCAAATTCCTTAATTTTTCTTTTTATTTGAGAAAACTAAACCCTGAGAGGTCAAATAGCTCATCTTCTCTCTCCTGGTCTGTTTCATTTTCTACCATGTCATGCTTTTATAAAAAGTAAATAATAATAAACCAAAAAAAATTACAAAAATGATGTAGCAAATTTGTAAAGTATTTAAATTACAAAATGAAATCAAGATTGGAAATGTTACCTGGGCATTTTTTCCTTTGGGTAAATCTAACATTTCTGTCCATTTTAGTGAGATCAAATAGCAAAACAGAGTTTAGAAGAAACAGTTACAGTGATGACTGGCCAAGCACAACTGCTTGGGAATTAGGTCTCACTGCAGGCAACAAGGATGCTGTTTATCAGATGCTAGGCAGTTGGGGTATGGAGAACAGTTAAGCTGATATACTCCAAAACCCATGGTATTTGGGAATGTTTGCTTCTTGGACTTAGGGAGAATCAGCTGATGAGTTCTATGTTGAGGTAACTGCTATCTGCAGGATTTGAGCATTTTGGTCTCAGAATGCATTGGCTTTTCTCTGTAAGCTAAATGTATTCGGGTTTCAGATGGGGAAACATTTCCTTAATCTGAAAGACATATAATTGATCTTTTATTGATAGTAATCATAACATTTATGAATAGCCTCATTTATTAGGGAAAAAAGAATAAGATCAGAATGCATATTTGAATTGTATTTATTTTAAATATCCTAAAAAAAAACCCTTTCCTATCCCTATAATTTCTAGATTTCCTTTGAAATTAAAAAAAAAATGAAAAAAGGGAGTTCATATACATAATACAGTACATATATTTTCAAATTTAGTTTATATATGTCACTGCTGGTGACTTTGGCCAAAGATGTTTTTGCATGGCTGCCCATATGATATGTTTTAGGAGGTCCAAGGTGGACCTCTAATCCAAAATATCTACCTAACCTCTAACCGCCCTCCCCACAACACAGACTATTCAAAAGTCTTTAGAAGTTTGCTTCATAGAGAAATTTGGAAAGGACCTAGTGTCAGAGAATCACAGATCTAGTGCTGGGAGGGACCTCAGAGGCTCACCCCCAACCTCTCATCTAACCCCATCTTGAAACAGAAGCCTAGAGAGAGACTGTGACCTGCCCAGGATCATACACTTAGTATGTATATGAGACAGTATTCATATCCGGGTCTCCCTGATTCCAAGTCCAGAGCTCTTTGCTCTTTCCTCAGCTTTGATAACCAATCACAGCTTACATGCAAATACTCCTAAATGGAATAAGGGTGTAGGGAACAATTATTTATACCTTGATGTAAATGTGTTAAATTGTACTGCTAGTCTCCTACTGTCCTGAGGGAGATCAGGCTCCCTCAAGAAATAGGAAGGAAAGGGGTCAGGGGAGGAGGGGAGCATTTATTAAGCACCCATTATGTTCCAGGCCGTATACTAAGCACTTTACAAATATCATGTCTTACTATCCCAACAACTCTGAGAGAAACATACTATTAGTGTCATTTCCATTTTAAAGGTGAAGAAACTGAAGCAGACAGAGGTTAAGTAATTTGCCCCTGCTCACCCAGTGAGTAAATTTGTGAAGCAGGTTTTCAACTCAGTGCTCCTGACTCCTGGCTCAGGGCTCTATCTGCCGTGCCGCCTGGCTGCCTCGGGGGTTAAGGGACTGGATCCATGGTTGACATCAGGGAGTGAGAACTAAGTAGTGATAGGAAAAGGAGGCGGTAAGGGGGAAGGAAACAAGATAATCTTTACTATTCACACACGAGCGTGCGCACCCCCCCCCCCCAACACACACACACATACTTTTTCCTTTGATTCCGGTCACAGCAATTAGCCAACTGAATTACTTCACTTTCAATTTTTTGGAGAGGTAACATTTATACTTTTTTCTTCTTTGGCAGGGACCTGGCTAGTTAATCAAATTTATTAATAGGCACCAATACAACCACATTTTTTTTCTTCTTTGTCAGTAGCAGAGTAAATATGAAAAATAGTCTTGAGAGTGGAAGTCAGAGTAAAACTAGGAAAAATAATATCCCAAGGAAAAATATGATTTTATTTATGGTCTTTAGGAAATACATTTTAAATTCTATTAACCCTTAGTGTTAATTCTTAATAAAAGATCATAAGATTTTTTAAAATTTTATTTCCAGAATATGGAGTAAATCATGTTTATCTTTCTGGTACCATAGTTTATTTTTTAACAGTCCAAGTTAAACACACACAAGAAACATACAGAATAACACAAATTAATTACATAGCTGTTTATGAGCTAGTCTGGAACTCATCCTTTGTTATTTATAGATGTATTTTTATAAAGAAAAGATTCTCATGCAACATCTAGGTTTCATTTTCATTTTTGCTTTTTAAAATGAAGATATGAATAGAGTTGATCTATAGGATGTCCCAAATTCCCAGTGCAGTTTAAAGCTATCAAAACTTAAAACTGTAGTGGGACTTTTGGGACATCTGGCATAATGAGTTAACCAAAAAAAAAAGTTGTGGTTTTTTTTCCCCCCTTCCAATCCACTTATGAATTTTCATGGCTTGTGCTGATAAGGAGAATAATAATAAAATAGAGTGAAAAGAAAAGATAAGTTGCTTAAAATTAAGGAAATAAGAAATTACATAGACCTCATATTGGCTCCTGGTGACTGCATCAACCAGCACTTGAAAAAGATCTTTATCCAGGTCAGCGTCTGCTGTTTTTACTTGGAATGAAAATAACAGCATGATGTTTATATTAAAAAAAAAAATACAAGTTGAGAATAACTGTCACTGACTGAATTTTGTGGAGAGAAGGATGCATGAAAAAGCAAATAGAGAATTAAAATTGGAGTTAGGAAGATTTGTGCTCAAATTCTTTCCCCAGTATTTAGTGAGTACAACCTTGAACAAGTCAGGACTTTGCTCAACTTTGATTTCCTTTCCTCATCTATAAAATGGGGATAAGAGAAACAAATGTATCTGCTTCTAAGAGTTGATGTGAAACTCAAAGGAGACAATGGATGTAAACTAATTCTTAAAAAGTAATGATTTTTAAAAATCAGTTTTGAGATTATAAGTCCAAATGTGGTTTCCCAACCAAGGCATCTATGAATGGTATATAATATTTTTTGAGGGACTTGGTATAAATCACAATGTCACACAGCTGGAAGTATATGGAGAGCTCTTCTACAACATACCCTACATTTGGTTGTCCCCCCTCTAACTGAAGACCTTTAGTGACAGTGATGCAGTAACTCCTGGAATACTCCATCCTGGTTTTTAGTTTTTTTTTAAATTTTTAAATGTTTAAATTTTAAAATGTTTGGAGTAAATATTTTTCTGTGTATGGAGCTCAAATATGTCTCTTCAAGTTTAGCCCCATGGTTATCTTGTTTCTTTCCTCAGTATTCAAGAACAAAAACTTTTCTGTATGACAACTTTTCAGATGCTTTAACAATACTATGATATTCCTCCATCACACTAATATTCAAATTGGAAAGAATATATATATATTCATATATATAGGCAATTACATATTTGCAATACATGTATATATACATATGCAGGTATATAAGTATAAATACACATAGATATACAATGCACATGTGTGTAAATGTACATGCACATATTTGCACATATGTATAAGCACATATCTACATGGGTATATATACATGTGTGTGCACATACATATACATGCATATGTATAAGTTGTATGTTAATTCAGTTAATTCAAATAAAAAGACCCAGTGATCCTTTAGGAATAACAGTAAAGCAGATGATAATTTATATTCTTTAGTGTTATTTGTATTCATAAAACCATACTTTTTGCTGATATTTATCCCCTTGACAGCCGAGGATTTTGGTGTCAATAAGTTTCTTTTCTGGGTTTTCAGACACCATAGTTAAGAAGGAAGTGTGGACTGCTATATGCAGATAGATGGTTGCTAATTCACATTTTCACAAGGGTTTTTACCTTGGCAGTAGGGACCCTGTACTCTACAGCGTTGTATTTTATAAACCAACTAGTTGACATTGTGGATAGAGTACCAGTTCTAGAGTTATGATGACCTGAGTTTAAATCTGGCTTAATACTCTTATTAGCCACATGAGCTTGGGATGAGTTATTTAACATCTGTTTGCTTCCATTTCCTCATAATAGCACCTACCTCCCAGGGCTATTTTGAAATAAAATATGACATAAGTAATGTGCTTAGCACTGTGCCTATCACATGGTTTCATCTTAATAAATACTTGTTCCCCTCCCCAATTTGCTTTGACTGACAATTGCCCCTTGATGGACATGCCCCCGTTTGTCAATGTCTTTTCTACAATGACTATCAGATCTGAGCACAATATTTTTGTTATGGTGTAAACAAAGCAGTATATAGAAGAACTGTCAGCTCTCTAATCTGCATACTTTAGTCTCTCTAGTCCAAGTTTACATTAACTCTTTCACATGTTGACTCACACTAAAATGATATATTATAAATCCTTATATTGTTCCCAGACAAACTATTGTCTAGCCAAAGCTCTCCATCCTATTCTTGTATAGTTCATCTAGTAAGTTCATGTGTAGGACTTTGGAGTTACCCTGTTAAGTTAAATCTTATTTGATTTGGCCCATTCTTATAGGATGTTGAAATCTTCTTTTCATCCTTGTTCTGTTGTCCAGTGTACTAGCCATATGTCCAAGTTTCATATAGTGTTCAAATTTAGTAATTATTCCATCTGTGCTTATATCCAAATCATTAATAAAATGTTCAGCATAACAGAATCAGGGACATGTTTAGGGCACTTCCTTAGAGACCTTTCTCTTGGTTGCCATTGATCTATTATCACTATTCTGGGTCCACTAATTAAACCAGTTTCCATCTACTTGCCTGTGCTATTATCCAAGCCATGTCTTTTCCTCTTGCCTGTAAAGAGAACATAAGGAAATTTTGTAAAATGACTTATTGAAATTCAGGTATACTGTGTATTCTATTTCATTCCTATCCATTAGTTTAATAACTCTGCCACAAAAGGAAAGGAGGGTTTTCTGGCATGACCTGTTCTTCAAGAATTCTGGCTTTTAGTCATCATCCATTCCTTTTCTACATTCTCACAAAACATCCTTTTAATTATACCTTCTAGAATTTTGTTATGAATAGATGTTAAGCTTAGTCTGCAATTTGACAATTCCCTTTTCTGACAATCAGGAACACATTTGAACATAACACCAAATACCTTGATGAATTACAGCTGGTTAACAGACTTAAACAAACAAAAGAATTATAATAAGATAAAGGACAATAGAATACTGTACTTCTATCAGTGATGAAGGAGATATTTCTCTTTTTCTATTCAACAAATTGGGGGAAAAAAGTATTCAGGAGAATATAGATTATTTTACTAAATAATTTTTAAAACTATCTACCAAAAATCGACCAATACAAAAAGAGACAAAAGTCATAGCTGAAGACATAGATTCATATAATACAATAAAGTAAGCATTTATTAAGTACTTACTATGTGCCAGACATTGTGCTAAGTGCTGGGGAAACAAAAAGAGGCAAAAGACAGTGTCTACCCTCAAGGAATTTACAGTCTGATGGGGAGGATATAAATTCAACTGAAGAAGGTCTCAAAACTTCCCCAGTGTTACCTTGTTTATATCTGACACCTTGCAGTGCCACTAGTTATTTGGGGTTTACATATAATGTGTAAATTATGGGTTTAGTTCCTAATTATTCAATTAGTTTAATGGGGTTTTAAACATTTCTTTGTCTTTCCTAGGATTTTCCTTTTTTAACATGCTAAAGAAGGATTCATTCTTCTCATAAAAGCTTTGGGTCACTTTCCTTCCTTTGAAGTTTACCTTTTAATAACCAAACAAAGGTTAAGTTATTTCTATGAACCCTTTTGTTTATCACTGAAGAAAGAATCTCCTTGTTACTCTGGACTCGATATCCATCCCATATTTTCTGAACAAAACTACTCTATGCCCACAGAAAATTCCTGTGATAGTTATGGTTATTTGGGTTATGTGGTACATTCCTAACTCTTTGTAGATTATGTCTTTCTACTTAAACTCGCATGTTCCTGTTTTTAATTCTTTTCTATTAGACTGACCCAAAGTATTTGATCTAAAAAAATGGAATAATCACAATGAGCACATTCAAATTCCTATTTAGAATCCTTATTCACTGCCCCTTCCAATTTGTTAAAGTATAATTTCTTCAGAACCTCCTCTCCAAATTATTGGTTCAGGTCAGACGATATTATCATATGTCGCTTATAGAGGATTGTAAGCCCCAGAGATTAACCTTTTGCATTTGAAGTATTGTAGGCTCAGGAGAACAACAATACAAAGCAAACAAAACACTTGAGTACAAAAAGAGAAAGGAAATATAATACAGACTTTGGATCTGCAAATGACTGACTAATTGAGATGAAATATGTTTCATCATTTTTTGCAACATTTTGCATATAGTAGAAACTTAATGAATGCTTATCGACTGACTGACTAATTCTTCTGCTTTCAGGACGACAAGGACATACTGAAACAAAAAATATATATATGATTTACTTCTCTTTTTGGCTATATAGAATACTAATATCATTATTATTTGGAAGAAAGGTCTGAGTAAAAAGTGAAATTATTAAATGGGTAGGCTGTTTTTATAACCTTAGTTTATTTTCTGATAATCCATCCTTGAGTGATTTTATTATCTCTTCAGAACAGGAATGCTGTAAAGAAAATCTTATAGAACAAAGATTTAATGAAAGAATGAATAACTGGATAAAGGCATTTAGAGTAATAAAAAAAATTTTAAAGTCTAGTTTACTGGTTCCAGCAATATTTATATGTATTAGATACAGAAATAAGTAGTATTACAAAAGAAGTCATTAAAAAATATGCAAACTTGTTAATGAGGTTACCAGAATGAAGATAGGACTACTTAGACTTAACAAAAGTTCAGAATCCTTATGGTATAGCATGTTCATGGCTTCATTCTGTGAATCTAACATTTTCTTACCACATATATTATCAACCATATTTTTAACAGTAAAAATTCATATCTATTGGCAAAAAAGTGATGTTTTAATTTTTTCATATTGTACATAATGTAGATTTGTACAGATGACTCCATATAAATAAATATGTAAATTCATGTTTTATATCTATATATTTGCTATTCTAACACTTTTTCATATGGGGAGCTCCTGGGTGAAATAAGTCTCTCCATAAATGCTGGTCAGCACTTTCTTTTCAACTTACTGTCTTAAGAGATTCCTTAGAGTTCAGTACATGATCTCAACCATATTGGAGGTAGGATTTGAAGCTAGGTCTTTCTGACTTTGAGGCCAGCTTGTTAACCCACTAGCCTCTCTGACTGTTTTTCTAGTGGAATTTATTTGGGCCTCTTTTGAAGTTTTGCTTTTGTTTTTCTGACTCATGAAATTTCATTTACAGAACTCTATACATTATTCTAACATTATTTTAAAATAATTTAATATATTCCTGGACAGCTTTGTGTTCAACTAAATTGTGCATTTTGAAAAATAAAGTTGATTGGAAAAGAAGCATTCAGATTACGTGTATGTGTGCATCTAATGAGAATTCAGCAAATATTTATTGAGTGCCTACCTTGGCAACCTGTAGATATAAAGAAGAATAAAGAACAGTGTTCACCCCTATAGGGCACATACTTCTCATACTATAATACACTTATAGGTAGCCTTTTGATATGTCTTAAAGTTGATTTTATATAATGTGAAACTAAGTTGCAAAATTCATAAATGACAGCTTTTGAATGACATAAGCAACATTAAAATTCTGATCTTGAGGTACTAAAAAACGTACATTGATATTTGTAACAAGTAGTTACATGCATATGTTTTGCTATTTTAAAAAACACACAAGATATATTTCAGGTTATTAGTGGTCTCAGCATAATGAATTTTCAAATCAGTAGACAACTCATTTTCCCTATGTCTTTTTATCATTTCACAAGAGCATGTGGTGTTTCCTTTCACTGAAAAACCCTTTATGCTGCTTAAAAAGCTAATATGCCTGCACCTATGAAATGCTAAGAGACAATGCATCATCTGGAAATCTCCATGGGAACCATAGCTATATGATGCGGTAACACATTAACAGAGAAAGTGAAATAGAATAAAGAATCCCAGAGTTGCTGGAAAGTGCACCTGGGAAATCAGATTTTCAAAATACCTGGAAAGGAAATGAGAATTTCTGGCACCTCCGAGTGAAAAAAAATGGGAAAGTTCAATTGTCATTTGCCCTAAGCCCCATATTTTGATCTATAGTGTTAAAAGGGAAGCATATTAACATTGCTTTACTTATCTTTAAAAAAGAAAAAAAAAGATGTGTGATATTGCATGTTTTGAGTTGCAGATTGACACCATCCTACTTATTTCAAAAATTCATGATTCACTAGTGTGGGTACCCCTTCAACAGCTGAAGTCACAACTATTATGCAGTTTAATATTCACAAATTGTGGTGGGTGATAGTAGAAAGTGACCTTGTGAAAGTCTGTGTCACATTTTTGTCTTTATATCCCTAGTCACTGGAACAATAATACATGCAGAGTAAACACCAAATAAATATTTAAATGTAGCTTTAAAAAATCCATCATTTGGTGGTCAATCTTTAAGTGATGGACTTCTCTCTGGATTTAGCTAGGTTGGCCCTTGAACAAGAGATATCTATATCTATGCTTATATCATCTCTGTCTCTATCATTTATATAGGTAGGTAGTACAATGGATAGAAGCTCTAGGCCTTGAGTCAGGAAGTTGATCAGTCATTTGGTAATGTCCAATACTTCATGATCCTATGAACTAACTGTTGGTGGGGTTTTATTGGCAAAAATACTGGAGTTTTTGGCAAAAGAAAGAATGAAAGAAAGAAAGAAAGAAAGAAAGAAAGAAAGAAAGAAAGAAAGAAAGAAAGAAAGAAGAAAGAAAGAAAAGAGAAAGAAAGAAGGAAAACAAATAACCCTGGAAATTGCCATTTTCTTTCCCAGTTTTATGCAGGTAGGGGTAAAGTGACTTGCCTGGGGTCAAACAGCTAATAAGTATCTGAGTTCATATTTGAACTCTGGTCTTTCTGACTGCAGGCACAGTGCTCTATTCACTGTACTACCAAACTGCCCCTTTCCCAGTCAGGAAAACCTGAGTTTAAATCTGGCCTCAGACATTTACTTATGACCGTGAGTTACTTAGCTTCTGTTTGCCTCAGTTTCCACATATATAAAGTGGGGATAATAGTATCTAACTCCCAGCATTGTTGTGAGGATCAAATGAGATAACATTTGTAAAGCACTTAACACAGTGCCTGGCACATAGTTATCATCATCATCATCATCATCCTCATCCTCATCCTCATCCTTATCATCATCTAATCAGTCAAGTCTTTCTGTATTCAAAGACTTTCCAAGTTTTGCATATCACTGGATCAGCCTTTTGGACCCAAGGGTCTCTGGTGAGAAATCAGAGTTAGACTTCAGAGGAGAATACTACCCAAGTGAAATAATTTAGCTGTATACAAAAGATTTAGTGTGGATGATCTGTTCATTTTTCTTAGAGCCAATTTTCTTGAATAGGCAAGACATCGTCTCTTGTGTTTCATAAGCTCAGGCAGATTATCTTTCAAAAAGGCACAGAAGTATTTCTCGGTATAAAGAAACAAGGTGTGTTGCTTAAAAAAAATGATCCAAGTACGCAGAAAAACGACAAAATGACACAAAGTGGGGAAAAAACTGAATGCTAAAAATTATTCTCAGTATTTCATTGAATCTTGCATCTCATTGGTCTAGTGACTTCCTTCTTCCTTGCAGATTCTAATGTGAAAAACATCCACTCATCTTCTCTGTCCTCATATATACCTCTCTATAAATCCTACACAGGAAACTACTCAGTGTTCAAGAAGCTTTTTTGTAGATTTCTCTTGATCTCTGTTCAGCAGTCTATCTGTATAATAGCATTCCTCACTCTTGCTGCATGGTAGAACAGGACCACCTCCTGTTCTAGTCACATGTCTTTGAGGATGGTTTTTAATAACAGTCTTCATCGCCAAGGTGCTGCAGCCTATTTATACACCAAAATGTGCATTACTGTCTTGTTCTATATTCCATATGCGGGATCAAACATATTGGGAGAAAGGTTTATTTTTCTTGTAATTAATTTGATTAAAAACTATATTTTCAAGGGGCAGCTAGGTGGCGTAGTGGATAGAGCACCGGCCCTGAAGTCAGGAGGACCTGCGTTCAAATCTGGCCTCAGACCAAACATTTGACACGTACTAGCTGTGTTACCCTGGGCAAGTCACTTAACCCCAATTGCCCAACAACAACAACATTTTCAGATTTTCTATTTTCTAAGGACTTTTCTTTGGTCATTATTAGGAGACAGTATGGCATAATGGATAGAGGTCAAGACTTTGTAGTTAAGATCCTGCTCTTCAGTCTTTCTCATATATATACATACATACATATATGTATATAATATACATATACATATATATACATATATACACACATACACATATATATATATACATATGTATATAAATATGTGCATGTATGTGTATACATACGCTTGTACCCACATTAATACACGCAGGCATACAAAGTACCTGAGGATACAGAGGAAGGCAAGGAACAGTCCCTGTTCTCAAGAAGCGACAGAGAAGTTGCAGGTTTGAACTGGCAGAGGGAATACACATTTTGAGACAGCCCTATAACAATGAAATTTCAAATTCAGAAACCCAAAATTGGTCCCCAGTAGTTGTGATTCTTCTGAGATCATAGGGTTCCATGTTTCATAGCTATAGTATTATGACTAGGAGAATACTGGTGGTAAGAGATGGGCTTCCCCACCATAATTTCCCAAATATTATCAACTTAATCTCCTAGCTCATTGTTAGTGCCTCTCCAAAATATATGTACTGATGGACTAACCAACTCTATATGCTACTCATCCAGTGACATTTCATAACCTGGGCATTCTATATTCTCCATCTGCTTGGGTTTATTGCTATTTTCTTTCCCTCACTGTGGATGCCTGGGCCTCTTCTGAATGATCATTGATCTTTCTCAACAGCCTTCTTTTATTTGGACTTTGTGTAGGTCATCCTCCATGAAAGTGTGGAAACCTTTGTTAAGCAGATATTTCTCTCCTTTCGTGATGCTAAGATACTAAGGAGCTTAAAGAGAGGGGAAAAAAACCCCTTAAAGTGCTTTCTCAGATGACCTTTTACAGGCAATAAAATGTAACCATGTAAAATGAAAACGTATCTTAAGGCTTTAAAATTATTATTTTTGTATCTAGGGGAAAACAGTTTTAAGAGATCTTAACTTAAAATATTGAATTTGGCCATATTTTGTGTTCTTACATATAATGAAAAAATGTGTTTTCCTTTTGACTGTTTTCATTTAATATCATATTTCCAGTTATCTCACAGGTTTCTAAGATCTATTTTAAAAGAATTACCTCTATGGAAATAATTTGAGGCTAATATATAATTTTTACTTAAGATCTCATCAAGAAGAATTCAATTATTGAATCAAAAGCCCCTGTTAGAGCCAAAAGACGGGTCTGTATTTCCAGTGCTTATGAATTAACCGAAGTATCATTTCCTTCATCACAATTACATGGGATGGTAGAACTATTAGCATTTTCTTTTTCTACTTAATGTAAAAGTATGAGAGATCTACTTTCTTCAATTTTGACTATAAAGTTGAATATAAATTATTTTCATCAAATAATTAAATTTGTAAAGTCTTAGATGACATTCTTAATATGTCAGTATATTCATCAAAATAATGGCTGTCAGTTAAATTTCCTCATTTCTGTTTTATTATCAGTGTCACACTAAGTATTTTTCATGTTTGAACTTTAAAAATAGAACATAAAATTGGCAAAGGACTAGATTCTTTGAAATTCACAGAATTCTTAAATCTCCATTTACTATTAATCTTGCCTTTTTTTTTACTGCCATTGCTGCTGTTGTCTTGTTCAAGCTATGTTGAAATATTTAATTATGAAAGGTAAACCAGCATTTCTTTAAAAAATGAAATGTTTTTGGTGCTATGAAAGTTTTAAATACTCTCATGTTGGCCTAAATATAGCCTTTTTCTAAACTTCGCAGCTGGGCATGGCCACCATATCTGATTACTGGAACCTTGAGCATGGGGGGAAGAAAGGAACATGGCATTTAGAGGTGAGAGGTAACAGAATATAACATAAAGAGGACAGGCCTTGTTATCATGAGAATCTGGATCTAGGATTTGCCTCTGATACATACAAGATGTGAAACTCTGGACCAGAAACTTCATCTTTCATTGTTCACTTGAGGTATGGGGGTGCTAGGAACACCAAAATTCAAGGGCAGAATATGTGTGTCTTACCTCAAAATAATTTGACTCACAGCTTCTCTCAGTCAGAGGCAAGGTTTATTAAAACTCCATTTGAGGTGGGCAAGATTTTAAGAATCGTACATTGTGGTGCTTGTACTGGTAAACATGCCAGACGCTTAAGGAATCTTAGCCTTTGTGATGCCAATACAATTAGGCTGGACTCTTAAGGAATCTGAGCAAAAGAAATATGCATAAACATAAAAACAAAGATTAGGAGTAGAATCTCTTAGAGAAAGGATATGCTTATGTATGTATGCATGTATGCATGTATGTATATATATGCATGTATGTATATATCAATACCTACATATAAATATATCCATGCTCATTTATAACCTTGGGGGAGGGAGGGGGAGGAAGAAGGAAAAAAGAACCAAGTAAAAATTGTGCAGCAGAGAAAAAAAGAAAGCCTACTAGGAAGCAAAGAAAAGATGGACAGCTTTCAAAATAATGCAAAGTATTTAATATATAGGCTTTCTTGAAATGAAGAGTTATTGCTATATATTTTGAATCCTCTCCTATGTTCTGCTGTGCATATGACATTTTTTTCTTTTCTTATTTTATATTTAAGTTTAATATTTAAGTTTATAATATTTCTTTCTCTTTTATTGTGTATTTAAGTTTTAGCATTGGTCTAAAATTAAAAAAAAATTAAAAAAAGATATTGTGGAGGTTATGGGCTAGAATTCTTTCTTAAAGACCATGCCCTAAAACCAAATCACTCTGGCCCTCATTGATTGGCCAACAATAGGTCCCAGGCCAAGTCACATTTGGTCACTGTTTGGGCCTTGATTGGCTCAGACTAAATGTAAATAGCAATTTTTTCTGTTTTGGTCAGAAACCCTAAGGTTCTTCCCCTCCCAAGTTGATTTCTTTTTTAAACTAGGTAAAAGAGATCATTCTTTCACATTTCTTACCTAGCCTTAATCACTGAATGGACATTTTCTCAGCCAAACTGAGACTTGGGAAAGACCTTAGCTTAAAAAGGCCAAGGTCTCCCACTGAATAAAGGACTATCTCTAGTTGTCCTGACCTATATCTTGCCACTGGACCCAGATGGCTTTGGAGGAGAAAGTGAGGCTGGTGACTTTGCACAGCCCTCCCTCACTTAAATCCAATTCACTTTTATGTCATGGCAGCATCAAGAAGGATGAACAACAACAATCATTTAACATGTTCCTAAGCTCTGAAATTCCTTTCTCTGATCACAATCTGCTGTCATGCCATCTCTCCCTTTGCCTTGTGACTCCAGACCCTGTGGATTCTGACAATGACCTCCAATCTCTTGACCTCTCACATTTTTCTCATAATCATTCCCTACATTAGTTTCACTCTCTTCCCTTTCACACCTTGACTCCCTGATGAACCAGAGCAATTCAACCCTGTCCTCCTCTTGAGTTCTTTAACTCTGTATGTAGCAGATCTTGCCCTTCCAAACCCTAGATTAGTTATGCTGTTATTTCTATTCGTGCTGTGGAAGAAAGCTGAAGAAAATTATGAAACCACGTTAAATCATTGCACTGCCAATTTATGATACATAATCTCAACAGGATTTTCACTATGGTAAGATGATTCTTAATAGCTGCCTAATCAATTCACCATCTCATTCACCACAGCTGGTTTTCCAGACTTTTTCATCTCTCTTTTTCTCTCACAGCATCTCCTCTCCTTTTCCTCTCAATGGAGAATTCAGCTTCATATATTTCACTGAAAAAAAAAATTAAGTTGAGGACATTTGCAGAGAGCTTCTTGTAACTATAGAGAATTATAGAAAGATTTAATTTTACTGATGAGGTCTCAGTTTCTAACATCATAACTTCTAGGGGTGGGGAACCTGCAGCCTCAAGGCCTGTGTATTCTGCTATTTGGCCTTCTTAGTCCTTGAGTGAGACCTTTTGACTGAGTTCGAGGTTTACAGAACAAATCCTTTTATTAAGGGGATTTGTACTACGAAGTTTGGATTCACTCGAAGGGATGCACTTTAGGACCTCAAGTGCCACGTATAACCTCAAAGCCACAGATTCCCCACCAAAAACTTAATCTTATAGCATGGGGTTACATTGACATTAATAAATATATGCTACCTATAGTTGATTTCAATGTTGTTTTGAAGATAATTTAATTTCTCTTAAGAACATAAAATATTAAGAAGATAATTCTTTCTATGTGTTGCTTTTAGAACAAGTGGGAAATAGTTTATAATAATTCAGTTTTCAAAAACCTAAATAAATATCAGATATTTTATTATTATATAACCATATGAATCTCTGAAGAAGCAGATCAGAAACTCTTGACATCTGGTAAGCAAAGTACTACTTCTCCAAAAAGCACAAGAGCACAGTTATCTTTTAGCTAAGACTGCAGAGTTACTTCTTTGGGTCCCCTCAAGGAAAGACATTACTGCCTCTAATTCAATAGACCCTATCTGAACCTTTCCTAGCAACAGATTACAAGAGCACTAAATTTAGAGTCAGAGGATCTGAGTTTTAGTTTAGTTCTCTTACTCACTGTGTGGCCTTTGCCAAGTGATGTAATTTTTCTGCGCCTCCATTTTATGATCCATAAAATGAGGGCATTGGATGACAGGATTCTAAGAATGCTTCTTGAAATAAATCTAATATTCTATAAATGTTTAGTTGATGAATGGAGTTTTCTATAAAGCTGTATGCCAATAAATTTGACAATCTTAATGAAATGGCTAAATATTTATAAAAATATAAATTGCCCAGATTAACGAAGAGGAAGTAAAATACTTAAATAAACCTAGCTCAGAAAAAGAAATTGAATAAGCCATTGATGAACTCCCTAGGAAAAAATCTCCAGGGCTAGATGGATTTACAAGCAAATAATATCAATCATTTAAAGAACAACTAATTACAGTACTTATAAGCTATTTGGGAAAACAGGTGAAGAAGGAGTCTTACTGAATTCTTTTTATGATACAAAGATGGTACTGATACTTAAGCTGGGAAGAATCAAAACAGAGAAAGAAAATTATAGAACTATTTCCCTAATGAATATAGATGCAAAAAAAAATTTAAATAAAATATTAGCAAATAGATTACAGCAACTTATCACAAAAATAATAAATTATGACCAGGTAGGATTTATACCAGGAATTCAGGGCTGGTTCAATATTGGGAAAACTATCAGCATAATTGATCACATCAACACCAAAACTATCAGAAACCACATAATCATCTCAATAGATGCAGAAAAAGCTTTTGACAAAATACAACACCCATTCCTATTAAAAACACTAGAAAGCACAGGTATAAATGGAGTCTTCCTTAAAATAATAAATAGCATCTTCCTAACACTTTCAGCAAGCATCATATGTAATGGGGACAAGCTAGAAGCATTTCCAATAAGATTGGGGGTGAAATAAGGATGTCCATTATCACCACTGTTGTTCAATATCATATTGGAAAGTTAGCTTTGGCAATAAGAGAAGAAAAAGAAATTGAAGGTGTTGAAATAGGCAAAGAAGAAACAAAGATATGACTCTTTGCAGATGATATGACAATATACTTAGAGAATCCTAGAGAACCAAGTAAAAAACTACTTGAAATAATAAACAACTTTAGTGAAGTTGCAGGCTATAAAATAAACCCACAGAAATCATCAGCATTTCTATACATTACCAACAAAGCCCAACAGCAAGAGATAGAAAGAGAAATTCCGTTTAAACTTACTGTAGCCATTCTAAAATATTTAGAAGTCTACCTACCGACACAAACCTAGGAACTCTATGAACACAATTACAAACCACTTTTCACACAAATAAAATCAGATCTAAATAATTGGAAAGACACCAACTGCTCATGCGTAGGCCGAGCTAATATAATAAAAATGATAATCTTACCTAAGCTAATTTGCTTATTCAGTGCCATACCAATCAAACTACCAAAAATTGTTTTATAGAGTTAGAAAAAATGATCTAAGAACTGTCTGATTCTAAGCACTCTCTGTTCTTTTTTTATGTCACTCTGTAACCACTGACATAGAAGTAAAAGGAGACCCCACAGGACCAAGGGCCATTTTGCATTTTTTTTGTTTCCTGGGTTGTCATGGCCAAAGGATGCATCTCAAAATTGAAAGCCATCCAGTTATGATATTGTTCTTTTTTATCTAAGTTTTTCCTTGAAAAGTGGGTGATCTAGTGAGGGCAATGTTTTAAGAAATTAACATATGAACCATATAAATTGACACAAGTTCTCAACTTTATTCAATTCCCCATGGCTTGAAATTGCTTCAGCGTAGGATTTTTTTTTTAATTGCATTGGAGCAAAAATTTTCCCTGAAGCTCTTCCTCATGAAATTTCTTCCACTCTTCTCTGTTCTGTACCAATTCAAAATTCCATTGTTGTACTTCAAATTGGACCATTCCACCAACATTATTTCCATCCCCTTTCCAGCATTAAAAAATGCATATTTTTCAAAAAGTAATCATAATACTGCTCGTAAGTTCTTAAGTGTTTATAAAATTTATTTTTCACTTAGAAAATCAGTCACAGCATTTCATTTGTGTGTCCAGGAATATCTTTGCCTTCAGAGAAATCAGAGGGCTATATTAATTATATTTCTAAGCCAGAGACATTGACACAATTAACCTATAGCATCTCTCAGCTCTGAACAATTGTAGTCTCATAAAACATAATTGATGTAGTCAGTATAAATGCATCATTAGATTTCACAAAGGTTCCACTGCAATATCACCACAGAGGTGAAATTCTGGGTCCCACTCTCTGATACAAGGACACACTTTTTCTGTCAACTTGGATCACAGATCATGAATCAGTGACACAGCTTCATGCATACACAGAGCTATTACTACATTCAGAGTTTTATACAACTAAGCTCACATTTAACTAGTGGCATCTTATGCTTTACTAAAAGATAGAGAGAATAAGTCATGATGAAAATGTTTGATATTTTCCATTAGACCTATAATCTATTATAAAAGTGTTCATATGAGGATTACCAATGGCCTTTCTCTTCTAATCGAAAAATGCTTTTTTAAGATTCACAGGAATAAGTAGATTTTAAAACTCCCTTTGGGACGTTGTTGTTTTTGCTGCTGCTGCTGATTTTGTTGTTTTGTGATCCCATTTTTGGTTTTCTTGGAAAAGATACTGAAGTGATTTGATACTTCCTTCTTCAGACCAATTTGCAGATGAGGAAACTGAGGCAAACAGGGTTAAGTGACTTGCCCAGGGTCACACAGCTAGTAAGTTTCTAGGCCAGATGAACTCCAGAACCAATATTCTATCTATTGTACCACCTAGCTGCCTTGGGGTTATAACAAATAAATGAAGTGTTATGCCACATTGAAATTCTAGCCAGTGAATGTAATGTAGCTTTATAGAAGGTTATTTTCTATCCTTAGTATTTGAGAGGAGTTGAGATATTGTTGTCACTATCCAAATCCTTTGGTATATTTAAAAGTGGCAGTAATTACTGTCAATCAATTTCAGCTACTTTTTAGGCTTTTACAATAGATTCTTAGGTATAATTCTCAATCATGGAAACATAGCAATGACGGATATCTAAATACAAAATGCTCAGTTTTTTTGTCTGGTTTAAAATATGGTCAATATACCATTTATTTGTTATTAGTAAAATAGTAATTTTGTACTGAGATTTACAAACTATAGACTTTTTAACTTCACAGAAAGTCTAATAATAGTTGAAAAGTAATAAATTTCATAAATTTTGCATGACCGCACATGTATAATCTATGTTAAATTGCTTGCTTTCTGAAGGAAAGGAAAGAAGCAGAAGGGAGGATAAAATTTGGATCACAAAATTTTACAAAAATGAATGTTAACTTTTTTTTTATTATGTGTCATTTAAAAAGATACATTTTTCAAAAAAAGGAATTATATTTGTTTAAAAACATAGTAATTTGTCATTAAACTGAAATTCCTACAAATGGAATGATAAATAACTTGACAGAGAATGCACTAAAATTTTTGAAAATTTTATGCAAGAGTAGTCAGAATTTCAATTTATTAGCTGTTTATTCATTTTATGTCACGTAGTTGATGCTAACATGTACAAATTTTTTTTAAAATCACCTTCAGACCTAAGTAAACTGCATATTCTAAGAATGTGAGCTATATAATTAAAGCAAAAAGTTTATATGCAGTTGAGAAAGTTGAAAAAAGTTAGTTGAGAAAAGCTGTTCATTCACCTCTTGTTTTAAAAAAAAGAAAATATTTTCCAGAATTCACTGTAAATGATTAACAAAAACCTTTTAACTATTACATGTAGATGGTTGTTGAGGGCTGCTCTTAAGAGTCTGATATGGGTTTAAGATCCAGGACAGAGTTTGACTTTTGCCCAGGCTTAAACCGAAAGGGCTTAATCATTTAAGAAGCAGGGCTCTCCAAATTTCCTCCTGCTAGGAGGCTCCTGAAACATTCCTTCTCATTCTTTGAACCTTAGATTTACATATTCACTCCTCTATACAGGCACCAGGAAAAAGCCTTGGAATTTACGACCCTATCTAAGAACTCTGATAAAGAAGAATTGTATGTTGTCACATCCTTAGCAGATGTTTCCGGGAGTGTCTCACAGGGAGGACTCTTTGAAGTTAGGATAGATTTTCTCTACATATCCTGTACCCTCAGATGAATAAACTGAGTCAGTCTCTACTGCTCCACCTGGCCCATGTCTCACATTTATTTCACACCTTTCCATTCAGTATACTATCTGATTGCTGGCAATAGATGGTATTTTACTTTTCCCTTCTATTTCTTCCACTCCTGCTTGCGTCATAAGGTCAGTGATGTCTTTCTGCAGATCATCAATGTGACTGCTAATGTCATCAATTTGGGTTATTATCTGGTCTGACATGATCTGAAATTTGTCCTGAGTCTGCTGGAGAAGTGCCTAAACAACAAAGGTCAAGTCCTGTACAGTTTGGGGGTGCCAGCTCCTGACTTTAGTCAGCTTCCTAATTCATCTCTTAAGGCCAGTGTCCACTTATACAGTTGATGTCACATTTCTTGCCTTCACAGTGGTGGGCAGGGATGAGAGGGAAGGACAGAATTCAGGGCTCAAATTTTTTAATGAATGTTATATATATATATATACATACACACACACACATATATGTACATACATATGCATGTATGTATGCATATGTGAAAGGAAACTTTTAAAAATAATTTTAGTTTTCAACATTCACTTTCATAAAATTTTGAGTTTTAAAGTTTCTCCCCCTCCCTATCCTCCCCCCTCCCCAAGACAGTGTACAATCTGATATATGCTCTACTCACACATTCACATTAAGCATAGTTTCACATTAGTTATGATGTAAAGAAGAATTAGAACTAATGAGAGGAACTACGAGAATAAAAGGAAACATTGTTATTGATATGGAATTATCTTTTTGGTTATCATAAGACCATAAATTTCCTAGAGCAATAACATAAATTATTACAAAACCATAAGAAATAATAAAATGAGCAAAAAAGATAAAAGTACAATTAAAACAACTTCCCATTGACCTATTCAACTTATACTATAATGATAAGTGGGTAAAGGAAAAGACCAATTTCAATTGCAGAGATTCTCTGTAGTAATTTAACTGGTAAAAATAAATATCCATCAAAAAGAGATAAAAAGATCTGGCAAACCACCTCATTCAACAAATGCTTGATTTCCTTGCCAAATTTGGAAGAAAAAAAATTAAAATTAGACTATAACCTGATTTATAATATCTTATCAAAGAGAAAGGTGGATCATTACATGCAGTATGACCTTATAAAAGAAAAAGAAGTGATTGTGAGAAAAAAAAAACTTAACAGAGGCTGGGCTAGAGATCCAGGGAACCAACGTCATCCAAGTGACATTTAAAGATGATACTGAAAGGAGCACAAAACTAACCTCGATGCACAAATTTATCTGTAATTTTACCAATCTTGATTGATCACAACCCATCTGTGTTGACCTGTTCTGTGTGACTGTAGACCAGCGGTAGGGAACCTGCAGCCTTGAGGCCACCTATGGCCCTTTAGGTTCTCAAGTGCTGCCCTTTTTTTAACAGAAGAAATTCTGTACAGAACAATGCAGAACAAGTTTTACAGAACCAATCCTTTTATTAAGCGGATTTATTCTGTGAAGTTTGGATTCAGGCAAAGGGTCACACTTGAGGACCTAGAGGGCCACAGGTGGTCTCAAGGCTACAGGTTCCCTACCCTTACTCTAGATCATGTTCTCTCAAAAGTTACTGGGATGAGAAGCAAATAACATACTGGAGGCCTTGCTCACTTTTTCCTGATATCACAAGGTTTCTAGTGTAGCACTCTATCTTCCTGTCCTCCCTTGTCCTTCATGTATGGCCAGCCCATGTTCTTTTCCTGTCATCTATTTAAACATGATATCTTTTACTCCCATGCATCATCAAAGTTCCTCATTCATTATGTATAGTCTCCTGTGGGTATACATCCTCCCTGTGCCTCCCCATTGTCTTCTGAGTGGTATTAATATTCAGTTCTTTGGATAATTTCTTATGTTTTCTAGTCATATACCCACAGCTGCATATAGGTGTTGAAAAGATGATTCTGTTTTTTCAGGGACATTTCAGGCTAATAAAGGAGCTTTTTAATTTCTTAAAATAGAATCCAGTCTGTTGATTTTTTTCCTCTCTTAATTAATTCTGGACTAACTGGGCTATTTGTACTGTCCATCACAGGTCATTATCACAATGGAAAAGCACTATAGGTTGTCCATTCAAAAACATGTTAACATATAGATGATCAATATTCCTTATCCAAGATTGAACTTTGCCAATTCTATGAAATATATTTTCTCATTATTGTGGATTTCTGTTAACTTTGTTTTTATTAGTTCTAATATTTGTTCTCACAAATGCATAATTTATTTAAATCAATGCCTGTCCTACTTTCAAAGTTTATTTTATAGAATTTGTGAAATTAAGTACAATTTAAAATATGGTAATTAAAGGTAAAAAAAAAAGAGGTCAAAACACTTAGCTTTAAAATCATTTGATCTGTCTCATCTAGATCAATATCAATGCCAATAAATTAAGTTTCAAAGCAAAATAAAAATCTTAGCAAAGTCTTTTCTTCCTGCACAGCTTTAATATATGTTGACCAAAGAAGGTATGGCCTACCAAGGTGGGAATGATGTAGACTGTGATATTCTCAGATTGTGTGATGCATGAGCTTCAGTTACTAGAAATCAGAATAGAGCTTTTCCACTGAATCATGTAACCAGAGTCCAACTCACATTGGAAAAATGTAATTTGATTATCCCCTTGTCTTAAACTTATCTGCAGAAAATTGACCAGATGATAATGATGAGGATGAGGATGATGATACATTTTTGGCCTTGGGTAAAGTCATGCCAAGAAGCAGTATGGTGTAGTGATAGAGAGCTAGACTGTGTGTCAGAAAAATCTGAGATCAAGTGCTACCTTTGATACCTATTGGCTAAATGACTAAGCAATTCACTTAACTTCTCATATCTTATAGCAACACTCTAGGACTATAAGTTGCAGAACAATTGAATCTGCATTAATAGACTGGCCATTTGGCCTGGACCAGATGAAGGCTCAAAGAAGATAGGATCTGTATCAGTGGTGAGTATAGTTAGAAGAAGAATTTGAAATGTTCAAGTAAGATATTTGAGGAAAACAGAATCTTCCTTTGTTTATACCAGGTAGCTACCAAATCCCAGCATGAAATTGAAAAAAAAAAAAGCAAAGAAAATAACCATTTGTTTTTACCTTCTGAAATTTAATTAGGCCTCAATCTTAAGTATTTTAAATTTTTGCAAAACTTTTTAGCCTATAATATTGTTATACCAAGGGAATTCTCTTCATATGCTATTAGTGAAGGAAATAAATAATTAGAAATGCAATTAAAATTAATACTCACCTGGAAGCATTTATCAAAGATGTTTTGATTTGATTAGTACTGAAGATGTAATTGTAAGAAATGATTGTTAGCAAGAGGAAACCATATTTTCATAAACTGGTGATTCATACCTTAAAATAAATATTGGAGTAGAAAGTATATAAGGATAATTTAGTGTAACTTTAAACATAATAACATATTTCCTTAAGTAATGCTGCAATACCCTCAAATGGTTCAACTATAACTGATTAAAACCTTGTCTCTCCTTAGTTTTAGAATTCAGTAAGAAGGGAATTAATAAATTACCAACTCCAGTTTATTCCTGAACAGTGTCCTGGGCAAGTGGTCTGTTACTCTCTGCTTGAATGAATAAATGAAAAAAAAAAGAGTTTATTTGCTAAGTGTGAAGAACACCAATGAAAAAAGTAGTATCTTGAGGTGATTAATTCGAAAGAATATCCTTCTTAATATTGTCCCTAAATCTGCTTCCCTGTAGCATTTGTTTGTGTGTATGTATGCATGCATACGTGCATGTGTGTACATGGTGGATGATATATACATATATGTACACAATACATGTGTATATGTGTGTAGTATATGTTTATGTGTATGTGTATATGTATATGCATATGCATATGTATATATCCAGTGACTATGACTATCAGAGACAAATACTATGCAGGAAGTTCTGATCCTGGTTCAGGGCTGAAGACAGGAATCATAACTAGAAGATTATGAATCAGGAGACTCACAATTATGTAAATCTAATTCGGTTGATGAGCTGAAGAAGCTGAAGAAAATGAGCTGATTTCTAACATTCTCTCCCCTTCATTCTATTATAGCGTGCAACCCAAATATCCTAAATACACCACACACACACACACACACACACACACACACACACACACACCCCTCATTCCTTTACTCTCGTCCATAAGCTGTGGATGTAAATAGTAAAGACATTTCCCCCATGCGCCCCTAAGACCTGGAAGGGCATGGGACAAGAGGTTTAAGAGGTGACTGGACATGGAAGGATAAATATAGGGGCATGTGAACTATTTATTTCTATTTCTGTAACATTTAATAACCTATGTGATCATAGTATGTTATGTTAAGTACGCGAATCCTGGATATTGGGTCTGAGGGTTGTTACCAGATAGAGGAATATCTGAATGGGGATGAATGTTGTAGAGTTACATGTAGACAATAGACTTTATATTTTAATATTTCAAGAAATATTATATTTCATTTTCTTTTTTTGGAAGAAATACATTTTATTGGTTTGAACAGCTATTTGAAAACAAATGTTGAAATACTTCATCAAAAGGACTCTCCTTATTAAATGGATAAATGAAGTATATACAAAATATTTAAAAAGTACGCTGCGCACTTCATTTATTCGGTCTCAGAGAAATGAAGTGTTTCACATGTCATATTCAGGATAATTGAAGCTCACCATGTAAAGTATCAATTTTAAAAATTTAAACCATTTTAGACAGATGTCTAAACTGTATCTCCTATTTCCCCATCCTATTAAATAGAGTATACTTAAGCCTTTCTTTGATTAGGGCAATAATGATATAGATCAATTATTATTATACTGTCCTGGGACTAGAGGAAGAATATCAGCACAATCACTGAGGTTTGCAATTTATCTTTAGATTAAATGGTAATGCTTTTTTCCACTTCTTCTGACTGCTTTTTATATTATCTATGTCATGCTTTGTTGTCACTTCTTGCTGTTATCAATGTTCCTACCAACAGGAGCCCCTTTATAACCAGGGTGTTAAAACTGTGTCCCAAATAAGCAAATGGGTTTAGAGTGAGAGTATGAGGAGTTTTCCAATGTGTAAAAGGTATGAACTTTATGTACCTTATGACACCTATTTTGGCTGCTCAAAGGCCACATTTTTTTTTGTTTGTTTTGTTTTGTTTTGTTTTGTTTCTTTTTGCTTACTGCCAGGTTCTTGGTGGTGTTCCAGATAGTTGAGGTTGCTGCATAAGAGGCCTCTAAATAAGTGAGTTATTACTGTAGCCACATCAGCAAAGCAATGTCAGTATGGATTGTAGGCCAGGATGTGGAAATACCCTCATTACAAAGAAGTGAACATCATAATGGTATTCATTAAACTGAGATTCTGTGTGTCTGTCAAATGCTGTTGAGTGAATATCAATAGGATCTTCTACTGGCTTCTCTGCTGGTTTCTCTTCCTTAGAAGCACTAGTAGGTATAGATTCACAAGCTGCTGCAGCTGAGAAACAGATGCAGCTGTAGGGGTGGGAGCCATGACAGGTGGGAGCCCCAAGGAGTTGGGGCTGGAGTCACAGATGCTGCTGTAGATGAACTAGCTGTAGTAGTGGGAGCAGGATTTGATTATTGAGTTGTAGCTGGCGATGGTGTTGAAGTAGCTGTTGCTTTGGATTTTGTCACCATAACCACCACAAAGTTCTCCTCGATTTTGTGTTCTTTGAGAGCAGTATCATCAGTGAGGATTTTGCCTGCATAAATTAATTTTTGGCCTGCTACTGGAAAGGCATCCTTTCCCATTTCAGATTCAATCTTCTCTTTCAGTGCAGGGTTGATGTCGATAATGAAGGTGTGTTGCTGGAGGGTCTTCAGAATGATCTGCATGGTGTCCTGGCTGGTGGGCCCCTCTCCCTCCCTCACCTCCCCCCACACACAATGGTTGCTGTGGGCTCAGCCAGCCTTTACAACAGGCTGGGAAAGAATTTGAGGTGGCCGGTGGGGTTGGTTACATTCAGCCTTCAGGGTGTCCTCTCTCCCGCCCCCCCCCCCCCCCGTGGTCACTTTCCCCTGGAGTGATCACTTTCTCCCCAAAGAGGGTAAGCAGGGAGTCCGTCCTCAGAAGCTGTGGGTAGGTCTGGGCTATATTTCATTTTCTAGCTTAATTCTGTAACCTTCCAGAATCAGCTCTTGAAATCATGGGCACAGGAATAAGGATAAGTAAGGGAGGCAGGAAACAGTTTAGGTATCTACCGGCTGAGCACCTATTGAGGGCTAGTGGAGATACCTCAAAAGTCTTTTAGGAAAGCTATGCAACATATTCACCAAAGAGATGGTGATGCACTGGGATGTAGGTTTAAATAGAACTCCAACTGGTGGATAACTAAGATAGGCCCTTGTGTCACTGGGTAATTAATACAGTTAAATGATACATTAAATTTCTGTAGCACTTCAATAAAGTAGTACCTCAGCTGATTTGGACCGTTTGCAGTGTCACAAATGTTACAGTAACAAATATGCCTCCTTGTATGACTCATGTGCTCACATATCCCAATTTTATTCTTTTTGTTTTGGATTGATTTATATAGAGACTTTATTTCAAACAGAAATATTTAAACTATTTAAAAAATAATATTTTATGTTTTTCCCATTACACATCGAGAAAAAATTTAGCATTGATTTTTACAAGATTTTGAGTTCCAAATTTTTCTCACTCACTCCCTCCCCTTCCCTCTTCTGAAAATGGTAGGCGGTTTGATATAGTTTATACATGTACTATCATGTAAAAATATTTCCCTATTAGTCAGAGTTGGGAAAGAAGAAACAGATCAAAAGGAAATAAACACAAGAAGGAAAAAAGTAAGTGAAAAAAATAGGCTTTGATTTACATTCAGAGTCCATCAGTCCTTTATCTGGTTATGAACAGCATTAACCTTTGTGAGTTCTTCGTACTTTTCTTGGATCATTGTGTTGCTGAGAAGAGCTGAGTCATTCATAGTTGGTCATCACACAATGTTGCTGATACTGTGTTCAATGCTTTCTTGGTTCTGCTCATTTCTGTTTGCATCAATTTGTACAAGTCTTTCCAGGTTTTTTTTGAAATCTGCCTGTTCATCATTTCTTATTGAACAATACTATTCCATTACATTCATACACCACAGCTGGTTCAGCCATTCCCCAAACGATGTGCATCCCCTCAATTTCTAATATTTTGCCACCATGAATAGGGCTCTTACAAATATTTTTGCCCATGTAAGTCCTTTTCCCTTTTTTAGGATCTCTTTGGGATACTGACCTAGTAGTGGTATTTCTAGATCAAAAGGTATGCACAGTTTGGTTGCCCTTTGGGCATAATTTCAAATTGCTCTCCAGAATAGTTGGATCAGTTCACATCTACAACAATAGTGCATTAGTGTCCCAGTTTTCCCATAGCCTAACATTTATCATTTCCCTTTTATGTCATATTGGCTAATCTGATACTATGAAGTGTTACCTCAGAGTTGTTTTAATTTGCATTTCTCTAGGCAAGGGTGATTTAGAGCACTTCTTCACATGCCTATAAATAACTTTGATTTCCTCATTTGTTATACCGAGAAATTAGCGAATTAGACCCAGACTAATTTAAATTGTGGACTTTATTAGTATTAACGTGTGGCTGCCAGGGGTATTCACATCCAAATCAAGCAGCCCCCATCAAGGGTCGAGCTCGGGTTTATATAGGGAGTATACAGGACAGGGAGGGGGATGGATCTTTGAAGGCTGGCAAGAGGAAGAGTTTTTGGGCTGGTGAAGGACACCCCTCTCCCTCTGTCTAGACATGATAATGCTCTGCAACAAAGGAAAAAACTTTCTCACAATGGAGGCTTCCACAGATATGATCTGAGGGCTGGGGCCTGAGCAGCCAGATAAGGGTCGTGCTGAGGCCCATGCATGAATACTGCTAGGCACAGTGTCCCTGGGCTGGGGACTGGTTGTTAGAGATAGTGTTTCTGAGACTAGGGAGGCATTTTGGGGGCAAAAGTATAAGCACAAGCATCCAAACACCCCATCATTATAGGTCAGGGATCACACAACCAGACCAGGTGTCCTGGTTTCTGGTATAAACATAATTATCTAGAGCCATTATATTGCAAGTTTTCTTATCCATTTGCATTGGAGGTATGGGGTGTGCTTAAGCTATGCAAGAGTACATTTCACTATTGTTTAGATTTAGGAGGAAAGAGGTCTAGGGCAAGATTAAACAGCAACTTCTGCTTTCCATGGCCTAAAGGGTCCTCTACCTAAATGGTAAAATAATGTTCTGCATTACACATCTAGAAACTGCCTGTTCATATCCTTTGACCATTTATCAATTAGGGAACAGCTCATATTTTTGTAAATTTGACTCAATTCTTTATATATTTGAGAAATGAGGCCTTTATCAGAGACACTTGCTACAAAGATTATTTCGTGACTTTCTGCTTTCCTTCTCATCTTGGTTGCATTGGCTTTGTTTATATATAAGTTTTAAATTTGATATAATCAAAATTATCTCTTTTATATTTTGTAATGCTCTTTATCTATTGGTTGTCATGAATTTTTCGCCTCCTTATAGATCTGACAGGTAGAATATTCCTCGCTCTTCTAATTTGCTTATGGTGTCACCCTTTATATCTAAATCATGCCAAAGGTCTGTCATATCTAACTTTTCTAAAATTCTATTTACCTCCTCAGTTTCTTGTTTATTCTTTGTTTGGATTTATTGAGTTCTGAGAGGGCACAGTTGAGGTCCCCCATTAGTATAGTTTTTGTCTATTTCTTGCTATAACTCACTTAACTTCTTTAAGAATCTGTATGCTGTACCACTTCATGCACATATGTTTAGTATTGGTATTACTTCAGGTCTGTGGTACCTTTTAGCAAGATGTAGTTTTTTTCCTTAACTCTTTTAATTAGTTCTATTTTTGCTTTTACTTTGAGATCAGTATTGCTACTCCTGTTTTTTCTTCTTTTTTTTTAACTTCAGCTGAAGCAGAATAATAGATTCTGCTCCAGCATCTTACCTTTACTTTTGTGTGTCTCTCTGTTTCAAGTGTGTTTCTTGTAAACAACATATTGTAGGATTCTGTTTTTTGTTCCACTCTGCTATCTGCTTCTATTTTATGGGAGAGTTCATCTCATTCACATTACTGTTATGATTACTACCTATGTATTTCCCTCCATCCTATTCTTCCTCCTGTCTGCCATCTCTCTCCTTTCACCCTTTCCCTCCTCACAAGTGTATTGCTTCTGTCTACTACCTCCCCTGATCTGCTCTCCTTTCTGTCAGTCCCCCCTTCATTTCATCTCCTCCTCTCCTACTTCCCTGTTTGGGTAATATAGATTTCTATTTTCAACTGATTGTGCATATTAATCCCTCTTTGAGGCAATACTGATATTAGTAAGGTTCAAGTGATGATCATCATCCTCCCCTTCTTCCCTTCCACCGTAATAGCTCTTTTGTGCCTCTTCATGTGAAATAATTTACCCCTTTCTATTTCTTCCTTCCTTCTGCACCCATTGTACTCTCTTTTCTGATCCCTTAACTTTTTTATGTCATTCTCTCAAAATTCACCTTATCCCATACCTTCTGTCTATGTATAGTCTTTCTAGTGTGTATTAGTGACACATTTTTTAAGAATTACAAGTATCTTCCCACATAGAGATGTAACTAGTTTAGCTCTATAGAATCCCTTATGTTTTCTTTGCCCTTTTTACATGTTTATGCTTCTCTTGGGTCTTGATATTGGAGGTCAAATTCTTGGTTAGGTCTGGTCTTCTCCTTATGAAAGCTTGAAAGCCTTTGTTTCATTGAATGACCATTTTTTCCTTGATGTATTATGCTTAATTTTGCTGGGTAAGGAATTCTTGGTTGAAGTCCTAGCTCTTTTGCTTTCCAGAATATCATGTCTATAACCTCTAATTCTTTAATGTTGCAGCTGTCAAGTCCCGTGTAATCATGATAGTGAGTCCCTGCTATTTGAATTGTTTTGTTTTGTTTTGTTTTCTGGCTACTCTTGATAGTTCTGAAATTTGGCTATAATATTCCTTGATTTTTTTGGGTGGGATCTTTTTTCTGAGGTGATCAGTGGATTCTTTCAATGACTATTTTGCTCTCCGCTTCCAGGACATCAGGGCAGTTTTCCTTGTCAATTTCTTGAAAGATGAGATCCAGGTCCTCCTTTTCAGTATGGCTTTCAGGCAGTTCAATGATTTTGATATTGTCTCTCCTGGACATGTTTTCTAGGTCAGTCATTTTTCCCATGAAGTATTTTACATTTTCTTCCATTTTTTTTTCATTCTTTTGAATTTATTTGGTTGATTCTTGATGTCTCATAGAGCCATTAACTTCCATCTTGTTAATTTTAACTTTTAAAGTGTTGTTTTTCTCAATTAGCTTTTGTACTTTCTTTTCCATTTGGCCAATTGTATTCTTTTTTTTTTCTTTTTAGGCAATTGGAATTAAGTGACTTGCCCAGGGTTATGCAGCTAGTAAGTGTCAAGTGTTTGGTCTGAGGCCAGATTTGAACTCAGGTCCTCCTGACTTCAGAGTCAGTGCTCTATCCACTGCACCACCTAGCTGCCCCCAATTGTACTCTTTAAGGAGTTGTTATCTTCAGTGGATTTTTGTATCTCCTTTTTCATTTGTCCAATTCTACTTTTTAAGTGGTTTTCCAATCTGTTGACTCTTTTTTTCATAATTTTCTTGCATCACTCTCATTTCTTCCCATAATAACTTTATATGGTCAGATTTGTTTCTTGCTATAAAATGAGCTGGAGAAGGAAATGGCAAACCACTCCAGAATCTTTGCCAAGAAACCCCAAATGAGGTCATGAAAACTCAGACATGACTGAAAATGACAGAATAACAATCATTTTGTTTCTTTCTGTAAATTTTTCACCAAAAATCCAGCCATCATATTACTCCCCCCCCAAAAAAAACCCTGATGTTTTTTAAACATCAACATTCTTTGGGTGATTCTATATAATTATGAATAATTACATTCTCCTAAAATTTAAAAAAGTGGACCATTCAAAATATGATAGAGAAAAAAGTATAGAAAGTAAAAATACAGTGTTTAGTGATAGTGATTCCAAATACCTTCACATAAATGCTGAGTGGAATTGGTAAAAAAAATAATGAACTGCAGACATTTTCTCTGGCTATCTCTCATGCCTGGAAAGCTCTCCCTCCTCATATTTACCTATGACCTTCCCTAAATTCCCATAAGTCCCAGGTAAAATCTCATCTCTTGCAAGAAGATTGCCCCTACCTCACTTAATTCTAATGCCTTCCCCTCTCTTAAATATTTCCTATTTATCCTGTATGTAATTTATTTGTACATTTTTTGCTTGTTCTCTCCCACATTAGACTGTGAGCTCCTTAAGGGCAGGGACGACCTTTTACCTCTTTTTGAACCCCTAGCACTTAACACAGTGCCTGGAGCCTAATAGCTACTTAATATGTTTGTTGTCTGGCTGACTGCAAGACAAGGTATTAAAAAACATAACAAAAAAGATGCAACCCTGGAAAAGGAATTAGACAGGTAATATACCTAGGATAACAGATAGAAGATCTTAGGATCAGAGATTTAAGGGTGGAGAAGACCTTGGAGGTCACTGAGGCCAACTCCCTCAATTTTACAGATGATGAAGCTGATACATAAAAAGGCTAAATTACTTGGCCAAGCTCACACTGCTAGTGGTGTCTAAAGCAAGGTATGAATTTAGATACTCAGACTGCAGTTTGTATCTCTTAATGTTAGGAAAACTAGAGAAGAAAAAATCCCAGTATGGTGGCTGAATTCCTTAGAAGAATTTCTAAGATAATATGGGGAAAAGAAAGTCACACTGGGGAAAAAGATGTGTATGAAGAGTAGCTTGTGCTTCACAGAAATTATATAAATTAATTAGATAATTGCCCTGCTCCACTATTGAAGGAACAGGGCAGCACCCAGGCTGTCAAACAGTATCCTTAATGCTCATTCATGTAAATATTCATTTTTTAAACATTCATAATATTTTGGGCACAAAATTATCACAACTTATTGAAGTTTATGGAGAAACTATTTTTAGGTGACAAAATATATCAAAAGTAGTTTACTTGGCTGTGGAAAGGGGATAAGAGCACGTAGGATATTCTGCAGATGAACAGTCAGCAAGTATAAATTTTCCTTGATTCTGGGTGACCAGTAGAAAGTTTCTTTGTGGAATGCCCCAGGGAAAAGCAGGCCAGAACTGGAATAGCATGGGCCAATAGAATAATGACCATAAAAGGATTTGGGGGCAAGTGGTATCTCAAAAAGTGACATGATCCCTCCTGCCTTTCTATTCTTCAATTCTTTTTTTTTTTTTACTTTTTAGTGAGGCGATTGGGGTTAAGTGACTTGTCCAGGGTCACACACAGCTAGTAAGTGTTAAGTGTCTGAGGCTGGTTTTGAACTCAGGTCCTCCTGATTCCAAGGCCAGAGCTCTATTCACTGGGCCACCTAGCTGCCTCTATTCTTCTAGTCCAATAATTAAGCAATCTTGGATTTAGCTTGCAGGCATCATAGAGAAAAGCAGCATAAATTGTTTAAATATGTATAAAAATTCCTTGCTTTTTTAATCAAATCAATTTCTTCCAAAATATATTGGAAACTTTTTTAAACCACAGTTAGCTAAGGGTTTTTAAAGTCTTAAATTGGGCTTAAATTTGAACTTTTCAAAAACATAAAATAAAGTCTGCCAAATATTTCAACAGTTCTCAAAGTATGTAAGGATTAGGGGAATGGAAAAGCTAGGACAAAGACCCAAACAATTAAAATTGAAATACTGCTGTCAACCCCCCCCCCCAAAAAAAACTGTCCTAACCTACTTGAGTAAATAATAAATCTCTCCCGTTCTATAGATTTTTACAATAATTTTCTTCCTCTCCCTCAAGTGAAGCACAAAATATTAAATGTGAATACAAGGCATACTGTAGCTTTAAAGTAAAAATTTGAGTAAGCACACCCATGCTGTTATTAATTTACTGGAATACAGGCAGCAGACCCCTTGCTGCTTTCTAAGTGGAGTGCTACAGTTTGTATATAAGGAGCAATCATTATGTGAGAATAGGCTGCCCATACCTCATCTATCAGGAAAGGAAAAGATGACCACAAGCAGTTACTCAGAGATCATATGGCTAATGTTTGAGGCCTATTCCTCTGACCCTGAAATTAAACATCATTTACACTTGACATATAATGGAAAAGACAAAATGGAGTTAGGACTTCAAAAAAAAAAAGCTTTGATAAATATCTAGGTTTGAGGAAGTTACATCTTTTTCATCTTTTTTAAATTAAAAAAAAATTTTAAATTCACCTCACTCTTCCTCTACCAAACCCACAATTTCTGTGGAGAGCTTCCAAAGTAGAAACTCTTTGAACTGATGTGGATCAGCAAATCACTCATAACCTGAAATCTCAGAGAGCTGCTGAGTTGTCTAGGGCCACTGAGAGTTTGAATGACTTGCCTTTGGTTTTATAGCTAAAAAGCTAATAGTAGTATATGTCAGAGGCATTAAGCCACAAGATTTATGATATGACTGCTGTTTGTTAGACAATATACTATTGGCTGGGAATACAAAGATTACACTAAAATAGCTCTGGGGTGGGTATGGTGAGAATCAGAAGGGGAGAACCAAGATTGAAGAGTCAAGGCCTGGACCCTGCTGAAATCTCCCAATATTACCCTCCAAACAGCTATAAAATAACATCTCAAATCAAATTTTAGCATGGCAGAGCCAACAAAAGGAGACATTTTTACTGCTTAAGGCAATTTAGGAGATCCACAGCAGAGGTCTATGAGACTAGGGTGGGTGCAGGCCAGAGTAGGACCAGTGGCGGGTCTTTGAGGCCCCCAAGACAGCAATAGCAAAAGCAGCAGTTTTAGGAAGTCTCAGCCCAGAGAAACTAAAGGAGTCAGGCAACTAGTCAAAAAGACATTAAAAGGAACCCTCTGCTGACATTGGATGCAGCTGGAACTGATTGGCAGTTCTATTGCCCATAAGCCATTCTGGGTCACAGTACTAGGCTAGAGACGAGTTCTTGGGATTAGTCACAAGGAAGCAGGGGCCCTGGTTACAATTCCAGAGCCAAGAGGAGTGCTAGAATCTGTGACTGCAGAAGATCGGGGGATTTGGTAACAGTTCCAAGGCCAAGAGGAGTACAGGCACCTGTAGCTCAGGACACCACGAGAAATTTCAGAATAAAGACCAAAGCACAAAGCAGGAGAGCACTGAACACACCTCTCCCAAGATAACACCATTTTTAAAGCATGGGAAAATTTCAGACTCCCAGAACTTGCTCTGACAACAATAGCATGAGAAAGCCTGAGGCTTGGCACAGTGCTTTCCCATACCTAGGTTAGCAGAGCCCAACTTTAATATACAGTTCAAAGTAAAGAAACATGTATGGGGAAATAAGCAAACAACAACAATTAAAAAAATAATTTGATGATAAAAAAGCTATTATGGTGGCAAGGAAGATCAAGACATAAGCTGAGAAGACAACAATGTTAAAACAGCTACAAGCAAAGCATCAAAGAAAAATGTTAATTGAACCTAAACCCAACAAGAATTCCTGGGAGAATTAAAGAAAGAGATAAGAATGGTAGAGTAAAAATTGGGAAAAGAAATGAGAATGATGAAATAAAATCATTAAAAGAAAATTAATAGCTTGAGAAAAAAGGCACATAAAAATAAAAGAAAATAACACATTAAAAAATAGAATTGGCCCAATGGTAAAAAAAAAAAGCACAAAAATTCACTGAAGAAAAGAACACCTTAAAAAGCAGAATAAGCCAAATGAAAAAAGAGGTGCAAAAACTTAGTAAAGAAAATTATTCCTTAAAAATTAGAACTGGGCAAGTGGAAGCTAATGATTCTATGAGACTCAAGAAAAAAAAGTAAAAATAAATAAATAATTTAGAAGAAAATGTGAAACTTCATTGGGAAAAACAACTGATATCGAAAATAGATACAGTGGAGATAATTTAAGAATTATTAAACTATCTGATAGGCATGATCAAAAAAGAACATAAGCCCCACAGTTAAAGAAATTATCAAGGAAAACTTCCCTGAAATCTTAGTTCTAGAGAGTAAAATAGACATTACAAGAATCCATTAATCACCTCCTGAAAAAGATCCCAAAATGGAAACTCCTAGGAATATTATAGAGCTGCCATGTCAAGGGGAAAATATTGATAGCACCTAGAAAGAAACAATTCAAATTTTGTGGAGACACAGACAAGATTACCCAAAATTTAACAACTTCCACATTAAAAGAATGGAAAACTTGGAACAAGATATTCCAGAAGGTAAAGGAACTAGGATTACAACCAAAAATCACCTGCTAACAACACTGAGTATAATCCTTTGGGGGAAGGGAATGGATATTTAATGAAATACAGGACTTCCAAGCACTCCTGATGAAAAGAAAGGAGCTGAATAGAAAATTTCGCTTTCAGATATAAGGATCAAGAGAAGTATATAAAGATAAACAGGCAAGAGTAATCAATCATAAGGCATCCAATAAAGTTAAACTGTTTAATTTCCATATTGGAAGATGATACATGTAACTCTTAAGAGCTTTATCATTATTAGGACAGTTAGAAGGATTCTGCATAGACAGAGAGCACAGGTGTGAGTCAATTATGTTGGGATTTTTTCTTATCTTCCCCCTCAAAAGGTGTAAGTGTAAGGAGAAAGAGAGATGCACTGGGAGAAGGGGAAAGGTAGAATCAGAATGGTAAAAAAAAATAAATTCTCACATAAAAGAGGCATGCAAGGAAGACTTTCATAGTAGGAGGACTGGTAGGTTATGCTAGAACCACACTTTCTTGAAATTGGTTCAAAGAGGAAAGAACATACCCACATATATATATATATATATATATGTGTGCGTGTGTGTATACACATACATACTCAGTTGTGTATAGAAATCGATTTTTCCCAATAAGGAAACAGGAGGGAAAGATATAAAGAGTAAGGGGAAGGGATAATTAAAGGGAGGGAAGATTAAAGAAGAAAATGGTCAGAAACAAAATAGAGTTGGGGAAGAATGGGAGGCAGGAAGGGGGAGAAAGAAGAGAGAAAGAGAGAAAGAGAGAAAAAGAGAGAGAGAGAGACAAAGAGAGAGAGAGAGAGAGAGAGAGAGAGAGAGAGAGAGAGAGAGAGAGAGAGAGAGAGAGCGCTAAATAGAAGAAAATAGTATGGAGGGAAATACACATTTAGTAATCATAATTGTGAATGTGATGAGCTCACCCATAAAATGGAAATGGACAGAAGAACAGTTTAGAAACTACAATTCAACAATGTGTTGCCTACAAGAAACACACTTGAAACTGAATGACACACAAAGTTAAAATCAAGGGCTGGAGCAGAATCTATTTTGCTTCAGCTAAGGTAATAAAAAGGCAGGAGTAGCAATCATGATCTCCCAGACAAAGCAAAAACAAAAATAGACTCAATTAAAGAGGAAATTAAAGAAATTACATTTTGCTAAAAGGTGCCCCAGACAATGAATAATATAATTTTTACAGCAAATTTCTCTGATAAAGACCTCATTTCTCAAACAAATAGGGAAGTGAGTCTTAATTTATATAAAATATCAGAGCTGTTCCCCACTTGATAAATGTTCAAGGGATATGAACAGGGAGTTTTTAGATGAAAAAATCAAGGCTATCTCTGGTCATATTTTTTAGATGCTCTAAATCACTAATGATTAGAGAAAGGCAAATTAGCATAACTCTGAGGTACACTTCATACGTATCAGAGGTACCAAATTCTGGAGGGGATGAAGAAAAATAAACACAGTAATGAATTGTGGATAGAGAATCTGGAATTATGCCCCAAAGGGTATGAAACTGTATACCCTCTTTCTCCAGCAATACCGCTACTAAATCTGTACCCCAAAGAGATCAAAGAAAAAGGAAAAGAACTATATATACAAAAATATTTATAGCAGTTCTTTTTGTGGCAGTAAAGAATTGGAAATTGAAGGGATGCCCATCAATTGGGAAATGACTAAACAAATTATGACATATGATTGTGATGAAATACTATTGTGATATAGAAATGACAAAGGGGTGGTTTCAGAAAAAAACATGTCAAGATCTATATGAAATGATGCAAAGTAAAGTGAGAACTGGGAGATCATTGTGCACAGAGACAGCATTGCTGAAATGATGATCAACTATGAAAGACTTGGCTACTCTGATAAGATAATTCCAAAGGATTCACGATGAAGAAAATGCTATTCACCTCCAGAGAGAGAACTGAGGAACTCTGAGTGCAAATAGAATTATGATTTCCTCACTTTAAAAAAAGAGGGGGTTTTTTGAGTTTTTTGTGATATTACTCATATGTAAATATGTTTTTGCATGGTTGCGCCTGTATAATTCATATAATATTGTTTACCTTCTCAGTGGATTGGTGAGGGATGGGAAGGAGGAAGAGAATCTAGAATTCAAAATTTAAAAGGAAAAGAAAGTTTAAAATAAATATTTTTAAATGAAAGAAAGAGCTCTTGGCCTCAGTGAGTTTACATTCTATTGGAGGTATTATTTCAACTCAGGTTTTCCTGATTACAGGTACAGTTTCCTATCCTGTACACCATGCTGAGTTACCATTCTTGTTTTGTTAGGTTTTTATAAAAATAAATGTACACTTTCCAATCGACGGCAGTCATCAGGCAGGCTAGAGTGAGCCAGGATGGGGGCCTACAAATACATCCAGGAGCTATGGAGGAAGAAGCAGTCGGATGTCATGCGGTTCCTCCTGCTTGTGCATTGCTGGCAGTACCGCCTGCTGTCCGCTCTGCACCGAGCCCCGCAGCCCACCAGACCCAACAAAGCTAGCAGACTAGGGTACAGGCCAAGCAAGGATGTGTCACCTACCGTATTCATGTTCGACTTGGTGGACGAAAGCACCCAGTTCCCAAGGGTGCAACCTATGGTAAACCCGTGCATCATGGTGTGAATCAGCTGAAGTTTGCCAGAAGCCATCAGTCTGTAGCAGAAGAACGTGCTGGCCGCCACTGTGGGGCCCTAAGAGTCTTGAACTCCTACTGGGTGGGGGAAGATTCAACCTACAAATTATTTGAGGTTATTCTTATTGACCCATTCCATAAAGCTATCAGACGAAACCCCGACACTCAATGGATCACCAAGATAGTGCACAAACACAGAGAAGTACGTGGGCTTACCTCAGCTGGCCGGAAAAGGAGAGGTCTTGCATGCTGCTCGGAGAAGGCGCAATATTCTCCAACTACATCGATACCACTAATTGGTGCACATTAATTTGTAAACTTCGGTGTCTAATAAACAACATCTATGATGTTTTAAAAAAATGTACAAATCTATTATTTTATAAAGAATGTAAATAACTTTGCATAAGCGCAGGTCATCACCAGAAGAGATCTATCAATCTTTTGAAGATAAGTAAGGGATTAGGAAAGGATCTGAAAACTTCTTTAATACTGTTACCTCATTTGTATTTGAATTATTGTAATATATGGGATATTAAACATTTATCTTTAATATTTACATGTTAATAATATTCCCCATAATTGTTTAAAAAAATAACTATGAAATGACAGAATTCCAGCAAAATCAAATTTTGGGGGGAATGATGACTCTTAGAAATATTTAAAATATATTTCTTTGTTATTAACTGTGAAGTTTACTGTATGGAGCCCCTGCTCTCTGCAGACAGAGTAAATGAGAATGACAACTTCTATGATAGACAGGGGGGAAAATGTACATGCTGTTCAAGGATGTGTGAAAATGCAGATTGACACAAATTGAGTCAATATTTCGGAAACCCTTCATGCAAAACCAGCAGGAAAGCCAGGAAAACAATGAAGTGGAAAGCCAGAGGGAAGAGAGGAGGTTTTGTCAATACAGATACACATCAGTTGCTTTCAGCAGTACTGTACTGATGTTAATGTATTTTACTAAATACAGAAAGAAACCTGATAGCAATTTTAAAATGCTAATTATTTTTTCTATAGCCCATAGCGACTGATATGTTTTAGGGACTCCATTCTCTCAGGTCATTTATTTTGATCATCTGGGTAACAAATAGAGAATTTTTTTCCCAAAATATTGTTTTTCTGATCATATGTTCCAATGTTGATGCCTAGGGTATGGAAAACAGCCTGTATTTTACACATACACACCCACACCCACATATATAGAAGAGGTATATAGATACCACCAACAATTTTTATTGGTACTTCCCCAAAGAGGAAACTCTTTCTTCCGTAGCAGGTTGGCATTTCTTCAATTAACAGTATTTTTTTCTTTTTTTTTATTTCAATAAACGGTCTTAAGTGAATTGTCTAGAGCGCTCGGAGATTAAGTGACTTAGCTAGGTTTATACAGCCTGTATGTGTCACAGAAATGAGTTGACCCCAATCTTCTAGGGCAGGTGTCTATCCACTACATCACATTGATTTTATAGATACTTAGGGAATTTCTCCAAATATAGAGACTATTACATACATGAAGTCAATTCTTGACTACAATTTGCCTGTTCATTGGCTAATTGGTCCTTACAAAATGTAAAAGAATGGATGTGGCATAAGAAGACTTAGTTCCAAGTCTTAGTCTCCTCACTTAACTAGTCACATTTCCTTTGGTTAGCACTTTAATCTCTCTCAGGCTCAGTTTTCTTTGTCGGTAAAATAAGAATAATAATACTTGCAGTTTCTGGTACCTTCCTACAGACATGCTCGAGAATCAAATTATTTATAGTGTTTTACAGCCATGTAGGGCTATATAAATGTAAATTGTCACCATCATCATTATCGCTATCATTTTAAAAATCTGTATCTTCATCACCATCATACTGATTACTGGGTGACCTTGGACAAGTCACTGTGCCTCAGTTTTCTCATTTGTAAAGTGAAGGATTGAAGGAGATGGCTTATAAGGTCCTTTCCAGTTGTACATGTATGAAATGGTCATCTTCATCATCATCATTATCATTTGTTGTTGTTAATGAAATACTTAGGGACCTTTTTATGACATATGGTTCAGTTGTTCTACACAGCTCAGTCAGCGTTGCAGTCTGTTGTCATCCTGACCTCCAAACCCAGAGGGCTCATTACTACTAAATATTCATTGGCAGTTTTTAATAGGAGAACTACAGAGTCTGATTCTGAAACCAGGACGCAGAAGTATGGACACCCTGGATTTAGAATAATTGTTGTTCACCTACAACCCTAAATCATTATTTTTCCTTTAAACAACAGACACATAATGAACCAGAAGCTGAGAATGAGTATGACTAATCATGCTCCTGCTCTTTTTTTTCCCCTCACCAAATCACCCATAAAGTTAAGCATAAAGTGGCAAAGGTCATCCCTGGCCGGAGGGAGTGGCACTTATTTTTTAGGACCAGGCATGTATAGGGTGAGGTATTTTTGTCATTTGCTGTTTTGACTGACGTGTAAGCTTCAAGGACACCAAACTATTTGTAGGCTATCCCTATAGAGCAATGGGGCACACAGGTATCCTCTCTAATTCAGGGAAAGTGCTATCATGCCTGAACACTTAGGTCAGATACACATATTTCCAAAATGAGACTGTTGAAGATATGTAGATTAAAAAGAGTTTTTAAAAAATCAATGTGACCTTGAATAAGATTATACATTTATCTTAAAAAGGCAATTTTTCATTTGAGTGCACAGAGGGATATGAATAGAGTGGCTCTCTTTTTTTTTTTCTCCACTTAGAGAAGAACATTTACTACTTTACCCAAAATTTTTTTTGCTATGAAAAGATATATTAGTAGGCACCATAAATAATATACAATACAGTAAAACATTTTATATGGATAATGCATTTTATAGATTTCAAAGTCCCTTAAATTTAGGTATTCTAAATTCAAATCTAAGATACTTTCTGTCACCAGATATTATATAGTAACTTCTTGTGAACCCATAATAGTTTGGAAATAGTGTATGCTATTTGCTTGAATATTCTGGTTAAATGAGAGTTACTGCATATGACATTCTTTTGTGGTTGTTGTTGTTTTGTAGGAGGGGCCACCTGCAACTTCTCTGGCATAAGAAACTGTTGAGGAAAATCCGCAAATGCAGACCATCAACTGTTTTGCATCTTAAAGAGTCTTTGAGAGTTGTTTAGGTCACTGAGGGATTAAAAGTCTTGTCTGGGCTCACACAAAGATAGATGAGGCTCAGATCCAGAATTTGCTGGCTCTCAGGCAAGGATTAATAATTTTTATTGTATTAGCATAAAAGAGTCAGTTCAGAGCAATGGACAGTGTTGAATTTGGAGTCCAAGGACCTATATTTGAAACCTGTTTCAAATCTACTGTGTGACTTTAGTGTTCTCTTACATATGTGTATGTATATGTATATATGTATATGTATATATACACACATATATAAACACCACATATACACAAGTATGTGTATGTATATGTGTGTGTACATATATGTGTAGACACACACACACACACACACACACACACATATATATATATATATATATATATATATATATATATATATATATATACACACACACACACACACACACACATATATAAAAAGGGGTTTCCATGTCCCCCTAACATCCTTTTCCTGGTAAAATGTGTGCTCTTATGAAAAAGAATAATTTATACCTGAGTATACAAAGCAGCTGACAGCTCAGTGGATAGAGCACTGGCCCTAGAGTCAGAGGAAGACCTGAGTTCAAATCCATCCTCAGATACTTACTAGCTGTGAAATCCCAGGCAAGTCACTTAGCCTCTGTTTGCTTTAATCAATGGGACAAAGAAATGATAAACCAGTCCAGTATCTTTGCCAAGACAAGACAGTATGGCCCATGAGGTCACAAAGAGTTGGACATGAGTGTATGACTAAATGAAGACCAGGCAAAATGTAATCTTCATTTGAGGATTCAGAAGGTACTTCAGACTTCCATATATGGACATCAATTACTGTTATACACTGCTTAAAAACAATAGCAACGACAATGAATTGGACTTCATCTTGTATTATTGAATGAATGGGAACTTTTAATAGTATATTTCATTCACAAAAAAGAAAAACAGTATTTTACATTAAAAGGATAATTAAAAAGGTATCTATCATTGCCTTGCTTGTTCTAAGGTCAAAATTCCAAATATTTATTTAATTATTCCTTCTCATGGTGTTTATTTCTTTTAATATCCACCATTGCCAATAAAAGGAGGCTCTACTTATCCAAGAACACTGCCTCCCTATTTGTAGAGTTCCTAAATAAGTATTCTTTTATCTTCTTCTCTGATCTAGGTTAACAGGAGGCTCATTGGAGACAACTCAGGAAAAACTATTATGTATATACTTATATGTTCTAATATTGTATGTCTCCAAAAAGTATGTAAGCTTCCTGAGGACAGAAATTGGTTTTGGTAATTTTGTTTGCATGACCACAGGACTTGACACAGTGCTTTGGACTTGGGAAATGGGGACAGGGGAGTAATGCCCAAAAGAGAACAGTTAAGTTCATTAGCTATAGCAATGGTTAGGATGACAAACTGCCAAAAAAAAATCCTAAAGGGGCACATTTTCAAATATTCCTTAATGGTTCTCTCCCAGATTGTTACAACCACTTTCAGTTCCTAATTATGCATTTTTGCTACTATTTGTTAACAGACACTGACATTTACTGTACACCTGCTCTGTTTCCAAATCTCAAGTCTTTGCTCATAAGACTGAAACAAATATTTGTTGGATTGGATTGAAAGCTCTTGGGAGAACTAATCTTTTACTTGTTTCATTTTTAACATTGTTAAACAAAGAACATCAGCGCTAGGTTTTGGAAAGCAGTTTGGAATTCTGCCCCAAAAGTTACTAAACTGCCTTTGTCTTTTGAGCCAGCTGTATCACTGCTAGGATGATACACAAAATAAATTAAAGGAAAAGAAAGGATCCTTCTGCATAAAACATTGAAAACAGCTTCTTTGCAGGGAGCCAAAGAAGAAAAACTAAGGAGGTATTCTCCTATTAGAAAATGGCTAAATCAATTATTACATATGAATGACCATAGAAATGATGGGATTAACAATGTCAGAGGAAACTAGGAGGGCTTCTTAGCTCTATGTAGAACAAAGTGAACAGAATACAGATAATACATTATAAAAGGATAGCAACTTTTTAAAGAAAAAGAATCATGAAAGACGTTAGAACTTTGATCAATGCAACAATAAGCAACGAGTTTAAAAAAAATGAAAATGAAACATACCATTCATTTTTTTGCCAGAGAGATAATGAATTTAAATTCACAAAAGGCCAATGCCAGGCTTTGTTTTCCTGTATTATGGTTGTTTTCACTGAGGGCTTTTTTTTTCCAAACTTACTTGATATATCTATGGCGTTGGGGGAATAGAGGGAGGGAAGGCTAGAATAATAAAAGGAAGAACGCATAAAAATAAAAAGTTAGTAGGACTAGATGAGGTCTTAGATATCATTTGATTATATGATCATTGAGTCAACTTGTAGAGGACCTCAGAGATGATCTCATTCAATCCCCAGGCTAGAGTGGTTAAGCGATTTTCCCCCAAATCATAGAAACAACATGTCTGAGACAGGATCTAGAACTGGTTCTTTCTGCTCCACAGTCAGAGGCTATTCTACTGTGCCAAGCTTCATCCAACCCATCATCTTATATATGAGGAAACTGAAGCACATGAAAGTAGTGTGAGTTTTTGTTGAGAAGTAGCTGAGGTTGGGCTTAAATCTAGAGCTTCTGCCTCTAAATACAGTCATCAACTGCTTCTCACAATTCAGTGTACTTTGGATTCAGTTGTGCTACCTCTCCATTGAGATCCAGAGATCATGAAGGTCTTTGAAGGGTTTCCGTAACAAAGAAAGAAGGAAGAAAGAAAGAAAGAAAGAAAGAAAGAAAGAAAGAAAGAAAGAAAGAAAGAAGAAAAGAAAGAAGAAAGGAAGGAAGGAAGGAAGGAAGGAAGGAAGGAAGGAAGGAAGGAAGGAAGAAGAAAAGAAAGAAAGATTTAAAATTTCTTACCCAGGCTACCACATGTGGACAGTTTATCCCCCCTGCTCTTTGCTAAAACTGAAAATACTGATGACTCTTTGTGCTGATTTATCTGATTATCCATTAACACATGGTAAATGTAAGAATCCAGACAACCTATTCCTTCTTCCTTTCTAATTTCATCCCCCCTCAATAATTCCTCACTTTCCTAACCTTTATATTTATGTGAAATGTATGAGGATCAGGGGAACAAACATATATATATATATATATATATATATATATATATATATATATATAAGCACCTAGTTTGCTTCAGGCAGTGTGCTGATCACTTTACAAATATTATTCCATTTCATCCTCATAATAACATTGTGGAGTTGGTGCAATTATAATTATTTTACAGTTGAGGAAACTGAGGCAGACAGAGTTAAGGCAACTTGTGAAGGATCACACAGTAAATGTCCAAGGTCAAATTTGAACTCAGGCCTCCTTGATTCTAGGTCTAGCATTTCATGCACTGTCCCATTAATGTTAGACTGATTATCCAGTAGAATACAGGTACTTTACTTCCCCCTTCCTTCATCCTTAATATCCACCTCTGCAGACTCCTCTCCAATAAAATCTTTGAACTTATTTCTAAGCTTAATCATCCCACAATTGTTATTACATATAGTATTAATATGATATTTTCCACTAGTCCCTGACATAAATTATGTGGCTAGATTTTCAATTATTAATACACAAACCATTTAATTTTTATTTCTATTTTTTTAGTAGATTTTAAATGCAACAACAATTAGTCAATGAGCCAAGTACACCAACTGATACATATGCATGAATTCGTGTGTAAGTCCATAAGTATTTTCCTGTGATATCTGAGGAATTTTAGAAATCAGTTTAAGTATAGCCAATGTAAATGAAATGGTAGGAATTCCTATCTATGCAAAGGTTTTTGGTTTTAGTTTCAAGATTCACATCTCTTGCTTGTGTGCTTGAAATTTTTGTGGGGATAAAAGAAAATTACAATTGTGGTACTATGTGGAAGCTTCCGGGAAACAAATGCAGTAGCCTTTGTATTCAGTCTTAGTGATGATAGAAGACATAGATTTTATCCTAAGAATTTTGTCTCAGGAGCATATGACAGTTGAGATATTTTATCATCAGCCCAACAGCTTTCACTTCGTAATCTAGCCTGAGCAGTACGTTCCTACTACACAGATCTATAAAGGTGGAGTATTTTCTCTGGCACCAGCCCAAGCTGTACTTGAATAAATATCTTACTATTGTTGAGGCCACCTCATGCTAGCTGGAGCCTGCAAAGTAATTGAATGAATACTATTTTATTAAAATGAAGATGATTTTCTTTCAGTATTACATAATACCAAATTAAGATCATTACAGATGAATGAATTGTGGTAGAAGTTACAAAAACATGATTTCTTAAGTAAGTTTTTTAAAAAGAATAAAAGTTAGATAATTACAATCTGTTGTCAGTCTAGAGTAATTTGTGATTTTATCATATATATATATATATATATATTGAATTAGTTAATTAGCAGATTATTTCTTTAGCATGTATTAAGCACATTGTGCCATATTAAGGACAAAGAAGAATGAAAAAGAGGTTGAAGAAAATTTTCTGTTGCTCCTTGAAATCATCATTCATAGGGGAAGAAAAAGTATTCTGGTATTATGGAAAGCAATTTGTAACTATGCTCCCCAAATTATTAAACTGTATATATCTTTTGATCAAATAATAATACTACTAGACCTATAAAATCAAATAAAGAGAAAAAGGACCCATGCATACAAGACTACTTATAACAGCTCTTTTTCAAGTGACAGAATTGGAAAGTAAAAGAGTATCAAACTTTTGGAGAACAGTTGATCAAATCATTATACATGGATATAATGGAATGCTATTGTAATTTAAGAAACAATAAAGGAGACACTTTCAGAGAACCTGCAATGACTTGTGCATGCAGAGTGAAGTGAACAGAATTAGGAACATACCTTATCCAGGGGTGGAGAAACTGTGGCTTCAAGTCCATAGGCCTTCTAGGTCCTTAGGTGAGGCCTTTTGACTGAGTCCAAGTTTTATGGAACAAATCCTTTTATTAAGGGGATTTGTTCTGTGAAGTTTGGATTCAGTCAAAGGGCTGAGCTTGAGGACCTAGAGGACAACATGTGGCCTTGAGGCCACAAGTTCCCCACCCCTGTCTTATACCATAGCAACAGCAGTATAAAGGCAAACAGTACATAAACATTTGAGAATGCTCTTTGAATTGACTTCTGGGTCATGTAGTCAACAAGAAAGAGGATGAGATTTTCTTTTCTGATTCTCATGATCTTTCAAACTTATCTAAAAATTATCTAAAAATTATGTGCAAGAGATAAAACAATTTTAGCTGTTTCCATGGTTTAGGAAGCCAAGGAACCAAATAAGGTAAAAACCAGAGAACAATAAAGAAGACTAATAATCCCTTATCCCTAACCTGCTTACCTTCCCCTCCAGTTCCCACTGGGCTCAGCCAGCAGGGCTACACATGCTCATACACAGGCTTGCCGTAGAACTCAATGCTACACTCCTCTTTCCTCGGATCTAAAGTTTGAACAGTCTGAGGGAACAGGATACCAGCGCTCTGTGCCACAATAAATTCCACCACAGAACTGAGAAACAGAAGGAATTGGGGCAAGACACATAGGAATGGCTGTGAGGGACTCCATTAAGACCAAGGGAAGGAGCCTAGAGTGTGGGACAGAGACCCAAACCCAAATTAAACTCAGAGACTTGTCGAGGTGGAAGCAAAAGTTACTTTTTCATTCCAATCTCGCGAGAAGGGGCCTCTGCTTCTCCGGTAGGCTTCCAGCAGGAGAGAGGCCAGGCACAGAAAGCAAAATGAGATTATACACCCCAACACAAAAAACCTCCACCCACCACTATCCCTTACTCCCATTGGCTGGGGAGGTGGGCTTACATCGTAGGCATGAAAATTCAAAGACAAAGAACAAGGAAACAGGGTATAGCCAATCCAAACATACATGTCTTTATTTAGTAAACCTAATGCTGAAGCAGCAGTGGTGTGGTGATCAGGAAGGGGTTTAGGGCTGAATTCCCATGAGTTAGGTAATTCCTAGGAAAATGAAATTTACTGCAATTTCACCTCCCGAACCCCCTTCCCCCTTATCCCAGAGACAAGAAAAGGTGGGAAGCTTTTCAAGGGCAAGCAGTTCAGGTTGGGGGCAGGGCTATTCTTTCTGCTAAGCATTTAAAAAAAAAAACAGGGTCTGAGCAGGGAAGGGTTTTGAAAACAACAATCCAGAAATATTAACAAGAACCACTGATCCCCTGAGGAAGCTTCACTTTTGAGAGGTCATCTCTCACACTAGCATTCAATTGGTCCCAATTCTGTTCACCCAGAAGTCACTTGGGGCAGAGATAAAGGCTAGTGACTGAAGAAAGCTGAGAAGGCGTTGAGATACAGCCCTCAGGGAAATTCCTGTGAAAAAAGAGGGAAACAGAAAGTGAGCAATTGGACAAAATAATAAGGTGGGGGGGGAGACTGAAATTACCTAAGACCTTAGGAAGATGAAAACTCATTAAAGTTCCTGAGCAAAAGAAGATAAACCAAATGGCAAGGTGTGAAAATGCCCTCCAGGTCAGCTAAATGAATCCAGCTAAATGAATATATGACTTGTTGTTGTTGTTGTTGTTGTGCTTGCTCTTCCTTCCTGAAGAGGACCATGACATCAGGGAGATGATGACATGACTTGTAATTGACTTTGATTTGAGTGAGGGAGGACTGTACAAGTCACCAGCCTCACTTTCTCCTTCAGAGCCATCTGGGTCCAATGGCCAGATATTCGTCAGGGTGACTGAAGATGGCCCCTATCTATGGCTAAGTATCCCACGGCAGAGGAAAGTGAATCAATGCCTGATGAGGAAGAGAACCATGGGATTCCCAAGAGAGTGTGAAACCACAAACAGATCTTCCTGAATGGTTTAAAAGAGAAACAAGCTTTGTAAAAGCAAAAAAAAAAAAATTATGTATGCACAGCAGAAATAATTAGCAGAATGGAAAAATCTTGAATAAACAGCAGCAAGCCTCACAAACAAAAGAGAATAATTAACTGAGAATGCAAATAAACTTAAGTGAAGAACAATCTGGAAGAAGACAAAGAAAAAAATTAACATCAAAAGAAAGCACAATTTCTATACAAACAAAATATATTGATATCTGCAGGAGGGTGTGTGAAGATGACTGAAATTGTATAGGTCTCCCAGAAGAACATGAGAATTCAAAAAAAAAATCCTAGCAATATAATGCAAGGAATGATACAAGCATGCTGCCCAGAATTTGTGAACACAGAAGAGAAAGAGCCAAGTGAAAGAATCCACTGATTGTCTCTAGAAAAAGAAAACAACAAAACAACCCATGGTGAAAACTCCAAGACACATAATGATAAAATTTAACAATTTCTCTGATAAACAACAAGTTCTACATGTGAACAGGAGAAAGAAAAGAAATGCAAATAACAAGCTTATTCCATATCCACAAGAAGAAAATTCAGGAGGGAATAGAATAATATATTCTAAAGAGCAAAAAACACAAGATGCAACCCAAGATATCCTTCCCTGATTTTTTGAGCCTAATCATTAATTAAATAAAAAAGAAATGGCCATTACATTTAAAAAAAATAGAGACATTTGGAACATTCCTAGAAAGAAAACCAAACTTGAAGAAATCATTTGCTTCTCAAACACCCGAGGAAACAACAGCAACTGGACAGGATAAACAAAAGAGACCAAGGACAGCGACAACATGACAGGCAAACCTTGAAGAGATTTCTTTCTAAATGCAAACCAAGGGACAATGACGAAAGCAGAGGTAAAATACAAAATATTGGTGGAGAAAGAACCTTAAATATAGTGAAGTAAACCTTCATTGGCATTAAATTGCAGAATAGGACTGTGCATATAGGGGGGCATAGAACGATAGAACGGATTTAAGATGTACTCTAATCAAGTTAATGGCTAAGAATGAAAGGAAAATAACACTTTTAGTCTCTCAGGAAGAAGGGAAGCAACAGGAGAATGAGCAAGGAGGCTAAGGGGGGAATTGAAACTGGGAGAAAGAAAAGAGCAAAATCTTCTTTCAGTGGTGAGAAGGGGAATACCACTGGTAAATGCTTCCATGAGAAAAGAGAACTAGTCTATGAAAGGAGATTGAGACATAGCCATATGAGACTAGATATCTGCAGGAATTTGCTGCTTAGAGAGACCATTCACACTAATTCAAGGAAAGGGGAATCAGAGGCATTGGGGGCAAATGAGACCTGGATGAGTGGGAGGGCAAAGATATCTGACCTCAGGGCCAATGGGGTCAGAGGGATGATAAGGAGGTTAAAAGATAGTAACTGAAATGCACAATGAGGAACTTAGGAAAATTTCTCTACCATGAGACAAAAACATCTCTGTCACCTGTAAGAATTGATGTGTCTGAGTTAGGCACAATAGAAAAAAGGGCCAGGGATAGGTGGCATGGTATAAAGGCAATAGCATAGAAACTATTTTGGAAAGGGAACCCAAAATATACATCATAGAAGTGTTAATTCCACAAGGAATACAAGGACTAAGTAACCATAAGTTAGGAATGAAATAATGAAAGTCTAAAACATACAGAAAAAAAGAAGCTAAATAGTGACAATAATGAGGACATGATACTTTTTAGAAAAATAAGACACAGAAAATGAAATTTAAAAAATACAAAACAACTAACCAACAAAACAAGCTGAAGGGGAGGAAAACAAGGTGGATTTCATTTAACTACTTGAATGAGAAGAAATTAAATAACTAGATAAAAGCAAGCAAAAAAGGAACTAATAAGCAGACATCAAAAAGTTGGGGAAAGGGTAACAAACAGGAAGGGATGGGACCTGGAGACAGAAAGGGGTAGGAGAGGAGAAACAGAGTCAGTGGGAAAGTGTTGCCATAAAATAGGAAAATCTAAAATAATTGAAGATATGATAATGTATTTAAAAATTAGGAAGGGCTCTGCTCCTTTTCTCCCCAGTGCCACTGAGTTAGACTGTGCTGCCAAGACTTTACTGCCCTGGGAACCATGGCTTCTGGAGTAGCTGTGAATGGTGAGGTAATCAAAGTTTTTAATGAAATGCAAGGACATCTACACAAGATGAGATCAAAAAAGAAAGAAAGCAGCTCTCTCTTGTTTAAGTCATGACAGAAAACAAGTAATTGTAGAGGAAGCAAAGCAGATCTTGGTGGGTTACGTTGGTGATACAGTAGAGGACTCCTACACATCTTTTGTGAAGTAGCTACCTCTGAATGATAAGCTTTGTATGATGCCATGGAGGAGACAAAAGAATCTAAGAAAGAAGACCTAGTTTTTACATTCTGAGCTCCTGAATGTGCACCTTTAAAAAGCAAGATGATTTATGTTACTTCTAAACATGTCATTAAAAAGAAATTTACAGGTATTAAACACGAGTGGCAAGTAAATGATATTAAGGATTGATATTAAGGATTGTGCAATGCTTGGAGAGAAATTGAGAGACAATGTAGTAGTTTCACTTGAAGGAAGACCTTTATAAAATGACAGTGAAGTGCCATCAGGCAGTAGCTGTCATTTCTGCAGCTCCACCAGTTGGAATAGAGTTAGGTTTTTTGTCCCTTTCCATACCTTCCCAGAAAGCATAAAAGAGATGTCAGTAATTTAAGCAGCTTACCAGTGATTGCCATTAGACTGTTTCATCCTGGTAGTTATGTGCAGAACTCGAGGAATGTCTTTACTTCGCATTTTAGCCAAAACAAATGGCTTTAGGTATCCCTTGCAGAGCTAAAATAAATATGATAGTCTATATGAATAGCTTAAAAAAACTTCAAAAGGTTAGCTAATCAACTGCTTTGAAAGTATGGTCAGATGCTAAACTTCAGTATTACAGTTGCTCTTGATTGCAGTTTCAGAAGTTCTTATGCTTTGTACACCTAACCTTCCTTGAATATGCCTATCGTAGCATGTGTATACACACACATACACAAACATACAGACATAGAGATAAATAGATATATAATATATAGATATTTTATATGTATATGTGTAAATGATGTATATATGTATGTATACTTGCATATATAATGTATACATGTATATACACATGCATACATACACATATATATTTATATTTATATGTGTAACTATGTATTGAAAGCACTTTTATGTAATAAGGTTGTCACCTTCAAAAAGGAATGCCAATTAGGTTGCCAGAACTGTCATCAAACTATTATAGTACCTCAGTGTTCATTCCTGTTATCTACGTGTCTTCCTAAATGAAGTAGTTGATAATGTCTTTGTATTTTCCATTGAATGTACACTACAGGAGTAGGAATTAAGTGTTTCCCATGTGAGCCTTGCAGTACTAAAAATGTTTTGGATAATGCAGTTATAATGGCAATTTCTATATGAAAAGAATGTAACTTAAATGGAACATTGCTTTTGAGATCAAACTTCCCATACCCACAAAATTGGCCATGTTGCAATAAAACTTGTGGCTTATTACCAAAAAAAAAAAAGAATAAGAAGGGGAAAATATTCTAATATGGCAAAATATTAGTAATAGTGAACATTAAGAATTTGTAATTCAGTAGGTAAACCAAGTGCTTAAACTAACAGTATTTGAGTAATTTATCTTTCTTAGTCATAACAAGGAAGTTTCAAAGCAAGTCAGGGAGTTATTCGGCCAATCATAGTAATATATTTTTACACTAAGCCCACCCATAAGCTTCTAGGATATTTCTAATGACCATCTCATCAGAGAAGTAAATAGCAAATAAACTGGAAATGTTAATAAGAGAGCAGTTAAAATTTACAATTTGGTAATTTTCAAATTCTTGTTTATCTGATTATATAATTGATTAATCAGTCAATTCCACTATTACTTCTCCCTCTTCTCTGTCATCATTCCAATGGCCTTACATATGTAGTAAGCAATTCTTTTAAGGGAGTAGGGGAAACCAATTTCATCTTTCCAAATATTTTTATGTCTTCCTCTTTTTCAGTTAAATATGTGCCCATTCATTCCTTGAACACCTAATTCTGTGAGTGATATAACCTTTATGATGATTAACTTAGCAATTCTTTTGAATTGAGAAGTATTTTGAAACTAGTAGAGTTAGTAACAGATGGTTGTATGCAATGTTAAAGGGTAATTAAGACTTATCACCAAATTCATCCTTGCAAAACGTAATGTGAAGGGAAATGACAACTTCTTCTCCAAGGAGTCGTCACTTACATTAATGAAAATAATTGCACCTTCTAAGTTCCCGTGATGGTCTTTCTAATAAAGCTAAGCTTCACTTAGCTCCCCTTGGCGTCACAGTTAGAACTCCATGCTGTCAAAAATATTTCTCACCTCTGTTTTGGAAACTCCAGAGTCCAAGCATTTAATTATGTTATACTGGAATTATAAAGCTTCCAACCATCACCAAACTCATCCACCAAAAGCAAAACAAAATAAAAAACAAAAATCAATAATTTATTAGGGGGAAAAAATCAAGAGAGATTCTAAATCTTTTCATGAAGTTCCTTGACATTCCCCAGGAGAAATGTAATCAATTTAAGATTTTCTGCAAATAAGTCTATCTTTACTCTAATTCACCTGTTACAAATCTTGCTTTCAAGTTTGTATATTTCCACTCTGTGCCTTACACAACAACTCCATTCTGCAACAATGGTCCTCAAAATTCTACCCACCCTCAAAGCCAGAGCTGAGTAATACCATAATTTCTTCCTTCTGTAAAATATGTTTCAATTTTTCTTTAGTTGCCACACCACAGGGGGTTAACTCATATTGAGTTAATAGTCCACTAAAACCTCTCAATCAAAATCTGTAGCTGTCTGAGGCTTCCCCTCTCTTCACAGGTAAGGAATCTAATGATATTTTTTTCACATGAGATGTTAACTATCCACATCAGTATATCATGGGTGCAAACACTGATGAAGTGCTTGCTATGTGCTTGGCACTGTGCTGCAATACAAAGGCAAAAGTGAAACAAATGGTCCTTGCCCTTGAGGATTTTAACAGAGAACCACAGGAACATACATAGGTATGCAAAATGCATGGAAGGTAGAGACCAGGTAACCATGTAGTAGCAACCACTAGCACCTTAGCTTACCTGGAAAGGCCTTTTTCAGAAGGAAAAACTTGAACTGGGTATTGGAGAAAGTGAGGGATTCCAAAAGTCAGAGATGAGAAGGGAGACCATTTTAAGTGTTAGAAGACAGCCAGTGCAGGGCCATGCAGAAGGTAGAAAGGGAAGGAAATAAGTGAAGATATAGAAACCTTTTGGAGGCAGCCAGGTAGTGCAATGGGCAGAGCACTGGGCCTGGAGTCAGAAAGCTGTTGTTGTTACTGTTCAGCTGTTTCAGTTGTACCTGACTCTTTGTGAAATCATTTGGGGTTTTTTTGGTAAAAATGCGAGAGTGATTTGTCATTCCTTCTCCAGCTCATTTTACAAATGAGTAACTGGGGCAAACAGGGTTAAGTGAGTTGCCCAGGGTCACATAAGGCTCTTAGGCTGGATTGGAACTAAGGAAGTTGAGTCTTCCTGACTTCAGGCCCAGCACTCTATCCATCACGTCACCTAGAAGCCTCCAGTCAGAAAGACCTGAGTTCAAATCTAACCTCAGACACTTAGTAGCTGTGTGACCTTGGGCAAGTCACTTTACATCTGTTTGCCTCAGTTTTCTCATCTGTAAGATGGGGGTAATAACAATTGTTGTGAGGGTCAAATGAGATGACAATGGTAAAGTACTTAGTACAGTGCCTGGAATGTATGTGATATATAAATGTTAGCTATTATGAGTATTATTGTTATTTTAGCTAAACAGAGAAATAGATTAATCAGCTGGGAATGTGAGTGTCGAAGATAAGATTGTAGGCTTGAAGAGAGTATGAAAAGTCCAGAACAGGTATTCTGGGGAACATGATTGAGAATCAACTAGAGATAAAGAAAGGCACTGTCATACAGCACTGAAATTAAGAAGAATGAACTTACTGTGGAGGCAATTAGAGCATGGTTTCATGCCCTTCTCCATCAAAGGTTGACACACATCAAACTGTCTTTCAAATGATCAGATCTTCTAAATGTCAGATTTAGAAATCTATCATTTAAAGGTGTGGTAAAATTAGTAATCTGACTATTCAAAGGACGTTTTGATGGGATTAGAATAATATTTCAGGTTCTTTTCACTTAGTTTATAATAAAAAAATGTTTTGGGAATCTGGGCACATTTACAACAATATTGCTTAAGCTGCTGTGAAATGATTTTGCCAATCAAATAAAATTATGTAACAATTTATAGTCACTGATGGGTAGTTAATTCGAATCAGACCAGATGTATCATTCTATAAACATAATCATGCGTTGCTTCTTATCTAAGGGACGCACATAATGATTGAGTGATTTAATTTCCATAATGGGCAGATCCCAAAAGAAGTATGGAAAGAAACAGTTATTCTTTTGATGAAGCTGATTATTTTCTCTTCATTTAGGGGAAAAGAAAAATAAAGTTCAGGAGAATAATTATAAGATATCTCTGGAATTTATATAACCAGGGCTAAATGAAATAATCCTACAAATTTAATTGTATGCTTACAAACCTTATGTAGTTTATAGATGATTTAACATGGAGGGGCAACTTGAATGAAATTTGGTTGACTAGAACTTATTGTTTGGCTAAAATGAGAGGATGAAAATAAGAATAACATAAGGTAGCCTTAGAGTCAGGTAGATTTGTGCTCAAGCTCTGCCTCTCACTGGCTATTCATGGATAAAGCGATTAACTTCAAAGGACCTCTAAGTTTTTAAATTACAGAGAGGTTGTCATTGCATTAGTAGGGAGTTTCCATACCAGGAGTTACCCACAATCTTGCAATCAAATAATGAGCTTTTAGTAAGCAGCTATTATATGCCAGTCTGACTGTTAAAATAGAGTTCTGTATCTCCTCCACCAATAGACAGACAGATAGATAGACATATCTATCTAAATCTATAGATCTCTAATAGATAGAAGTCTATCTACAGGATCTATAGATCTATACAGCTCTCCTATCAATAGATAAGAGATAGATAGATAGATAGATAGATAGATAGATAGATAGATAGATAAAAAGGTCTACAGATTTAGATATCTATCTCAAACTCTCTTCTCTCTCTGTGTTTCTCTCTCTCTCTCTCTCTCTCTCTCTCTCTCTCTCTCTCTCTCTCTCTTTCTTCTCTCCTCTCTTTTTAAATTCTGGAACCACAATCAAATCAACTCTGATATTGACTTGGAAAAAAGTGATCAATCTATTCCCTTATGGCTCCATTTACTATCCCTTTAAGTGGGCAAACTAAAATATTCCTGGTTGGCCACCATAACCTTTTATATATTATCTCCTTCTGAAGGACTGTGGGTGAGAAAATATTGAGAAGGAGCCTAAGCACTCAAAGGATTGAAGTCATGCAGTTTATTATCACAAGAATGCAGTCTTTATGTGGTTTTCTCTCCCTACAGTCCCACCAGCACATCATGATGATGGCGACTTGGGTTTACCATAGGCTTTGTACTAGTTTGAGAGTCCAGAGTAAAACCCTAGATCTCCTAGGTCTCTGTTTTTATATCTGATTGTTGTTGATGTGAATATTCACAGGGACTCAGTGGAAGGGAGCCTTAGGAATAGTAAATCAGCTTGTGGTCTGGACTGTGACAGAACCCTCTCCTTCTTTGAATCACAAGTACACTGTGATTAGTAAAGTTTGCTAGGCTTATATAACTAGATTAAATGAAGATTCTTTAACTGTTAGTTGCCAAACTTGCATTCCTTAACCTAAATTTAGCTAAAAAGGCAGTTGTTCGGCACCTAGGGACTGCTGGGTTTCTAAATGGATCAATCAGTGATAAACCTTGGAATAATTTGTTACCTAGGCCTTATCAATAAACCAAGTTTCACATTTCACCTATTAGAATGCAAGTTCCTTGAGTACAGGGACTTTTTTCACTTTTGTATTTGTGTCAGTGGAACATATCATAGCACTTGGCATATAATAAGTCATTACTGATTTTTTTCATTCAATCATTCATTAATATTCAGCATGTACTACATTCAGTTCATTCTGATAGGCATAGAGGAGTTAGAAAGATAAATGAAGATATGATTCTTGCCCTCAAAAACTTTTATTATGGTAGAATAATGACCTACAGAAATAATAATGTTATATATTAGAATGAGTGAATATGCAAAGTTCAATGTGTTATGAATACAGACGAGGGAGAGCTCCTTTTCATCTATCTGTTTATTTTTCTGTCTCTTCTCTTGGTTTTTCTTTCCTATCTCATCCCCTAAATTTTGATATTCCCTGTTTTTCTGTTTTTAGTTCTGTTCTTTTTTTTCTTCACATTTTCTCTCACATTCTCTATCAGGCATAAAAGTGAAAGGTAGCGTCATCTAGCGGTAGCACAGTGTGTAGGGATCACCTAATATATGCCTTTGACTGGAATAGAGAGTGGAGAAAGGTGAGGTGGGAAAGGTAAAAATGAACCAGAAGGTGAGGATTTTATGTTTTCTCTTTTTTCCCTTAGAGGCCAAAAATCTGAAGATTTTTGAATTGAGGATTGACATGCAATATCTGTGTTTTTCTGATTATTGAAATAGTTCAAGTGAGAGATGATGAGTTTCTAGACTAGGTAGGGACTATATCAATGGAGAAAAGAAGATGGATAAGGAGGGATAATCAACAGTACATTGAAACTGATTAGATAAAGAGAATGAAGGAGAGGAAAGAATCAAGGCTACACCGAAGTAGTCAACCTGGTATTAAAAAGATGATGGTCCTGTCAACACAAACGGGGAAGTTGTTGGGTCAGGGAGCAAAACTATTAATCCTATTCCAGACATATTGAGTAAAAAATTACTATGGGATAAAAATAATAAAATGGGATGGAATGAAATGTACAATTAGTAATCACAACTTTGAATATGAATGGGAAGAATTCACCCCCAAAATGGAAGTTGACAGCAAAATGGATTAGAGGCCAGAATTCAGCAATATCTCATTTACAAGAGACACACTTGAAACAAAAATATACAGAGTTAAAATAAGGGGCTGGACCAGAATCTATTTTGCTTCAGCTGAAGTTTAAAAAAAAAGGCAAGGATAACAATCATAATATCAGACAAAGCAAAAGCAAAAATAGAACTTTATAAAAGAGATAAGCTGGGAAACTGCATCTTGCTAAAAGGCACTATAGACAATGAAGGAATATCAACTAAACATGCATGCAGCAAGTGGCATAGCATCCAGACTCTCAAAGGAAAAATTAAATAAAGGAGGAAATAGAGAGTAAAATTATACAAGTAGAGGACATCAACTTTCCCCTGTCAAACTAAATAAATCTATCCATAATATAAATAATAAAGAAGTTAAATAAATGAATAGAATCTTAAAATGTACCCCTTTCAGACCATGAAGCAATATGGATTACATACAATAAAGAACCATGGAAGCATAGATTTAAAAATTACTAGAAGTTAAATAATCTAAAACTAAGAATGAATAGGTCAAAGAACAAATCATAGAAAGAATCAATAATTTCCCTAAAGAGAATGAAAACAATGAGATTTTAGCATACAGTCAAAGTAGTACTTAGGAAAAATTTATATCTTTAAACATATGCATCAATAAAAAAGAGAAAGAGCGGATCAATGAATTCAGCATGCAACTAAAAACAACCTTGAAAAAGAATAAGAATAGTTTTGTTTCCTCATTGCCTATTTTTATTCTTCCAATTTCTTTTTCTTGTCTTATTGATTTAGTTAGCATTTTTTAATACGACATTGAGTAATAGTGGGGATAATGGACATCCTTACTTCTTCCACACTGCCTTCTAATTTTCTCAGCAATTTTTGTCAAATGGTGAGGGCTTACTCCAAAAGCTAGATATAGACCAACATCTTATATCAAGATGTGATCAGAAGCATAAATGGTTTATATATGATGGGTAATATTATAAGTAAATTAGAGAAGCATGGAAAAATGTACCTTGTCAGATCTATGAATAAAGGAAGAGTTTATGACCATATAAGAGATAGATAGGATTACTGGAAGTAAAATGGATAATATTGATTACACTAAATAAAAAAGATTTTGCACATACAAAACTAATGCAGCCAAAATTATAAGGAAAACAGGAAACTTGGGTGAAAATTGATAGCAAGTTTCAAAGACGGAAGGCCTCATTTGTCAAATTTATAGGTAAGTGAGCCAAATTGTGCATGTGTGTGTGTGTGTGTGTGTGTGTGTGTGTGTGTGTGTGTGTTAAATGGGCAAAGGATATGAACAGGTTATTTTCAAAAGAAGAAATCAAATATCAATAGTCACATCCTCTATTACTATCAATAAGAGAAATGGAAATTAAAAAGGGGGGAGGTACCACCTCACACTTAACACATTTGCTAATATGATACAAAAGGAAAATGACAAATCCTGGAGGTCATATTGAAAACTGGGACATGAAAGCATTGTTAATGGAGTTGTCTATAAGTCTAGTCATTCTGGAGAACAGGTTGGAACCGTGTCGAAAAGGTTATGAAACTGTGTATAGCCTTAAACCCAGTAATACCACTACTAGTTTTGTATCCTCAAAAAATTAAAGGGATAAGGACTTATTTATACAAAAATCTTTATAACAGCTCTTTTGTGGTGGTAAAGTATTAGAAAGTAAAACGATGGCCTTCAGTTGTGGAATGGCTTAACAAGTTGTGGAATATGATTATGATTGAATACTATTGTGTTATAAAAATGATGAGCAGGATGGTTTCTTTAAAAAAAAACCTATAAAGTCTTATATGAATTTATGCAAAGTGAAGTGAATGGAACTAAGAGAACGTTGTACAGTGTAACAGCAATAGTTTAAGGATGATCAACTATAAAAGACCTAGCTTTTCTGATGAAGACAATGATCCAAGACAATTTAAAAAAGCCGTTGCTATCTGCCTCCAGAGAGATGATTGACAAACTCTGAGCATCTTATGAAGCATATTTTTTTTTACTTTCTCTATTTTTCTGGTTTTATGGGGTGTTTTTTTTGCAACATAGCTAATATTGCAAATATGGAAATATGTACTGCATGATGTCACATGCATAATTGATATCATATTGCTTTTTCAAGGGGTGCAGGAAAGGCAAGAGGGAGAGAGAGAATATATAACTCAAAATTCAAAAAAAAAAAGAATGTTAAGATTATTTGTATGTAATTGGAAAATATTTAATCTAATAAATAAAAAATATATTAAATAAAATATGGCTCAGATCAGTAGAAGGTAACAGAAGTGTTCTCTTCATTAGAGTACACTGCAAGAAAGAAGAAAGGTAAGATGTTTATGAAACACATCACAAGCCTGGCAAAGAATTGTGTTATAATCATGATGAAGGACATTAATTACCCAGCCATGTGTGGGAGTTCTTTATCAAATTAAAAGCATATAATAACTTCCTGATTTGGTTTACAGATAATTTAATCTTTTAAGTGTAGAGGAACCAAAAGGAAAAGTCCATTCTGTACCTGATTCTCACTTAACAGGAGAAAGTGGTTGCTAGGGTGAAAATAACAGGAACTCTGCAGATAAGCGGCCACTCCCTACTAAAATTTAGAATACAGGAGAGAAAATCATGAACCCTGGATATAGGGAAAGTAGATATCAAAGGGTTCAGAGAAAACATTAGGTCCTTTGGACTAAAATGCTATAGAATATGTTACTCTAGGAGGTGATGGAATTATGGGACCTGAACCCCTAAAGGAAAACACTGTGCTTCAGAAGCAAGCTAGTCCCTGAATTTTTCCACACATTTCAGCAGCCAAGGCAACTGGTCAAACCCAGCCCACCTTGATTACTTAAGTACCTTATTTAACACTCCTTAATCCACCTAGATCTTTTCTACTGTTGTACCTGGGCCCCCCAGGCTATTTACTACTCCTTAATCTCATCCTTATCTTCTCACAGACTTTTTTTTTCCCCTATAAAAGTATCAGTCCCATCTTCATTAAATTCACAGACTCACTAGGAACTCTGCCTATTCCTATTGTCTACACAACAGTTGACTTACTAGGAATCTTGCCTGCCATAGTGGTGTTATAATAAAATTCACTACTTTGACTGAAAGAAAGCCCGGAGTGGTCAGATTCTTTCTAGGCAGATGCCCTGTACCCTTGCACTTTGAGGTTCCCAGCACCCCAAACCGCATCAGAGGGGTAAGAGATGCTCAAGATAAAATTCTGAAAACACAAGAAACAATTTCAATGAATAGAAAGTGAGTATATCTGAAGAGATGTGCATAAATGCACAGGCAACTCACCAAACAATTTTAAAAGATGAAGGGGGGAGATGGAGACAAGGCAAGTTAACAGAACAATAACGTAAGTGTGTGGCATTATTCTGTAAAAATAGTGTCAGTGTGGCCAAAGGTCAAAGTGAGGTAAATTTGGTGAGGAAAGCTACAGTTTATAATTTCATATAGTTGATGTATGTTGATAAGGTTATTTTTAGTTGCATTCAGAGAAAAAGGAGAACTAAGAAAAAGACAAGATCTTTGCATGGTGTCAGTGAGACTGGGATAATTGACAGCAGAGAAAAGACAGGCCTGCTCTTATTTCTTCCAGGAAAATGACTTTTGCACAGGAGATCACAGAACCGAAAATGGGTAACACTGCATTAATACCCAAAAATAAATAAGGAGGTAATAAGAGAGTAGCACCCTGCTTTCAAAAAACTCAAGTGCTTGGCCCAGATGAACCATCTCCTCAGATGCTGAGGAAGAAGCGACAGAATTGATTACTGAGCCATTGTCAGTGACATGAAAAATCATTTAAAAAGGAAAGCTACAAGATTTGGAGAATAGCAAAGCTTGTCACTATTTCACTTCTGACAAGATTGTTAAACGAGTAGATGAGGAGAATAAGGTGATAACTTCCTATCTTTCCATCTCTAACTATATCTCGCTCCACCTAGAACCACTTCTCTTTCCTTGCACATCCTAATCATTGGCCCATCTGTATCTGTCACCTCTACTCCTTTCTACTCCCCCTACCTTTGCATTCTTTACTCCTTAGGGACCAAATCATAGGTCATTTTCTCCTCCTCTGACTTTCTATTAGATTATGAACATTTCTTATCACACTTATACACTCTACATTTCATTTCCCAATCTAGGCTAAAACTTAAAGGCATGATGTCTTCCCTTTGTATTCCCCTTTGCTATATGCCTAGCACCACCCTCTGAGAGTGTTTTTGGTCAAGTTTAATGTTTTCAAGGTGTTTGAGAACTCAGTATGTAGAAATATTGACCTCTAATACAGATTAACATTTTGTCTATTAGTCTTATAGAGTTGCCTGTGGGCAATGAGAAGTTGTCACACAGATAATATGTGTGAGATGCATATATGTTATAACAACAATAATAGCAATAATTAACATTTATATAGCATTTATTATATGCCAAGCACTGTGCTAAGTGCTTTGCAATTATCTCATTTAGTCCTTTCCACAACCCTGGGTGGTAGATGTTATTATTATTACCCTTATATAGATGAGGAAACTGAGGCAGACAAAGGTTAAGTGACTTGACTAGGATCACATAGCTAGTAAGAGTTTGAGGATGGATTTGAATTCAGGTATTCTTGACTTCAGGCCCAGAGCTCTATATGCTACATGATCTAACTGCACGTGCCATATATGCAGGTGCATGCGTGTGTGCATATGTAAGTACACACATTCATATTAGCTATGTGATCCTATAATATAAAAGAGAAAGGTTCTATCTATGTGCATTATGACAATTAAAAAATTCTGGGTAATTTAATCATTTTATTAATAAGGCCAGCACACTATTAATAAAAGGATAGTCATTCTGCCATCTCTCTTAGACCAAAGACGCCTAATGGAGGTGGGCTCACAGTTTATATTCCCTTCAAAAGTAAGTGTTTCTGAGTGGTGCCAATCAACTCTGATTGGTTAACACAATGGGAGGTGGGCTATATTAAAATGATGGGCTTGGGGTACTGTCAAGGGCCAGTACTGACAAGTCAGAGGATTCATGCCAGGCCACGTATTACCTCTAGACTGTCCTGCAGCCAATGGCTGCCTAAGTCAGATAAGTAGGCTCTCCAACCCCCCTTGCTCTGTCTCTCTTAAGAACAAGAGGAAACGGTTCAAGGAGAGACTCCCCCTGGTTACTGTTCCCATGAGAAAAACAATTGTTGATACTTTTGCTTTTGCTACTCTGGGTTCTGTTCCCACAAATGAGGCATACAAACCCTAACCCTCAGATTAATAAATGAAGCTGGTCCTTTACCTGTCTCCCACCTGGACCATATGTATTTCTTTATCTCTCTCATACTTGACCGAAAAATAAACACAGTCATAGACGCAGGTGTCCACGACAGGGTGCATGACTTTGATCACCTAAATCTTGGTCAAAGAGACATAAATTTCCACATTACCTGTCTCCACAAAAGGGAGAATCAATATTTCCCCAGACCTCTCTGATCAAACACAATAAACAGGGATACACTCATTAGCCCAAACTTAGAATTTCTTTTACTGTCTGATTAGATCTTGGCCTTGGTAAATCTTTAAGGGAGATTTCCTACACTGCTTGGTTTCTGGATGAGGAAATAGAAGAGGGTAAAAATCTTGGCCCTAATAAAATAATTAGTTATTTAATATGAGAAATATTCATTTCTCACAGCATATATATATATATATATATATATATATAATAAAGATATTTGTATATATATTCACATATATATGTATATATGTAGTCATGCATGTATGCATACACATATGCACATATGATACATGGGATTTTAACAATGTCTCCCTGGCTCCAAAGCCATTTCTTTATCCATAATACCATTCTGCCTCTCCTTTATATATAGTGGAGGATAATTAATTGTTTGATGCATGGATAAATTAATATTATTTACATTTAAATATTCTCTGGGTTGTTTTCTGTTAAAAAAAAAACCTAATTCTTCCAAATGAGGTTTTTTTGCTAAATTAATTACATGCAGAAGTTGATTATATACTTCTGTTGATCAATATAACAGAAGTAAAATGAATACAACTATAGCGAACTTCATTTAATTTGGTATTGTATTTGTTGCAACTATTAACAAACATTTCTGAGCATTAAAGTACAATCAATATTTGATAACGAACATATAAAATCTTCATAAAACTGTAAGAATTATCCTAAAAAACTGAGATATCCCATAATACTTTTTAAATTTTCTAGTAAAAATTCAATGCTGATTAGGAGAGGTCATTTTGATATCAGCCAGTTTCATTTTAATGTCTATAGTTACTAAATCTTTATAAAGCAAAATATTCAATTAACTAGAAGCCTTAATACCTAAGTAGGGGTTTGTCAGCCTGGAGACCTAGTTAAATTTTGATCTGTTTAATGTTCCGGGTGATCATGAGCAAATCAACTCACTTCTCTTGGCTATACTTCCCTTAGCCATTAAATAACTGGGTTAGAGTACTTGATACCTCAGGCTTCTTCCAATTATAAAATTACATGATTCTATTATCATGTCCCAAACAAAACATCATGGATATCATGGTAAGTTCAAGAGAGGAGATGAGAACCCATATTTACTAAGCAATAATGATTTTCCTTGACAAACTTGATATGGCTATTTTATTTCCCATTTAACCTTAAATCCAAGCAGTAAATTGTTTCATCATTCCCTAAACAGAGATAAAATATAACACTCCGTGATGAAATAAAACACCTTGAAAAAGAAGAATAAAATGGCAGCTTTGAATGCGATGCATTAAAATATACATTATTATAGAACGGGGTAAAGCATGAAGGTCACACTGAAGACTCATCTCTGTTGTTTTCTATACTTATATATTTGTTTTTCTACAACAATATATCAGGACAAAGCATTTTCGGTTTAAAAAGAGGTAAAAATATTTCTCTCTAGTATTGACTTCCTTATTGTTGAAGGATCCTGCCATGATGTTCTGGCCCAGAAACTGGGTATAAAGGAGAAAATTATATAGATGGTATAATATTTTACAAGACAGCAGTAAGTTACAATGGAATAGTATGTAATATTCAGTGGCACATTTCATATACTTACAAAAGACTACTGTCAGAAAACTAAAATATGAAAATTATTTTATGAACTATCAGTTTGAGTGAATTTATATAGTAGTATGTGAATTAATGTGGCAAAAGTTAAAAAACAATAATTAAGCCTTTTCATTTAGATAATAAACCATGCACATTTGTTATACCTTTTAGAAGTTTTTTTTTAATGTAACATACCATGCTATGGATTTCATTATTTACATGCTTTGTTGCTGAATTCATAAGATTTTGAAAGATATTCTTTAATTCTTCATCATAAAAGCATATATCATATTGAATGTACCTTTGATGAACAAAACATCTTTCTAAGCCTAAACTTGATAATAGCCCACTGTTCCCCTCCCCCCCATAAGTTTAAATCAGACAAGTTCCATATCCATTAAACTATGATTCTCTCCATTTCTTGGATATGCTTCTTAACCTTTCATGACGTTTGGTATACAGCAAAGTCATGCTGCAGTACATATCTTATCTACTTTTGGAATTCATGTAATTACATGAAACCATAGGAGAATTACAAGAATCTAGGTGGTACAGTGAATAGAACTCTGGAACTGAAGTCAGGAAGACCTGAGTTTAAATCCAGTCTCAGACACTTAGTAGCTGTGTGACCCTGAGCAAGTCACTTAACTCCTTCTGCCTCAGTTTCCTAAACTATAAAATGAGGATAATAATAAAACCTATTTCCTAGGGTTGTTGTGATGACCAAAGGAGATCATTTTATAAAGTGCTTAGTACAGTTCCTGGCACATAGTTGTTGCTTAATAAGTGCTAGTTTGCTCCCCTTTCCCCTCTGTTTCTCAATACTCCACAGAACGGTTCAGTTTCTCCCAAATAACAAGGTTTTCAGGACTACTGGAAAGAGAATATTTTGAAAACATTTTATTTTATTTTATTGAAGTGGATGTTTTAGAGTCTGTTGGAAATGCTCAGATCTTAAAAGCTCACTTCCTTCCTCTGACAACAGTTTTGCTATCACCTTGAATAAACAAATGAATTTCATCAGCAAAAATGACCTCTTTCCCATCCTCATTTGTCCCATATTTACATTGTCTTGCCCATTGCAAATGTTTTTCATTTTCTTCATAACTACATTTGGCAATTTCTTTCTTCATCCATTGGTCTTTTCACCACCTTCTTGCAACTCATGCCATGGTGTAGAGTTATCAATAAGAAACGCACCTGCTGCTATAAGATTCTGAAGGTCTTTGTTTTGTTGATGAGAATTAATTGGGTTGTTTTACAGCAGCAGTTTGACATTTCTCCTCACTATTTTTCATTTTCAAACATATTTTCTTTTGTGTTTTGGTGAAACTGTCATTGTGTATTTGATTCTTAAAATGCTTCAAAGGAATAGCCATTGAAATATCTATAATTGTCACCAATTGTGCTCTTTAAGCATGTTTCCTTGGAGCAATATGCATTCCTAAGAAAGGATAATTGAAAACACAAAAAAAGAGAGCAAAGAAATGTTTGTATGGCAAGAAATCCAGCACTCAACTGACAGAAAGCTAACTGGAGGTGGGGAAACCAAATCAATTTTTTTTCAAAGCCAGGTGTTTCTGAATGAGTCTAGTGTCACTAGGAGCACACTTGTATAAGCATTGTTGTCACAAAACAAAATCATGTTGAACGAAAAATGAAACAAAAAGTCTTATTGTTTGTCCCAAGTGATTCACACCACATTAAATGTGTGTTTTCCTTGAAAACCTAGCTTTTTCACAGTGGTTGGCTTTGATGTAGTTACCTTTACTATAAACATAAATGAATTGCCCAAGAAATAGTATAGTAGCAAGAGGAAAAATCTATCAAAGTGTTGAGAGACTTACTTGGGAAAATACAGTAAGAAAAGTCATATTAAAGTAAGGGAAAAAAACACCTATCAAGTTTACAACTTGGGAAATGACAAAAGATTTTTAAAAACGCAATATGGCTCATTAGTACAGAAACTCTGAGAAGAGTAATGAGTGAGGTTTGAGGAGTAGGTCATAAAAGAACATATTTGACACTGAGGCACAATGAAATGCAATTAAAATGTTCTCAAGACAATTCGTAAAAGGATGAAATGTTTTGAACCAAGTTTTATGACATAATAAAACTAAAATGTACCTTTACTCTGCTGGAGAGGTTTATGAAGAAGAAGGAAGGAAAAAGCAATTAAAATGGGCAGTTTCTAAGGCTCATGAGAAACAATATCTCTTGTAACAGGACTGATGAACTCTTCTTCATTTATGGTGAAATGGAAATATAATAGAATAAAAAACAAAATAAAAAATGCATTGCTCCAACTGAAAAAACAAAACAAAACAAAACATCATGGACCCAAGCTATAAGATTACATTTACATGAATTTAAGGGGCAGGTAGATGGTACAGTGATAGACTGTCAGCCTGGTATCAGGAAAACTCATCTTCCCAAATTCAGATCTGGCCTGAGACTTACTAGCTGTGTGACCTTGGGCAAGTCACTTAGCCCTGTTTACCTCAGTTTCCTCATCAGTAAAATAAGCTGGAGGAAGAAATGACAAACTGCTTCAGTGTTTTTGCCAAGAAAACCTAAAAGGAGGTCATGAAGAGTTGGCCACAACTGAAAAATGACTGAACAACGGTGTATGAATTCAAAATGTATCTAAATTTAAACTTACGTAATTCTGTGGAAGATTTAATTTTCCCCCACTTTATCCTCCTACCAAAACCACTTTAAATTATCTTAAGACAATATTTTTCTTTAAAAAATGACTAATAGGATTTTATATCTCTTTTTTCATAGTCAGAACATTTCAATAAAGCGGACAATGAATAAGAAAGAGTGTGAAGGTAATTAAGACAATCACCTGCACCTTAGCATCATGAAAATATTGTGCTTGGAACATTTGTGTCTATAACTAATTATGTGTTATTTTGTCTTGATTGAATTGACTAGTCATTAGCCTGCTTGATGGTTACTCTTTGAATTAGATTGTTTTTGTTTTGTGCTTTTGTTTTTTCACTGAATCAACTCCTTTTTTTGGTTGACCCAAGTGTTTCCTATCATAAGATATTAGTTAGAGAAAGCCTGTTGAATACACAAGTCAGTTTGGGTTGATTGAATAGTGCTAAAATGTTTCATGAATAAATAATGTATTTGATCATTTGATTTGTTAATTTAATTAATGATATTTGATTTGCCAAGTTATCAGTCTATAAGCCTGAACTAATTATTTCATGTTAATTGTAATGTTTCTTCTTTACAGTCATATTCAATAAAAATATTTAGTAGCTGAGACAATGTATCATGGAAATTGGAAATGGACAAACGGGTATGAAAGAGATAGAGAAGCATATCTGGGGCTACACTTTAAAGATGTTCTTTGGAGATGAATTTTAAAAACACTGTAGACTGCTAGGTTGAGATCTATGATGGGTTTGTGCTGCAGTAATTGTGAGGTTCATGATATTATTTCCTGGACAGTGTAGAAGTGAATGGCTTGGCTAGACTACTAGAAATTTTCATTGTCTTGACTACTAGATATCTGGTGTTCTTTTCCCCTTACTTCCATGCTTGTTTTCTATAAGCCACTTTATTGGATTTTCACAGAAAATGATCAAAGTTGTCATTGTTTCTTTTCAAATTTTCATATGGGCCTTATCTTACTGGAAAAATAGGATAGAGTCCACAGATGATCATATCTAAGACGTAATGATGTTTAAAACCTATTTAGCCTAATAATTATATTAATAAACCTTTGATACTGCAGTCAATCTAGAAAGAATATTAAGGATGACTCTGAGGTCATGAATCTTGGTGATTGGAAGGATAACAGAAATAAAACAATAAAGAAAGATGAGTTTGGTGGGAAAATGATGAGTTTTGAGTCAGCTATTATGACTTTGACGTGTTGAGACTTTTAGGAAAAGATGAACTACATTTGCAGAGATATAATTTATCCTTTAAGGACTAACATAACTGTATCCCATAAATTTTGGGTTGTTGTCTCTTTGTAATTTTCTTTAATTTATATTTTATGATTTATTATTTGCTCTATTTGTTGCTTATTGATTTCTTAGGATAGCATCATGGAGTCTTCTTTTTCTACCTCCTTTTAAATATTTGTTTAATAAATATGACTTCATTCTGTTATGATCTTTAAATTTGGAGTTTTCATGTTTCTGCCTTTTGACATTTATTTATGAATTTTTATATAGTAAAAATGATCAGTTTCTATAATGGTACTGAATGGGATGTCCCAGTGAAGGCTTCTCAATGTAATTAAGGTAATGAATCCAGAAGGTAGGGTAGGGTTAAGAATAGATTTCTGTAAGTTATTTTTTAGTGCCATATATCAGTAGTTAAAATTTGTCTAGTGGTTAAGCCTTAACCTACTTTTTAATCTTATTCAGATGCACCTTTGTCCCTAAAAAGAATCTGGCTCCAGAAAACCCTTAAAACATTCCTTATCTACTCCCCTTATCTCCCTTTGACAGGACCTTACTTAGATGCCTTCCAGTTCCCTTCATTGTCTGTTCAATCTCTCAGACCTTCCAAAACTACAAAGTCTAGCTTAACTGCACATTTTTAATTGCTTCTTTGACATTATCTCAACAAACTAAGAAATATAGAGATGTATACTATGTCCTTTGTCCTATCTTAGAGTCTCAAGTGTAAAATTGTGAGCCAGTTAACGAACAGCTGTGGGGAGGGGAATGTAAGCTATTTAAACTGGCTTCTGTTTCTGTGTCTGTGTCTCCCCTCATCAGAGTATACTGGTGGAGGGGACACCCAAATCTTGAGATTTGAAATAATAATAATAAATTAACTTTCTGTCTCTCCTTGGACACCTCTGTGTTTTATTCTATTTTTAATTTGAGTGGCATCCCACACAGCACCATTGATGCTTCACCACAAATTCCTCCTGTGATGATTTATTCCCTACAAATTTATTTGGCCCAAATTTGCCTGCTGCCTACACTTTGGCACCTATATTTAGTTCCTACAATAGAATAAGAGGTTCCAAGGAAGAAGAAAACAAAAGGGACCTTCAGAACTCATTTTCAGAACAGGAAAGGGATCCCACAAATTCTCAATCCCCATTACTACTATACCTTTCCTTGATTTCTCTAAGTGATTGAATACTTCTAGTTCTGAGAAAGAAAAAAGGAAGTAGATCATGTCATTGAATAAAAATTTAGCTGGCAAATCTTGAAACAACCACTCCATCAAGATCTTCTAAATTGTAACACAACAATCACCCCTCAACCCCAGAACTGTATTTCAATAGATGAAGGCTACATTTGACAATATTAGAAAGGTCAAGCTCTTGGGTATGGTCATCACTGGGCTCATATGGAAGATCTCCCAGAAAAAAAGCTATCTCAGTTTCATGGAACTCTGTATTCATAGACACTAAAAGGATAGTTCATGATTCTCCACTTGTATATTTACCATTAATAATCAGGTACCAAACAATGTTTTAAGCTTAGACATTTAAGGAAATGACATAAGAATGACAATTAAAATAAAACATATTCCTTTTAAGCTGGGAGCACATTTGCTCCAATACAAGTATCAGTGTATGTATGTGTGGGTGTATGTACACACATATACATGTACCTCTGCATACACCCAGACATGCATGTATGTGTGCATGTGTATGTATATATACACACATGTGGAGAGATACCTCACATTTGAAGCAGTAGGGCCAGTGATGTTTACTTGTTTTCTTTTTAAATTAATTTGTGTTGCTCTCCCCCAATTACTTAAGCAATACACTCCATCTACTGATTTCAGGCATTTTCTCTGGTCATCTCCATACCTAGTAAACTCCCTCTCTTCATCCTTAGCACCTGGCTTCCTTAGCTTCCTATAAGTCTGACCTATAATCGCAACTTCTATGAGAGGCTTTTTCTGATCCCTCTATATGCAAATTTCTTCCCTCTTTTAAGAAACTCCCATTTATGCTCCCATTTATCTTGTTTGAACGTAGTTGTCTCCCTCTTAGACTTTGACCTCTTTGAGATCAGTGACTATCTCTTGCTTTTCTTTGTATTCCTAACACTTTGAATACTACTTGACAACAATAGATGCTTAATAAATAACTGACTGACTTTGTCTATTGCCTATATTTCCCCTAGATCCCTCCTTTGTGTATCCTAGAAAGTCTAAAGAAATGTTTTTTAAAGGAAAAAATAGAAAAGAAATTCAGTACAGTCTGATGATACGTGCGGTGTTGGTATAGACTTTCTAATATCTCTTCTCTGACATCTAACTTAATCATACCAATTTCACAAAATTTTATTTTTAGCATTTATTATTGTTTTTTTATATACATTGTTCTGATCATTTCACATATTATTTTTCCAATTCTTCTTGCATCTCTTTGCATCAGTTGATCTAAATCTCTCCAAGGTTATCTCTGTTCACCATTTTCATCATTTTAAAACAAAATTATATTCTGTTGTATTCTATGTAACAACTTTAACTTATTGGTCAATAGATGGACTTCTACTTACTTTATTTCCTATTCTTTGTTAACATGCAAAGTAATGCTATTAATGTATTTGCATTTTTGGAGTCTTTCTGTCATTGATCTATTTAGTTGATTTTTAATTTATTAATTTCTGGTTCAAAGAATGGATGTTTTAATAGGTTTATTTTCATAATTCTATATTGTATTGTGAAATTTTTATACCAATTCATTGATATACTAATGATGCACAAGTTGTGTCTATATTTGCATAATTTTTCAGCTTTGAATATTGCCATATTTTATCATCTTTGCCAATTTAATGGGTATGTGGTAAAAGGTCAATGTGTTGTGATTTGTATTTCTCACAATATCACAATGATTTGATGTATTCTTTCATTTAATGGTTAATGGTTGACAATTCTTTACAATTCCCCAATTGATAAATAGTCAAAGGATATGAACAGACAGTTCTCAGATGAAGAGATTAAAACCAACTATAGTCATATGTAAAAAATGCTCTAAATCATTATTGATTAGGGAAATGCAAATCAAAAGAATTCTGAGGTACCACATCACACCTGTCAGATTGGCCAACATGACAAAACAGGAAAATGATAAATGTTGGAGAAGATGTGGGAAAATTGGAACACTAATGCATTGTTGGTGGAGTTGTGAGATGATTCAACCATTTTGGAGAACAATTTGGAACTATGCCCAAAGAGCTATAAAAATGTGCATACCCTTTGACCCAGAAATAGCACTTCTAGGGCTATATCCCAAAGAGATCATACAAATGGGAAAAGACCCCACATGTACAAAAATATTCATAGCAGCTCTTTTTGTGGTGGCAAAGAATTGGAAATTAAGAGGATGCCCATCAACTGAGGAATGGCTATACAAGTTGTGGTATATGAATGTAATGGAATACTATTGTGCTATAAGAAATGGTGAACAGGCTGACTTAAGAAAAACCTGGAAAGACTTGTATGGTCTAATGCTGAGTGAAATGAGCAGAACCAAGAAAATGTTGTACACAGTAACAGCTATGTTGTGCGATGACTAATACTGATAAACTTAACCCTTCCCAGCCCTACAAGGATCTAAGATATCTCTGGAGGCCTCGTGATGGAAAATGCTATCTACATCCAAAGAAAGAACTATGAAAGTTGAATTGCTACTTTTATTTCTCTTCTTTTGAGTTTTGTTTCCTCTTTCTGATGGTTCCTCCTATTGGTTTTAATTTTTACTTATAACACCACTAATGTGAAAATATGTTTAATAAGAATGTAAATGTATAGCCTATATCAGATTGTGTGCTGTCTTGGGGAAGGTGGTGGGGAGGAAGGGGGAGAAAAATTTTAAACTCAAAAGCATATGGAAGTGATTATTGATAAATCAAAATAAATTAATAATTTTTTTTAAAAAGTTGACAATTCTTTTTAGCACTATTTACTCACAGATTTTAGAACTTCTTTGGGAATAGATTTTATTCTTATGTTTCTGTTAGTTTTCTATTTATCTTGGACATAAATTTTTATGAGAGAAAGTTAATTCAATGTTTTTTTTAACCACATTAATTGCTTCCTTTCTTTTCCTAAGTATATTAATTTTATTCATGCAGTACTTTTCAATTTGTGTTATTCAAAATAATTTATTTCATATTTTGCAATTTACTCTATCCCTTTTTAAATCAATAATTCATGTCCTGCCCATAGCTGGGAGAGGAATATGATTGGCTTCTCTTAAAATTTTAATGGCATTGTCATTAATATTCAGGTCACATATACTTTTAACTTATTGCAGAATATAGTATAAGATAATGTTGTAAGGCTAATCACTACCAGAGTGCTTTCTAAATTTTTCTAACATTATTTCTCACTAAGGAAATTTTTGCTGGGTCATTTATGTTTTTAAGTTTATCAGACACTGGGAAATTAAGTTCCTTTTTTTCTGGTTCTCCCTTTTCTATCCTATTCTAATAATAATAATAATGTGTGTATATATGCAATTTTTTAACCAATACCGAATAGTTTTAATAGAGTTGAAATTCTGAAAATGGTATTCTCCCTACATCCCTATCTTCCCCCAACCCTATTATTTTCCTTAATATTCTAGATATTGTGTTCTTTCAAGTGAATTTTGTAATTATTTTGCTTAACTCTGTAAAGTATTCATTTAGTAGTTTGATAATTATAGCATTGAATCTATAAATTAGCTTTGATAATATTATCTTATTTGATTATATTGGCATGGAACAGTCATGCATACTAAATAGTTCTTCAGCTTTTAAGTTTTATTGATGTATTTTGTTTTTACATTACATTTACAGATTACTCCTACTTCCTAAGATTTGTTGTAAAAAATTAAGCAGTAAAGTAAAACTAATAAAACAGAGTCAATGTCAGAAAATACATGCAACATTTCACATGCTACTTCTATTTTCTTTTGAGAGGTGTGCTAATCTGAGCACTGCGGATACAAATAGAAAAGAGTGACATTACTTGCTCTCAAGGCGCTCACATTCTAGTGAAGGAAATAATACATAAGGAAGGTTCAGCTGTAGGTCTAATGGAAAAGACACATGAAGCTTAGGGTGAATGGCATAGCAAATGTTAATGCACTTCTTTAATGTCATTTCCACTGACAAAATGAAATCAATTCCTTGGCAGTTCATGGAGATGGCTGGCTCCTTCTCCATAGAAATTGCTTCCCTGAGTGACGGCTATGAGGATTGGTCTGGGAGCAGGTCTGATTGTTTGGGACATGCTACGAATCCGTGAGCTCTTGTGGCTATCTAATTATTGGTAGCTGTTGGTCAGCAGTTGTGCTACCATCTGGAAGTGATAAGGCAAACGAAATGATAATTAAACCTATGGTAGCTGATGAGGTCACTGGATGAGAGTGTAGCTGGAAAAAGAAAGAAAGCCTCGATCTTTACCTTCAGTACTAAGAGGCATGATATAGATATATCAGTTGAAATGTGATTTAATTTAATCAAAAATTTCCTCATTTCTTATAGTGTAATAGTATTCCATTATATTCATATGACAGGGTTTATTCAGCCATTCCGCAATTGATTGGTGTCCTTTCAGTGTCCCTTTTTTGATACAAAAAGCTGAATTTTTGTACATAAAGGATATTTTCCTTGTTTGATCTTTTGTGGGATACAGGTCTAATACTGATATATCTAGGTCAAAGAGCACACATTTTTAGGAAGTATTTTGTGTATCGTAACAAATTGTTCTCCAGAATAGTTGTCACAGGCCACCAAGAGTAGATCAATATGCCTGTTTTCCCACAAGCCCCTCGACTTCTATCATTTTCTTTTTTTCGTCATCTTTGCCAATGTGATATGTGTGAGGTAGAATCTCAATTATTTTAATTTGCATTTCTCTATGAATAATTTGGAGCATTTTTCAATATGGCTTTGTATAGCCTGGTTTTTCTTCTCATGAGAATTGTCTTTTCATATTATTTCTTTAAGTAGCATTTTATAATGAAATTTATATATGAATTGAGTGTACTTTGATAGATTGAAATACTTTATTAGGTTTTTAGCTATTTGAATGGGACTTGCCTTTCTCTTATTGCCTTTTAGATTTTGTTATTATTATCTAGAAATGCTATTGACTTTTGTAGTCCACTTTTGCCTTTTAGTGATATCTATTCACTCCTCCCATAGGGCCATCTCCCTACTGGTTTTCACAGAACATTGGTGTACTAGATGTTATTATTCTGGAAAATATTTTTTCTTCACCCTGGAAAATGTTTTGCTATGCTAGACACTTAATCTGCATGGGATACTATTCCCTTAGATGTGATGTTGCAAGGCATGGACCTATTGGGCATGGGGCTGTGAAGCTGCTCTGTTTCTACCTCATGGCTTAAGCTCTTGGCTATCTCATCCTCATGAGAAAGGTGGGCCCTTCTATGCTCTCTTAGTTAAAAATCTCAGGCTTTTTAAAAAGAAATAACTTCTTTAGAAAACAGCTACCCCATCTATGGATCACCAACATCCAGCCTGGGGAGGGTAAAACAAAACAAAATAAAACAGTAGTAACAGCAACAAAAACAACAAAATTCATTCTCAGATTTATTTTTCTTTATGAACTGACCATCTTAATACTTCCAGAGTGTTGTTGACTGCTAGGTTTTTCACCTCTAATGAAATTTTCTAGGCTTAAGACGTCAAGTTCATTAGAACAAAAAGCAGAGGTACTACAGAGTATGCCTTTTGTTTCATCTAAATACTCTGGTCCTGAGTCTTGGGTCCCTTTATCTTAGCTTATAATGGTCTTTCTCTTTGCCACCTCCTTTTCCTTTCTGAAGTCTCCACTCTTTATTTTGTTAATCTAATCAAAGGCTGTGCTCCTGATAAATATCAAAAAAATAGCTGATTTTAAGGATTGCCCATTATTAATCTTCAAACCTCATTGTCTCATGTGAATGGAGAAAAAGAGAAGGTCCACAAGACAAAACAAAGCTGAAGGGCAAGATCCTTGTCTTTTCTACCCAGCTAGTCAGCCCTACTATTGGCCTTCCATATGGAGATAGAGCAAACTGATTTCAAAAAGTCTTTGAGCTCATTCTTGTACTTAGAACAGCAAATTTCTGATTAGAGGAAATAAAACACATACTAATCAGTTACTTTGCCATTTTTAAATTATAACCATTTTGTTACTTCCCACTAACTTATAAATACAAAAATTTCTGAAAATGATCAATGCCATAATGTGAAAATTTAACTTTTTTCCTCTTATCATATATTCCATTTCATCGTTTGGAACATAGTATTGATTGCACTATTATCATCTTCTACCTATAGTATGAAAATAGCTTGTTTCATTTTTAATTTCAGTATGTCATATTTCTCTCATATTCCATGATAGCACTCAGATAATTGAACGTATAAGTGTAACTTCTTTTTCATAGTTGTCAATGTTTTTTTGAGCCAGATTGAGCCCCTTTAAATGTCTTTTGATCAAACGTACTGGATGATGGTTAAATCTTTGATGCATTTTGCACAATATTTAGGTGGAGAAGTAACTGAATACGGAGTCAGAGGATTTGGTTTCCAATAATTATGTGATCTTGGATAGGTATTTTTAAACTGTCTAGGCCTCTTGATAAAATGAGGGAGAAATTAAGTAGATGCACTCTAAGGTAGAAAGAGAAGCTATTTTTTTTATTCCTTCTTTTTATTATCAATACTCAGAACAATGCCTACCATATAGTAAGCAGTTAATAAATATTTGTTGACTGGCTGGTTGATTATAGCTCTAAATCTATGATTCTTTGAAGCATATGATTCTTAGAAGATAGATCATTAAGGTCTATTTAAAATACAACGTGGCAAACGCAGAAAGTTCTGAATTGGACATGATGCTATAGTGTATAGTTTACTCAAGTATTTATTCATGTTGGCAGTTTTATGAAGTGACACGCTATAGAAAATTTAATACTTTCCAAGTTGTATTTATTCAGACTCAAATCAATTTGATGCCAGAAGAAATGCCTTTAGTTGATGGATAGATGCACCATGGACCCAATTCTTAGAAAAGACTATGATGCAAAAGCCACTGAAACCATATTTTCATATCATATTTGGTAGCATATTTTATCTGTCATAATTTTTCAAGATTACATTTTTTGTTTGGTAGTGTTCTATAGGGTCATTTTATATATAAAATGGTATATCCTAAAATTTATTCACAAAATAAAGTTATGATCAAAGAAATGCAAAAATAAGTAATTTTTAAATATCTTTTCTCTGTGTTAAGGTTGGCAAAAGGAATTTAGGGTCTCTAGTATTGAATTATTACTCTCTAGGTTTTCTGGATTTCTATGCAGTTTTTATTTGTCCAGCTTTTAAAAAAAATACTGAAAAAAGCCCCTTGTGAATCTTTTTATTGATTTGAGGGAGGTATTACATTGTTTCTATAGTTTCCTGTAAAACTGAATATGATAAAATAGATGATTAAAGTGGTTCAGTTCACTGCAGCCTGCCTACAGATGCCTGTATGTAAAAACATTGCCCAAATATTGATTCTATGCACCCACTTGTTATGTAAACTCACTGGACTAGGCCATTGATCAAATTTTATCAGAAGTAAAATTGCTCAAAAGAGAAGTAGTGAAGCATGTAGACATTTGCCCACATATTTACCAAATATATTGTTCTCTTTTGCAATGGTAGTTTAGGACAGAATGGAAACTGAGTCACTTTTCCCTTCACTGATGTCCTTTATAATCTTAAGTGACTGACTCTTTGACACTCAAGTAGGTTTGAATGAAGAATTGTTGAATTTGGCGGAAGTGCAAGAGACAGTCTCTTCTCAAACTTGAAACTGGGGTATGGAAAATGAAAAATCAAGGAATGACCTAGAGGCATGGAAGGAGACATTTTTCAGAGATGATGAATGTGTTCATTTATTTTTCTTGGCTGTACATATTTGCAGAAGTGTGGAGGATGAATTAGAGGGAAGAGACAGAGATGCCAAAAAAAAAATTAAGTATAGGAAAAAATAAGAAAAGAAAATCAATTTGCATTAAAAATCCTCAAGAGAAAACAAAAGAAGTTCAGAAGTGGACATCGAAAAAAGTTGGATAATTTTGTTACTAACTTGTTCAATTTGATACAATCTCTTTAAAAATGCATATAACAAGTAGTAAATAATTTACCTATTTTGTTCTTCTTTGAATGAGTGTGTTTTTGATAAATGTTGAGTTCAAATAAGTAAAACATTTTAAGAGTGCTATATCAAGATGTATTGCAATTATTTAAGAATAAAAAAGTAGAAGCATTTAGTTGTATAATGTGAAGTGAATTCCAGATTTTTTTTGTTCATTTTGTTGTTTATAATTAGTTTCATTGATTTGTACTTCCTAGAACTGAAAGTTTTAACTCTACTGCAGAAACATCTAATATAATTTCCTTTTATAAATTATGGTACTTTAAACAGGATGATAAACTAAATTTCATTAAAAATAAAAGCTGTAATAGCCAAAAGAACTCAAGTGAAATTTTAAGAAGTTGATATTAAACTCTTACTATATCATGAGTTAAAAACAAAGAGGTCCTGTGAAGAGGAATGCATTTTCTTGTTAATAAGGTCATATCACATGCATAGTTAAGTGTTTTGTTTTTTTGGTTTTACAAACAAGGACAAATTTTAGGTGCTTTCTTTTTTAATTGGAAAAAAAACACTCAAATGAAATATTAGTGGCTCATTTAAAAAAAAAGTATACGGTACCTACTGAAGTTCTGAAATGCAAATTTGCAAACTGCCAGCACCTGTAGACTTTTAAGATTATGAAATCCTGATGTCATCTAATCAAATCTTATTTTAGAGTTGTTCAATTTCCAGTGACTTAGCATCTCACATCAATTAAAAGATAACTATTATAGAAGATTATCCTAAAGAATATTAAGATTCTCCTGCCTGCTATCATTCCCTGTGTCTCTCTTGTGTCTACTAACTCCACAGTGTTTAGATTGAATTTTAATATTTGTTCTGTGAATCAGATATATTGCATTTTAAAAATATCCAGATTATTATTATGAGTGACAATAAATAATATTTAGGAAAATTTTTAAGTATAATATTTAATGAAATGAAAGAATCATAACTGAGTACACATAAACTATCCTATTTCATGGTTAATAACTTATGTAAAAGGCTTAGATGATGATAGGCTTATTTGTAGTAAACTGTGATTGAAAAAAGGATCTATCATGATTGAAAACAATTACCATATATATACATATATATATATATATTTAAAGAAGGGAATTTAAAATCAACATGAATATTATTATAAACGCAAATCTTTTCTTTGGTTTTACAAAAATATCAAGGAGTAAGTGGTCCATCATTAAGAGTTCTATAGCAATATATATGTGTTTTAAACATACTTGATGAGGAAATACTGGGCCCCTTTAAATATTGTGATACATTTGTAGCGGAGCCTGATGTGCCTTATAGGGACTTTCCCAGATAACATACCCAGAATTCCCTTGGAAATTTTCATGGACCCTTGAGAAATAATGACTCATTGTTTGAGTGTACTGGAGATGGCGAACTTACTCGCTGCTTCCCAGTGAACCAGAGCTAAAAGAACCTGTTTCGTGTGATGTAAAAAAGGAAAGCTAGGTGGCACAGTGGATAAAGCACTGGGCTTTGAACCAGGAGGATTCATCTTGATGAGGTCAAATCTGGCCTCAGACTCTTACTAGCTGTGTGACCCTGGGCAATTCACTTAACACCATTTACATCAGTTTCTTAATTTGTAAAATAAACTGGAGAAGGTAATGGCAAACCACTTGAGTATCTTTGCCAAGAAAACCCCAGATGGGGTCACGAAGAGTTGGACATGATTGAAAATGACTAAACAACATTAAAATAAGAATCTGTGTGAGTGTCTGTATAGGCTCACAGGTATTTATGTGTTTCTTCCAGAATAAAGTTACTTCTCTTTTATTAAAAATTGCAAATTTTCATTTAATTTTATACATTTTTCTACCAGGAGGGTCACAAGTCTTGGCCAATTAATTTTCCAGCTTCAATATGGGTTTTCTGAAGGAAATATATGTTGTAAATCAGATGGCTTTTCATTAGGAGTCTTGAACAGATAAATCTCTTCCATGAAATTAAAATGATCACTCTAACACACTGGAGTGATGTTACAGAGAAACTTTTTAAAAAAATTTTTCCCTTTCTCAATCCTCTTTTTGTAATTTCAGGATCTAAATTCAGTACCCTCAGAAGAATGGGGGAAAAGTCTCCTGTAACAGCAATATATCACCATTTTTCTTTCCTTCGCTTAGAAATCAAATCGCTCCTTATGAAGTTAGTGACTGAAGATTTCATTTCTAGATCCACTTCTGTTCTGCCTAAAGTTTTCAGGATTGTCACCAACTTGATAATCCTATATAGCCTTATATCAAATCCAGAGCCCAGAACACTTTGATAGAAATATCTTGTAATTTGTTTCATTCCATAATGGGAAAAAAGTCAAGATTAGCTTGAATCTTTTAATGGTATTGAAGTAAGGAAAAAAATTTAAAAAGCTAAGCCACAGGCACCCTGGTGAAATCTATGGGAATGGTATCACAGTCTCTTTTTGAAACTCTTTCCCCTACTTCCATCCCCTGACCCAATGATAGAAAAGTCAACTTCCATTGTCTCATTAGCATGTTTATCTGTTTTATTAGCGTATCTAAAATTAAATCATCCTTTATGATTTCTTTCTCCACTCCCCCCCCCCACCAATTAATTCTCTTATGGTGGAGGTAGATTAAATAAAATTTAGTTGTCTTAAAAGATTCATTTCCAACTCATTCCATTGGCATTAGATTAAAACAAATGCACATAACAAAAAAGGGGCCCTTAAATCCTCTTTAACACAAAATAAATCAAAAAAAGTTCTGATTACTGAAAAATACAATCTTAAGAAGTTTTTTTGAGGTAAGGATATATGTGTTTATGTGTGCACAAGTGAGTGAGGATGGGTAGCCAAGACTGCATTACAAGGACGTTGGGGCAGACCCTCCTCAGGAGGCCAGGATGAGAGGAAGCACAACAGTGACAACAAAAGAGCATTGGCCCAAGAAATGTTAAAGAAATCAAGAGAAATTAGAGCACATGCCGTTTGCTGGTTGAGGTCTGCATACAGACAACTCGAAATCTGTGGGAATTAAGGAGGTAGATGAGAGAACAAAGTCCAGTACACAGAAATCAGGTTAGGTGGTGCAGTGGATAGAGTGCTTGACACTCTATCAGGAAGACCTAACTTCAAATCCAGTCTCAGACACTTACTAGCTGTGTGACCCTGGGCAAGTCACTTAATGCTGTTTGCCTCAATTTCCTCATCTGTAAAATTAACTGAAGAAGGAAGTGGCAAACCACTACAGTATCTTTGTCAAGAACCAAATGGGGTCACAAAGAGTTATTCACATCTGAAATGATTGAACAACAGCAAATGTGCCAGACACTGTGCTAAGAAACCTTCCAATTCGTAAACTAAACCTAGAACTTGAAATTCTTAGGCAGGGATAGGGAGATAGAAGCTGGGACCAGTGGCTAGCCAAAGCTGCCTGGATCAGGATACATCTTCCATCAAACCATCTCTGGACAAAAGGCCAGAGAGATTGCCCTGCACAGACTCCTGCACAGACTAGTATAGCATGCTGACCACCTGCTTCTGCAGTCCCTGAAAAAAAACAGGGCCCATTACCTGAACCCCAGGTAATATAGATCAGTAGCAATGGAAGCCCATCATTTCTTCCAAATCTTTCAGAGATGCTTTTCATCACAATCTTGTTGTATAAGTTGTTCCTGCTTTTGCTGACTTAATTCTGCATCAGTTTGGACTTTCTAGGATTGTCTGAAATAATCTTTGGTCACTTATTTTAATATTCTATTACATTTATATATCACAATTTTTTTTCAACTATTCCCTAATTGATGGGCACTGTCCCTTAATTTCTTGTTTTTTGTTTGTTTGTTTGTTTGTTTTCCTTTTAACCTTCTCTAACCCCTTTATGTTCAGGAAGTTTGTTTTGCTTGCTGTTGTCCTTTATCTGTTATTAATGTCACAAATAATGCCCTGTCTTTCTATCTCTCTTTCCCTGAGTTTCATGCTTTTACCCCAAATTCTTATATGTATGGGTGCCTGCCTGTGTGTTCAAAATTCTATTTTGAGCACTAGTGTCCACTTATTTTTATTTTTCTTCCATGTTTATATATACTTTTCACATGTGTCAATTATGAGAACTAGCAAGTGTTATCCTTTTCTTCCAATTTATATACCTCACCTTTTATCTCCCTTCTCTTTCTCTTCTCAAAATTGGGAGAACAATCCACTCTCATATCTCTGATTTCAATAGATAAAGGGTCCATGGATATGACCATCTAGTTTTCAAGAGAAGAAATTCCAGAGATCAACAATCATGTAGAAAGGCAAATTATTTTCATGTATTTCTAACTCACATTTAACAGATTTTCAAGGATGTCAAAGAAGGAAAATAATAATTGTTGAAGAAGCTTCATGGGGCAGGTATGCTGGTACACTGTTGGTGGAGCTATGAATTGATCCAGTCATTCTGGAAAATAATTCAGAATCATATTCCGAAAGTCACTCGACCGTACATATCCTTCCTTTGACTCAGAAATACCGCTATGAAACATATATTGCTCAAAGATATCAAAGAGGAAATTTTATACACACACACACTCACACACACACACACATTTTTGTCTCTGTGTGTGTGTGTTGTGGTTTGTCCTTCATTCTTGAAGAGGGCCATGACATCAGGAAGATGATGCCATGACTTGCAAGAGAATTAGATTACAGTGATATATATGCTTATACGTATACTTATATATACGTGTATATACTTATATGTGTACATGTATACTTATGTGTGTATGCATGTGTATATATGTATATATGTGTGTATATCTATATCTATATCTATATCTATATCTATATCTATATCTATATCTATATCTATATCTATATCTATATCTATATCTATATCTATATCTATATCTATATCTATATCTATATCTATATCTATATCTATAAATAGAGAGACAGAGAGACTATGTGTATACACACACATATTCTAACCATATATTATAAACCTACATTGTTAAGAGATCCGAAATGGAGCTTTGGATTTAAGCAAAATTGTGGGATTATACAGTTAGTTCTTATCACTGAAATTTTGTTAAGCAGAGGCTAAATGAATGACTTCTTATTTAGGTAGAGAGAGAGGAGAGAAGTTCTAGGTAAGATTCATACTTCAAAGTAAAGGAGTTATACAGTATGTTCTCAAAAGTTACTGCAGAGATGTTGGGGGTGGAGCCGAGATGGCAGAATACAGACCTGGACCCAGCTAAACTCTCCCAACATTCCTATCCAAACAACTTTAAAAATAACACTTCAAATCTAATTTTGTAGTGTCAGAGCCTCTCTCTAAGTTCTCAGTCTCCCATGACTGTCATCTGACATACTTATATCATCTAAAGGCTCCTAAACTTGCCATCCACCATACCCCTTGTACTCTTAAGACTTCTCTGCCTTTTTATTTGCTTTATCAAATTTTCTTCCTACCAATTAGAGTATTAAGTACTTGAAAACAGGAAGTCTCTCATTATTTCTCCTTATATCCCTGGCACTTAGCATAGCATTTGACACCTCATAATTACTTACTACTTTTTGTCATTGTTCATTCTTCATTCATTCATTTATTCATCCATTCACAAACTCCATAATAGTAGGGACTATGTTTATGCCAATAGTGCTCTACATACAATTAGTGCTTAATTAATATTTATGAATATGTGAAAGATGCTTCAAATCTGTTGAAATCTCACTCTCACCAGGAAATTTGCCTACTTAATATGAACCTACTTAACTCTGAGAAGAATACAGAATGCGCATTCTGTTTGGACTCAAAAAAACCCAAATAATACTTACTTTAATATTACTTAGTTGATTTTAAAATAATTCCTTGAGTTTATTTTCTGTGTCTCTGGATAATTGTCTTTGAATACTTATGATGACTGCATTTTGTCCTCTTCAGCATAATAGCAGCCTTCTATCTGGCTATAGGAATTGCATATTAAAAGCCCAGCAGCAAGAGAAAGAAAGAGAAATTCCATTTAAAACTACTGTAGACATTATAAAATATTTGGGAGTCTACCTGCTAAAACAAAACCAGGAACCATATGAACACAATTGCAAAACACTTTCCACACAAATAAAGACAGATCTAAATAATTGGGAAAATATCAGTTGTTCATGGGTAGGCAGAGCTACTGTAATAAAAATGACAATTCTACCTAAATTAATTTACTTATTCAGTGCCATACCAATCAAACTACCAAAACTTATTTTATAGAGCTAGGAAAAACAATAACAAAATTCATGTGGAAGAACAAGTCCAGAATATCAAGGGAATTAATGAAAAGGAATTACATGTTAAAATTACTATCACTTCTAGGCATCTAATTGGGACAGCAGGAGACCTTGGAGTAAAATGATCTCTTTTTTTACACATTGTTTAAAAGCACCTTGTCTGGGTGTCTCCTTTGTCAGTCTATGTATGAGCACGATTGCATTGATGTATACATGCTTGTGCACGTGGATATATTATCATCCCAGTTTATTAGTGAGTCAAAAGTTGTCTGACTACCACTCACACATTAATTATATAATATTTATTTTGTGTCCATGTTTTATCTCTTTTCCTCCTTAGTAGAAAATAAGCTCCTTGGGATCAGGGACAAGGTCATTTTTTCATCTTTGTGTCTTCAGTGCCTTGTCATTTTTCTTTTTTCTTTCTGGGGAGTGCTCTAAAATCTAATTTCATTGGTATAGAGACCTGCTGGTGAGGAAAATCCCTTCATCTATGCAGATCAGGTTCTGTTTTGCATTAGAGCCCCTGGGAGATGCCTGGTGGCATTGAACAATCAAGGGGCTTATTCAGGGATATAGAGCCAAGATATGTCAGAGGTAGCACTAAAAGCCAGGTGCTTCTGATTCCAAGGCCAGTTCTCTAGCCACTATTCCGAACACCTAAGAAATGTTTATTAATTTGAATCAAGAGCCATCCTCGAAAAATTTACTATCGATTTGAACTTTACTTATGTGGAAACAACAATAATAATAATAACAGCTAGAATGTATATAACACTTTAATGTCTACAATGCACTCTGTTATATTATTTGATCCTCACAGCAATTCTCTGAGGTAGGTGCTGTTATCTAATGTTATAGATGGAAAGCTGAGGCACAAAAGGGCTAAGTGACTTGACTCACAGAGGGTTATTAGGTATCTGAGGCAGAATTTAAACTTGGGCCTTACTGGCTCCTGACTCTGAGTCCAGTGCTTTTAGTTATTGTGCCACCTAGCTATGCAGTTTGGAAGAGACAAAGAGACAAACTAATTCCCAAGAAGGAATATGTCACAGTGAAGCTCAGGAGCAACTACTTAGCAAAAAACAAACAAAACAAAACAAAATAAAACAAAACAAAAAACACATATCCCTGAAAGAAGCCTGAAGAATAGGAGCTGGCCCTGCTCTTCAATTATAAAGAATATCCAACCATTATAGAGCAGGCCAGAAAGCAAGTCCTATAATGAAGTAATCCCAAACATATATGCTGTCGTATTTAATTAAGCAATCATCAATGTGAGTTAAAATTCCATAGTTCTGCCATTCTTTTACCAATTGATTAGGCAGTAATGTCCCACAAAAATTATGATCTCCTTCCTTTAAATTTTTCCCCAGATCTGATTTTTTCCTCTTAGTAAAACTTTTCTTGGAATTTTGGAATGGAATTTTTATAAGTATTCAGAGAAAAATTCAGTTATAAAGCAAAAAGGAAGAAAGTACCGATTCACCATTTCTAAGTGCCTTGGTTGCTAGGCAACTGCCTTTCTGGTATACAAGGTCTAGCCTAGTTTCCAAGCACATATTCATTTATATAGACAACAAGAGAAGATGGTTTGATATTTCTATCCCCAACGTCTACATATATATGTATATATTTCAGTATATAAGTATATATGTATCAATCTACATTCTGACATCAATGATCATTTTAAAGACACTAATGTATAATTTAATATATTGATAAATTAATATATTAAAAATGAAAATCAGATCGCATCTTTTAAAATTGTCCTTGCAGGATTCCAGTTCAGTGGAGTATGCTGCAAATGAAGTTAGAATAGTGTGACTATAAGTCAAAGGAGCTGGGTTCTAATCTTAGTTCTTCATGCCATTTGACCTTCAGTAAGTCATTCAAATTTTCTGATCTGAATTTTTTTTAATTGCAAAATGAGGATTGTATGCAACTGAAATAATGTATATTACATGGAAATAACTGCAAATCTTAGTAATGTGATCACTCCATTAGATTCATTATTCTAATAATACTTTATATTTTCTCTATTTTTTCTAGTTAGTATAATGGAAAAGAATGGATCAGGAAAAGACTAATCTACTGTCTCCATCAACTCAGTTGACAGAAATTACAAAAAGGGCAGGAAATGGGACCACAAGACATTAATGCCTTAAAGAAAGTCATAGAAGTATTTTAAATTTGTTATCCCTTTACTAAGCGTGAAGAAAGTTTCTCTGATAAAGCTCAAAGAACAGTTGGGTATTTGCTAAACCCGTCCTTATGGCAAAAAGAAGAAGAAGAAGAAGAAGAAGAAGAAGAAGAAGAAGAAGAAGAAGAAGAAGAAGAAGAAGAAGAAGAAGAAGAAGAAGAAGAAGAAGAAGAAAAGAAAAGAGAAAGAAAAAAGGGCACATTCCCTAGAGCAGGGGTGGGGAACCTGCAGCTTCAAGGCCACACATAGCCTTCTAGGTCCCTGGGTGTAGTCTTTTGACTGAGTCCTTGCACAACAAATCCTTTTATTAAGGGAATTTGTTTTGTGAACTTTGGATTCCATCAAAAGACCACATTTGAGGATCTAGAGGGCCACATGTGGCCTGAAGGCCACAGATTCCCCACCCCTGGCCTAGAGAGATAGAGTCAGTAAGAGGCAGCAGCTTTAAAAGAAGTGATATCTGGTGGCAGAGAAAAGAACTTGCTATGGATTCAAAAGAGAATTAACTCAGCAGTCAAGAGTCAAGGTGGAGAGAGGAATAGTCCCAGGAAACCCCTGAGCGAATTGCTTAGCAAAGATTTCATACCCAAGGGGAAGCAGTATGAGTCCACCATAGAAAGAGATAGGATAGTGGGGTCTTATATTGCTGGAGACCTGATTTGCCTTAGCCACAAATGCTCCCTACTGGAGCTTCAGTAAACTTTATGTATATGGTCATTCTTCCCACCAATGTTACATTCCTGCAGGTGAATGGGGTAAGTGTTTTTCCCTATTGTTTTTAATATGCCATTTTATTATACTTTTACACTGAGCAAATTATGTTTACTAGATGACTAATAAAATATGTATGGGGCTTCATGAATTGTGGTTTTTTTTATCAGTGCAGACCTGCAGAGAACCTTGAACTTTGAGGTAGCTGCCCAATGAAGGACTCAATGAATATTAATTGTAGGAATAGTATCAGAAAGAATGCTACAATAAGTAACTACTGCATAGAAGGACCTTTGCTAGTTCTTAGCAGTTTTGAGATGAAAAATGATGTTACTGCATGAAAGCAGTTTGTTGAATGAATTGATTAATTAATTATCTCATTGTGTAGTAATGTATGATACATATGGAACAACAACAATATATAAAGATGAATATAATACAAGTCATTCAATTACAAAGAATGTGAGTAGTCAAACAGAATGACCTAGGAAATTTAAAAAAAGTTGGGATTACATCCCATCTGAGTTGTTGAGGGAAGGCTGCAGAGATGATATGGTAACTGTAATTGAACTTTTAGTCTAATAATGCAAGGGAACCCATTCCAGGCCTAGGGCAAGGTGTATATAGAGAATGGAACAAGATGGCAAAACAAGAATGGAGAATACTTAGCCCAGCTTACCTAAAATGTAAAGCATGCAAAGCAAAGACATATAAAATAAGCCTGGCTAAGGAATTTGCATATGAGAAAGTATTGAAAGTTTTCAAAAAGTGGAGTGAGATGGTTAGACCTATACATTAAGAAGATTACTTTGAAATTAGTGTATAAGAATAGATTAGAGAGTATGGAGATTACTACATCAAAGGGGTTAGTTATGAGGTCATTTCAGTAATTCAGAAAGGAAACAATGTAAGTCTGAACTATAGAGATATAAGTAAACATGGACAAGAGGAAGAGAAAAGTGAAAGCCCTGAAAATAGAATTGATGAAATGACAAGCTTAGCAACTGATTCATTGTTATGATGGGGGTTTGGGGGAGTTGAGGAAGAGTAAATTATCAGAGATGCCTATATATTTTGAAGAATTATGGGACATTTTATAGAAATGAGGAAATTAGGAGAAGCCAGTCTTGAAAAGAAAAAGCTGATTTTAGCCATGAGTTCACTGAGTTTGACAAGCCAGTGAGATATTCTTGTACAGATGTCCAGCAGTAAGTTGTAAATGGCAGAGGGAAACATTGAGGTTAGGGGAAAAGTTGAATGGATATGTATTTGAGGTTTTTTCACATAGAAATGATCATAGAAGCTAAGACAATTTGTGGACTTGACAAAGGAGAAAGTATGGACTGGAAGAAGCCTGGGAACCTAGCCTTGGGAAGCACCCATACGCAAGGACTGGAGGCACATGAGTCATCAAGAAAGACTTAGGGGGCAGCTAGGTGGCTCAGTGGATACAGCGCCAGCCCTGGAGTCAGGCGGACCCGAGTTCAAATCTGACCTTAGACATACAGTACTTATTAGCTGTGTGACCACGGTCAAGTCACTTAATCCCATTGCCTAGCCAAAAACCAACCAAACAAAAAAAAAAGACTTAGAAGATGCAGTCAGATATTCTTGACTACTGAGGTTTGATATTGAAATCTAACTGCCTCCTCTAGGTAGAGTGGTGGTAGACTATAGGTGATGATAGAGCCATGTGTTTCAGACACCATCAATGTGTTGATTAGTTTTAGTTAACTAGACTATTTTTTTTTTTTTACTGAAGCGGTCTATCAAGGTGATAATGACACTCTACTGGGAAATGTAAATGCTGTTTTAAAAAATTCAAAAAGAAAGAAAATAAAAACATAGCAATTTCAGAGCAGACAAGGAAAGACAAAAGAAAAAGAGATAGCCCACATTTTAAATAATTTCCACTCTACCTATCTCACATTTGTTGTGGTGACTAATTAAACTAACATAAGTGAAGGATACTTTGGAAACTGTGAAGTACTCTAAAATGTATTATCATTCACTTTGTTCTCATATGACAGGTTTTAACCCAAACATTGAACAGATGTCTTGTAAATATATTCTATTGATGGAGTTGCCATTGTGCACAAAGAAGGCAATGTTTCTGCATAACTTTTAGGGGTATGCCAAAGAGGCAGCTGCCAAAGGATTTACTCCCTGAGGAAGGTTGGCACAGTTGGATGGATGCTGGAATGTTCTACTCTGTGTTTATGAATCCCTTAATTACAGAGTCTAATTGATGAAAGGCTTCAAAGGCCATCTAGTCCAACTTATTCTTACCAATAATCCCCCTCTAAAATATCTCCAATAGGTGGTCATCCACCATCTACTTGAAGACCTCCCACTAAGTTGTTATGAGAGTCAAATGAGATATTTGTAAAGCTCTTAGCACAGTGCCAGGCACCCGGCAGGTTCTTAATAATCGCTTTTCCCCAACTGGCCCCAACTAAGTGGAATCCACTAATTCTGGAAACAATGCATTCTGCTTTTGAATAGCTTAATTTATTAGGGAAATTTTATAATTTTATTTTATCTTCTGATAGGAGTTAACCTACATGCCCCTCATGCACATTAAGCTAGTTTTTCTTTAAAAGGCATTTCGCAAAGCATTCCTCAAAATTGGGTTCACTCAGGGAACTGACTGTTGACATCACTTCCCCATCACTTGAGTACCAAAGTGCCCACTAGGACAGAAGAGGTTTGGCTGGTGGATCATGATGGGCAATGCAAGTAAGGGAACTTTGTTCAGCTGAGTCAAATCGAGACGTCCTTAGTGTCTATCCTAGTTGAATAGCCTTTTCCTTATATAGCTAAGTAAATCTTCCTTTTAAAAAATTACCCATGGACCCACGAATGTCTCATTTTGTTTTAACATTTGACCTCAACTACTACAGGATTGGCTTGAATCTGGCCCAGCTCAAAGCACACACAATTTAACAAATTTAATCTAAACTAACAATTTTCTTTTATTGCTTGTATTTCTGCCCTCTGGCTAAGCAGAACATCTTTTAAACTTCTTCAACATGACAACCCTTCAAATACTTGATGACAACTACTATTTCCCTTCCATGAGTGTTGTTGTTGGCTTTTTGTTTTGTTTTGTTTTTTAACTAGATATTGTCACAGACTTAAATAATCTAGATTTGGAAGGAAACTCAGCACCCATCTAGTCTGACTCTTACCAGAAAAAAAAAATCCCCATTATAACATACTTGACAAGTGGTCTTCTAGCATTTACTTGAAGACTTCTTGAAGGCAACTTAGTCTACTATGGGATAGCTCCAATCATTACGAAGATTTTATTGACATGAAAGTTAAAGCCACTTCTTTAAGACTTCGACTCATTGTACTTTATGTTGCACACAGGGCTAGACATAAAATGTAGACGTACATAATAAACGTAAGTTGTCTACTCCCCCTTCCACATGACAATTCTATAAATATCTGAAGACAATTATCCTCCATGAGTATTCTCTAGAGGCTAAACAATCCTAGTTTCATTAACCAATCCTCATATGAAAGGTACTCCCATGTTCTCTTGTGTACTCTCAATCCATCATGTTAGCCCTCTGGAGATGATCCATCTAGTGTATATCTTTCTTTAAATGTGGTGGTCAGAATTGGACAATGTATTGTGGATGGATCCTAATCAGTGAAGAATATAATGGAATTTGTATTTTCTTCCTTCTTAACATGATGCATATTAATATGGGATACCATGGCATCTTTTGGTCCATGACTGGCTTATATCGAGCTCTCAGTCCGCTAGAACCTAGAGGTTATTTTCACTGTAAAATAGCTAGGGTTCCACAATTCTGTTTGTGAGATTGATATTTGAACTTCTGAGATTCAGGAAAAAGTTCTGAGTTTGAGGACAAGAGAAAGAGAACCCTGCTTTTGATAGTAATACTCTATGTTTATTAGTCTATGATCTTGAGCAAGTCAATTGACATCTCTACACCTCAATTTCCACATCTGTCGAATGAGGATAATAATATCTGTAGTACATACATCAATGAGCCATTTTGAGGGAAAAAAAATCATGCAATAGATATCAATTGCTATATAAATAGTAAATATTATTAACTGGATGAAGGTGTCATGGGATTATTGTCCTAGAGCTAAAGAATTCTTGTGTATTTACCACAAAGACAAAATCACAGAAGCTTATATATTGACTTGCCACATTTAATCCATAAATCAAAACCATTAGATCTTTTATCTTGTTATAGAAAACTGTGTCCCCTGTCTGGGGTGCTTCCCAATATTTTACTTTCCTTGGTATCATTGAAGACTAGTTATCTGGGAATACTTCAATAAGGCAATCAATAGAGTTTAAGATCTATTCCTCCTACTTATTTGTGGGATACCAAAAAAAAAACCCTCTAGTAAAACTTGAAAACTTGAAATGGTAAATATTCCCAATATTTAATGATCAACTGAATGATGAAAACGAAAGTCTGCATATTATAGAATTGACATTCAAGGATGGTATAAATTCATTGGTGTAAATTCTCTCCCCTAAAACATATGAACCTTAGTAAAGATCTTCAAGTGTTAACATGGTCTGAATGGCCAACATTCAGGTGATACACCTCCTCAAATTGTGGAGGATTTTTATTGTATAATAATCTTCCAGCAGACTCATACTTGCAGCTTTTCCAAATTAGTCAAAACTGCCAGAGCTGGCATTCAACTGGCATAGGCTTTGAAAACTCATGGCCACCATGATTTTTCATCCAGAAGTCTGTAACAGAAGAAGGAGTTGGAGGAGAATACATTATAGGGGTTTGCATGCACATATATGTGCACTCACAAACATGCAACACATGCATATTTAAGATTGAAAAAAATATATTTGACCACTTATTTTAGCTGTGTTCTTTATTTAACAACACTTACATTGACCATTTAATATATAAGTGTAGTAGAAATAAAGACACAAAATTCTTCAGGCTTTACATCTTCTGATTGTCTTACAACCAAGAATTATTTGTGTGGTATGTGACTTTTTTCAGAAAGCATGGGGGCTAAAATGAACTGACATATCGTCCAGATTTCACAAGATGTTTAGCAGAATAACCTTTCCTGAGGTCAATATTAACAGCCCAATCGTTAATGTTTCCTTGTTAATAAATGTCACTGTCGTTGACATGACATTTTCTTCATTCTTTAATCAGCAAATATGTGTAACAAAGGTTGACAATTATTACTTCATTAATTGGAATTAATTTTATGGTCAGAAATCTGGCATTTAATATAAAAGTGGCTGCTTTATCAGAATAGGTATTAAATAACTGAAACAACTTTTTGTAATGTGAATTTTGCAAAATTGAATGATTTTATACAATTAATTTTAAAAAGTAATTCTATAATATATAACTAAAGTATTCACTAACATCCACATCATAGCATGGAATTGATCTTGAATTTTTAAGGGCTATACAAGAGTAGTTGTTTAGTTGTTCTTTTAGCTGTTTCTCACTCTTTGTGACCCGATTAGGGATTTTCTTAGCAAGGATATAAGAGCAGCTCACCATTTTCTTCTCCAATTCATTTTACAGATGAAGAAACTGAGGCAAATGGGGTTAAGTGACTTGTCCTGGGTCACACAGCTAGTAAGTGTTTGAGGTTAGATTTAAATTCAGGAAGACAAGTCTTCCTGACTCCAGGCCTGGCACTTTATCCATCATGCCACCTATTTTCCCAGAGTAGCACAAGCTATAGTAAGTCCTATTGAACTGGCAGCACTTCTAGTAAAGGCCCAGTTTAGAAGTTAAGAGTCTCATCACCAAGTTGGTCTTTAATTGATGAATTTTCCCATGAAAACAAATTGTCCTCACAACTGAAGAAAGATATGTGATCATCATCACTGGAGAACAGTACCCATAGCTAAACCAATGAAATCGTGACCCTTTAAATATTAAAGCATTGAAGAAATACAACTCAGTACAGATTTTATATCATTACATGTGATTGGAGTGAGGATTAACAAATGGACAAACCTAATACTATACCAATGACATATTAAAAGACATAGAAAAAATCCTTCAGTATATGACAGAGATCCTCTCTGGAAGATTTGTGGAAATATATGGACAAAAACAACACAGGTTGATGTCATGGATGGGTGTTAAACTACTCACACAAAGGAAGAACTAAAGTATAGCACAATATTCTTTAAGGATATACATTTTCATCCATGTGTTAGATCCAATGATACAAATTGCAACTTTTCAACTTTCAAACAGACTACTATTTCTGACAATACACATTCATGTACACACATATACATGTATGTGTGCATATAAATACATATACATATAGATGTATATGTATGTAGATATCTATTTATTTTCATTTGTTCCCTGAAGCAAGTATATATGTATATATGTATATATGTATGTGGATATGCATTATGTGTTTATGTGTACATGTATACACCCACATATATAGTTAGTTGTTATTATTTGATTATTTTTGTTGTTTCTGACACTTTGTGACCCCAACTAGGGTTTTCTTGGTAAAGATACTGAAGTGGTTTGCCATTTCCTTCTCCAGCTCATTTTACAAATGAAGAAATTGAGGCAAATGGGGTTAAATGACTTATCTAGTGTCACACAGCTAGTAAACGTCTGAGGCCAGATTTGAACTCAAGAAAAGGAGTCTTCCTGACTTCAGGGCTAGCACTCTATCCATTGTGCTACTTAGCTGTCCCTATATACAGGTAGGCTGATCCTCAAATAATAGATATGAAGTGTATCACTAAAACTGTGCTCAAAACTTATTTAGGATAAAAATAATAATCCTCTTTCTCTTCCTCCTCATCATTAGCTAATATTTATTTTGTGCTTTAGGATTTGCAAAGTCCTTTACATATGGTAACTCATTTGATTCTCTCTCAGCAGTGTTGTGAGGTACATGCTGTTATTACATTTATTTTAGACATGAGGAAAATGATATAAATATATATATATATATGTATATATATATATATGTACATACACACACACACACACACACACACACACACACACACATATATATATATATATGTAAATACACACATACATATAGGTTAAGTGACTTGCCCAGGAATTACACAGCTAGTAATTGTCTAAGGTGGGATTTGAACTGAGGTAATTCCTGACTTTACTTCTTAAATTCTATCCACTATTTTAGCATAACTGTATTCATTAGGCACAGTTATTTCAAAATTCAGGACCCGCTCAGTGCCACAACAAGCTATATGACTAGGACTTTATTGGAGAAAATGACTGCCTTAAGTCAAGGTAGAAGAAACCCCTAGAGAGTGGTCTCTTCACACTCCCTCTCCCACTATACCCAGCTAGATCCATTTGTAGTTTTTCTCCTTTAAAAGTGGCCAAAACGAAAACCATTACACCAAGCCTACCTGAGTCATGAACCATGATTAGGCAAAGAAATTCCCACTGCCAAAATTCATGAGCTGCCCTTAGTTTATACAGTCTTCAACCAGGTCCATGAATCCTGCCCACATGTCTAGTACAAAGAGAATTGCCCTGATGCCTGTATATGGTGCTTCACTCAGACTAGTTCTTTGAGAGAGGTTTTGAGAGAGGTACTCCAGGTCCTCTAGAAAATCCTCCCCTCTCTTCCACCTCCTCCCTGCCTCTGACAAGTAAACCCAGGGCTCACCATATATGCTATCACTTTTGCTCATATCCCTGCAACTTCCCCACTAAGCCGTATTCAGTAAAGAACTACAATCCCTAAAAGACAGTGCCTGTCTGATTCCTCTCTTGCTCTGAAATACGTCTGAAACTGAGTTGCTCTATTAGGACAACGATTTATTGTGTTTCCTACTACCCTAAGTGTTTTCAAGTGCTTAAAATTAAAAATAAAATTCACTCTGAGTCTGAAAGCAATAGTATGCAACTTAAAGCTCATGCTTACCCCATACTACTCTCCTTCATTTATTCTAGACCATAGCCAAACTGTATTAATTTCTATACCTTAACATGCCCACATTTTCTCAGCTTTATACTTTTCATATCTTTCTAATGTCTGACTTCTTTAGCTTCCTTTAAAGCTGCATACATCTTTGATTCATAATTTAAATTTAATTATACTACCTCCCTTGATGTCCCAACCAGATGGGATCACTCCTTGCTAATGAACTGCAATGTCACTTTGTTTATCCTCTATCTTTATTCTGCATTTTACTTAATAGTGTATGTTTCAGTTTTAGTAGTATTGTAAGCTCCCAGAAGGCAGACAACATATCATATTTTTGTGTCATCTCCACAGACTAGGGATTCTTTGCGCTCAGTAGCCACTCCATCACACATTATATACATACATATACAGACATCTATAGGTATGTGCATATATGTCATTATACATACATATGTATATATGTATTATATGTGTGTGTACATACACATATTACCTATGGGAAAGGGAAATTTTATAAGATGCACTTAAAGAAAATGTTTAAATTCTATATAACACTTTTATACTGTGTCTATTTGATGCCAACATAATCATTTGAAAAGTGGGAACTCTCCCTATCTAAATATCAGAAATTGTAAAGGACCAATGGATAATTTCAACATTTTTAAAAAACTGAATTGCCTATTTTCCTGCTACTTAAATGGCCACAGAACCATGTAGTTTTCCTTCATGGAATCAGAGATCAGCTTCTGTCACAATAACATAACCAGAAAAAGGCACCAGATATAACTATGATGATCAAAAAGTAGCTCTTGCTGAACTAGGAACATGCAAACACCACTGATTCCTGGGCAACAGCCAGCAGGGTATACCTGCCATTCTGTGATTGGCCACTTTGCCTCCAGGAATGAAAGGAGCAGGGCAGACATATTTTTCACACAGAAACCAAAAAAACATGGGAGATACAAGTGACAAGACACGGATAGGGAAGACAGAACAAAGAAAAAGATGAGAAGAAGTAAGAGAGAAGTGAAATCGCCCCTGGTTAAAAATAACAAGAGAGTCATGCACCAAAAAAAGAGAAGAAAAGATAGTTTAGCAGGTTGGAGGGAGTGGTATCTTGATACTGAAATCTTTGAAGAAGTCATACTATATTTCGTGTGTGTGTGTGTGTGTGTGTGTGTGTGTGTGTGTGTTAGGTTTTCCTTCTTGTCTACAGCTTAAAAGGGAATCAGCAGGTCCTTCTGAATTGTTCTGAAAGCAGCCCATACAATTCAAGAATCTTGAATTGAGGAAACATTGACTGTAGGTAGAATGCTACAGTGAAGAGAAAAAAAAGTAAGTTTCATTGTCAATTCAGTAATGTGCCCTATTCAATTAATGCTGATGTCTAAGATCAGAAGTAGGGATGAAATAAGGAAGTGTATAAGGCATAGAATTCTGATTATCAAGGATCATCAGAAAAATCAGAAATATGATAGAAAGAACACCTGGGTGTAGAATCAGAGAATCAAGCTCTAAACCTTGGCTTGTCCCAATAAGTACCTGTAGAAACTTGAGTAAATCATTTAACTTATGTGGGCCTTATTTTCCTTGGCTATGAAATAAGGTAATTGAACTTTTCAGCTTTCAGTCATTTTCAGTCGTGTCCTTCTCCCATTTGGGGTTTTCTTGGCAAAGATACTGGAGTGGTTTGCCATTTCCTCCTCCAGCTCATTTTGCAGATAAAGCACTGAAGTAAAAGGAGTTAAGTGACTTGCCCAGGTTCACACAGATACAAAGTGTCTGGGGCCAGATTTGAACTCAGGAAGTTGTGCTCTATCCACTGTACCACTAGATAATCTCCAATGTCTCCTCTGCCTGTAAATTTATGATCCTAAGAAACTTGGTCAATCAGGAGTTTAATTAAAATACATTAATAGTTGAACCAAGTGGTATAGTAGTTAAAGTTCTGGACCTGGAGTCAGGAAAATCTGAGTTCAAATCCAACGTCAGGCACTTACTAGCTCTGTGATCCAGAAAACATAAGTGAAGAGTCCTGTGTTAATACCTCATTTTATTGATGCTAGCGCTGTCAAGCTCTTTGTCTTGTGAGGTATGCATTGTTCTCACCTGTGTAGGCTTTTATGATGCTGCTTTGTTCTCAGATGTTCCTAAATGGGATGGTTTTCCTTCTTCTCTAGATAATTAATTCTCTAGATAATTTTAAGGGTGAAGACACTGAGGCCCTGTGAAAATTTCTGTTGCTAACCCCAAAGCTCAATAGTTAATCAATAAACATTTATTAGGGAACTTTTATGTGCCAAATACTGTGCTAAGCGCTAGAAAATAAGTAAAATGAAAATAAAGTAAAAACAAAAAAAAAAGAAAGAAAAGAACCAGAACCAGGATTCAGACATAGATTCTGTCTTTAAATACAATGTTTTTCCCAGTAGCATTCCCTAGGGTAATATTTAGCGAAAGTAAGGTTGTGGGATGATTGTGTATGTTATTCAGTAGACCCTTTTTGTGTAGTTGTCAAGCCTTGAATCTAACCATCATTGTATAGTAGCTACTACTAGCCTTAGAGTCAAGAAGACCTAGGTTCAAATCCTTTCTCTAATATATATGGACTGTGTGATGCTGAGCAAGTCATTAAACCTGTCAGTGTCCCCAGGTAACTCTTGAAAGCCTGTAAATTGTGGAGCAGGTCCTGATCTGCATTCATGGAGAGACTTTACTCTCATCACTACTTGTTCTATGACTAAACTTCACCTTTGACTCCCTCTCTCAAATTCTGACTCCCATCTCTCTGTTTCAATCTTTTCAATCTCCTCTTGCAATATTTTTGTTTGCTCAGTTGTAAGCAGCATGCATTCTGGATTCATGTGATGTTTACTCAATATTCAGAAGAAGTAAAAATAATGTGATTTTAGGTCATTAGGATGCTCAAACTTCTTTCTCTATTAATAGAGGATACAGTTAACTTCAACTGGTCAACTTGTAGGACTGTGCTCCTTTTCTGACAGTCTTCCATTAGTTTTCTAATTGCCTAGAATCTACAGATTCTTACAAAAATATATCCCAAGGGGGCAGCTAGGTGGCGAGTCAGGAGGACTTGATTTCAAATCTGGGCTCAGACACTTGATACTTACTAGCTATGTGACCCTGGGCAAGTCAGTTAACCACAATTGCCTCACCAAAAAAAAAAAAAAAAAAAATATATATATATATATATATATATACACACACACACATATACATATATATACACACACACACACATACACATATATATACATTCATACATATATAGGTATATATATACATATGCATACACACACACATATATATATATACATTCATATATAGTATATATACTCTACATATATGTATATACTGTATATGTATATACTATATAAGTATGCATACATATATGCATATATAGTACACACACATGTGTGTGCACGCATGTATATGTGCATATATGTACATGTATGTGTGTCTATATGAGTATTTATGTATATATAGGTATAGGTATAGGTGTAGGTATAGGTATAGGTATAGGTATAGGTGTAGGTGTAGGTATAGGTATAGGTATAGGTATAGGTGTAGGTATAGGTATAGGTATAGGTATAGGTATAGGTATAGGTATAGGTATAGGTATAGGTATAGGTATAGGTATAGGTATAGGTATAGGTATAGGTATATCCCAAGAAAGGGCAGGTCTTTGCAAAGAAACTTGATAGCCAAGTAAATATATTATGGGGTCGTTCTCTTCTTGCTCTAGTTTAGCAGCCTAGGAAAATGAATACTGCCAACTTCCCAGATGGCAAGACTGATAACTGATGGAGATTTAATGTAAATAGGAGACAGGAAGGTGAAGATTCACAAAAATGGGGACAATGGCAACTCCTGGAGAACCTTGGAGGTGCCACTCTCACTTTGTACAGTGAACTTGCCACCAGAAGAATGAGAACACTACATATTCATCCTAGCCTTGCCTAAGAAATTTCATGGGCCCAAGAACTGGGTTTCAATTTCTACTAAAAATCAATAAGAGGGTTTGTGTGTGTCTATGTGTGTATGTATGTATGTATGTATGTAGTACACATATGTATGTATAGAAAAGAGATAGACAGAGATAATATCACCACCACTTTTTGATCATTAGAGATCAGAGATTTTGGTTATCATTGAAAAGACTTCTAATGGAAGTCCCTAGATACTTGATAATTCATTTCTGATGTGTTTGAAGCAAGCATACATACACAGCCAAAATCATCTAAATTTTCTATTCAATACTTTCCAAAGCTCTCATTCACTATGTTATTGGCAAGAAATTAAAAAAAAAACACAAAATGGTTTTGTCGTGAAGCATAAATATTAATATAATCTACAATGTTATCCATGAAATGATAGAAAATTCATTTTAGAAAACATCAATGTATTAAATACACTACTCTAAAGTGAGACATACTCATATGGAATGATTTTCCCTGTTTGCATAGGGAAAGCCATATGTAGGTGCTGAATTCCTCTTTTAATGTGAATTTTAAATAAACCCATCATTGCAAAGGCCAACAGGATATAAATATTCTGGCAGAATACATTCTTAATATGATGGCTAAAGCAGGCAGCATACACTCTTAATATTATTACTAAACAAGGACTTGGACTGATCATTAACATTTAGAATTGATATATTGCACATTTTAAAAATTAAATTAAAAACCAGCAACAGAAAATATAAATTATTAACTCAATTAATACAATATATAGCTCACCATGAAATAAGCTTCCAAGTTTCCCAAGAGAGATGTCCAGAGAACAGTAAGAATTCATCCTTTTTAATGGATATTACAGAGACATTTTTATTTTCTTTCAAATGATTGAGAAAAATATTTCATGTTCACTTCCTATCATGTCAGCTGGTAGTAATGCCTGGAACTAAACATAAAATAGTTTCTGATTAATATTTAAAAAAACCAAGTATTTTAAATGTAAATCACAGGCTGTCTTAATTTGGACAAAAATAAAATTCAACTTCTCATTATGCTAACCTAAAAAGGAAAAAGGGGAGAGAAGGAAAAAAAAAATGATCAATGGATCCCATGCCTGTAAATTCAAATCAGAGCAAATTTAAATTGCTCAAATATAATCTCATTGCATATTGATTAATAACAACCACTGTTAATGTAACAAAGTACCAAAAGGAATCACTGAGAAATTAATGATGTCTAAGTTTTCCTGTAATTAGATATGAATATATACATGAACGTTGATATAGTTAAAGAATTGTGTCCCTTCACTACTCACCAGTCTTTACTAAATTAATGAAAAACTATTTTTGGTAATATTTTTAAAAAATAGTTATAATTACTATTAAAATGGATGCTTATATGACTGATACTTTTTCATGAGCAAGTCTCAAATTCCTTTTTTTGTGGATTAAAATTGATTTGATACTAAATTAGATTCATTAGAAACTCGGGCTAGCAGTAGAAATGAAGTCACATTTTAATCTAGCCTTCAGGAGCTTTGCAGAGCTAACTGAATGGAGATTCTCATCATATTTCCATTGAAAAAATGTAGATCAATGCCCTTTATAATTGCCTTATATTGCATTATTTTTTTTCCTGTGCTTTAGCAAGAATGAGAGACAACAGATGGACAGCCTAAATGCTCCATCCTTAAATATTAATAGAAGGAGAGAAGGTCTTCAAGTGTTGTCAGTGACTACTTTATGGAAGATTTATGATAGGAATTACAAAAGGTGAGAGGGAATTGCCATCTGCAGTAGTGGAGGTACTACCAATTCAATTACAGGCAACAAACATTTTTATTAACTACCTACTGGAAAAGATCCATGGAAGTACATGATGTAGCTTGAGATTTATTTGAAGTACTGAAGACTGGATTATTTAGGAGTCTACTGTTTACTAGCAGACATCAAACTTGAATTGCTTATCTTAAAGGCTCACAATAGTTATGGCATTAAGAAAAAAGAATAATATGTGTGACAATTATGTTCATAATTATCATAACTATATTTATAATTATCAATAACTATATTCTAATGACAGTTAATATGGTTTCCTGTAGGCAAGATCTTGGTCATTCAAAACAATTTTGGCTGACTCACATTCAATCTCTCTGTCTCTCTATCTCTGTTTCTGTGTCTCTGTGTCTCTGTCTCTGTTTGTCTGCCTTTCTTTCCCTCTTTCACATCTGTGAAAGCTTTTTTTATTATTATTATTTAAAAATACACGTTCTCCATACCTATTTTCTTTCTCATTGATTCTTGCTTTTTCCTTCACTCTGCCCTTTCACTTTTCATCTCCAAATGCCCAGCATTGTTATTCCTACATTGTTTTCTACAACCTTAAACTATAAAGTACTTAAGTTTAGGATGTGTATTTCTCAGACTCTTCTACCATCATTCCTAATTGACATCTTTAACAATTAATTGTGGGTGGCCCCCAGGAATATCTTCTGGCTGTCTTAGTTTGAATTAGGAGTGGCAGAAGGGCTTCTGTTATCTCCAATAGCTAACGTGAAACTTGGTATGTATGCTAATGAGGACTAAAAATTTAAGCTGTCTCAGAGAAAGTGAAGAAAGAAGGACATGATTAATTCGAATGAGATAATGTGTGTAAAGTGCTTTGTAAAATTGAATGTGATATATAAATGTGAGCTGTTATTAAATTTCAATTTAACAAGATATAAGATATTAATACTTGAAGTGCAAATATACTATCTTTTTACATTAGGCAAATATTCAGCTAAGTCTGTTTAAACTTAGGCCAAAGGAATCTGGGACAAAAAAAGTTGTCTCCTTTGGCCTCAGGGATGGGTTAGGTCAAAGATCATTCTGAGGATTTATAGAAAATTATTACTTTGGAAGCTAATAAAAGCACGAACTTTGGTACTATATAGTCCAGCAAGCAGGTAAAAAACAAAAGTATATATATATATACATACACAAACACACACACAAAGCACACTCACACACCATATGGCAACACAGAGAAAATGATTTGGCCAGACTTTCATTTTTAGGTGTTATTTTTATGGGCATTAGGATTACTTATCCTAAGTGATTCCATATTGGAATCAACATCAAACAATGTATTTTATAAATCACAAATGCCACAGCTCTGTTTCAAGCCAAGTCTACATACCTATATGTGCTTTTAAAAGCATGCCAAAATTGGTTGATGGACAATTTAAGGCCTTCTGTACATTTAAACCTGTAACTAGTTACATGTCAGTCACTGGATTGATTTCAGAATGGGATTTTCAAGCACCCACTCCTTTTCATTTCTTTGTTTGAAAATTTAGAGGTAAACTGCAACTTTGTATTTGGCCTTAAATCTAGAATATTATGTTCAATTCTGGGGCCCATAACTTAGCACGGACATTGATAACCTGTAGAGTGTTCAGAGTAAGACAGTCAAAATGGCGAAAGGTCCATGACACATGAAAGAACTAGGGATATTTATACACAAATAACACACATTTATTAAATGTCTGTGAGCCACTATTGGAAAACCTTATTTCACCTTGATAGTGATTTCTAGATTCTTCTCTCTAATTTCTAGAATCTAGGCTGTTTGTGCCTTCCTAGGAGGTTAACTTTTTTGTTTTAGTTTATCAGACATAATCAGACAAGAGACAAATTCATGAAACCGAAAAAAAAATCAATTGTTTCCTGACATCACACCAACTCATTTCACCTTATCGTTGTTTTCCTAACATTTAGCACTTCCTCCCCAGAAGCTAGACCTTTAATCTCTACTAGCAGCTTTCCATATACGACATTCCTTCCCCCACTCACATATCTTTGTGCAGGTGGCCCTCAGTGTCTAGAATGCACTCCCTCAGCTTTGCCTCAGAAAATCGCTAGATTCCTTCGAACATTAATCAGGAATTTCTTCCTACAAAAGGTCTTTTCTTATCCCCTTAATTATTAAATGTTCATCTTCCCTGAAATTTATTTAGCATTATTTGGTATGAAGTTTATATTTTATAACTGGGTTCATGTTGTGTGTCTGCAGCAGAATGTGAGCCCCCTAATAATGGCATAGATGGCTTCCCGTTCATCATTGTATCCATATTACCTAGAACAGTCCCGTGCACATAAGATATATTTGTTAAATATTTGTCAAAATGAATACCTACATTCATCTCCAAGAGTTTGAATCTTTCATCATTCACTTCCTGTCTTTCATGTTTAATCTTTCCTTATCCTTCCCCAATGCCTAAAAAAGATGTTCAGATCTCCACCATCCTTAAAATCTGAATGAAAGAACAAGCAATTGGGACAGCTAGGTGGTGCAGTGGATAGAGCACCGGTCTTGGAGTCAGGAGGGCATGAGTTCAAATTTGGCCTCAGACACTTGACACTTACTAGCTGTGTGACCCTGGGCAAGTCACTTAACCCCAATGCCTAGCCTTCCCGCCCCGAAAAAAGAATGAGCAATTGAACAAACTAAAACCCTTCACTTGGCCCTACCATCCCCTTAAATGATCATGCTATATAATTCTACTCCCCTTCAGTTCCATGTACCTAGAAAGCAGGAAATAAAAAATAAAACAAACAAACAAACAAAACCAACGAAACAAACCCACAGCTGTTTGGTAGGTTTAGCAGATTTAGCAGAAAGGGGTGAAAGATGAAGGTGTGTACTAAATGGCCTCTGAAGCTAGTGGATTACTTGAGCTCAGGATTCGTGAGGTGCAGTTGAATTAAAATTAATGAGGTTTCCATACTACGTTGAGAACCAATATAGTGAGCCCGCAGCAGTGGGGGAAGGGGACCATCAGGATGCTGAAGAAAGGGTGAACTGACTGAAGTCAGAGGTGGAACAGAGCAAAGCTTTCATGTCAATCTGAAATGGGATTGGGCCACTGAGTGGCAAGTGTTCTTCCAGATTGGATGAGATATGGAGAACCAGGGTAAATAATAATGTTAATAATAATAGTATTTATATATGGCTTCTGAGGTCCTTTCAACCGTAAATCTATGATCCTATGATTCCTTGGCTACCTACACATAGAATAATAGGATCTTAGGCATAAATCTGAGAAGGCATCCATTCTGCACTCCCACTTTACAATGGGGGAAACTGAGGCTTAGGGAGATTATGTGACCTTCCCATATTGCACAGGTAGTCAGTTATAGACAGAATTTGAGTCCTGTGACAGAGTCAAGATTTGTAGCCAAGTCCTGTAACTACAAAATCATTGATCTTTTCTCCTTCCCAGTGTTCTCTCTACCTGTCTCTCTCTCTGTCTGTCTGTCTCTCTCCCTGTCTTTCTCTGTCTGTGTCTCTCTCTGTTTTTTCTCTGTGTCTCTGTTTAGCTGTCTCCATTTCTGTACCCCACCCCCTCTCTCTTTGTATATATGCAATAAAAAGGAATCAGCCTCCTCATAAAGCCAGCTGTTCCACTTTGTTTCACTTTTAGATACTCTTGAGTGTCAGGAAGGTTTTCCTTGTATGAGATGTATTTATGCACTACTCCTGGGGACATGCATAGACATCTAATACATTTTTAAAGAACCTTCATATAACATGAACTCTTCAGTTGGTTACCATCATCTTTCCACTATACACTATACCTCCTTATTCCTAGATGCTATGCAATTCTAAGCGAAAGGCAAGGTCATCTTCTTGACTTCTATGTGACACTGGATTCATACCGAGCTCACAGTCCATCAGAACCCCCAGATATTTTTCAAAGAGACTTTTGTCTTGCATGTTTCATCTATCTTGTACTTGCGTTGATTACATGAGCCTATTATTGGAACTAGATATGCAATGATGGGACTTCTATTATTAAGTACTTTATCTCGAATGCTCATGTCAAAACAAGCTCTTTTGTAATGACAATCTATCTCTTGGAGCTAGCTGGAGTTTACATTGTCTTTCCTATCTTACAGGAGCTTTCCTAGACTTTAGTTAACTTTACAATGGTATCATCTCACAGTCTCTAGTGTGACTCAGGAAAACTTAAGCTTTCCATATAAGTGCATGGTCAGACAGGCTAGATTAATATGAGTATCTAGGAAGCAGGACTGGAGTGAAATCATTCAGTCTTTCACTTATGGGCCTTAGGCATTATTGGGGCAGTCTACAGGTCAATGACAGGAAATGGGGCTGAAGGTTTACTGCACTTAGAGTTCATCATAATCTGTAAGTTAGGTGCTATTAATCAAGAAACTAGTCCATGACGCTGGCTACTTTAATAGCTGCCAATTTATGCCTCATAAACTGAAACATTCTATGCCTATGTAGGCATCTGCTCCTCTCTGGGCAAATTGCCTGTTTTAAAAGGTTCTCAGTAGTCTCTGACCAAATAGCCTCATAGTCTAATAATAATATATTCTTTGGACAGACCTGGGGACCTTAAGATGAATTTGAATGTTATGGAGGGAACTGACTTTTTTTCATTTTTTTTTTAATCTTCCAAGGATTTTATATGGATAATTGTCTTAAGAGTCTCTGAGACAATTATCAAGTCAGCATTACAGGAGAAAATACATGGGTGACCTTGGACAACTCACATTATTTTTGTGGTACTGCTTTAACTCATTTCTCAAATGAAGATATTAAATTAGATGAACTTTAATGTTCCTCCCAGATCCCCTGCATCCTCGATAAGTTGAAGAAAATTTGTTACCAACCAACTTTATACTCTGAAGGGCCTCACTGCTTTTTGGTAACAGCAATACAAATGACAAGATTAATCACCAAATAAAATGAACATGTCTACAGAGGACTGGCCCTATGGAATCGTCCCTTTTTATAATCACAATAAATGTTACTCTAGGCAACAGACTCACTTTATAGCGGCTACCCACCTTTCAATGAGAGATTCTAAAAAGAAATAACCTCAGGATTAGACCTGGAAATGCAAGTCTATTGAGGGACAGCAACATACTTAAAAACTCAAAGGGAATCAAAAAAATTGCTTCTAAGGTTTGCACTGGAGTTGATTAGGGATTGTAGAGTTCAATCCTCATAGACCATGTAGGCCCACTATGTGATTTTACAGATGAAGATCAAGTTAGATTCAAGGGTGATTAAGCAACTTATACAAGGTCACATAGGTCATAAGTGTCAAGGTCAAAATATGGATCCTCAGTGTCCAGATCCAACTTTCCCCTTTGTCATGTTGCCTCTTACTTGTTTTTATTGAGATCATCATATTCTTGGAAAACAGGAATTTTTCTTAACTTTAATTAACTTTGACATGAAATAATCTATTCTTCCTGAGTATTAAAAGTATCTATGTTCATTCTATGAAAAATAATTCCTTCTAGAATTGTATCATCCCACCTCTTGATAATAAAGACTTAAAGATATCACTGAATTGAGTTTGTCTTATTTAAACATTTAAATATAAATAACATTATAAATACATTCTAATTATTAAATAATGATAAATCTCAAAAAGACTACATGAAGGGTTAGCAAAATGTTTCTGTGTAATTTGAATAACTGGCATATATTTATTGGTAGTGGTATTAATATATTGTTACTCTATTCATATGCCACCTATATTCTAAATAAATTAAACATGCATAAATGTTTATAATATTTTAGTAACCTTGGAACTATGAAAATGTTTCCCTCAATGCAAATAAACTGTGCTAAAATGTAAATTAGAGATAGTTAAAATAGCTGATTTTTCCCTGGTAGCTTATTAGCTTGATTCATCTCCAGTGAATTACAGTGTTGCAGTGAATTATAACTGATTATTATTGGCTAATTCATAAGCATGACAAATATTGTCTGTGAATAAATTAGCCATCACAAAGTTATTTCCTAGGTTTGTGCCCTCATTATAATTAAGAAAAGAGGCAATGGATGATAAATCAAAACTCCTTTCAGTATTCTAATATTCATTGTTTCAGTTTTGATGTTACTCAAAAGATTAAAAGAACATGATTCAACCCCACCTTAACAAATCAGCCTTATTTTTTTCTCAACACAGGACTTTAGCCCTCTTCCATCAGGCTCATTTTCTTCCCTGTTCCCTTGAAGATCCCAGTGTTTCCTAAATCCAGGCCTTTAATCATGTCAGTCTCCCTACCTGGAGTATTTTCTTTCCTCCCTGACATCTATTCAAATCTTGTCTGACTTACAAGTCTCAGGTTAAGACTTACCTACCAATGATACTGAAAGGTTCTTTTGAGAAAATATCATGACTTCTTAAATGAACTGAGGTAGAGAGACATAAGCAGAATCACAAACAAATATCCGCAATGAATAAAACAAACAAAAAGAATATTAAAAACTGAAAACCACCTAAGTATAATGAATAAACTCAGATTCTGAGAAGAGTTAAGAAAATGTAACTCCCCACCTTTATTGCAAAGAGTTAGGGACTATGGAATAGACAGACAGACAGATAGACAGACAGATAGATAGATAGAGGTCAGCTAGGTGGTACAGTGGATAGAGTGCCAGGCCTAGAGTCAGGAAGACTCATCTTCCTGAGTTCAAAACAGACCTCAGACACTTCTAACTCTGTGACCCTCGGGAAGTCATATAACCTTGTTTACCTCAGTTTCCTCATTTGTAAAATGGACTGGAGAAAGAAATGGCAAACCACTGCAGTATCTTTGCCAAGAAAACCCCAAATGGGACCATGAAGAGTCAGACATGACTGAAACAACTGACCAACAAAAAGATATAGATATAGTTCTATATAAAAACTGTATGTGTGTGTATTTATATAGGTAGTATATATACTGTTGGACCTGATCAATATATTATTTAGTTGTGTTATTTTCTCTCTCAGTATTTGATAAAAGGGATGGCTTACTAGGTAGTGGGAGGGAAGAGAGATATATGAAATAAAAACAAATGACAAGATTAAAAATTAAAAATAAAAATCTATCTTACGATAATTGACAAATGGGTAACCATATAGCAGTGATTGAAAAATATTTGTTGGATTGATCTGAAACATAGTCTAAATTATGGGATTATAAACAGACTAAGCACATGACTAGAGCAAAGATGATATGCAATAGGTATATTTGATACAAGTTATGTCAATGGACAAATTTGATGCAAATGATTCCATTAACAACAACAACAATAACACCTGAACAGTTACACCTAGGCACATCTACAGCAGTATCTCTGAATTAACTCACAATAGACAGTCATGGTTTATAATAATCTGGCCCTTTCAAATAAGTGGAGAGGCATTCTAATACATACTCCTCATTCCTAAATTGTTGGTTTGCTTTGTCTAATGCTGGTTTCAAGTACTAGGGATCACATATATATTATAATTTTAGTGGAGCAAAGAAGATACCCCACTTCAAAAATAATTAAAGATCGATAGATATTGATACGACAGATTGATAGATATAACTACTTAAGTATCTGTTTCTCTATCCACATTTATCTGTATCTATCCATCTATCTCTCTGTCTCTTTCTATTTATGTCTGTGTATATCTATTTATCTATCTTCTTCATTAAGTCTGTCCTTATATGTGAGATTCTAGTATTAGAAAATACAAACTGATCTGAGTTAATGCCTTGCCATTTCCAGAAGTCTTTAATTAAAAGGTAAATACACTTGGGAAAAGCTATGTTTCAGTGCTAGCTGGGATCTCATACATCATTAAGCAGAAGCCATTTATTTTTTTTTTTCAAGTGAGAAAAAAGAAATACACAAAGAGATTAAAGGATCTATCTTGGGTCACACAATAAGTTATTGGAAGAATTAGGGAACCAAATTTCCTAATAAAGTGTTCTTTCCAATGTATTATACTGATTCCTCATTGTTCTACCTTAACAGATTAGTCCATAAAATACTTTCTGGTGGTGATAACCAATTGAGAGTAGCCACTATAATAGTGAAACACTTATATGTTTCATAAGAGTTAGGCCTTAAGGTGTTTCATGTGGGAGAGTACTCTCAGTGGAAGCACCAGAGGTGATTTAAAACATTGAATGCTGAGAGTTAATGTGGAAAAGCATTAAGGACAACATTTGGCTTGATAATTTTATGACTGTCATGTTATGTAATCTTTTATGTTGTTATGATCTTTCTTTTTTTTTTTTTTTTTGGTTAGGCAATGGGGTTAAGTGACTTGCCCAGGGTCACACAGCTAGCAAGTGTTATGTGTCTCAGGTTGGATTTGAACTCAGGTCCTCCTGAATACAGGGCTGGTGCTGTATCCACTGCATCACCAAGCTGCCCCTGTCTTGTTATGATCTTGACCAGGGGTGGGGAACCTGTAGTTTTGAGGTCACATGTGGTCTTCTAGGTCATTGGGTGCTAGCTTTTGACTAAGTTCAAGTTTTACAGAACAAATCCTTTTATTAAAAGGATTTGTTCTGTGAAGTTTGGATTCAGTCAACGGGCTACACTTGAGGACCTAGAAGGCCACATGTGGCCTCGAGGCCACAGGTTCCCCATCCCGGTTCTTGACTATGTCTTCAGTGCATCCAAGCTGAAAGAGATCCTTTCACTTACTTATTCCACAATTCTGTGAACGTTCGGAAAGTTATTTATAACTCTACATGTGTATGATTTTATTTGCTTAAAATACTTTGTATATTTGAATAAATAATTCTACTATGATATTACTATCTAACTTATTCTAAAATATAAAAATTACTGACTCTTTTCCTCACATTTTTACTTTTCTGAAACAAAAAAAAATGTTATCCTTCTTGTGAGAAAAAAAATAAGTTGAGTTGGATAAACCTCAAATTACTTCTCAGTGACTGTTTTTCTTCCTGTATTTGATTAAGTTGTTTTTATTCTACTGTAAAATAGGACAGTAATGCACAATATAATGATACAGGAAGCATTTATATAAATATATGGCATATTTTGGAAGTTACATATTAATGAGCTCATAGAAGCTAATTTTACTGTAAGGATAATTCAGATAAATATTAGTTGTATTGTAATACAATACTCCCAGGAAGAGAGAAATTTACTTATGCTCTCATCACTTCCTGGACTTCGGGAAATACTCTGGTGAATTAAGAGGGTGGGAGGGCACAGGGAGACAGATGCTGGCTTTCTAAGCAGAGACCCAAGGTTCCAAACCTAGCTATCCTCTTTGTTAGTTATATGAGCCAGGGTAAAGTCACTTCTAAAACTGATTTCCTTTTACTTTCTCCCCCTGGGTTGAAATTGGAGAGTGGCTGTCTAACAGTAATTTTAGCTAATAAAAAGCACAGTTTCCTCCATTACATCTCTGTGGTATAATAAATTAGTACTTATATAATATGAAAAATTAATGTGAAGAAATTTTAAGTTTTTATAGTAAACAGTTTATTGTTGTGGATACTACAGGAAGCTCAGGGTTCAAACCTGCCTTTTGAGAACATACTATGTGACAAGAGTATCAGCTAAGTTACTTGAAGGGAGCAGTCTATATCAGCAGAGAAATCACAGATCCTTTGCTTATCTGTTTGTTTTTGCTATTGGTTTCTAATTTTTGCTAAACACCAAAGAAAATAATTGTACCTGGAAATTCAAAATACATGAATTGCCTTTCTTCATTTCTGATTTTCAGACTTCTGTTTAATTTGAGAAACTTCGTGAGTCCTCTAGAATATTCAGAATATATCTATCTATATCTATATCTTTATATATATCAGTATCAAGTCACTTTATTGGGATGTAAATGGTGGTAGTTTTTTTGGTATAGATTATGAAAAGTTCAGATAACCAAAATATGCATGCACTGAGAGACAGTAGGAATCACTCCCACAGTTCCCAAGTGTGGGGGAAGCCAGGTGTGGCTTAGCTATCCTTGTCACTGTCTCCAAGGTGTGCTTATCAAAAAGATATTCCATCATGTCAGAATCAGGGGCCCCCGTTTTGCACAGGTTGGTTAGGTGGTCACCTAGTTGTTTAATGGACTTTACTTGTTTGTCCAAGTAGTAGGTTTCAATGAAATCACATAAATGGGGGTGTTCTTGTCAGTTGCCAGCTTGTGCAATTCCAGTAACAACTGATTGGCATTTTTTTCCATTTGCACTCCATTACATTCAGCCCACTCTCTTAGTCACCTCGGTCTCGTTTCTTGATGTCTTGCAGGAAGATCCGGGCACTTATTTTGTTTTGTTGTTTTGGAGTTTCATTAGCTTCTCAGCATGCTCCCTCTCCTCAGAGATGGTGGAGCCAACAAAGAGAAGGAGAGGGAGAAGGCTGGGAGGGGGGAAAGAGAAGGAGGAAGAGGGAGGAGGAGGAGGAATGGGAGGATTGAAGAAGTGTTGATTAGTGGAGGTGAAGGCAGAGAGGTGGCCAAGGAGGGCTCTGGCCATGAATCAAGCACCGGGTTTGGTTCAAGTACTGTTAAAGCAGGAACCCCCAGTGACTCTCCTTCCCTGCGCTTCTGGCTCAAAATGGGTTTTTCTAAACAGGATCCTGTATGCTTTGGGTTTCTGTTGGGCAAAGCAAAATAATGATGGCAGTAGTGTTGATTTATTTTGCAACTGTCTTACATAATTTTATTTACAAGAAAGATTGAACAATGTGAGGGTGTGGATAACTCAGTGCAAACAAATCCATGATCCCTGGTCATGATAGAGTTCAGAGAGGACACATGTATCATCTCCCCATATTTTCATGTTAGCAGTTTATCATTGTTTAGTCCTTTATCACTGTGCATTCATGTTTACTTTTTCATGTTTCTCTTCACTGCTATGTCTAAACTTCAAAGTTTCTTTGTAACTCTGGTGTTTTCATTTGGAATGCTTAGAAGTCCTCTATTTCATTAAAGATCCATTTCCTACCCCATTCCCTCACCATTATATTCAGTTTTGCTGGAAACTGGTTATTGAACTGGTTAATGAAACAGGTTATTCCTGGATGTGAACAATTATCTTTTGTCTTCTGGAATATCATATTCCAAATTCCCTTCTCCTTTAAGTGGTGTTTGCTAAATCATGTGTGATCCTGACTGTGACCACCAGGTACTTGAATTATTGATTAATTGATTGATTTAATTACGCATAAGGAAGGTTAGGGAAAATTATCACACATAATCAGGCTGCACAAGTAGATATCTGTATGCAAGGTGTGTGTCAGGGAGCCACTGACACTTGAACCTCACTTTGAGCTGAACTGGTTAAAAAACAATGCATTTCACTTACCACGAAAATAGGACAAAAAGGAAAGAAGGAGGAAAGGGGAATTAGAGGGATGCTAGATTAAGGAATTATTATTAGCCCTAAGCAAAACAAATTCAAAAATATATATAGTTCTTGTTGAAGTGGCAAAGAAAAAGAATATAAAAGGGTACCCATAAATTGTGGAATGGATGAACAGTTTGTGCTTTATAAATATAAGGGAATACTATTATGCTAAACTTTTAGCATAATGACTGACCAAAATTCCAGAGAACTAATAATGAAACATGCTATCCACCTCTTTATAGAGAGGTGAAGGACTGAGAATGTAGAATAAGATTTTTTTATATGATGCAGAATTTTATATAAAATATAAATATTTATGTAAAAATATATAAAATATTTCTATAAAATGTGGAAATTTGTTTTGATTGACTACGCATATTTTAAAAGGGGTTTGTTTTTATTTGTGTTCACAATTGGGAGGATAAGCCTTAGAGTGGGAGAGAGAGAAGACAAATCTTGGCTGAGTTAAACGAATAAAATGTTAAAAAAAAAACCCTCTTTAAAACATGATGGAGAAGATGATAATGCAGGTTAAACTTTTAAGAAACAGTAAAGTAGGCAAAACTTCATCCAGGCGGGAAGGGAGCAAAGTAGATAGAGTGTTGAATTTAGACTTAGGAATACTTGAGTTCAAATCCTGATTTAGACTTTTACTAGCTTTGCAGCCCTGTGACTATAATTTAATTTCTATCTGCCTTAATTTTTTATTTATTAGAAATACGGATATTAATAGGCACCTATTTCCCAGGATTAATGTGAGGATAAAATAGGTAATGTTTGTAAAGTATTTTGCAAAGCCTTAAAGCATAGCCTAAATGTGAACTATTATTATTAAATAGACAGAGGAAGTGTCTGAGTTCCTGTAGCTTTTGAGTCTCTTGGGGTCCATTTAACTTCTGACAGCCTAAGACTTAAGAACCCACTTTAACCTTAGGTGTACATATGTTGAATATAAGTGAAATTCAGGACGATTAAAATATATAGTGATTGTTAATATTAAGCAAGTTATTTTTCCTGCTAAGATATTGAATTGTCATTTTTCAGTCTTGTCCAATTCTTTATAAGCCCATTTGGGGTTTTCTTGGCAAAGATACTAAAGTGGTTTGCCATTTCCTTCTCCAATTCATTTTACAGATGAGGAAAATGAGGCAAACTGGATTAAGTGGCTTGCTAGTCACACAGCTAGTAAATGTCTGAAGCCGGATTTGAACTCAGATCTTCCTGACTACAAGCCCAGCACTCTATCCATTGTGCTACTTAGATAAGTTAGAAGGCTGTAAAGCAAAAAGCCCCTTCATGCAGTTTATAATCTGCTAGGAGAAGGATTGGTGTGGGGGTGCATACATGTTCACAAATAAGTCTAGTGAAGGCTAATTTGAGGAAGAAGAGCCCTAACAACTGGGGCAAATAACTAGGGGATGGGCCAGAATGTAAAAGGCTGCATAAAAGAGATGGAACCTGAGATGAGACTATAAGTCACAGAGTTGGAAAAACAGGCATTCTAAGGCACAACTCTCTAGGGACTGTACCTTTGTTGACTGGGCATCCCATGCTGCTGATGCTTTTTTTTTTCAAGGTATAGTACAGGAAGGTACTCTTTGTAGTGCAAAGGGAATGATAAGAGCTGCCACATGATTCAACACAAAATAAAAGTGACTCTTATTCTTGGTACAGTCTCCTACACAGTGCTGCCTGAATGCACGATCATCAAATAGAAGCCTTAATGTTAATGTGAAGAATGAGGTTCGGTTCTGGGCTTGCAGACTCTGTCTCAGCTCCATGGGAATGGAGAATGGGATGTTGGCATTGACATTTCCTAAAAACAATCACTTCAATAAAAGAAAATGAGGGGTGAGGGAGGGAAGGGAAGAGAAGTTGGAAGGGATGCCAGAGGTAATACCTTCCAGCACTATCAAAATCCTGGCATGATATTATTAGAAGGGAATCATATGGCCTCCCTTTAAACATTACAATTCAAAGCTCATTATCTAACAAAGATTCCATTCCCTTTTAAATTTACTTTGATTGCTAGGAAATCCTCCATACTGAAACAAATTTTACCTTTCTGTAATTTCTACCAATTAATTCTAGTTCTTTCCTCCATAGTCACATGGAATAAGCACCCATTTCCTCTATTTTATAGAGAAAAGCAAAATTGCATCTAGTTCAACCCTATCCAAGGCTTGAAACCCTTTTAGAATACCCTCAGTAAGGGGTCATTCAGTCTTCACTTGACCACTTCTAGTGACAGGAAACTTTCCCATTTCTTATTTTTGGATGACTACATCAAAACATGGAACTGTGTTTTTTATCTTGACTGAAGGCCCTGGAATTATTTAGTATGGAGGAGGCTTGGGAGAATGTGATAGCTGTCTTTGAGATACCATCTTTCATGTGAAAGAGGGGCTACATTTGTTTTGCTGGTCGCCAGTGAATAATCTAGGAAAAATTTTGAGTGTTGTCTACACCAGTTAGAATAAACTTTTCTTGAAAGCAGGGACCTTCTTTTCTTTTGATCTTATTTCTATCCCCATCTCTGAGCACAGTGCCCAGCACACAATGAGCACTTAATAAATTCTTGTTTCCTTTTCTCCTTCCTGGTTAGAAGTTGCAAAGAGGAAGATTTTCATTTAATGTTAGGAAATACTTCATCATAATTAGGGTTATACAAATTTAAAATGTTCTGCCTTCGCATAGTGTGTTCTATCATAGAGTTCTTTAGGTAAACACTGGATAGGTATTTGTTGGATTTATTTTAGAGAAATCATAATCAAGTATAGGTTTCTTTAGATGGCTTCTGTGGTACCTTCCAATTCTGAGATTATGTGATTCTGTGAATCCTTGTCCCCTCCACCCCAAAAAAGAGTGCTGTAGCTTCACCTTCTTACTTTTCTGAGTTTCAACCTGGTCCTTTCAACCTAGTCCCATCATAGACATGAAAGTTCTCCTTTCCTGTAATAAGCCTTAGTTGAAGCCCTTTCCTCCCTTCACATGAGTAAAGGGAATATCTTTTCTTTCAGCCTCAATCAGATCTGACGTTGTCTCTCTTTGGGTAGGAGAAACCTAGTTAAGACTTTTTTTTTTTTGAAGGAGAGGAGATAAAAGGAATTTTCCACAATACATTAAGGTTCCTTTCTTCCACCACCACCCAAAACAAACAAACAAAAAAGAACAAAAACTGTCCCTAAAATCAATTTTTAGTCTTTTTTTTCTTTCATCCAGAGGAATGTGTGAGAGGGTGTGTGTGTGTGTGTGTGTGTGTATGTGTGTTTTACCTGTAGTACCAAATGCTTTCAGTTTTACTTTACTCCCTCAGGCAACAATTTCTTGTTAAGGCCATTCAGGTTTTTTGTGTAAAGTCTCTTTCCCTTTTTCTCTAGTCCCCAATGGTATTTCTTACCTCTCAGATCTGAATCCTTTCACTTTCATAGTTAAAGGTATCCAAATCACATTTACCTTTTGTTTAAGGGGAGTTGTTTAGCAATCTGGTTGTTTAATAGTGGGATAGAGCTAAGTTCTATTAATTCCTTCTACTTTTTCATTTTAGGCCTTAAATATCTGTGCACACACACACACATATACATATATGTGCAAATAAATACATACATATATATGATATATGTATATTTTGTGTGTATATGAGTGTGTATACATCTTGTAAGATAGCCAGCGACTCTTTTAGGTCACCCAGTTACCTACCACTGATGTAACTGTATGGGAAGTGATGGAAATTTTTTGAGCATGGGCAAGACCTGAGAGTGAAAACTTTATTTTGAATGGAAAGGACTGTTTAATCCAGAGGAATCAGTCAAGTTGTTGCAGCAGACCACAGGAAGATAAAGGCAGACCAATTCTCCTGATTTCAGTTGACAATAAGGTCAGCGGTTGAAAGGTGAAGGGAACTTTGGAGGCCTTCAAGTCTACACCCTCATTTTACAGATGAAGACATTGAAACAGAGAAGTTCAGTGGCTTACCTAGGTTGACAAAGCCTCCACGGCTACATAATACACTTCTAACTTCAGTTTTCTTCTTCTTCTTCTTCTTCTCTCTTCTTCTTCTTCTCTTCTTCTTCTTCTTCTTCTTCTTCTTCTTCTTCTCCTTCTTCTTCTTCTTCTTCTTCTTCTTCTCCTCTTCTTCTTCTTCTTCTTCTTCTTCTTCTTCTTCTTCTTCTTCTCCTTCTCCTTCTTCTTTCTTCTTCTTCTTCTTCTTCTTCTCTTCTTCTTCTTCTTCTTCTTCTTCTTCTTCTTCTCCTTCTCTCTTCTTCTTCTTCTCTTCTTCTTTCTTCTTCTTTTCTTCTTTTCTTCTTCTCTCCTTCTTCTTCTTCTTCTTCTTCTTCTTCTTCTTCTTCTTCTCTTCTTCTTCTTTCTTCTTCTTCTTTCTTCTTCTTCTTCTCCTTCTTCTTCTTCTTCTTCTTCTTCTTCTCCTTCTCCTTCTTCTTCTTCTTCTTCTTCTTCTTCTTCTTCTTCTTCTTCTGTCTTTTGATTTTGTTTGATATTTCTTGTTGTCTTATGGAGTCATTGGTTTCTACTTGGTCTACTCTAATTTTCAGGGAATTTGTTGCTGGGGCATGGTTTTGTACCTGTTTTTGCCAAACTATTACTCTATTAATTCCCTTTCTAAATCTTTTATCCATAATTCTCATTTCTGGGACAGCTAGGTGGTGCAGTGGATAGAGCACTGGCCCTGGATTCAGGAGGATGTGAGTTCAAATATGGCCTCAGAGACACAACACTTAGTAGCTGTGTGACCTTGGGCAAGTTACTTAACCCCATAGCCTAGCCAAATAAAAAAAAGACAACAGCATAATTCTCATTTCTTTTCTACTTTTCCCCTCAAGTGTTCCCATTCAATTCATTAAAAAATCTGGATAATTGAAATATTTTTTCTTTTGCCTCAAAGCTCTGGATTTTGGCTATGATGTTCCAGAGAGTTCTCATTTTGGAGTATTTTTCAGGAGATGACCAGGGAATTCTTTCTATTTCCCCTTTGATTGCTGGTTCAAAGAAATTTGGGAGGTTTTCTTTTAAGCTTTCTTGAAATATGATGTCTAAATTGTCTTTTTTTAAAAAATTCATGGCATTCAGATAGTCCAATGATTCTTAACTTTTTTTCCCTTCTTGATGTGTTTTTAAATGAGTTGCTTTTGTTATGAGGTAACAAATATTTTTTAACATTAAAAAAATTCTTGCTTCATCTGTTCCATGAATTCTGTATGAGTTTGTGTCTAAGCTGTGTTGGTCTCTGAATTGTTGTTTAGTGATGTTTTGGAGTCATTTTCTTTTGTGTTTTGTGTCTTGTGCATCCTTGTCAGCATAATAGCTCATTAAGCTATTGTTTGCTTGTTTGCCCATTCTTTAAGTCTACTTCTTGGCTTCAGGCTTGATCTTAGGGTTGGGTTCTATAACACTTATGGAGAGAAGATATAGGCTGTTCCTACTGCTGCTTTCTTGGGGGTATTGAGTGTTGTGTTATCCCAGGATCTCAGGGACAGGCTAGGGACATAAGCTTTCAGTGCTCCCAAAGTAATCTGATCTAATCTGATTTTGTCCAAAGTCAGATTGCTGCCTGCTTTAATCTGAGAGCTGCACATCCCTGATTTGGATTTGAATCTGTGCAAGAGTAGACTATTGTTGGACTCCAACCGTATCAGTCAGCTGGAATGCACTTTTGGTTCAGAGGGACATAATTGTACATTCCCCTTTCTTGTCTTGGTTATATGAAGGCTGGGTTAGATGCTCAATGTGAGACCTGCTTTGCATTTGGGATCTGAGCCATACCACTGCTGCTACTGCTAGCTTTGGAACCTCATATTTTCACCATACACTATCCAGGGTCTCACTAGCCTGGACTGCCATTCCCAGAAGAGATTCCTTTCTCAAATCAGCCTTTGGTCTATGACCTGGCACTGGATAGTGGGTGAAAAAATGTCCAGTTTGAACCTGTCCCTGCTACTGGGACCTAACATGTGTCCAGGGATGCCCCTATATGGGGCTGAAAACTTCTTGTGGTAGAGGATATCCTTTTCCTGGGTGCTAGAGTGTTCCAGTCCTGACCCAGTTCCCAGGGTCAACAGACCTTTATCAACTGTGCCAACTAACTGTAATTAATTATTTGGAGGCTTTGGCAAAAATGGAGAAGTTAGATATAGAGAAGGAAACACATTTAATGGAAAATATGTACACAAATTTAACTGTAAAGATATTCAATTTACCAGAAGGTTGACATCATTAAAGTGAATGGAGCCAAGTGGGATTAGTCTAAGAAATGTTTAAGGAAACAATGTGTTGTCTTATTATACTTAAATCTTCTAAGATACATAGTCAATGAGTTAAATAGTGATCAGGTTAATCCCAAGCTAATCAGTTCCCTAACCAGATCCTAGGATCACAAATTTAGAGGTGATCTAATATAACCCCCTCATTTTACAGAAGAGGAACCTGAAGGCTAGAGAGTTTAAGTAGCTTATCTAAGGTCACATATCTGGAAAGTAGTAGAGCTGGCATTTAATACCAGGTCCTCTGACTCCAAATCTAAATATGCTTTTCACTCTAGCAGATTTTGGGGTGGCTAACTAAGCTACATATATGCCAATAAATTGAAGACTCTTTTCTTCTAATTTCAATGGAAGTATAAAGTCATCCCAGAATTCTCCATCAGTTTCCCAGATCTGTATTTCTACCATCATTGGCTACCCCATCTCTAACAATGAATTTTCACATTTCTGATATTCAGCAGCCAAATCCTACTGAATAAAGTTACAAAATGAATCTAATTTAATCTAGTTCAAATTGATGCTGCATAACCTCCAATTTGCTACCATTTTTTTCTTGGCAACACTTTTATGTGTTCTTAACAAGTTTCTATTTATTTCTCCTTAGTGATTGTTCCAAACATTTGTCAGTCTATTCTAAGTACCACTTGCTCCTCCAACACATCCTCATATTTACATATTTAGTATCCTAATTTTTTAAGGTGACAAAAAAGGTCATGAGAATGCTCTCATCTCCCTTTCTCCTCTCCTCAAAATTTCTCAGTATCTCCTAGTTCTTTTGCCTTCCTTCTAGTGACAGAGATCAAAGTCCTCATCTCTAGGACACCTATTTATACTTGATCCTATGATCCCAGCTTCTTCTGACTCTCCCAGTACTTTGTTTCAATAATTGTCTATTCTTTCACATATTTTGCATTTCTTCCTTCTCCCTAACTCCAGTCTATCTACATAAAAAGAAAGAAAATTTCCATATCCTTAAAAACAAAACAAAATAAACTCTCTTTCTTGACTATTTTGCTCCATTCAGTTACCATCTTTTCTGTCTCTTGTCTCTCTGTCTCTGTCTCTGTCTCTCTCTCTCTGTTTCTCTCTGTGTGTCTCTCTCTCTCTTTCCCTCTCTCCTTCCTATTCTCCCAGCCACATTACTGGACTTTGCATCAAGAAACCACTGCACATAGGGAACTTTTTAAAATTATTTGAACCTCAGTTTCCTCACCTGTAAAATAATAATACATTGTATAGTTGTTTGAAGAATTAAATTAAATGATGTGAACTTTATAAAATGCTCTGTAAAACTTGAAGTACTTTATAAACATCAGCTGTCATGATTCTGTCTATAAATCTGGGGAAAATAATAATTGACATCTCATTAGCACTTTAAACTTGGTAAAACACTCTTTACACATTATCTCATTTAAGCTTAACAAGAAACTTGTGAAACAAGTGTTACAGGTGTTATTCTCACCATTTTACAGATGAGGAAATTAAAGCTGAGGAAGGTTAATTAACTTGCCCCTAGTAACAGAGGCAATAAGTGTCAACATTAGTTTTAGAACTCATGCCTTTCTGATTTAAGGTTATTCTATTCACTAAACCGTGTGAATCAAGCCATCTAATTCATTGCCAACTATTAACTCTTTAACCTCATTTATTCCTATCACTCTTGGGAAAACTAGAATCTCTAAGAGCATATTACAAGCTTATTATCTTCCCTGGTTAATTAAGTCCGTCCTCTGACTTTGTTATTTCTTTCGAGTAACACCACTATTCATTCAGTTCCACATATTCAAAATGTCAGCTTTACCTTTGACCAATCCCTCATTCTCATTCTCATCCTTCATATTCAATTGAACATTAAACCCTATAGATTCTTTGTGAAGAGACATGGGTAAAGTACTAAACAGGAATGCAGGTGCTGAAGGACCACAAGTCACCTCATTCCCTACACAAAGGCATGCAAGCATGCATTTTCCTAAGCTCTTCAGTTTCAAGAGAAAGCATAGGCTGTGACATGGGCATATGGTAGGATTAAGTGACAGATCTCTGGGTCTCTGACTTTATATCTGATTGTTGTTATTGGAAAGATTCACAGGGACTAAATGGGAAGAAGCCCTAATCAAATCTTACACCAAATGCCAAATTCCAACTATCAGCTGTCCCAGACTTTGACCTCTCTTAGTGATGATATGGACATTTTGATAAGGAAAGTATGCTAAACTTGCTTACATAGATTAGATGAAGTTTGATAAACTGGTTATTATGAGGGAAGCCTGTCATAGTTTGCCTAAGTGAAGTTGACTAAACTAGTTATTGGTTACATAGGAACTTCCCAGTACATAAGGCTGTTCAATCAGTGATCAAACATGTAGTCACTTCTGTCATTTTGGACTTAGTGATATACCAATCCTCACTTTCTGCCTCCCGGGTGTATCTCACATCTATCCCCACTTCTTTATATGCCCTCTGATTCCATACTAACCCAAGCCTTCATTACAAACTCTATAAAGAATTGCAGTGGCCTTATAATAGGTCTACCATATCAGATCATATCATGTAACATAGAGTATTTTTAAAAAGAAAAAATAGAAAAAAGGAAAGAAAAAAATTAACATAGCTGATCAATACATTGAAAAAGTCCAAAAACACATGCAATGGGTAACATCTTATTACCTATTAATAAAAACAACAACAACAACAACAAAAAACTTTCCTAAGTTGCCTGAATAACAGAGATTGCTCCTATGGAACATGTAATATAAAAGGCCTTTCATGTTTCTCACCCTTTCTACCACCAGTTGTTAATGTTCCACACTCATTAAATTTCTTAATCAATATAATTCTGATACTATAGCAATCTCTCAGCACTAAGCAATCCCTTTTTCTAAATGATTACATTTCAATGAAGAACTGACAAATTTCAGATAAATGGGGCAACATTTAATATAATAAAATAATATTTCCTTCATTTGTAGCTAAATGTTCCCAAATAAGTACTAGAGAATCCAAATGATTCTACTACTGTGAACCAAATGCAGGGAAAATGATTGATAGTGCTCATGGATGTGTGATTTGGCTGTAGCCATGGATGAACTGTCCTAGTTATGGACCACATTAGTTTATCAGTGAGACACGTATTTTTAGTGCAATGACAGAATCTTCCTCTGAAGAGCCTCCATGTTTCATAATGCCTCATAGAAATTTAATTTTGCCCACTCTGACATTTAATACAGCCCAGAATAAATTCTCAATTGTTACAAAAAAGCAAAGAGAAAGTCTGGAGGTGGAGCCCAGATGGTGGAGTAAGTCAGGGACCCACCTGGGCTCTCCCCCAAACCCCTCCAAATATCTTTATAATGACTCTAAACAAGTTTGAGAGCAGCAGAACTGACAAGATGGAGTGAAAAAATTTTCCAGCCCTAGACAACTTCGAACGTTGGCAGGAAATGTCTGTTGCACCAGACTGAAAGAGGAGCTCAGTCTAGCAAAGGCAGAACAATCTCAGGGGCCCCAGCAAAGCAGGAGCAGGCCTCGCCATGATTAGAGCAGTAGCAGCAGTGGGGGTTTCCAGACATCTTAGCCCAAAGACAGTAAGGGGATCAGAACAATGGCTCAGAAACTGATGCACAGGGTTCCCTTTGCCAGCACCAGGGACAGGACTCTGTTGCATTGACTATATTTGGGTCTGGGTCATAGTCCTGAGTCTTAGTCCCAATGAGAGGAGGAGCATTAGCAGAGGAGAGCTTGTGGCCACAGGGGAGCAGGAACCCTGGTCACAGTTGCAGGGTTGAAAAGAGTGCTTGTGGTCATTCTCAAACCAGTGCACAGTACAGGAGAGTAATAAACACACCTCTCCCTAGATCATGCCACCTTTGAAAAGCCAAAAATGTACAGGTCCCCAGAATTACTTCTGAAAACAGCTATACCAAAAAAAAAAATCTAAAGCTTGGAACAGTGCCCCCTCCACTTAGGAAGCAGACCCCAACTTTTGCATAGAGTTAAAAGTCAATAAATAGGCTGGAAAATAAGCAAACTACAGAAAAAATCCAGAACATAGAAAGTTTATATGGTGACAAGGAAGATCAAAACACACACTCAGAGTAAGATAACAAAGTCAAAGTTCCTACATCCAAAGCCTCCAAGAAAAATATGAATTGGTCTCAGGCCATGAAAGACTCAAAACAGATTTTGAAAATAATATAAGAGAGGTAGAGGAAAAATTGGGAAGAGAAATGAGAGTGATGCAAGAAAATCATGAAAAACAAGTCAATAGCCTGGTAAAGTAATCACCAAAAAAAAAAAACTGAAGAAAATCACACCTTAAAAAACAGAATAGTCCAAATGTTAAAAGAAACACAAAAATATAGTGAAGAGAAGAATGCCTTGAAAAGTAGAGTTGACCAAATGGGAGAGAAGGTACAAAAGCTTACTGAAGAAAATAATTCCTTAAAAGTTTGAATTAGGCAAGTGGAAGCTCATGACTTTATGAGACATAAGAAACAATCAAATCAAATCAAATAAAAGGTAAAATATCTCATTGGGAAAACAACTAACCTAGAAAACAGATCCAGGAAAGAGAATTCAAGAATTGTTGGGCTACCTGAAAGTCATTATAAAAAAAGGAAACTACACATAATTTTTCAAGAAATTATCAAGGACAATTGCTCTGAACCTGCCCTAGACCAGAGAGTAAAATAGAAATTGAAAGAATCATGTCCTAAAAGAGATCCCAAAATGAAAATTTTCAAAAATATTATAGCCAAACTCCAGGCCTCCCAGATCAAGGAGAAAATATTGCAAGCCAGCCAAAAAGAAACAATTCAAATATCATGGAGCCACAGTTAGGATAGCACAATATTTAGTGACTCCTACTTTAAAGGATCAAAGAGCTTGGAATATGATATTCTGAAGGGCAAAAGAGCTAAGATTACAACCAAAAATCACCTACCCATTAAACTGAGCATAATTTTCAGGGGGGAACGTGGACGTTCAATGAAACAGAGGACTTTCAAGCATTCTTACTATGAAGACCAGACCTGAATAGAAAATAAGCACTTCTCAAGCACCTACTATGTGCCAGGAATTGTGTTAAGCACAAGCATTGTACAGAAAGGCAAACTACATTCCCTGCTCTCAAGGTGCTTCATAGTCTAATTGGGGAAACAAAATGCAAATGGTATGTAGAAACAAAATACATACAGGATAAATTGGATATAATCAATAGAGAGAAAACACTAGCATTAAGGGGGCAGAAGATCAAGAAAGATTTCTTGTAGATGATGGAACTTTATCAAGGGTTTGAGGGAAGCCAATAAGAAGAAATGAGGAGAGAGATTATTCTAGGCATGAAAAATAGCCAAAGAAATGCCCAGAATCAAGGAATGGAATGTATTGCATGAAGAATATCAGGGAGGTCAATATTACTGTACAAGGTGGGAAGTAAGTGGTAAGAAGACTAAAATGGTGGTGGGGAGGTGTGGGAGGTTATGAAGGGCTTTGATTGCCAAACACAAGATTTTATATTTGATCTTGCAGGTAATAGGGAACCACTAAAGTGAATGAATGGGGGAGGGAGGCAGATGTTGACATATCAGACCTGTGCTTTTCTCTTCTATCATTTAAAGACTAGTCAATACAATTACATAGTGTTCATTTTTATTTTTAAAATTTTTTCCACAAATGAAAACTGCTAATGATATTTGGGATCAAAGAATCTGGAAAGAAAAATAGTTTTTATATTATCATTGCATAGGACATTTTCTGGAGAAATTAAAAAACAATCAAACATGCTTTAAAGTCAACTTAAAGCCATCCCCTTGGTATATATATATATATATATATATATGTGTGTGTGTGTGTGTGTGTGTGTGTATGTATGTATGTGTATATATGTATATCCCTTCTAAATGTCATTATAAAGATACAATTCTTAAGAGTTATAAGTATCATCTTCCAATGTAGAGATGTAAACAGTTTACCCTTATTGAATAACATGGTTTTTTTTTGTTTGTTTGTTTTGGGTTTTTTTTTCCTTTCCTATTTACCTTTTTATGTCTCTCTTGAGTCTTGTATTTGAAAATCAAATTTCCATTGAGCTCTGGTCTTTTCATCAGGAAAGGCTGGAAGTCCCCTATTTTATTTAATGTCTATTTCCTTCCCTGAAAGATTATGCTCAGTTTTGCTGGATAGTTGATCCTTGGTTGTAATCCAAGCTCCTCTGCCTTATGGAATGCCATATTCCAAGACCTCCAATCTTTTAATGTAGAAGCTGCAAGGTCCTGTGTAATCTTGACTGTGATTCCACGATATTTGAATTGTTTCTTCCTGGTTGCTTGCAAGATTTTCTACTTGACGTTATAATTCTGGAATTTGGCTACTATAATCTTTCACGTTTTCATTTTGGGGTCTCTTTCAGGAGGTTATTGGTGGATTCTTTCAATAAGCATTTTACCCTCTGTTTCTGAGGCCTCAGGACAGTTTTCCTTGATGATTTCCTGAAAGATGCTGTCCAAGGTCTTTTTTTTCTTCATGCTTTTCAGGTAGATCAATAATTCCTAAATTATCTCTCCTGGATCTATTTTCCAGGTCAGTTGTTTTTCCAATGAGGAATTTTACACTTTCTTCTATTCTTTCATTCTTTTGATTTTGTTTTACTGATTTTTGATGTCTCATAGTCATTATCTTCCAATTGCTTAATTTTAATTTTTAATCAATTGTTATCTTCAGTTAGCTTTTATACCTCCTTTTCCACTTGGCCAGTTCTACTTTTAAAGACTTGTTTTCTACAGTTAAAAATCTAGTTAAGTGGTGAAAAGGATTGTGATGGGAGAAGAAGAAAGGAGGAGACAGAAAGGGGTAAATTACATCATATGAAGAGGTACAAAGGTATATTACAGTTGAGGGAAAGAAAGGAGGAAGGTGAGCGTTGTTTGAACTTTACTGATTGGATTTGGCTCAAGGAGGGAATAACATACTCAGTTGGATATAGAACTCTAACTTGGGAAAGGAGAAAGAAAAGGGAGAGGGCTGACAGAAGGGAGGGCAGATTGGGGGAGGTAGTGGCAAAAAGCAAAACTCTTGTAAGGAGGGAAAGGGAAAAAAGGAGAAAGAAAAGCATAAATGGGGGAGAGGGGAACAAGATAGAAAAAAAGACAGTTTCTTCAGGGTCACAGGTATTGTTATATGATGAACTTTTTTTCCCCCTCTAAAGTGAATAAATGTAACTCAATAAAGAAAGACAATTGAATTAGTCCAGGTATGAGGTGATGAGGGCACGGACTAGGATGGTTGCAGTGTCAGTTACTATATATGTTATAATTCTCTGATCCTCATGTCATTAGTGAATTTTTTTATCTCAGAAATCTATGTTCTTCCGTGATCATAGATATATAGAGACAAACTAGGTTATATAAAACAAAAGCATCAAAATATTTCAACCACTCTATATTATGATGAAAAATATACACATTCAAATGATGTTATATTAGACAGGCCCCATCCCCATCAAATGCAGTTACATACCTTATTCAGAAGGAATGTATTCTTAAAATGTAAACAGAATTCAATTTATTTCTTTGCTTCATAAAAATCCAATAAATTTATTCATTAACAATCTATTTAAAATGAGAAAAAACAAGATATGCTTTTATAATGCATAAATCAGAATCCAGGAGTTTTTCTCCTTTTGTAGAGCAATTTATTTTCTAACCAGAGAGTAGAAAATAGTAACTGCTATATTTATGGGGAAATATTATTACTCATGCTGCTGTTGTTACTTGTATATTCACTCTACATTCATTAGAACATTATTAAAATTTGAAATAATATGAGATTCAACTTTATTTTTTCTATAAGATGGCCAAAGTTATGCTTTCTAAAGAAACTTCTAATCTTCTATTAACAAAATGCATTGATATTTAAATTTTGATTACTCTAGTACCATACTAGAAGAAAAAAATACTCTTAATTTCCCCAATTGCCTGGTAATAAATTGGACATTTACAGAGAACATACATTACTTAAGGCCCATGAGGCTACAGGAAACTTAAAGTACTATATAAAGATGAGCAATTGTTATTAGGGGATTAATCAATCAATAAATAAGCACTTATTAAGTGCCTACTATGTTTCATGTACTATTGCTGAATAAGTAGAAAAAGTGACTTTCAATGTACTCAGGTAGTAATTTATTAAATATTTGATTTACCTTAAAGGTGTTTTTTTTTTGGAAGGACCTACATATTTATTCCATGTTTATCATAATACATTTTTATTTATTGACCTAGTGGTGACCTAGTAGAAAGAAAACTAGCATAAAACAATTTTAAAGAAATTCACTTAAAGCTCTTAATGGCTTCTGGTATTGAGGGGTTTTTGTTTTGTTTTGCTTTGTTCTTAGCTAAGAACACTAAGCAATTGTTTGCCCCATGTATAGTAAAACCATGTGAAGCCAAGTACAGAGTGTCCCACCTATAGGAGGGGAAGCCCCAGTTCAGCAAAAGAAACCGGTTCTGCCCTGGCTAAGCTTTCATTTGCATTAAAGAATTGTGTCAGTTTGATCCAGGCATATGTATATAAACTTGTAAGGGAAACTGAGGAGGACAGATCCTCCCAGGCCCCTGTGTAACCATCTCATGACCTAACATAAAGATAAATCGGAGTTACCAAAACACGGCCCGAATAAAGGAGATTGGAACATTAAATAACAAACAAACAAACCATGTTACCTGGGAAAGCAATTCATCTCAAGGAACATTTTTTCTTGAGAAAAGTGTGTAACTGTCCAAGGAATTGATCACTCCTTGGAGACATACACAACAAACAGGTACTTGGGGCTCTGATCAAGCCCCAACTTTTGTTAGAAATGCGAGAGTGCCTGGACTTGAGGCTCACCAAGGATAAGTACAGAAAATGAATCATCAAAATTGTCTTTCCCTGGTTTACATAAATATAAAAGGGGTCATTTGGAAAAGGATTTTTGGAGTACTTTGATTTCGGAGATAGAGATGCCAAATCTCTGTTGTGGTCAGAAGCAGAAGGCATGCACGGCTTCTGTTGAGTCAGAGCGGGACACCGCCCTGTTGCTTCCCTGACCAGACCTCTCAGCTGTCTTTTCAGTCTCCCCAGTCTAGTAGGTATGAGCTCACCTGGTCAGTGAGTGTGTATCCTTTCTTTTCTTATTCCTCCTTTTCTTTATTTTGATTATTACTTATTACATTGAATGTTTTTCTCATCTTTATGTGTGTGTTTTGCTTTAATCATTATTAATCATTGTAAAATAAATGTGATTATTTGTTAAGTTTACGCTGAGTATGTGTCATTATATCTTGAGATCTGAGCCTAAATTGAAACTGCACAGTAAGTAATCCTTTCGATTACAAAACTATTATGTCTCTTTGATTAAAAGTTCTCTGCTTTACAGAGAATTTGTGTTTACTTGTGGGTATGAGCTAAATAGACTTCTCTTGCTTATGGAACTTCATTAAGGGGTAAGTTCTTCCCCATCTCCCACACCTTCTTTCTTGTGACTCTGTCCTGTTGAAACATGAATGTCTCTCCTTTCTCCCTAAAGGTATGGGAAACTTCTCCCTGATTTTTTTTAAATCATGTTAGATGAAGATCTGAGGACCGTGGCATCTTATTTGTTTATAATAGGACCCTGGACACATATAACAATGGAAAATGAGATGAATTAGGGAGCTTTAGCTGAAGGTAATAGGAATAAGTTGCCCTGTTTGGATTATAATCTATGTTGAGAACTATGTCTCTTCTTCGGTCCCTTCCTCCTCTAAGCAAGAAACAAGTTGGGACACACCATCTAGTATATCATCAGATCCTACTGCTATTCACCTATCACTTCAACCTAACCACAGTCTCCAAAAGTGGGACAAAAAAGCCCAAGCCTAGAGGTAAAATGGAATTATATTTTCTCTACATTGTTTCTTCCCACATGAATCAAAAAGGACCATCAAACCCTTTTTATTTTTTCCCTAGCTTCCTTTTCTTAGAAACCTCCTAATTTAAAAAATAAAAAATAAAAGATTCTCTATTCTAAACCATAAAGCCTTTTCCCATCAATTTCTCATATTAATACACTCAGATTCTGGGAAGTTAAGTTATTTGTCCAAAGTCATCCAACTATTAAATGACCTAGCTAGAACATATAACTTAGATATCTCTAAGGTGCAATTGTAATGTAGTGAAGAGAATACATTTTCTCCTGATCAAGAATTAAAATGAATCATGATTAAAATGATTTTAGAATAATAATATACATTTTAAAATATTTCTTAACATATAGCCACATTAAAATGTTAAAAAGCATGCAACAAAACATTTATTTTCAAACTACTCTTAAATTAATCTTCTCTCTATACTATACCATAGAAGAAAACGTAACTACGTTGATTCTTGCATATTAAAATGCAATGTGAATTATTGAACTGTTAGTTTTATTAAGGCAACTTTATCCTAAATTTCAAGATAATTTATGTATTTAAAAAAATACTCTGTCATTAATCACACAGTTTTCAAAAGTGTAATTTATGTTTGCTACAATAATTGGCTTTTGAACTTCAAGTTTCTTAGCACTAAGGCCTTCTTCACAGGTAAAGATTTTCTTCAGAGGTAAAAGAAATTCAAGTGAATACACTTCACGATCTTTTCTACCTAGGCATCCCTTGATACTTAGTTTGAATGATCACAAGTTCAGTCTTGAATGTACATCAGAACCCAGAAGACACGAATGAGACCGATATCCTGCCATTAGTAACAGTAGGATAGAAAATGATAGAACTGAAAAGGGAAGAATGCCAGCTAAAATGCTTCCTCAGGGCCCTGGCTGACAGAACTCAGCACTCACTACTGGGAAGATTTTTTTTTTTTGTCCAAAAAAGCCTTAATGAAGTTTGAGATAGAAGTTGAATCATATATTTTCCTATCTCTTCTGACATAGGTTAAAACAGATGAATAGAATAAATATTCAAATTTAAAAAAAAAGATGTTTTAATCTAGGACGTTTGAAATTAGACTTTAAAAAAGAACAAAATAATTCTTCAAGGAATATATCCTATATCATACTAATCCTCATGATTATGTTTAATCAAACTTAAAATGACCATCTCCACCAAACTACATTTAATTTCCTTGATGTCTTACTGTTTCAAATTAGTTTCTTTTCTAATCTTGCTGTTATACAAATTGCCTTTTACCTTTATCTGATTCATATGGTAGGATAAAAAGAAATTATCAGGGAATTAATGTATACCTTTTAAAAGGATCTCATTTTTGTAACAAAAACAAAAAAGATGACAGGTAAGTATGAAGTAGAAAGGTACTTGGAGATATCTTTTTGCTGACCATGGACTCATTTGATTTGTAGTTGAGCAAATGGATTTATAAAGAGTTGTAATGATAACTCTACGATCTAATTGCAAATTGGGGCAGATGGAAAATTGAGTCAAATGTCAGCTGAACAAAAACGTAATTACATATCAACATGGAAAACCTATGAAGTTGAGGGAAGAGCAAAGCTGTGCATTAAGTTAAAAAAAAAGTGTTCCTAATCTGGCATTTTGGTGAAGAGGTAGTGGTACAGGGCAGTCTGATGTGAAGAGTGATAATTATGATGGAATCAAACGGTGTTGGGTGCATATAATGACCCATAGATTTTGTGCTTTATAGAATCAATATATAATCAACTTATACAATCAATAATTTGTGCCTTATACAGTCAGATCAATGGGAAACATGCTAATATTGCTCTTGCCATCAAATCACAAATGCAGTTCAATTTTACAAATTCTTATTAAATGCAAAGGGATATATAAAATTTATATAAGATGTGATACAGTCCCTCAAGAAACACATAGTCTTAGGGAAGTGATGCACATGAAACATTAGAGCAAAACTAATGTATGTGAAATGTATGAGAAAGTTACAAGTATTTGTGAGGCCCAGTGAAGGAAGGACATTATTACTGTGATGAATCAATAAAGAAGGAGGTGACATTTACTTGGATTTTGAAGATCAGAGAGAAATTCAATAATTAGAAAGACAGATGTCATTCCGGGGAATAGGAAACAGCATGAGCAATGATACAGTCAAGTAAATGCCAAACATAAACATGAGATAATGAGTATAAAAAGGGAAGTAGTAGAGCAATGTCAAAAAAAGTAAAAGAAAAAGTTCTTAAAGGAAAGGTGATAACAAGCTTTGGAAGACCATTTTCTCATTCTTCTAAAGGGGAAAAAAAACCAACAATAACTTAAGAGATCAAGAAGTCATGGACCCAAAGGGCTAATGATGAAGCATGCTATCTACCTCTAGAGAAAGAACTGATGTTGATTGAATACAGACTGAATCATGCTATCTTTCACTTTCTTTCTTTCTTTCATTTTTTGTTTAATTTAAGTCTTCTTGTACAAAATGACTAATATGGAAATGTTTTACACAATCGTACATGTATCACCTATGTCTGTTTATTTCTCAGGGAGGGGGGGGAGGGGAGGAAGGGAGAGATAGAATATGGAACTCAACACTTTAAATAAAAATGTTTTAAAAAATAAAAAAGAAGTCATTGAAAGATTTTAAACAATAGTCATATAATTGCAGCAACAGCATGAAGGAAGTTTTGGAGAAAGGTGAGAGAGGAGATAGGAAGGCATATTAGTAAGCTGATCCAGGAAGTGAGAAGGGCATGAACTAAAATAGTGAAACTTGGGTTAGCAAGAAGATGATGAATATAGGAACCATCACCAAGGATCAATTTAGCAAGAATATGTCTCTGTCTTTTATGCTTTACTACATATAAATCATATAAATAATCAGATCATTGCATCAAATTATTTCACTAGTTGAAACTATTAAAGAATGATTTGTATCCTTTATTCAACAGTATCCAAAAGGGCAGAGGTTCTAGATGTGGAATCAGGAGAAGAGCTATGTTCTAATGCAAACTCTGTCATTTAATACTTGTGTTATATTGAACCATTCTCTGGTCCTGAGTTTCAACATCTGGCAATTGAAGGTACTAGATTAAATGACTTTCCAATTCTAAATCTATGTGTAGTAAAGGCTCTGGGTTCACTCAGTTTCTACTTGGATTAACATGGTTGTACCCCAGAGGGTCCCAAGTCCTACTTAGGGGTAACCCAGAGAGGTTTGGGGTGTTCGATAGTACTGTCCAACTCTTCGTGACCCTGTGGGCCATAGCATGCCAGGCCCTTCTGTCTTCCACTAGTCTGTATACTGTCCTTGGGGTTTTCTTGGCAAAGATACTGGAGTGGTTTGACATTTCCTTTCCAGTGGATCACCTTGTTTTTCACAACTCTCCACTATGACCTGTCCATCTTGGGTAACCCTACATGACATAACTCACCGTTTCATTGAGCTATACAAACCCCTCTGTCATGACAAGGCAGTGATCCAGGAGGGGTTCTAGGGGGAGCTAGATGGCTCAGTGGATACAGTGCTGGACCTGGAGTCAGAAAGACCTGAATTCAAATCCAGCTTCAGATATTCATTAGCTGCGTGTCCCTGGGCAAGTCATAAACCTCTATTTGCCATAATCCACAGAGAAGGAAATGGCAAACCACTCCAATATCTTTACCAAGAAAAACCTATTACGGTATTGGTGCGTTATGGTCCACAGGGTCACAAAGAATCAGACGTAACTGAACAACAACAACAGTATTGTTATACATGAGGTACAAATCAGTATGTCCATATATAGATTAAACAATTAGTACCTCTCAAATGCCAATTAATATAAATTAGCTTCTATAAAGGGGAACTTACTAAGGTACTAATAAGAATAGTTGGTAAAAAAAATCTCTCCTGAGAGAAATCATTATTTCTCTATTGTATTTAATAACTAATTATTGAATCAGGGTCAAGGCTTTCTTTTCCCCTCCTTTTCTACTTCCTCATCCACAAATCAACCAGTGTGGGAAATCTTAGGCAAAGATTTACCCAGGCTAAAGAGCTAATCAAAGACAGTAAAATAAATTCTAAGTTTAGACTAATGGGTGGATTCCTGCTCATTGAGTTTACTCAGACAGGTCTGGGGAAATGTTTATTCTCCTTTTTGTTAGATTGACATGAACATTTATAAGCCTCTTTGACCAAGATTTGGATGTTTAGTGCCATGTACCTCAAGACGCTCATATTGTAATATAGTCCATCTCTCATTGTAATATTCATTCTCTCATTAATTATTAACCAATCAGAGTTGATTGCCACCCATAGTAACACCTGCTCTTCCAAGAGCACATAAACTGTGAGCTTACTGCCATGAGGGCTCTTTGGCATTCAAGAGTTCCACTAACCTCTTTTATTAATAACATGCTTGCCTTTTTATAAAATGATAAATCACCCAGAAATTATGTCCCTCAAATTTTTTAAACATCACACTCTTAAACCAGGGATGTTCTGCCACAAGTATATACAAAATTGAAGGGAAACTAGTCTTATTTTTCTCAGTTCTCTATCTGGAGGTGATTGGCAGAATCTTTTCTAATTATGCTGGATCACTGTGTTGGTCAGAGTTACTAAGTCTTTCAGAGTTAATTATCTTTACAATATTGCTGTTACTCTATAAATAGTTCTCCTGCATCTGCTCACTTCACTTTGTATCAGTTCATATAAATTATGCTAGGTTTTTCTGAACACATCACCTTCATCGTTTGTTATGAAAGAGTAGTATTCTGTCACATTCATATGCCACAGCTTGTCTAACTATTCCCCAAATGATGGAGATCCTCTCAGTTTCCAATTCCTTTTTTACCACAAAAACAGTTGCTATAAATATTTTGGTATATGGAGCCTTTTCTTCTTTCTTTGACCTCTTTGGGGTATAGACCTAATAGTAGTATTGCTAGTTCAAAAAATATGCAGTTTTATAGCTTTGGAGCATATTTCCAAATTACTCTCTAGAAAAGCTAGATCAGTTCACGACTCTACCAACAATGCATTAGTTGCACATAGTTGTACTCTTTTACACATTCCTTCTAGAATTTGTCATTTTTCTTTTCTGTCATCTTAGCCAATCTTAGGGGTGTGAGGTGTTACCTCAGTATTGTTTTAATTTGTTGTTTTTTTCTAATCATTAGTGATTTAGAGCATTTTATATGACTCTTAATAACTTTGATTTCTTCCTCTGAAAACTATTTGTTCTTATTTCTTGACCATTTTTAAATTGGGGAAGGGAGCTTATTTTTGTAAAGTTGATTCAGTTTCTCACGTATTTTAGAAAACAGACCTTTCTCAGAGAAACTTGTGGCAATTATTTCCCGTTTCCTATGTTTCTTCTAATTTTGGCTGCATTGATTTTACTTATGCAAAACCTTTTAAATTTGAAAAAATAAAAATTATCCATTTCATCTCCTGTGAACCACTCTATCTCTGGTTTGGTCATTTACCTTTCCCTATCCGTAGATTTGATAGATAATTTCTTCAATGTTCCTGGAAAGTGATCTTAGAGAGTTTATCTGGTAAAGAGGTAAACTCACAGCTGTTGCCTATTAGAAACTCTTTTTTCACTTCATGGAAGCCTCATGAATTTTCCTTTAGATATAATTTTCTACTAGACTCCTCATAAGTGCCTTTCCTCAGTGTATCTAGTTTGCCCTTTGCTTCAAATAATGTAAAATGTTATTTAAGAAAGCAAGGGACTCTATTTGGGCTTATGTGGGAATCTTTTAAATGGCAGAATAAAATAAAACTAATAGAGTTCTACAGGAAATAATAGATAATAGTTTGAAGGCAGTGAAGAGTTTTGAGCCTCTGGGCCAGATTCTCCTCCCTGCTTGGCTGCTTGGGGCCTCTGCACCAGTGTCCTACACTCAACTATTCAAAAATTAGTAGACAAGCATGAATGCTTATCAACTGAAAATGATATTGTAACAGTGGAAATCAGAAATTTTGCACAGGAAACATATGGAGTTGCAATTTCCAGTCTTCAGAATTTAAAACAAAATCAAACAAACAAGATGAATGAAACAAGCTTTGGAAAGTATGAGCCCTATTGTCTATGATCAGAAATAACAGAAATTAATGTAGCTCCTGCAGAAGATCTAGCACTTGTCAACAAATGTATGAGGATAGTTGGCTGATCAAGATGACACTGAGCAATCCATCAGAAGCTGATGAACTCATGAGTGAGGATGTTTATGAGAGATACATAAAATCTGTTGATGACTGCACATTAGATCCCCAAATAAATTAGCATAAGAACACAAGTCAGTATAGCATTGTCCTAAATTGGTGGTGTATGGAAGGTGAGCAACTTTAAAACTTTTGAAACAATACCACAGCATGGAAAAAACAAACAAATGAACATCCAAACTTAGCTACTCAGAAATTACTGGGAAAAAATGCTTAATATCTGCATCTTTTGCACAACTTTTCCCTAGTGATTTTAAATGTGTGGCTAGTCTTATTCATGTATCATGTGTGGTAAAAATAAATTATGAGACTAGAATTGTTACCTGTAAAAAGCCTTAAATAACTAAAGTTGTAATGGCCACTCAACTCCATCCATCATCACAGTTTTGTACAAAATACATTGGTTTTTCTGTCAATGGGAATAATTTACTGGGATTGGCTAGCTGGCTGGTGTCAGATGCATAGCAATACCATCTTAGTTTTTGAATAAACTGCTCTGCTGAAGCTATTTTATGCAGACGAGGCTTTAACCTTGCAGAAGAATAAGTAACAAAATTTAATAAAACTTTCAAAAACCCTGAAAGAAAGTTTTGGAAAGAGGAATTACATGATAAAATCGATTTTGGAAATTATCCAAATCACTATCACATTACTTAGTAACAAGAGAAATGGAAACTGATGGTAATCGGAGGTTTCACTTTAATCCCATCGTATTTGCAAAGATGTTAAAAGATAGAAATAGCTATGTAAATACAGGAACACTAATATATATCCTTTAGTAAAACATAAATTATTGGTGCTATATTTAAATAGTTTTATCACTTCCACATTATTCCTTCTCAAAACCAACTTGAAATAAGTTAAGCAAAACAAATCAATGCATGCATTATGTCTGAGAATGTATGACTTTTTCTGTACCTGTGAAGTGGTATGCATGCTTCACAATCATTCCTCTGAGGTAGCAATATGATGATCACTGCATTGATCACAATTCTTACATCTCTTAGTGTTGTTAGCTTTTACATTATTATGTTTAAAGTGTAAGACATTCTTCTGGTATTGCTTACTATGCATTATTTCAGATGATTCTTCCAGTGTTTCTCTGAATTTTATCATATTTGACATTCTTTGTTCAGTCATTTTCAGTTGTGTTCATTTCTTTGGGGTTTTCTTTTTCTTTTTCTTTTTGGCTACATTTTCTTGGTTTATTTACACTTCATTAGAATGACTTGAGATGTTATGATCTTGTGCCCTATCAAGATATTTTCTTTTTTTAATGAATTAATAATTTATTAATTAATAAATTAGTGTTTAAAAAAATTGTTCCAAATGGAGTTACAAGTTATTAAATTTTTCAAAATCTCATGGCTCCTGACTTTGAACCAACTTGTGAGTAGGCAAAAACTTGAGAACAGAAAAATTCCTCAAAATTGCAGTTGACAACAAAGTTGTCAAGTTTCTTTTTTTATTTTCTTTTTTTAACTTTTAAGATGTGTTTTTAAAACTTTGGGTTACAAATTTTCTCCCTTCCTCCCTCCCCATCCACCCTCACTGAAAAAGGAAGCATCTTGATATAGGTTATAGATGTGTAGTCATGCAAAACACTTCTATAGTAGTCATGTTGTAAAAACTAAGTATATTTCCCCTCATCCTATCCTACCCCCATTTATTCTATTCTCTCTTTTGACCATGTCCCTCCTCAGATGTGTTTGCTTCTGATTAGCCCCTCCCCCAATCTGCCCTCCCCTTTACTGATCTCCTGCTCTCTTGTCCACTTCCCCCCTTATTTTCCTGTAGGGTAAGATAGATTTCCATACCCCATTGTGTATGTTATTCCCTCCTTAAGCCAAATCTTATGAGAATAAGATTCACTCATTCCCTCTCACTTTCCCCCATTTCCCCTCCATTGTAAAAACCTTTTCTTATCTGTTTCAAGTGAGATAATTTACCCCATTCTACTTCTCCCTTTCTCCTTCTCCCAGTATAATCCTCTCTGACCCCTTAATTTTATTTTCCAGACATCACCCCTTCATCTTCAACTCACCCTGTGCCATCTATGTATGTATGTATGTATGTATCTATCTATCTATCTATCTATACATACACACATATAATTTTTCCCTCCCACCCTAATACTGACAAAGAACTAACATATTACAAATATCATCTTTCCATGCAGGAATGTAAACAGTTCAAACTTAATAAGTTTCTTATGATTTCTCTTTCCTGTTTACCTCTTCCATATTTCACTTGAGTCTTGTATTTGAAAATCAAATTTTATATTCAGCTCTGGTCTTTTCCTCAGGAATGCTTGAAACTCCCCTATTTCATTGAATTGCCAACTTTTACCCTGAGGAATTATACCCAGTTTTGCTGGCTAGGTGAATCTTAGTTATAATCCTATCTCGTTTGCCCTCCAGAATATCATATTCCATGCCCTCCGGTCTTTTAGTGTAGAAGCTGCTAAATCTTGTGTTATCCTGATTGTGTTTCCACAATACTGGAATTTTTTTCTTTCTGGCTGCCTGCAATATTTTCTCCTTGACCTGGGAATTCTGGAATTTGGCTACAATATTCCTAGGAGTTTTCCTTTGGGGATCTCTTTCAGGAGGTGATGGTATTCTTTCATTTCTATTTTCCCTCTGTTCTAAAATATCAGGGCAGTTTTCCTTGATAATTTCTTGAAAGATGATGTCTAGGCTCTTTTTTTGATCATGGCTTTCAGATAGTCCAATAATTTTTAAGTTCTCTCTCCTGGATCTATTTTCCAGGTCAGTTGTTTTTCCAATGAGTTATTTAACATTCTCTTCTATTTGTTCATTCTTTTGGATTAGTTTTACAGTGCCTTGCTTTCTCACATAGTCACTAGCTTCCAGTTGCTTCCTTTTAATGTTTAAGGAAGTATTTTTTTTTCAGTAAGCTTTTGAACTTCTTTTTCCATTTGGCCAATTTTGCTTTTCAGGACATTCTTCTCCTCATTGGCTTCTTGGACCTCTTTTGCCATTTGGGTTAGGCTGTTTTTTAAGGTGTTATTTTCTTCAGTATTTTTTTGGGGGGTCTCCTTTAGCATCACTCTCAGTTTTTCCTTTACTTAATTCTCTTACTTGCTTTTCAAAATCTTTTTTGAGCTCCTCCATGGTCTGGGACCAATTCATATTTTTCTTGGAGGCTTTGGATTTAGGAGATTTGGCTTCTTTGTCTTCTTCTGGTTGTACACTTTGATCTTCTTTGTCACCAAAGTAAGATAATATAGTCTGACTCTTTTTGTGCTACTTGCTCATGGTCCTAGACAATTATTTGAATTATAAACTGTTTGTTAAGGTAGGGGTCTGTTTCCAGTGTAGAGAATGTACTGTCCCAAGCTTTGGGGTTTTTGTGCAGCTGTTTTCAGAGACAATTCTAGGGACCTGTAAATTTTCAGTTTTTCCAAGGTGCAAAGATCAAGGGCGAGGTGTTTACTCCTTTCCTGTCCTATGCTCTGATCTATGAGTGACCACAAGTACTCTTTTCTGTCTTGGAACTGTAAGGAGAATCTTCTCTTCACGACCACTACAAGCTCTACCATGCCAGAACTCCTCCTTGCCCCAGGATTGCCACCCAGAACTGTGACCCACATGCAAGCATGGGCAAAGCAAGAGAATCCTGCACCAGCAGAGAGATTCCTGCAAACCCCCTCTGATTAGCCACTCTATTCCCCTCAGTTTGTGGGCCAGAAGCTCAGGAGGCAGCCACCATCACAGGGCCAAGGTTGGGGAATAGGGCCGGGATCCCTCACAGAAACAGACTTTTCCCACTGACCTTCTAAGTTGTCTTTGGAGTTCATAGGTTGAGAAGTCTAGAAACCACCACAGCCACCTGCGATTCAGTCCTCAGAGGTCTGTTCCAGGTTTGCTAAGACCTGTTTTGCCTGCAGGCCCCCACCCACACCAAACTGCGCTCTTCTTCCAGCCTGGCACGATAGATCTTTCCAATCAATCATCTAGGTTGTCTTGGGCTGGGAATTTGTTTCACTCTTTTTGTGGGTTCTGCTGCTTTAGAATTTGTTTAGAGGGGCAGCTAGGTGGAGCAGTGAATAGAGCACCGGCCCTGAAGTTAGGAGGATCTGAGTTCAAATCCAACCTCAGAATAAACACTTGACACGTACTAGTCACTTAACCCTAATTGCCTAAAAATTAAAAAAAAAAAAGAATTTGTTTAGAGCTCCTTGTTACAGGTCTTTGGAGGGGTTTGGGGAAGAGCTCAAATGAGTCACTGCTTTTACTCTGCCACCTTGGCTCCACTTCCCCCAGTTTGGGTTTTCTTGGCAGATCCTAGAATGGTTTGCCACTTACTTCTCCAGCTCATATTATAGATGAGGAAATCATGGCAAACAGAGTTAAGTGACTTGCCCAAAGTTCAAAGCTATTAAGTGTCTGAGCCTAGATATGAACTCAGTAACATGAGTCTTCATGACTCCAGGCCTGACACTCTATTTACTGTGCCACCTAACTACCCTTTGACTTTCCTTTCAGACCAATAATAGTTGAGAGGGTGGTGAAATGGTTGGAAAGCAGGTAATACAAATATTATTTAAATGAACCAGTGGACTATTTAGTTTGAACAAGAAAAGTAATTGAGAGAAAGGTATGATACCATGAAGAGGGATTTGTAAGACAGATTGGATTTGTTTTGCTTGGTCACAGTGAGCTGAACTCAAAGTACTGTGAAAGCCTCAAAACAGCAGATTACAGCTCTATAAACAGACACCAAAACTCAGAAAAATTGTCATCTAAAACTACATGGATAGTCTCAAGAGGTAAAAGTTTTACCCCCTTTGCATATACTGGAAGGATTCAAATGAATGTCTACTTATCAGGCATAACATTGAAGTGATTCCTCTATGTAAAGACATTGTATTAGATGACTTCTAATATGAATATGAATTCAAAATTCCACCAGTAGTTTATTAAGGTTTATACTATTCACAAAAATGTAAATTGATTCACCAGTTCTAGAAAACGATTTAGGATAGTTATACATACATATATACATACATACATATATACATATGTATCTTTTGATTCAGTGATAAACATTACTAGTCATAGTATCAAGAAAGTCAAAGAAAAGGAAAGGCTCCATACATATATAAATATTTATGCACTATTTTCTTTAATGATCAAGACCTAAAAAGAAAGTAAGTGCCCATCAGGAAGCAGCTTTTGACATCCCTTATAGCTTTCACCCAGTACTCTGAGTTCAGCCTACTGTGACCAAGCAAAAAAAAAAAATCTACTCCCCCTTCCATATCCCTCTTTCAGCACATGGGGATGGTATTCTGCCCTTCTCTCCATTATTTTTCTTGTTGAAGTTAAACATCCCACTGGTTCCTTTAAGTGATCCTTGTATTGCATGCTTTCCAGCCATCTCACCACCCTCTTAACTGTTTTCTGAATGGGTTAGAATTCTTCAATGTCTTTCCTAAAATAGAATAATAAGAATGCAACACTGTCTGACCATGGAATAGAACAGCATGAATGCTACTTCCTTCTATCTGTATATCATGTCTCTATTAGTACATCTCAAGATCTTTGTGACTATAAAAATATAATGTGCCAAAGACTCACATTTGTTTTCATAGAGGATGACCGCAATGTATATAAAGGTTATTTTCAGAAACTTCTTTTAATAATGAGAAATTATATGTTTTCAGTCAACTTTTCATTTTAATTTTTAGCTAAATTGCCCTCAGTCATATTTTCTATTCTTTGGATGATATCTAACTTTCCTTCTGGTTCTATAATTATACAATCATTGCCTTTCTGAAATATCTTGACAATTCTCGAGGACATTTAAATTAATATTTAAAATAATTTAAAAAAATAAAATAATAAAATCCACCAGGAATTAATTCTCCATTTGGGCAGGCTCATTGCTTCTACTTAGCATTGTCTTGAATGCTATTCTCAGTGCTTCACAAAGTTCCTTGCCTACTAAGATCAGATATGGTGGTTCTACTACAATCCTTGATAAAAACAGATCACTATAGCACCTGTGTGCTGCCTCCTCCCCCACTCAAAGGTACACACCTTCCCAAGCTACTAAACTTGTACAAGCCCTCACTGACACCTACTTGGATTATTCCAATAACTTCCAGGAAGCTTTTTCTAGTACCCAATTTCTCTTCTCTCAATCCTAAACTTAACTCCATTTTCATCTAATTTTCTTTATGCATCAATCTGTTCCTAGTATAATTCTTTAAATCTTCTAACAGCTGCCTATTGACTACCAGGTAAAACCAAAATTCCTTTTCCTGCCTTGCAGGGACCATACACAATCCTCTTTCACCTCACATGTCTCTTATACTGCTGCCTTCTAGGTACTCAAGATTCCAGGCAAAAAAGACCCCTACACATCATTTATTTATCTCTGTGCTGTTTTGCCTCTCTGAATTTTCTTGTGCTTTTCTCCAAGCTAAGAATTCTCACCCTACAAGTTTGCAAAACCATTGAATTTCTTTAAAATCCTATTCTAATTCTATCTCTGACATAAAGTCTTCCCTGAACAATGTTTAAAGTGAGGTACTCAATTGTTAACTTATGCTGTTTGCTTTGGCCTGATAGATAGTAGAGGAGTAAATTTGCCCCCTTTTATGTATAATTACTCTGTCTTACCTTCCTTTCCTCTTCTCTTAGAAAGTATGCTTAACAAATAATGTAAGAGTGAAAAAGTGAGGATGTTTAATTGTTGTTGATTATCATGGTATTTTCAAAGAAATACTCAGGGCTATAAATGGGGGGAATCTGGCAGAGTACTTAGAATGCTATATTGCAACTCAGGCTGAGTAGCACTAGATCTTCTAGGATTACTATGCTGGCACTCAGAGCAGCCTTTTGAGATGCTAATCAGAATGACCCAGTAAGGCACAAACCATCTTCAATAATGCTAAAGAAACACCTTAAAAGCCCTCTAGACACTGTCATCAACATAATTATCAATATAATCCCTGTGAATGGCTAATATTACTTTTTATTATTAAAATGTGGTATCATGTATACTCCTTCATAAAATAAAAATTCTTTTGTAATACAAAAAAAAACCCTAACCCTAATATTAATAATAGAAATTTAGAGTTCAGGATTACATTAGCTTATACTGTAAGAACATTTTTCCTTGCATTGTTTTGATCTCTCTCTCTCTCTCTCTCTCTCTCTCTCTCTCTCTCTCTCTCTCTCTCTCTCTCTCTCTCTCTCTCTCTCTCTCTCTCTCTCTCTCTCTTTCTCTCCTCCCCTGTAACTTCATTGGTTTAACAAAATAGGTTGGTTTAGCAAATTTTGGTTGAGGTAATCATATTTTATTTTTCGCTTTTGGTGTTGTTGGGCAGCTAGGTGGCATAGTGGATAGAATGCCAGGATTGGAAGTCAGGAAGACTCATCTTTCTGAGTTCAAATCTGACCTTAGAATTTTACTAGCCTTGTGATACTAGACAGGTCACTTAACCCTGTTCACATTAGTTTCCTCATCTGTAAAATGAGTTGGAGAAGACAATGATAAACCACTGTGTTATCCTTGCCTAGAAAACCCCAAATGTGGTCACAGACAGTTAGACATTACTGAAACAACTGAACAACAACAAAAACAAATTTGTTGTTGTTAACTGACAGTTGAGAGATTTACAAAGCAAAAGATATTTTTACAAAATGTTTTATGTTATGGAAATTCTTGCTTTATTCCATGAATTAAAAATAAAGCAATTTTTTAAAAAAGATCAGGTATGTATGTTACATTTGTTTAATGTTGAGTATATTGGTATTTTTTTTTTTTCTGGATGCAATGGCGGGGATTGCTGTGCACTGTCTCCTATTGAGACCAGGCAGCCAGGAACATACTCACCACAGTGGCCGCACTCGGAGTCTTCAGAGCCTGCCGGTATACACGAAAGGAGGAGTCGATCGGGATATGCTCAATCACTTTATTAGATCATATAGAAAAGTTTAAAAGGGGGGAAAGCAAGTGGGGGAAGAACAGGGAGGGTAAAGCGTGCAAGCTGGAGGAGAGAATTGGAAGCCCCACCCGTAACCAGACTGAGCCACTTATACTCCACAACCCAATCCCACCTCTACACCAATGAAGTGCAATCACAATGTACGGGCGGCTGATGACGGAGACTTGGGTAGAACGCATAGGTCTAGCCGCCTCAAGGGACACGGAGTGGGCGTGTCGATGGAGATGTGGTGGGAGTACCGTACTCCGCCTCCTCGACTACATCTTCTCAACCCATCCATATGCGTACCCCTCATTCCGTTAGGAGAGCGAGTATCACACCATGTACATTTTCGTGACCAGCCCAAAACAGTGGGCCTTAACATCTGGAAGCTCACAAAATGGTTTTGAGCTAACATTTTTTTAAACAATCTCTGAAAAAATAATAATTAAGATTTTTCTCACTACTCATATATTTTCCAGTGTATCAGACTATGAAATGTATAATATAATAAATTGTAGGACAAGGGAGATAATAATTTAAAAGGGAAAATAGTGGAAATTTATTGACAAAGATATTGAAGCAATACAAGTTTTTTTAAAGTGTTTGACAATAAATAATTTCACTAAATAGCTATAAAGAAACACATTAAGCAATCTTTCAATATTTATGCTTCATATTTCACATCAATAAAATGCACTTATCACATTACTTTTTCATATAGACGCAGAATACAATGTAATTAAAATCTACTCTACAGAGTTAAAGAGACTTCTCCTTCATGTTTATACAGCTATGGTCAAGTGCTGCAGAGATTAAATTCAAGTCACATGGTAACATTTCAAGGAGCTAGCCCTTCAGGCACAAGAAACCTATGAAGAACTTATAAAGAAAAGGAATTACATAAAGAGCTAAGTCTCAGTTTCCCTCTTTCAAAAGGAAAAGGAATATGCAACTAGGAAAGGACAGAAAAAAATAAGGAAGAGAACTACTCTGATATCTGTGACAAATCAAAAAAGTAAATACATACAAACAAGTTAGGACATCTTATTAACTAAAGAGATTAATTTTTATCTAAAGTCTTAGAAAGTAAGGTAATAAGAATGACAAAAGAGGTTTAAAATATTCTTTATTCCAAAGGAAATAAAATTGTCATTGTGGTGGACATTATTTGATCAATTAATCAATAAGAACAATTGGACATTGGAAAGGGGATCTAGTTTTGGAGTTGAAAGCACTTGGTTCAAATTCCAGCTCTTCTACTTACTCCCTGTGTAACTTTGGACAACTATTCATTTGACTGACACTGAGTTAACTCATCTGTGCTATAAAGGGGATAAATTAGATGTCCTTGATTGTCTCTTTTAGATCTGAAATTATAAAACTATTCATTAGCCTTCTAAATGCTGCTACATATTGGGGGTACAAAGACAACCCACCCAGGTGGTTATCTTCTAGTCAAAGAAACACATATACAAATAGGCTCATATAAAATAAATATTTCAACTAATAAATATTTGTTAAGGGCCTACTCTGTGCCAGACACTGTGCTAAGGAATGAGATACAAAAAGAGGCAAGAGACAGTCCCTGCCCTCAAATATACACAAAACAAGCTATTAACAGGATAAATAGGAGATAATTAACAGAGTGAAGACATTGCAATTAATAGAGGTAAGGCAAAATTTCCTGTAGAAGGTAAGATTTTAGTTAGAACTTGAAGCCAGAGAGATACAAGATACCTTTTTTTCAGGTTGAAGTTAAGCCTTAATACATTTTAGGTCTGACCAGTTAGCCAGTTCTAAAACTGCCTAAATGCTATCATGTAGCTGTAGTTCTTCCTCATGTCTACTAGGGCAGCAAGAGAGATTTTGCCTAATGATCTGCTAAATGTAAGTAAACAAAATCTAATATTCACTGTTATTAAAAACTCTGGAAACCATAGAAATCAGCAGACATTTTAAATATAGTGTGTAGAATTTATCTAAATTCAAGAAGAAATATTATAGGTAAGGGAGAAAAGTTAGCCTTTTCAGTAATGTTAATGGTAAAGCAAGAATGACCATTATCAACATTACTTTTTAAAACAGTACTAAAAATGTTAGCTACAGTAATTAAATTAAAAAAAATTAATTTGAGGGAATAAGCATAATCAAAGAGAAAACACTATTATTTTTGGTAGAAGATACAGTACTTCACATAGAGACTTAGTCAACTAAAATTAATGGAAATAATTAAGAATTTCAAAAAGTTGCTTTATATAGGTGAATCTACAAAAATCATCAGCATTTCTATATTTAACCAACAAAACTGAGCAAAAAGAGCTAATGACTTAGACATAAAAAAAATCACATGCTAAATTAGATAAACAAGAGAAGTTATATTTCAGATATATACATAGAGGAAGAGTTTATAACTAAGCAAGTAATAAAAAAGGATTACACAAGATAAAAATAAACAATTTTGACTCTGTATATATATGTATGTATATATGTGTATATATGTATATATATATATGTTTATATATATAGTTTTTCTACAAATAAATAAAATGTAGCAAAAAAATAGGAGAGAAGTAGAAGGAAAACATTGCAATAGGTGTGTTTGATAAAGGTCTTATTTCCAAGATATAAAAGGAACTGATGCAAATTTATGACTAAAGTTCATTCTACAATAGATAAATAGTCAAATAATATGAACAAGTGCTTTTCCTTTAAAAATTTTTGAAATATATTTTAATATTTCCCAAGTATATGTAAAAAGTTAGCATTCATTTTTAAAAATTCAGAGTTCTAAATTCTCTCCTTTTCTCCATTTACTCCTGCAAATCTTGTAAAAGCAAGCAATGTGATATTGATTAGACATGTGAAGCCATGCAATACGTATTTCCAGATCAGCAATGCTGCAAAAACAAACAAGCAAGCAAACAAAAAAAATCCAACCAAAACAAAGACATTAAAAACCGGAAGCTTATGCTTATTAATGAATCTGGACTAAGAAGGAGTACTGTACTCAGAATTCTTCAGGTCTATCTCTGGAGGTAGATAGCAATTTTCATCATGGGTTTTTTGAATTTTCTTGGATCATTGTCTTGACTAGAGGAGCTAAGTATTTCACAGTTGGTCATCCTTAGAATATTGTTTTTATTGTATACAATCCTCTGATTCAGATCACTTCCTGTTGGGTGAGTTTATATAAGTATGCTTTCTCTTGGTCTTAGTTGCTAAGAAAGACTATCAATTCTCATGCTTCCCAGTGTTTTTTAATAGGAATGGGTGTTCCATTTTGTCAAAAAGCTTTTTTCTGTATCTATTGACATAATTATATGATTTTATTGTTTTTGTTAACTGATATGGTCAATTATGGTGATAGTTTTCCTACTGCTGAACCATTTCAAGATTCCTGGCATAGATTTCACATGGCCATAGTGTATGATCTTTGTTATATATTTTTGTAATCTCCTTGACAATATTTTATTTAAATTTTTGCATCAATATTTATTAAGGAAATTGCTCTACACATTTCTTTCTCTGCTTTTGCTCTCCCTAGTTTAGTTATTAAAATCATATTTTTGTCACAAAAGAAATTTGGTAGTACTCTTTACTTACTTTTCAAATAATTTATGTGGTATTAGAATTAATAGTTCCTTAAATATTTGTTAGAATTCATTGATAAATTCATCTAGTTCTGGGAATTTTTTCTTAGGGAGCTCATTGATGGCTTTTTTCAATTTCTTTTCATAAGATAGTGTTATTTAAGTATTCTCTTTTCTCCAGCGGCATCTAGGTTGTTCAGTGGATAGAGCGCTGGGCCTGCAGTCAGGAAGACTCATCTTCTGTGATTAAATCTAGCCTCAGACACTTATTAGCTGTGTGAACCTGGGCAAGTTATTTAACCTTATTTGCTTTAGTTTCCTCATCTATAAAATAAGATGCAGAAGGGAATGGCAAACCACTCCAGTACCTTTGCCAAGAATATCCTAAATGGGGTCTCAAAGAGTCAGATATAACTGAAAAATCACTGAACAACCAATATTATCTCTTCTGTTAATCAGGGCAGTTTTTATTTTTGTAAATATTCATCCATTTTACTTGGATTGTCAGTTTTACTGGCATATAATTGGACAAAATGACTTCTAATAATTGCTTTAATTTCATCTTTATTTGTAATTCACCCAGCCATTTTATTTTTTGATTCTACTAGTTTGTTTTTTCAAAATCAAATTAACACATGATTTACCTATTTTATGTTGATTTCATAAAACCTAGATCTAGCTTTATTTATAAGTTCAATTTTTTTGTTACTTTCAATTTTATTAATCTCTCTTTATGTTTAGGATTTCAATTTTGGTGTGTAACTGGGGATTTTTAATTCCTTCTTTTTCTAGTTTTGTTTTTTTAGTCATATAACTAATTAATTGATGTGCTATTTCGCTCTTTTATTAATGTACACATTTAGAAACAAATTTCCCCATAAGTAATGTTTTGACTGTGTTCAAGAAATTTGGTGTATTGTCTCATTGTCGTCATTCTCTTTAATGAAATTGTTATTATTAGTATGATAGGTACTTTGACCTACTCACTCTTTAGGTAGGAAACGAGTATTGTCTCAAATTATTTTAAAATCTGTGATTCCACTGTCCTTTAGTGAATGTAATGTCTCCTGGCTTGTGTTTTGACAAAGGGTATATTTTTTTTGTTGTCAGGTATTTGGTTGTCAGGTTTTAATGCCCTAATACATGGTGAATTTTTATGAAGGTTCCTTGTACAGCTGAGAAAAAGATATACTACTTTCTATTCCCACTCAATTTTCTCCAGAGGTCTAACTTTCTAAGGTTTTATTCGTCTCCTTAACTTCTTTCTTATTTATTTTATGATTAGATTTATCTAACCTGCGAGAGGAAGGTTGGGGTCCCCACTGGAGTGGTTTTACTGTCAAAGTCTTCCACACAATAGTCTTTTCCAGGAGTAACTAGGTACTCTTATTGTTCCAAATTATAAGTGTGTCAAGACCTTTTGAGCATTCCATAAGAATTCAGATGAGGAGAGGGACTTTCTCTCCCCTCCATTCCAGCAGCTTTGTTAGCTTCTTTTATATAAAGAAGAGAGAACATATGTTTATCTAGGTAAACCTGAAATTGGATTTCTAGGCTTCTTTCTCTCTTTCTCTGAGCATAGGTGAACAAATAGCAATCCTCAGATGAATGTTTCAAGGTCAGGTAGGAACCTTGTGAATTTAAGAAGTGGGGAATGTGGGCAGAAGAGAAAGCTAGAGCAACACCATTTTGTCTGTAGTTCTTCTGGCTTGCCCCTGACCCTCCCTCTATTCAACCCCCACCCTGTATGGAACCTTCCTTACTGCTGAAACATCAAGGATAGTCCTACCTAGGGCAGGATTACAAGAGATAGATAATCTGAATTAGAGCCTTCCCTCTTACTAGTTCAGCAACAGGCCTTGTCCAATTAAAGGATCATCTCCTCTATTCCTACCCTGTGAGCCCCCACCCACCACAAGAATATAGTTGTCCAATCCTCAAGTGCTGCATACCCAATTCACCTCTTGCCTTAATTTGTACTTATGTAAGTTTTGTCCTTTTATTCCTTTGGAGAGTCTTTGACCATGCAGGGGTATATGGGGTGTTCAAGGAAGACTAGCATCTCCAGTGTGAGTGCTTGCTTAGCCTTTTTCAGGGCTGCTCATCCACCTTTGGTATCTAACTGTCACTTAACACACTTGTGGCTTCAAAAAACTATAGCATGCACCTTGGCCGTACCTCAGTAAACCATTTCAGCAGGTGAACAGGCTAAACCAGGTTGAAAGCAACCAGTAGACCTCAAACCTGTAAATGAGTTAGAGGGGTGTCTACCCCTAAGCAAGTAAAGACTTCCCCTGGAGGAATGAGTAGATAAGAACATTTTGTTTCCATGGCTATTCAGGTGGCTGAAGAAGGTGCTGTGGAGTACTTAGAACTTTGTTAGACATTAAAGATTGCCAAGGTCATCCACTGCATCCCAGGCTATCACCAGTTATCTTGATTTTCTTTTGCCACTGGACATTGATAAGAGAGTAAAGCTTATGACTTTGGGCAACTCTGTCTTACTTAAATCCAATTCATACATGAATTAAGGCATCACTGGTCTGCTTCAAAAATGAAGGACAAACAACAATATAGCTCATGTAGGCAGGGCTCCCTTGCTGGCAAACTCAATAAACCCTTGTTGGTTCCTAAATTTACAGTGTTGGGGTTGGATTATGGTTTTGGTTTTGGGATATTGATTCTGGTTCAGATTTATGTGGCACCAACATTTTACTTGCAATAGTTCATAGCTCCAGGTGCTGAGTGGGAGATGTTATATGAAACAATTTATTAGAAGTGAGGACCACTGCCAAAAGAATACTACAGATTAAAGGAATAAGTTAGCTCATACCATTGCTAGAAGATCTAGAGTTTGAGTGAATTGTTCAGATATTATAGATCCTAATGAAAGTAAAACAGTTCTGCAGTAGTCCTATGAAGTGTTTCAGGTTTTAATGATTTAAATAGCAACCTCTGGGAGAATTCGTATGACAGGAGTGATGATTTACTATTTCCTATCTTATATATTTGTCTATGTTTTCACATATTTTTGAATCTTAGGCATTTCTTTTGTGGTGGAGAAATAGCCATCCTATACCTGGTCTACTTTGTATTTTTTGAGTAATTTTCTAAGAGAGACCCTGGTGATCCCGTTTGAGGAGACCCTTGACAGGAGCTATTTTAAGCTTAGTTTTTAAAATTTTACCTTCAAGTTCTATTCTGGGAATGAAACATTATACCCTGACTCCATCTCTTTGAGACTATACTGCACTGAGAAAATGATACAGATAGACGAATTAGCAACTGGGGCCCCTTAAGGATAGGGGGATCTCTTCATCCTGGCCACAGGTCATGGAGTGGTCTCCACAGATCATAGTCTAGAAAAGCAGATGAATAGGGCAGCTTTCTTGATTTCTTTCATTGTACTTGTTGTTCAAATTACATTTGTGTATAACCATGTGAAATTAATTTTTTTTTAAATTTACATTTCTTGGATTTTGATTCCTGCAAATTACAAACTACTTTTACTACTATTCTTCCTACTTACTGTGTCATCTTGTTTGGAAGCTTTGAGAAGTGTGTACTCCCTGTACCTAATGCCTTCATTATTTAAAGCCAATTTGATTACATTATATGTACATGTTAAATTCTCCCTGATAATCTAGAAAGCAGAGAGGAATGCTTGAAGCCCGCTTATTTTCTCTTATGAAGAAGACTAGCTCTTACTTTGAGCCAGATATCAACCACTTTACTGTCATAGTAATACAAACATTTCATGCTTTTTGTAGGGAACTATAAAATTAGCTTTGTTCTTTGTACTTGCTGTAAACTATTTCCTTAGATTTTGAGCAAAAAAAAAGACAGATCTACAAATAGAAAAATTCCATTTTTAGTCTCCTATTTGTTTATATAATTTATTCACACAATCTCTTGAATTCCAAAGGTTCCTTTTATTGTCTGTATTTAATGGCCAGCTAATATATGTGAAAACAAAATACACAACTCAATACAAATTTTTATAGTTTCTTTTTTATTGAATTTTATTCTTTCTCTAGGCATCAAGTGAAAACTGACCTGGATTTAGTGTGTTATACATACATAACCTGTTTTATTGCAGGTCTCTGGCTTATGAGATCTCATGGGAGAAATCTTGGTCTTCAACTATTCTATGCTTGCCCTCTTTTTTGGTCTTCAATCCACTTTATATCTTTCCCTTTCGATGTCAGATGAAGAAGAAGTCAGTGAACTAGGACATGAAAGGAGTGTTAATGCAGACTGGCAAGAAAACCAATAAAGTAGGTGACTATCTTAAGTGAATAATCTGGAGTGAATATCTTAAAACTAATAATGCAGTATTAATATCCAATTAACAAAAAATTGAATACATTTTATAAATGAAAAGGCTAAACAGAAGGCTGAACAGTTTGGTTACACTTAAATAAAATACATTTTAAACAATAAAATAGACTTTAAGATTACTTAGATTCTTTACCTGTTATAGTCAAAAAGTGGTAAACTGAGGCAAAAAGTTTTGAGTGTGATAAATTTATTAGTAAAGCATGAATTTACTAGTTAATGAGATCTAAAATTCCCCAGCTAAACTAAGATACAAAATCAGACAGACAGTTCTCTTTTATGGTTTTGGGGATTATAGAACAAAAACAGGAGTTTGTAGGTGAGGAGCAAGTTATGATTGGTTCTGAGGCATCAGAGATAATATTAGTTGGAAACTGGGGAGGAAGGACTAACAACTACCCCCTCTTTTCCTCCTGTGACTAAGAAATGTTTGTTGTTTGAGGACCTCTGCAAGGTTAGAGATAGTGGATCAGACTTCTTTGAATAACAAACCAGACATCCTTGAAGAAGAGCTTGGTGATATAAAGATATTTGACTCAACCACCCAGTGTAGACTTCTCAAGAATAACAGGTTTACTTGAGGCAAGAAGAGAAGAGAAGTAAAAAAGTAGATTTCTAAATTTAACTTATTGAAGGCATCAGTATTTCTGAACTGATTTTAGAGACAAAGAACCATGTCTTAGGCAGTTACGTGACAAAATTAATTAACACTATATAGGATAAAAAAGGGCACAGAATCAATCTGATCATTTCATGTCTTTTTTTTTCCACCTTAAAGTATATGAGAGTTGTCAACAGACACTGGAACATCTTATCATTCCCTTGAAAACAAATGAACAATACTAGAAATAAACCAACTACACGAGCATTGACCAACGACATCACTCTCAAGCAAGATTTAGAATATCTGTCTTTCAACATCTGTGTCTATTGTGAAGGAGAGTAAAGAATAAAAGAAATCGTATGGCTCATTTAGTAAAGAAAAAGAAATAACTTGAATTATTGTTGTATTCTCTTTTTTGCTTTGCATATGTGGAAATGTCCTTAAAGAACTTTATGGCCCCTTATTCACTCATTTATTTATTAATTGTAGATAATGTTTTTTTTTTTTACAATTACATGTAAAGATAGCTGTCAACATTTTTATAAGAATTTTGTTTGGTTTTGTTTTTACAAGATTTTGAGTTCCAAATTTTTCCTCCCTCCTTCCATTCCCTCCCATCTCCCCAGGACAGCCAACAATCTGATATAAGTTATTCATTTATATATGTGCAATCATGGAAATATATTTCCACATTACTCATGTTGTGAAAGAAGAAACAGAACAAAAAGGAAAAGCCACCAAAAAGTAATAATAATATGTTTCCATCTGCATTCTAACTCCATCGATTTTTCTGTGGATGTAGTATAGCAATTTCCATCATGAATCTTTTGGAATTGTCTTACATCATTGTAAGGCCTGAGAAGGGCTACAGCAATCATAGTTGATCATCACACAGTGTTACTATTCGTAAAATATATATTACATATGTATTACTATTATATTCTCCTGGTTCTGCTTACTTCATTCTGTATCAATTCACATAAATCTGTCCAGGTTTTCCTGAAATCTACCTGCTCACCATTTCTTATAGCACAATAGTATTAAATCATATTCACATACCCCAATTTATTCAGCCATTCCTCAATTGATAGGCATATAAGCATTCCCTCAATTTCCACCACAAAAAAAGTTGATATAAATATTTTTGTACATGTAGGTCCTTTTTCCTATTTTATGCTCTCTTTGGGATACAGACCTAGTACTGCTATTGTTGAATCAAAGGGTATGCACAGTTTGATTGCCCTTTGGGCATAGTTCCAAATTATTCTCCAGAATGGTTGGACCAGTTCACAACTCCACCATTAAGGCATTAGTGTCCCAATTTCCTCACATCTTCTTCAACATTTCATCATTTTTCTTTTCTCTCAAAAAATTAGTAGCCAATTTGATGGGTGGTACCTCAAAGTTGTTTTAATTTGCATTTCTCTAATCTGTAGTGGTTTAGAGCATTTTTTTGTATGACTATAGATAGCTTTAACTTCTTCATATGAAAACTGCCTGTTCATATCCTTTGATCATTTATCAATTAGGGAATGACTTTGTGTTCTTATAAATTTAACTCAGCTGTCTACATGTTTGAGAAATGAGGCCTTTATCAGAAAAACCGGCTATAAAAATTTTTCTTCATCTTTCTGGTTTCCTTCTAATCTTGTTTGTGTTGCATTTGTTGCAAAAACTTTTTAATTTAATGCAATAAAATTTGTCCATTTTGCGTTTCATAATGTTCTCTATCTCTTGTTTGGTCATAAAATCTTCCCTCCTCCATAGATCTTATAGGTAAACTATTCCTTGCTCTTCTAATTTGCTTATTCCATCATCCCTTATGTCTGAATCGTGTATCCATTTTTACCTGATCTTGGTATTGTGAAATGTTATTGTAGGCCTAGTTTTTGTCATATTGTTTTCCAGTTTTCCCAACATTTTTTGTCAAATACTTAGTTCTTACCCCAGAAACTGAAATCTTTGGGCTTAGCACATGGTAGTTTGCTACAGTTATTGACTACTGTGTCTTGTGAATCTAATCTACTGTGTCTTGTGAACCTAATCTATTTCACTGATTTGCCACCATTTCTTAGCCAGTACCAAAAATTTTTGATGATTACTGCTTCATAATATAGTTTTAGATCTGGTACAACTAGGCCACCTTCCTTTGCATCTTTTTCTCTATTAATTCCCCTGATATTCTTGACCTTTTGTTCTTTCAGATGAATTTTGTTACTTTTTTTCTAGCTCTATGAAATAAATTTTTTTTGGTATTTTGATTGGTAAGACACTGAATAAGTAAATTAATTTAGGTGTAATTGTAATTTTTATTATATTAGCTCAGCCTACCCATGAGCAAAATATTTTTCCAATTGTTTAATCTGATTTTATTTGTGTGAAAAGTGTTTTGTAATTGTGTTCATATAGTTCCTGGGTTTTTCTTGGCAGGTAGAATCCCACATATTTTACATTGTCTATAGTTATTTTAAATGAAATTTCTCTATCTCTTGTTACTGATCTTTGTTTATAATATATACAAGTGCTGATGATTTATGTTGGCTTATTTTATATCCTGCAACTTTGCTAAAGTTGTTAACTATTTCAAGAAGTTTTTTAGTTGATTCTCTAGGATTTTCTAAGTACAACATCATATCATCTGCAAAGAGTGATAGTTTTGTCTTCTCATTGCCTATTTTAATTCCTACAACTTCTTTTACTTCCCTTATTTCTAATGCTAACATTTCTTGTACAATACTGAACAATAGTGGTGACAATGGACATCCTTGTTTCTCCCCTGATCTTATTAGGAAGGCTTCTAGCTTTTCGGTATGCTGTCTTTTTGTTATTATTCTCTTTGATATAATTATTGATTATTTCTATGATTTATTTTTTCACCCACCAATGCTTTAGGATTGATTATTTAGTTTACAATTAATTTTTAATTTATCTTTCCATGACACTTTATTATATGTAATTTTATTGCATCATGATCTGAAAAGGATGCATTTATTATTTCTGCCTTTCTGCATTTGATTGTGAGGTTTTTATCCACTAATACACGGTCAAATTTTGTGTAGGTGCCTTGTATCGCTGAGAAAAAAAGTATATTTCTTTCTATCCCTATTCAATTTTCTCTAGAGGAACATCATATCTAATTTTTCTAAACTTCTATTCACCTCTGTAACTTCTTTCTTTTGGATTTTGTGGTTAGATTTATCTAGTTTTGAGAAGGAGAACTTAAGGTCCCCCATAGTATAGTTTTTCTATCTGTTTCTTCCTGTAACTTCTTCTGTAAGAATTTGGATGCTATACCACTTGGTGCATATATGTTTACAATTGATATTACTTCAATTCAATGGTACCTTTTAGCAAGATGTAATTTCCTTCATTGTCTTTTTTAATTAGATCTATTTTTGCTTTGCTTTGTCTGAGATCAGGTTTGGTAAACATGAAGCATAATATAGTCTTCTCTAGCCTTTTACCTTTACTTTGTGTGTATTTCTCTGCTTCAGATGTGTTTCTTGTAAACAACATGTTGTAGGATTCTGGTTTTTAATCCATTCTGCTATCTGCTTCAGCTTTATGGGAGATTTCACCTTATTTCACGTTCACAGTATGATTACTGATTTTGTATGTCCTCCAATCCTATTTTCTGCTGTTGGTTTTTTTCATCCTGTCCCTCCTCACCAGTGTTTTGCCTTTGACCACTGCCTACCTCAATCTGCCCTCCCTTCTATCAGTCCCCTCCTTTTCTTTCCCCCTTCCCCTCCTGCTTCCTTATAGGTTAAGATATATTTCTTTACCCAAGTGAGTGTGTGTGTGTTATCCCCTCTTTGAGCCAAATCCTATGAGAGTAAGGTTCAAAGAATGCTTACCCCCTTCCTTTTTTCCCTCTACTGTAATAGGTCTTTCGTGCCTCTTCATATGATATAATTAACCCCATTCTGCCTCCCATTTCCTCTTCTCCCAGTACAATACTTTTTTTCACCCCTTAATTATTTTTTTTTATCATTACATCAAAGTCCACTTATACCCACACACTCTAAGTATACTCCTTCTAACTGCCCTTATAGAGATACAGTTCTTAAGAGTTACAAGTATCATCTTCCCATTTGGGAATGTAAATAATTTAATATTATTGAATAACATGTTGTTTTTTATTTTTCTTTCCTGTTTTCCTTATTAGGCTTCACTTGAATCTTTGTATTTGAAAGGCAAATTTTCTATTCAGCTCTGGTGATCAGGAAAGTTTGAAATTTCCCTATTTCATTGAATGTCCATCCTTCCTCCCTGAAAGATTATGCTCAATTTTTACTGGGTAGTTGATTGTTGGTTGTAGTCCAAGCTCTTTTGCCTTCTAGAATATCATATGCCAAGCCCTCTAATCCTTTAATGTAGAAGCTGTTAAGTTCTGTGTAATCCTGACTGCAGTTCCTTGATATTTGAATTGTTTCTCTCTGGCTGCTTACAGTATTTTCTCCTTGACCTGATAGTTCTGGAATTTGGCTACAATATTCCTTGGAGTTTTCTTTTTGGGATCTTTTTCAGAAGGTGATTGATAGATTCTTTCAATGACTATTTTACCCTTTGGTTCTAGGACATTAGGGTAGTTTTCCTTGATGATTTCTTGAAAGATGCTGTCCAGGCTTTTTTTTTCTTTTCTTTAGGACTTTCAAGTAGTCCAATAATTCTTGAATTATCTCTCCTGGATCTCTTTTCCAGGTCAATTGTTTTTCCAATGAGTTATTTTACATTTTCTTCTTTTTTTCATTCTTTTGACTTTATTTGATTGATTCTTCATATCTCATAGAGTTTTTAGCTTCCACGCCCAATCCTAATTTTTAAGGCATTATTTTCTTCAGTGAGCTTTTGTACCTTTTTTTTTCCATTTGACCACTTCTACTTTTTAAAAAAAATTATTTATTTTGATTTATCAACAATCACTTCCATATGCTTTTGAGTTTAAAATTTTTCTCCTCTTCCTCTCCACCTCCCTCCCCAAGATGGTGCACGATCTGATATAGACTATACATATACATTCCTATTAAACATATTTCACATTAGTGATGTTGTAAGTAAGAATTAGAACCAATAGGAGGAACTACCAGAAAGAGGAAACAAAATCAAGTAAAAGAAAAAAATAGCAAATAGTATGCTTTGATCTGCATTCTAACTCCATAGTTCTTTCTTTGGGTGTGAATAACATTTTCCATCACGAGACTACTTTTACTTCTAAAGGAGTTGTTTTCTTCAGTAGATTTTTTCCTGTATGATTAATCCTATTTTTTAAGGAGTTACTTTCTTTAGTCAATTTTTGTACTTCCTTTTCCAAGGTGTCGACTTTTTTTTCTCATAATTCTCTTCCATAACTCTCATTTACTTTCCCAATTTTTCTTGTACCTCTCTTACTTGATTTTTAAAATCCTTTTTTAGCCCTTCCAAGAGGCCTTTTTGGGTCTGAGATCAATTCATATACCCTTTTGAGGCTTCACATAAAGACATTTTTACATTCCTGTCCTCTTCTGAGTTTGTCTTTTGATCTTCCCTATAACCATAGTAGCTTTCTATGTTCAGGTCTCTTTTCTTATTTTTGGCTCATTTTTAAAATTTAAACTCTGATCCTGGGGTACAGTTAGCACGGTTCCAATCAGGACCATGATCTGGTCTCTGACCTTCTGCAACAGGGCTTCTGGGGGTGGTGGCTTGCCCACTATGCTACACTGTTCTGGTTTAGTCATGCTTGCCTTGCCTTGGGTTCCAGGGCTGGCAGTTTGCCTGCTGTACTGAGGCTGGAGGACTTATAGCTGGCCTGTTGTGTCACTGCCTGCTGAGCCTGGACCATAGGGCCTTGGTTGCTGATCTGTCCCTGTGGCTAAGAGCCTCCCACTGGTTTGCCTGGACACCACCTCTTCTACCCAAATGAAACAAATCTTTCCTGAAGTCCTTCTAAGTTATCTTAGCCTGGAAAATTGCTTCACTCCATATTTTTGTGGATTCTGTCATTCCAGAATTCTTTTAGAGGTTTGATTTAACATTGTTTCTGAGGGAAACTGGGGAGAACTTGGGCAACTTTCTGGCTTTTCTCCACCATCTTACCCTTATTCTTTTAAAAATAATTTTTTTTTGATATCTCTTTTTTGACGTCAATAGAATTTCTTCCAGTATCCTTCTCTCTCTGTTTCTAAGAAAGACATTCGATATAACAAATAATACTTTTTTAAAAAACAAAAAAGGAAAAAGAAAGAGAAATTTAAAAAACCAGAAAAGTCTGGTGATATATTCAACATACCATACTCATGGATCAATCTCTGGATGTGGCCAAAACCAAGTCAGTTAATGATAATCTTCAGACATTGTTCTATGACTTTGTTATGAACATGTTGTGATCTTAGCAGTTGCAGGTTATAGATCTACATTTAAAAAAAATAGTATCAAGACAAGTGGGGCTCTTCATTGAATTTGTAGTTCATTTAAATAGCCTGTAATCTAAGTGAACTTGACATAAAGGTCTGAATTTTTTTCCAAATCTAAATATTGCCTATGCTTTCCTGTGAAAACAAAGGTGAAACAAAAATATGAAGTTTCTGTTTTTTGAAAGAATGTTATCTAAGAGATTTATTGTTCCATCTAATATTTTGCCAAAACTCTTCACTATTTGTAATGAGTTTACCACCACCCCTCATTTGTGAGAGTCATATCTTATAGCTTCATTGATTTGAACCCTGGAGATATCGGCCATATCCTATTTTTTTTTTTTTGGTAAGCAATCCTCGAATCCATTTTTCTATTTAATTCCCACTTAAATTTCTTTTCATTATTTTAACAATTTGGTAAACCTTCCCTCTCTTTTATATATTGCAGTTGGGTTTTCCTTCCCTATTTTGAATCCCATATCCTTTTGTTGTTGTTACTTAAACTGCCTGTTCTATCACTACTACTAAGTTTGTTAACTCTAACTTTAGAGGAAAGAAAGTTGTTTTTTCCCTTCTCTTTTATTCTTCCTCCTTCCTTGATATTCCTAGAGTAGAAGAAGAGTTAGTTCATATCTCATTGGGGTAAGTAAATTTCCAAGTGTAGTTTCATTTAGTTAAAATTTGGCCCTTTATATTTTTGACATCCTAAAGCCTTTGGACTTGACTTCTACATTCCAATGAATGTGATTATGTGGACTAGCTCAGTTCAGTACTTAGTCATTCATTAGCAAAACATAGTCCTAAATGCCGAGTCCCATAAATATATAATCAATATTCTATTTAGTTTCATGTTGATTGAGCCTTCTTTGGGGTGTATGGGTGGGGAAGAAGAGAATACTTAAGCTTTTGTCTTTCATGTTAAACCTTTGAGGTGAATTGTACTCAGACTGGGAGAAAGCAGAAAATTCCCCTGATTAATTGTATCTGATGTTAAACAATTAGCAGAAACTAACCATTTGCATTTTAATAACATTGTAACCATCTGTTAAATGAATCCATTAATCTTGATTAGCTTGGTTCCAGACACCAGCAAGTGGAGTTCACTGATGCGTGTGCTGATAAAGGGGATTTTAAAGTCATGTTTGGCATAATATATTTTTGTAGAAAAAAAAAGAAACTAAAAAGAATAGTGCAAATTTAACTAAGGGGCCCAAAAGACCCTAGTATGACTGAATAAACAGAAAACCACTTTTAAGTAACCTGAAAGTCCAAAATAAATCAACACACCTCTATGTGCAAAAATAATTATTTCATCTTTTCTTTCTCTTCACTGAGGTTAAAAAACACTAGCACTTAAGTAAATGTTTGAGGGTTGGCTTTAAATTGTAGCTTTCAGACGTGCATTTGTTCACCCCAAAACCAGAACATAAACCCCTGGAAGACAGGGACTGTTTATTTATTTGTTCTGTTTTGTTTTATTATCTTATGGCCTTTTAAATGCTTGGCATGTGGCAGGTACTTAATTAATGCTTGTTGATTGATTAATACACAAGTAATAAAAAAGATTTAAATAATCTTAGGTATGGGATTTATACATTCTGAGAAAAAAAGGTACAAAAACTTAATAATTAGATCATTACTTTCGCAGTGTTTTGTAACTCACATGGGGTGGGGATGAATGGAAAGAGGTATTTCATATATTTTCCATGCTACAGTGATCATTCTTTTCAAATATTCCCCTTGTGGTTTGATAGTAATAAAATTTCTCTACTACTACAAGCAACCATTGGTCTTTGGAGTTCACTCAGTCATGTGTTTATAAATCTCTGTGTCAGATTCTCATCTTTAGCTAAGATTTAAGCACTCTGTTTCTCCCTCTGTTTTTCCCATAGAGCAGACTCAATATGATCTCAGTTCAGTTGGTTGTCCTGTCTCTGGGAGATGGTTGCATCCTAAGTCAAGCATATTATGCTAGTACTGCATGGCTGATATCATTATGAAGTATCAGGGACACAAATTTTGCTGTACGTCAACTGTTGTTCCATTTGGCATAATGGAAGAAGAAACAAAATATTAAATTTGACCTGTCTGTTTTGAACATTTCCTTAGGACTATTGCCATTTTATAAATGAACAAAAGTATTAACCTTTTTTTCACTCACTTTAATTAAATGAATTCATTTTAATTAAAAAAATAAACCTTTTGTACTTCACCGATTATTTTAGATAAGAAATTGATTTTAGAATTTTCAGGACAAAGGTGGCCTAGCCCTTTGAACACACACAGTATTCTGCTACCAACTCATTTGTGGGAGAGGGACTTGGTGAACTTGCTTCTGGGTATACAGAATGCAAGAACTGGTTGTCCTTTTTAATTGAATAAGGGTATTTTATGATTATTTTCCACCTTGTGTGCTGTGTTCTGTGTGTCTGTGTGTGTCTTTTTTTGTCTTTGTGTGTATGTGTGTGGGGTGATGAAAGGTCTTTTCTATGGAGTCCAATGCAATGAAACAGAAATCAACAAATAGTTTTTAAATTTTTTTTTCTTGGCTAGGCAATGGGGTTAAATGACTTGCCCAGGGTCACACAGCTAGTATGTGTTATGTGTCTGAGGCCGGATTTGAACTCAGGTCCTCTTGAATCCAGGGCTGGTGCTCTATTCACTGAGCCACCTAGCTGCCCCCAGTTTTTAAATTCTTTAAAAGAAAAAAGACTGTCTTTAATCTACACAGGCAAAACAATGCTCAGTCCTCTGCCTGCTCTCACCCACCCACAAGATCATAGAATTATAGCTCTAGAAATCAAAAGCTCTTTAGGGTCATCTAGTCAAACCCCTTCATTTACAGATGAGGAAATTCAGGCACATACATTTTAACTGACTCAAGTATTTCTTCTGTTCCTCACCATTCTACCAGTGGTGGAAAAACAGTCCTGTGACTACTTCACTCATATTTTTTTGGGGGAAATAGAGCCTTATTTGGGATCATGACCTGGAGAAGGAAAGGTAAAGGAAAGGTCATACATGCTATTAGAAAGAAAGACACAAGCACCTACTATGTGCTAGGCACTATGCTAAGCACTTTAAAAATATTCTCTATTTGGTCCTCACAACAACCTTGTGAGGTAGGTGATGTTATTATCCTCATTTTAAGGATGAGGAAACTGAGGCATAGTTTCCTTAGAGATTGAGTCAGAAAGTGTCTGAGGCCAAATTTGAACTCAGGTCTTCCTGACTCTAGACCTACTGTTCTATCCATTAACCCATCTAGCTGCTTCTATTAAACCTTTATTTAGAGATAATTTGACTGAAAAAATTGCATACTATTGAAATAATCAATAGCGTAAGGCAATTAAAGCTTTCTAGAAAAAATGCTTAAAAAATAAAATGTTCATGGCCTAGAAACTGTGATACTGCATATTCAGGCATAGTAACATAGGCACTGAGTAATAAATAGATATGTAATATGTAAATCATGCCTACGGAAAATAAAATTCACCATTTTTGAGCATATCTCATAAACTGGATGATACAACAAAACATATTAATTTGTGCCACAGATTGCATATTCATCAATGGGTCGTAAGTATTTTATCTGATAGGATTGTTCAGTAAACAAAAAATCTTAACTGCAACTGGGACAAATTTAGTTAACAGGGATCAGGGCATTACAGAAGACAGTCCCACTGACAGAAGAAAAGTGAACAACAACAGCCGCAAGTACAGCCTCACAATCTACCTACATAACACAATGTAAAGCTTTGGTTGTCATCAGTTTATTTGATCAGTGCTGCTAATTGTTTATACAATTCAAGCTAAACAAACAGACGCCCTACTTTTTTGTGGTTCATAGTTACAGTAAGTCTGTCTACCTGAATTAACCACATAGTGACTGAATTTCCTCTTTACTTTGTTCTATGTCAAAAAAAAATCACCAGTGATTAGATATTTTTAACCCCTTTGAAAAGCCAGTATGCGACAATGTGATTTAATCATTAATCTGTTGGGAAATACCTTACTGACCTGGCCGTATCCAATACTTTCCCCACGTGTCCATAGATAGAGATTAGGTATACAGATCAGAAATACTGGCATTAATGCATGGCAGATATGGTGAGTCTGGCTCACCAAAGAGCCTATTTAGTTTTTTTCAGAAATATTTGAAATAATAATTTGAGGATCCATCTAATTCATTAAAACCAAAGAATTGAATATAAATATTCATACTCTGTGCTGTAAAATAGAAAAGACACATTTTTATGATATATCAAAGGTAGTTCTTTGAAAATTTCCATACTTGCTTTAAATTTTTGCCTCACTTAAAATATACAATCTAAATAATCTTCCATTCTTGTAATAATTTCTGATGAATAATGTTTTCCTGACACAATTACACATTGTGGATGTAACTATACATTGCCCACAACCAAATCTCAATTGGTGGTGCTGGGGAAGAGGTGGGAAAATTTTTGAGTATAAGCCTTCTTGATTTGTTATGCAGAAAAGCACCTACTCAAAGTCCATAGGACCCTGGGTTCAGTTCCCATTACAGTCACAGCTTGTGTGACTAAGTCATTTAATCTTTAGGCTTGTTTCCTTATGCAGAAAAGAGGGACAATAACATACCACTGGTACCAATGCAAAAAGGTTGTTGTGAAGACAGAAGTCAGGGAAGAAATATATATATGCCAATGTCCTGTTGGTTTGTACTCCTTTGTCTATTAAAAATAAATGTGAGATGAGGAGATTGGAAGTGGGATGTGATTCCTGACTGGAGCTTAATAATTTTTAATTCAGGGCAGTTCTGATTGTTAAATCATCACAGTAATTTTTCACTCAATTGTTACATTAATAGACTCAAAATTTTCTCTTTTTTTCCTCAGCAGTATTCTTGCATTTCTGCCATGTGAAAATATATGTCACGTGTTTTTAATTCAGAAGAAATAGTGGCATCTATTTTACATACAGAATCAACCTAATCTGGGAGAATTCAAAGCTGAAATAAATGCTGATGGATCTGAAGTGTTTAGAATAGTTATAACAGGAAAGAAAAATTTCCTGACTTAAAATATGAAAAAGAAATGCAACTTTCTTCCTAACACCTCTTCTTGACATTCTTCCTTCTATTAAAGAAACATCAGATGCCTACAGTGGGTAATTTAATGAGGGTTATGGTTTGACATGTTGAAATTTAGTAGACATAGTAGAGTTTAGTTATTAAAAGGGAATTGTTCATTTGTCGAGGAATGATGTTAGATGATAAATGCGTCTGTCCAACAGCAACTTTAACAACATTGCCTCTGTTTGGTAGTCTTATTGGAAGCTGCCATGACAAAACCACAGAGTGTGATCTAAACTTCATAACAATAAATATAGCCTTTGATTGTTTTCACGTGCACGTGCATGTGTTTTTGTGCTCACACACTGAATTATGACAATAGCCCATCTGGTCCCACCTGCAGGAACCCCATGGACTCAGCTTTGAATTACATGGGTTTATAATGATCATTTTCCTATCATGGCTAACAAAATCCAATTCAGTCCAAAAGCTGGAAACTTCTGATTAATTCTGTTCTAGATATTAAACTGTTCACTATTCTAATAGATTAAGGTAAAAAACACCAAAGCAATGCACATTTAATCAACACAAGAATTATTACTAAGAAAAGAAAATATTATTAAACATATTTTATGATAATTTCCAGCTATGTGCTAGAGAAACAAATAAAAAAGAAAAAAATTCCTGCTCTTAAGGCAGAGAATATGTAATTAACATTCTTTATATCCTCAGCACTTAGCGTGGTACTTCAAAGTTCTGGTTTTAAGAAAGAAAGACCTGTATTCATATCCTCTCTGGGCCTGTTTTACCTGTATGACCTAAAGAGGGAGTGTGACATAGTAGATAGAAAGCTGGATTTGGAGATTGGAAGAACTTGACTTAAGCCCTTCTTATGATATACATTTGCTGTGTGATCCTTGGAAAGTCACTTTACCCTGTTAGTGTCCTAGGCAAACCTCTAAGATTATAACTGCCAACTTGCATTGGTAGAGAGTTTATTCATCTGGGAGTTTTCTAAATGAATGACATCAATGATCTAGTCCCTACACCTGAGCCCATGACTTTGAGCAAGCTTACTTAATCCTCTGTTTCTTTATATTTAAAATGAGTGTTAGTAAACAAAAAAGTTAAAAAATAAAGATGCCCTTATCAAAGTTCACTGTATTAAACACCTTTGGGGTACCCCCAACTGGTGCCATTCCTGTCTCATTCTTTGACAAGAAGGAAAGGATATCTTGATTGCCTCACAATTCTTATAAAAAAGCAAGGCACTCCCAACCCCCCAAAAAAACCTGAAAATAGTGATAAAAGGGAAAAGAAGGGGCAGCTAGGTGGCACAGTGGATAGCGCGCTGGCCCTGAAGTCAGAAGGACCTGAGTTCAAATCCGGCTTCAGACCAAACACTTGACACTTGCTAGCTATGTGACCCTGGGCAAGTCACTTAACCCCAATTGCCAGAAAAAAAAATGATTAGAGTGGGGCAGTGAGGTGGCACAGTGGATAGAAGACCGGCCCTGGATTCGGGAGGACGTGAGTTCAAATGCGGACTCAGACTGACACATAACACTTACTAGCTGTGTGGCCCTGGGCAAATCACTTAACTCCATTGCCTAACCAAAAAAGAAAAAAAAAAAAGAAAGACATAACAATTTAAAAAAAAGAGAGAAAAGAAATAGAAAAAAAAAGGACAGAGGCAGTCAGTAAAGTTTAGGAGAGGGCTGGAGAACTGTGGCCTAGAGGCCATGTATGACCTTCTAGGTCCTTGGGTGCATCCTTTTGACTGAGCCCAAGTTTCACAAAACAAATCCTTTTATTAATGGGATTTGTTCTGTGAAGTTTGGATTCAGTCAAAGGATTGCTGGAGGACCCAGAGGGCCACAGAGTTAAGGAAGGATGGGGAGCAGCCAATAAAATTACAGTGAAGAAGAGGCCCACTAGCTAAAAATAGAAACTAAAACAGCTCTTTAGATAAAAACAAACAAAAAAAGTTGGGGGTAATATGGAGGCAACATATTAAACCCCAATAACATCTAAGAAAACAAATAGCCCTGTGCCCCAATAAAGGCATAGTACCTAGAGGATAAGAGGCAGCTAGGTGGCTTAGTGGATACAGCCCTGGGCTGGAGTCAGGAAGACAAGTTCAAATAGGGCCTCAGACACTTACCAACTGTGTGACCCTGGGCAAGTCATTTAACCTCTGTTTGCCTTAATCCACTAGAGAAGGGAATGGCAAACCACTCTAATTCTTTCCCTGAAAACTCCATCACCAGTATTGGCATACTATGGTCTGCAGGGTCAAGAAGAGTTGGACATGGCTGAACAACAGAACAAGCTGTAGGAGAACTTGGGAAGTAGAGGTACTGAAGGAAAGAAGGTAAAAGAGAAGTGTATAGACATTTACTCCAAGAGCAAATGAAGGTCAACTCAATAGCTTCCTGGTAGAAAATCACCTAGCTGCCGCTTTTCCTTCTTTTGTTTTTTTTTGAAGAAGTGATTTTCTTCCAGTATCACATAATTATTACAGAATATCTTATTATGTGAGTTAGAAGGAGCTTCAGTGGTTATATACTGCAACTACTAATGTAGTAAATGGCAGAACCAAAATTCAAACTCAGAACTCCTTTCCAGAGCTGGTGTTACTCCATCACCTCACTTGTACTAGGTTGTACTGAATGCCAAGAAAACCACAAATTTAGCACCCTGGGGAAATATTCACTCCAGTAGCATAATGGATTTGCCATATCATATTATAGTGATAAATTTACTGTAATACAATGATGCACAAAGCTGTAGTATTGTACAATAAAGGAGTGCTCCCATAATCAGAGGAAAAGAGGTAGCTGTATAATCCAAGAACAGATGAAGTCTTTTTACTATTTGGATTCCAAACTTCTTTTTGTGGAAAAAAATTTAGCTACTCCTACCTATGGACCCAGTGATAATTTTAAAAGCAAAAATATATATTTTTTGTCAAGTGCTGTTGACTAATCTAGAAGACATTTATGACAGATGATTTTTGGTGCTTAAATATGAGACACATGATTGGAACTTGGTTAGTATAATATACCTGACAGAGAAGGGGCAAACACAGCAAGCAAAAACCAATGCCTTCTCAAAATAAAATAAAATACAAAATAAAAACAAAGCAAAACAAAACAAAAAACCTAGAAACCAAAGAACAATGTATTAGGTTTTCACATAAAGTATTTTTTTTAATCTTGTCTATCTCTTGAAAAGTTTCACAATGTTAAGAATGTTCAGTTATTTGGGGAAGACATTCCGAATTGAACACTAATAGCTAGTGGTGAATCAACTTCTCTAGTTGGAGCAAGACAACTTGATTGTTCTCATCTCAGTTAAATGAAATAGCTTCCAATAGAATATAATCATAGATGACTGGAAATGTTACTATCATAGATATTTCAAATTACTTACATATATATCCTTATCTGTCTTAGACAGAAGCGGCTTCTCTCAAAATCTTCTGTTTTCTGTCCTTGGTTTCCTGTAACTCCTCCTTGCTCAATTTACTATTCTACTTCCTGTTCTATTACTTCTATATATTGTTTTGCTTAAAAGTTTTACTCTGGTTTTTAAACCCTCAAATCAAAGCCTCCTCATATAGTTCTCTTTTGATATGAAACAACAGTTCCACCTCTCTGCCAGGTATGACACCAGACATCTTTAGATCTTCCCATGTCTGCAAATGATTATTTTGTTTAAAATATTCACAACTTAAAGAGTCACATGTTGGTTGGTTGGTTGTTGTCCTTTGTTCTTGAAGAAGACCAAAATGACATCATGATCTTAGAATCAAGTTATAATGCATCCGACAGCAGCTGATCAGACCAATACAAGCTCAGAAGGCTCTACCATAGATTGGGCAGAAATAGTCCATGTGAACATGTGGGTAGATTGTCTAAATTTGTGCATCTAATATCTCTTTTGAGCTACTTCAACTCTGCTTTGCTCATAGAGCACAGCACCTTCTCTGATGAGGGCACACCATGTTGGGTGGTCCTGTGCCAGTGCCTTCCATGTCACACAATCAGTTCAAAGTTCTTAAGAGAGACCATGAGAGTATCTTTGTGAAGCTTTTTCTGACCTACATGTTGCCCTGTGTGAGTTCTCCATAAAATAGTCTTTTTTGGCAAGTATATGTTTCTCATTTGAACAACATGGCCAGCCCATTAGATTTGGGCACTCTGCAGTAGAGTTTGAATACTTGGCAGTTGAGTTTGGGAAATGACCTCAGTGTCTGGTATCTTATCCTGCCAGGTGATCTTCCAAATCTTCCTAAGACAATTCAAATGGAAGAGATTCAGTTTCCCGGCATGGGGCTGGCCTACTATCCAGGTTTCACAGGCATACACCAATGAGGTGTATGTAGACCTTCAGTTTGGTAGTCAGTTTAATACCTCTTCTCTCCCATACTTTCCTTTGGAGCCTCCCAAACACTGAGCTAGCTCTGTCAATGTGTGTGTGTCAACCTCATTATCAATGTGCACAGCCCTGGAAAGTATACTGCCAAGGTAAATGAACTTATCCACAGCATCAGAACTACTTCATTTGCTGTAATCTGTGGTTCCACAAATGGATGGTGTGGTGCTGGCTTATGGAGCACATGTGTTTTCTTGGTGTTAATTGCTAGGCCAAAATTCGCACAAACAGCAGAGAATCAACCCACACTTTGCTGCATCTCAGCTTCAGAGGCTGCATTGAGTGCATAATCATCCACAAACAAAATATCATGCACCAACACTCCTTCCACTTTAGTCTTGTCTTGTAGCCTTTTTCAAGTTGAAGATTTTACCATCAGGCAGTAGCTGACCTGGATGCCCTGTTTGTCCTCATTGAAAGCATTTGACAACATGGCTAAAAACATCATGCTAAAAAACATGGGAGCAAGCAACAGCCTTGTTTCACTCTACTGGTGACTGGGAAAGTGTGAGAGCATCATCCATTATCCAGAAACTGGACAAGCATACCATTGTGAAATTGATATACAATACTGATTAACTTCTCTGGGCAACCAAATTTTGACGTAATTATACAATAGCCCTAGTGATTGACAGTATCAGAACTGACTTGTCGGATCTATGAACATTGTGTGCGGAACTCTGTTCTGCTCCTGGCATTTTTTCTGGAATTGTCAGGCAGCAAACACCATATTGACTGTTTCTCAGCCCTTTCTGAAGCCACCCTGGCTCTCAGATAGATGACCATCTTCCACGTGAAGAATCAGCCTAGTAAGGAGGACTCTGGCAATAATCTTTTTTCTTTCACTTCTTAATAGTATTTTTTTTGCAATTCCATGTAAAAGAGAGTTTTCAACATTTATCTTTGTAAGATTCTGAGCTCCAAATTTTCTCCCTCCCTTCATTCCTTCCCCACTCCCCAAGACAGCAAGCAATCTGATATAGGTTATACATGTACAATCATGTTAAACATATGTCCACATTAGCCATGCTGTGAAAGAAGACTTAGAACAAAAGAGAAAAACTATGAGAAAGAAAAACAAAGGGAAATTAGTATGCTTTGATCTGCATTCAAACTCCATAGTTCTTTCTAAGGGTGTGGTCAGAATTTTCTTTCCTGAATCCCTTGGAATTGTCTTGGATCATTTCTTTGTTGAGAAGAGCCAAGTCCATCATAGTTGAATTTTGCTCAGTGTTGTTATTGTGTACAATGTCCTCCTGGTTCTACTCACTTCACTCAGCATCAGTCCATACAAGTCTTTTCAGGTTTTTTCTGAAATCCACCTGCTTCTCATTTCTTATAGTGCAATTGTATTCCATTACATTTATATATGACAATTTGTTCAGCCATTTCTCAATTGATGGGCATCCCCTCAGTTCTCAATTGCTTCTAGCAATAATCTTGCCAGCCATGACTAAGAGAGAAATCTCCCTGTGGTTATCACAGGACAATCTATCTCCTTTACCTTTATATAGATGGAGAATGGAGGCATCCTTGAACTCCTGGGAGATAACTTTCTCTTGCCATATTATCCAGAAAATTTCAGTCAGCTTTTGTATAAGCAGTGGACCCCGCACCCCAACTTATAAATCTCAGTTGGAATAGAATCAGCACCAGGTGCTTTGCCACATGAAAGGCTAATGGCATTCAAAACCTCTTCTTCAGTTGGAACTTCAGCTAGGAGGGGATTGACATTAATTTGAGGTAAATGGTCAATGGCTCCAGCACTGATTGATGATAGTCTGTTGAGAATACAATGGAAGTGTTCAGCCTGCCTCTCTAAGATCATACCCTTATCACTAATCAATCTGGCTCCATCAGCACTGAGTAGTTGAGATACACCATAGGTCTTTGGCCCATAAATGACTTTCACTGCATCATAAAAGCACTTGGGATTGTTATAATCAGCGTAAAACTGAATTTCATCTGCCTTCTTACTGAGCCAAGAATCCCTCGTCTCTCTAAAGCTTTGCTTGTACTTTACTTTAAATGGAATCAAATGCTGCTTGTTAGAGATGGATAAATCCTGTGGAGTTCTTGTTTTTAATTTAGCAGCTTCTGAATTTCCCCACCATTTTCTTCAATCCAGTCTTGATGTTTGCAAGTGTTCTGACCCAGATGAGCAAATACAGTGCTATACCACCCAATCTCTGAAAGCTGTCCACTCCTTTTCTGCTCCACTGTTGCCAATGGTGTATTGGCTCAACTTTCCCTCCAGGTTAGCAACAAATTCTTTTGCTCAAAGAAGTCCTCTAATCTATTGACATTAATTCTTCTGGTAGTCACTTTTCCTTGGGGCCACTGCTATTATTGAATGTGAATATTTAGCTTGGAGAGGATAAGTATACGATCAATCCAGCACCCTTTGCCTCACATTGCCTTCCTCACTCTCTCATCCTGTATGTCTCTTCTCATTACAATCACATAGCTCATCAAATGCCAATGTTTGCTGCAAGGGTGCATACACAGAGTTTTATTGCATTTAGGCAAATAGAAGACAGTGTGGGTGATGAAAAGGTCATGAGATCATGAGATGCATAAGTCTTCAGTAGTAAGTGACCATTGCTGTTGCTGTTTTCAACTCCATTCCTCCCAAGGACTCCCTGCCAAGTCTAATAGTCTGAGCCTACTCATTATAGTAATCAGAGTTATAAGCTTGTGCTCTTTCAACACACTGATAATAAGGGTCTCCAGGTCTTCAAATTTTTTTTTTGTTTGACCTCATCAGAGTTCCTCATAGTGGGAACATAAGGCATTGATGATGGCAGCATAGTTTTTTTCTGTGTCAATCACATTGTCGTGAGCCTGTAGCTCACCCCTTTTGGTAGGCATACAAGCTTGTTGCCTAGCTTAATTTTGATTGCAAAACCTACACCAGCTTCATAGCTCTCTTTCACTGCAGCCACTCCAGAAAAAATGTGCGTCCAGCTCTGACTTCAGTGAGCTGCCCTTCATTTGCCAGCTTTCACTCAGGGCTGCTATTTGGGTGTAATACCTTCTGAGTTTCTTGCAACAAGAGCTGTTCATATTTCAGCTCTACTGGTTTTGTGTTGTCTATAAGTGCACACACATTCCATGTACCAATAGTGAGTGGAATCATTTTTGTATATTTTTTGTGTGTGTGTTTCGACCTCAGGGTGGGATCCCCACCTGTCTCAGTTTGGGTAAGCAAACAATTTTTAGGACACCTTTTCTAACCCCTTCCTCACACCAGGAGGTGAGCAGTACAATCTATAAAAAGCTGATCAGACACCCAGGGGGCTGCTGAATCCCACTGCTGCTTCCACTGAGAAGATGACCCTATGGCCTGGGCCGCCTGTGTGCAGGGTCATGACTACAATTCCCAGTGTATCCACACTTGTGACTTTGTCACTTGCCTGTTTCCACAGGACATTGAGATAAGTAAAAATGGCAAAATGTGAAGTTTTTTGATTCACATGTAAATTGGATTTAAGTGAAGCAAGGATGCACACATTAGCATCACTCTCTCTTCCAGAGCCATCACAGTCTAGTGCTAGGACAGTCAAGATGACTGGTGATGGCTCAAAATGATGGCTTCAATGTTAATCAAGCTCTAAGCATTCCACAGTGCCTCCAAACTGGCGCTACCTTTCATTCATCTAAGAGGCCATTTTCTACCTGTATGTGGCTCTTCAAAATGCAGTGTTCTTTCCAGCCCTTAAAACAACCAAAATACCCACATACAAAAAAGGTAGTAGTTTTCAAAGAGAATAACCAAATATAAGAACAAATAAAAACATAATACCTGCTGCAATCTGTCATTCTGCTTTTATACATTTAGTGAAAGAATATTTCACAACCATCATGTGAAGACAATGGCAAGATTATCTTACAGACTGTTTGGGTCGTACCTAACAGAAAGGTCAAATTGTTGAGGTATACATGATGATAGGACAGCTAAGCAATTCTTTTCTACCTTAGACAATTGTAGAGCTCACACTAAGATATTTTACATCCTTAATATTTAGAACAGTTATTTTATATAGTCTCTTGCCAATACTATGTCATTTATTCTACATGTGGACTACGGTATTTTTCAGATTATTAAATATTGGGAAAGAAATTTTATGTGTGCATATATATATATGTATATGTATATATATGTATATATACATACACATATATGTATATGTGTATATATATACATATACATATATGTATATGTGTGTGTGTGTATATATATATATATACATATATATAGTTACAGAGTTTTCAATCTTTCTATAACAACAAATAGGTCATATTTCATACAGTACATACCTGAAATTATATTTAAAAGTCAAACAATAATGTTTGGGAAACACTGTATTCTATTGTGATATCTGCAGAAGAGTCATCTGCTGGTAAAGAATTTGAGCCTTCAGAGTAAACCTTCTTGAAATAGTAAGGGTTGCGGTTTCTTGAAATAGTAAGGGTTGGTATTTAGCCTTATAATTCTTTAAAAATATGTGTTATTGAGATAAAGAGATGTTTTCAAAGTGAGGATCAGGTCATTACAATCCATTGGATTAGTGAAATCATAGTTAAATTTTTGTATGCATCCGACAAGTCATAGGGTAGGGATGGTAATCATTTAAAAATTATTTTAGAAGATAAAGATGTCAATTTGGAGATAACTACACTGGCCTTTAATTTAATAAATAAGTTTGAAGAAATTGACTAATATTGTACTTAGATGAATTAAGATGTGTATTCTATACTCCATCTTGATGAAAACTATGTGAATATTTAAAAGTCCAAGTTAGGGTGTTTTTGAACAAACACATTTCATTCTACCTCCTGGCATCAGGATGTATTCATTCCCATGATCCACATTGTTTGCATTTAAAGTTATGTCAATAACAGGACAACGACTAGTAATCATTACAACTGACTGATCCAGTGATAGGCATTTAAAACAATATGTTCATAAAATGTGGGTTTTCCTTTTCTGTAATCCTGCTAAGAATAAGCATATATTTATGCAAGATTTATATTGATCAGACAGCATGATAGAGCAGATAGAATACCAGTCTTGAAGCTGGACAGACTTGAGTTTAAGTTTGGCCTCTGAAACAAATTGTGTGATTGGTCCTGGGCAAGTCTCAGTGCTTTGGGCAACTCTTAGAGACTTAATGTTATAGAGAATGCATTGAAAGAGGGAGTTCCTTACCTAGGAATTCATCTTACTAGTAAAAGCACAAATCTAGTACATATCCCCTGTATCTGATATAGGGCAGGCAGAATACGATTAATTTCAAAGATCTCAGTCCATTCAATTCTCTGCCTATGTGGCTGTTAAAAAATAGAACAAAACAATAAAATAATATCTTCTCAAATCTGGCTTTAAGATAACTTCTAAGCAGCTTTATTCTAGTAAATGTTTAACAAGATTAAAAAAATAGATGCATGACACTTTTAATTTGCAGTATTAGTGTTTTCTCAAGTAATTATTTAAGTCTAAGCAATCAACAACAACAAAAAAATTCACCCAAGATTTATAGTGTTTGCTGGTTTCTGAGGCATAAAGGCTCACACTGAAAATTTAACAATCTGCTTATCTGAGCAGGTTTAAACTTCCTTCAGCACAACCCTGCCTCTTAGGAACTGGATAAATTGTTTTGATCTAATGCCATAGCAGCCTGGTGTTATTTTTTTCCACTCACACCCAATTTCTAAATGTCTTTTTTTATTTGTTTATTTATTTATTTATTTTTGCTTCTACATTGCCTACATTTCTCTAACATTCTTGTCAGAGCATTCCTTAAAACAAATAATTTTCAAAGAAAAAAGAATAAGAGGAAAGTAGTTAAAACAACCACTGAATCAATCAATACATTGAAAAAAATTTTGCCATTAGATATGATTTTTCACACCTATAGTCATCCCACCTTAAAGGAATGGGAGAAGTTATCTTCTCATTTTTCTTCTTTGGGTTAATCTAATTCTTCTTAATTCACAACATTCATTTTCAATTGCCTTGTGGTTGCTTCTCTTTCGATTTCTATCATTGCAGTAATTGTATGTGTGGTTGCCTTGATTCTGCTTACTTCATTCTGCAACAGTTCATGCAAGGCTTTCTATGCTTCTCTGTTGTTGTTCAGTTGTTTTTCAGTCCTGTCCAACTCTTAATTGAATCTCAAGGTCAAAGGGCATTTTATCACTTTAGTTGCATAATTGCAAATTCTTTCCCAAAGTTGTTCTAATTCATTGTTCCATTGACATTACATTAGTGTATTCAGCCTTTCACAATCCCTTCAACATTTACTATTCCCATCTTTTCTCATCTTTGCCAATTTACTGGGTGTGGGGTGAAACCTTGTGGACAATTGATTTGCATTTTTCTTATTATCAGTGATTAGAATATTCTTTCATTTAGTCATTAATATTTTGTGCATCTTCTTTTGAGAACTGTGTGTTTTTATCCTTTGACCAAGTACTTACCTATTTTGACTTCATTTTCAATAAAGACTAATATGGGTGCATCTAAGTCTTCATGTATGGGATTGGTCCTATCCAATCCAGCCATTTCTATCTTCTTATTGAAAGAAATGATTATTTCTCTCTTACATTAATAACCAATTATTAATTGAGAGTAAGATGTTTTTCCTATTTCCTCATACAGAAAAATCAGACCCTGGTAAGTTATTCAGCCAGCATCTGAAGGACATTACTAATTAGATGAGATTGCCCAAATCCACAGGGTACATTTTTCATTTGGATTGAAACCCTACTCAACTGGGGAAAGCTTAGTTCTGATTAAAAAGTTAAAAAACAATCTAATCTAGGTAAATTTCAGCCTATTGTGTTACATTTATGCAAGCTTGGATTAGTGGTAGATCTGTTAGTATGGATTGCTCAAGGCAGGGGCATGTTCTGGGAGCAAGAGTGACATAATCAAAGTAACATTCCCCTAGTCCCTTATTAGAATATGTCCACCTTAGTATAATATTCATTCCCTCATTGGTAACCAATCAGAGTTGACTGCTGCCTGTCTGGACAACCCACTCTACCAAGGGCATATAAGTGCTTTTTTTTTTTTTGGTAAGGCAATTGGGGTTAAGTGACTTGCCCAGAGTCACACAGCTAGTAAGTGCTATGTCTCTGAGGCATGATTGGAACTCAGATCCTCCTGACTCTAGGGCCAGTGCTCTATCCACTGTACCAACTAGCTGCCCCAAGGGTATATAAGTGTTCAGAGGCCTCCATGATTCATCTTTTGGTTTACAAGATCATCCTTTTATTAATTATTTGCTAAACACAATAAAATATTAATTACCCAGAAATTAAATCTCTTGCACTTTTTATATGTCACATTATAAATAGTATGAAACATTACTCAATTAACTGGGTAATGCCTGCTTTTTGCTATAAAACTGATTGATTTAGAAATCACTTTGGTAAAATTCAAGGCATTGTTTTCCAAACAGCTGCTCTAGGTTTAAATCAGGTGTTCCATTCTATAAGAAACATTTCCTGACTTCCCTAGTTGTTGATGCTTTTCCCCTTAAAAGTGAATGCCAGATAAACCTTTAACTGGGATTATAATTGGGTTTACCACCTTAAGTTAACATGTACCAGGGGCATCTAGATTTCCCAGGGGACAAATCACAGAAAAACTCGTCTTCCTGAGTTCACAGCAGACCTGTTTGCTTCAGTTCCTCCTCTATAAAATGAGCTGGACAAGGAAATGCCAAACCTCACCAGTATCTTTGCCAAGAAAACCCCAAATGTGGTTACCAAGAGTGAGACACAACTGAAATGACTGGACAACAACAAACATGTGCCAAACTTCTGCTTTGTATAAGCCAAAGTGTTAGGTATTAATGGAGATACTAAGTTCACAAGATCTCAGAGGCTGACTCTAGTCGAACACATACCTGAACCAGAAACTCTACAGAACCAGAATCACATGAATGTTCATCCAGACTTTGCCCAAAAACCTCTAATGAGAGGAAGTCCCCTGACTCTTGATGCAGCTTATTCTGTTTTGGGATAGCTTTACTTAAATTTCTGTTTTATTTATTTATTTTTGTTTTGTAGTTATTGCCCCCTTACATCCCCATGCCACCCCTCTGTTTAAGCTTAAATTGCCTCCTTGCAACTTGCATCCATTATTCAGTTTTATCATGTGGTGCCAAGCAAAAAGAGTAGTTTGAATACAAGTAAGGCTATTCCCTGTTTCATAAAACAGCCTTTCAGTACCGTGAGACATCAAAGATGTTACCCCTGAGTCTATTCTTCTCTATGCTTAACATATCTATTTTCTTCAGCTTTGACAAAACATAGCCTCTGTCTTCCACAAATACATTCTGCATATTAAATGCCTTAATATTAGATAATGTAAAAGGATCTTAGGTGGTATTTTCTAGAATAATGCTTAGGGATTTTGCTATTATGATACTGAAGTTGTTCAAACCTACCCTGATTCACCAAAGGCACCATTTAAGAGTTCTATTATGAAATATGATAATAAGATAAGTTGCCTGGCTGCAGCTAGCTGGTTTCTTTACATTTCTCATCTCTTTGGTGCAGGCTAAGAAGTACACTAATTACTGTGAAATTGGCAGAGAATGCTGTTTAACAAAGCCTGTTAAGCTGCTTGTAGCAGAGTCTTTAATGGTGCTCAGCGAAGGGTTGCAAAGTCTCTTATTTTACTTACTCTTTTGAACCCAGTACACAATCAGAAAATAAATCTAGTTCAACCCAAATAACCTCTCTGGGTTTTTTCTTGGCCTCTTCAAGCTCTTACCTTGTTAGTTATATGAGTATATTAGAATGAAAAATAATGCATTAAACCTTCATATATATAATATTCAATACATTTTTGCAGACATTTCTTTTTCAGGCAGCCTCATTCATTCAGTCAAGAAAATTAAATTTTCACTTAAAATTTCAATCTGCTGAATCATGCGAAATTTGGTTCTAGACATCTCAGGATTGTCCTCATTTGTAAGCATCAAGAATTTTCTGACAGAATTACAGATTTATACAAATTGATGAGTCTCTCAATGAAGCAAAACTTTAGTCTCTCACTTCTACATCTCTCAAATTCCTTTCTTCATCTCCCTCCTTTTCTCTCTGTCACTCCTTTTTTTTCTCTCTCTATCTCTTTCTGTCTCTATAGGTCTTACAGTCTGTCTCTTTTCTCTCTATGTCTGTCTGTCAGATGCACACACACACACACACACACATACACACATTATACACACACATACATTCATGTAGAGCTTTGGAAACCTACCCCCTGATAACTTCCTGAAGAAGTGATAGGACAAACACTACCATGGGTTTAGTAAAAAAGGTACACTCCCGTTTCCATCTGCATCATTAAGCAATAAACAATATATCACACCTTATTTGCCCATATTGAAGACAGAACTTTCCAAGGCTCCCTCAATCTGATGTGTACATGTTGACTCCTCACTCAGCTTTTTAGAACTTCTATCATCAAATACGGTTAAAGTAATATTATATTAAGGGTAATGACAAAAAAATGTTCAACATATCTAAACAGCAATCCATAATAATATGTTTTGCTACACATAAGGCTGGGCAATGAATATTTTCCCTGCATTTCAATTCTCTATTGTAAGGAAATAGTCTATCTCATTTCATCGTTCACGGGGTTTAGCAGCAAACAGAAGTGTAGTGGGCCTCCCTGACTTTTTTTTTTATTTGTTTGTTTTTTGCTGAAAGTATTTATTTGGTATAAGAAAACCTGGTGAAGAAACTCCCTCTGGCAAGGCAGATTAGTAGCTAATTCTCTGTAATTTGTATACTTAGAGAGTTTCCTGGGGCACTGAGAAATTAAGAGATTTGTCCATTGTCATAAAGTCAGTTTATGTCAGAGGCTGGTCTTGAACCCATATCCTTACTCTAAAGCCAGATCTGTATCCATTTTGCCATGTTTTCTTTTTGTCATAAAGGAGTGATTTTAGGAAGAGCAATTTTAAAAACTGAAAAACATATGGAATGAAGTGGTCTTGAAGTAAGAAGATCCACCAGCAGGCTATTGTAATAGTCTAGATGTTAAATAGTGAAGTCCTGCATCAGCCTGGAGGTCATGTCAGAGGATAGAAGGGGATGTATAAAAGAAAAGATACAAAAGTAGAACAATCTAATTTCATAAGGCTCTTAACTATATTATCTCACTTGATTCTAATGACAATAAATCAGTAATCGCTTCCATTTTACAGATTTAAAAAACACTGAAGAAGAGAAGGATAAAGTGACTTGCCCATGTCCAGCCAGCTACTTAGTGTTAGAATCATGATTTGAATCCAAGACTAATGATTCTGATCCATTCTATTCTACTGTTGTGTTCAGCAGGGTACCTTAATGCGCCATCATATTTTTGTGGCCGTTATTGAGAATCACAAAGACTTTTAATTCTAAATTCTGGTAGCAAACAAGATGTTAGGCATGGTATATACTTCATTCTATTCTCATTTGATTTTGAATTTTTCTGTTCAGTCCCTATATTTGAAAGTGTGGGTATTTTTAGTCTTTTACATGTTGACATTTGTTACAAATGCTGTTCTTAAATCTGGAGAAATCAATTTCATGCCTAGGTGAAAGACCTTTTTTTTTTTTCTCAGTTTTGCTTAATTGTGACTTATAAATTGATTTGTGTCATCATTAGGATTGTATTAATATAGGTAGCAGAGGATATGAATTTATGATCACAATATTGGATTTGAATAATAGTTTTTCCTACTATGTATCTCTCAACAGAAATAATAGATGATGTAGAAACTTTTATTTTTTTACAAGTCAAAGGCTGAATTCTGTCAGTGAGGCTATGTCAACATATCAGTATAAGTGACTGAAAAGTGAAAAATGTAACTACATTACTGTGGGGTAGAAAGCTTGGAGTTACCTCCAACTGACACAATTATTTAATTCACATTGAAATTGAAAAACACTAAATATCAGGGCTTGAGTTATTGTTTTCTTGATTGTCTAAACTTAATAAAGTGATAGAGGAAATGTTAATATAAATTAATGTAAAAATGTTTCAAATTATCATTTTTTTTGGAAAGTCAGTTAAACATTTACTAGAACATCCCTTTGAAAGGCACTGTAATTTCAGTGAGTAGGTTTGTGTTTAAATATTGGCCCCAATATTTAATATCTGACCATCAATGATCTTTGCCTTTTTTAATCTTAGTTTCTTCATCTGAAAAAGAAATGAAGTAGAATATATGAATATACAATATTTGATGTTGGCTATGAAATTCTTCTTACATCTTATCCTACCAGTCATCAACAAGCCTAACTACTTTAGCTAGTCCTCATAGAACACGGTCTCAAAGCCCTTTTTCTCTGTATTCTTTGTTTTTGTTCAGTCAATGCTTCATGATGCCATTTGGGGTTTTCTTGGCAAAGATACTGGAATAGTTTTCCATTTTCTTCTCTGGCGCATTTTACTGAGGCAAACAGACTTAAGTAACTTGCCCAAGGTCACACAGCCTCTGATGCCAGATTTGAATGCATGAAGATGAGTCTTTCTGACTCCAGTCCTAGAGCTGTGTCTACTGTACCACCTAGTTGCCCCCTCTGTATGTTTTACAACTCATCAATATTTTCCTTAAATTTTGGCACTAAAACTCAGGCTTTATAGAAAGACATATAAAAGCTAATATCAAGAGATAGTATTTATTTTATCCTAAAACAAATACTTGGATTCTCGTAACCAGAATCCCAGGCAAAAGTGTAGCTGTAATATAGAAGTAGGTCAAATGTCTCAAATGTCTTCATTGCTTGTTGCTCAAGCCCCTAAGTACTCTTGTGAGGGGTGATATAGGAATACTTAAAAGGAAGATTTCTCATTTCCATAAGCTGTCCTAAAACCATCACACAGTGAACTCAATTCAAGTTTCATTTTAAATCCTTTTTGAAGTCTAAATTAAATCAGTCTACTTGTCATTCCCTAAAATGTTGCTATGAATTTCCACCTCCATGCTTAGGCCCTCACCATCCCCTTTGCTTTGAATGCTCTTCCCCTTCTTCTCGGGCACCTGAAATATTATTCATCCTTTCAAGTCCTCCTCTGATGGCATGAGCCAGATATGATCCCTCTCTCTCTTGTGAACTCTCATGGTGATCCATTGGTACTACTTATAGACTATCCTGTATCTTTACTTTTGTGTTCATTTTATTAGGCAATACTCAATATAGGCAATACTTGTGAACTCTCATAGTGGTCCATTGGTACTACTTATGGCTATCATGTATCTTTACTTTTGTGCTCATTTTATTAGGCAATACTCAAGTCCTAAGTAACTTAAGGACTTATTTATGGTCCTAAGTGACAAGTGAAGTGGTTTATCATCATCACCATCATCATCATCATCATCATCATCATCATCATCATCATCCTATGATTAGTATTTATGTAATACTTTAAGGTTTGCTAAGCCATGTGCACATATATTTGCATATGTTGATGTGTATGCATAGCCATTGATGTATCTATAGCTATATCTATCTATCTTTTTATTTGATCTTCACAACAATGATGTGAAAAATTGACATGCACTAAACAAGATGTCCTTTTTATCATCTCTAAACTTACCACCATGGTACTAATTCAAGTCTTGATTGTGTCTACATCCCTCAGCCTCCTCTCCTCTCAGACTGGAAAATTGGAGAGCATTGTACCAAACTGCTCCCAATTCCTTTTATAGAGGGCAGAAACTGTAGTTTTGCATCTGCTGCCCTGTCTGGTTTTAACGCCCCTGAACTAGATAACCCCTTGCCAGGAATTCTCTGGTACCCTGATCCCCTACCCTTTCCTGTCTCCTTTTATGTGTTGTCTTCCTCTTTAGATTATAAACTCATTAAGGGTAGGGACTATCTTTTAATTTTTTCCCATGCTTAGAACAATGTGATCACTGTAGGTGCTTAATAAATGTGTAGTGGTTTGAATTGGATGATTAGGGATTGTTATTCTTACATTTATAGTCAATGATACTAAAGTTAAAAGTGACTCACCCAGGCTACAAGGCTCATAAGCATTTGAGGCAGGATTTGAACATAGCTCTTCCTGATTCCAAATACAGCATAAACCAGCAACCATGCCACTAAGCTTTCTCATGTGGCCTCTACTAGCTAAATAAGTGTCTGAATAGAATAGAACTCTCCTTGTTTACCCAAGTATGGTTGTGCTCAGCCATATGACTGGCAGGAGAATCACCTCCCCTTTATAGTCCTGGGGTGGGGAAGAAGAACTGATGAGGTGGTGATGTTCTTGTATACTTTTTCATACCAAAAAATAGCTAGGAAAATTATGATATGAGGGGAGATGTTAAATTTACTCAAGATGACAGAATTTGTTCAAGGATTTAACAACATTGAATAGTTACTATAAGTCATTAATTCGTAAATTTAATCAACATAACCCCAAATTCTTATTCATATGGAGAAAGAGAACTCTATTTTTGGTTACACGGGTGATTAATTGTCACTCTTTTCTTAGATAGACTTTACGCCACTGATTTAGACAATGATTTTGGTTGGTTAAGAATACTTAATTTTCAGGAGGTTAGTGATTACAAACATCTCCCCTGTGCATGTATTTGGAAATATGAACATATCTTTGATTTGGCAACACTGTAAAGGATATAACAAGTGCCACTATTTGTTATTAAAGAGAAAATGGCTCATACAATTAGGGGAGTTATACTAGTGCCTAAATCTGTTGAAGAGATAAATGGGCTAGTTTATTTTATATAACATCCTTTCTCTTCATACCTCAAAAAAATAGGAGTTTTGTGTTCTTTAGAGGAAAAGGAAAAGTTAAGATGGCTAAGGGCAAAGACACAAATAACTCTAGGATCTTGTTGAATTTCAAGTCCCTAACACATAAATCAACATATTGCTTAGGTCATGGCAAAATTCAGCTGTGGATTAGAGATGAATCGGTTCACCTTCTGACATTTCCACTGAAAAATAAGCTCTCTTCATATTGTGCCTCTCTTCTACTGACCTTCTCTCACTATCCATGACTTGTTATTGATTCCATAATCCAATTTTCCTTTCCTTTTTCAAAAACCTCCTATGGATTTATACATGATAATTTGACTATGCCTTCTGTTTTTTGTCTTATTACTTCTTTTAGAGAACATTTTTTTTTGTTGTAATATTTCACTATATTTTATGCCAATCACACTTCTAGGCACTATGTATTAGTTAAATGTCTTTTGATTGTGATGAAAATAAAAATCCTATCCATGCAGGTTTTTTGGCTCACCATCAGCTTACTCAAGCTCCTGTTAAAATCGTATTCTTGAAATTCTCTAAAAGAGGCTTTGAAATAATATAGAACACCTTTAAAACATGGTTCTACTAAATGAATTCACAATTATGCCATATCTTGTTTCCAGAAATACAAAAAACTATGTAACAAAGAACAATTAAAAACCCCAAATATAATATTATTGGTATACAAGGTGCTTTCAAGTAGAGATAAGATGAAAGAAAGGTTGGATGGCAGTCAGGGGCTTGCAATGAGTGATAGGCTCCCTATGGGGCCAGCATATGATCTTTTATCAAAAAATAAAGAAATAAAGGTCAATCTCAAGTTCATACTATGTGAAGGGATTTATGTGAGATGTATTCAGACATACAGAATTTGTGTAAGACATGGTGCCTTGTCTTCAAGGAGCCCTCACTTTAGTGCAATGATAAAGTAATAATGCAGATAATTACACAAAATATTTCATGATTAATGTATTGAAGATTTAGAAACTTATAGTTTAGCATGATACAATGGAAAGAGCACTGGCTCTAGAGTCAAAAGATGTGGATTCAAATCTTGCCTCAGACACTTATTGTGTATTGTTAGGTAAATTGTTTAACCTGAGTTTCAGGTTCCTGAACTATAAAATAAGAGATTTGAACTAGATGGCCTGTGAGGTTCCTTCCAGTTCTAGAACTATGATACTCTTTGAGAATAGGAGCCAAAAGTCACTATGAAGTAAAGATTTTCTCCTCTGCAATTTCAGGAATTCTGTTTTGGTACAGCCAGGTAGTTGCAGTGAATAGATATAGTATTGAATAATAATAACTAGTGAGCATTCATGTAACACTTTGAGGTTTGGGAAAAGCTTTAGAGATTTCATGTCACCTAATTTTCAAAAAGGATTGATTACCTGTATTTAGATTCTGCCTTAAACACTTACCAGCTAGGTAACCTTGGACAAAAATCTTAGCTTCTTGCTCAGCCTCAGTTTTCTCATCTGTAAAATGGGAATAATAATAATAATAATAATAATAATAATAATAATAATAATAATAATAATAATAATGATGAAATAGCAACCAGCCTCATTGGGTTGTTATGAAAATTAGAGAGTACAATATCTGTAATTACAATATCAGTAATATCTGACTCTCTGTGTTCCCATTTGGGTTTTTCTTGGTAAAGATACTGGAGTGATTTGATATTTCCTTCTCCAGCTCATTTTACAGATGTGCAACTGAGGAAAACAGGGTAAAGTCACTTATCTAGGGTCACACAATCCTTAAGTGTCTGAGACCAGCTTTGAACTTATAAGGATGGATCTTTCTGATTTCAAGCCCAGTGCTCTATCCACTGTGGCACCTAGCTGTCCCATAATATCCGTAAAGATCTTCTCAAACCATAAAGCACTATATGAATGTTCACTAGTTATTCTTATTATTGATATTATTTTATAAATCTAGCAATGGTGATGAGGGTCACAGAAACTGATTTCTGGTAACCAAATTTGTGAAAGACTGACACATATTCATAAGTATAGACATGTAAATGTACATACAAATCCACATACACGCATATAGTGCTTCCTTCAAAAAATGTAGAATAAATCAAATTGAATCTGCCTTTTAAAGAAAAATCCATATGATCTTAGAATAGAAACTGTCAAAGATTAACAAACAGAAATAATATACACTCAGTGAGATTAAACGCAAAATAATTCAAATGAAAGCAATGTGAAATGATTCATAATATTGTAGCAGTATACCTAAATTTTTCACTTTTTAAGTAAATCTGTGTTATCATGCTTAAACCTAATTAAAATCACTTTTGCATTATACCCTTAAATTGCTAATGTTACTAAAACCAAGTGAAAATGTATGTGGTTTTATCTAACATAGGCCTTAACACAAGAACAAACCCTGTGGCAGATATAATAGAAACTAGATCTTACATTAAAAAGCTACATTCTGCTCCAGTAAGTATATTTTTTCTGTACAGAAAGAACTGATTGTGGCATGCTACTCAACAATAAGAACAGCGAAAGCAGAAAACTGAGAACTGAATAGAATGATAAAGACTAAAGCTGTTGAAACTTCTCAAAGACTAGGCGAGTTCTCATAGTTCAAGGTTTTCATCAGGAAAGAAAGGAAAAAGGAAAGAAAGAAGGAAGGAAAGAAAGAAAGAAAGAAAGAAAGAAAGAAAGAAAGAAAGAAAGAAAGAAAGAAAGAAAGAAAGAAAGAAAGAAAGAAAGAAAGAAAGAAAGAAAGAAAGAGAAAGGAAGGAAGGAAGGAAGAAAGAAAGGAAGAAAGAGAGAGAGAAAGAAAAGAAGGAAGGAAGAAGGGAGGGAGGAAGGAAGGAAGGAAAGAAGGAAGAAAGGAAGGTAGGTAAGGAGAGAGGAAAGGAAGGAGGGAGGGAAGAAAGAAGAAAAAGTTTGCAGAGCTAAAAGTGACCTTAGAAGCCATCTATACTTAATCCTCATTTCACAGATAAGGACATTGGTGCCTAGAAAGACATGTGACTATTCCATGAAATCATGGAGGGCAGGAGAAGATGCTTGGATTTTTAGTGACTTGTATCTACTGCAAATACTGTATTGATAAGACTATTGATTCTTTTACAAAGACAAGTTCCCTGTATGTATATTATGTATTTTTTTAAATCAATACCACCTCTGTTTCCTAATTTTCATTACCAAAAATAGATAGTGGATAAGCAGCCTCCCAGTGGGAAGAAAAAATGAAGGGCATTTGCATTGATTGAGGCAACCTAGTTAAATCAATAATTTTCAGGGTTTTTAAAGTAACAATCAAATTAAAATGTTCAGTCAATATAGAATTTGATTTTTATACAAACAACAAATAATAGATTCCACCGTGTTTTTCATGGTCTACTTTGTTGTAATATTATTATGAGTTAGTTGAAAAAGATAAATTCCATCAAACTGGTTGGCATCCATATTTTTAAAAAATACTAGAAAGCCCCATAACAGGTTATTTTTACCTCATAAGAAGACGAAAATAATTTCAAAGACAAATGCTTATTTACTCAATAAAATTTTAAGAATTTAAAAGAGGTAAGAAAAGGACAAAGGATCTGGTAATATGCTGAGACTCCCAATTGGCTCTGTACTGAATTCAGTAGCACATAAGAAGATGATAGTCAATTTCAGTCACAATGACTGTGTCAAGCCAATAAACACAAAATCAAGTAAACTGAAGGGTTGCTGTTTTACAAACAAAAATATTTGTACTATTGCCCCCACTGGCAGTGTGTTTAACATTACATGGACCATTCCTCTTTATCAATATAAGGAAAAAGTTAATTGAATGATTTCTATAAATGGATTGGCCATATAAAACACATGGAACAAACTATTTGGGCTAGGAAGAAGAATATATTCATTCTAATTCCAAATATTTGTATGTACAATAATACACTTGAAGATATGTTACTGATGGGCATTAAGATGGCTAGCTGATCAGATGATTATAATTTTATAGTAGTCTGTTTTTATGAATTTTCATCTTAGTCATAATTTATCAATGCTCAAGGCTAGATAAATTTGACTTCTATTTCTTATTATTTCATATTTAGCTCCTGGAAACATTAGAAAAGAAGGGGCAAGTTGTCATTCATTTAAAATGGGCATTAATGATCTCATCTGTGTTTCACATAAGGAATCACATATTTTTTTTTCTTTCTTTTTTCCAGTTCCTAAGACTCCATCTGGTGTTTTGGAAGTAAAAGAAAAAGGCCACATTGCAAGAATAGTGCAAGATAATTATAATTATCATGAGGATTTGCTTTGGAAACAATAATTTTTGCAGTGCTGTTTTGTTGATAACATTGTTGAACAAATCTTCAGCTGCTGCTCTGAATTCTCATTAATACCATCATGCTTTATAAAATGATTTGACATTAAAAATGGTCAGAGGTTTTCCCTTAAAATTTGACACTCCCCCCATCTTGAGAACATATAAAGTTATGTCAGCAAAATTTATTAAGCACTTATTGTGTGCTTAACTGTACTAGATGCAAAGAACAAAATTAGAAGCAAAAAGAAAGACATTCCCTGCCCTCAAGTACCTTTCAAGGAAGTTGATGAATAGAGGGGAGGTAGTGGGAAAAATGTTCTTGTGCAGAGACATGGTGGTGATGGAAGTCAAAACTTGAGTGGGGCCTGGATGAGAATGAAGGAGTGAGCATAGTTTGCTTGGCATTCCTTTCTTGAAATGACAGTTCTGGGAAGAAACAAGCAATAAGAGGAAGAGTCTGAAGGAATGAAAAGAATCTCCTAAGGTGAGAAGGATGGAAGGCAGGAGAGAGTGTTCCAGGATGAGAACATGATGGCAAAAGCAGCTTTTCAGCTGAGAAGCGGTTGGGAACATGGTGTAGAAAGAAGTTGAGAGAGTCAGAACTCAGAATTAGAGTCATCGAGACCAACGTGTGAGACAGGTGTGAATTTGGACACATCACTTAGTCTGTCTCAATGTCAATTTCTTCATAAAAAAAAGGAGGGAGGGAGAGAGATAATAATAGCACTCATGTCACAAAGTTGTTGTATCTGAAAACCTCAAGCTCTACATAAATTTGATCTTTTATTGCAAAAACTTTTTGGGAATTTGGTTATTTAAAATGCAAAACACAATTTCTAAAAGTGAAGAAATTAAAAAAAAATACAAGGTGATTAGGTTTTCAGAGAAGCTCAGAAACAATTATTTAGCTCAACATATACTGGTTGACTGACTGAAAATCAGGCAGTAATAGTAGTCCTATTTCAGCTGCTGGAAATAATAATTACATTTCTGAATTATATGGGGAAATCCAAGATCCAACTATGTATGCCAAAAGCAAATTTCAACAAATCAGTGGCTCTGGGGTAGGGGAAGGGATAGCATGGCATGGGTAACATCATTGGGCAACGCTTTTTCATTAGCACCAACAATTTATTAAATCTCTACCTATTGGTATAAAAAGCATTGTCCCTTTAAGATCTGAATGGTTTGGCTACTGAAAGGGTCAGAAAAATATATTATTGTGTTAAAAAAAATCAGCTTGGAAAGAGTATGTGATAATGACCCTTTCATAGGTAAGAGGTTGGGTCGTTGTAAATGTTAAAAGCATAAATAAACAAGTATTTATCTGATGAAAATTCTTACAATCCACAAATAAAGAAATTGCTTTCAGATAGAATATGAATGCCTTGTTTGCCAAACAAAGCAAAACTAGACTTTTCAGTGAATAGAACGACTTAAATAACCTCATAAAGTATTTGAAATGATGGCCCTTTTGTATCTGAACAATTTTATGACTAGATTTTATGCCTCATCTTAAAGTACAGCATTAAATATTCTTTTATAAATCAATTTAGAAAAATGCAGATTTAAATCACAGGATGTGACTTCCCTTTCAAGATCTAGAAAATAGACTTGAGAAAATATCTTATCCCAAACAAAGAGAGATTAAGTGACTTTCCTTGATGATGAAACTGGGGCTAAATCCAGTTCTATTGAAGTTTCTAGAATACCTTGATGGTATTATATACTTGGTGCACTGAGGAATTATTATTAGGAAGATATATTTAAATTATACTAACACCCAAAGAACAGATTCCAAAAAATAAAATGGAATTCCCTTCTATCTCTCCAAATTCAAAATATGATTTTCTAAATTTAGATACTTACAGGACACTTAATTTAAATAAGAACTTTTTTAGAAAAAAATATTTATTAGCATTGTTTGTCTTAGTAATTGATATGAAATGTTAACAGTAAAAATTTAAATCCAAATTAAAACTTACACTGTACCTTCCAATGCCTATTAAAGATAAGCATGTAAAATGATTTGCCTTTATTATATAGTATTCTGAAGAAAATGAAATAGGATTATAGTATTTGTTTACATTAATTATAATAATTATTATACTGATAAATAATTACCACATTGTATGTTGTATACGATATAATGAAATAAATACATTAACAATATAATAAATTAAATATTTATCAGCCCTCATAGCCTTGATAGCAGAAAGCAAATCCTGCACAGAACAGACTAGACATTTCCACCAGCTACCCACCATCTGCCACTCAGAGCAGGCAAGCTAACCTGGATAAACCAGCAGGGCCCACTTTGGGAAAGACAAAAGATAGCACATGCCAGTTAAGTCAAATCATCACCACTATCCTGACCACCATGTTCCTTCAGACCCTCAGGGAGACATCCCTGGACCCTGAACCCAAGAGCACCAGAAAGAGTAATCCTTCTAGGCCAGTAGCTACAGCCATCATCCTTGAAAGCAATCCCTGTGGAGATGCAACTTGGCAACAATTCCTACAAATGTTACAACCACATCTATTGAAGACCCAGAAAAGAAAGTTCTTCTTACCAAAGTCTTTATGACTCTCATATGGTTCAACAACAGAAACAGGATGTTATTGATGGAAAGGACATTAAAGAAGAAGCATGGCCATCTGCTTTGCTGCTGCATACTAAGGAACATCAACTTTTCCATCTGACTCATAGCTCAAACCTTTCCTATGTATTCTTTCTACTATTAGAATGTTGCCTCCCTGAGATTAGGAACTTTCTTACTTTTCTATTTGTACCCCCAGCATTTAGCATAGTGCTTTGCAGATAGTAAGCATCTAATAAATACTTCCTTCCTTCCTTCCTTCCTTTCTTCCTCCTCCCATTCTTCTTTCTTTCCTCACTCCCTCCTTTTCTTCCTTATTTCCTTCCTCCCTTCTTTTCTTCCTATCTAGTGTGTGAGAGAGAGATGAGGCCTCTCAAAGTTATCATTTGCTTTTTGCTTTCCTCCCTGGTTTGAAAGGGAAAAGTAGAAAAAGGAAAGATATTTTGTGCTTGATTTGCTATTGGATCAGTTAACTGATAGTTGCTGGAAAGATATGGAATCTTAGTGAGTGAATAGGTGGTTGGGCTTATCTGCTTTGCCCAGAAAAAGTCCTTCCAATGAACTTTGCAGTTCTCTAGCTAAAGGACCCATTGTTCTAATATAATAGTGCAACACCCATCTTGATGCCCTTTTCAGAGTGATTTCAAATAAATAGATTTTTTTCAATGCTTCACAAGTTTCAGAGTAGAAAACAAGACGATTTGCTCAGCAAGACAGTATTGAGGACCACTTGAAGAGCTGTTAGAAGAAAAAAAGCCTTTGAATGTTTCATATGTTCCTGATTGAACCAAAGACATCAGAAATAACAGTACAAAATTTTGGATTATCCTGAGCATAAAGATTTTCCACTCATGTTTCCATACCAGGTTTCTGTAAGGTTGATCGTACATTTAAAAAAAAATCAATCAGTCTGCAAGTGTTCCAAATTGTGGAATAAAGGGCAGTTGTCCCAGTGGGAGTATGGGCTTTAATCATATGCTTCCCTCCTTTCCATTTGTATTTTACCATTTACCAGTTAGGGGCTATCTGCATAAGCATTTTATATGCCTTTCACTCTTCAGACCACAACAGTAGCTGTGTTATGTTGTTTTCTTATGTGTAAAACTGGTTTATACATAAACAGTTGAATGAAGGACCATAATCTAATAGTCATTGTCAATAAATCAATGGCAACTGAAGAAACATTAGGATTTGCATCCCCTATTGTTTAGACAATTCACTGGGTAACAGTGAATTTTGGGTTTGCACTTTAGAGGACAGGGTGAGATTTAAACATTTTCTCCATCAATTAAAAGAATATTTTCTATAATCAATATGGCAAATTATAAAACATTACCAGGTATCAAGGGAATTTTATTGAAAATTTTGCAGCAGGTAATTTAATGAGTGCTAATATTTAAAACTTTAATAGTGATATTCACTGTTAGTAAAGTCATGTAGTCAATTCATCTTTATCCTTGGGAACAGAGAGAAGTTACAGTATAGTTATAAAATACTACTAATGTCACTTAGAAGGGCATATACCTCAATGCTTTTGTTGTATGTATATGTTTTTGTATTTGTTCTCTTGTTTTAGTTGTATTTGCCTGTGTTTCCACAAATAGTGGGACAGTGTTGCCATCTTCTTTTACACTCCATAAATCTCACAACAAAGTTCTATATTGAAGGTGTCTCAATCAGTACTTGTTTTTTTTTTTTAAGTGTTAATAATTATCTATATTTCACTTGGTTCTTATTTAGAAAAAGGTGCCAATCAATTATAAAGAAAACTTAAGATGGGGAAAATAAAGCCAAGTATTTTTACTCCTAAAAGAAAAAAAGCAGGGAATCACATCATGGCTGTCTAAATGATGAACACTAATAACAACAAAAACTATTTTATATTTTTCACAGACTTGACCAGTTGCTTTGGTGTCTGGTAGACACAGCCTGAGGCCACATCTGTCTGTAGCTAGACACGGAAGAGTAGGGCAACAAATCTCTCTGGATAATTCACTTATAACCAGGTTATAGGTCTATCTGGATCCCTGCACAGTTGATTTGGCTTTGGAGCATCTGGATAGTAGACTGCCTGCTGTAAATGGTTTTGACCAGCTCCTACTGGCTGTAGTTTATTTATTTCAGAAACTTAAAAAATAAGATAAATTAATCTGTAATGGACGCGGAAGTGAACATTTTATTGCTTCTGCTTGGATAATTGGTGTTGCAGTCACTGATACATATGGCTCATTTTCTCCTGCTAGACATTGAATATAATTGCTGGAAAATGTAATGATGGAGAATACTTGTCAATGCTCATACTCTTATACTTATGATCTGCTTGTGTTTACACAATCTCAAATATCAGATACTTTGTGATGAACCTATGAAATAACTTCATGTTTTATATTTCTCCTGGATAGTTGGCTGCTGTATTTAAAGAGGAAATAAATAATCAAGTTAACATTATGGATAATCTGTACTTTGAATGATGTGTATTGTCATACTGTAATGATAACCATTGTCATACTAGGGCATTAATGACATTTTGACTAGTCAAGTAAGGAAGCAGGACTGTACTGGGATTTTTTTTTTTTGTGACGCAATCAGGGTTAAATGACTTGCCCAGACTCACATAGCTAGTGAGTGTTGTGTGTCTGAGGCCAGTAAACTCAGGCCCTCTGGACTCCAGGGCTTGTGCTCTATTCACAGTGCCACCCAGTTGCCTCAGGCTGGGATTTCTGGGTCAAACATAAAACACCTGTCTGTGGATCATAATTAAAGATAAGCTCAGAAAGTCAGACGGTCATCTGCTAACCCCTCTTCAATGAAGAAGAAGCTTCAGGGAGAAGAATTAGGCCATTAATATGATTCTTAAGGTCAAGGTGCGGAGGGATTTGATGGCACCACCAGTCTGACAGTCAATGAAGCTGAAACTTCAAGGCCGTTTTTGACTTTTCACTCTTCCTCTCCCCATGTATAGAAATAATTTCTAGACTTGTTGATTCTACTACCACAATATAGCTTTCTTCCCCTGGCACGTGCAAAGCACTGTGCTATTCTGTGGAGGTACAAAAGTCCTTTTGTCCTCTCCTTGCCACTCAGTAACACCAGCCTCGTATGAAACCATATCACCTAAGAACTGGGATATCTTAATAGACTCATAGTCAGTCCTTTGGTCTCTATGCTTTCCCCTGGCTCACCCAACCTTGATGCTGATGCCAGAATACTATTTCAAAAAATAAAATAAATATAGAATTTGGTCATTTCACTGCTTTGCTCAGATTTGCTGTCTTAATCTGTGAAATTCCTCTCCAGTTTTTTAAAGCCAAATTCAAATTCTACCTGTGCCATGAAGCCTTTCTTGACTCCCCATGTTTGGTGGCCACCATCCCTGGGTTTTCCATCCTACCTCTTGAAAATTTATTACATATTCCTCCCCTTCATGTATTTTGTTTTCCAGTACTACATCCATATCTTTACATTGGCTGCCCTCCCATGTTGCAACATATTCCTTCCTCTACTCTGATTAACAGGTGACTAGCATCTTTCAAAGCTCAGCATCAGAGCCCTATCCTTCATGAGGTCTTTCCTCATGCCCTGAACTTCTGGTGCCTCATACCCTCAAATCACACACACACACACACACACACACACACACACTACATACTTATATACATACATGTATGTATATACATATATATACACATATATTTATGTATATGTGGAATTTGTATGCTATCATCTATAGCACACAAATATATATATACATATATATATATATATATACATATGCCTATAAGTGAGTATGTGCATGTAAGTATATTAACGAACACATGTATATGTGCTAATAAATATGTGTACATATCTTCATTTACATGCAGTCATGTATTTATACATACATATTATCTATAGAATGTAGAATGCATGTTCTTTGAGGCCAGAGAGTGATATCTTTTTGTTATTGTATCCTCAGTACCTAGAACAATGCCAGGATCATTGAAGGTACTACATAAATGCTTCATGAGTGATTATCTCCTGATGTGTGCTATTGTAACCTGTGTTTGTATCTTTTCTCACTACTAGAGTTTAAGGTAGTTGAAGGTAAGAACTGTGTATTATCTAAACTTTTTAAGCTCCCTCGGTGTCTAAAATATTAGGGTCTAGTAATACACACACATGCATGTGTGCATATATACTCTTTTCATGTGCTGATAATGTTCACATATTGATCCTGTTCATCTATTGACAATTTGTTGACATTCTTCATGTAGTTTTGTAAAGTAGGCACTGTTTATTTGAGGCTGATTGTCTCTTATTCACTCCTAAACTGATACAGAGGGGCAGCTAGGTGGCGCAGTGGATAGAGCACCAGCCCTGGATTCCAGAGGGCCTGAGTTTACTGGCCTCAGACACACAACACTAACGATGTGACTCTGGGCAAGTCATTTAACCCTGACTGCCTCACAAAAAAAAAAAAATCCCAGCACAACCTTGCTTCCTCTTTAATTTCAGCAGCTCACTATCCAGGAGAAATATAAAACACGAAGTTATTTCATGGGTTCATCACAAAGTATCTGATATTTGAGATTGTGTAAACACAAGCAGATCGTAAGTAAAAGAGTATGAGCATTAACAAGGATTCTCCATCATTAAATTTTCCAGCAATTTTTTGATTGTTTATTTGTTTGTTATGTTATTTTTTTGTTTGTTTGGTTTGTGTTCAGTACTGGGAAGAATGAAATAGTACATTGATCTTTTTCTTTAGATTTTTCGTTTACTATTACTTGCTCTGGTGCTCATTTTGGATCATTGCTGGTGTATATGTGAGAAAACTATGCTTTTCTATCACCTTTCTTATACTGCCATCTTAAATAGAAGCTTTTTTCTTTATTTCTTTGTTTTCTTTCTTTTTTTCCTCCCTCCCTCCTTCCTCTGCCTTCTTCCCCACTTTTCCTTCCTTCTTCTTTCTCTCCCTCCCTTGACTTCCTTCCTTCTTTCCTTCCTTCCTTCCTTCCTTCTTTCTTTCCTTCTTTCCTTCCTTTCTTCCTGCCTTCCTTTCTTCTTTCCTTCTTTCCTTCTTTCTCTCCCTCTCAACCCATAATTCTTGGTGTATTTCTATCATTCTGTCCATCTCTGTGTCTGTCAGTCTCTCTGATTTGTCCCAACCACTTATTCTTTTTGACACTTTCTTCTCCCTAACCAGAGAAATGAATGGTTTGGAATTCTCCCTGGACCATGTTTTTTAAGGCATCATTTTGTCAGTTATAAACTTCAAATCTCTAAAAACATTCACATGCAAATGAGCTGATGGACTATAATGCTCCACAGCCATTTTTATCTTAGTCTTTATTTGTGTCCAAACATGTGCTCTCAGTATATTTATCTGAGGAGCCATTCTCTCTCCAATCCTTAGGACATTCTTTATGTCTCCTCACTCTTTTACTTGAAAGTGTTCCTTCAGAGGGGAATTACCTCAATTTTCCTTGTGCAAATATTATTTTTCTTTCCTTTTTAGCAACCAAACTGTTCATATACAAAAGGGGCAGTACCATCATCAATGTAATTATCAGAATTGGTCATTCCCTCAGTGGGGACAACACTACCAGACCCATTTTAAGTGAAATGCAAAGAAACAAACAGAAAATATTTTTGAAGGGTTGAGATTTTATAATCTGATGAAAATATACAGGTCTTACAGTCTCACTCAGACATCTTCTGACAATGATGCTGACATCATCTTGAATGGTCAGTAAAAATTACCTTTCTTCCATTCTTCATACCACTCTTTTTTGTATTGTCTTATATATAACATTGTTTTCTTCATAGGAACAGATACTAGTTCTCTTTTGCCAGTCTTCTCACTGTTTTTCCAACTTCCACATGCAGTATAGAGTAATGGGTGCATAGCCCCATAGGACCTGGAAAGATGCTTTGAATGGCTTTGATTATCTTCTCAGGACTAATTTTAAGCTGTTTTGTAGCCAAATGTTTTTTTTAAGCAATAGTGGGTTTTTTCTTTATTTTTTAAAATTCACTTTCCTTTCTACTTTGGTGCAATTGATCGTATTTCATTGTGCTTTTAAATGACCCTTCAAATGGCTTACTTTCCAACATCAACAACTTCTAATATTGCTAACATTCATTGAACTGTGCACTCTGAGAGTAACAGATGGGCACACTCCCTTAAAAAAAATCCATTCTTAACAATCACAGAACTAAAAACACCACCAAACCAAAGAGCAGAAAACAATTTTATGCCATGGAATCCAATACTCAATACTCACTTGACCTAGAAATATTTAATAGTGAAGATTTCATCTGTTCAAGGTCAAACATTCTATATCTGCCTAATGTCAGCAAAAGGACACATGCGTGACTATTGAACTCACAAAATGAAAAGATATAAAATTATTCCTTGTTCTAAAGAATTTATGCATCATTATTGTAAATGCAGTAAACTCCTACTTTTTCCAGATAGCTCTGACTGTGAGACCTGAGAGTTCCTGACCTCTCATACATAGAAAGTTTCTGCCAAGGCTATAAATGACCACCTCTGAGATAGAAATCCATTATGATTGCTCAGAGAAAGATCCTAAAAGCAGCAACCATAGCCAGAAGCCCAAAATCTAGGTTCAGACTTGTCCCAGACAGCACATGCACTTATTGATTTGGCATAACAGCCAGAGGAGGGAGGAGAGGAGTGCCTCTTTGGCACAAGAATTCCAATGAGTACATACACAGAGTCCTTACTTGCTTGGCAAGCAGAAAGAGTGAGAATACCAGAAGGTTGAGTCCATCATACCTTTTATGCTTTACCATCTGAGCCACTTACCCTGAGTCAGTGACCCATATTCTTGATATTCTGAGATTTATGTAAATCACACCTGAACAGCTTGGTAGTAGGTAAGGGCCAAAATTAAAATAGGCTAAACATCTTCGGGCCACAGATAGGTTAGACTAGAAACAGACTGACAATGGTTGGTTGCCATGGTTGACTTTAACCCCTACCACATCACACGATAAAGAGGAGAAAATACACAGTGGCAACCCTACATTTTTCACAGGCTGCCTAAAATCCTTTAGTGGGCTGCAAGCAGGCTGTGTGTTGTATAGACCTGATGTAATGCAGAACATTATTTTACCATTTAGGTAGTATGGCCTTTTAAGCCATGGAAAGCAGAAATTACTGTGTGATCTTGCCCCAGACTTCTTTCCTCTTAAATCTAAACAATAGTGAAATGTACTCTTGCATCGCTCAGCACAGCCCATACCTCCAACTCAAATGGATAAGAAAGCTGGCACTATAATTGCTTTAGATAATTATGTTTGTACCCAAAGACACCTGCACCTTTGGATTACCTCATCAGTGTTCCTGGCATTTCTTTCCCATGCTCTTTTCCATATAAACCATAGCTCGACCCCTGATCAGGGCTGCTTGATTTGGATGTGCATACCCCTTGAAGCCACGCGTGAATAAATCCATATTTTAAATTACATCTGGGTCTTGCTCACTGATTTCTCGATACAGCAATGTAAATCATCCCAAAGACAATTGTGGCTGAACACATATGTCCTCAGGAGTGGCCAAGGAAGTTCATTTCAGCTCCTTAAATGCTCTTTTGGTTATGTTCTACTCCCAGTGTGCACCATCCCAGGCTTTCTCAACTATGACATCCCTTACACCATCCAATTATGTACATTACTATCTTTCAGATTTAAAGATGCTATTATTGATATTGTTCTGCCTCTTTTCCCTTAGGTGCAGAAGTATGACTGAAAAAACAAGCGCTTTTTTTTTTGCAGAGCATTAACATACACACACACACACACATATATATATATAGATAGATAGATAGATAGGTAGATACATATATGTATACATATATGTATGTGTATACGCACATACATATATGTATATATGTGTGTACATGTGTGTATGTGTGTGTGTATACACACACACATATGAACATACATATATGTATATATGTGTGTACATGTGTGTATGTGTGTGTGTGTATACACACACATACACACACACATATGAACATTCTCACTGAGTAGTTTTGTTACCATTTAAGCATACAACCATTCTGCATAGTTCACTTCAAAGATTCTTACCACCCCAATAGTGTCCCTCTAAAGCAGGAGTTCTTGACCTTTTCCTGTGTGTCCTAGACACCCTTAGCAGTTTCATGAAACCTCTCCTCTGTACGCCTTCTCAGAATAATGCTTATTACCTACATTAATACTGTTATCCCTACCACCTCGTGACTTTCTCCATTATGGTTTCAATATATCACAGACTGGCATAAGAAATTAAATGGGAATTTGTTGAGAGTTTTGTGGAAGCCACAGATGATGCATGAAGGTCAGCAGACAATAGAAAAAAAAGTTTAGAAAGTCAGAAATGCATAAAATATATGTATAGTATTGCATAATATCAACCCACATTTTACAATAAGGTATTATAAACACCCCATAAAAGAAAAAGAAAAATTAAGACTTCTTTTCTGGCATGATGGGACGGCCCAAAAAAATTTATTTAGATTTTCCAGATAGTGGAGGTATTGATCCCTTAATCCCCACGAAGACGAAGGAATAACTGTAATTGAAGGAAATGTTAAATTTAAGTTAGAGGTTAGTGAAATATATATACATATCTATGTGTATATATATATATGTATATATATGTATTTCATATTTATATATATATATATATACATATATATACACACACATATATATCCTTTCCTCCTCCTCCTCTGTGTGTGTGTGTGTGTGTGTGTGTGTGTGTGTTGTGTATTTTCCCTATCAAAGTTCACATGATTGTGCCATCATACTCTGGTGTCTCAGTGAACTGCTCCTTATTAGGGGATGATTCAGTCCTAGAGGTTGTGCCTGCTTTAGCACATCATTTAGCATGTCTTCATCATGATTCTATTAGTTGGTAGGTGAGTGAACCTTAAAGGGAAATAGGCAATGAGGTAAATATTTCTTCAGTGCTAGAAAAAACAGGCTTTCATGAGGTGGGATTTTTAGCTGGCACGTTAAAGGTAAGTGGTTGAGATGTTATGAGTCATTGCATGCAGAGCTAATTTTGATTCTGGTCACAGTCATCAAGAAATCATTTAATCCTGAAGTACCTTTCCAAGGCATGCTGTGGATGAGGCCCCATTCTCAGAGCTAAAGTCAACACCTATTATTGAAAAAGACAGCTGTTGACAGGATCATTGTGGGGCATAAAGGCACCCCACATCCAGTTAATCACTAGCTGTTTTGTACCATTATCTGTTGGTGAAATAAACAGGTGTAAATTCTGTCCTCAGGTTTTGCAGTAGATCCTCTTTTATAGTCAGGAAACCTCTCCCCTCATCTTCAACAATTGTTGAACATAAGCTTCACTTCCTGACAGTCTCTTTTATTTTGTCCTATGTTATATAATGATGCCTCCTGGGATGGTACTGGATCTTTTCAACTCCTTTTCCTTTCCTCCATATACCAGTTACAATAAGATGTTCTTTTAGGATTAGGGATAGGACCTGGGTCTCTGATTTCAGTAGTAAAGGGAAATCCTGCAATGGAAACAACCTCTGTGGATAAAGATCAACACCTTATCTGTAGCTATTAGCTTTAGAGAGTTGCCTAGGGCAATGAGAGGTCATGTGATTTGCCTAAAGTCACAGAACCAATATGTTTGTGTATGCTGTGAGGGTAGCTAGGGGTCATAGCAGATAGAAAACTGGGCATGGAATCAGGAAGGCTACCATTCCTAAGTTCAAATCGGACCTCAGACACTTACTAGCTGGATGACCCTGGGCAAGTCACTTAAACCTGTCTTCCAGTAAAATGGTCTCAGTTTTTCAGTCAATGAACAAGACACATTCTCCTGTGTTTTGACAGAACTGTCTCTACATATAGGATTTGCTGTGTTTTGTGAGCAATGTTTTCTTTCATTGAAGGTTTTTAAGTGAAGGCTAAATGAAAATTTATTGAGGATATTGAATCATGCTTTTGGTAGGTCTGGGCTTCATGACTACATCTAATACATTCATGATCTAGTATACCTTCCAGCTCTAAAATTCTATAATTCCACGATTCTACATTGAATGACTGGGCAGAAGGCTTAATTAAGATATTCTGTGTGACTGAAGAGGGGCCACACTGGGATCAACTGGTGGAAGTTTTTTTTTAATTAATTTATTTATTTTTAGTTTTCAACATTCAATTCCACAAGATTTTGAGTTCCAAATTTTCTCCCCATCTTGTCCCTCTCCCTACTTCAAGATTAGAAGGTATTAAAAGGCAGATTTTACTGCAATATAACACAGGATTTCCTAAAAGCCACACAAATCATATTTTTAAAAGAAAAAAATTAACTAAAAAATTATCAGCATAGGTTGTTATGTTAGTAAGTTCTCTGCCATGAGGAATGTTTAAGTAGAGTTTGGATCACTGCCATTCAGTAATATTGTAGAAAGCTTTGGGTAGGGAGTTGAATCAGATGAGGTCCTTTTCAAATCAATGATTGTTTTTTGCCCTAAATAACTTAATATTTGAACATGCAATAAAATCATTTGGGAGGAGGGGCAAGAAAGGAGTTAATGTAGCTAATCTTCATTTATTTGGTATTTCTACTTCAATATTAAAGCACTTCTAGATATTTTAATCCTTCAGCTACTCAATGGAATTCACTAGTTAGAGGAGAGACATGGAGATACTTTTCTGGAAAGGATACCAGCATTGTGAACAGTTTTATACTACTCAGAACAAAGGTACAGCCTTTCTTTGGGCTGGAGAGGGAAATTGGAGAGAACTGGAAAGAAGCCACATTTTCCATCTTTATTTTATGAGCTTCACAACAATTAATTTGGAGAACAACATGCTGTGTGGCTACACTGGCTCCAAAAACTGTCTAAGAAGCCCATAACTTCCACTTCCCATGTTAGCCCAAAGCCAGGAACCTGGTTCACTAGAGGGTTTAATAAATTATTAGGATGTTTACAGAGTAAAACCAGTCAGTGGCATTATTATTAAAAACAGACTTCTTTATCCCAGGTTGGTTTAAGAATACTTTAAGTAAGGTCAGATATCTCTTCCCACTTTAAGTGTCTATATTTCTGTATCAAATCATTCAATATCATATTCTGTACCATACATCAATATTTCCCAAGGAAAATCTGCTTCAATTTACTTTCAATGGACCTTTTGGGGACTTTATGTCATTGCAGATCTACTTATATTGATTTTTACCTAGACATCCTTCTTACAACCCCTAACAAATATTTATTTCAAAAGTTTAGAAATGAAAGGAAATTTACAAGTCTTCTCATCCAGCAACCTCATTTTTAGATGAAGCCATTGAGAGCTAGAGAAGCTCAATGAGATGCCAAATATCACACAAGAAGTGAATGGTAAGGCTAAGTTTTAAATCCAGTATCTATGATCCCAAATCTAGCTCTCCTTCCCACTAATATTTGTGCAAATATGTTTCCACCATGAAAAATTAGATGATGTTGTATTATTTGAACTTCTTTCCCATATTCATTATAAATCAGGATTAAGAAAATAAATGATTATTTAAAAATTATCTACAATGGCAAAGACAAATTATATTTGCTTGGGGAGTTTGAAATTCCCAGAACATTTAAACTGAAAGTAATTTGTTTTATTCAAATTTAAAAGATGACTTGTGTCAAAATCAGACATCAATGAACTGTTAGTGTTCATGTTAAATTGTTTTTGCTAAGTTCTCTATATATTTATAACTTAATTTTAGAACTTTTCTCTTCTATTATTACAATGTGTGGTCTAAATCCAGAAAATGAAATTACTTTTATCTAAATCCAGGCCTATGACTTCATCTAGTCTGTTTATTTTTTTCCTATGAGCATATTTTTAGTAGATCCATAGTTACACAGGCTTTTACCTGACTAAAATTTTTTCATAGTAATTACTATTATTTCAATGTAGTTTGGCTTAAAAATGAATGTATATAATAAATATTTCTACCCATAATATTTATAAGGCTTTTATTCTCACTCTTTACCTACTAGTATTATTTTTTGCAATTATTTACATAGATTGCTATGTTGGTAACACACAGGTTGTAGATATGATAACTGAGGCAAGCCAAATTATTTTGGTTTCCTGAATAAGATGAAAAATTACATTGTGTGATGTTCAATCATAAACCTTCTTTTGTTTCTTCTGTTAAGGTAACTAAGATAAATGTTTTTATTATATTTTATATTTTCCAATTAAATGTAAAAATATTTTAATATTCATTTTTAAAATATTGAGTTTGAAATTCTCTTCCTCCTTTCCTTGCTTGACCCCTCCATACATATGTAGTGATGCAGAACATATTCCATATTAGTCATGTTGAAAAACAGAACAAAAGAAAAATGAAAGTAAAAGCATGCTTCAATCTGCAATGAGAGTGCATCACTTCTTTCTGTGGGGGTGAACAGCATCTTTCATCATCAGTCTTTCATCATCTCAGATCTTTGTATTGATGAGAATAGCTAAGTCATGTATAGTTGATGATCATGCAATAGCACTGTTACTATGTACAATTTTCTCATTCTGCTCATTTTATATAATCCTTTCTACCATGATGTTTGTCATTTCCTCTGGCACAAGAGTATGCCATTACATTTAGATACCACAGCTTGTTTAAGCCATTCTCCAATTGATGGATATACCCTCAATTTTCAATTTTTTGCCACCACAAAAAGATCACCTATATATACACGAAGGTCCATCTTTCCTTTTTTAAAAAATCTCTTTGGGCTAAAGACCTAGTAGTGATACTTTGGGGTCAAAGGGTATACACCGTTTTATAGCTTTTTGGGTATAGTTCCAAATCACTCTCCAGAATGCTTGGATCAGGTCACAACTCCACCAATAGTGCATTATTGTCCTAATTTTCTCACATTTCCTCCAACATTTATCATTTTCCTTTTCTTTCATATTAACAAATCTGATAAGTGTGAGATGGTACTTCAGAGCTGCTTTAATTTACATTTCCCTAATCCTTAGTGATTTAGATAATTTTTGCACAACACTCTCTGTCTCTTGACTCTATTTCTTTTTACTGGCCATCCCTCAGATAATGAGGAAAATTAAAATTATGCTGCATCACTTAATGACCAGTTCTACTCTGTAATTGATCCTATTCCCCATTTTGTCAAACCCAAGGTAGCTCAAAAGGCCTTCTTCTTCAGTCCAAACAAAAGGCATGGCTGAATAGTATAACTTCTTGCCCCGGAACATTTGCTTGCCCACCACTTTAACCTGGGACCCCTTTTTTATTTACCTGGAAAAAGAAACCAGTTAAGCCTAAGCCACTTCTCAAAATCAACTCTTTAAACCTAGTTTTTCTTTGTAAAAACTAGGACTGATTTGATGTTTCCCAAGGGGATGACTAATCTATGTGGTATTATTGATTTCAGTGGTCCTGATCTAGTCAGGATTACTAGAGGCAGTAGGGGTCCCTAAAGCAATTAACATTTGTAAATGTCGGAGAAAACCATGATCAGCCACACCTAAAGGCCAGCCCACTTTTCCCAGCTGCAGCTAAAGGTAAAGCTTCCCAAATACCCCAACCCCTCCTCCTTTGGGGGCTCATTAAAAATTATCTTTTTTGTTCCTTCATAGTCAGTAACCCGAGGCCAGTCAGACCCACTTCATTAACAGTTATATGTTACATAAAGTAATTAGTAAGTTCAAAATTAATAAATGATTCTCTACTACTAGAGAAAATGTGCCTCAGTTTGTCTCTGTTGCATTCATTCACCACAACCCAGAATGCTCTGGAGTCTTATCTCCTCTTTCCGGCTTGTTTGGCCTGATTCAAAAACTCTTCTCAAATCCCAGCTTCCTCAAGATTTCTATGGTTTCCCCACAATGCTACTGCCTTCTCTGAACTTCCCTTCCCTTTACACAGTACATAACATATATAAATTGTAATTTTTGTTACCCTATATTGCCCATTGGGGCCAACTAGGTGACACAGTAGATAGAATGCCAGGCCTGAAGTCAGGAAGCCTATCTTCCTAGAATCAAATCTGGCCCCAGACACTCATTAGCTGACCCTGGGCAAGTCACTTAACCCTGTTAGCTTCAGTTTCCTTACATGTAAAATGAACTATGAAGACAATGGAAAACCCCTCCACTATCTTTGAAAAACAAACATACCAAAAAAACAAATGGGGTCACAAAGAGTCAGAACTGAAATGACTGAATAACAACAATGTCCCCAATTATAAAGTGGGAACCTTAAAGGCTTGATGATGATGTTCATTTGTTTTTCAATCATGTCTGACTCTTCATGACTCTATTTGCGGTTTTTGCTTTCTTTTCATTTTTTTTTGCTAATTTTTTTTATTAATTTATTTTCAGTTTTCAACAATCACTTCCATATACTTTTGAGTTTTAAATTTTTCTCCCCCTCCCTCCCACCTTCCTTCCCAAAGACAGTGTGCAATCTGATATAGGCTCTACATACATTCCTATTGAACATATTTTCACATTAGTCACGTTGTAAGGAAGAATTAGAACCAATAGGAGGAACCACAAGAAAGAGGAAACAAAACACAACAGAAGAAAAAAAACAGCAAATAATATGCTTCTGTCTGCATTCAAACTCCATAGTTCTTTCCATCATGAGACTTTTGGAGATGTCTTAGAACCCTGCGTTGCTGAGAAGGGCTAAGTCAATCAATTAGTCATTACATAACATGGCTGTTACTGTGTACAATGTTCTCCTGGCTCTGCTCACTTCACTCAGCATCAGCTCATACAAGTCTTTCCAGGTTTTTCTGAAGTCCACCTGTTCATTATTTCTTACAGCACAATAGTATTCCATTACATTCATATACCACAACTTGTTCAGCCATTTCCCGATTGATAGGCATCCCCTCAGTTTCCAAATGTTTGCCACCACAGAAAGAACTGCTATAAATATTTTTGTACATGTGTGTCCTTTTCCCATTTTTATGATCTCTTTGGGATACAGCCTTAGAAGTGCTATTGCTGGGTCTAAGGGTATGCACATTTAAAAAAAATTTTTATTCAGTTATACACACATGAATTTGTGTATATATACATATGCATATACATTTATATATAGATATACCTATAGATCTTTATCTGTAAGTATATCTCCATATATATTTTCTTTTTTTTCTTTTTTTAAAATTAATTAATTTATTTTTATTTGTCCACAATAACTTCCATAAGATTTTGAGTTTTAAATTGTTTTCCCCCTCCCTTCCCACCTCCCTCCCCAAGATGGTGAGCAATCTGATACAGGCTATACATATACTTTCCTATTAAACATATTTTCACATTAGTGATGTTGTAAGTAGGAATTAGAACCAATAGGACGAACCACCAGAGACAGGAAACAAAACACAACAGAAGGAAAAAAATAGCAAATAGTATGCTTCCATCTGCTTTCAAACTCCATAATTCTTTCTTTGGATTTGGATAGCATTTTCCACCATGCGGCCTTTGGAAATGTCTTAGATCCTTGCATTTCTGGGAAGGGTTAAGTCTATCAATATTAATAAATGCACAATGTGGTTGTTACTGTGTACAACGTTCTCCTGGTTCTGGAGTACGCACATTTTTATAGCCCTTTGGGCATAGTTTCAAATTGCTCTCCAAAATGGTTGGATCATTTCACAACTCTAACAATGTATAAGTGTTCCCTTATCCCACATCATCTCCAACATTTATCATTTTCCTGTTTTGTCATGTTGATGTTGTCAGGTCTGATGTGGTACCTCGGAGTTGCTTTGATTTGCATTTTTCTAATCAATAATGATTTAGAACATTTTTTCATATGACTATAGATAGCTTTAATTTCTTCATCTGAAAACTGCTTGTTCATATCCTTTGACCATTTATCAATTGGGGAATGACTCCTATTCTTATAAATAAGTTCTCTATATATTTTTAAAATGAGGTCCTTATCAGAGATACTGGTTATAAAAATACTTTCCCAGTTTTCTGCTTCTCTCTTAATCTTGGTTGTATTGGCTTTGTGCAAAAACTTTCAAATTTGGTATAATCAAAATGGTCCATTTTGTATTTCATAATGTTTTTTTATCTGCTGGCTGATCATAAATTCTGTCCTCCATAAATCTGATAGGTGAATTATTCCTTGTTCTCCCAGTTTGCTTACAGTATCTGCCTTTATATCTAAATCATGAAGCCATTTTGACTTTATTTTGGTATATGGTGTGAGATTTTGGTCTATGCCTAGTTTCTGCCATATTCTTTTCCAGTTTCCCCAGCAGTTTTTGTCAAATAGTGACTTCATATCCCAGAAGCTGGGGTCTTTGGGTTTTTCAAATAGTAGATTACTATAGTCATTGGCTGTGTTTTGCATACTTAACTTGTTCCACTGATCCACTACTCTATTTTTTAGCCAGGACCAAGTAGTTTTGATGATTGCTGCTTTATAATAAAACTTAAGATTTGGAACAGCTTGGCCACATCTCCCCAGCATTTCTTTTTATTAGTTCTCCTGATATTCTGGACTTTTTGTTCTTCCAAATGAATCTTATTATTTTTCCTAGCTCTATGAAATAATTTTTGTTAGTTTGGTTAGTGATGGCACTGAATAAGTAAATTAGCTTAGATATAATTTTCATTTTTATTATATTAACTCGGTATACTCATGAGCAACTGATGTTTTTTTCCAATTATTTACATCTCAGTTTATTTATGAGAAAAGTGTTTTGTAATTGTGCTCATACAGTTCCTGGGTTTGTTTCGGGAGGTAGGCTCCTAAATATTTTATAATGTCTACAGTAATTTAAGTGGAATATCTCTTTCTATCTCTTTCTGTTGGGCTTTGTTGGCAATATATAGAAATGCCATGTACATGGTTTTGTTTTATGGCCTGCAACTTTGCTAAAGTTGTTTATTATTTCAAGTAGTTTTTCACTTGACTCTTTAGGATTCTCTAAGTAGATCATCATATCATATGCAAAGAATGATAGCTTTGCTTCTTCTTTACCTATTCTAATACCTTCAATTTCTTTTTCTTCTCTTATTGCTAATGCTAATGTTTCCAGTACCATATTGAGCAACAGTGGTGATAACGGACATCCTTGTTTTACCTCTGATCTTAATGGAAATTTTTCTAGCTTATCCTCATTACATATGATGCTTACTGAAGGTTTTAGGTAGATGCTATTTATTATTTTAAGAAAGACTCCATTTAGTCCTATGCTCTTTAGTGTTTTTAATAGGAATGGGTGTTGTATTTTTTCAAGAGCTTTTTCTGCATCTATTGAGATGATCATGTGGTTTCTTTTAGTTTTTTTTTGTTGATATGATCAATTACGTCAATAGTTTTCCTAATATTGAACCAGCTCTGCATTCCTGGTATAAATCCTACCTAGTCATAGTGTCTTATTCTTGTGATAAGTTGCTATAATCTGTTTGTTAATATTTCATTTAAATTTTTTGCATCTATATTCATTAGGGAAATTGGTCTATAATTTTCTTTCTGTTATGACTCTTCCTGGGTTAGGCATCAGCACCATATTTGTATTATAAAAAGAATGTGGTAAGACTCCTCCTTAGTCTATTTCCCCACATAGTCTATATAGTATTATAATTAATTATCCTTTAAATGTTTGATAGAAGTTGCTTGTAAATTTACAGGGCCCTGGAGATTTTTCCTAGGGAGCTCATTGATGTCCAATTTTTTTTTTTCTGAGATGGGTTATTTAAGTATTTTACTTCTTCTATTAATCTGGGCAATTTATATTTTTGTAAATTTTCATCCATTTCACTAAGATGGTCAAATTTATTGGCATACAGTTGGGTAAAATAGTTCCTAATTATTGTTTTAATTTTCTCTTCATTGGTGGTGGATTCACCCTTTTAATTTTTGATACTGGTAATTTGGTTTTCTTTCTTTTTTTAATTAAATTAACCAATGTTTTATCTATTTTTATTGTTTTTTCCCATAAAACCATCTTTTAGTTTTATTTATAAGTTCAATAGTTTTCTTAATTTCAATTTTCTTAATTTCTCTTTTGTTTTCAGTATTTATAATTTGGTATTTGATTGAAGATTTTTAATTTGTTCTCTTTCTAGTTTTTTTTTTTTAGTTGCATGCACAATTCACTGATCTCCTCTTTCTCTATTTTATTCATGTAGGCATTTAGAGGTATAATATTTACCCTAAAAAATACTTTCATTGCATCCTATAAGTTTTGGTATATTGTTTCATTATTGTCATTCTCTTGAATGAAGTTATTGATTATTTCTATGATTTGTTGTTTAACCTACTCATTCTTTAGGATTAGATTATTTAGCTTCAGATTAATTTTTAGTCTATCTTTCATTGACTATTATATATAATTTTATTGCATCATGATCTGAAAATGATGCATTTAACATTTCTGCCTTTCTGCATAAGATTGTGAAGTTTTTATGCCCTAGTACATGGTCAATTTTTGTGTATGTGCCATGTACCACTGAGAAAAAAGGTATATTCTTCCTATCCCCATTTAATTTTCTCTAGAGGTCTACCATATCCACTTATTCTAAAATTCTATTTACCTACTTAACTTCTTCCTTGTTTATTTTATGGTTAGATTTATCTAGTTCAGAAAGGGGGGAGGTTGAGGTCCCCTGCTAGTAGTTTTGCTATCTATTTCTTCCTGTAACTACCTGAATATCTCCTCTAAGGATGTGGATACTATGCCACTTAGTGCATATATATATTGAGTAATGATATTGCTTCACTGTCTACGGTTCCTTTTAGCAGGATATAGTTTCCTTCCTTATCTTTTTAAATAAGATTTATTTTTGTTTTTGCTTTGTGTGAGATCAGGATTGCTAACCCTGCTTTTTTTTGTGTTTTTTTTTTTTACTTCAGCTGAAGCATAATACATTCTACTCCGGCCTTTTACCTTTATCCTGTGCGTGTCCTTCTGTTTCAAATGTGTTTCCTGTAAAGAACATATTGTAGGCTTATGGTTTTTAATTCATTCTGCTATCCACTTCTATTTTATGGGAGAGTTCATCCCATTCACATTCACAGTTATGATTACTATCTGTATCTTTCTTTCTGTCCAATTTCCACCCTGTTTATGCTTTTCTTTCTCTTTTCTCCCTTTCCCTCCTCACTAGTGTTTTGCTTTTGACCACCACTTCCCTCAGTCCTGCCTTCCTTCTATCCCACCTCCCTTTTCTTTCCCATTTTCCCTCCAAATGCCTATAGGGCAAATTAGATTTCTATGCCTAACTGATTGTTATTCCCTCCTTGAGCCAAATCTAATGAAGGTAAGGTTCAGGCAATGCTCATCAGCCTCCCTTCTTTCCCTCTAATGTAATAGATTTTTGTGACTTTTCCTGTAACATAATTTGCCCTTGTCTGCCTCCTCTTTTCCTTTTCTCCCAGTACAATCCCTTAATTAGATCCAATTAATCAACTTGCTTAGATCCATTTAACCCACTTAATTAGATTTTTTTTCTAATTACATCAAAGTCAACTTATACCCACCCCCTCAGTCTATGTATACCCCTTCAAAATGGTGCAATAACAATACAGTTCTTGAGTTGCAAATTTCATCTTCCTTTGCAGTTTGCCCTTATTGATAACATTTTTTTTTAACCTGGCCTGTTTATCTTTTTATGTCTCTCTTGAGTCTTGTATTTGAAGATCAAATTTTCTGTTGAGCTCTAGTCCTTTTATCAGGAAGATTTGGAGATCCCCTATTCCTTTGAATGCCCGTCTCCTCCCCTGAAAGATTATGCTCACTTTTGTTGGGTAGTTCATCCTTGGTTGTAATCCAAGCTGCTTTGCCTACATCCTATGATCTTTAAGCTTCATGGTCCTGTGTAATCTTGATTGGGGTTTCATGATATTTACATTGTTTCTTTCTGGCTGCTTGCAGTATTTTCTCTTTGACCTGGTAATTTTGGAATTTGGCTACTATATTCCTTGGAATTTTCAATTTGGGATCTCTTTCAGGAAGTGATCAGTGGATTCTTTCTATGGCTATGTGACCCTCTGGTTCTAGGACCTCAGGGCAGTTTTTCTTGATGATTTCCTGAAAGATACTGTCCAGGTTTTTTTTTTTTTTTTCAATCGTGGTTTTCAGGTAGACTAATAATTTTTTAATTGTCTCTCCTGGATATATTTTCCAGGTCAGTTGTTTTTCCAATGAGATATTTTATGTTTTCATCTATTTCTTTCATTCTTTTGTTTCTGTTTGACTGATTCTTACCCTCTTGTAGAGTCATTAGCTTCCACTTGCCCATTTCTAAATTTTAACTAATTCTTTTCTTCTAATAGATTTTGTAATTCCTTTTCCATTTAGCCCATTTATTTTTTAAAGTTCTTCTCCTCAGTGAGTTTTTGTGCCTCCTCTTCTGTTTGGCTAATTCTGCTTTTTAAGGAGTACTTTTCTTTAGTGCACTTTTTTTCCAGTTGGCCAATTGTATTTTTTAAGGACTTCTTTTCTACAGTTAATTTTTGTCCTTCTTTTTCTAAGCTACTGATTCTCTCTTGCACACCTCTTTTTTCTTTTCCCAATTTTTCTTCTATTTCTCTTATTTGACTTTTAAAATCCTTCTTGAACTCTTCCAAGAAGGCTTTTTGGCCTTCAAATCAGTTCATATTCCTTTTTGAGGATTAGGATGTAGATTTGTTAACAACTTTGTCCTCTTCAGAATTTCTGCCTTGATCTTTACTGTCCCCATAATAAGAATATATGGTCATTGTGCATTTCTTTTTGTTCACGGTTTTTGCTTATTTCCTGACCTTTAAAAAAACTGAGTTCTCCTGCTGAGAAGAAGGGAGCACTGACCCCTTGTGCTGCAAGCTTGGGGTCTGATCCCTGGCTTTGTGTGTTGGGGCCTCAGATGCTGGCAGTTGAAGGCTGTAGGGTTCTGACAGCTTACCTGGTGTTGGGCTGGAATCAATAACACTGGGGCTCTAGTGGTAGAGGTGGGGAGTCACACAAATATTTGAGGCCAAATTTGGACTCAAGTCTTCCTGACTCCAGGCCTGGCTCTCTACCCAATGTGTCACCTAGCTTAGCCTAGCACAGTATCTGGTACATATTTAGCATTTTATCAATGTTTGTTAATTAATTGATTTACCTATTGGTGCTAGGCACTTAGCAATTGTTTCATGAATGGAACTATTTTTTTTTAAACAGCAAAAGCTAACCAACTTAATATATGTTTGAAAGTCTTTATTGTGTTTTCTTCTCTTATGCAAGTTTTTAAGTTCTTTTACTTATTCCTAAGACTGTTTATCTGACCACAAATTCACATACAACAAAACTATCTTTTTTCTGATGTATGTTAACTAAAGCCTGAAATGTCATTGAAAAATACAAAATATCTTTTGTAATATAAGCTTTTTGAAGGTAGGGGCTCTCTAACTTTTTTAAACTGTTAACATAAGCATCTAGCTTAGAATTTGTTAGATGCTAAATAAATCCTCATTAATTTGTTGATCGTTGAAATGTGAATGCTCCCTTGGTAGAACTGGGGATTAGAGTTTCAGCTCAATTATTTAGTTAAGTAAGCTTTATTATTCCATGTATCTACATCCTTAAATGTTATTCTAATAAATGAGAATGATATACAATTTTTCATTTTGTTTTGAACATCAGGAAAATTATCTGTATGATGGTAGATTTTTCTTAATATAAAGCAGGTACCATTATTAATACAAATCTTTGAACAGCAAATATTTATGGAATGAAACAGCTTTTATTTATAATTGCATTAGATCCCTAAGTGTTCCCACACAAAAATATTTCTACTTATTTCTCCCTATTTACACCTTGCTGTGTATAATCTCAGAAAATGTAGCCTTTAGTGGCTTCAGTTATATTATCTTATTCATTTGGCTAGAACTATAATTAGGTGCAGATGTTCATATTATAAGTAGGATGAGGCACAATAGACCCCTTACTGATGGGAAGCTTTCTTGGGAGAGATGTTGTACTGAGTTTTAAACACAGTCTAAACAATTTGTTGAAAAAGAAATTGTTAGCTTTGGCTCAAGACCAACAAAAGTAGCACTCCACACTAGGGGAGCCCAAGAATAGATCAGAGACTTCTCGCCCCAAATTTACTCCAGTGCTGTAAATAAATCAACACCCTAGAAGAGAGTGGTGGTTGGTAATTAAAAGGAAAGGAGGTTTTCTGTTTAGACTCTTTCAATCCCTTAGTTCATAGAAGGTTGGCATTGCACAGACAGGAGGAAGAGATGCCTAAGAAACAATAGTAAAGGTAGAACTCTCGATATGTACATTAATAGGGACTGAACTCCTGTTTTTTGCTGTGTAGGGAAATCCTGCATTGCAGGCAGGATCTTGAGTGAGAATACATTGGCTCCAATCTTAACACTGCTACTTCATGCCTTGGTCAATTTACATAATCTCTCAAAACTCTTCTATAGGAGGAAGGGGTTTGGACTAAGGCCTTCTGAGGTCCAGGCCAGCTCTAAGTCTATAATTTTCTACTGATTGACAGCCTGACTTTTCTTCCATGTATGTCTCTTGTTATTGAGTCATTTTTCAGTCATTTTTGACTCTTGATACAATTTGAAGTTTTCTTGGCAAAGATACTGGAGTGGTTTGGCATTTCCTTCTCCAGTTCACTTTACAGACTAGAAAACTAAAGCAAACAGGGTTAGGTGACTTGCCCAAGGTCACACAGCTAGTAAGTGCCTAAGGCCAGCTTTGTACTTGGGAAGATGTCTTTCTGACTCCAGGGACTCTATCCACTCTGCTACCTAGCTGCCCCTATTAAAAGGGAAATTTTCATTCAGTGTGTTACTCTTGTGGCTCTTGCACAGAATAAAAATTTAAAAAAATTGAACAGTTAGCCCTTTATTCTAATGTAATTACAAAATCTAAGAACTGAAAAGGATCTCAAAGGTGAACCAGTACAACCCATATCTGAACATGAATCATTCCTAATATAGCAAGGATTATTGGATCTGAATTTGACCACATTTAAAAGTCACCTCTCAGGCTGGTATTTAACTTAGTCCCACATTTAACTATATCATTCAAAATCTAGAGTAATTCATGGGTATATTTGCCTCTTTTCTTATTAAGTAATAAAATCACAACTCTTTCCTCATTAATCCATTGGCTTAAGCCTTCACCATACTTCATTAAATATTATTGATATAATAAACTGGAAAATCCTCCTTTCTGAATAGAGTATTAATATCTCTTTATACATTACATCTTTTAATTTCCTATATTTAAATGAATGGTAAAGTTAATGTCTGTAGAATTTATTACAAAATCAAATTTATATATATGTGTATATTCAAAATATTATAGTCATGAGAATGATCACTACAAGATCAATCTCAAATCCTCACTTGCTTCTTTTGTGAATATGCAATCCCAATTTAATAAATAAATTCTCTTCATGATAATTGTGTTTTTCATCTCATAAAGATTATAATAGTTTAGTAAAGAACGATCTCCTTTTTTTCTGGTCTCTCTCAGTTCAGAAGCATATCCAGATGTGACAGTAAAATAGTATCTTTAGCTTCTCTCAAGCCATCAGTCTTTTTTTTTTCTTCTTTCTTTATTTATCTTAGGCAATTGGGGTTAAGTGACTTGCCCAGGGTTACACAGCTAGTAAGTGTCAAGTGTTTGGTCTGAGGCCATATTTGAACTCAGTTCCTCCTGACCTCAGGGCTGGTGCTCTATCTACTGTGCCACCTGGCTGCCCCTCAAGCTATCACTCTTAATAATCTCTCTATAGACTCATTCCTCATAAAATTCTCTTTATAATGTTTCATCATCAGATAGCATGTGACAGATCTAATAAGAAAGACGTTTCATCCCACCTTTCTCTCTTTCTTTTCCACACTCTCATAAATCGTTTTTGAACATAATTGAACTCATGCACATTCTCTTACCTCCGTAGGGAGAAGCACCTTGTAGAAAGACAATTGCAACTGTAATTGTTAGACTCTTTTCTCTTAAGGATACAGTAACCCCTTTTAAAGCTTGAGAAGAATATGCTTTTGAAATAAGAATTATGATAATAAATGATAAGCACATGGTTATCTAGTTACTCTTTAAGACTTCCAATGAGCTGCAACAAACTACTCCTAGTCCGAAACAATCCATTGGTTTTTTTGATTTCTATATCACCAGATTTTTAATTACATGGAGCCTAAATCTACTTCTGTTCTAATTTTTCTAATTTTTAGATTTTTGTCCAATTTTTGTCTTCATGGGCCTAGCAAAACAAGTTAAATTCTTCTTCTACAGCTCTTCAAAGATTTGGATATTGTGAACCTATCCTACATAGATTTTCTCTTCTCCATTCTAAAAAAGTCCCAATTTCATATGTTCCATGCCTTGTACAATTACTATTGTCTTCTTCTAGACTTTGCATAATTTGTGCTTTCCTAAACTGAGGTTCACACAAGTGAACACCCCACACCAGATGTCAAAAAATAAGAGAGAGTGTAGAGACATTAGAACATTTCTCTTTATGAATAATATCCCTCTCTTAAGATAGCCTAGAATAGCATCATTATTTTGGGGAGTCCTTTTGTACTGTTTTCAGGACAAACACTAGACTATATCTGCTTTCTGAGGACAAACCAAGCTAAGAGTGTAAAGGCAAGTACTCTAGACTGAGCCCTTAATGTTGAAATCTTTTGCCATTATACCCCATGGAGCAGCAACAAATTGTAAAGTGAACCCCTCTTGCTTCTAGGATAACAATGACAGAGGGTCAGAAAGTGGGACAGAGGCTGCTAAGAAGCACATCATTTCTAGTCTGTTTACAAACATTAATGTAGCTATTGGTATTTTTAATGTGAGATGCTTGCCCAATGAGAGGACATGGTATTGCAGGTAATGAAATGGTTTAATCTGGATGTTCTCACTATGATTGAGCATAAGACAGAAGAAAGATGATTTAATTTCCATTTACAGAGAAAAAAACAAAAAAGTGGCATACTTGTCTTTATTGTCCATCTAGAGGAACAAGAAACATCATTTCATAGGATGTTTGGCCATTTTTATATTGCTGTGCTCATGATTAACATTTGTATTTAATTTTTTTTTCTTCTCCCTATATATGCGATTTTAACAGGACAGGGAGGCCTTCCATAGAGGTAGATGGGTAACCCATCTGTAACTCTTTGTCTAAGAGATGTTACCTGGATGCACTCAGAGGTTAGATGACTTCCCCATAGTCATATAGGGTAGCTACAAAGTGTCACAGCTGAATACTAAACTGAAGTCTTTCTACCTGCAAGGCCTGCCCTCTATCCATTGCATTATATAGCCTCTCCTTTCCAAAAATATTGCCATAAAATTGTTTCTACTATTATTATTTGCAGAAGATAAGGAAACGGGAAAAATCTGTAAAGAACTTGATTCATTCCTCCAAATTAAAGCAGCATATACTTGAAGGCAACTAGGTGGCCCAGTGGCAGGCCTGGGGTCAGGAGGACTTGAGTTCAAATCCAGTTTCAGATGCTAGCTGTGTGACCCTGGACTAGTCACTTAATCCTATTTGCCTCAGTTTCCTTATCAATAAAATGATGTGGAGAAGAAAATGGCAAAACATTTTGGTATGTTTGCCAAGAAAACCCCAAAAAGGGTCATGAAGAGTTAGATTCCATTAAAATTGGCCAAACAACATCTACTCCCCCCACTCCTTTATTACTTGAAGTTCCTTCATTCTTCCTAGGAACACTTTGTTCTGCCTGATAATCTTTGGAGTAAAGAGTCATTCCTGTTCCTTCAGTTGTAGGGCAAAGACAACCTCGCTGTATTTGCATATACGTGTTGTCTGGTACTGGAAGCTATTTATGTCTCTTATTGTTAGAATATCCCTGCAAATTTTGTCCTGCCTTCTATCTTCCATTAGTGCTTGAAGCAAGATCAATTATTCTTTGTCTTCTTTTTTTGTAGTTCTCTTACTTTCTCTTCTCTCCTCTCCTATCCTCTCTCACTCCTGCTCTCACTCTCTCTAGTGCTCATTATTCTAAAAATAAAAGAGACTCAAGTACATAATAAGTCATTATTAAGTCCTAATTTGTAAGACTGTCCTATTTGGATATAACTAATTTAATTAAGCCATGTTTTAGAGAATCCACTCTTTGTGTTATCTGCATAAAAAGGTCTTTACAAAACCACACAAGCCACCTTATAAAATACTAATTACAACATTAAGTAAATTTATGAATATTTTATAGTATCTATTATCTCATTATTGCTATTAGGATGACTGAAATAATTTGGCATTTCAAGTTTGAAATCTGAACTGATTTGGACTAAGAAAAAATTATAAGTAGAACCATTGGAAATTAAAAAAAATTATGAATCTCTTTTATAGTTCGCACCTATCTAGAATGGATGAGCATAGTCTAATTTGCATACTGATTAATCATCTATTATGTCTGACTTTTTCCCAAAACCACAATGTATATATCTTCATTGCAAAGTGGATTTCTTTCTGTCTCTTCAATTCCTTCCATGTATCTTCCTTATTTGTTAGTTTGACAGCACATGAACTTCAGGGCATCTTATCTTTACTCTTATTGGAAAAAAAATGAAAGAAATGGAAAGGATAGATTGAAATGCTTAGTACGCAGGAAGTTCAGTTAGCAGTAGGCATCATTTAAATTCCTTATTTTTAGTAAAGATATAAGATAGATATAGATATGATATATGCATGGGTATATATATATATATATATGTGTGTGTGTGTGTGTGTGTGTGTCTGTGTGAGTGTAAGTATATTCCTTTGGAACAGTACATGAGAAAATAATAATGAAATTGATGGCAATGTATTAAGAAAATGGCAATAAACTTTAAGAAGTAGCATTTTAAATACATGGATAGGTTTAAGCAACATCCACATTTTAGTTCCCAATATAAAAAGTCAATAAAATTGAAAGCAAATAAAGTCATAAACAGATTAGAATATCGTTTTCTGATAAAAAAAAAATTCTTAGCTATTTAATTAAAGTATAAATTGTTTGCCCTTTATTGTGCTGCTTTTCCTGCAAAAGATGACTGAATATATTTTCCTGGTATTCTCTTTTCACAGGTCACCCATTTTACACTTCACATATTTAAGTAAGACCTTTTTTGATTATTTGAGATATTCATATACAATATATTTTAATGTACAAATATATGTATACATAAAGATATATGTATATGTACATACTACATATATTACTTTAAATGTGCTAAAATTTGGATTTTTTCTACTTTATTTCCTTTTCTTAACCCCTTTTCAATCTGGCTTCTTACTCTATTACTAAATTAAAGCTTTCTCTTAAGTTACTAGTGATGTTTTAGTACTCAAATCCAAATCCAAATCAAATCCAAATCCTTTATTCTTTTACTCGAAAACATTTGATATATTTGACCTCCATATCCCTCTCCTAGCTACTTTCCACTCCTTAGGTTCTTTGTTGTGATGGTACTGCTCACTATTGCAAGTTATCCTGCTATTTCATTTGTTCCACCTTGGTTCCCCCCCCATCCTCCTACTCCCACCCCTGCCTTCCTCTCTCAACTCACAGGCTATCTCTCTATGTCTCTGTCTCTGTCTCTCTCTCTCTCCCACACACACACATACACATGTGTGCGCGCACACACACACACACACACACACACACAATTTCACACACACACCTCATCAGGTCCCATGTGTTTTATTATTGAATCTGTGTAATTGACTTCCAGTTTTACAGATCCAGCCCCGCCCCCCCATAACACTTTACCCACGTGTCTAACTGATTTTTGGATATTTCAAACTTGATATCCTGTAGACACCTCAAATTCAATATGTATAAAGCAGAATCCATTTATTTTCCCCTGAAAAATCTTCTTCTGAGTTTACTAAATGAAACTGAAAGTACCACCATTCTACCTAAAACTCAAGTTCATCACCTCTGAGTCTACTTCAGCTCCTCACTTCATTTCTTTTTAAAGGTATTTATTTGTTTACTTATTTGTTTGTTTTGTGTATTTCTCTATTTCTCTATCTTTATTTTCTGATGCTTTTAAGCAAGTAATACAGAATCTTCTTTTCTTTCCTCTCCTCCAAATTATTATTTTATTAAATTTATTTTACTTCACCATTTTCTAAGATGTTTTCCTTTTTTACTCATTATTTTTATCCAATTTGTCCTGAAATTTCTTGTTTGATTCATAGCCTACACTTTTAATTTGTTTATTCCTTATTCCCTTTTTGTGTATAATGGGAGCAAAACTCATTAGAATTTCCTCTTCCATCAAATTTCTACATTATTGTCTTTGTAATTCTTTTGACATCTTTCCCCCTTGTCTTGCTTTTAGAAATATTGATTTATAAGGGAAGCCAGGCATTAAGTGTTTTTGTGTTTTCCAGTTCTTGAGGTCACATCTTGACCCATCTCCTTACCTAAGTGTCCAGAGGTCTCTGATCCTAAGGCCATGTTAACTTACCTCTCTATTTATACCTCCTCCCTCTCTCCCACCCAAACTCTGGCTGCTTCTTCCCTTTAATAACTCATTATGCCCTATTTGGATGGTGTCTATCAAGGTCGAACTCTTTCTAACAGGAGGTGGTCTCAAAGAAGGTAGAACATGTAGATTACCTGCAAACAAATACCATTGTAGGGTCACTATATGTTACCATACACATACACCTTCTATCACATGGAAAAGTTCCTTATCATTGTCCCTTCTTTTTAAACTTCTGGTGTCTGATCCCGTCCCCTTGTATCTCATTTTCTCCTGCACCCTACCTCTACCCTTACCTATTGTTAATAGATTCTTGATATTATGTATTTTTCTTATGAATTTTGAATCTTGGAGGCTCCATTGCATCTTTTTTGTTTTTTTAATATTTAATCTGTTTATTTTATTTATTTATTTGTTTGTTTGTTTGTTTATGCATTCATTCATTCATTTATTTGCCTTTTTATCTATTCATTTATTCATTCATTCATTCATTCATTTATTTATTTGTTTGTTTGTTTATTGCTAGGCAATGGAGTTAAGTGACTTGCCCAGGGTCACACAGCTAGTAAGTGTTATGTGTCTAAGGCCAGATTAGAACTCAGGTCTTCCTGAATCCAGGGCCAGTGCACTATCCACTGTGCCACCTAGCTGCTCCTTTTGTATTTTTCTTTTCCATTTCCATCATCCAAATAACTCTTTACTTAACTCCGGAATTGAAAGCTACTCCTTACTAAGATGGTGTGCACCAGATATACTGAGCTAGGGCTAGTTTATCTGAAGCTCAAACTGGCATAGCTGCAGCAACCTTCTAAGATACGGATGGAATTGGCAAGAGTGGATTTAATATTTTACCTCCAGGATCTCACAGATAAAATTCACCCCCTTCAATTAGCATTCAGACTAATTCACTACCTGGTTTCAACCTACCTTTCCAGGTTTATACATTATTCCCCTTCACTCACTATTCATTCTAGCCACACACAGTATTTCATTTCCCAACTCCTTGCCTTTGAGCAGGCTGTCCCCCATGTCTGAAATACATTCATTCTTTGTCTCATATTTTAGAATACCTTATTTCCTTCAAAGTGCAGGCCAAACAACACTTGTGGAAGACTTCTGTAATCTTCCTGGCTGCTAGTCTGTCTCCCTCTCCCCCTAAATTACATATATATATATATATATATATATATATATATATATATATATATATATATATATATATATATATATATATATATATATATATACATATATATATATATACATATATATATATATACATACATACATACATATGCATATATATACATATGTATATATATACACATGTGTATATATAATATGTATATACATGTGTGTGGGTGTATGTATATATGTATATATATATGTGTGTATACACACATATATATATATATATATATATATACATACATATATACATACACCCACACACATATATAAGGTATTTATGGAAGGTAAGTTACTTGAGAGCAGGGACTATTTCCTTGTTGTCATTTCCCTGATATGCCATACAGTGCCTGGGACATACTGGTATTTATTAAGGACTGGCTGATTATTGATTATTTGATTATATGATTTTAATTAGAGATTATATGTATACTGAATACATCAATAAAATGACATAATATTTATAGAAAATATATGCTTCCACTGGATCATTAATTTAAACATAGCTAATGCAATAATAGTTTGTACTTTAAGTTTTTGAATGTTTAATTTGATTGACATTATTGACCCCTTGAAGAATTATAGACCCATGAGAAAATGGGAGATCAGGCAGAATTATGTTCTCCTTGTCAAGTTTTAAATATATACGAACATAAGATGTTAATAGTATTGTGTCCTCATCTATACGGATAGAGTTTTATGTCAATGAGATGAAATCATAGTTCCTAGATAGAATATATTTACTTCACTATTACAAATTCCATTATGTCTGTGTTCTCATCTGTAAGGATGCTCCCTGAACAATACAGATCACAGCCTATCCATGCCTGCTTAAGTTTTATAACTCTTGCCTATAACTACCAAGTTTTTGCTATATGGGGTTTAATTTAATTTTCTGGAAACTTCCTCAAGTTTCCTTCTCATTCAGAGGATATTAATGGAGCATAGAGGCATTTATCTGCTATCTTTTATGTGAAAAACTCATGCTTTATATTTCTTTGTATAACATCCTATTTACCACTTATTCATTTGTCATCCATTTATTTTCATCTTCTACTTTTGTCTTTAAATGACATTAGGATGACTGCACTATCTCATCAAGCTTCTTTACACTGTTTTTCTCCCTCTACTTAACCATACAAAAGGATATCATTTATAAAGAGATACCAGTATTAATCTTCAACCATCCATTGCTGCAACCATATATGAATTTATATTCTAAACTTGGGTTGCCTTGGGCTTCTATGTCTCTTGGCTTAGCAGGTAGGTCAAATGTTCACTGACAGATGAAGCTTTTAGTACTTTTCTGTTTCCTCATTATCATAATTGTTCTACATCAGTTAAACCTTTTAATGAAATTTTATCACTGTTGATGCTCTTTCCTCCATTCACTTTCAGTTGTTCAATGTCAATAATTTATTTAAACAAGTCAGATTGGAATTATTTTAATTAGATGACATTTTTTTCTATTTTTTTTTTATATCTAGTTAGATCTTTGCTATACCAAACCAGTCTTATGACTGTCCACAACTCATCTCTCACATTAGTAGGGAGTTGTTTCCTGTCTGTTAGAATATAATCAATTTTATTTTTTTTTATGTTATTCAGTGCTTGGAACGTCTAGCACCTTCTGATTCCTTTTTCCACTATAAGTATTCTTGATATATAGGTGTAATATTTCTGCATATTTTATGTGGTCAGCTACTCCATTTCCGACTTTTGAATGTCTAAATTTCTAAAATTTTTCACTATCCTCACATATGTTCGTCTTTGCATGAAGTCACCAAGTATCATAATACATATTTTTTTTAAATCTAGGGATTCTATTAAATATCTTCATAAGATATTTGAAAATTTCTTCATGATCTGTAGTAGTTAGTGAAGTTTATTCTGTAATTATTTTCACATTGGTAATTGTGCAAATACTTATTGTGAACATAGGCTCCTAAGAGCTTACCATATGGAGTCAGCAAGCCAGACTGTCTAAAGCACCAAGGTACCCTAAAGAAGAGAGAGGAGGCAATGTGTCAGCAAGTCAAACTTCTAACAACACCTTGACCATCATCTCTCCTCAGACATTGATGGAAGTAACCTAGGAACCTGATCCTGAAATCCCTGGGAATACCAATAACCTTCCCCCCCATTCCTCCCCAGGCAATTGGTTCTATTTTGACCCCAGGGGCTGCAGCCATCACTAAGGGAAGGAATTACTCAGGAGAAGGGGTCCAACCTTCTCACCAACACTAATAGCACAAACAGACCAAATGTCACCAAAACCCTTAGTATGTTGAAATAGTTCAAAATCATGGCCTAGCAAAATCATGACACAAAATAGGAACTTAATAAATATTTTCTTACCAATATAGAAAAAGTTGAAGCTATCCAATGTATATTTGACACTTGAATAAAACCATGTTGAAAATATTTTTAAAATGTGAAATTAAAATAACTATGTATCTGATCCTTTCTTGATAATTCATGACTAAAACCTAATGGTGATGTATCTGCTACTCAGGTTATGTGCCACTAGTCTCTGGTACAAACTAGAAAAGCAGAGGTGGACTATACAGGAGGAAATGATAGGTATTTCTGGGATGTTACATGAAATCTCAACCCCTATTAAATTAAGGAGGAAACATCAGCCCTTTTATTTACCTTCCTTCTCTTATTTCTTTTGATTCCTTCTTTGTTTCTTCAGTCTCTTCCCTTACATCCACTCTTCCTTGCTCCTTCTCTTTGTATTTCCTTGGTTTATGACAGTAAGTAAGTAAGGTATTTGCTGAGCTTAGAAATGGATAAACAAAGACAACAATGTGTAACTTTTTCATTTCTACTAAAAAAAAAATGGAAGGGTATTTGAAGGGTATCAAATAAGGTGGGAGGAGGCAGAGCCAAGATGGCAGAGTAAAAGCAATGACTTGCTTGAGCTCTCCCCCAGATCCCTCAAATACCTGTAAAAATGGCTCTAAACAAATTTTAAAGCAGTAGAATCCACAAAAAGACAGTGAAACAAATTTCCAGCCCAAGACAAGGTGGATGGTTGACTGACTGGAAAGATATATCATGCAGGATGGGAGAAGAACACAGTTTGGCGGGGGTGTGCAGGCAAAACAGGCCTCAGTGAACTTGAAGCAGCCCTCAGAGGACTGAATCACGTGCAGCTGTGGGAGTTTCCTGACTTCCCAACCCATGAATGCCGAAGACAACTTAGAAGGTCAGTAAGAGTAGTCTGTGACTACGGTGAGGGAAAAGTTTGGTCCCATTCCCAGTCCCCATGTGTGTGGCCCCAGTGTGGCAGCTGCTTCCTGAGCTTCCAGCCCACAGACTGAGGCGGGATTAAGTGGCTGATCAGAGGGGGATTGCAGGGATTTCTTTACTAGAGCAAGATTCTCTTGCTTTGCCTGCGCTTAGATCTGGATCACAGTTCTGTGGGGGAGGAGGATCACTGGGATTATAGAGCTTGTAGTGGTGGTACAGAGAAAATCCTCTTCACAGTTCCAAGGCAGAAAAGAGTGCTTGTAGTCAGTCGTAGACCAGAGAACAGGCCAGGAAATGAGTAAATACCTCGCCCGTTATCATACCACCTTGGAAGAACTGAAAACTTACAGGTCCCTAGAAGTATCTCTGAAAACAGTGGCACAAAACCCCCAAACCTTGGGACAGTACATTCTCAACAGACCCCTACCTTAACAAAGAGTTTATAACTCAAGTAATTGGCTGGGATCATGAGCAAACAAAAGTGCAAAAAAAGTCAGACCATAGAATTTTTCTTTGGTGACAATGAAGATGAAAACATAAAACCAGAAGACAGCAAAGTCAAAGCTCCTACATCCAAAGCCCCCAAGAAAAATATGAATCAGTCCCAGGCCATGGAAGATCTCAAAAATGAGTTTAGAAACAGGTAAGAGAAGTAGAGGAAAAATTAGGAAGAGAAATGAGAGTGTTACAAGAAAATCATGAAAAACAAGTCAACAGCTTACTAAAGGAGACCCCAAAAATACTGAAGAAAATAACACCTTAAGAAATAGCCCAACCCAAAAAGCCAATGAGGAGAAGAATGCCTTTAAAAGCAAAATTGGCCAAATGGAAAAGGAAGTCAAAAAGCTTACTGAAGAAAATACTTCCTTAAAAATTGGAATGGAGCAATTGGAAACTAGTGACTTTATGAGAAATCAAGACACTGTAAAACAAAACCAAAAGAATGGAAAAATAGAAAAAAATGTAAAATATCTCATTGGAAAAACAAATGACCTAGAAAAGAGATCCAGGAGAGAGAATTTAAAAATTATTGGACTATCTGTAAGCCATGATCAAAAAAGGAGCCTAGACATCATCTTTCAAGAAATTATCAAGGAAAACTACCCTGATACTTTAGAACCAGATGGCAAAATAGAAATTTAAAGAATCCACCAATCACCTCCTGAAAGAGATCCCCAAAGGAAAACTCCTAGGAATATTGTAGCCAAATTCCAGAGTTCCCAAGTCAAGGAGAAAATATTGCAAACAGCCAGAAAGAGACAATTCCAGTATTGTGGAAACACAATCAGAATAACACAAGATTCAGCAGCTTCTACATTAAGGGACTGAAGGGCTTGGAATATAATATTCCAGAGGTCAAAGGAGATAGGATTACAGCCAAGAATCACCTCCCAGCAAAACTGAGTCTAATCCTTCAGGGGAAAAAACGGTCATTCAGTGAAATGGTGGACTTTCTAGCATTCTTTTTTTTTTCCCTTTTGGCAATTGGGGTTAAATGACTTGCCCAGGGTCACACAGCTAGTAAGTGTCAAGTGTTTGGTTTGAGGCCAGATTTGAACTCAGGTCCTCCTGAATTCAGGGCCAGTGCTCTATCCACTGTGCCACCTAGCTGCCCCTTTCAAGAATTCTTGATGAAAAGACCAAAGCTAAATTGAAAATTTGACTTTCAAATACAAGACTCAAGAGAAACACGGAGAGGTAAACAGGAAAGAGAAATCACAAGACACTTCTTAAGGTTGAACTGCTTACATTTCTGCATGGAAAGATGATATTTGTAACTCATGATACCTTTGTCAGTATTAGGGTAGTTGGAGGGAAAAATTAGATAGGTAGATAGATAGATAGATAGATAGATAGATAGATAGATAGATAGATAAATAGATAGATAGCACTGGGTGAGTTAAAGATGAAAGGGTGATATCTGGAGAATAAAATTAAAGGGTGAGAGAGGGTTATACTGGGAGAAGGAGAAAAGGAGACGTAGAATGGGGTAAATTATCTCACATAAAACAGACAAGAAAAGGCTTTTACAGTGGAGGGGAAACAGGGGAAGGTGAGAGGGAATGAGTGAATCTTATTCTCATCAGATTTGGCTTAAGGAGGGAATAACATACAGAATGGGGTATGGAAATCTATCTTACCCTACAGGAAAATAAGGGGGGGGAAGGGGACAAGACAGCAGGGATATGATAGAGGGGAGGGCAAATTGGTGGAGGGGTAATCAGAAGCAAACACTTCTAAAGAAGAACAGGGTCAAAATTGAGAATAGAATAAATGGGGCGTGGGATAGGATGAAGGGAAATAGTAAGTTTTTCACACATGACTACTTTGGAAGTGTTTTGCATGACTACACATGTATAAACTGTATCAAGTTGTTTGATTCTCAGTGAGGATGGGTGGGGAGAGAATTTGGAACCCAAAGTTTTAAAAATAAATGTTAACAAATGTTTTCACATGCAACTGAGAAATAAGATATACAGGAAATGAGATATAGAAATCTATCCTGCCCTGCAGGAAAAATTGAGGGAGAAGGAGAGAAGAGAAGGGGAGGGGGTGGAGATAGAAGGGAAGGCAGATTAGGGGAAGGGATATTCAGAATGCATGCCATATTGGAGTGGGAGAAGGAATGAGATGGGGAGAAAATTTGGAACTCAAAATCTTGTGGAAGTGAATGTTGAAAACTAAAAATAAATTAAGTAATTAAAAAAAAACAAGGTGGGAAAGACAATTTAGTATAGTTTAAAGCAGATACAGGCTGATAACCATGTATCACTAGAAAAATCGACCAAAATTAAAAGAAAAAACATGCATGGATTTTTCTCCTCTATGCTTACAGAACTCAACAGTAATTGCTAGGGAGGTACAGAAAAGAAGAAAAACTTTCCAGTGCATGCACACATACATATATACACACATGTGTATGCATCTATGTAGCCTCTCTAAGAGGCTTTCTCATCAATAATCAGTTTTCTCACCAATAAAATGTTAATAATACCTTTTTTGCAAGATGATTGTACACATGTTTGCAAAGATGCATTTATGTATATGTAAAATCACTTCATAAAACAGTGTGTATACATATGTGTATATATGCATATGTGTATAAGCATGCACCCCATACATTGCCAGTACACATGAATACATGAACATGTATGCATTGTGTTCCATATTGTATTGCATGCCTATATGCAGACACATGTGAGTTATACATGTGTATCTGTAAGTACAATGTACTTGCAGATACTTGGATTGTGCATATATGAATATTATATATAGATATGTATGCATACTTGCATATTGTCACTTGAGCCTTGAAAAAATCCTGAGAAGTAGGTATTATAGGTATTATAAACCTCATTTACTGTTGAGGAAACTGACACTCAAGGAAGATAAATGACTTGCTTACGTTTACCCAAAGAAAAGTCAGAGACAGAATTTTAACTACAGGTATTCCTAATTTCAAACCTAACACTTTCTCCTCTGTGCTACATGACTATGAGAATTAGCTCTTTTATATTATTTCCCTAAAGTTGCTCAATGATTAGTCAGACATCTAAAAGGATGGATGACAGTTTGAAAAGATAACACAATATAAGATTAATAACATTTGTTAAACTTTTGTCTAGACTATCTTCTTTCCAAATTAATGGGGAAAATAAGAGATTTTTAATCTAACCTATCTGTCCTAACTATATAGACACACATATAGGGCTAAAGCAGATTTGTGTAGGGTTGTATATGCATTTGTACATATTTTAATTACAAATTTTACAACATTGTCCAGGTTACTGAAAGTCCTTCCTAGATACGTCTTTGATCTACATGGGATCTTCCTGATTCACACAGGCTTGTCAGGTTCATGTAAGCTTATCTATTAATGGCAGGAAGAAATGATTGTATTGAATTAAGAAACCTTAGTTCAAAGAGATGATTACAGTTGAAAGAAGATATATATGTATACATACACATACATACATATATATGTACACATGTGTATTCATATTATATATAATATACAAACATTTGTTGATATTTAATCACCATGTATGAATAAAGTCTGTAGGCATCACATATGCATAAGGGTGTCTGGGACTTCTTTGGCCATCACTCTCAAATAGAGCAAAATTTCTATGGTTACACAGAAGGTAAACAATGACTGAACTACATTGCTATTAGATATGTGCTCTAATGATATAGTTTGCTATTTTCTGACTAGAGTAACCTGGAGCATCTATCATCTGCCTCTCTAAAAGAAGGGAGTGACATCCTCAAGTCATTTGTTTAGGGCCATGGTACGTTCTTCTGTTAGATAACCCTGATTGAGTGAGTGCCTCTACATGCAGTCTAAATGCTAATTATAAATATCAGGCCTGTGTTTTACCGAAAACTTGAAAAATAATTCAGACACTGTCAAGAGGACTCAACTTCAAAATAATTAAGCTTTAAGTTTTCTGTGGGCAGTAGACTTTTCTTTGTTATCTTGCAAAGAGTAATGGAGGTAACCTTCATTGGAAGTTAACTGCCACCTTCCAAATTCAATAGAAAAAAACCACTAATATAAAATTGACAAAGAGTCTATTTCATATGTTTTTAAATAGAAGCTAGTTTCTTCCACCTTTTTCTCGGCCTTATAGAGAGGACATATTTCATGCTAAACAATCTAATAAATTACTTTGCCCAGTTCATCTTTTAGTCTAATATTTGAAAGGAAATGACATTTTAAAAGTCATATCTCATCTGCCAACAGAGATGAATGGGTTCAGAATGTGCATGGTGCAGTTCAATTATAAAGGACCATCTGCATCATCGAAGCAAGCCAGATACACTACTGCTAGGCTATGTTTCTTGGTACAAACCAGGAAACAATGAAGTTCTTTATATTCCAAGCACACAGTCCTCCACAGGATGTTCCACCTAGTTTTTTTTTTTTCTATTATGATATTCACTTAGTCAGTGCTAAAACACATAGAGAAAGCGAATGTTTTTCAACAGCACACGTTGATTATTAGTAGTAATATCTTTACAAAGCTCTTGAGCTTTAATGATATTCTTGATGTTACCTTAAACAAAAAATCAGACGTTTCTTTACTCATTAGACTCTGTGTGAAAATTTGAAACATGGTCTTCCAGAAAGAAGAAATAATGCTCTGAAATGGACTACTAGAATGCACAGTACAAAAGCAGGCTATTAAAAAAATATTTATTGAGTATCTGCCATATGTCTAGGAAAAAAACACATTTGGTAGTTAATTTAAAGATAATCATGATTGAGATAAGCTTGTTGCATGAAGGTGTAGGTTATTGCTTTTCATTTTTAAGGTTTGGATATGAAATAAAAATAAATCCTTTTGATCTCTTATGTGTGAATAACAAAAACTCTTATCACTTAGAGGTGACCATCATCCTTGTGAATAAGAATTTTCTTAAACTTTGAGGATGAGATAGCTGTATCTAATATATACAGATCATCCTGAACTGATTTTTTGTTAATATCAGTAATGAATGTCTATATGAGGTATGAATGTGGTTTGAGGAAAGAACATTAGATTTAAATCACAATGTCTACCTGCATTTTACTACTTCTGGTCCTAACTAATATCTCTTCTTTATTTTACATTATTTTGACTGTCATTTTCTTTTTTTAAATTTTTATTTTTAGGCAATTGAGGTTAAGTGACTTGCCCAGGGTCCCACAGCTAGTAAGTGTCAAGTGTGTGGTCTGAGGCCGGATTTGAACTCAGGTTCTCCTGACTCTAGGGCCAGTGCTCTATCAACTGTGCCACCTAGCTGCCCCCTGTCATTTTCTTGTTTACATAGTCTGAGACATAGCTAAAGATAAAGATATATAATAGAAATAAATGGAGGTATAGACATAGAGATAGATAGACAGGTAGATAGATATCTAGATAGAGAGATATATAGAGATATGGGTAGATATAGAGATAGATCAATATAGCAATATACACATATAGACATAAAGATATAGATAACAATACAAGTAGATGTGGATTAGAGATGGATTATAGAGCTAGAGAAATAGATGTGTATATGCAAAAGGTATATAGGAGTTTTCCAATAATAGAATGTGAAAGCACTTCCCTGTTAACTTGTGAAAAAGTTATGAAGCTCCTCAATCAACCTGATGGAGTTATTGAGAATTTGCCATTGCATGGAGGTAAATGATGACAACTCTAAGCAAACTTAGAGTGATATATGGAGAGGATCTGCTTTGCCCCTTTGTTCTATATAAAATCAAAACAGCTATTTCTGAACAATGATTTCTGGTAGTTGAGAAGAGATCTAGCTTTGGAGGAAGAACTAAATTACAGAAGATGATCTTTGCTGACACACACACACACACACGTATGCATATATCAAACACACATATATTCTGTGCACATGATGGTAAAGAGCAGGCCTCACATTCAGAAACAGCTTAATTCAAGTACTTCCTTTGAAGTCTATTTTCTGAATAAGTAGGGCAAGACAATTATCCATTTGGTGCCACAGACAATTCTCTAAGACCACATGGCACAGTTGTTCATCTGTGTTAGTAGCAATTTCTTTTCTATGGAGCTTTCTACACAACTGTGGTCACATTCTACTCATAACTCATCCTAATATATTAAAACAGGAATCAGAAGCTTGTGTTCTAATTGTTGTTATATCTATACATAAATTATTATGTATATTTTAAAAGTAAAATTTATGTGAGGGAAAATTCAAATTAATTTCATCATTTTATTGTGAAAGAACTGAGGCTTTAAGTGATCAAGTAACCTTCTCAAGGTCACCCATGTAGGTACTGGCAAAGTTAGGTCTAGAGTCCATTGACTTGATAGCAACTATTATGGAAAAAAAATACAACTGAAAGAGGACAACCCAATAATTCTGAGGCATACTCCTATGTGGGAATCAGAATAACGAAAGGTTTGCATTGCATAAGGAGAGCTGAATTAAAAGAAAAGATAGCCACATCAAAGGTGTTCTATTATAAACAAAACAAAATTTAAAAAAGAACACATTTTACTTCTAATTTAAAACTGGTCAGAAACATATTAGGTAACCAAATTAACTTTGTTATGTTCGCTTTAGCCATGTGTGATCTTGGGCAAATAAATAACTTCTCTACTCTGAGCTTTAATGAGAGGTAGCAAAGTTTAATGAATACAGCATTAGAGATAGTCAAGAAGAAGTGAATTCAAATCTTGTCTCAGATGCTTTCTAGTTATGTAGCCTTTGCAAATCACAATCTCCCTCAATTTCAGTTACCTCATTTTTAAAATGAGAACAATATTAACAGATAAGTATAAGGTTGGCATAAGGATCAAATGAGATAATATATGAAAAGTGTACTTTGCAAAACTTAAGGAAATTTATAAAAGTCAGCTCTTTTTTATAGGATATTTTCACACCCTGTGCCACATGTACTATGATGTGTTGAGGAAAATTATAACAACTGAAATTTATATAGTACTTTAAATTTTTAAAGGAGCTTTAGATAACATTGTATGAATTAGGCAAAAGAAGGAAGTATTCTTGTGTCCCTTTTTTATAAGTGAGGAAATAAAGAGAAGGGAGGTTCCAGAGTAAGAGAACTAATTAGTGACAGAATCATGACCCCAATCCAGATCCTCCCTCTCCTACCCTGACTATACTAGACCATGCTACTTCAGTTAGTTTTCTAAGCTATATTTAGGATTTAAGTTAGCCATACCTAATAATTGAAACCATTAAGTATTATTCACAAATCTAATTTAAATATTTGTTTTTCTGATATGTAAATTTTTCTCTCACATAAGATGGCTAAGTCATGAGACTCTTTTTTATCACCTGGAAAGAGTCCAAAGGAAACAAAAGAACAAAAACAAATAAGGAGAGGAAATGAAAGGGAAAAATAACACTTATCAGGAAAAAAAATATACTGGGGATAAAAAAGCACACTGAAAAAAATGAGTTAAAGAATAATAGATCTAATACATGGAGAAGATCATGAGTTAAAAGACTGTAAGGAGAAATTTATAGATTAAATAGAACAATAGCTATCTATACCTATGCACCATAAAAAAAAATTAAAAGAAACATTTCATAGAATTAAAAAGCTTAACAGTTAGAATAAGATTTAACTAACAAAAATTGAGTTGTTAAATATTTTTGTGTGATTTAAAACAAAAAGTAGAATATGTTACTACAGAAATTAATACTCTAAAAGTGCATGAAATGGATAGAACTAAAATTTGGAAATTGAAAAACATAAGAAAAATTTTTAAAAAAGTAAAATTGGTAGAAATCTATACCTTTGGGCAACAAACTTATCTAGAGCATGATTATCTTTTAATTAAATTTGCCTGCCTGAAAAACTTTAATTAGCTAGTGCTTTAAAAATCATCCAAGAAAAACACAATGGAATGAAAAGAATGCATACACACTTTTAGAAATCTCATAAGAAAATTCACCAGAATTGTGAAAAACAGAGTGAACTTAAAATAGAATGTAAATTGCACATAAAAGTAATGAAGTTTGCTAACTGAAAGGGACTCTAGATTTAAGGCCCTCAGACGTGTTACAAAGCTCTAGAATTTTAAGTTCATAGAAAAAAGAAATTTTACAAACTGAAACATATGACAGTTACTTTTTTGGTTATGGCAGCCTGAATCATACAAAACTACTTATCAATGACACACACACACACAAAATTAACAATATGTAACATCCCTAAAAGCAAATTAAATGATTCTGAATCTAAGTGTAATCCATCCTGCAGAGGTAAGTATGCTACTGAAGGGGAAAATGCTTCTTGACAGAATTATTTTTTTTTAGAATTCATTTTGAGAAAATGAGTCTCAGTTTCCAAAATGAAAATATAATACTCAAAAGAATACAAGAAAGGGAACAAGTCCAAATAAACTGAAATATTAAGTGACGTCTGAATTCTTCCATATTGCAAGACAGAAGTGACCATTTTCCTTTCTCATTCTTCCTTCCCTTTGGACAATGAGTGGAACAAAAAAAGAACAAGTTTGAGTTTTGGTGATGTAATGATGTACCTAAGTAAAAGTGAAGGTTAAGGGAGGTAATTGCCTAGTGCTTCCTTAAATCACAGCGCCATAGCTTAAGTTCATTGAAATAAAGCTCATACACTTATCTGGAAAAGTAGTATAAAAATAACCATAAAATGGGAGGTAATTACCTAGTATTTCCTTAAATCAGGGCAGGAAATAACAGGGAACAAAAACTCACCTGCACAAATGCCAATACCCCAATAGAAATGTAGATTTGTTTATATGCTGTATGATTATATATGTATGTATCATGCAATACATATACGTATATTGTATATATGCTACATATGTACATATAAATACATAGGTGTTTATACGTACCTCCCATATGAGCGTCCATATTTTAAAGGACATCAACTTCATAAAAATTAGACAGCAATAATCAAGTTGGGAGAATTTTCAGTTCAACTTTGAAGTTCCTTTAAAATGATGAGATAATTTCCTTCCTTTTCAGTAGTCAATCCTGTAATCTAAGATGTTTGACAATCATTCTTCTTCACTAAAAATAAAAGGAATGATTTTACATTGAACAGTACAGTAAATTTTCTTTCAGTTTGACTACAATAGCTATAGTCATTTAATCACAGATATTGTATGTATTCCACATAGCTATTTTGCTTTCCAAGAAGAAAAAAAAAAGTTCAGAGCATGCTGCATTTGAGTGCAATTCATTACCCTATGACAATGAACACGATCTACCATAGAATAACATCATTTGTTTCATTCATAGTTTCGTATTATTGGCTAAAAGCACTTAATGATAAAATCAGGCACTTTGCAGACATTCCATTGATTGTATGGTACAGACTGATGCTCTTGAGCTGTTCATACTGATTCCACTGACAAAAGGGGCAACATTACAAATTATCAGACTGTGCTGTACTTGGAATATTCAGATAAGGAGGAATTGTTATATTTCTGGAAATAAACAGAAGGAGGCAATTTACAAACTCTTCTGATGATACTTGAAGCACTTTTGTAACCTTTCACCTCAAAGACTTTTTCAAGCCATTCCCACAAAATGTAGTGAAATGCATATATTTGCCTTAGGACCTGGACAGTGATTAGATATAGGTGCTCCAGAAGAATGGTATTTTAAGTATAGATTCACAGAACCTGAGAAAAAGATTAAAATATTTCTGACTTTAGGCACTAAATGCTTGAAACCAGACTTAGCCTTACATCTCTCCCAAGAATATATTTTGTATTGTCAAGCTTAAAGTCTGCACTGATTTATGAAAAATGCTGTGGGGGGAAATGTTCTCCTTAATGTCATTTGAAGAACTTTATTCTCATACTTTTATTCCAGAAAAATGTCCTGAAATGAAGTTGAACAGAATGTATTGGAATTATTTCATTAAGAGAATATGTTATCCATATTTATTCAGTACTTAAGGCCGTACTGCTATTATGGACAGTTGGGTTTTGTTCAGCATCACAATAACTAAACACCAAGCACTGGATCACATTGTGAAGCAGTCGATCTATTTATGAGCAAGGATTGAGGGAGGAAGGGAGGAAAACAGTTTCAGTGTTAAGTATATCAGTTCCACAGTTCTTTCTGATCTGCTTAATAATTGGATTAGATTGAGTATTTAGCCAATAGTATATATTTGCATAAGACAGTAGCACATAACACAGGTTATCTCCCAGTGAGAGAAATTCATCATAAATTATTGAGCATGATGTCCCAGGATGCAGTTGTGTAACCAGCTCCAATTTCAGTGCCCAAGTTTCAAACCTTAGACTTTTGTGGGTCCTATTTGATTTCTATTGATTCAGAAATTTCTCTTTGCAGGGCTCAGTATGACCAAAGATCACATTATGATACATAACTCCTATAAGTACAACCATTAAAGTCTCCTTTGCAGCCAAAATAAAGCTAACATGAAAACTAAACCATGGTCAAGTGGGGTAAAAAGAAAACAAACAAATGAACAACAACAGCAACAACAAATCCTTTGCTAACAAAACTATAGGTCTAGACTTCTCCCATGAAACCAAACCAAAATAAAGCAAATATTCAATCCACAAAAAGGCCAATTCCTTTCCTACTTTCACTTAAAAAATAAACTGCTTGCTAATATTACTAAATAATAACATTTTGTGAATTTATTAGCTTTTCACACTTTTCACACACCTACTTTGTGTGAAGTAGGTTGTTCACAATGGAAAATAGAAGGATCAGAAATAGATTCATAGATAACTTCCTCACTCATTTTATGTATGAGAATACTGAGACCCAGAGAGTTGAAATAAATTACTAGAGAGAACAGAAGTAGCAGTATTCAGAACCATGATTTGAATCCAGAACCTCTGACTCCAAATCTAAGACTCTTTGTACTGGACCACACCATGAGTAGGCGATCCCACTTTTTTTCCCCCTAAATGAACATACATCTGTACTTTATTTTATTTTTATTAATTATTTTCAAATTCTATGTCCAAATTGTATTTGAAAAAAATTTATCATTGATTTATTTTAAATTTTGAATTCCGCATTTTCTGCCTCCTTTTTTGTCCTCCCCCAAACCTTGAGAAGCAAAGCAATATGATATTGATTACACATATGAAGTCATGCAAAACATTTCTATAATAGCTATGTTGCAAAAGAAAACATCAAGAAAAAGTTTCAGGGGAAAAAAGTAAAAAAGGATGTTTCAATCTGTACTTAGAGTTCATCAGATCTCTCTTTGAAGGTGGGTAGCATTTTCCATCATTCATCCTTTGAAATTGTCTTGGATTATTGTCTTGATTAGTGTAGCTAAGTCTGTCATAGTTTATCATCCTTGCAACATTGCTGTTACTGTGTACAATTTTGTCCTGCTTCTACTCACTCCATATCAGTTCATATAAGTCATCCAAGGTTTTTTTTTTCCCTGAAACCATCCTGCTCATCATTTCTTACAGCAAATAGTGTTTCATTATGAACATATACCACAACTTGTTTAGTTATTCCTTGACCAATGTCATCCCCTCAATTGCAATTCTTTGCCACCACAAAAAGAGCTATTATAAGCATTTTTGCTTTTATAGGACAAAACTGATTTCTTTGTAATATAGACCTAGTAGTCATATTTCTGGGTCAAAGGGCATGCACTGATTCATATTTGTTTTGATATAATTCTAAATTGCTCTTCAGGGTAATTGGATCAGTTCACAACTCTGGCCAACAGTTCATTAATGTCCTGATTTTTCCATATCCCCTCCAACATCTGTAATTTTCCTTTTCTATCATGTTAGTCAATCTGGTAAGTGTGATGTAGTGCCTCATAGTTGTTTTAATTTGCATTTCTCTAATCATACAGACTTAGAGCATTTTTTTGTGAGTGACTATAAATAACTTTGAGTTCTTCGTTTGAAAACTGCCTGTTAACATCCATTGACACAGTTATAATTTAAGGAATTGTTCTTTTTGTTTTTTTTTTTAAGAATTTGGCTCAGTTCCTTATATATTGCAGAAATGAGGCCTTTATCAGAAAAAAATTGCTACAAGTTTTTCACTAATTTCTTGTTTTCTAATTTTGGCTCCATTAGTTTTGTTTGTGAAACTTGTTTTTTAAAATTTCATGTAATCAAAAATATCCATTAAGCTAGCTATGATCCTTTTTATCTCTTCTTTAGTCATAACCTCTTCCCTTATCCATACATCTGACAGGTACATTTTTCCATGCTCCCTTGACTTACTAATGACATCACTCTACATCTAAATCATTTATCCATTTTCACTTACCTTGGTTTACAATGTGGGATGTTCATTTATTCTTAGTTTCTGTCAAACTGCTTTCCAGTTTTCTAGCAATTTTTTGTCAGATGGCTAGTTTTTACCCCCAAAGCTTGGATCTTTGGGTTTATTAAATGCTAGATTACTATGGCAATTTACTACTGTGCATTATGTACCTAATCTGTTTCACTGATCCACCACTCTCTTTCTTAGCCAGTGCCAGATTGTTTTCATGATTACCATCGCTTTGTAATGTAGTTTGAAATCTGGCAATTCTAGGCTGTCTTCTTTCATATTGTTTTGGTCATTGATTTTTTGGATATTCTTGACTTAGTTTTTCCAGATTAATTTTGCTATTTTTTTCTAGTTCTATAAAATAATCTTTTGTAGTTTAAACATTTGATATGGCACTGAATCAGTAAATTAACTTAGGTAGAATTGTCATTTTTATGATATTGTTTCAGTGAACAATTAATATTTGTCCAGTCATTTAGATCTTTTACTTATGTGCCCTCCCCCCCAAAAAAAATGTTCTTTTATTTCCCTTTAGCTTCATTCTCTCATCTATCTTAGGGGACATATTCCCTCTCCTCCAAATAGCTTATGGTATCCTCTTCTTACTATATGAGAATGACAGCTATTATCTTGCCTTATAAATACTTCTTTAATGTGTTTTTCTTAATATGTGGAATGGCTCCACATTTATAGATTATTTTTTACTCTTCCTGGAGTCATTCTTCAAATACTGATTCTTTTAGCAGAAGTTATATTTGGCCACAAAAGTCCAAAGTTTAGGAAACAAGCAAATTAAACTATATTTCCTAATGTGAGAAGACCATTTTGATTTCATAGTTAACACAGATTTGATGGGATGAACCCCATGATTAGAAAATGTCTATGGACAAGGAGGTTCAAAAGGAACAAGATAGAACGATGCTTCTGAAGAACGGGATATGAGTAATTTATATCAGAAAGAAAGCAGACTTGTATGTTTTTATTTTATTTTATTTTTCTCTCCAAGGCTGAATGGCCTTTTTGCTAGAAATGAGAGAACACAAATGGCCCACAGGTGAGTTGGTTCCCAAGATCTAAGGAGAGAGTAAGGGGACCTTTGATGAATTCAAGCCACAAAGTGAACTCTATTCTCAGTTACTGAAAGACATGTAATTGCTAAGCTACTCTCAGTGATATCTAAAGGATTGTGGAGAACAGGAATGGTACAACAAGACTGCAGAAGAGGGGAAATGTCTTGATTTTGAAATAAAGGAAAATAATAGTTTTTATTAAACTACAAAGTACACTCTGATTCTGAGGAATATTCTATAAAAGTTCTTTAAAGATATGGTTAGTGAATATCTAGAATAGATAGCAGTGATTGCAAAAGTCAATATGGCTTCATAAAGTGGAGCTCATGCCAGACTAAGTTTATTTTCTTTTTTGAAAGGGTTATTGAATGGAAAGATCAGGAAGTGCTTTTCCTGGATCAAATTCCTGGATGAAATTTCCTACAAAATTTTTGATGATGTATCTCATAATATCTTCTGAAAAGAAAAAAGTGAAAATATTTCAGCTGGATGATAATCCAGTAGGAAGGATTTGGTAATAGTTAAATATTCAACGACAATGTATCAGAAGATCTTCAGTCCATAGACCTATGCTTGACCATGTTCTATTAGACATTTTTATTTGTAACTTGGATGAAGGCATAAATGGGAGGCTCATCAAATTTACTAATGGCACAAATCTTGAAGAAAGAGCTTTCAGTGGAGAACAGTCAAGATCTAAAATGATGTTGACAGTATAACATTGGATTGAGTTTTGAAAGATTCAGTTCAATAGAGGCAGATGGAAAACTCTATACTTCATTTAAAAATTTATAAGCACAAAATGGAGAAAACAAAGAGAATAGTGTGCTTAAAAATATTTAGGTGTTTTAATGGACAGTGAGCTCAATATGAGTCATAATTCAATGTATTGTATATATTTTTCCCTCCTATACCCTCAACTCCCAGCAACTCAATCTTGTAAACTTCCATGACATAGTGACTCTACTTCACCTCAGCCACAAATGGGAAATAGTCATATACTCATCCTCACCATCACCAATGTTCTACTTCTATGTTGAAGAATTCTAAAATTCTTTTTTCAACCATTATATATATATATATATATATATATATGTATATATATATATATATACACACACACATACACACACACATTTCTCTCTCTCTCTCTCTTTCTCTCTCTGTCTCTGTCTCTATATATACACACACATAAATAATATATACATGTATATACTATACATATATAATATATGTGTGTAGTGTATATATATATATATATATATATATATATATAATCACTTACTTTGTGCAAGGCATCATGCTAAGAACTAGGAATACAAATAGAAGGTTGCAAGAGAGTGTCCTCAAGGAAGATGTAAAAAAACTCAAGGGGCAGTTGTACATGTGGCACATTTTTTAATGGCTGGAAAGTCATTTGTAGACTTTCTTCTGGGTAAGACAAGACAAAAGATGACCTATCAGAGCCAAGAGTTATCTTAGGATTAGAGCTGAAGGTCCTCATTGTAGGGGGATGATGACGTATTTCATTTTATCTCTCCATATGTCATACTGCATTATTATTATTATTAGTAGTAGTAGTATTTTTATTAGCCTTCCACAACTGGGGTTCCACCTACCATTTTTCTCTTTTTTCAATAGTATTTATATTTCAAATTACGTGTAAAAACAATTTTTGACATTCATTTATAAAAATTATTTGATTTCAAAATTTTCTCCCTCTCTTTCCTCCCTCCTCCTTAAAGACAGTAAGAAATTTGATATAGGTCATATTCTATATGCCTTTCTAGACATTTCATATCATACCTGTTCACAACTATGTTCTAAACTGGTCTATAAGCTATTCCCAGAACTCACTTTGTCATGTAACATTTCTGCCTTAGGCTGTTCCCTTGTGCCTAGAATGCAAACTCTCTTTACTTTTACCATTTAGAATCTCTATTTTTGTTTTATACCTCAATTTAGGTTCCATCTCCAATTGGAAATCTTTCCTTTCCCCCCCTGCTACCTTCCTTCTGAAATTTCTTTGTATTTACTTTAAAAAAAAAGTATCTCTCAAGTAGAATGTAACTTTTAGAGGGCAGGACTTTTTGGTCATTCTTTGTGTCCAGAGTGTAGTGCATTGTATGTGATAAACCCTTAATGAATGTTTGTTGAATCAAAATGGATTATTTTCAGAAAGTGAATCTACAAAGACTTTCTCATACTAAGCAACACAATTTAATCTCACATGTTTTTTGTTTGTTTTTAATGTATGTTATAGTTCATTTCATGGTGGATAGGAATAGGAATAGGAATAGAATAGGAAACTGAGGAGATGCCCATGAACTGGGTAATGGCTAAACAAATGGCACACATATGTGATGAAATGCTATTGTGCCACAAGAAATGATGAAGAGGATGATCTCAGAAAAACCTGTGAAGATCTCCATGAACTGATGAAGTAAAGTGAAAAGAACCAGGAAAACGATTTATACAATAACAGCAAAATTAGAAAGATAATCAATTTTTATATTTACTGAGATAAACACAATAACCAATCACAATTCCTGAGGACTTATGATGAAACATGCAACTCACCTACAGACAAAGAACTGATTGATTAAAAGTGCAGATTAAAGCATTTTACTTTTCCCACATTTTCTGCCTAATGTGAGAATTTCTTTTGCATGACTTTATCTATCTAGCTATATAGCTATCTATCCACCTGCGTACATATTTGTGATGGATTTTGTTTTTCTTTCCTTCTCAATGGATGAAAGAGAAGGAAGGACATAGAGAATTCAAAACTTCAGTGATTTGGTTCACCTATTTGTGATCAGTTGGTGGTAACCAATGTGGGAAATTAAATTAATTTTCTGAGAAGTATGCATAATCATCTTTGGGTGCCAATCTTGAATTTGCTAATACATGGAGATAAACGCTGTTCATTTATGCACTCCCTTCCTGCCACTGTCTCACCCACTTCACCAGGGCTGGATTCTTCCTGCCTGAGGGGCTAGTGACAAAGACCAAGTCCTCCAGCCATGGTCAGGGGGCCCCCAGTAGGGCTCTGGAAGGCCTTTCACAGTCATTCACTGCTCAGGACTCAGTGTATTTCACTTGAAGCAGCCAGGTTTGCTCTCCCCCTCTGCAGCACCCCCAACTTGTGTCAAACCACTCTTAATCTATTTTTCATCCTCCATATTTCTCTGTTCCGTCCTAGGTCACCACTGCTGTTCTGAACTCATCTGACCACTTTACTGCCTTCCCAATTTCTACCTGTATAGTTAATAAATTTAACATTACTCTTCCCTTTTCTCTGCAATGGCTTGACTGAGGCATTGTTTACTTCTGGCAAAACATCTTACCACTAAGTACATTAATTTATTTTCTTAGTTAAATGTCAAGGTTCACATTTCATCCATGTTTTAATGTCAAATTATGTTTTTCATTATAGGCTATGAGTTATGTTGACTTAGTTTGCTCAATAGCACACTGGATATGCAGCAATCTGTGAACTATTATTTGTAGAAAATTAAATCAAGTCCTTCTATAATTGCTTCAATTAATATTTAGCTGAAATTAATAGGAATAGCACCCCAGACTGCTGAGGAAAGCATCTTTCAAAGAGCAATCATCTTCAATCTGTATGCCAATTCAAAGTTATTTGAGTAAATGCAATCAACTGGTGAGATTTGTGTAGTAAACTGATTTTCTAATTGTGAATCAGCTTTTGAAAAGAAGACAGTCAGCATAACTCTTGATGTGAAAAGCCTATGAAAAATATGAAATAAAACTTAATAGAATATTAATTAATAACATAAAATCTCAGCTATCTAGAACTACTCAGTGAAAATTACTTCTTATATAACTGAATTATTTAGGTAACTGAAAGATAAGCTTGTTTTACCAACTGAACATTTTTTTTTCTTTTAAATGCCTTACCTCAAAGAGAAGTCAGTCATAAGTTAATCTTAATAAAAACAATTGACATTTATCTAACAATATATGACATTTTATAGCATTTTAAAGTTTTCAAAGGACTTTACATAGGTTATCTCACTTAATCCTCTCAAAAATCCTGTGAGCTAGGTTCTATGATTATCCCCATTTTATAGTTAATGAGTCTGGGGCTAAAAGAGGTAACCTGACTTGCTTAGGGTTACACAGCTAGTTAGTGTTTAAGGAAGGATTCAAACTCAGGACTTCCTGACTCCACTTCATACCTCCATGGACTATACAACTTTATTACCTTCTATAAAACCTTATAGTCTGTAAACTGCTTTACATACAGTATCTCATTTGATCTTCAGAATAATCCTGTCAGGTAAGTACAATAGTCATAATTATTGTTGCTATCATTCCTGTTCTATGCATGAAGAAAGCAAGGCTGAAAAAGATCATGGCTTGCTCAGGTTTACACAACTATTAGTTGTATGAGGGCAGATTCTAACCCAGCTACTGACTATAATTCTAGCATTTAATTTTCTATACTATGCTGTCATGATGCAGGAGGTAGAAAAAAATGACCTCTGTGCAAATAAAACAGTTGTCAAAAAGTACAGATACTAAAACTCTTGGTAGCTAATTGATCCAGTGAACAGAGTACTGTACTTGAAGTCATGAAAACTGCATCTTATTGTCTGTGTAACCATGTGCAAGTTATTTAACTTCTCTGGGTCTGTTTCTTCATTTGTTAAATGAAGGAATTTGCCTCTAAGGTCACTTCCAACTCTGAGACTCCAATTCTATGATTAAAGTACACTGAAGCCATCCATCAGAGCCAATTTACTCATTTGTTACTTACAATTCTGACAGACTAGTTTATCTGCTCTTCAAGTCTACATGAATAAATAATACCAAGTTAGAAGAGTGAAAGAGGTTCATAGAAATGGCCAGACTGATAGTAGCGAAAAGTGATAGCTGACTAAGTCAGTGATCAAAAAAAAGACAGTATCAAAATAAATTAAATAATATTAGAGAACAATAATAACAAAACATCTGTAGTATTCTGGAACTCTTTAGCATAATAACAAACAATAATTCATTTATATTTTGTTAGCAAGTCTTTATTAAAATACTCACTAAGGTAAGGATACCCTATGATAATTTACGTAAGAAATGATAACTGTTACCACAGTGTCTGTCAAATTGTTTATGACTGACTGACCTTAAGTCACCCAGAAAAAGTTCAAATTATGGCCAGTAGAGTCTTTGAAGAGGTAGGAAATGCCTTAATATTTTTTTTTAAATCATGCAGAATAGTCAAAATTGGAGGAAAATATCATTGTTTAATAGGTTAATCTAACAGCTTTCTGTAAGATTTGAATTATTTCAGCAGAACTCTTCCTTATTGAGTTCTAGATAGCTGATATCTTATTGTAATCAATAAATATATAGACATTTATTGTTGTTATGAATTTAATAATGCAATGAGTTTAAGCAGAGTTCCAGGCACTCAATTGCCAGTAAGAAATTTTCCTGTCCTCTAACCTAAAAATAGTTTTCTATCACTTGATTACAGCATAATAGTTTGTAATAGGGAAAAATATATTAGAGATAAATCAAACAATAAAGATCAATTAACAAGGTGCTTTATAAAGTACCTACTATATTCTAGACATTGTTTTGCTTGTATGGAGATGAGGGCTTCTTTCCATATTTTTGCTTCTCATGTGCCTTCTTTCATTGAAAGAATCCACAGGAAAATGAGGGAGGCCAAGGATGGAGTAGCTTGAAAGAGGATAAAGAAAGGAGAAAAATCTTAATTCAGTGGTGGGAGAAGGCACCAATAATGAATGTTCCCATGGAGAAAGAGAGATACTGTGTAAGAGGAGATGGGGATCTTACAATGAATATATTCTGATGCATTTGGTGTTTAGATAGTCCACTCACTTGCTTATAGATTTTTTTGATCATTCTCTTCTAATTTTATTTTGTCTTTTTTTTTTTAGCATAAGCATCATTATAATAACTGATTATTGTGGAAGTCTTATTTTGTTTGTTCATTCTTCCAGTATACTTTCTTACTTCAGACTTTTTATTGGGTCTAGTAACTGCATTCATATGAATGAAATGTCTGGGTTATGGTTGGGAACTCCCTTAGGTCTTGCTTCCACTTTCTCAGGGTATTTAATGCTGTATTATTCCAAGATCTCAGTGACAACTCAAGTTGAGAACCTACAAGATATCAGTGTCCCCAAAGTGATAGTAATGGTCTTCATTGAAAGACTAGAAGATGAGGTCAAATGTACACTTAAAGGATTTGGCATTTTTGAGAAGGGCAACATCTTCATCAGAGACTGGACCAAAGAAGGAGATAGTGGGGAAGGATGCTAGGGGATATAAGATAAATGGATAAAAAGGATGAAAAGAGGGAACTTCAGGCAAAAGGCTTTTGATTTTCCTGATATAACATGAAGTGAGGTCTTAATCTGAGGTGAAAGATACTAAAAGGACTCTATGAAAGCCCTGAGGAGAGAAGAGAATGTGTGAAGCAACCATTATGGGGAATAGAATAGAGTCAAACATTCTAATTGAAAAAAATATTAGACTTGGAATTTTCAGATTTGGGCTCAGATCTTAGCTTTTGTCACTTATTTACTTGATTTAAGTACTTAAGTTATCTGACCCCTTTTTAATTTCTGCAAGTAAGGATACATTTATTTTTCCTAAAAGGTAATAAAATATTATCCCCACTTTATAAGGTTAGTAGAAAAGCATTTCATAAAGTTTTGCTTAAATATGAGCTAAAATTAATAAAATTTAATGACATTCCTTCCCTGTTGCTCAGACTATAAACATGTTATGAGTGATAATTTTTATAATGCATGTATCTGAATGAAGAAATTGGGAAACTGGGAGGCTGGGTAATTCTTCAAACAGAAATTTAGCCACTGAATAAGAGTCATTCAAGAAATGCTTAGTAAGCCCATACTAGAGACTTCAAGGTGGAATCAAAATGTCAGGGGAGAGGAAGCACTCAGCCAACCTCTCACAATATTTCCCTCCAAACAAATTTAAAATAAAGCCCCAAACAATATTCTGGAGTGGCAGAGTGACTAAAAGGTTAGGAAGAGACACTATTTTTTCCAGCCCAATATTACTTAGGAGGTCAGAAAGAGAGATCTGTGACATAGGAGTGGAGACTGGCCCAGATTCCAGATGGATGAAACACTGGTCATGGAACTAGGTGGTAGGGACAGAAGCAGAAGTTTTGGGGGCTCTCAAGTCAGAGACATTAAAGAGACTTGGCAACTGGTCAGAAAGAGATAACAGGGGACCCTTGTGCTAGCACAAAACTGAGCATAATCTTTCACTTAATTAAATAGAAAACTTTCAAGAATTTCTAATAAAAAGAACAGAGCTGAATAGAAAATTTGACTTTCAAAGTACAAGACTGAACAGAAATTAAGAAAAAACAATGTTTGTCCTTTATTCTCAAAGAGAACCAATGACATCAGGAGAATGATGTCTTGAATTGCAAGTCAATTGGATTTAAGTGAAGCAGAACTGTGCAAAGTCATCAGGCCTCACTCTCTCCTCCATAGCCATCATATTCCAGTGGTATGACACAAGTCAAGATAACTGGCAACGACCCAGGATACAGAGGGAGACCTTGGCCTTTTTAAGCTAAGGTCTTTCTCAGGTTTCAGTTTGTCTGAGACATTGCTCATTCAATGATTAAAGACTAGGTTAGAATTGAGACAAAAGATGGCCTAGCTTACCTTCAGAAAAGAATCAATCTAAGAGAAGAACCTCAGAGTTTCTGGCCTGAACAGAAAACAATTGCTATTTGCAATCGCTCTGAGCCAGCAAAACCCAAACAATGAGCAAGTGAGGTTTGTACTGGCTCTCATTATTAGCCAATCAGTGAAAGCTAGAGTGATTTGAGTTTAAAGGAATAATCCAGTAGCTCCATTTGAATCACAATGGATTTTTTAAAAGCCTGTTTGGGTTTTTTTTCAGAGCTATATTTCAAGAAATCATAACTAAAACTACATGGGACAGAAGAGTTAATTGTCCCAACTTTTTGAAAAAAAAATAATGATAGAATAAATAAACAGGGAAATCCCCAAATTTCAAGATACTTTACAAAGTATAAGTGATCAAAAATTATATTCCTTTGGACACAGCACTTATATTCTTTTTTTCCTCCTCCTCTCCTCCTCCTCCTCCTCCTCCCCTCCTCCTCCTCCTCCTCCTCCTTTATCTTCTGTTCCTCTATCCACATGGGTAGTCATACCCTTACATGTGGGTGGTCAGTCCAAAAGAATATAATTTTTGATAGCTTTTATTTTGCAGTGTTTCTAAACATGTACATCAATAAAAGATCTATATGTTACCAAGCTTTTCAGATAAGAACTCAGTATTTGACAAAAGCTTCTGGGAAAATTGGAAAACAGTTTGACAGAAATTAGCATAGGCATACTATGTACCACAATAAGGTCAAAATGGGTACATGATTTAAGCATAAAAGGAGATATCATAAGTAAATTACAGGGTCATGGAAATATGTACCCATCAGATCTATGGAAAAGGGAAGAGTTTATGACCAAAGAAGATACAGAGATTATCACAGGAAATAAAATGGATAACTTTGACTACATGAAACTAAAAACAAAACAAACAAAAAAACCAAACTTTTTCAAAAATGAAATTAATGCAGCCAATATTATAAGAAAAAGAGGAAATGGGGGATAAAGACCTCAGTTTCATATGTGTGTGTGTGTATGTGTGTAGCACCCATGTATATGTATGTGCGTATACGTAAATGTGTATGTATAAGCATGTACATGCATGTGCCTGTAAACACATGAATATGCATGTCTATGCATGTGTGTATGTATGTTTGCATATATACATACACACACATGTATATTTTCATATATATGGAACTGAGACAAATTTATAAAAATGAGAGCCATTCCATAATTGATATATATTCAACATATATGAACATGCAACTTACAGAAGTATTTAAAGCTATCCATAGTCACATGAACGAATGCTCTAAATCACTCTTAATTATAGAAATACAAATTAAAACAACTCTGAGGTATCACCTCACATCTATCAGATTAGCTAATATAGCAGAAAAGGAAAATGACAAAAATGATAAATGCTGGAGTGGATGTGGAAACACTGGGACACCAATGCACTGTCGGTAAAGTTGTGAATTAGTCCGACCATTCTAGGTAATATTTTGCAACCCTATACCCAAAAGGATATGAAACTGTGCATACCCTTTTATCCAGTTATACCACTAGTTGGTCTTAATCCCAAAGAGATTAAAGGAAAAAATATTTATGGCAGCTCTTTTTGTGTTGGCAAAAAATTAGAAATTGAGGTGATGCTCTTCATTTGGGGAATGGCTGAACAAGATGTAGTATATGATTGTGATAGAATACTTTTGTGTTATACGAAATGATGATGAGAAGGATGGTTTGGTTTCAGAAAAAACTTGGAAATGCTTAAATGAACTGGTGCAAAGTAAAATAAACAGAAACTGTAGTACCTTGTACATTGTGACAGGAATATTGTAAAAATTAGCTGTGAAAGATTTATCTACTCTGATGAAGATAATGATACAAGACAGTTCCAAAGAAAGCATAATAAAAATGCTATCCCCCTCTAGAGAGAGAAATGATGAACTTTGAATGCAGATTGAAGCATACGTTAACTTTCCTCTTCTTCTTTTCTTCTTCTTGTTTTGTTTGTTTTCTTTTACAGCATAGCTAATAAGGAAATATGTTTTTCATGACTTTGCATGTATTATTGATGTCAAATTGCTTGCCTTCTCAAAGAGGGGGAGGGCTTGTTGGAGGGGAAGAAATGTTTCAGGGGACATGGAAACTTTGGGACACTAGTGCACTGTTGGTGGGGTTGTAAACTCCACTTCAATCATTCTGTAGAACAATTTGGAACTACACTCAAAACCGTATGAAACTGCATACCTTTTGACTTAGTAGTAACACTGCCAGGTTTGTATCCCAAAGAGATGTATAATGTCTTATAAGATGTATATCAATAATTTATTAATACTGTATACACATAATTTGGAACTCAAAGTTTTAGAAAATGAATGTAAAGTATTTTTATACCTGATGGAGAAATATTTAATTAAACAAAACATACTAACAAATTAAAATAGCCCACACTATGTTGAAGGAATTGAATATTTACACATTTTTTTAGATCAACTTTTCATTCAAGAATGTTATGTTGTATTATGTGGACTACACCATGAATACAGATAAGCTGTAGCACAGTAAAATTGTTCTGGATTTAGAGTCAACACCAGGCAGATTATTTCTGTCTCTCACTCTTTCTCTTAAAATAAATTTTAAAAAGTTATATTGATATCTCCTTATTTTTATATCATAGACATTTCAACCTTTCACTCTTTAGACAGAATTCTCCTTTCTGATAAATAACCAAGCAAGTAGAGAACATAAAAGCAATTAAACAGAAACATTTGATACAGTCACCCCCATCTAACAATGTATACTACATACTATCCTAGTAATTTTCTCTGCTTGGAGGACATATGTATGAATTGCATATGGAATTTTACCTGAGTGCCCTCATTTATAAGATGGTTGGGTTGGTATAGCTGACCTTTGAGTTCCATTCTGATTCTAAATCTATAGCATCACTTAGCTAAGATAAGAGTTTGCTGGGATCTCTAACATCAATGTAACTCTCACGGAATTTTAGTTAAGGGTTAAGTTGAATTTTTCCAACACCCAGCACTTTTGTATTAAGCCCATTAATAAATGTGGGATTTTGTGCTAAATATCAAAATCAAACAATTACCTAAGGGTCTAATCTTATGAACTCCTCATCTTTCACTGCTGAGAAATCTTAATTAAAAAGCACCCATTGACAGTTTGCAATATGCCTAACGAGTTGGGCAACTGACATCTTAATATGAATTGGGCAATTACTTTTAAATGGAAAAATAAAAAGACCATTGAGAGAACTTTTCTTGGAATTCATTGCTGATGCATGTGCTGTAATATTCTCATTACTCTGCAGGATCAGTTTGCTGATTGACAATCAGATGTGTTGTAGCATTTTAGGCAGCCCGCTTGAATATCATCAGAAATCCAATGCATAAACTTCCTATATAATTAAAAGCAGTATCATAGAATTTCAGATCTGGAAGGACCTTAGAGATTATCTAATCCTACTTCCACATTCTATAGTTGAGGAAACAAATTTAGATAAGTAACCAAGGTCACTTAATTGTCAAATAGTCAAGATGAGATCAAAAACCAAATTTCCTACTTCTCTTAGCCCAGGGCTCCTTCAAATATGTCACATTTCTTCTCAAGCTTTTTCATATTTGGATTCTCTTAGAATTCTTCACTGTGTCTGTTAAAATAACAATGAGATCCTGGTATATTATATTTACTGTATACTTTTCGCCCTTCATGCAACATACTTGTTTCTCTCTACATTAATTTTTTTTTTAAAAAAGGGCCAAATGAAATAATTTTTTTTCATCATCTTGGTGGTACTCTCTTCCAGTTTTGAAACAGCACATAGCTTCCAGAGATTCAAAATCTCTTAGTCTGACTGGCTTAATACTGAGTGTATTATTAACTTTATTATAATATGATACATATATATTTATGTGCATATATACATATGTACCAAAACTATAAACATGTGTCTTCGTGTGTGTACACACAATGTACATACATACGCATATGTATATGTATACACATATATTACAAAGATAATCTAGTACTTTATATCATTTATAGAATATTTCTGGAAAGAAACAGACAAGAACTGTAACTATTGAGAAGCCAGTGAAAGCAGGATTCATATCTATTAAATCACTTTTTGAAGTATCTTGGAAGGGGCAGGGGATTTAACCTATGTTTTTATTACTGTAGGAAATTATTCACAAGGAAACTCTACTAACACATGTTAGCACCTGCTTTATAGATATCTTATATTCTTATGGAATCCTCTGAATATATCACAAAGTTAAATTACTTGCTTAGGGTACCATAAGCAATATATATCTGAGACAGGAATTATACCCTAATATCAAGGACTATTTTGTGTCAATCGTTCCATGCTGCCTGTATTCAAAGTATTTAAGTTTAGTAATTTCATTCTTATTTTTTGCTTAAAAGTTAAGAAGGTATGCTTTCATCAGTTTGGGTACTCTTTTCATTAACAAAGATTGTAATCCTTACATGTCTTATGCAATGGTTATCTGTGGCCTCCAAAAAACACCATCCCTCTGGTGACAATGCTTTCTGAATACGTTTAATCTGTTTTTTGGAAAACAAGCCAGTAGTTCATTGCTGGGACCAGACTCAAAGAATGGTACAATATATCAGAGTTGGTGCTCTACTGGCAGAGTCTTCACAAACATATTAACATGACTATCAAAATAAGACTATGGTGGAGTTGTTTTATCTGAACATAAAATGATGATAAATATTACACATTGCTATTTGTGTAAATAGAGGTTTACTGAGGTTAAGATATAAGTTAACTTTAATACTCAATTATGAGTCTCAAGTAACTCAATGAGTTGTTAAATAGAAAAAAAAATCTCTCAACTACTTTTTTTACAAATTTCATCAAACTATTAATGAATGCAATTTTACCTAGAGATTTCTAAGAATTTTCCCTGGTGGAAACTAATTTTGAAAGCCAATGCAAAATATACATCCTATACACTTTTCCTGAGAACATTTGGCTGAATTTTGCCATTCAAATGAAAGTTAGTGTTTGTTGTTATGTATCTTGGAAAATTTGCCTTGTTCACTGAATTTCATAAACAAAAAATTGCCCTTATAAACTTAAATGTATGTGCCATTGGACATCTGAAAATTATTAAGGATTGAATTACATGATTTCTTACATTTATTATGGTATAGCAGTAAAGTTGTATTTCTCTGAATCTTGACTTTCTTGAATCAATGGAAAATGTTACATGGATGTACATTTAAAATAAAACTTTATTTTTTAATTACAAAGGTATCACACTCTTTAGAAAAATGACAATCATTGTTATCAACTTTTATAAACATAGTTTAATTGAATCAGTATTAAAATAAATATTACATTTTTATTGGTCATGGTTTATGCATGTGTTTTCTCATGTAAAAAGCAATCCCATAAAAAATTAAAAATTCCTAGAAAAACTTTCAAACAGTAAGAGATATCTTCATATTAGTTAGGCATGATGATGCATGCCTATAATACCAGATAAAGGTAGGTTGAAGCTAGTAAATCTTTTGAATGCAGGAATGAGCTGTGTTGGGATATGATGTTCTAAAGTCTGTACTAAGTTCAAAGTTAATATGGTAAAAGGCCTGGCAACACTGGCCTGAGAAGAGTATAGATGTCCCATCTGAGTGGGACTGTGTTATGAGTAGTCCTGCATTTCCATTCTGGGTGAGATAGGAATATTCAGCTTTAAAAATAAAGGAATACATTTAAGTAATATCTGGAGAACAAAAGAGAAAACAGCATCTGCATGAATTTCTATTTGAAATTTAACTGGGAAGACAGGAAAAAAGAATGCTCATGAAAATGGACTATAAGATCTTTCCCTTTAGAATGATGGAAAGTATATTTATCCTGTAATACAAAATCATAAACTAATTCAAATACACTGACATTCAATCTATGTCTGAAATGTTTTACCAGAAAGATTTATGTTTTATAAATAAGCTTCTGTTTAGACAAATTGAACCAAATCTCTTTTGAATAGCCAGAAATGTCAGTAGATACTAAAAAGAAATTGGCACTGGAATTGTATTGATTTAACCTCAACCAATCAGCAAAAGAAAAGCATGCCATAATTTTCCTGAATTCAGTGGCAATCTTAGAGGCAAACTGAAATGCAATTGGGTCAAACACTCCTTATAGCTCTAAGATTCTATAATTCTCTCGCTTTTCTGAGGCATCAATTCTTCAAGCACCTAGGATGACACCTAAAGATGACAATTTATGTTAGACAGTATTTCTGTAGACCTATCAGACTGAATTGGAATGGTAAATTCCATTTAGCTAACCTGCCCCTGATATGCAGGTGTCTTTGAAGAGCTCCAGGGAGAATTATTATTACTATTATTTTTTAATATAAATTTATTTATTTTCAGTTTTCAATATTTACTTCCACAAGATTTTGAGTTCCAAATTTTCACCCCATCTCCCCCTCCCCCACCCCAAGATGGCGTGCATTCTGAATATCCCTTCCCCTAGTCTGTCATCTCTTCTATCTCTCCCCCCCTTCTCTTATCCCCTTCCCCTTCTATTTTCCTAGGACAGGACAGACTTCTGTACCCCATTTCCTATACTTCGTATGTCCCAGTAGAATGTGAAAACATTTTTAAAACATGTTTTTAAAACTTTACGCTTCATTTCTTCTCCCTTCCTCCCTCCTCAATCACCCTCATTGAAAAGGCAAGCAACTCAATATATGTTATACATATGCTGTTATACAAAACACTTCCATAGTAGCCATGTTGTAAAAAACTAGCTCTATTTTCCTTAATCCTATCCTGCCCTCCCATTTATTCTATTCTGTCTTTTGACCTTGTCCCTCTTCAGAAGTATTTGCTTCTGATTACTCCCTTTCCCAATCTGCCCTCCTCTCTATCATCCCCCTGCTCTCTTGTCCCCTTTTCCCCCTATTTTCCCTTAGGGTAAGACACATTTCCTTACCCAATTGTATATGTATGTTATTCACTCCTTAAGCCAGATCCTATGAGAATAAGATTCACTCATTCCCTCTCACCTTCCCCCATTTCCCCACCACTGTAAGAGCATTTTCTTTTCTGTTTTTTTTTTGTGAGGTAATTTACCCCATTCTACCTCTCCCTTTCTTCTTCTCTGAATATAATCCTCTTTCATCCCTTAATTTTATTCTCCAGATATGACCCCTTAATCTTCAACTCACCCTGTATCCTCAATCTATCTATCTATCTATCTATCTATCTATCTATCTATCTATCTATCTATCTATCTACTACCTATACATACATATAATGTTTTTCCTCCAAATACCCTAATACTGACAAAGGTCTCATGAGTTATAAATATCATCTTTCCATGCAGGAATGTAAACAGTTCAACCTTAATAAGTCTCTTATGATTTCTCTTTCCTTTTACCTCTTCATGTTCCACTTGAGTCTTGTATTTGAAAGTCAAATTTTCTATTCAGCTCTGGTCTTTTCATCAAGAATGCTTGAAAGTCCTCTATTTCACTGAATGACCATTTTTTCCCCTGAAGGATTATACTCAGTTTTGCTGGGTAGGTGATTCTTGGTTGTAATCCTATCTCCTTTGCCCTCTGGAATATTATATTCCATGCCCTGTGGTCCTTTAATGTAGAAGCTGCTAAATCTTGTGTTATCCTGATTGTGTTTCCACAGTACTTGAATTGTTTCTTTCTGGCAGCTTGTAATATTTTCTCCTTGACCTGGGAACTCTGGAATTTGGCTACAATATTCCTAGGAGTTTTCCTTTGGGGATCTCTTTCAGGAGATCAGTGGTTTCTTTCAATTTCTATTTTGCCCTCTGGTTCTACTATCAGGGCAGTTTTCCTTGATAATTTCTTGAAAGATGATGTCTAGGCTCTTTTTTTGATCATGGCTTTCAGATAGTCCAATAATTTTTAAATTCTCTCTCCTGGATCTATTTTCCAGGTCAGTTGTTTTTCCAGTGAAATATTTCACATTGTTTCTATTTTTCATTCTTTTGGATTTGTTTTACAGTGTCTTGATTTCTCATAAAGTTACTAGCTCCAATTGCTCTATTCTAATTTTTAAGGAAGTATTTTCTTCAGTAATCTTTTGGACTTCCTTTTCCATTTGGCCAATTTTGCTTTTTAGGGCATTCTTCTCTTCATTGGCTTTTTGGACCTCTTTTGCCATTTGGGTTAGGCTATTTTTTAAGATGTTATCTTCTTCAGTATTTTTGGGGTCTCCTTTAGTAAGCTGTTGACTTGTTTTTCATGGTTTTCTTGCATAATGTTCATTTCTCTTCCCAGTTTTCCCTCTACTTCTCTTACTTGCTTCTCAAAATTCCTTTTGAGCTCTTTCAAGGCCTGGGATTGATTCATATTTTTCTTGGAGGCTTTGTATGTAGGAGCTCGGACTTCATTGTCTTCTGGTTGTATATTTTGATCTTCTTTTTCACCAAAGTAAGATAATATAGTCTGACTCTTTTTGCACTGCTTGCTCATGATCCCAGCCAATTACTTGAGTTTTAAACTCTTTGTTAAGGTAACATTCTGCTTATTGCTATTATTAACATTAACAGTAGTAGCTGTAGCAACAACAACAATAGTTTATGTATATTTATATTTATACAGTGCTTTGCTACTTTAAACATATTATCTCTTTGGACCATAATAACAACTCTGTTAGGTGTTATTATTGAAGAAAATAATTTTTTTCTTCAGCTTCTTCCATTCTCCCATTTAATGGCATTTTTCTTCTGCCCTCACCCTAGGTATCTAGGCCTACAAATCTACTCTTGGCTGCACATAGTCTCCTAAGTATAGCCATCCTGTGTCTGTTATTCTTGGCAATATACCAACTTCCCCCACCTCAGGTCCCAGATATTTTGTCTCTGTCATTAAAAATCTTTTTGTCCAAGTTCCTATGAGCTTTGATTTCTTCTAGGGCTAATTTGATACTCATGGTACTCATGATTTGAAAAGAAAAATAACATTTTTAGATTTTGAGATAAGATTTTTATATTCAAACTGTGATTTTCAGTGATTGAGGTAACAAATGAGAATTAATGTAAGTTAATTCTGAGAATTTCAAGTGTGTGTGTGTGTGTGTGTGTGTGTGTGTGTGTGTGTTTGTGCACGCGTGCACAAGTGCGTGTAGGGAAATATTTGGGAGTATATCAGCTTTTGATACCCTTACTACACAGCAAGTTACTACTCATTAGCCACTGTCTCTGCAAAGAGATAGACCTAATGAGATAGAAAAAGGCTCTTTCCAGTTCTAATCTAATTTCTGGTTATGGACTAATGGCAGTTTTCATTCACTGAAAAAATACCTCCCCATAAACATTGGACAGAGAATGAGAAGAAAGAGCTAGGGTTTTGCTTCTGTTTCAGTTTGGTAGGAAGACATATTTGAATGATGAGTTGTTACGGGATAAAGTCTGGGGAAAGGTAATGTTATATAGTGCAATGAATGCTTGTGGAGTCTGAGGACTTCGCTTCAAATCCTTACCCTTACTATCTGTGTTACTTTCGGTAAGTCTTAACTTCTTTGGGCCTCATTTTCCTTATATATAAAATGACAGGAATTGGACCAGTCATTCTCTAAACTCATCTAGGTATAAATACATGATCCTATGACTATAATTACTTCTAGTATCTAGTACACTATCCAGAATATAGTTAATAGGTAGCATGATATAGAAAGACTACAGATCTTGGAGTCTTTATACCATGGTTTGAACCCTAGATCTGAAGTTTGCTACTGATGCAACCTTAGGCATATCATATTATTAATGCTTCTGTCCTTCAGTTTCTTCATGTTTAAAATGGGGATACAAATAATTGACAAATTATATTGTATGCTACATTAATAATAGATCACTTTTAGATATTTCTTATACCAGCAAACTGGATCATCCCCACTCTGCCTCCTTAGTCCACTGCTTAGTCCATTACTTGAAACATTTCCCCCCCCCATATTTATGATCAATACAGAGCCCATATGGAAGAGGCTGGGACTTTATAGATAATAACAAGAATTTAAAGAGGATTATAAAAAAAACTGTGATATCTTTGATGTTGTGAAAATCAGGGTGCTCATATAATTATAGAATATAATGAAATTCATAATCTAACTAGAAAGCCATATTTAAGCTCAAACTAATTTTAAAATTAATTTCCAACATAATTTGAGTAATCTATAGTTAAGCTATTATTCACATTAGATAACTTACTTAAATGTACTTCATGTAATCAGATAAGTCTTTCATACTTACCCAGCTCTTACATTATCATCAGACTAAAAGACATATTCCTGATAAAAAGTTAATGAAAAGAAACCTAGATTTACTTCTGTCAGCATTATTAAAGTACTTTAAAACAAATGTTTTTAAAGTAGAGAAATATTTTTGCCCTACCTAGTAGCAAGAGAAGTGAACTCTGGGGAAAGATAAGATAAAACTATGGAAATGAGATTTTCATCCTATGAATCTCACCTTCACATTTCTGAAACACTTGAGAAGAATGACCTTTCTAGTCAATTCAACATCTTCAATGTCAACAGGAAATGTATAAATGTCAAGACATTTTCAATGAATTTTTTACAAATGTAATCAGGTTTGCTTAGTCATCTATGGTTAACTATGTAGAAAGAAATGGTAAAACTAAAATTAGGATCTTTTTAAAAAATTGTATTTCTTAGCAAATCCTCTCACTTCCCCTAAGTCCTTGAAAAGCTTTAACATAACTTTATATTCCTGAGAGTGCTACACTATGATATATGAATATATGTCTATCGATCTATCTATCATCTATCTTTTTGCTAGCCTTATTCAGATGACCCAAAAATCTCTATTCAGTATCACTTTCTCCTGTGAACACCATTTCTGTATTGCTAGCTGCCTCTGGACATCACTTGAATATTTAGTAGACCAAAAACCTAATTTGTCAGAAGCTTAATTTTATACCCTCCCTATTAACCTGTAGAGGGCCGGCTCTGGGGAGTTGGAGGGCTTAGGCTAGTCTGGGTCTTACCTGTAGTTTGTACTAAGCCTGACAGCTGTGAAACTCAGGATGTTGACTCACCACCCCACTGTTCCATCTCTTGAGAACAGGATGCAGGAAGGGAGGAAGCAGATAGGGTACAGGACAGGATGCAGGAAAGAAAGTAACAGACAAGGTACAAGAAAATAAGGAAACCACTTAATTAGGTTTGTGCTTTTCATGGAAAATAATGTTACTATTGCTTGATTCAGTACTATATAAGCCTGAGCCCTCAGATCAATAAACGGAGTTTGTTCTTCACTGCTCCCACCTGGCCCATGATTCTTTCTCTCTTCACACTCTGCCAGCATTAGACAACAGCCGTGAATGCAGGGTGCTTGTGGCATTAACCCTCATGATTTTACTTTTTATTAGTGTCACTACCATCCTTTCAGTGACTCAGGATCAAAACCTAGATCATGTACAACTTTTCCCCTGCCCTCATTAGCTGGGTCCAAGCAAATATCATGCCTTGTTGATTCTACCTCTTGTAATACCTCTTGCATGTGTTGAATCCATTCCATGTATATTTCCAGCAACATAATTTAGATCCACACCACTGTCTTATTACTCATAATTATTTCCCTATCTCTAGTCTTTTTAATCCATCCTTCAAATAGCTGTGCATATAATATTACTAAAACACAGACCTGGCCATATCACTTTCTTCTTCAAAAGCCTTCAGTGGCTAGCCATTGTCAGGAAAATAATATAGAAATTCCTTACTAAGTCCTCACATTTAGGATCTCCATAATTAGATTCCTATTTACCTTTTAAGACTAATCTCATGCCATTCCCCTTTATGCATTGTAGGGCACAGTAGTCAGCATCATGGCTGACTATTAGCTGCTCTAGGCTCCTATCCAACTTTTTAAGAGCGGCATGTTGTAGCCTAAAGACTGATTAGGTTTGAGTTAAAATACCTGGGTTCAAATCCTGCTTGTATTATTTACTACCTGTATAACCTTTGATAAGTCATTTAACATATTTAGGGATTGTTTCTCTTATTTGTAAAGTAAAGAGGCTAGACTTCTAAAATATAGGGCTTTACTTTACTTTAGAACTAAACTTCTAGGGCAGCTAAGTAGTGCAGTGTGTAGAGTACCAGCCTTGAAGTCAGGAGGACCTGAGTTCAAATTCAGCCACAGACCAAACACTTAACACTTACTAGCTGTGTGACCCTGGGAAAGTCACTTAATCCCAATTGCTTAAGGAAAAAAAAAGAACTAAACTTCTAAAATCTTTTCCAATTCTCTATCTCTGATGCTGTGATCATATTCTCCATCCCCTTTGCATTTGAAAAATAATGTTAGCTAATATTTGTATAGCACTTTAAGGTTTGCGAAGCACTTTATGAATGTTATCTCATTTTATCTTTTCAAGAACCATGAGTGGTAGGTGCCATTATTATCATCCCCATTTTATAAATAAGGAAATTCAGGCAGGCTGAAATTAAGTGGCTGGACAAGAGTCAATCAGCTAATAAGTGTCTGAGGCTGTATTTGAATTCCAATTTTCCTGATTCTAGGACTAACACTCCATCCACTGCAAAAAGACCATTTCCATGCCCAGAACTACTTTTCTTTGCCTCTCTGTATTTTTAATCCTCTTCCATCAATGTACAGCTCAAACAAAACCTCTATAAATTCATAAAACATTATGTTAGAAAGTAATATCTCCTTCTTTAGTTTTCTTAAAGTACTAAGGGTTATAGGATAAAAAGATAAGGAATCAAGGCATTTCAGTAATGGTGGGGTGGGAAACCGATATAAAAGGACAGAAATAGATGAGTGGGAAGTTGAAGTTTGAATGAGGAACAGAAATAATCTGGAGTGAGTGAAAGGGAGTAATATGTAAATAAGACTGGAAAAGCTGAAAGATGCCAGGGTATAAAGAGCTTTACATACTAGACAAAGACATTGATATTTCATCCTTTGGGCAATAGGGAGTCATTGTAGATTACTGGGGGGAAGGGATGATGCAGTGAAATCTATGCTTTAACATATTAGGAAAATCATTTTGGCAGCAATGTAGCCCACAGAATGAAAGTGAAGAGACCCAAGGTAGATAATCGCATTAGAACTAGAATAGTTAGACAAAAATGGCCTTGATCTAGGGGGTGGATTTTGTGATGGAGAAAAAGGGTTATAAAGAAATTTTTCAGAGGTCAAAGTGACAAGATTTGGCAAGTTATTGGATTATATAGGATAACTGAAACTGAAGAATCAAAGATGACACTGATGATATGAACCTGTGTAACTAGGAGGATGTCGTGGTACCCTTGACAATAAAGAAGGAAATTCAGAATAAAAGCAGATTTAATTGACTGATTGCAACAAGTAATTGACATTTCAGATGGTGAATTTAAGAAAAGTAATGAATGGATGATACCTCAATACACATAAAACATTTTCTACACACACACACACACACACACACACACACACACACACATTACAGACCTGTATTCTTCATTTTTTTTTCATTTTAATTAGACTTGCTCATTGGCATAGTGAGCTCAGTTGAAAAAATATTTTTACCAATGCAGTTATGCCACCTTTTTTTTCTTATAACTTCTGGTGTTAGAGAGTTGCCTGGCGCACTCTTATGAGGGCAGACTTTCCCAGGGTCACCTGATTAGTACATGGCACAGACAGGACTTGAACCAAAGCCTTTGTTTCCAAGTGATCAGATCACTATGCCAGATTTGTGTTGAATGAAAAGTATTTTTATATTGATGCTTACACACTATTCATTTTTTTCAATATTGGCTTATTGGTATAACTATTTAAACAACCAAAAAAGTCAGGAGCATTCAGATTGGCACTAATCTGTCACTTATAATTTTGAAGGAAGTACCAGAAACACTTTGCACTTAAACTACTTGATCATTGTCACACAGAAAATATTTGGCAAGAGCAAGACCTGACTACTTAATTTTAAGTAAATTAGAACCAGCAAGTTGTCATCTATATCCATTTGGCTCAACAATTCTTTTTTTTTTTTTTGGAGGGGAAAGGGGTTTAAACTTTTATTTAGAATTTTTTCCCAGTTACATGTAAAAACAATTTTTAACATTCTTTTTTTTAAACTTTCAGTTCCAAATTCTCTCCCTTCCTCCCTTCCCACCCTAACCCCTCATTGAGAAGGCAAGCAATTCAATATAGGTAATACATATATAATTATGCAAAACATTGATAACAGTCATGTTGTAAAAGAAAACATAGACAAGAAAATAAAACTCAATAAGAATAAAGTAAAAAAAAAGTATGCTTAAATCTGTATTCAGACACCATCAGTTCTTTCTCTAGGGAGGGATAGCATTTTTCTTCATAAGTCCTTCAGAGTTGTATTGGATAGTTGTATTGCTGAGAATAGCTAAGCCATTCACAGCTGATCATTTTACAATATTGCTGCTACTTTATAAACAGCACGTTTCACTTTGCATTAGCTCATGAAAGTCTTTCTAGGTTTTTTCTGAAAGCATCCTGCTCATCACTTGTTATAGCACAATAGTATTCCATCATAATCACATAACACATCTTGTTCAGCCATTCCCCAGTTGATGGGCATCCCTTCAACTTCAAATTCTTTATCCCCAGCAAGGAGCTGCTATAAATATTTTTGTAATAGGCCCTTTTCCTTTTTGTTTTTTTACCTCTTTTGGGATACAGACCAAGGAGTGGTATTGCTACATCAAAGGGTGCGCACGGTTTCATAGCCTATTGGCATAGTTCCAAATTGCTCTAGAGAATGGTTGAATCAGTTCACAACTTCACCAACAGTGCATTAAAGTTTCATTTTTCCTATGTTCCCTCCAATATTTTTTCATTTACCTTATCTGTCATATTAGCCAATCTAATAGGTATAAGGTAATACCTCAGTATTGTTTTAATTTGAATTTTTCCAATCAATAGCCAGAGCATTTTTTTCATAGGGCTATAGATAGCTTTGATTACTTCACATGAAAACTGATTATATCTTTCAATCATTTATCAATTGGGGAATAGCTCTTATTTTTATAAATTTTACTCAATTCTATATATGTTTGAGAAACAAGGCCTTTATCAGAGAAACTTGCTTCAGGTTTTTTTTGACAGTTACTATTGCTAACTGTATTTCCCTCTATGCTATTCCCCCCTCCCATTTATTCTGTTCTCCATCTCCTTTCACCTTGTCCCTCCTCAAAATTGTTTTGCTTCTGACTATTCTCTCCCCTAATCTGCCCTCCCTTCTATCACTGCCTTCCTTCTCTTGTCTATTTCCCTTTCCTATTTTCCTGTAGGGTAACTAAGATAGATTTCTATATCCAACTGAGTGTGTATGTAATTCCCTCTTTGAGCCAATTCTGTTTTGTTTTGTTTTGTTGGGCAATGTGGGTTAAGTGACTTACCCAGGGTCACACAGCTAGTAAGTGTTATGTGTCTGAGGCCGGATTTGAACTCAGGTCCCCCTGACTCAAGGGCCAGTGCTCTGTCCACTGAGCCACCTAGCTGCCCCCTTAAAATCTATTTCTTTCTTTTTTTTTTATTGGTGAGGCAATTGGGGTTAAGTGACTTGCCCAGAGTCACACAGCTAGTGAGTATCATGTGTCTGAGGCTGGATTTGAACTTAGGTCTTCTTGACTCTAGGGCCAGTGCTCTATTCACTGAGTCACCCAGCTGCCCCTTGAGCCAATTCTGAGGAGAGTAAGGATCACTCACTTTACTTAACCTCCTGCCCTTCCCCTCCACTGCAAAAGCTTTTTCTTATTTCTTTTAAGTGAGATAATTTGCCCCATTCTACCTCTCCCTTTCCCTTTCTCCTAGCACATTCCTATCTCACCCTTTATTAGTTTTTAGATATCATCCTTCATATTCAACTCACACCTGTGCCCTCTGTCTATATATGCTGCTTCTTACTACTGTAATAATGAGAAAGGTCTTGTGAATTACAAATATTATTTTCCTGTATAGGAATGTAAACAGTTTAACCTTATTAAGTCCCTTATGATTTCCCTTTCCTATTTACATTTTTATATTTCTCTTGAGTCTTATATTTGAAAGTCAAATTTTGTATTCAGCTCTGGTCTTTTCATCAAGAATACTTGAAAGTCCTCTATTTCATTGAATATCCATTTCCCCCCGAAGTACTATACTCAGTTTTTCTAGGTAGGTGATTATTGGTTGTAGTTCTAACTCCTTTGCTCTCCAAAATATTATATTCCAAGTTCTCTGTTTCTTTAATGTAGAAGCTGCTAGATCTTGTGTTATCCTGACTAGCTCCATGATATTTGAATTGTGTCTTTCTGGCTGCTTGCAAAAAGACCCCTGTAATGTCCTTCCAACCAGCTGTTCAACCACCTTACTGTCTGCTGTCTGAGAGCTCCTGTAGCAGCTGTTGCCTCTTCCTATTCAGTCGCTCTCAAGGCCTGCTCCTGGTTTGCTGGAGTTAAGGCTGTGCTGGCAGCGCAGCCTGAGCTGGACTGTGCTCCACACTCACCCAATGTGATAGACCTTTCCTGCTGACCTTCTAAGTTGTCTTTGGTGTTTGTGGGCTGACAGGTCTGGAAACCACCACTGCTGTCAGTGATTCAGTCACCCAGAGGCCTGCTCTGGTTTTGCTGGGGCCCAATCTGCCTGGCTCAACTATTCTGTTTCTCATTTATACATTCACAGTAATATTACAATAAAAAATATCCCTTAATAATAGTACTATTATTTGTCTCTTACATTTTTGGCTATATTTGTCCCTTCCCCACATCTATAATAGATAATACAATAACAATAACCATCTACAATAACTCGCAACTCTAGACTGGATAGAAATCCTTTTCTCATTTTGTGAGGTTCTTATGTTACCTTGAGGTATTTGTAACTCAATACTGGGTCCTAAGGTTTAGAGCCCTTGTTTAGACCTGAAGTGACATTTTTCTCTATCTCAGGGGGTCATATTCTCTAATGCTTCCTTTCCTCATTGCCTTTAGTTTATCCTCTCTCAGGGAGGTCAGAAGAAGCAATACAAGAACACTTTCAAGGTCTCTTTGAAGAACTTTGCAATTGAATTGAGACATGGAGAAGACACTGACACAGGATCAACCGGTATGGTATGTCTGCATCAAAGAAGGCTCTGTGCTCTATGAGAAAAGTAAGATTGAAGTAGCTCAAAAGAAATATGTGATTTGCAGATGTAGAGACTCCACTTTAAATGTTCATATGAACTATTTGTGCACACCCTGTGGTAGTCACCCAAGTTCATATTGGTCTGATCAGCCACAGGTGAACACATTTAATTTGACCCCAATATAATGATGTCATTTTGGTCTTCTTCCAGACTAAAGGACAGCAACCATCAATCCTTTCTCCACTCCTGGCTGAACACATTGTTCTTCAATGAAGTCAGTATGTGGGGGAGGCCAGAAGGAGGGTGTAACATACCCTTTGGGCTCAGTACTCCACCCCCCCTTCCCCTTTCTTCTCTCTGCTTACAAATCAAGGGTCTGACTCCTCAAAGAGAAGCAGTCCCAAAGCTTAAATGTCAAAGCTCTAGATCTATGATCCTTATATTTTTCTTTTTAAACCACAGACCATTAATCCTACACTCAATGACATGCCTAGCCTCTCAACAGAGATCATTCTAGCAACCTATTCAGGCAAAACTAAGAAGACAATGCATACCCATTTTCCATATTATGGCATTCTTTCCGATGAATAATCTTTTGAATTTGTTCATGAGTACACATATCACAAAGATATGTTTTAAAATTATCTTGTTTCTACCAATTTGTGTACATATTGCAACCTTCCATCTAAGAATGTAAATTTCTTGAGATCAGAGACTTTTATTTTTGTATCTGCATATTCAGTGTCTAACACAATGATATCTAAATAGTAAGCAACTAATAAGTCTTTATTGAGTAAAACAGCAGTTTCCTCCTACCTATTTCAGTAAGGATATTTCTCTCAAGGGGTAACCAATTCATTGAATCATCCCACTCCCATTTCAAATTTTTTTCTTAAAAAATATATATATATATATATATATATATATATATATATATAGATAGATAGATAGATAGATAGATAGATAGATAGATATAGATATATAGATATCTATCTATATATATGTGTGTGTGGGTGTGTGTGTGTGTGTGTGTGTCTTTCTATCTAAATGAGTAATGAGTATGATATAACGTATGCATATATGCACACACAGTACTCCTACCATCCCTTCCTCCAGCTTCTCTTCCATCCTGCCATCAGTTCCTAAAATTCCATGTTTTATATAGCCATTTACAGTGTCTTGATTTTTGATGTTCTCTTCCTGAAGTCATACTGTTGGAACATAAACTTCCCACAATTCCTTTTCATCTACCAGTTCATAAACAACTCTTTCACCTTTAAATTTCATTTTGTTAATGTATGAATTTGCTCACTCTGTGCTTTATTATTCTTATTTTTTCTTGTTTCTATATTTACTGTGAACTTACAAACCCTTATGGCAAAGATCAACTTTGTTTTAATAGGATTTTTATCATAGAATTATAGCTATAAAGAACCTCAGAGGCAATCTAATACAACCCCTTTATTTTACAGATAAGGAAACTGATAATTAGGGAAGTTAAGTGAATTACCCGAGGTCATATGGGTAGTAAGCATAAGAAGTGAGTTTTAAACCCAAGTCTCCTAGCTCTAGAGTGAATGCTTTTCTTGCTGTACTATATTGTCCCCTTTCTATAGAATAAGTAGTTTCAAAATGATAATAAAGAAATGAAGGAGATATTTTATCTGCCTCCCACTCCCCCATCAACCAAACAATTAAAACAAACAAAAAAAACCAATGAAAAATAAAACACTTGTAACAATTATGCAAAGATAAGCCAAAAAAATTTCCACATGGTCTTGTTTAAAAATATATGTCTCATCTGACATTTTAACTCTATCCTCCCTCTTGCTGGAATGCGGTTAATGTGCTCCATCTTATATACTATGTAATTGTAGCTTATTAATGCATTCATAAGAGTTCTAAAATTTTCCAAGTTTTTTTTCTTTATAATATTCTTGTCAATGCATACATTTTTCTCCTACTTCTGGTCACTTCACTCTGCTTCAGTTCATAGAGGTTTTACTATCTTTCCCCGAAACTATGCACTTCATCAGTTCTTATGGTGCAATACATTCCATTTCATTCATATAATGTAACTTGTTTAACCATTTCCCAATAGGTAGGCTATCACAATAATATACACCATAATTTTTTTTTTTGTATATATGGGCTCTTTTACTCTTCCTTTGATCTCTTCAGCATACAGGCCTAGTCAGGATATAGCCTGGTCAATGGGCATGAAATGTTTAATGACAATTTTTTTACGGGGACATGGTTCCAATTTACAGAATGATTAGATGAATTCATAGCTGCAGCAACAGTGTGTTTGTGTACCTGTTTTCCCATATCCCCACAAACATTTGTCATTTTCCTTTTCTTGCCATCCATTGCCCAACTGGTAGGCATGAGGTAGAACCTCAAAGTTGCTTTAATTTGTTGTTTTCTAAATATTAATAATTTGATGGGTTTTTTATTTTTTTATTTTATTTTATTTTTTTGGTGAGGCAAATGGGGTCAAGTGACTTGCCCAGAGTCACACAGCTAATGAATGTTATGTGTCTGAAGCCAGATTTGAACTCAGGTCCTCCTGACTCCAGGGCCAGTGCTCTATCCACTGCACCATCTAGCTGCCCCAATTTAATGTGTTTTGATATGGCTGTAGATATCTTTTATTTCTTCCTTTGAAACTGCCCATTTGTATTATTTGACCACTTATCAATTAGGTAAAGATATTTATTCTGAATCATTTAAATCAGTTCCTCAGAAACCTGTTAAAAATTTTTCTCAGTTTCCTGCTTTTCTTCTAATTTTGCCTGCATTAGTTGTGCTCATGAAGAAACTTTTAAATTTTATATATTCAAACTTTCCCATTTTATCTTCTGTGGTTCTCTCTGTCCTTTGTTTAGTCATGAACTCTTCTCCTATCCATAAACTGAAAAAGGGAATTTCTTCATTGCTTTTACAGTGGCAAAGGGATTTATTAAAGGAATCTGTGATCATTGAGAGACAACATCCATTTTTAAAATTCAAATAATGCTAGACAAAAGTCATTTTTCAATGAAGGTAATCATGTATATATATGCACACACACGCACACATACATATATTTCATGTTGAAACAATTTTTAACATTTGGGTTTCTTTTTTTGAGTTTTGAACTCCAAATTCTATCCCTTCTTCCATCTTTCCCATCCCCTTTTCTTGACATAGTAAGTAAGCTGATACAGATTATATATGTGTAATCATGGAAAATGTTGCCATGTTAGTCATTTTGTACATGAAGAACGTAAAACAAAAGAAAACCAAAGGAAGAAAGAAAGAAAGAAAGAAAGAAAGAAAGAAAGAAAGAAAGAAAGAAAGAAAGAAAGGAAGGAAGGAAGGAAGGAAGGAAGGGAGGGAGGGAGGGAGGGAGGGAGAAAGGAAGGAAGGAAGGAAGGAAAGAAGGAAAGAAGGAAGGGAAGAAGGAAGGAAGGAAGAAAGAAAGAAAGAAAGAAAGAAAGAAAGAAAGAAAGAAAGAAAGAAAGAAAGGAAGGAAAGAAGGAAGGGAAGAAGGAAGGAAGGGAGGGAGGGAGGGAGGGAGGGAGGAAGGAAGGGAGGAAGGAAGGAAGGAAGGAAGGAAGGAAGGAAGGAAGAAAGAAAGAGAAAGAAAAAGAAAGAAAAGCAAGTTTTAGTCTGTATTCAGACAATATCAGTTCTTTCTATGGAGATGGATAGCATGCTTCATCATTAGTCCTTTGGGATTGTCTTGGATCATTGTATTGTGGAGAATAGCTAAGTCATTCACAATTCTTTATTGAACAATATTGCTGTTACAGTGTACAATGGTCTCCTGGTTGTGTTCACTTCACTTTACATAGTTCATGTAAGTTTTATCAGGTTTTTCTGACATTCTTCTTATTATTATTTCTTGTAGAACAATAATTATTCATTACAATTACCTACCACAGCTTGTTTATCCATTCCCCAATTGATGGACATAACTTCAATTTCCAGCTCTTAGCCACTGCAAAAAGAGCTTCTATAAATATTTTTGTACAAATAAGTCCTTTACTCTTTTTATGACTTTGGGATATCGACCTGGCAGTGCTATTGCTGGATCAAAGGGTATATACCATTTTATAGCCCTTTGGTCATAGTTCCAAATTGCTATCCAGAATTGTTGGGTCACTTCATAACTTCACCAACAATACACTAATATTCCAGTTTTTTTACATCCCCTCCAATATTTATCATTTTTCTTTTTTGTCTTATTAACCAATCTGATAGGAGTAAGGTAGTAGCTCAGAGTTGTTTTAATTTCCTTTTCTCTAATCAATAGTGATTGAGAGCATTTTTCCATATGACTATAAATAGCTTTGATTTTTTTTCAACTAGAATTTCAAGAAAGCATTATGGACATATATCATTTGAATTTCTACATGACTTTAAGAACATCTTGTTACAGTTTTGTGACCAAGTGGGAGAGATGTAGACTAGGTGATTGCATAGTAACTTGGATTTATAATCTGTTGAATGACTTGGCCCAAGAAGAAATAGTAAGTAATAGATTGATGAGATCCTTGACAGAGGTCTTTATAAATTTCATTTAGCAGTCTTCATTAGAATGAGAGTGGGAGCAGAAAAGGCAAACAGGTAGATTTAGATTTGATGTAAGGAAAAGACAGTGATCTGGGTCAATAGTTACTGAGTCCCAACTAATGAAGTTCTCTTATCAGTGGTGCATATTTGCTGGTTATTTTTTACAACTGTAATTCTGTATTTATAAATTTCAAAAAAATACTCAAACAACCTAGCTTCTTCTACCTATCCCCTGACATATATTTTCCAAACTGCTTAATGTGGTATAAAGGAAGGAATTTGATTACCGGTTCTTCCTTTCCCCTTCCCCCAACACAACTGAAAAAAATCACTTGATGTGGTTATAGAATATAGTTACTAATGATGGGGTATTGATGCATAACATGATTTTAATATCAAACCTTTTGTGATTATACAGCACAGGATATCAACTGAGATGGGGTACATCAATCACATTCTCCCTTTTAACATCAATTCTTTTTTTTTACTGGCAAGTTCTTTTCCTTTTTTTGTGTATGAATCCATCTGGTTCTTGGGATTTTTTTTCCTTAGGAAGCTCATTGATTGTTCAATTTCTTTTTCTAACCTAGGGTTATTTAAGTATTCTATTTCCTCTTCTGTTAATCTTGGCAATTTATGCATTTTTAAATATTCAATTTCACTAAGATTGTCAGATTATTTTGGCATATAATTGAACAAAATAGGTCTTAATAATTGCTTTAATTTTCTCTTCATTGGTGGTGAATTCACCCTTTTCATTTTTGATACTGATAATTTAGCTTTCTTTCTTTTTTTAACAATCAAATTAAACAATGTTTTATCTATTTTTTTTTCATAAAAGTGGCTCTGAGTTTTACTTATTAGTTTAATGGTTTTCCCACTTTGAATTTAATTAATGTCTTTGATTTTTAAAGATTTCCAATTTGGTTTTTAACTGGGGATTATTAATTTGTACTATTTTTTTCAGTTGTGTGCCTACTTTATTCATCTGTTCTTTCTCTATTTTATTGATGCAAGCATTTAGCAAAATAAAATTTGTGCCCCATGGTGTTTTATATGCTTAGCCTTGCATTTTGGACTATCTGTTGCTGTTTAAACTTTGGGGGCAACTAGGTAGCCCAGTGGATAGAGTGCTAGGCCTGAAGCCAGAGAGACTCATCTTCCTGAGTTCAAATCTGACCTCAGACACAAGCTATGTGACCAAGGGAAAGTCGCTTAACCTTGTTTGCCTCATTTTCCTCATCCATAAAATGATGTAGAGAAGGAAATGGCAAACCACCCTAGTACCTTTGACAAGAAAACCCCAAATGGGGTCATGAAGAGTCAGACACAACTGAAGTGACTCAACAACACCCAATTTCCTTTCCTTGCCTTTAAATTAACCTTTCCCTTCTTTGACTATCATCTTATTTGTTTTATTGCTTCCCTTCCTCCCCTTCCCCCCAGTTATTTATCATTTTGCTTTACAAATGTGTCAAATGTCTTTACTTACCTTTTCATTTTAGGAAAGATTCCATCATGCATCACTGTCTGGTGCTTAGGACAAAGCAAGTGCTTAATAAATGTTCTATCAGTCTATCTATCTATCTCAGTCTCTTTGTCTTATTTACTTTGTCTTACCAGTTACCTTTTCCTTTTCCTTCTCCCTCATTCTTATTTTTTTTCTTGTGTTACTCTCATCAGTTCCTAAGACAGCTAAAACACCCAGCAGATAAAGGATTGAACCTGGAGTCAGGAAAGCCTCCAAAACTTATTAGTTACATGACCCTGGGCAAGTAACAAACTCTTCTTGACTCAGCTTCCTCAAATAAAAAAAAATTAATAATAATAGTAATTACCTCCCAGGGTTGTTGTGACTCTCAAATGAGATATTAATAAAATGCTTAGCACAGTGCCTAGAGCACATGAAGTGCTTAATAAATTCTTCCTTCATTCCACAAAAAACTTAGAAGAAAAGCAGGGACTTGACAAAATTGATGGTAAGTTTCTCTGATAAAAGTCTCATTTTTCAGATATATAGGGAACGGAGACAAAAAATTGAAAAATGCAAGCTACTCACCTATTGATAAGTGGTCAAATGATATGAACAGGCAGTTTTCAGAATAAGAAATTAAAGCTATCTATAGTTATAGGAAAAAATGCTCTAAATCATTATTAATTGAAGAAATGCAAATTAAAACAATCCTGAGGTAGCACCTCACACCTATCAGATTGGCTAAAATGACAGAAGAGGAAAAAGACAAATACTGGAGGGAATGTGGAAAAATTGGGAAAATAATGCATTGTCAGTGGGGCTGTGAATTGATCTAACCCTTCTGGTGAACAATTTGGAACTATGAGTAAAGGGCTACAAAATTGTGCATGCCCTTCAACCAACACCACTACTTGGTCTGTATCCCAAAAATATCAAGGAAAACAGAAAAGAACTTTTAAGTACAAAAATATTTACAGCAGCTCTTTTAGTGGTGGCAAAGAATTGGAAAATGAAGGGATGCCCATCAATTGGAGAATGGCTGGACAAGTTATGTTATCAGATTGTGATGGAATGCTATTGTGCTATAACAAATGATGAACAGGATGGTTTCAGAAAAACCTGGGAAGACTTATAAGAACTGGTGCAAAGTGATGTGAGCAGAACCAGGAGACCTTTATATACAGCAATAGTGTAAAGATGATTAATTGTGAAAGACTTAGCTACTCTGATCAAAACAGTGATCCAAGATAATTTCAATGAACTCATGATGAAAAATGTTATCCTCCTCCAGAGAGAGAACTGATGAACTTTGAGTGCAGATTGAAGCATAAATGTTTTACTTTCTTCATGTTTCTTGCTTTTCTTTTCTTTTTTTTTCCTTTATAACATGGCTAATATGGAAATGTTTTGCCTAATTTCACATATATAATTGAGATATTGCTTGCCTTGGGGGAGAGGTGAGAGGAAGAGAGTTCAGAACTCAAAATTTTTTAAAGTGTTCAAGATAATTAATTAAAAAAAACAACAAATTACTCATTATTTTGTAACTGTACTTGATCTTACTCCTGAATCTTCTCATTCAACCTTTTCTGATACAATTCAGAAGTAAAATCTTGATATGGACATTTCTCCTTCAAACTTCCCCTTAAATGTTTCCAAATTTCTTCACATTTTTTTCTTCCCCACATTCAATCTCTTTCCTTCTTTACAGGTTCATACCTCTTTAAATGCTAATCACCATTTATTTATTTCTCCTTATTTGCCTGTCATTCATCTTTCTTCTTATGATTCTTTCCCTGTATAAGCTGACCCCAAGAAATCTAGAAGTAGTCTCAAAAAAGTTCAGGCAGTTAATCAAACTTCACAGGAGGAGAAAACAACCAAGTTCAATCCTCACCCTGGTACTCTCCACATGTAAATGCTCTCTCCAAGAAGTTCATTTATACATTTTAAACCTTTCTTAGAGGGTCTGTCTAACAACTAGGTGACTATGCCCTTAGGCTAGTTGTTTGTTTGATTTAATTATCCTGGCTTATATTCTAAGCTTTAAGTAGCAGGCTATCTCTTCTCCCCTCTCCCACCTTGCAAATAAATCTAGAACACTGTCCAAAAAAAAAAAAGCTCACGATTTGCTTAACTTATGCAATACATGCAATTTGTATTGCCTGGCAGGTCATTTTTCATAAACTTGCTACTGTATACATAATATGAGTTACTTTTTGGAAAGTATTTAATATGCTAATTTTCTTAATAAAATTGTCACTCCCAAATGAAGTTTTTGAAACAACTACAAGAAACACTGATAGAAATCTTACTACTGCAATATTTTTAGCTACATTAAATTGTTTATAAATGAAGCTCACACAAGAAAATAGTCAAATTTTAGGGCATTTTATATGTGTGCTTCTAAAAAAAACTATACGGTTCTCATGCAAGCAATAATCTTCTTAAATGACTCTTTTTGGTAGGTGATGAAAATACTCTGCTGTTTAAAAGGACAGGTTCAATCTTAATTAACTCAACTAATTTGCTCTGCTCTGGAGATTCATTTCTGTGAAAAATCCATTGGGTAAAAAAAGTTCATTCCATTTTCCATGTATCTACTTCCTTTTCATTTATAAGTGACTCATACAATTTCTTTTATGGAATTAGTTGTATTATCACCAAAAGCAAGTAAGTATGTTTGCAATAAATGAGGATTAATGCTGCTACATATTTCTTTCTTTTTTCTTTTTAATCCCCAACTTTGGTCTAAGCATAGCCTGCTGATAGTTTATATACCAAACAAATTAAGACAACTGTCAGAATTTTTAGCAATGTTCCTCTTGTACCTTCTTAAGCTACTATTAAAAACAAAAATCCTGACTGGAGGACATCTCATTCCAAGAGCACTTTAGGAGCCCTACATTAGCTGCCTAATTCTCTCTTACACACAAGAAGCCCAGGAAATATTAATATGTGCTCTTTAGGAGAGAGAGGATTTCCTTCCTATCCTACTTTGCAAACCTTCTTCAAAGTCTTACCTATGGGAAAAAAACAAAAAAAAAGCTTCTTCTAATCTAGCAACCTCTGTAGTTACTAACAAAGGATCTTGGACCTACTTATATGTCAACAGCTTTTTGTTACATGACCTAAAATAGTTCTGTCTTTACCCAGCTAGCTGCATGAGTAGCAACATCTTAAACTCAATAAGGGGAAAAGAGTGTTTTAACCCTCTGAAAGCATATACTTCTGAGATCTCTGCAAATGGCCAGAGAAACCATAGGTTAAGAGTGGGAATGGAACTTGAGGGGTCATTTAGGATTTACATGCATGTAGAACAAGAGAAAGAATTATCTGTAAATGGGATGAATTAGAGGCACTCCCAATAATGTGAAGGATGAACACCAAGCTATCATAATTTTTAGGACTGTGCTTATAAATGATTAACACATTAACAAAAGTACACACACATACATCTGTACATATATATGCACATACCTATGCATATATATGAATACATGTGTATTTGGGTATACATATACATATATGTGTATATGTGTGTATATATGTACATACATATATCTTTAAAGTTTAATATGTGTTATTACCATTTTCTCAATCACTTTCTTAAGGCTGAATAATTGACAAAACAGTAAATCAAGACCTAATTTTCACCATTTGCTAATTTCTGAGATGCATTGCTCACATTGAAATTTTAACAATATGACATGGCTCTAGCATATATTCATTACTATTCAATATAGTACTAGAAATAGAGAGAATAATCACATATAGAGAGAAAACAAAATAATCACGTTTTATGACAACATGTTGGTTTCTTTTGAGAACCCTAGAAAGTAAATAGAGAAAAAATGAAACAATTAACAACTTCAGCAAAATTATTTATTCTTAACCATTACATCTTTTGGGCAAACCCCAAATTATCTTATTAATAATAAAAAATGCCACTGATTTCAAGCATGTCTTAGTGGAACAATCACTGGCTTTGAAATTAAAGAAATGAAGTTTGAATTCTGCTTCAGCCACTTACTATGTGAACCTAGAACAAGACATTCAACTTCTCTGGTCCTCAGTTTTCTCTCCCTGCCCAGCACAATATACCTTTCTGATCAACCTTCCAGGCTGTCTTGGGCTGTAAATTTGTTTCACTCTGTCTTTTTGCATGTTCTGCTGTTTTGGAATTTGTTTAGAGCCATTTTTCTATTTGTATAAAAACCTTTTAATTTAATGTAATTGAAATTATCCACTATATACCTCACTCTGCTCTCTATCTCTTGTTTCTTCATAAATAATTCATCAAACCACAAGTATGATAAATAATATTGAGGAGATGCTTATCAATTGGGGAATGGCTGAACAAGATGTGGTATATGAATGTAATGGAATATTATTGTGCTATAAGCAATGATGTGCTACAAACAAGTGGATTTCAGAAGAACTGGAAAGACTAATATGAACTGATGCTGAATGAAGTGAGCAGAACCAGGAAAACATTGTACACAGTATCAGCGACATTGTGAGATAATCAACTACGATAGACTTAGCTCTTCTCAGCAGTACAATGATCCACTCCAAAAGACTAATGATAGAAAATGCTATCCACATCCAGAGAAATATCTATGGAATCTGAATGCAGATCGAAGCATATTATTCCACCCTCTCTCCTTTTTTGTTTGTTTGTTTTTCTTTCCTGTGATTTTTCCCTTTTGTTCTGACTCTTCTTTCATAACATGAGAGTGACGGTTCTTTGGTCTAAGAATACTGCCCTGGTTATTTTACTACAGTCTTCAGTCTGGGCTCATTTATAGAACTTAGGCCCTACTGTGATCCTTGGTCAGAACCACACAGGTCCTACTGCTTCTGAAATTCTTCTTCACTCCATACACAGAAGCAGGTCTGTGGCCACTCCTTTCTATAACACTTCTTTCTCAGTCCTTTCTCGACTCCTGATCCAGAACTGCATATTGAAGGACAAAACTGCCAAATGTCATCTCTTTCTATATAATACCCTAATTTACAAACCCTCTAGAATTTCTTTCAGCCTCCTGCTAGAGGTGCGCAGTCCATATGCCAGATCCCACCATTAGTGTTCACAGACAACTCTCTATCTGTCTCACTGCATTGACCTGGCTTTTTTTTTTCTCCCTTGGATTTCTGGATCAGTAATCATACCGGTGAATTTTGTCATAAAAATACATTTTGGGAGTTAGGCTAAACTTCTCCCTGATCCTCTACTACATCACTCCATTTTTGCTGATATATTTAAATGAAAAGAACAGTAATGATAGTTTAGGAACTAGAGCTGTGAATGGTATACATATAGCTCTACCATACCAGGATTGCCAATAGGACTAAGAGACATTTGTAGCTATATTGACTCACCAATATGGGTACAGGTGGAATGAGTGATCCCACTCCACTTCAGAAAAAGATAATTTAAGGGCCAGCACCATACTCACATTAAACTGGCCAGTCATGGTGGTATCTTAAAGGAGCAAGCACACTATTATGAATCACTTTTAGAGTTCCAGGAGTAACCCTGAAATGGAGTCTTATATATCTACTAGTCAAAACTGGAATTTCTGCACTCTCCCACTTCATCTCACCAACAGCATATGGAGGATAGTTGTGTTTTTTACTCTTTGCTTGTAGCTAAATCATTGCTTTTTGCTTGAAGCCTTTCCCAGTGTACTTAAATTAACATGTGCTCACCCAAATCCCCTTGTATTTAGCTACTTTGCATTTATTTATATTATTCTATTATTAGTCATTCTGTGCAATGGCTACATGGACCCAGAGAAGTTATTCTCATGCCTCTAGCTCCTTGCAGAATTGTTAACCAGCATTGTTAGAACTTCCCTAGCTAAGAGTTGCCTGTATCAATTTAGTCACTTAGTATTTTTATGTATTTATGTTTTATCTCCTCTATTAGAATAGAATCTAAGCTCATTAGTGGGATGGGTTATTTCATTCTTTGCCTTTTTATCCTCAGAATCTATCTCAGTGTTTGGCACATAGTAGATATTTAATAAATGTTTATCAACTGAATAATCATTAGTACTTTCACCATTTCCAACAATCCTTTTGTGGTGATTAAGAGCAGTTATTGCTTAAAATTGAGAGAACAAATCAGGGGAAAAAACAAACTACTTTATTGATATCAATAACCATGGCAGGGAAAAATCACTTGTCTTATAAAGAAAAATATCTTTGGGGCAAGTGAGATTTCAATAGAAGTCATTTTCTCACTAGTATGGAATAAAATGAAGAGAAAGCAGGGAGCAGTTATGCTGCACCACAAATTGTTACTAAGTACACGGTGACAACGTTCCATGCAAAGACAGAGAACACAGTTCTCAGATGTGACTTCATGACATTTTACAATCTTGCTTGTCACAATGATAAGAGGGACACTGGTTAGGCTAAGAACATAATATTAAAAGGCCTTGGAAAGTGAAGAAAAAATCAAATACAAGCAAAAGGGATAGATGGGAATTGTTCAGTTTACACTGAAACTGAGACTGATTTTAAAATGGAATTACTTAGGTCAACAGAGAAAATATACAGCCTCCTACAATTCTGTGTTTAATCATCATTAATAAGGATATATTGTCCAATCAAATTGAGTCATGTGATGAATTCCTGGGGGGAGAGGGAAGGGTGTCCAAAAAAGGTAGGCCAGACATTAGCTTTGCAAAGGAGTCCAAAAAGCACAAATACCTGGAAGAAATGTATAAATATCAGTGAGAAATAGTAATTACATCACTTTATAGTTGAAAGAAAGAGAGATAGCTAGAGGGATAGACAGAGGAGAGAGAGAGTTGGAGAGAGACAGAGAGACAGACAGAGGCAGAGACAGAGACAGATATAGACAGAGATAGAGATGAAGATAGAGACCAATAGAGATAGAGAGACTTACAAAGAGAGAGATTAAACTGAGGGATAAAACCAAGACTGCAGAGGGATCATTAAAAGACAAAAAAGACAACAAGAGACTAACATTTAAGGTGAATATAAAGAACCAGGAGAAAAGAACCAGGAATTTTGACTCACACAATAAGCTGAACATTTTCTGTGTTAAATATGGTGCATGTGCATCAAAAAACAAAACGATGTAGATACTAAGGATTTTATGAATAATGTTATTTAAACCAATTGACAAGAATTATTTCCCCCCAACAAATGCAAAAAAGAAAAGAGAAAACCATAGCTCTTGTAATAAATACATAGTCAAGTAAAACAAATTCCTAAACTGATAATGTCCAAAATTCTTTTCATTTTGGGTATTCATTGGGTTTCATTCATTGGGTAGAATGATTAATCTTTTGTTCCCTGGAATTTTGGTTGACCATTGAAGTGATCAGAGTTCTTATATCTTTCAAAATTGTGTGTTTACAACATTGTCATTGCTTTGTACTTTTTATTCCAAATTCTGTTCATTTCACTCTGCAGTAGTTCATACAATTTTCCCCAGGTTCCGATGAAATCATCAAAATACTGTATACTCTTTCTCTTGATATTTTTAATAAAAAACATATTTGGTCATTTATAATTATATTTGGTAATGATTTCATTCTACATGTGTAATCATAACTGCATCTTGAGAATGCTAGTTTTCATACACATTCATGTTTTTGATAAATTTGATTATTATATAATAATTTCATTTAAGTTTTTTATAGCTTTCATGCACATATTGTAAGTCTTTCCAATATAAATCAACAGATGTGGTTTGTGAGCAATTTACTTCACAGTTTTCTAATATTTCTTTCAAAATCTATATGTAATAAAAAAGATTCTTGGTGAATTAACTATTATGTTAGAGAAAACATTACTTACTCTGATAAAAATCAAAGCATTTAGATCTTCAGTGTAAATGCCATGCCCAGCATAATAGCACACTGTTTTTCCTGTGAACTTTTCCAATCCCAAAACAAAAAAATACTTTAGAAGTACCACACAAAGTAAAAAAAAAAAATCCTCATGCTAAGAGCTTTCATTAAATAGCTCTCCCTAGACCACCACAGACCCTAGTCATACCCCATTCAACCTGCTAGGTACAGTGAGAATAAACAATTATATAGGCTTATATTTCAGGTTCCACATGTAGGGGTTCTTCTTTTGTCTCCACATAACAGTGATTCAGTCTGAATAGAGCTCCCCAATCCTATAAGAAGTAGATGTTGATTTTTTCATGGCTGTCTGAATTAAAGAGAAAGAAGCAGGAGGAGGGAAAATCATAAGATACCATGGGTCAGAGTACAGTACAGAGCCATTGAATAATTGGGAAAGATCTTCCATGTGTGAGAGAAAGGGGTTTGTAAACCCAGGGGGAGCCAATACTCTGCTCTCAGATTTTACTTTGGCAGATTGTAGAGCCAGGTCTTTACAATCATCGAAATAAGATTGATGAAAAATCAGCCTTTATCATCAGTGCAGCAATGAAAGGGAGAAGAACCAAAGAGTGTGGTTCAAAATCTGAAACAATAGATTGGTAATTCAATAAAAAGTCTGTTAGACTGAAATTCCAAGGAGAAAACAATTAAAAATTTAGCTCACAAGCAGAAAAGGATCAGAATAGAGGGGGAAAATAACAAATAGAAATTCAAAAAGAAGCCAGAGAACTATGAACAAATATTTAGCTCTGATGGAAAATGGTACAACATTCTTAAATGAAAAAGAATATTCAGAAAATTCTTCAGAATTCAAAGAACAACCACAAAAGCTACAAAATGATTCAAGAGAAAATAAAACTCTTCTTATTTATTTGTGTATTTTATATCATTAATTCATTCATTATTTATTTATTTATACATTCTTTTCCTTTTAAGTGTGCTTCAGATTCTCTTCCTGTCACCCACCAATCTCTCACCTACTGAGAGGGCAAAACAATATGATAACAACTGCACATGGGTAATCAGGTAAAATATATTTCCAGACTAGCCATATCACAAAAAAGAAAATGAGAAAATTATTCTTTGATTTGCATTCAAAGTTTATCAGTTCTCTCTCTGGAAGTGGAGAGCCTTTTTTCATCATAAATCCTTTGGAAATGTCTTAGATTGATCAGAGAAGCCAAGTCTTTCACAGCTCTTCATCATTACAACATTGCTGCTACTGTACACAATGCTCTGGTTCTTCTCACTTTATTTTGCATTAGTTCATATAGATCTTTTTTTTTCTCCCACAATTGCCCTTGTCATTTCTTACAAACACAATAGTATTTTTAAAAAATCATATGCCACGACTTCTTTAGTCATTCCCCAACTGATGAGCATCCCCTCAGTTTCCAATTTTTTGACACCACAAAAAGAGCTGCTATAAATATGTTTTATACATGCAAGTGATTTTCTTTTTTCTTTGATCTCTTTGGGGTACAGGCCTAGTAGCAATATTGCTGCATCATAGAACATGCACTGTTTTATTTGTGCATAATTCCAGATTGTCCTTCACAATGGTTAGACCAATTCACTACTCCATCAACAATTCATTAATGTACCTATTTACCTCATCCCCTCAAGAATTTTTCATTTTTGATAGGTGTGAAGTGGTACCTCAGAATTGCATTTTAATTTGCATTTCTCTAATCAACAGTGATTTAAAACACTTTTTTCATATGACTACAGAGTTTTGATTGCTTCTTCTGAAAACTGCCTGTTCAAATCCTTTGACCATTTATGCGTTGAAGAGTGACTCCTATTCATGTAAAATTGACTCAGTTCTGCATATGTGAGAAATGAGGCCTTTATCTGAGAAACAATGCTAAATTTTTTTGTATTATTTTATTATTTATTTATGGTACTTTTAAAAAATCAGAATGTAGCATCCCTGATTATATCTTTCAATTAGGTCTATTTTTTGCTTTTGTTTTGTCTGAGACCATGATTGTTACCCCTGCTCTCTTCACTTCCACTGATGCACAATAGACTCTGCTCCATTCATTTCAACTCTCGTCTGTGTCTTTCTATCTGAACATAGTGTTGGGTTGTGATTTCCGATGCATTCTGCTATCCACTTCCATTCTATGGGTTAGCTCAACCCATTCTCATTCATTGCAATGATCACTAACTGTGCATTTCCTTCTAACCCATTTTCCTCCTTTATCCTTATCTCTCTTTTTATCCTGTCCTTCTTCAAAAGTCTCTCGCTTCCAACCATTCCCTCCTTCAATTACCCTACCTATTATTATCCCCCCATTCTCATATCTCTTATCTCCTTCTACTCTGATTTCCCTTTTGGGTAAGTTAGATTTCTACACCCAACTGTGTGTATGTGTGTGCGTATCTGTGTGTGTGTGTGTGTGTGTGTGTGTGTGTGTGTGTGCATATACACATCCACCCACTCACATGCACACACACCCACAACCACACTACTGTATAGTAGAGGATAAGCAGAATTTATATTCAAGGACTAAATCATGATCACTTATAAAAAAATAGCTAAAAGTTATATGATGTTTTAAGATTTGCATAGTGTTTTTCAAATATTATCTCCTTTTATCTTTACAACAATGCTGGGAAATAGGTTATATTATTATCTCCAAATTTTGTAGAGGAATATCAAAGGGGGAAGTAATGAGAATGGGAAGAAGTCATAAAAGGAAGAATGGGAGTTTAACCTCTCAAAAGACCATAGCATGAAAGATTGCATGCCACCCAGGAAAAGTGCCATTTGAATCTCCAAATACAGCCAACAACTCGATTAACAAAAGAGATATTGAATTAGTAAGAGGATCGTGTGGCCTCAGCATTGGGGAATGATTATGTTATATAGGTAGGTCAGAAGATAAGGACCCATTACTCAGATACAGTAAATTCCATATATGTTACAGTTTCCATTCAACAACGCTTCCTTCATGAAGTGATAATTCTAAGAATTATGCATAATATGGGACAAAATTTACTATGCATTAGATAATTGAAAAAAAGAAAAGCAGTTGAGATAAGGAAGTGGGGAGAAGCTTAAGTAAAACTTTGTAGTAAAAAGATAAACTGGAACATTATATTATACTTAAGAGGAATCATAGAAAATGATACAAAATTATGAATGGGCATACTCCAAATGGCATAATGTTTAAATTCTCAAATTAAAAGTTAACTGTAATTCAAAAATGCATAAAGAGTAACACAAAAATTTCTGGAGACTTTAATATCCCTCACTAAGAGTTCAAGAGAACTAACAGAAAGATAAAGAAAAACACAAATATAGAAATGAGTAAACTCTTGAAGAATTTAGATCTGAAGGACTTACAATATCTTCTGAATGTGACTATTAAATAATAGATTTGTTTTACTACAGTTTTTTTTATAAAAAGATACTCATAGGCTATAGCAAAAATAATTTAAAATATAAAAAGCATAAATGCTAATCAGATTCTTCAGAGACTTTATTGAAATAAAAATGGGTTTATTACATATAACGCAAGCAAAAGTTACAGAGATACAGACTTAACCATTAGAACCTGAATAATGAGTTGGTCAAAGAACAAATAAAGAAACAAGAAATTAAAAGGAAAACAAAAAGGTAATAGAACTCAAGGAAAATTGAAATCTAGTTCTTTGAAAAGACTAATAAAATTCATATTTTAATGTTATGAAAAAAGAGACAAAAATTAAATTTCAGAAAAGTAAGCCATAGTGATAACAGAAAATATAATTTTCAGAATTTACTATACAGAAGTCTACGTTAGCAATATCACCAGTCCTTATGGATTGATATAATATCTACAAAAATACAAGATACACAAGTTACCAAAGGATGAAATAGAGAATTTAAACACCTCAATCACAGCAAGTGTAGTTGAATAAGCCACAAATGGACTGCCATTAGACTGCAAGTTCTTAAATATTAGAGATTATGTTTTTCCTTTCTTTGTATCACATACCAAACATGCTTAAAATACAAAAGACATAACTAATCATTGAGAAAGGATTAAAACATGAAACAGCAATCTATCATACTCTACTAAGATTGATATTTATAGGAAGGGAGACAGAAAAACAGTAGCAGAATCACAGTAGAGGATAATCATGATAAAAACAGGTCATAAGACAAGATTTAATGATTTGGGACACAGAAAGATGCTTTATCTTCTAGTTCAATCACATTTTACAAATATTTCAGAGAATTTTTTTTAAATTCTGAATTCATTAGAAAACTGGGTAGAGGAACTTTTATGTTTGAATTGTGAGTTACTTGTATGCATCTATATTATGTTAATAGATTCTTGTATAGTCAGAGCTATTACTTGGAAATGTTCAGAAAGGCAATTAGTCAAACAGTGAGAAGGTAAAGTTACCTATATTTTATTTGATTTTAGATATAAAGCTTAAAATGCAGGTTCCTGAGTAGTTCTGGCACCTTGATGGTAATGATATCAGCAATGACATGAAGTTTCCAATGTCATAATATAGAAGTAGGATTGTTAAACTAGATGTGGGAATTAGCTTCCATTAATTAATTAAAAGTCAAAGAAACAAAAAAATTCCTTTAACTTTGTACTCTGTGATTTACTAATTAGCTAGTTATTTTAATACTTAAAATGTTAAAAAAAAATCATGAGTTCCCTATTCCATTAAGTAGTTTATAAAAGACATTAAAGGAAACTCTTTGATTTTAATTTAATTTTCCATGTCTGGAAATATTCATCGTAAAACATTCATTTTAACCCTTATTTATTTTAAAAAGAAACCACACATCATTTCAAATATAGGGTAGTAATGACATGGTTGTGTCTTGTAGTTCACTTTCACCTGCATCTTCTTGATCATCAATGCAGGACACTACCATTTTCCTGTGGAGTCATTCATTTATCACTCTTTCAGAGCAGGAAGATAGATTCCTCCACTACTATGTAAACAACAACTGGAGGACTTCTTTACTCAGCTGTATACCATACTGACTTCTATCTAACCTGGGGATCTGAGAATAGAGCTTACAGGTTTTGGTTTTTTTTACTTCAAACAATCAAAGCCTGGTTGGGATAACTTTCATTCTTTTATAGATTTGAGGGAAAAATCTTTATTGTGATCCTACATACTTCTGCAATAGCACATTTATAGACGGATTTTATCTTTCTTCATTCTTTAGCAGTTATCAAATAATATTCACTGATATTCCCCTAAGCAGGCTCCACAGTTTGTGAGGCATAGTTACTCAGTACTAGCTAAAGGTAAGAAAACATTGAGAGTCTAGTTTTGTTCTGTCTTTCTTTTCTGATGATTTGAATCTACTTGTGGACAAACAACTTATATTTAATTGACATATCCAAATAAATACTGGAAGTTCCAACTTTGTAAATAACTCTGATGTTTACTGAAATATACAAATATTTTTTGTAGATTAGGCACTGTCAACACTAGTATTTGATCCTACGCAAAAGTCAGTGTAATCTTTTGAAAACCAGTCTCTATGAAATTGGGCATGGTATTGTTTTATAAAGCTAATCAGGTTCTGTTCTGAGGAGTTTGTGGTTATCTCGGGGGGGGGGAAGTCTTTTATTTTTACTATCAAAGGGTAAGCAGTTGCTTTAATCCTAGAACTTTACTAGCAAGTTGGAAATTTAAAGTATTCACTCAAATTTCAGATGTTGTCAATCATTGACAATGAAACTTGTTTCACTAGTTTCCTGTAGGTTCCACAAGTTCTTTCTAAAATTGATCTTGGTAATTGCATATTTAAAGATCTCTCCATTTTTAATAAAGTAATTTCATCACTATCACTTTAAAAAAATATGATTATAGACTAGAATAGCAATGCCCCTCCAATGTTATTATTTCCTAATCTGGGATTGTTTTTCGACACAAGAATCTGTTGCCCATCTTGGAACATACATGTTGACTGTACCTGGATAGGGAAATAATAGCTGTTCACAGGGAAGACAGACACAGGAAAAATTGATCAATTAAACAGCATGTTCTGCCAATTTTTTTTAAACTTCAAACTAGCAATAAAGATTACATTTGAGGTTTTGACAAACTGCTAAATAGAGGCAGCTAGGTGGTGCAGTGGATAGAACACTGGCCCTGAAGTCAGGAGGACCTGAGTTCAAATCTGGCTTCAGATCAAAAACTTGACCCTTACTTAACTGTGTGACCCTGGGCAAGTCACAATTAAATAAAAACTGTTAAAGATAAATCGAGACTTCTAGAAGCCAAGATGAAGGAGTAAGCAGTAAATTGCCTTAACTCTTCCATATTCCCCTCCAAACAACCATAAAATAGAACCCCCCAAAATCCTGGAAGAGCAAAATCATCAAAAAGATATAATGAAAGAATCTTTGAGCACAATAAACTTGGAAGATCACTCATTTGAGTAAAAGGAGAGGATAGTCCAGGACAGGAGGAGTCCCAGCCAGCCAGTAGCAAACCTCATCTCAGCAAACCAAGGTAGATCCTGAGCTCCAGTGAAGTGTAACAAGAAAATAGCAACAACAAGACCCTTCATGTACCTCATCATAGGCAGGGGAATGGACAGACGACAATTCTGAGAACTACCACATGCTTCAGTGTAGCACCAAGGAAACACACAAACACACCACCAGACTCAGCACATATCAGACATCAGCATGAGGACACACAGCTCAACACCAGGTAAGCTACCAGGCACCTACTGATGCACTGCCTCCAGCAGGGCCAGCCACCCCCCAGCCCACCCCCTCAGCTCAGCACCATATATGTGGGTTTCCTGTGGGCCTAAGAGTAACATCAGTGCAGAACCAGGTAAACAACCAGGTCCTGCAGCTACTAGCACAAGAAGACAGAGATGGTGCCCCTTCCAACCTGGGAGCAGAGCTCAAATTAAAAAAAAAAAAAAGGAAAAAGGCCAAAAAAGATGGGGGGGGGGGCAAACAAGCAAACAAAAGAACCTGACAATGGAAAATTATTATGGTGACAGGGGGGTCCAAGACAACTCAGAATAGGACACTAATGTCAAAATACCTGTGAGCAAACCCTCTCTCCTCCTCTCCAGACAACAGGAAGTGGTCTCAAGCCCAGAAAGAACTGTGGAAGAGCTCATAAAGGAGCTTAGAAATCATATAAGAGAGGCAGAAGAAAAATTGAGAAAAAAAATGAGAGTGATGCAAGAAAATATGAAAAAAAAAGTCAACAGCTTGGAAAAATAAAACAATTTGATTAAAAAGTAGAATTGGCCAAATGGAAAAAGAGATACGAAAATCCATTGAAGAAAACAACCTCTTAAAAAGTACAACTGGCCAACTAGAAAAGAAAGTACAAAAGTTAATTGAGGAAAACAACTCCTTAAAAATTATGATTGAGTTAGTAGAAGCTAATGACTCTACAAGACATCACGAATCAATCAAAAAATTCAAAAGAATGAAAAAAAGTAAAAATAAAGTATTAAATACCACATAGAAAAAACAAACAAGCAAACAAACAATGGACCTGGAAAATACATCCAGGAGAGACAGTGTCAGAATCATTGTATTGCCTGAAAGCCATAATCAAAGGAGTACCTGTACAACATCCTTCAAGAAATTGTCAAGGAAAACTGCCCCTGATTGTTCTGGAATCATAGGGCAAAATAGCCACTGAAAGAATTCACCAATCACCTTGACAAAGAGATCCCAAATAAAAACCCCCGAGGAACATATAACCTAATTTCAAAACTATCAGGTCAATGAAAATAATACTGCAAGTGGCCAGAAAGAAACAATTCAAATATCAGGATGCCATACTAAGGATTACACAGGACTTAGCAGATACAGCATTAAAAGATTGGAGGTTAAAAAACATGATATTCTTGAAGGCAAAGAAGCTAGGAATACAATCAAGAATCATAAATTTTGCATAACACATCTAGGCAAAAAGTGGTAATTCAATGAAATAGAAGGATTTCAAGTTTTCACAAGGAGAAGACCAGAATTAAACCAAAAGATATCTGATATCAAGACCCAAGAGAAAAAAAAAACAGGTAAAAAGTGGAAAGATAACAAGGGATTCAATAGAGCTAAACTGTTTACATACCTAAGTGGGATGATGATACTTGTAATTCTTAAAAACTATATCACTAATAGTATAGCTAGAAGGAATATCCATAGACAGAAATTATGGGTATCAGGTGAGTTTGAGGGAATGATATAAAAAATTTAACGAGAAGAAAGAGGAATACACTGGGTGCAGAAGGAAGGTCAAGGTAGAATGGAATAAATTATTTGACATGAAGAGTTGAGAAATTATATTTTATTTTATTATACTGTAGGGGAAGACGAGAGGGTGGGTAATGAGAATTTTTTGATTGATTCGTGATGTCTCATAGAGTCATTAGCTTCTACTAACTCAATCATAATGAACCTTACTTTCATCAGTATTGATTAAAAGAGGGAATAACATACACAATCGGTTGAATATACAAATCTATCTTACCAAACAGGGAAGTAGGAAGGGAGGAGACTAAGAAAAGGGTGGGAGGCTGATATCAGGGAGGGTAAATCAGGGGAAGTGGTAGACAGAAACAAAACAGTGATGAGGGAAAGATGAAAGGAGAAAGAGAACAAACAGGAGGGAAAATAGGATGGAGGGAAATACACAGTTAGTATTGATAACTGTGAATGTGAATGGGACAAACTCTGCCATAAAATGGAAACGGATAGCAAAATGGATCAAACATCAGAATCCTACTATACATTGTTTACAAGGAACATACTTGAACCATGCATGCCTTTTTACCTAGGAATACTACTACTAGATCTGTATCCAAAAGATATTTAAAAAAATGGAAGAGGACCTATATGTAAAAATATTTATAGCAGCTCTTTTCTGGTAATGGGGAAATTGAGATTGAGAAGATTCCGATCAACTGGGGAAAGGAAGGACAGGTTGTGGTTTGTGGTTATGATAGAATACTATTGTATTCCTGCAGGAAGTGATGAGCAAGATGCTCTCAGGAAAAGCCTAGAAAGACTTACATGACCTGATGCAAAGTGAAATGTGCTGTGTACAAAGTAATAGCAATATTGTTGGATGATCAGCTGTGAATAACTTTGCTATTCTCAGCAATGTAATGATCCAAGACAACTCTGAAAAACTTATGATGTAAAATGCTTTCCATCCCCAGAGAAGGAACTGATGGTGTCTGAATACAGATTGAAGTGTGCCTTTTTTTTTTTACTTTATTTACTTTTCTTGAGGTTTGGTTTTTTTTTTTTTTTGGTCTATGTTTTCTTTTACAACGTGACTATTATTGAAATGCTTTGCATGACTGCACATGTATAATACATATTGAATTGCTAGGCTTCTCAATGGGGAGGGACCAACAGTGGCCCAAAGCAAGAGACACTGTACATAGGAGAAGGCTGGGCTCTGACTGAAAGTACTTTGGTGCCCATTTTTCAGCAGCCAGGCTCCTTTCCATCTGAGACCAAGTACTCGAAAGGAAACTAAGCTCCAATATTTCATCTAAATACATTTGACTTCAGATACCTAAGTTTTATAATTGAACTGTTTTGCATTTTAAACAACTCCATCTTCTAAGTAGACAAATAAGGTAAATAACAGGAAGACAAATAAGGCAACATATATGATTACTTCTGATGCCTTGGTCATTTTATGTCATCTATGTATAAAATCCTTTCCATGATCCCCTTCCCCAGATGCAGCACACTAGAATTGAAGACCTACTATGTATAAAATGGAATAAACATTTACATAATGCCTACCATATGCCAGGCATTGCGCTAAGTGCTTTACAAATATCTCATTTGATATGACATCACTATGAGTAGGTGCTGTTATTATCTTCACTTTATAGTTGAGGAAACTGGGGCAAACATAAGGTAAGTGGTCCCACAGCTAGTAAGTGTTTGAGGCTGGATTTGAACTCAAGTTCTTCTGATTCTAGGTCCAGTACTCTATCCGCTGTGCTACATACATATGTGTGTGTGTGTGTGTGTGTGTGTGTATGTATGTTGATTTAAAAATGATTAAGATCTATTCTTCTGCCTTCAAAGATTTTAAATTTTACTAAGGAGGTAAGATCTATACACAAATAGCTATAATGTAATATAAAATGAAATAAATGCTACTAATAGAGATATTCTAAAATGTCAGAACAATACAGAGATGGGACAAGATCACTTCTAAGTTTTCACTTTGGTCTTTTCAGACAAATAGTGTGTGTGTGTGTGTGTGTGTGTGTGTGTGTGTGTGTAATGAACAAACAAGAAATATAGTGAGAATATTGTCTTCTGTACAACTTTCAGTTTATCATATGACTGTGATAATGTGATCTCTTACAGAAAAATATTTTTGAAAAAATTTGAATCTTCCATTCTCATATTTTCATTTTGTATCCCACCAACACATTCAGACTATTCTCATAAAAATTTCACACAAATGGTAGGAATGACAATCTAATGAGAATTTCTCCAAGAACAATACAATTGTGACTTTCTCACTTCTAGCAAGTACAGAAAGCAGGAGGAGTTTTTCAGTGACTGCATAGAAAAAACACAATCTTTCTACTAAAGAAAAGTTATTATTCTTATTCATTGAAATGCATCCTGGTCTCACAAAAGGGAATATGAAGAGCCTCTTCACTATTCAGGTTATCTGGAAGAACGAAATTTTTCTTTTTAAAAATGGAAGAAAGATTTTAAGATGAAATCAAAGAAAAGGGATAGGGAAGAGCAAAAGGGAATCCTCATCAATGCAAGAGGTTTGAGGGTCTAATGTAACACTGAAGAGAAAGGGAAATCCTGGAATCAGAGAAGATAAGTATGGTGGAGAAAAATAGAAGTAGATATTTAAGTAATAATGTTATTGCCTTACATGGAGCAACTGGGTCAGAGGGATGAAATAGATTATGAGTTTAAGAAACATATCACAAATATGGCATGAAAGTAGGAAATAACAATAATAGGAGACTTTGCCAAATATATGAACATAGGGGCATTCTCTCTCTCTCTCTCTCTCTCTCTCTCTCTCTCTCTCTCTCTCTCTCTCTCTCTCTTTCTTTTTCTCTAACCCCTCTTATCAAAAGCAGATAATTTCACATTTCAAAATGTAAATGTTTACAAGAAAATGCCTATTCTTGACCTGATTGTAAGCAACAAGGAAGATCTGAGTGCTGAAGAAGGAATAATGAAAGTCTAATGTGGGGAGTGAGGGTGGAGGATGGGGGCGGGGTGGGGGAAGAATAGTGTTGCATACAACTTAGAGCAATCACCAATAATTTTGGGAGAGAAGATTTCACAAGATTAAAACAAAAGGAATTTAGTATTTCATGGCATAAAATACTATAGGGAAAGTCATCCCAGGAGGTATAGAAAGTTCTCCAGAATAAGAAGCACAAAGGCACAAAGAGAAAGAAAAAAAAAACATCTGGTAAAGAAGGAAAGGGGGCACTGAGTTTTTTTAAGAATCCTAGAGGAACACAAGGATATCCTTGCTCAACTTAGATTTTCTTTTTTTCTAAAGGTATGTACAGAAAACAAAAGTAAGGACAAGTATTTGAGGATAAATAACAAAGAAGATTTGGACTTCTAAGAATAATATCAGAGTCTTAAAGGCCAGAATCTCAGAATCTCAGCATAAGCTGAAGATGGTAAGGAATTCTAATAAAAATGAAAAGGTAAATTTATGTATGTGTGTATGTATATAGGTAAACGTGTGTAAGTAGATGTAAATAGATATAGAATGATTACATATATATTCATAGTTATATATACATGCAAACAGAAAGATAGATAGAAAGATGAAAATAAAGGGCAAAAGAAACGTAAAACTAGTTGGGCGAGGACAGGTTTACAGGTTTCAGTGAGAAGGCCAAGCTGAATAACTCTTTTAAAAAATGTTTAGATATCTTTCATTTTCACATTGTCAAAATATCTCCCAGTATTCCTCCTCCTCTCCTCTCCTAGAAATCCATCTCGCACAACAAATAATGATTTTTAAAAATAAAATAAAATAGGAAGAGCAGAGTTTTTTAAAAATCAACAAAACTAGGGATGAGGTGTCATCAGAGGGGATACAGTCTTTCTGTCAGGCTAATAGATGGAAAGAGCGTGACAGTAAGAGGCTCTTGATGACAGGAAGCTTATTCACTATGGAATGGGAATTCTGTAGGGTAGAGTAAAAGGGGCAGGTAGGGTTGGGTTGGAAAAGGGGTGCCGTCAGTTGACAGGGATTAGGATGAAAGAATATGAAGAAGGCCAGGGGAATATTTATTTTTCTCTTAAATTCAATAATTATATTAGGGATAAGGAGAAAAAAAAGGAAATGCCATAGGGCAATAGTGGGAGGGGGGAGAGAGAGAGAGAGAGAGAGAGAGAGAGAGGGAGGGAGGGAGAGAGAGAGAGAAAGTGGATTATATCTGGGTATGTTTATTCACCTGACAAGATAATGATTCTGCTCTAGTCAATAAAGGATACTTTGGAGAGAAAACAAAACAAAACACAGAAACCAAAAGAATCATTTAAATATGAAAAACCTATAAATAGATAGAGGAAACAAAGGAGGCAGGAGAGTGGTGGAGAGTGATTTCCTGGCCTGGCAGAAGGTGCTTGTCAGTAACACAGACTTGGTTTAGTTTCAGACAGGTCTTTTAGGTACAGATGGCCCTCCCCTGGGGTGGCTGGCAGAGGGCAGGACCTTAATGTTGCTAGGGTTTTGAGAGGAAGTCCCAAGAGAGACAGAAAGCCCTGGGTCAAGACCAGGTCTGGATCTAGCAAACAAAGCTCAAGTTAACTCTGAGCAAGGTAAATAAACCTAGTCATCTCTTCAAACAGTGATGGATTCTTTGTTATCTGATTACATCTCAACATCAACAAAGCAGATTCAAACTTCTTTTCCCTTCTAAACCTCTTCAAAGTAAATTCAACTCTTTTCCCTTGGTGTCTGTTTTTGGGGCATTTCCCCCCTCCAACCAGAAAGAGCAATAAAGAAATGCAGACATTGGTTAGGCTTCACCTCTGTGATGGTCTGCACATTGATGAAGAGCAGTAGAGCTGAAGTTTACGTCCAGAGAGGTCTAGTTTCTCTCAGAACAATCAGGAATCATACAATGGGAGCCTTCTGTCATCTGACTGCTCCAGCTTCCTCTTCACACACAGCTCATGCAGGGCTATTTTTGGCTCTGTTGCTGTCTTCTATAATTTTCACTTGACAGATTCTTCACTTCTAATCGCTTCAATCAGAAGACTCCTGGTATTCAGTGTCTCACCTTTCACTGAAGCTGTAGCAACTCACTACTTTTCCTCTACAAAACTAACAAGCCCTATTTAATTATCTGTACAAACAGTTACATGATTTCTCTTTAAAAATTTTCCACATTAAGTCTTAAAACATTTATGCTTTTTAAAATTAGTTTTATACTACATAGCCCTAAAACATAAAGGCAAATGAACTGAGAGATCATAAGAACCTATAACTCCAAGTTCTCAACAGAATACATTATATTCCCTGTTCTTAAAACTGTTTCTTATTATTCATATTTTTTCTAGTTTTTAAGTCAAGCCAATAAGAATATATTAAGCTTCTTATTATGTTCCAGGCATTGTACAAATTGTTGACTGTGCAAACAAAGATAATAATAGCCCCTGCCATCAAGGAACTCATAATCTGGTGGAAGACAGAGATAACATGCAGACTACTACATAGAAACAAGATATAATCTGTACATATTGGAGATAATATCAGAGGGAACCCATTGGCATTAACTAGGATCAGGAAAGGCTTCTTGCAGAAGGCAGGGTTTTAGGTGAGACTTGAAAAGAGCCAGGAGGTAGAGCAAAGAAGGGAGAACATTGCAGGCATAGGGCAGACAGTGGAAATTCACAATGTGGAGAGATGGAATGCTTTATGCAAGGAGCAGCATGGAAGCCAGCATCATTGGTTGTAGACTTAAGTAGAGGGGAGTAAAGTGTAAGAGTAGTGGTCAAACAAACAGAAAAAGGTCCCTAAACCACACATAAGGATCCCTGTGGACTGCCTGTTGACTTAGAAAATCACATATTAACAGTGTTTATGTTCTATTGCATTTTTTTTCCAATTATATTTTAATTTGATTCAGGCTGTACTCAGGACTCTTGTGGAAAGCATGTGATCCATTGGCAACATGTTGGACATCTCAAAGCATAAAAATAAAAAAATAGAAAGTAGGAAAGGGTCATGTGCTGCAGGTCTTTAAAAGGCAAACACAGAATTTTATATGTGATCCTGGATGCAATAGGGAGCCACTGAAGTTCGTTAAATAGGAGGATAACATGCTTATTTCTGCGCTTGAAGAAAATCACTTTGATAGTTTAGTGGAGGACATTTTGGAGTTCAGAGAGACCAACCAGCATGATATCATAATAGTCTAGGTGTAAAGAAATGAGGTCCTGGGTTGCAGTCTTAGAGTAGAAAAGGGGGCATATATGACAGATATTGCGAAAGTAGAAATAACAAGACCTGTCAAAACCTGAGAGTATGGATGGCATGTGAGTGAGGATTCAAGAATGACACCTAGATTGCAAGCCCCAATGACAGAAGGAATGATGGTACATTCAACAGTAATAGGGAAATTAGAAAGAGAGGAGGGTTTGGGACAAAAGACAGCCTGTTCAGTTCTCAATATATTGAGTTTAAGTTATCTGTGGGATCTCAAGTTTAGTGTTCATAAATTAAAAAAAAAAATCTCTTATAAGCAAAGGTATCAAACACAAGGCCCACAGCAGCATATAGCACACAAAACTCTCAAGTGAAGTGACCAGATTAAAATGTAGGTCTTATATGATTTTAATGTGTTGATACATTAACAAAAAAAATATACAAATGTGCGGTTTTTCTAAGTCGATATTTGGCCCACAGGGATTCTTATGGATAGTGTAGTGGCCCCTATTTCTATTTGAATCTATGAGAACTTACAATCCACTCTCACAGCCTTCAAAAACACAGGGTTTGTTCTGTAATGAAAAGTCAGAGTATACCAGGGAAAGTAATGTTATGAGTAACTGGTTAAAATGCTCATTGGTATTTCCACTATCAATATTTGCTTATAGTTTTAAAAGGTAACATTTAAGAAAACCAAATCAACAAAGTTTACCTATTTTTAATGACTTTGCTAATAATACATTGTGGAAAGTAGAATAAATATACCATAACAATGACATGAACATTCTGAATTATTTATTCTTCAGTTGTATTTCTTTGCTACTATGGATATGAGTTTGCCAAACTCTGTTCTGTGATACTCTCTTTTGCCACAGGAAGTTGTAGGGTTCTGTGGGAAATTTCATAAGCGAAATTATGTCTTGTTTGGATAAAATTACCCATTTCTTTCATATGTTGAATCTGTTAGAGGTTATTTCTGTACCTAGTTCTCTTTCTTCTTTTATCTCAAAATAATACCCTTACGTTCATATTTCAGTACTAAATTTATTACAAAGTATAAACAAGGTCCACATCAGACATCCGAAGCCTCTGTGTTCCTATCTACATGTAGATAATATTTTATATTTATTTTTGTAATATGGATAAATGCTAAATAAGATCAAAAGGAAAGAAAATGTACTACAATCCCTGAAACTTCAATCTCTAACTTTACAATGCTAAGAATGGATCTTTTTCTTCTTTCACGTTATATTATTATTATTATTATTATTATTAACATTATTAATGTAACAATATTATTATAAATCCCATTATAAGAACTCTATTTTATTTAACTAGTATCAGTTATTATGGCAATAATAACATAACTGACAGTGTTGGAGGGGATGTGAGAAAGCTGGCATAATAAAACACTGTTGGAACAACAATGACTTGTTCCAACTTTCTGGATGATAACTATTTTTAATTATTTAAGAAAAAAAGTCTATATTTAGGAATAGCAGTTATATGAAACATAAAAGAATCAATAAAACTGTTTTTAATGCTTCCCAGTAGTAAAATATGTTACATCATTCTTTTTGTTTAAGATAGTATTGAACTGTATAATTAAGAAAGGAGAACAAAATTCTCTGTCCTGGGGGAAAAAAAATAGACAGATTGACTTAATGGCCATTACCTTCTAACATTTCATCAGTAAGTCACACATTAAAGTATTTGATCACTTCTATTCAGTCCCTAGTAGACAGATGTCACCTTTACAATTGACACTAATTGGAAGCTTTGTTGGCAGTCTCAGAACTCAGGCCAAGGAAGGACTTCATCTGGAGACTAAAGTCTCTTTTCATTTCCACAGGTGAACCCTTTTTTCTGAGAAGATAGGCATTCACAAGGGAAATGAGTCATCACGGATCAGTGTTATGCATGCTGTGTTCTTTCTGTAGATAAACAGCAACTTTACATTTGAGAAAACTGTCTGGTAGCGCTGGTCTTATGTGCTAAAATATATTATGAATTACTACTGATGATGATGATGGTGATATAACAGCCATCATTTAATTAGTGCTTTAAGGTTTGCCAAACACTTTACAAATATTACCTTAGTTTATCCTCACAAAATGTCTGAGCAGTGAATGCTGTTATTATCCCTATTTTACAGGTGAGGAAACTGAGGCAGGCAAATGTTAAGTGACCTTATAGGGTCACAAAGTTAATAGATATACAAGGCCATATTTAAACTCAGGTCTTCCTGGCTTCAGGTCCAATGCTCTAGCCACTGCTCTAATTAGCTGCCTAAAATTTTTGTTTAAAAAATGAAATGAATTTGATGCAAAATATAATTAGCCGGTTTTCCATTGTCGTTTTTATGCCATCTGCTTTTTTCCCCTCAAAATGTAACTTTCACATAGCAGCACTACAGGGTCATCTAAGCTTGATTACCATCATTCATTTCAATTTAATCTTGACCACCTCGGTCTCTGGACAAGGGAGGGGGATTAGTTTCAAAGTTTAGCTCAATTCCTATGTAGTGTTAGTCTCACAAATCCAACTTGGCTCTACTCCCCCTCTCTTGCTTGGGTCCTAACTTTTCAAGGCTGGGAGCTCCAGGGCTGGGAGCAACATCAGGCCTAGAAACGTAGACTCTAAAATCCCTGTACTTTAGACCCAGAGGTTCAGGACTCATCCCTTACATTTATAACTGAAAAGCACAAATGAAACAAAATCAAAACCACAAGCCCATTTCTCAGATTTACAGGACATAGAGGTTGATTACCGAGTAGTGTCACTTTCTGTGAGTGAAGGACATCGTCAAAAAAGACTGTCTCACTCAAGTGAGTTTATAGACAGACAGCTCCTACCACACAGCCATTGGAAAGAGGTTGTTCCCAACCAGATGGTAGCCCAATGTAGAATGTCCACGTTTACACTGGCCCTTAGCATCCTTAGGTCCTTAGCATCTCCCACTCAGTTGCCTCGATTTGAAGTAGTATGGGCATGAGCCAAATGCCTTTTACACTAGGATCACACAGGTAGTGAGGAACAGTGCTCAGATTCATGGCCACATTCTTTGAGTCCACATCCCAAATGCTTTATATAAAATCAAATGTCTTTTTTGTTTTTTTTCCCACCCAAGACCTTTCAAGTGGTGATTTATGATACTTTTCTAATTCTATCAGAAAAGCTTCATGATATAATAACAATAACCTTAGTGGCCAACTTTTCTCATAGAATGTTGGCTTTATAGGAAAGGAGATAAATGATTTCACAATGAAATAAACATGAGCTATTGTTTTAAGGATGCTAAGTACTTTTTAAAAAAAAAATAACATTTTTATTTAAAGTTTTGAGTTCAAAATTCTATCTATTCCACCCCTGAGAAGTTAAGCAGATATATGTTATACATGTGCAATTATGTGAAATATTTCTATATTACTCATTTTGTACAAGAAGACTACAATTAAAAAAATGAAAGAAAGTGAAAAATAGCATGCTTCAGTCTCAATTCAATCAATACCAGTTCTTTCTCTGGAAGCAGATAGTATTCATTCTTAGGGCAGTGGCTAATGTAAAGCAGAGAAAATTAATTCAAATTCCACTTCAGTCACTTACATCTATACCAACATAACACTTAACCTCACTGAAACTCAATTTCCTCATTTAACAAAATGAGGATAATAATCTCTTTAGCTCTTACCTAATGGTTATTATGGAACTCAAATATGATATTATTATTGCTATTAATGATAATAAAAGTAATAACTATAATTTATATAGTTCTATAATATATGTGTATAATTTCACATATAATGCACACATTTTACTATGTATGATTTTACAATATATATGTTTTATGAAATATTATCACATTTTATCCTCAAAACAATCCTGGAAAGTATGAGCTTTTATTCTCATTTTACCCATGAGTAAAATGAACCAGATAGAAAATAAGTACTTTCCCAGGGTCACACAACCAAATATTTGAAGGTAGAATTGAACTGAGATCTTTCAGACTCCAGGTCCAATGATTGATCACTATACTGTCAAGTTGTCTCAAATATATGTTAATTGATCTGCAAACTTTAGATTTGTATATACTAGACTCTCCTCCTCCTCCTCCTCCTTCTTCTCCTTCTTCTTCTACTTCTTCTTCTTGTTCTTCTTCTTCTTGTTCTTCTTCTTCTTCTTGTTCTTCTTCTTCTTGTTCTTGTTCTTCTTGTTCTTGTTCTTCTTGTTCTTGTTCTTCTTCTTGTTCTTCTTCTTCTTCTTCTTCTTCTTCTTCTTCTTCTTCTTCTTCTTCTTTCATGATTACTCAAAACATTTTACGTGATGTATGTAAACAAGAAGTTGGTACTGATTTCTAGATTTTGACCAAATGCCTTTAAAAAATACTAGAGTTATCTCCCTCTCTAGTATATTTTCAGTGATAATACTCTTAGCACAGTATTAATAACATGTCCAAAACATATATTAAAGACAATAATACCTCAAATTTATGTGGAAATTGAAAATTATTTTACTTTATATCCTATCTAATACTCAGTGTAATTCTGCAGGGTAAATGGCCCAATTATCCCCATTTTAGAGATGAAGAAGCTAAGACTCACTGAAATTAATTGATTTTAAATTGGTTTGATTTGAAAAGGGTCATTATGCTAGTAAGTGGCAAGGCTGGAATTCTTTACTAGATGTTATGCTGCACACGCGCGCGCGCGCACACACACACACAATTCTTAAGCTCTAAAAATTTATAATAACATATCTTATTTATATTGTTACAAAACACTTGCAAATACTACAGGATCTAGCACATAGTAAGTGCTTAATAGATATTTATTGACCTTTGACATTACTTGTAAAGTGGGCATCCTAGGGGATGCTTATGGAGCATCAAGCATCTACAACTGCTCAAATAGAGAAAACAAAGTTACTGTCTGTTATAGCAAAGAAGAGGATAGTCATTGAAGGGTGATTATGAATACTGTATATAAATATCAAGGCCTTCTCAAGACAACTGTGTGGTCTTTGTTGTCTCAGCTTCTCCTGGAAAATTTGTAGACAATAAGTCAACAAGCCTTTATTAAACACTTGCAATATGCTAGAGGATACAAAGAGATGGGGATATAAAGAAAGGCAACTGCTAACATGCAGGGTGCTCTTTACTAAGGGCCATTAACACAAGGAAACTATGTATCTGTTAATAGAGGTCCTTAATTCAACAAACATTTACTCAGAATTTTCTGCTTGCACTGGATTTTTACTCTTTTAAGATAGGGATAAAAAGACAGAAATAGAACAATTCTAGCCTTTGAGGAGCTACTGAGGGAAGGTAGGTTGGAAATCAGCAAAACGCACGTAAAAATATTACCAACAAAAGGCAAATATAAGATGTAGAGACCACCTGAGGTGATCTGGGTAGTTTTTATGGAAGAAGTCATGTGTGAGGTAAACCTTGAAGGAAGAAAAATGTCTTAAAGGTACAAGTAAAGAAAATTGGATTCTAGTCATAGAGAATGGCCTGTTCAATGATCTGAAGGCAGAGTATTGAGCATTTGGGTCCAGGCACAATTAGTGCGTACAGTTTAGCTGAAATAGAATTTTAATAATAGCAGGAAAAGGGGGGTGAAAGTATTCGGGAGACAGGTTATAGAGGGCCTTAAGATATTTGTTTTGGTAGTGGAGGTGGGAGGGACATGGATTAGAAAGGGAAGAGAGCCGAATGGATTCTATCCCTAAGAGAGGAAAAATACTTACCACCACCAAGGCTATGACTTAGCAATAAGCCAAGACCTCACAAGCAAAGCTGGGGTCTCGCTTGAATAACCTTAACTCCATGTATGCACACTGGTCCCCTGACTCCAATAAGAAGGGAAAAGTAAAGGTAACTTAAAATTCCAAAGTTCAATATTTTGTTTCAGGCTACTTTTATAAATATCCCATTCTTGCTTTTCTATTATTTAGCTGAATTTGATAAAATCTGTTTTACAGGAGAACCAAGTTAAATAATTTAAGACCCTGGGTATAATCTTATATCAAAATTATTGAATTTGAATGTGCATTGTAATACTGAAATATTTTTTAATGATTTTCCAAGTCCTTATGTTATTTTGAATATTCAGACAAGACAGTCTTCTAAATTTGGTTCTAGCCTCACTTTAGATAAAATCTGACATAAATATAACTGATTTTTGAAGGAATTTCTCTTTATCATGGGTAGTACAATTTCATTCATTGAAAAAGTAGAGAAATTTGTCCAAGCATCATTTCATTTTCTATTGTACAGAATAATAATAATAATTGTACTAATAGTCGCAATTGTAGTTGTAGCAGTAGTGGTGGTGGTGGTGGTAGTGTTGGTAGTGATAACAGTAATTAATCATCATCATTTTTGTTTAGTTTACATATACATAGGTTTGCATATATATATATAAATACACATATATATGCACATACATTTATGTGTATGTATACAGATATAGATAGATAGATAGATAGATAGATAAAGATTTATAAAATTTGATCCTCAAAACAAGCTTTCAAGCTAGGGGTATTAATGTCTGCATTTGACAGATTAACAAACCAAGGCTGAGAATATATATGATTTGTCCACATTTACCTAGCTAGTATCTAATACAAAATTTAAATCCAGGTTTTACTGAATCCTAGTCCAGCATTCTATCTACTGTATCACCAAGTATGAGGAATAATTTAACTTTGTACATTGTCAACATTATAATAAATTAGCATATATTTTTCTGAATATAACTGTGAAGTAAAAATACATGATCATGATGAAATTGGCCATTTAGAAACACAAACATTTCATCATATGTCAGTGGCTATTTGAAAGTATTACCATATCATTTTGTATAAATAAGTGCCTTAGGTATTTTTAATCCTCTTTTGAGCAAGAAATGCAGATCTCGATAATGAGATATGGCTAAGAAAAGTTTAATGGTTTAATAATAACTGCCACACACTATTAGGCAGCCATTATTTGCTTTAAGTGGATGAACCTTTTATTAAAAATAGATGAATAATTCCTAGTCTCAAACTTTAAATATTTATGGAAATCAAGAAATAAATAAAAGAGTTCAACTGGCACTTTCCAAACTCCTCTATTTTAGATGAATTAAAAAAAAATACTGGCTCAAAACACAGTCACAACATGGCTTCAGAGTCATGTCTGCTTCAAACCCTTGTGAGTGCATATGAACTTAGGGACCTGAATGGTGCCTTTCTTGCATTAGTTTTGTTCTTTCAATTAGTCTACTATGTGTTATATTGGATTATTAAATGCCCTTTGAAGGTAAAGGATTAAATAACTAACCAAAGGTCACAAAACCAGTCAGTATAACTGGAATTTGAGACCTGATATGCTAGACCCAGAACTCAAATGAATAAGTAAGAAGAGGATGATTATGTCTTTAATTGTAGAAAGCAATTTTTTGCTTTTTTTGTTTTTATTTTATCAATAGGGATTCATACAAAACTAGCCATATAAAGGGTTTTTTAACAATTTATTAAATGTTTGTTGAATTGAAATGGATTTTGGAGAAATGTACATAGCAACTTCCAGTTATATACTTAGTAATAGGATAATAACAACAGATGCTCAAACTTGGCTCATTCCCATGATTTCTGTAACCTAATTAATTGACTATGGAATACCATTTATAACTTAATCTCAAGGTGATATTGCCCTCAAGTCACCAATCTAATGCTCCTATCAGAGGGTCATAGGCTGACTTTACTCTCCCCCTGACTTTCTAAGCTGTGTTGCTTGTGGTAACTATGCATGATGGATTGAACATAGATGATAGAATTTTTATCTGATTTAAAGCTACAAATTACTTCAGAGACTATCAAACTTCCTCATTTTGATGTTTTAGAAAACTGAGGCCCAGTTGGATTAAGTAAGATGCCCAAAATTACATGTACTCTGAAATTATGGTTGGTCATTACATTTATTTGAATTAAATCTTTTAAAGTTTATTTACATAATTTTCTTTTCCTGTAAGTTATTCTTCTGGTTCTGCTCATTTTATTCTAAATCCGATCTTGATTTCTTTGAAGCTGCACTTTTTAAAATCATTTTTTATGACAATACATTCCTTTACATTTCTATATAATCATTCATTCAGTGATTCTCCAGAACGCAAGACCATCCCTTAGTTTCTAGTTACTTGTCATTAAAAAAGTGTCAATATATGTGTGTGTATGTATGTGTGTGTATAAATATTATACAGACGTGCACACACATACACACACACAGATGTAGAGACCACCTGAGGTGATCTGGGTGGTATATACATACATACATACATACACATACATACATGTGTGCATATGTACATATATACGCTTCTGTGAACACTTTGAGCCTAATAAAGGTTTTGCTGGGTCAATATGTATGCATAGTTCAGAAAGTTTGAAGTAACAATTCAAAACTTTTTTCCTGACTGGTTGGACTAATTTTTCAATTCATCTACAGTGCATTAACATAACTGTTTTCACACATTCCTTCTAACATTTGTCATTTTTGCTTTTTTTAAAATCAACTTTGCCAATCTGTTGGATGTGAGATCTATCCTCAGAATTGCTTCACTTTTTATGTTTCTGAATGTTAATAATTTAGAGGATTTTTTCCATATGAATATTGATAGTTTGGCTTTATTTATTTATTTATTTGAAAGCTGATTATTCATATCATTTGACCACTGGGGTATTCAATTATGAGAGGCCACATAATTTATTAAAACATAGGGAATAAAGGGAAATGGAACTACAACACAGAAGAATTGTGAAGGGGACACTGTCTAATCATCTCCTGTCCCTGTCATCTTCTGGCCTGTGGATATGTGAAAAAATACAGGAAGGCATCCACTATTTATTTAGAGCTTACAGAGACCGACTTTTTCCAACAGTGGGAGAAAAGAAAGGGAAAGCACCACTGTTTAGGATTAGCTTCCTCATCCAATCTTACTGGCTGGTGCAGTTTCATGGAAGGTCCTGTCCTAGACACTCTTGGAGCACCAGTCTCACACATAAATCTTGGTCTCTTTCACCACTGCAATGCCTTATCTTATCCTCCTCAGCATAGTAAATGTTTACTGATTGATTGATCACTACTGGACCTCCCTCAATCATTACTATGTCTTGTGCCATCTCCATTCCACATTAAAAGTCTCTAGGATCTGTTCTACCTCATCTTTTGCTGTGCCCAACTCATTATCCTTCCTGATACTGACAAACACAGAGTTATTAATTCAGCTGTTATCATGATCAGAACTTCACATAGTGCCTGGCACTTAGTAGGTGCTTAATAAAATCTTCTGAACTGATTAAGCTGAAAAGTACAGCTCTTATTAAGGGGATCATCTCCTTACCCAGTTATTTGTTATTCTATAAGCAAAATCTTCAGAGAAGAACAAATGACTGATTAAAAACATCTGAGGCTCAATTACATGGAAAGAATAGAAGATGATAATAAACCCAGTAAAATGCAATGAGACATTCATTAGTGAGCTGCTAGAAGTTTCAGCTCAGGATAGTGCTCAGGATGATGATCGTAAATGAATGTCATTAAGTCATGCCTAATTAGTCTAATTAAGCAACTGCAATGCTCACTGTGGAAGGCATTATATCAATAGAGTCCCTTTTATGCAGTGAAATGTTTTACATTTGGGATAGATGAAGCACTTTGAATGTAGTCATTAATATCTCTTTTTTTTGTGCTTTTACTCTCAAATATTATTGCTGCTTTCAGGTAGCATCCATGCTACAATTATTTATGACCTGTGATATGATGGAGCAAACAATTAGCAGTTGTATTGGAGCTTTCCTGTTCAGTTTGGAAAAAAGAATAGGAACCCTGAATTGGATTTTGTAGTCCATATATCTCTTTCTACACGTCCCAAAGTAAATTTAAGGCAATATAATTAGATGAGTCAAAATGGTACAAGACAATGCAACAAAAATTCACAAAGGCAGCACTGGACTTTGAGTCAGAAGATCAAGGGTCTAATCCAGGATGCACCACTAACTTGCTTGGAGACTTTGGTAACTCAGTTCATCTTTTTGGGCTTCAGATTTTTTTATCTGTAAAATAGAGAAAAGGGTCAGCCTAAATGATCTTCAAGGTCTTTTCTAAGAGTTTGTGATTCTGTAAGGATGATGGTTATGGGGGAGCTTATGAAAGATAGTCATCCATCCAAATTTTCTATGTTGTTTCCACATACATTCAATAACTTGATTCCCAATCCCATTTTAACAGAGGAAAAAATCTGAGGCCGAGATGTCTCAGAGGTGTATTGGAGCTAGCTGGAACAAGCTCACAAGGCCCACTGTTGAATTTTTGGTATGAGCATTTAAGACTTGGACATTGGCAAGTGCTACAAATCAGAGCTTGATTTATTGTTTTCTTGATTGTCTAGACTTCAAAAAAGGTGATAAAGAAAATGTTAATAAAAATTAAGATTTTGTGTGTTGGTTACAGTTTTTCTTGGAAAGCTGTTGTAGACATTTATCAATACAACCCTACCCAGAGAGTTAAGTAACTTTTACACATGTACACATATCAGATAAGCAGAGGCCAGCTAGTTCTGCAGAAGGAAAGTGCCTTTGGAGTATTGAAATGATCCACATACAAATCTGAACTCTGCTATTTACTACCTATGTGACCTTTGGCAAGCCAGTTATCATATCTGCTATTTAGCTTTCTATCTCCAAAATTAGAGATTTGGACTATATGGCTTCTGTTCTATTTGGCCTTCTAGTTCTAAATCTATGATCATGTGACCCTCTGATAAGAAGCAAAGTTGAATCCATCTCTTCTGAATTCTAATCCATTTTTCTGGTCCACTATACCAGCCTCTCTCTATTGTTAAGCAGCTGAATCTACTCATTAGCTGATGTAAGTAGATTAATTATTATATATAGACAACTATAGTAGTCATTCAATATGAGAAATGGGTTATTTAAATCTGAGTACAAAAATATTCATTAAGAATAAAAATGATTTAGAGTAACAAGCAGAAAATGATCAAGAGTAATAAGGGAAAGCCATCATATAATGTAGTCAGCCATGAGATTAATCAGCAATGTCATTAAACATCAAAGATCCAAAGTAAAGATTTAGAAACAATTCTATACAGACATGTGAAATACCTCCTCTGAACTATATTCCCATTTCCAACTGAGACTCAAAGGTTGAGTTTTTTGAGAGTCATAATATCTTGTTCTCAAATTTAGTAGATCTCTATTTCTTCTATTCTGATGTCTGTCTAGGAGCTGACTAGTTATCTTCATAAAATTGTCCAATTTGGCTAAGGCCATTTTATTTTTCCACCTCAGTTTGTTTATTTTTCTAATAGTTCATGCCTGTAAATGGAATGGTTATCTCTTCTTATGAAGTTCTCAGATCTGGTGGATCAAGGATCTTGAGGAAGTTGCCCTTATTTGATTAATGCCTACTCTGCCCAGCTCTAGTTTGTTAAGAGTTTTCTCAGACAGGGTTTTTCTCTTGTTCAGGAAGGCAAAGAGAATGTGGGGAGAAGATACAATGAAGGGTGGCAATGGTTTAGGTGGCCCCTATCCCCTTTCCTGAGGAATCTTACCTCTCTTTGGTACTAACTACTATCATGGGATCTTATCTTTGCTTAAAGGTTTCTTCTGTAGACATGAAAAACACAACCACACCCCCACACAGAGAGATCCAATTGTAACTCTGCATACTAGCTGTGCAACATTGGGAATGATATTTTAAACATCTAAAGCTCATTTTCCTTACCTGTCAAGTGAGATAATAGGTCTGCTGCCTACTCACAAGCCTGTTATGAGGATCAAATAAGATAGTTTACATGGAAGTGCATTGAAAATTATAAAGTTTATAAAAATAAGATTTTTAGCTATTAATCACATGTTGAATTGCACATGGTAGATATGTAACACATTTATTTACCTGGCTTAGTTGAATGACTGCTTCTATCTAAAAGATAATTTATATTAATTGTACTTATGATAATATTGCACTAATTTAGGGGTGGATAACCTACAGCCTCAAGGCCACATATGGCCCTCCAGGCCCTAAACTATGATCCTTTGACTGAATCCAAACTTCACAGAACAAATCCCCTTAATGAAAGGATTTGTTCTATAAAACTTAGACTTAGTCAAAAGGTCGCACCCAAGGACTAGAAGGCCACATGTGGCCTCAAGGCCACAGATTCCTCACCTCTGCACTAACTCCTTTCCTAGGGATTCTATTTCTCTGCCTTTTTAAAATTTCATCTATGTTTCAAGGATCAGAGTAATGCATTTTCCCTCCATGAATCTTTGCCTAAGCTTCCTGGGAGGAAAGTATCTAACTCTTTCCTGAATTCACATTCTGTTTTATACTTCTCCTATGAATTTTTTTATTTATATGAAAATAATGTATATACACCTCTAGAATGAGATAAAGGTCTTTTTCACATATCTTTACACCAACTGCCCCTAACACACTGTCTGTTCATAGTAGATGTTTAGTAAATACACATCAAATAAGTTAATGAAAATAAAGTTCTGAGTAAATTGATCATAGAACCTAAACCAGATGTGACTTTAGAGTTCTAATTCAAGCCCTTATTTTCCAGATGATAAGACTCTTACTCAGAGAGGTGAAGTGATTTTCTCAAAGTTATATGGAGAAGAAGGTTGTAAGGTATAGAGTCAAAATTTGAACTCAGGACTCCTAATGCTAGCCAATGTGCTTCCATATTTCTATAAAGAGTTTTAGAAATTATTGTTTAGTTCAATAGAAAGTCTATTATCTTTGGAACATTAGAAAATATTTTACCTGATTTTCCTTTCTGTATTTTTAGGGTCCTATTCCATATCCTCCCAAGAGAGAAGTCATCCACTTGGAACTGCTGAATTTGAGCCTGAATGCACTTGATCCTGCCTGATGCTTCTTAGAGTCAAGGACAGTACTGACACACAGCCCACATGACATGGCCTCTTATGGGAATACTCATAATCCATAAAAATCTCCCAATAATGAAATCCACAAAGAAATACTCTGCTTTCACATAAAGAGGGACAGAACAAGTTTCCAAAGGAAGGGAAGGGATGAGAAATTTTTTCTTTCATGTTATGTATCTATTGCTAGTGAAGAAACAGCCTTTGTATTTTCAAGCAACATGAAGAGGTAAGAAATGTGGGGCTTGTTTTCTTTTTTGATAGTATTTCTTCCATACTAACATTGATAATTTACTTTATAGTAACAATATCTTTAAAAAAAATGTTTTTGTTTTTCATTTAGCAGGTGATTTTGCTTTAAGGATGACCTCAGAGATTATTGGATCACCCAACATAGTCTGAAATTGCTACTGTTTTGCTCAGAAACATGCAATAAATGATTAACAAATCTGTCCTAAGAATGAGGTTTCACAAAACTTTCTCATTTTCAGTGTCTTTATGCTTTTTTTTTAGAGCATTAACATTTCATGACAACAGAATTATTTTGATCACAGGAGGGAACGTTTTCCACAAGTTACTAGAGAATTAAACACATGGCAACCATTAAAATACCAAGATATTGAAGTTTGTTATGGAAATTTTCTTTTCAATTTTTTCATTCTTTTGACTTAATTGTTTCATTTACAATATGAAAAGAGTTAAGGCAATTATAACCTTCAAAAAGGAAACATGCCACTATGCATTCTAGATTCTAAGTTCCTAATCTTGCATTAGTAGATAATACTTCTATGCTTTGCAGGAAAAAAAAAATCAATCATATGCCACTACCATAAGAAAACGTTACTATACTTTGAGAATTTTTTTTCCCCAATAACTCCTTTGTCCCTTCTCTTATTCATCAACCTATTGAAGCCTGGGTTCTGAACTCATTAGTGTGAAGTTACCAATAATCTCCAAACAGGCAAGATATTTTCCCCCTGAAAACTTAATTCTTCTTGTCTTCTCTATAGAATTATCCCTGTTAACTGACTATCCATTCCTCCTGAACACTTTCTTCTTTCTGTGTTTTATTGGGACTGTTCCATCATGGTTCTTCCTCTACCCATCTTCCTGCTCAGTCTCTGTTCTTTGTTGTGTCATTAGCCATATCCAACACCCTGGGCACACTTTCTTTTGTTGATATGATTAGTCACCATAAATTTTTAATTTTTATCACTAGTTCTGTGATTCGCACATATAGTTAGCTGTGTCTGGGTCTACTCTAACCCTGAAGATTTGCTTGTTGGAGCATTTCATAGATGCAGGATGCTTCAGTACTATCCTGTTTGCTTTACTTATAATATGCTTTAGAGTCTGGAGAAAATTAGAAGTTAAAACAGACATTTAGGCCAGAGATAGAGGTAAATAATAAAAATATTATTATCACTACCAGATACTGTACTAGATTCTATGAACATAAAGAGAAAAAAAAAACAATGAAATAGTCAAAGACCCTGAGCAACTTTCATTCAATTGGAGAGGACATTTAGCATATACAAAACATATTCAAAACAAATATAGGGTAATTTGGGTGGAAAGGGCACTAGCAGTTAGAGGGAATACTCTTTTTCCCTTTTGATTTTTGCATGAATTAATGAAAACTTTGGCAGGGAAATTTCTCAGAAATCTAACCCGGGCCATAAGAGCAATAAGCCAATCATAGTGTTTTTGTTAAGTATTTACTAAGACATAGGCACTGTATTGTGTTCAAGGGATATAAACAAAACCAAAACAGCTCCTGCTCTCAAGGAGATCACATTCCAATGTGAAAAACAACATATAAATCATTAAGTACATGGAAAATATATACAGAGTAGTTTGAATATAATCTCAGAAGGGAAGATATTAGCTTCTTCAGGGACAAGGGAAGACCTCCTGCAGGAGGAATTTAAGCTAGATCTTGAAATAAATCAGGGAAATTAGGAGGGAAAGGTAAGGGGGGAGAACATTTGAGGCAATGAAAATGAGAGGTGGAGTGCCACGTTTAAGAAAAGGAAAGGAGGCCAGTGTAGCTGGATCAAAAAGTGTAAGGTGGAGGGAAAGGTGTGTGAATATTGGAAAGGTATGTGAATATTGCAAAACTATGAAGGGCCAGGTTAAGAAGAGCTTTAAATGCCAAGCAGAGGACTTTATATTTGATTCTGAGACTGATGGGTAGCCAATAGAGTTCACTGACTCACATGAACAGACATGCACTTCAGGAAATCCCTTTGGCAAGCTGAGTGGAAAATTAATTGGCATGGGGAGGACCTTGTAGCAACAAAGCTTTGACTCTATGAGAATCAAGAAAAAGTCAGACATGAGATTATTCACATTGTCTTCAACTTTCCTGATGCTCAAAACTACTAAACTGTCACTCTGGAATAGGAGGTGATAGCCAACCTTGCTTCTAGAACCCCAGAAAATCTAGAAAGAATCTCTAAAACACTTCAGAGATGGTAGTTTCTTGCACAAAAGGACAAAGTTTTGGACAAACACATTTGGAGATGCTACTTGCACTGCCATGAACGGGGTATGTGCTATGACCACTCCAGTTAGAATGCAGACTTAGAGAACCACAGAATCTCTCTTGTCTCTCTCTGACTTTAAAGAATAGCCTTTAATATATCGAATATGCATGCATGAATAATGAATTTTATCTCTTTCTTTTTATAATCATTGATTTTATGAGAGGCTGCTAAATGTATGAGTTGAAATGGGTAGGAATAACAGATCAAATACCCTTTTTTGAAATATTATAGAACTCACACATATAGCTCTCATTCAAATTGCTGTAATGATTGCTCTCAATTTACTTTCCTTACACTCTTTCCTGAAGACAGAAACTTTTTTCTTCAAAATCTACACTTCCAAAATTGCATACATACATAAATGCATATATATACACATTTACATATATATGTGTGTGTGTATACATATATATGTATGTATATACATATATACATAGATATACACACACACACATATATATATATACATACATATATATATATATATGTATGTATGTATATATATATATATGAATACAGATATATGGCATTGACATGCTCCCTGTCATCCTACTTTGAAACCTCAGGGTTATTATTTTCAGCTTTTCTTCTTCATTTTGTTGTTGGTGTTCTTCCTTCATTTTCAAAGAAGAGCAGTCACATCATGAGGGTGATGTCTTGACTTGAGCATGAATTGCATTCAAATGAGGCAGAGATGCCCGAAGCCATCATCTTCACTCTCCTGTCAGGTAATTTGAGTCTAGTAGCAAGACAAAGGCCAAGATGACTGAAGATGGACCAAGATGCAGTGGATGATCTTGCCCTTTCTAAATTAAGTATTTTCCAAGTCTCAATTTGTCTGAAGCCATGCCCATTCAATAACAAAGGACCAGGTAAGAGTTGAGACAAAAGATGGCTAAATTTGCCATCAAAAGAAGATATCAATCTGGGAAGGAAAACCCTCAGAGTTTCTGGCCAAAACTGCAAACAGTTGTTATTTACACTCATTCTAAGTCATCAAGACCTAAACAATGAGCTAACTGAAGCTTGGATTCCAGCTATTATTGGCCTTTCAATGAAAGCCAAAGTGATTTAGGTTTGAAGGCATAGTCAAGTAGTTCTTATTTAAAACATAATGTTTTTTAAAGCCTGTCTTTTCAGAGCTATATTTCAAGAAATAAAAAAATGAAAACCATTTAGGACAAAAGGGAAATTATTCCAGAATTTTGAGAAAAAATAATGAAAATGAAGACGAGAAGGAGGAGGAAAAGGAGAAGGAGGGGAGAAGGAAGAAGATGAAGAAGAAGAAGAAAGAGGAGTAGGAGGAGGAGGAGAAGAAGAAGAAGATGGTGATGATGATGATGATGATGCTGATTGCTGAGGACCTCTGTGCTAGCAGAGGATGAAGCTGTTTGGCAGCTCCATGGACTTTACCCACTTCTTGTTCATTGTTCAAGGGTGGAGTAGAACATCTTCATTTGCAAGGGAGCAGAGTCCCTTAAAAGCAGTATCACTTACAGTCCCAAGGGTGCAAGAACTCTGAGGAGCAAGATCAATCACATTTCCAAGAGGGCCCCTTCCTGAATAAGGAGCAGAGCTCAGACCAGGAGAGTATTAACTACATCTGAGAAAAGATGTGATACAAAAAAAAAAAAATTGTAGTAAAACAGTGTAATAAAATTGTAGTGAAGCAGTGTAATAAAAACTTATTTAAAAAATCCTAACAGATTTACTCTTGTACCTGGTCACATTGCTTGCTCATCTGAACAATGAGAATGATAATATTCATAAGAAAGTTCTTAATTGATTAACTATATCTTGTTTTTTTTTTTTGTTAATGTTACTCAACAGTTACAAAGTGGAGGTAACTAGGAGTCTGATTCATTCTCTAAGCCTATGCATTCACTTTGAAATTCTGGAGGATCTTGAAGAAGCGGCATACCTCCTTGAAAACTCAAAAATTCTCTTAGGTCCTTGGGATCTGCTTAAATCAAAATAAGTATCCTAGAATTCTTAGATGCTGCAGCAATTCCAGTCATCTAGTTTTAGTACTTACCCTCATCCCTGGAGCAACTGCATAGATCCTTGAAATACCTAGAAAGAGAAAATTTCCAGATATTTCACATTTACAGTACATAAATATGCTATATTTGTCTATAAACACATATAGCAAACCTATGCTATAATTATGAATATCAAATATGCATATGTTATATTTAAACAGATATTTATTATTTAAATATGCATAAATATCATTTAAATATGTATGTATAATATTAAAATTTAGTATTTAAAAAGATATTATTGATAGTTTTTCTTTTTTTTTTTTTGGTATAGTCATTGATTTTCTTCTCTCCAGAACCATACCTTATAAGAAATAGATAGGCAAGTTTATGGACTGAAAGTAAGAATGTAGGATAACAACTACATAATCAATACACTGTCCACACTTGCAAAATGCCTCATTTCACTAGATGTTCATAATTTAACCATGCATTAAATCATAGCACTCTGACCTCTCTAAATCTGTTTCCTCATCTATAAAATGATAATACTAATGCATGATTCAGAGCAAGGAAAAGACTCTGAAGCATAAAGCATTATATAAATGCTAGGTATTTGTATCAGGTGATACTATTAGACATAAGAGAGAATGCATAGACCTGAGACATATTAAATTAACATTTATTAAGTACCTACGTATTTGTTGAGTACATAGTATGAAGGTGCTTAGATGAAGAATTAGGACAATAATAAATCCAATTAAGTTTATCATAAAAAATATTGGGTGTTATTTTACTGTAGTCTTAGAAATGAATTTTATTTAGTGTGGTGGTTCACAATGGTAAGACCTCCTGCTTAGAAACTGAGGTTAGTGGATTGCTTGGGTTCTGGAATTCTGGGCTGCAATAAGGCTAAGACCTATCAGACATCTGCATTAAATCTGATAGTAATGTCACTGGGCTTGAAAATGTCTGATTAATTTCCTACCTGGGAAAGATAGGAGGACCCAATCTCAAAAAAAAAAAAAAGGAAAGAAGGAAGGGAGGGAGAGGAGGAAGGAGGGGAAAAGGGAGGCAAAGAAGGAAGGAGGGAAAGACAAAAGAAATGAAAGAGAAGAGAAAAGAAAAAGGGAGGACAGGAGACAAGGAAAGAGGTAGGAGAGGGTCAAAGAGAGTGAGGAGGGAAAGAAAAGGCAAGGAATGAGGGAAGAAAGGAAGGGAAGAAGGAGAAAACAAAGCAAGAGAGGAATGAGGAGAAAAAAAGGAAGGGAGGAAGGGAGAAAAGGAAGGAAAGGAGTGACAAAGGCAGGGGAAAGAAAGGAAAGAAGGGAGAGAAAAAAGGGATGAAGGGACAGAGGGTGGGAGGAAGAAAGGAAGGAAGGAAAGAAGGAAGGAAGGGAGGAAGGAAGGAAATGAATCTTAGTTTATTGTGGGTTCATAATTATAGTACAACCTTTATGCCTTGGTATCACATGAACTCATAACATTTTTAATCAGTATATACAGAGTTGTGTAAATAGAATCATTCGTGTACCTCTGTACCTGATGTACAGAATGCACTAGAATGTATCAGAAAATAAATAGATCTCAAAGTTCATGTAATCTTCTTGAGGACAAGGCCGGTTTTGTTTTTGTTTTTGTAAACCCAGCACCTAGCAGAGTGCCAGATCAGTAGATTAATTTGCACATAATAAGAGTTATCAGGGGTATTCATTATTCTGCTGGACTGGAACAACTTCCTTTGTTCATGGAATGGACCAATGCTTAGATACTGAGTGAAGTTCTTTGTGCTTTGCTATAAAAAAAAAAAGACCTTCATTTTCATAATGATGAGAGGTACGAGGACAGCTTCAAAGATGATGGATCACTAAACCTGGAAGAACTGCCTCTGAAGTAGTCTATGAGAGTTAGAGAAAGGCTTTTCCTCTCTCTCCCTTTCCCTTTCGAATGCATTGGGTGGAGCTCACCTTTCTCTTGGACTTGCAGCAAAGATAGTGCTAGAGTAACATCCTTGGCAACTACAAACACTTGGCAATAAGAATGTGACATTGTGTCTGTGAGTCTGAGAAAGTATCAATACCAGAGGTTATCTCGTTTGCTTTTCATTTCTATCCCTAAGATCAGGTGACCAAACAACAAACCCAAGAATTTGATTATTTCAACTTTCTTTTACTACCTTGTAATTTCAAGAATTCTTGGATTTCTGTACCAGTGCCCTCTGTGCCAACAGTAGATGCTTTCTGCAATTACATTGCTTTCCGAAAGGTAACAAAAACCAGAAGGATGCTGCAGCTGAAAGGACCGAGACAGCCCAAGATATGCTCTGGCTATCCAAAACTGGAATTTTGTGAGTTAGGATTGAATGTGTAACACATGGCCTGCAGTCCTACAAATTTGTATTAAACACTTGCAATAGCATAATAGGTTACAGATTGTTTTTTCATGATTAAGTATTTGTTAATCAATTATTTTGAGTCTTCTGCTTTTAAGCAGTTCCAAGAGTAACAGAGATATTCTTTCTATATTTGATATTTACTTTATATGTGGCATCATTACTAGAAGGGGCTTTGGTAATCTTCTTTTTCTAAGGGAGACCCTAGATTTGAACCATAATTAAGCTTTGTGTTAGAAATAATCTCTAACTGTGGATGAATAATGGAGTGTGAAATAACAAGGCAGACAGGGTAAGTAATGTCTTACTCTCCTCTTTTAGGAGTAGTTCCCTGAATCTTTAACCTGAATCCACTTGACTTCATATGTCTGGAGCTCCTGAGGGGAGACCCCACAACCTCCATTAGGCCAGGGGTGACATATATATGAGGAAATGAAAGGTCAGTGAAGTTGTCACTTTTCCATGATGACCTTACATATTAATATATTTTAATATCAGTGTCATTTCTAAAGTATGTAGTATTGGGTTTTCAAATTTTAAGTATATAATAAAACATTGTAAAACAGCTACTTTTACAAAGCATTTAGAACGCGGTAGAAATACAAGTATATCCAATCTAACTTTAATAATGGAATAAAAATGTTAATGTTGTAATCAGAATGTAATGTCTGGAGATAAAACAGTAATCTTTACTCTGGGAGAAATATTGGCCCTTAAGAACTAGATATGAATACTAGAAGTGAGTAATTAGTTTAAAGTTCTAAATCATGGGATTATGTAATTAATCAGGCAGTGAGGCAAAATCAATAGTGAATGACTCCCTAACACACACATTAGTAATAAAAATATGAAATGAGGGAATAAAAACAGTATGTATAGGGAGGATAAAAACCAACAAGTGGTAAAAAGAGTTTCTGATGATAATGCTATCTCTACATATCCCAATGAATCTGTTTAACAGCCATATACAATTCACTTGGTGAATTGAGGCAAAATAATCAAATCTCTTAGAAAGGTGGACATCAACAGAATGTATCCCAGAAGCAAATAAATGTTTTGCTCTGGTGTTTACCTTTAAAAAATATTTTTATGGAGCCCTTACTAAGATCTTTATTGTCAAAGTGATTACGTGACTTTAAACATGCAACAAGAAGTCTTTCAGAAAGATTTGACTTGTCATTTTTTTCTTTCTATTTTAACTTTAAAAAAAAAATTCTTGCTTCATCTCTTCCAGAAATTCTAGTTTAACTTTATCCAAGCTGTGTTTTTCTTTTGAGTTTTGCTAGTAGATGTATGACAGTCATTTTCTCTACTTGTTGAACATCCTTGTCATCATGATAGCTTTTAATAGTGTGATTCATTCTTTCAACTTATTTCCTGACTTCAGATAATATTTGCACTTGGCTCTGTCCAATTCTGTAGGGAAGGTGTCTTCTGGTTCTATTTCTGTTCTCTTGGGGTACTGAATATTGAGTTATTCCAAACTTTCATGGAAAGACAAGGCTGGGAGCTGCAAGCTTTCAGTGCTGCCAATGATATGATCCTGGGGAAATTTTGATCATTGTCGTTCTGGCCTGAGCTCTGCAAGTTCCTGACCTGATTTTGGGTCTGAGCAAGAATACATGGCTGCTGGCTTCAGTTACCATCAGCCAGCTGGAAAACTAGTAGTACATAATGATAGAACTGCAGCCTCATCTTCGGTTTGGGAGTCTTGCCCTGACTATTCCTCTTCAGGCTTCAGACTGTGACTGAGCTGAAATTGAGCTGAAATTGAAAACTTGTTCTGCTCCTAAGATCTAAGCCACACTATTGCCACTTGCTTCTGAAGTTGTTCCTCTCTTGGTAAACCAACAAATGTCCTGAGACTGCTCATTACCAGGGAACCTCACTCATAAGCACAGATACACTTTTTGCTTCTCACTAGATCTATTTTCCGGAACTGGGTAGTGATCAATACAGCTGCAGGTTGGGATTTGTTCACAATTCAGTGCCCTAGCATGGATCTGAGAGTATCCTACATGCTTCTGGAACCTCCCTTTGCTTTGGTGCACAGCATCTCCATGTACTAGAGTCCTTAGTCTGCTCCTGATCAGACCCCATCACTACCATCTGCATACTCTTATGTCTGTCTCCTGGGTTAGGAAAAAAATGGCTGTGAAATATATCCATTTGTATATGTATATGTGTGTGTATATATATGTATGTACGTATATATTTAACTGATGGGTTTATTTAAAAAATAACATCCTGAATGAAAAAGAGAAAATGGGTCTGATTAGGAATGTTCTCTCACTCATCTAGCATTGATTACTTATTCTCATATACATCTGACTTTAAGATGTAACACTTCCCTGCTGAGACCCTATTCTAAGCATGTTTCCCCTGCCTAGATCTTTGCTACCGTACATGGATCATGGCTCTGGGTGAGATACTTTAGTTCTGTAGGGTCAAAAGTCTGACTGTATTGTCATACAATATTTGTACATGTATGTAGACTTTTTTGCTTGCTTACTGTGATATAGTAATAAACCATATGCTTGTACTCGCTTCCTGAGTACAAATTTCCTCGTAAATACGTGAACCCAGGTCTTTTATTTAACCAGAGCCATGAGGCCAAATAGAACAATAACTTTGGAGGATTAAACAGAGTGAGATGAATTGATAACTAGTAAAAATAATCTGTTCTTTTAACCTTGTTAACAAGTAAACTTGTCAACCATAATGGAATCTATTCCCTTCAGAAAAGGAGATGATTAAAGTGAAAATGTTAACACTGAAAAAGATATTCTAAAAAAAGGGGAAAAAATCAAAATAAACATCAACTTAAAAAGCAAAGCATTTAAGAATATCAATTCAACATAATAGCCTTTTAAAAATTATCTTCTAATTAGCTGTAAACAAATACACATAATATTTACACTAAAATCTTTGCTGTGATTCTGAGGAATATTTCACTCAGTATCAGCAAAATTTGAAATTTATTTTGAATTTTTAAAAATTTAATCCTCTAGGAAATGACAAGTTATAATTTGTAGTCAAGTCAAACTCATATGTTTTAAGACTACTCTTCAGTTTTTCCTCATTAGAAAAAGCATCAGAAAATACTTCTAGAAAACGAGTAATTTTCAACTTTCATTTGGAGAGATTACAGTTGCAATGTTTACAGGCAAAAAAGAAATTACTCTATATGTTAATGTATTGGTACCTAGGGCACTATTGACCTCATTGCTAAGCATCTGTCAACCATTATGGAATCTTGGTGGCCAGCATGGGGTGGTACTTGAAACCTGTACTTCCCTCAGGAAAGAAGAAGACCAAGGTGAAAATATTAACAATGAAAAATGTGTTTTATAAAAATAAAAAAACAAACAAACTAAATATCAGCTCAAGGAGTAAAAGACTAGGAATACTAATACTTTATAACAATTTTATTTTGAAAATTATATTTTTATTAGCCACAAAAAGTCTCTGTAATAACTTTATTTATCCTTTGTTTTGTTATTTTGCTGAGGAATAATTTTCCGATGCTGAGCACACTTTAAGAATTATTTCCCAACTCTCAAATATCTATCTGAATTTGCTGTGACATTTTAAAAAAGCAGGCCTACATTTCTAATTCTTACTCAATAAGGAGTACCCAGATGACCTCGGGCAACTCATTTCTCTAGAACTTTGCACAAAGCCTGGCAGATTATCCAACGTTTAATAAGTGCTTGTTGATTGAACTCTGTGGGTGGGTCTATAAATTTGTAAAATGATGGTTGGACTCTACAAGAGTCCAAACTCTAAGATGCCTCTAAGAGAAATGGCCTCTAAAATCCCTTCTAGCTTTTAATCCATGAAATTGTAATCACTTTAATTATTTCTTTAATTTATTTAACTTTAATTGTGTCTCAGTGGACAGTCAAACCATTCATTGGCTCAGACATGAAAGGGACAAATCAAAAAGTTCTTTCTACTGGTCTTAGGAATCAATATCAAACAGAATTCTTAGGATTAGTCAGAGTCAACTTTCTTCCCAAATCATATACATCTTGTGAGCAAAAAAAACAAAAAACAAACAAACAAAAAACCCTTCTGTCTAGGGAGATAATTGGGGAATGATTTGACATATAATGAATGTTGAAGACTGATGTTTTCAATTAGAATTGTTGGAAGAATAGGAGATTTTTTAAAAATGTTTCCTCTATTATTATGTATCTACTTAGTGTTGGATGAATTTCATTCAAGTTGCTATATCTCCTTTCTATATACCTCAGCTCTGGCCATATCTAAGTGTCTCTTATTCCATGTGACTGAATAAGTGTGATATACATGTATATTTTATATATGTATGTTTGTACATATATATATGTGTGTGTATATATATATATAGTGATTAGATTGTCTTCTAGTACTTGATACTTGCTAACTGTGGAACTATGGGCACATTCCTTAATTACTTCAGACTTCAGTTTCCTCCTTTGTAAAATGGAGAAAACATTTCCTTTAGAACCCATCTCCCACAGGGTTGTATGGGGATCAAATTAATTAATGTAAAAATAAGTCTGTAGGTTCATCTCCCTCCAACTGAACACAGATTATCCAGACTTCTCAATTAAATCAATCAGTAGAAAGAATTAAATGTCAATAAGCTACAGACATATTGAATCAATCAATCTTCCTGTGGGGAACACAGGAAGATTATTGAGATGGGTTGAAGAGTTGGCCAAACCTTATTCAGATGTGCTTACTACAGCATTGGCCAAGTCTCTGGAATGGAATAACTTAGGGCAATAGAGGAGAGAAGAGAGCCTCTTTAATCAAAAGAAGACTTCGGAAACTCCCTAAGGTTAAGAATTCCTATGAATCACCAACTGAAGAAAACATTGAATACAAGCTAGGTATATTGAAGAAAAGCAGTATCGTGACACCATCAGGAGCCCACCATAAATCTTCATGATACCTAAGAAGAAATTTATGGGGACACCACAAATGGGAATAAAGGACTTTCAGGAACCCAGTCTTGTGAGTTATCTCTTTGCCACATGTGATCTCTATGTTTGAGCCCACTTTCACATGCACTTCGTGTATAATTAATGAGCATTTACTCTTGATTTGGTGACTGCTTTATATCAACTCTTATTGTACAACCTAGGCCTATAAGCTAATTAAATGGGGCTGAAAAATTTACACATACTTATATTCTATGGGGAACACACCTGTTAGGGCTCTTGAGTCCTAGTAAAATTTTATTACTAGAACCTTAATGGTAGAAGTAGTAACACCTGTTGAGGACTTAACCTGCAAGAGACAGGTAGGAGTTGATATGGAGAGCCCTGGAGCCTGTACTGCATTTATACAGTGCTTGGCCTAGTTTGTCTCTATGTAAATGCCATTTATTATTAGTAGTAATTACTTCTACGTCTATGATTCCATTTTGCCCTATTTATCCTCCATTTTGGTACCAACTTTCTCACATTTCACTCTGTCTTAAATCCAAATTAAGTAGTGGGACATTGTAGAATATTCTAAATGAGCTCCATATTTTTTTTAAAAATCAGCCTCATTATGCAAACAAAAATAAATGAATGAGTGGGGGTATGTTCAAATTATGATATGAAATGAAAGGACAAACCGTATTTGATTATCAAAACTTACACATTTGACAGATGCAACAAAGAGGAAATAAACTTGGTCTAGAATGGATTAGAACAAAAAGAGTTGATTTAGGTTTCCTTTTAGAAATTTCATAATAATTTTAATGTCTTCAAGATTCTTCCTGGAACAAAGGCCTGGTTTTGGAGACTAATGTTATTTTTTATGTCAATAAATCATGTAACATTAAATTATCTAAATATTTGAGACATTTCAATAAATAAAGGGAAATGGGAAGGCTCATAGTATGTATGTGCAGGGGGGAGGTCAGAATAAGGTTCATTTCATGAGTGTTATAAAGAATTGTTTACAAGAAATGATGATAAAGATTTTCAAAAGAGGATAGATTAATCTTGTGATGATAGTTGATCATATAGTAAGAGCACCCCAAGTGCTCCACTATTACCAATCTAATGTGAACAGATAATAGAGAAAGCCTATTATGTCTACATTCTCTGTAGCATTTATGGAGAGGTATGGGAAAAAATCATGGGGTGAGAAAATGTGAAGGTGTTATAATCTGCATCAATAGAGAATATATTCATATTAATGATATTAGAGGATCATAGATTAAGAGAAGGAAGGAAACTTATAGGTCAACTAATTTAACACTTTCATGAGGAAACTGAAGCACAAAGAACTTAAGTGACTACTCACTCAGCATGTCAGAGATGGTATTTGAAGAGAGATTACATACTATTCAGATGTCTTTTCTTTTCACTACATATCATAAAGAATGGCATTTGGGTTGATGTTTGCAGTAAACAATATTTAGAAAGGTTAGAGCATAATTAAATGTGTTAAGACATTCTACCTTTGCTATCACTGCTTATTTGCTAATTATCTTTGTGTTTATAGTTTGAAGGTACTTTTGATTTAAGTTTAAAAGAAACAGAAATATTTGACTAAGGTATTAAAAACTGGCAAAAACTACTTAAATGTTGAACAGAGATCAATGGAAATATGTTTTTGAAAACATTTTGCTTTTTTAAAAAATATCAGTATCACATTTCTTCCTTAGAAAAAGGCATAGTTCTTTGACACACTTGTTGTTCGGTTACTCAGTCATGTCCAACTCTTCTTGACCCTATAGAACATAGTAGTACATCAGGTCCTTTTTTTCTTTATTATCTCCTGAAATCTGCCCAAGCTCATTCTCATTGTTTCCATGGAACTATCCATCCATCTTATTCTCTGCCATCCCCTTCTCTTTTTGTCTTCAATCTATCCCAACATTAGGGCATTTTCTAATGAGTCCTTTCTTCTCATTATGTGGCCAAGGTATTGAAGCTTCAGCTTCAGCTTCAGTATTTGCCTTTTCAGTGAATGGTCTGATTTAATTTCTTTAAATGTTGATTTATTTTATCTCCTGTCCAAGGGACACTCAAATGTCTTCTCCAACACCACAATTTGAAAGCATCAATTCTGTGGCACTAGGCTTACTTTATAGGCAAGTTATTACAACTATACATAGCTATGGAAATACCATAGCTCTGACTATATGGACCTTTGTTGGCAAGGTGATGCCTGCTTTTTGGTATGCTGTCCAGATTTGCCATAGCTTTCCTTCCAAGGAGCAAGTGTCTTCTAATTTCATGGCTGCAATTGTCACCTGCAGTGATCTTTGACTATAAAATACAATTCTGCTTCCATTTCTTTTGCCTCTTTTTATAAGGAAGTTATGGAACTAGTTGCCAAGATCTTGTGGGTGGTGTGTGTGTGTGTAAAGCTTCAAGCCAGCTTTTATATTCTCCTCTTTCACCTTCATCAAGAGGATTCTTAATTTTTCAGTTTCTGTCATCAGAGTGGCATCATTTGCGTATCTTAGACTGTTGATATTTCTTCTGGCAACTTTAAATCTGGCTTTTGATTCACTCAGCCTGGCATTGTGCATGATGTAATCTGCATGTAAGTTAAGTGAATAAGGTGACAATATACAGCCTTTTTGTACTCCTTTTCCAATCTTAAACCAATCAGTTGTTCCATGTTCAGTTCTAACTTTTGCCTCTTGACCCCCCTACAGGTTTCTAAGGAGATAAGAAGATGATCTGGTGCTCTCTTATCTTTGAAGAATTGCCACATTTTCTTGTGATCCACACATCAAAAGCTTTGGTGGAGTCAATGAAGCAGTAGTAGACAATTTTTGGCACTCTCTTGCTTTCTACACACTGCAGTGAATGTCAGAAATTTGGTCACTTGTTCCTCTGCCTCTTCAAAAACCAGCCTGATTTGGTAATTCTTGGTTAACATATTTCTGAAGCCTTGCTTGCAGAATCTTAAACATAACTTTGCTGGTGTGTGAAATTAGAATTGTTTGGTCATTTGAACATTTTATGGGATTGTCCTTCTTTAAAATTGAGATATAAATTAATCTTTTCCAATCTGATTGCCACTGTTTAGTTTTCCAAATTTGATTACATATTGAGTATAGCACTTTAACAGCATCATCTCTTAGGATTTTAAATAGTTCAGCTGTAATTTTGTTGCCTTCATTAACCTTACTGTTAGCAATGCTTCCTAAGATCCACTTGACCTCATTCTCCAAGATGTTTGGCTCTAGATCAGTAACCACGTAGTGGTTAGCAGTAATGTTAAGATCTTTCTTGGTGAGTTCTTATGTGTGTCCTTGTCAACTCTTCTTAATCTCTTCTGCTTCTGTTAGGTCCCTACCGCTTTTGTCTTTTATCATGACCATTTTCACATGAAATATTACCTTGAAATCTCTAATTTTCTTGAAGAGATCTCTAGTCTTTCCCATTCTATTACTTTCTTCTATTTCTCTTCATTGCTCGTTTAAGAAAATCTTATCTCTCTTTTCAATTTGCTGAAATTCTACATTCAGTTAGATATATCTTTCCCTTTCTCCTCTTCCTTTCACTTTCCTTCTTTCCTAGGTTATTTGTTTATTCCTCATCAGATAGCCATCTTGCATTCTTACTTTTTGTGGTTGTTGTTGCTGTCTCTGGTATAATATTTTGAGCCTCTGTCCATAGTTTTTCAGTCACTCCATCTACCAGATTTAATCCCTTAAATCTATTTACCACATCTACTTCATCTTCATAAGGGATGCTATTTAGGTCACACATCTAGGGTCTAATTGTGTCCCCTACTTTCTTCAATTTGAGTCTGGATTTTGCAATATATTAAGCCTGAATTTTTATCATTATCTGAACCACAGTCAGATCTAAATCTTGTTTAAACTGACCGAAGAGAGGCTTTCCACTTTTGGCTGCAAAGCATATAATCTATCTGAATTCAATGTTGACCATCTGGTGATGTCCATGTGTACAGTTACCTTTTGGGTTGTTGAAAAAGAGTGTTTGTTATGATCAGCCAGTTATCTTGACAAAACTATATTAGTCTCTGCTGTGCTTTATTTGGTATTTTTATTTTGTATTTTGTATGCAAGGCCAACTTGCCTGCTATTCCATTTATCTTTTAATTTCCTACTTTAGCATTCCAGTGCCCTACAATGAATGTCACATCTTTCTTTGCTGTTTTTTCCCCCTAGATGTTTAGATGTTGTCAGTCTTCATAGAACTTATTAATTTTGGCCTTTTCAGCATCAGAGGTTGGAACATAGACTTGTATTACTGTAATGTTGAATGGTTTGCCTTGAATTCAAACAGATATCATTCTGTTATTTTTGAGATTATACCACAGTACTACTTCTCTCACCCTTTTATGGACTATGAAGACTACTCCATTTTTTCTAGAGGATTCTTGCCCATAGTAGTATGTGTAATGATTACCTGAACTAAAGTCACCCATTCCTGTCCATTTGAGCTCACTGATACCCAAGACACTGATGTTTAATTTTTTCATTTCCTGTTTGACAAAATCAAGCTTACCTTGTTTTATAGATCCTACATTACCCGTTCCTATGCAATATTGATCTTTACAACATCACACTCTCCTTTTGTCTCCTGATACATAACACTGCTGTGCTTTCTTTTGACATCGGCCCAGTCTCTTCATTACTACTAGAGCTACTTGTAATTGTCTTCCCCAGTAGTATGTTGGACACCTTCAAACCTGAGGGGCTCATCATCTTGTGTCACATCTCTTATCATTTTAATACTGTCCATAGGGTATTCTTGGCAAAGACACTGGAGTGGTTTGTCATTTCCTTCTTCAGTGTATCACCTTTTGTCACAGCTCTCCTCTATGACATGCCCATTTTGGATAACCTTACATGGCATAATTCATAGTTTCATTGAGCTAAGCAAGTTGTTTGCCATGACAAGGCAGTGATCAAGGAGTAAAATACTCCTAGGTCTTGAGAACTAGCATAGCTCTGCCTATGATAAAGCATTTTGTTCTCATATTTATATTGCTAAATGTGAATCTTCATTCAAAAACTTATAAAATTATGTATTATGATTCTCAATTGAAGATTGGATTATAATTCATTCTATTGTTAACCAAAACAGCTATGGAATAGAGATTAAATTAAAGCCTGGTTATTTAAGATGAAATGATGGACAATCTTCTGTAAGAAAATTTATTTTGCATTTCTTTCCATTAAATTGAATTTGCTAAGATATCTTCAGTGTTTACTCTATAGACAGTATCTAATCTGCCTTGGGGTTTTAATAGGTATGAAAATATTGCAGTAGTTATATTTTAGAACTCAGCAGTAATTATTGTTTCTTCTACTTGAAAGCTTAAATTCTGAAAGTGCTACTGTAAATTGCCACAGTAAATTATGAAATATCCTCATCAGCACTACTTTAGACTGGAACACTGAATAGGGATTTATGATCTCAAAGTCAGCACCATATAACAGGATTTAAGTGTGGCACTTATAGTTTGTCTTCCATATATTTTATTAATTCAACTGCAGAAGAGACAACTAGGTGCATTCAGAGAAAACACTTAAAATAACTAGTTGTTCTGCCTTTGGATGCTTTTATAGATTTAATTTTCATCATTTGCAAATTGCCTGTTCCACTTGAACACTCAGAGCAAAAGGACAGCAAAATGTACCTTTCTTTGAAATGGCTGAGATTATTATAATAAGAATTAATAAGATAGGAATTATAAATTTCTATTTAGTAATTGCTATAATACAAAAGTTGAAAGAAATAGGAGTTGCACATCTAAGAAATAGGTGCTTTGTTATTCCAGGGAAGGCTGTGATTTCCAAAGACAAAACAATGCAATAATATAGTGCTATAATGTTTATAGAATCCTTTATTTGAAATGATTCTGCAAGGTTGCTAAGTGCTTTCCTCAAAACTACCCTGTAAGGAACATATTGCAAATTTCATTATCCCTAAATGGATATATGAAGAAACAGACTCAAAGAGATAAGTGACTTGCTCAAGGTCACATATCTAGTGAGTACTTTATTGGCAAGATCTCTATTCATATCTCAACTGATTAACAAGTGTGACATTCTTTCCACTAGAATTTCATCTCCTCACCCCTCCCTTCCTTCCTTTTTTCTTTCCTTTCCTCTTCTCTCTTCTTTCTTCTTTTTTTCTCCTGTCTCTCATCCGCTGAAGTCTTACCCTTTGAGAGATTATGATCCATTTACATAGAAGAATAAATACATATGTATATATACACATGTATAATATGTACACATCCTCTCTGTGTGTGTGTCTCTCTCCCTCCTCCTCTTAAGTTCTTCCTATTCCTCCTTTTCCCTCACACAATCACAGAATTTGAAAGTTGGTAGGGACCTCAGAAACCATCTAGTCCAGCTTACAACACACTTGATAAGTGATCCTATCTGAAAGAAATTATTTTTATTTATATGTCTGTTACTGAACAAGAAATTTCCCTGACAGTTCACATAATTAATAATTTGTAGTTTATATATTCCTCTCTGTTTCTCTAAAGCATAAATAGGGTTCAGTCTGCAAACATTATACTGACCTTCTCTGGACTACACAGCACAGGACTGAGCACTCATGAAAAAGACTTGGAAAAGGGTGGAATGGGGGTGAGGGGTGAATAAATGCCAAGCTGTCACATAATCTTTGGATAATGGTGTCCATACTTATACAGTGATACACACACACACACATATGTATGTATGTATGTATGTATGTATGTCTATATTCTTTTTGTACAAGTAAAATGAAATCTTTGTCATAAACTTTTTTTTTCAAATGAACTAATCTGATGCCTTATCTACAGCTACACTTCCATGGCTTTCTCCGTGTGCTGAATAAAATCTTAGTTACTATAAGAAGCCATTCCTGATCCCCTTAATATCAATGCTTTCATTCTGTTCATTATCTCCAGTTTATTGTGTGTATCCTGTTTCTACCTAGTTGTTTGCATATTGTCTCTTCTTTTAGACTATAAGCTCCTTAAGAGCACTGACTCTGTTTTGACTTTCTGTGTATCCTCAATGCTTGGTACAAATCCTGGCACATATTAGGTGTTTAATAAAGGCTTACTAACTAAATAATCCTCTTTTTAAAAAAATAAAACTCATCAACTAAAACTTAAATTCAGTTATCACCTGACCATGGAAGACTTTGTTACATATGAAAATACAAAATAGACTACAATCTTGTGTTGATTATTCTTCCTTCTGAAATAATAATGATATAATTGGAAAAAAATGGGGGAAATGATGTTAAGAATTACAAGGTCTTTATTTTATCCATAAACATAAATTCAAATTATTTTGCCCTCTACGTGACATCTGTATCCAATAATCAATGAATTGACAGACTACTGACAGTTCTGAACTATGTCCATTCTGATATTCTAGCTAAAATAACTAAAAGAAGCCATAGATATATGGAACAATAGTTCTTAGTTTCCTTTAAGAAAAGCAAATAAAAGCATTGATGCAGCTTATTCCATAACATAACCAAAGGTAACAAGGAACATAATTTCATGGGTCATTTAGTCATGTTGCCTTGTAGAGGAATTCAATCAAATGACGATGAAAAATTCAAACGATGTGCTAAATGCCATTTGGTTTATATAAGTACATAAATATACTTATATATTAATATGATATCCAAGTATGCATAATATATATCTAGCCATACCATACATATACCTGTGACTATATAATACACAAATATGTGTGTATTATGTATGGGTACATACGTATGTATGAAGATGAAATGAAATAAGATAAATACACAGGCCAATTTATACATACATTGATATAAAGACCTTGATCAGGTACTACTAATTAATTTAATCAAGTTAATCACAAACTTTAGTAAAAAGATACAGATTTGAGATTGACAGGAAGTATGTTAGAAAATATGGTACTAAACAAAGAAACTGAAAAGCTTGAAGCATAGCCCTGTGCCCACACAGCATAATATATTCTGCAAAAAAAAAAAAAGTTGCAAGCCACTGCATACAGCTGGTATAGAACAACATAGAAATGGAAACAGACAACACTTTAAAGGATGGAAAATGTCAGGTTATTTACATAACAATTATTTCAGAATCAGCTCTTCATGTACAATCACATCAATTACTAGAATATCATATATTTAACATGAATAGTCCAGTGATACTCTGTGGATGCAAATCTTAGAACACTTAATCCCAGAAAATAAATAGAATAAAAATTGTGGGATATCTCAAAGAGCAAAATGAATCAAAATGAAAAATTGTGGCTATGTACTAATCAGTCAGCAACCATATTAAGCATCTACAATGAACCAGGCACTTGGTTAAGTAAGCAGTGTACAACAGGAATAGGAATTTGTCGAGTTGTGTACTGAGAGGTAATTGGTGAATAACCCAAGTGTCTTATTGGTATTTCTGAAATATTTAAAGACTTGTGTTAAGATATTTCAATATTCTAGGCTGATCGTCTATGATCAGATTTATGGAAGTGTTAAGTAAGAGAAAGAAGCAGTGACTCTGAAGTCACAGAATAAGAGTTCAGATCCTGGCTTATCACTTGATACCTCTGAGACCTTGGGTGAATCACTTAACTTATGTGTATCTCAGTTTCCATATCTGTAAAATGGGAGGGTTAGATTAGATGAATTCAGAGTTACCAGCCAGTCATCATCTTGAGAGTCATATTTTCCAATACTACTCTTTAAATTTTCCTAAACTTGATTAATTTCTTGCTTCATTCTGAATGTTGGTTGATATTCAACGCAACAGAATTGAAATGAAAAATTATTCACTCAGGCCCTTATTCCCTTCAATCAGTACTAATCAGTTTGATATGATGCCATAGGGGCAGTGAATATTAGTTCTGTATATTAGGTCCCAGAGCTTTGAACTGCAAGTTGTAAGTTCACTTGCTTAGGCATCAAAAGCTTACTAGAGGCCATCTACTCTTGTTTTCCCTTGGTATGGTGACCAAGTCAAGCATGGCAGGGATGACACAATTATATGGAAAATCTTCCAACTAATTTTTATACCTCCAGACCATTCTCTCTTGTCCAACATGGGCAGGTGACCATCTTTTGATCACTTTGTCAGAGGAGATGCCTTGTGCTTTGCCCAACCTGTGACCCCCCCCCCACCACAGTGATATGTCATTTTGACCCTTAAGAACAAGGTCTATCAACCAATGAGATTCTGTATTTTTCCATGCCTCTTTTGAATATTTGGGTATCAAGGTCCTGGGGATTAAGGGCATCTCAGATCATGAGGAAGATCTGAAGTAGGTCCACTTCTTAAAGATCAGACAATTATAATCTCCACATGATGATATTGTTGTTCGGTTGTTTTTCAGTTGTGTCCAACTCTGTGACTCCTTTTGGGGTTTTATTGGCAATGATATTGGAGTACTTTGCCATTCCCTTCTCCAGTTCATTTTATAGATAAGTAAACTGAGGTATACAGGGTTAAGTGATTTGCTAGGGGTCACAAAGCTATTAAGTGTCTAAGCATGGATTTGAACTCGGGAAGATCTTCCTAAGCCTTCCTAACTCCAGGCCCAATGCTCTATCCATTTCACCACTTGACTGCCTTAATAATAATGATAGCTAACATTTATATGATACTTACACGTGTCAGACACTGTGCTGATCATTTTACAATTTGATCCTCACAACAGCCCTAGGAGGTAGATTTTATTATTATCACAATTTTACATATGAGGAAACTGAAGCAAAAAGAGGTTAAGCGGCTTACCCAGAATTATAGGCTAGTAGGTATTTGAGGCTGAATTTAAACTGAAGGCTTCATGATTTCAAGACTGGTGCTCTACCCACTGTGCCCCTAGCTGCCCAGCATGCCCAATACAGTAAGTACTTCCTCAGTATCTTTCACTTTTATATATCTCTCTCTCCCCTTCCTCCAACCCCAACATCAACAAAAACCAAACAAACAACAACAAAAAAAGCCAGATATTTGTCCATATCTCTTTCCTTTAAAGTGATACAGTGGCATTTAAACAGACTCTATCTAGTAATGTGTATTGACATCGTTTTTGGCGATATGAACTTCCTTAAAACTACAAGAGGGTTTGGGAATGCATGTGGAAAAACCTCATCCTTGTATGTAATATGAAGTCAAATTAAATAGAGTAAAATCAAATATCCAGTGAGCTTCCAGAGAAAGAAACTTCCTGTGGGAATTAGAAGTAAAGTAAGCTTACCATGGTGCTCTCTTATCATTTCTATTTTTTTATTGTTGTTGTCATTTTTTCAGCTGTGTCCAACTCTTTGTGATCTTCTTTCTGTTTTTTTTTTTTTTTTGGCAGAGATACTGGAGTGGTTTGACATTTTCTTCTTCAGTTCATTTTACAGATAAGGAAATTGAGGCAAACAGAGTAACTTGCCCAGGGTCACACAGCTTGTTTCTTAGGCTGGGTTTGAACTCAGAAAGACTCCTCTTCCTGATTCTTAGACCAGTGCTCCATCCACTGTGCCACCTCGCTGCCCCTCACATCTATATAGCCATCTGATTTGATGTGTAATTTTAACTGGCTCAATGTAAGGACAACTTAATTAGATTGATCCATGCAACAGATTTTAATTTACCATTTTTCACTACCTATCAAGATAATCTAATAGTCAAGTAAATCTAATTTTATGTGTTTCTAATTATTGTATCCTGTTGGAAATAGGGTGGTATCAGGACTTCTATTTTGACCTATTTGATAATAAAAATGTTTGGTTTTATGAGAGTATATCAGTAAAAGCCTCAAATATCACAACATGATAAAAAGAAAATGGTGAAACATTCTTCTACCTTTTTGCTTGTTGTGGTTGGAGATTTTATCTTTTCTGAGTTAGCTTATTCATTTATTTACTGTTTGTTTTTTTTTTTAAAGGAAATTGGGTTTGAGTGACTTTCCAAGTGTCACACAGCTACTAAGTGTCAAGTGTCTGATTTGAGGCTGGATTTGAACTCAGGTCCTCCTGACTCCAGGGCCAGTGGTCTATCCGCTGCACCACCTAGCTGCCCCTCATTTACTTATTGTTAATTGATCACATCCATTATTTGCATCTGAATTTTATATGTGCCACTTTTAGGTAAGCTATAATTGCTCTCTGTATATGTGTAAACTATAGTTGTAGCTTGTTTGCTATATGGCAGTGGTTTTAATTTTGGTATTGTGCAGACTACAGGTATAGTGTTCCTTTCCAATTAATTTCAATGTGCTTCTATTTCCTTCCTCTTTCCTCAAATCATTTCCCTTAATGTCTCTTTCTGCTTCTTATGTCTCCTTACTTCCTCACCTTTCTTTTCTATCTGCCATTTATCTATTGCTTTCCCCACTCTCTCTAGTCCTTTTGTTCCTTTTTTTCTTCATTTGCACAGGGCATTTCAGAGAGTTCAAAAACATCTTTTTTTTTTCAAAAAAAGCAATAATACATTAATGATAGAAAACTTGATATTTTGTGGGGGAATATTATATGTTTGTCTATTTTAAATTCATTTTAGGTATAGAATTTTATGAAAGTTCTAGACTTTAAATGCTTAAAACTTTACTGAAATGTTTGGAGTCTTCTTTATATGAAAAACAAGCTAAACTGATTAGAAGTATGTTAATTTTAGGCTTGCTTGTATGTGACTGGCATACATTTAGTATCATGATACTGTTTTAGAGTAAGAAAGAAAAATCAGAACAGATTTTCATTATATTATAACTGGATGGAGAGAGAGAGAGAGAGAGAGAGAGAGAGAGAGAGAGAGAGAGAGAGAATGGAGATGGAGCTTGGGAGCTTGGACTTATGGGTAGAAAATTACCTAATGACTGTATCACTGAAACCATATGGTTGACATCAGATAATGAAAGAACAAAATCAAGATTCATTTTACCAGTTTCAACAGTAATAAATTAGTTCCTTTTTTGTTACTATTTAATGTGGTCCAGATGGTTCCAATATGTCTACTTAGAGATAATCTTGGCTTCATTTTGCTTGAAATGTTGTGCTGCTATCGTCCACTATTTTTACTTTTGGTCTTGTTTTCCTATTATAATATTTTAAAAATCATATGGTCATTTATTTCTAATGAATTAAAATTGGTACTTGGCTTAAAAAAAAAAATAAGAATTTTGCATTACCACATGAGCCTACTGAACTGCTATGACTATTTTTGAACCACAGTGATCTTATTTTCCCATTTTCATAGTCATTGGAAAGTCTGCCGAGGAAATCTCAAATCCTATATTCTACTGAAGCCATTCAGTTATGAAATGAAATATTACTATTGCTCATTTAATTGTAAAAGTTGGTTTCCCTGTTTTTTTCAAGTACCAGAGAAAACCCCACCTTCCAGAGAAAGCATTGTCTGATTCTATGTAATTCTTATGCCTTGCCTCTGTTAATAACTTTTAACTTATTTGATTTATAAATTATTTCTATTTTTGAATGCTGTTTTTGTATTAGACTGCGATTTCCTCTAGAGTGGGGACTGTTTGGGCCTATCTTTGTATCCCTAGTGGTAAGCACAGCTCCTGGTAAGTAGTACATGCTTCATAAATGTTTTTGATTGATTGTCATAAATAGTGTCTTACCTTTTCAATAACATGCTCAGTATTAGCCCTCTTTCCTCCTGACACACAAATACATAAACACACACACACACACACATACACACCTCTCATACTTAGACCTTGTCATTAGTACATTGTAGAATTCATCTCGTAACGTTTTATATATTTTGTAAAAAAGTATCATTCCTTTTCCAATACCTAAACATCATCCCCCAAAATCATTTTTGTAGGTGTTTATTTTGTAATCATAGCTCAATTTAAAGGAACTTCTAATCTTTTCTCTTTAGAACCTATGTAATTCCTTGCTAGCTTAGGTTGAGATCTTTGGAGAGATAACAGCGTTTACCATTCCACGCAAGCGTACCATTTGCTGGCCCCCATATTCTATCTTTCATCATTGCACAAAGCATCTCCCCATACCTTAAATATTCTCCCTCATCACCTCTGCTTAATATTGCACTTATGTTCTTCAGAGCTGGCTTTTCCTGGTTACACTGATTCTGCCACCATACCCATCCAACAAATCCTTTTTATTGACTTATATCCATACATAATACATGTTTTCTCATTAAGAAGAAGTTAAAGTCAGGATATCTTTCATATTCGTTTCTGTTTAGCACAGTGCCTGACACATAGTTGACACAATAAATGCTTGTTGATTATTAAGTTCAATAAAGCATGATGAGTGCATTTATTTTAAGAAATATTTCATCTACCTATGGGTTAGATTTATTTACCAGGCACTCAGGAAAATGCGTGGCTAACTAGGCCAGACTACATTGTAGATGTTTTTAAATTGACTTTATAAGGTCAGAGAATCAATGGAGAGGAGAAGCAGAAAGCAGTTATTGAGGTCTGTGGTAAAGTGAAATTATTTTTTGAAGTATGTGTTATTTAAACTTATTTCACCAAAACAGACAAAACATTTGCCAAGGTTTGAAATGTAACAGGGAAATTATTTTTTTTTAATGGCCACACAGCTTACAGTCACTATGTAGAAAGTTGTTTCCATATTTCAATGCACTGTTTCTTTGTGAAATGACATTTTAGCTAAGCATAGGCAAGTGAAATGAAAGTGAGGATGCAACTAATTATCTGGCAAATGGTTGAGAAAGAAGCAGACTTTTCTCAGCTAGGTATTAAAACACTTGATCCAATCCATGATTCATATTATTTTAATTACCTGAATTTGTGAAATACACACTAAATATCTTTTCACTAAGAGTATATGCTTGAATGAAATAAGGAGTAGCATATTTGAATACTAGATATTTATTTTTGATTTTTTTAACTATGATTTATACTTACAGAGAAATGAAGGCATATTCAATCTGTCAAATATTCTCAAATGCATTATTTGTAAGTTTGACATTAAATGTGAAAATGTGAATTCACTCAACTTTACTCATTAAAAATGAATAATTTAAATTGACTTTCCAATTACATCATTACTTAAATAGTAATTTAAACATATTTATGCTTACTCATTGCATTTCAATACCAACACAAACTGAAAAACTTAATATTAAACAGAAGTATGACTAATGTTTACATAAAATGACATGTAAAACTATATATATATGTGCATAAATACATATATATATTTCTATATGTATATGTAATGTATAACATATATACATCTATGTGTGTATATCAATGGTGTTGGCTAGTAGCACTAAAGATACCAAACACGAGAAAGAATCTCATTTGATAGCTATAGGCTCCAAATGCTTCTAACTCAAAGTACTTTCGAATCAGGGAAATAATTCATTTTCATGCCATATGTTTGCTATGGGATATTCAAGAAAAGCTAAAACTTTTCTTCAGCATATTTTAACAGTTGTGAAAAGTTTTTTTGGGGTGGATATTTTTGTTTTGTATGGAGAAAGTAAATGCAAAGTACAGTTCTAGAACCTTCATTCATCCTACTGTAAAATTAGCATATGCAATTTTAAATTTGTCCTAAATATTATCCAGTAAATTTTGAGTAACAAATAAGTAAACAATGCAATCATAAACTAGTGACAGGGATACTATATAACATATTACAAAGTTTGAAAATAGTATTATGTGTGTATATACAGGTATATATTTTAAAACATATCTATTCATTAATATTACAGAAAGAACATTTTAAAAGTTCTCCTTCATGAATATTTTTAAAAAATGGATGAGAAAGGAATAATTATTACTAGTTGTTTTTAAAATGGAACAAAGTGGCCCAGTAGATAAAGCCCTGGATTTGAAGTAAAAAAGACCAGCATTTAAATCTGGCCTCAGACACTTACTAACTATGGGATTCTGTACTTTCTTCTGTTTCTACAGAAGTTTCTTCATCTGTACAATAGGGATTATAATTGCACCTATTTCCAGGTTGGTTGTGAGGATAAAATGAGATGACATTTGTAAAGTGCTTAGAAAAGTGCCTGGCATGCAATAAATCCATTTTTTTAAAGTACTGAAATATTCTAATACAGAAAACTGGCATTTTAAAATAAATTACATTTAAGCTGCAATTTCAAATAAAAAATGAAATCACTGAATCTTTTATTTTCAAAAGGACTGTAAGGAATAAGGGAGGATGACTCTCACATGAGATCATAAGTCCAGTTAGTCATATGAAAAAATGTTCTAAATCACTATTGATTAGAACTGTGTAAATTAAAGTGATGCTGATGTACCATCTTATACCTATCATCTTGGCTAACACAAAAGAGAAGGAAAATAGCAAGTGCTGGTGGTTATGTAGAAAAATAGAGACACTCATGTACCATTGGTAGAGTTGTAAACCAGTAAACTTTTTAACTACACCCAAAGGGTTATTAAACTGTATATACTCTTTGACACAGCAACACCACTTCTAGTTCTGTATCCCAAAGAGATCAAATAAAAACAGAAATGACTTACATGTACAAAAGTATTTATAACAGCTCATTTTGTGGTGATAAACAATTGGAAATCAAAAGGCTATCTATTGATTGGGGAATAGCTAAACTAGTGATGACTGTGATTAAACACAATTGTGCTATAAGGAATAACAAGCAGGAAGATTTCAGTAAAACCTAGGAAGACTTATATGAATTGAGGCAAAGTGAAGCAAGTATAAGCAGGAAAACATTGTACATAGTTTATTAGCTTTGGGCCTCATTCATTTCATGATTATGAACTGTGTTTTCTGACATAGTTTTTACCATTCTCTTCCACATGTACCATCACACTGAAGTTATCAAATTTAATATGCTGACTTAGTTTGGAGAGTCATATGAAGCTTTCATTAATTTAATAACTCAACCAGCATTCATTAAATGCCTAGTATAAAGCAGCATGCAGAGCTAGACACCTGTTGTATAAGGAATTCTAAGAAATAGCCTCTGTCCCAAGGAAGTTACATTCTTTTGGGAAGGAAAAGAGAGGTTCTTCATGTACAAACAGAAGTAAACATAAAACGGTTTCTTTAGGAGAGGAGGTGATAGCAAATAAGGGGTCAGGATAACCTTCCAATAAAGGTGGTATTTGAATTTAGGCTTGAAGGAGGGTAGTCATTCTCAGAATTTGAAGTTTTTATTTCTACAATGCAAAAATAAAGACACTAATTGACTAATCCCATTTCTAGGGAAATTTAACAGATTCAAAACAATTATTCTGATGGAATGTGTGAAAGAGAAATGAAAAAAAAAATCTTGACATGCTTGTTTATATCAAAAGATAAGGATTTTTGCTGTATAGAAGAAAACATGTTTATTCCATTTATTAAATAAGTAATATTTAATAAACAGGGGCAAGGGGTTACAACTAGTTTATTAGTAAGAAAATTCTTGACATTTGGTAATTAATGTGGAAATATCACAATATGTACCTTGATTATATTAGAACTCAGGATTATGACGGGTAAAGAAAATGAAATTTTAGAACTTAGTGAGAAATTTGATCATCTTCCCTGGTCTCAAAAACAAAGTCAGCTGTAAAACCCTTGCTGTGCACATGGTACCCTGCCCTCATCCACTTCCAGTGCCTGCTTCTCTATGTTAATTTATTTCCTTCTTTCTTCCTATTCAAAACTGACTTTAGCTCAGAATTGATTTAATCTCATCCTGCTTATGTTGCAACTACTCTTTGTTCCATTAACATTTTATATTGTTTTCTTCATTCTGTATTAATTTGCATTCATTTTACATGTTTCCTTATTTTAATTCTTCATGTTGCTGCATTTGGTCCACACACCTAAACCATAAGCCTTTCAAATGTGGGAATTACATCATCTGTTTTATTTGTATCTCAAAACACCAGTACAGTGATTAATGAATATATAATAACTGTTATTAACTAACTTAGGTAACCCCTGTGTCAATTGGGCCCAAGCCCGTCATATATTGGAACTGGCTACAATTGTTCATCGTTGCTGCTATTGTTGCTATTGTTGATGTTGCTGCTGCTGCTCTTGGGAGGAATCATTTATAGCGAATTTTTTAAACTCATGTTCTACTCAAGGAAATCATATGGATGTCAACATCTAGCTCTTGTTTTTCAGAAGATCTCTATGGCTCCTGCCCCATCTAGGGAAATACTTAGGGCTTGAGTATCTTGTTCATCAAGTTTCATGTACCTTAAATCTCCCACTCCAAAAAATAAAAATTCAGAGAAGGCATGTACATGAGAACCTCAATTGTCAGGAAAACTTTTCCTCCCTTTCTGGAGATTTTAAAGTAACTCATCTCTGTGGTGTCCCACATTCCTTCAGAAACTATACAATCTAAATAACTCAGGGAATCGGCTCCTTGCTGTACGTGACTCTTTCTTGTGCCAATCTTTCTTCCCCTCTTAAAAGACGGTGGGAACTGCAGTCTTCTCTTCAGGTCCAAGGTATGTAGCCTATCTCTACCTCCACTCCTTCCTCTCTTTTTGAGGTTCTGCATCCCTAAAGCTCCATGTCTCTCAACATTGTTCTCACTGAGGGACAATCTCTCTTCTTGAATCTCAAGGTTCCTCCTCAAAATCTCACCATTCTTTCTGTATTTCCATCTGTATTGGCACCTTATTGAATGAGGTTTCCTCCAGAGGTTAGGAGGTGAGTAGATGTCTTTTCAAGTCCACATAGAATTTAGTGTCAGGTGTTCCCCCTTCCCATACACATTTAAAAATGTTAGGGTGGTAGGAGGACCCAACCAAATTCAGGAGCAGGGGTTCATCCTCGTGCTCACCAAACTTACATAATATTGGAATGAGAGGTTAATCACAAATATACCCATTTAGTAAACATTTTAGGCATGGAAGAATAATGAGCATTATATTCAATTTTTAATTTTTTATTTAATTTTTTTAATTAAGCAGAATTTGTGATTACATAATAATAATCACTTGAAAAGAACTACACAAAACTAGAAATGAAATAACAGTAGAACAATGAGCATGACAATATGAATGTCAGATTATTTCAAGCCTTGTAATTCATACTCAAGACAGTCATCCAAAATGATATGAGAACAGAGACAATATTTTATGAAAAAAAGTAGAATTTTAAGATTGACTGATACCCTTGGTAAGAAACAGAATGTATAAATTTGAAATTTGCCATGTAGACATTGAAAGGGAACAGTTTATGAGAATTGAGGACTCAGGTTGCTGGACCAGATTATGCATTTTGACCAATGGCAGAATGATATTATGGTTAAAATGTGATGTATATAGGCATGAAGACATATTATAAGAAGCTTTGAAGAACATAGAATATATTAATTATCAGACATGCATACATGAACACTTTATGGAGAAACAGGAGATAGAGAACAGAGTAAGATGCAAAATGGAAAATATCAATCCAATTAAATTTAAAAGGTTTTGCACAAATAAAACAATTGTGGCCAAGGTCAGAAGAGAAACAGAAAATTGAAGGGAAATTTTTATAGGCAGTTTCTAGATAAAGGTCTCATATCTCAAATATATAAAGAATTTTGTAAAATCTATAAGAATATGTCTTTCCCAGACTGATAAATGGTCAAAGGATATGAAGGTAGTTTTCTGATGAAGAAATCAAAAAATTTATAGTTATATGAAAAAATGTTACAAATCATTATTGATTAGAGAGATGTAAATAAAAACAACCTTAAGATATAACACCTATCAGAATGGCTAAAATTATTGAAGGAGAAAGCAACAAATGTTGGTGGGATGTGGAAAAAATTGGGACACTAATTCACTGTGGTGGAACTGTGAGCTGCTCCAATCATTTTGGAGAGAAATCTGGAATTATGCCCAAAGAGTTATTAAACTTCCTATGCCTTTTGATCCAGCAATACCACTACCAGTTCTGTTTCTGAAGATAATAAAGGAAAAAGGAAAAGAAATTCTATGTTCTAAAATACATATAGCAGCTCTCTTTGTGGTGGCAAATTATTGGAAATTATGGGGATGCCTGTCAATGAAGGAATGGCTGAACAAGTTGTAGTATGTAATCATGATGGAATACTACTGTAGTGCAAGAAATGGTGCTCAACGATTTTAGAAAAACATAGATAGACTTGCATGAAATAATGAAGAGTGAAATCAGCGGAACCGAGAGAAGGTTGCATATAGTAATAGCAATATTATCTTAAAAATAACTTTGAGCAGATATTTCATTTTGACTATTATTAAATACACAAACTAACTGAAAGGGACCTGTGAAGGAAGATGTTATTTCCATCCCAGAGAAAGATCTGACATATAGATTTCATATATATGTGTGTGTATATATGTAATATATATATATGTGTGTGTGTGTGTATGTGTGTGTGTATGTATGTATGTATGTATGTACACACGCACATACATATATACATACATACACACATATGTATATATGTGTATATGTTTGTGTGTATATATATACACATATATAATACATATATATGTGTGTGGGTGTGTTTACACACACATATTTGTACCTATTGATAGTCATTTCTATGAGATAAGAAGAGAGCTCAGCATATGTATGTATATATATATACATACACATACATATATATACACATACATACACACATATGTATATATGTGTATATGTTTGTGTGTATATATGTACATATATAATATATATATATATGTGTGTGTGTGTGTGGGTGTGGGTGTGTTTACACACACATATTTGTACCTATTGATAGTCATTTCTATGAGATAAGAAGAGAGCTCAGCACAGGGCCCTTTAGTTCACCCCTGCACTCCAAGTTTGGGGAAATGACATGAATGATGGTGAAGCAACAGACAACAAGAAAGTAATCACGTAGGTAGAAAGAAAAGCAAAATAGGATGAGGAAGAAACAGAAAGAGAGAGAAAGAGAGACAGAGACAGAGAAAGAGAGAGAGAGAGACAGAGAGACAGAGACAGAAAGAAGGTCATGAACCATTGGGATTGAGAAAAACCTATCAGATTTACCAATTAAATTATCATACAGTAACTTTAGGATAGAACAGTTTCAGCTGAGTGATAGGTCAGAAACCAGATTACAAAGGGTTTAAAAATAAATGAGGAAATAAATGAAAGCAGATGATACATATAATTTTCTAGGAATTTGGCTGATAAAGGGAAGAGGTTATAGGATGACAGTGTAAGAGAAGGTAGCATCTTGTGAGTGTTTTTTTTTAAATAATCAAATGCATTTATACTGTTTATAGAAAACACAGAAAGAGTCCATAGAAAAGGAAAGGTCAAAGATTAGAGGCAAAGTGTTGATTGTGGGAACAAACTACTGGAGAAGAGAGGAGGGGATTCAATCAAGGGTCCATATACAGCTAGTTTCCTTGGAAAAGAGTGTCTTTTTATAAGAGACTGGAGCAAAAAAGGAAAGGATAAGAGATGATATGAAGGAGTTGTGAGATGAAGAGAGGGCAAACCGAACTCATTACAAATGACCTATATTTTCTTGCCAAAGTATAATGTGAAGTCATCAGTTATAAATGTGTGTGGAGAGGTGGTATGGGAAGTTTAGGAAGAGTCATTGTGGAGAACGAGATAAAGAATCAATTAAGTAACTGGACTGTCTTGCTTCAGTGAGGACACTACTGAAATTAGGAAACATAAATTTGTAGTGAATCCAGGGAGCATAGTCACATGCTCTTCTCCAGCTCCACTGAGAAGCATTTGAGTACTTGAGTAGAATAATCTTGGATTGAGCTGTAGCAAGAGTTCAGCAACAATAGGACAAGGTAACAAAGAAATTGTGCAGTGATGGCAATATAGAATTGGACTGGTTAACTTAAGGGTTAGGAAGGGAGAAAGGTAGTGAGAACAGGGTGATTGACTAGGGAAAAACGGAGTGGAAGGATTAGAAATGATAATGAGATTGAAAAAATTTAGGAGCAGTAAGTCATAGAAAGAGAATAATAGTAGGTTATGATCAAATAAAGAAATTTTAGACTTTGAATGAGTTCTTTTTTAATGTAAATAGTATTTTTTCAATTATATGTGAAGACAATTTTCAACATCCATTTATAAGATTTTGAGTTCAAAATTTTTCTTCCTGTTTCCCTTCCCATGGCCCTTCCCCAAGATGGCAAGCAACCTGACATAGGTATTACATTCACAATCATGTAAAACATATTTCCACATTAGTCATTTTCTGAAAGGAAAAACAGAACAAAAGGGGGGAAAAAAGAAAGTGAAAGTAGTATACTTCAATCTTCATTAAGACTACATTAGTTCTTTCTCTAGATGTGGATAGCATTTTCCATCATAAGTATTTTAGAATTGTCTGAGATCGTTGTATTGCTGAGAAGAGCTAAATCTACTGTAGTTGATCACTGAAATGTTGTTGTTACTATGTGCAATGTTCTCCTTGTAATGCTTACTTCACTCAACATCAGTTAATAAAGTCTTTCCAGGTTTTTCTGCATGCTCATCATTTCTTATGGAGCAATAGAATTCCATTACATTCACATACCACAACTTGTTCAACTATTCCCCAATTTGTGGGCAGTCCTTCCATTTCCAATTCTTTGCCACTGCAAAAAAAAATTACTGTAAATGTTTTTGTGCACTTTTCCTTTTTTAAATGATCTCTTTGAGATACAGTGGTATTTCTGGATCAAAGGGTATTCACAGTGTGGGCCTGGTTCCAAATTGCTTTCCAGAATGTTGCATCAGTTCACCACTCCACTAATAGAGCATTAGGCTCCCAGTGTTCCTACATCTCTTCCAAAAATTATCATTTTCCTTTTTTGTCATATTAGCCAATCTGGTACCTCAGATTGTGGGACATCAGAGTTGCTTTGATTTTAATTTCTCTAATTAACAGTGATTAAGAGCATTATTTTCATATAACCATAGATAGCTTTGATTTCTTCATCTGAAAACTACCTGTTCATATCCTTTGATCATTTATAAATCGGGTATTATTTGTATTCTTGTAAGTTTGACTTAGTTCTCTATATATTTGAGAAATGAGACCTTTATCAGAGACACTGGGTGTAAAAATTGTTTCCCAGGTTTCTGCTTTCCTTCTAATCTTGGTTGCATTGGGTTTTTTTGTGTGTGTGTGCAAAAACTTTTTAATGTAATATAACCAAAATTATTCATTTTTCATTTTGTGATGCTCTCTATGTCTTGCTTGGTCATAAATTCTTACATTTTTCCATATATCAGATAAGTTAACTTTTTCTGGATCTCCTAATTTGCATATGTTAGCAGCTTTTATGTCTAAATCATGCACTCGTTTTGACTTTATCTTGATATATACTGTGAAATGTTGGTCTATGCCTAGTTTCTGCCACACTATTTTCCAGTTTCCCCAGCAGTTTTTGTCAAATAGTGAGTTCTCATCCCAAAAGCTGGAGTCTTTGGTTTTATCAAACAGTAGATTACTACAGTCATTTATTACTGTGTCTTGTTTAACTAACCTATTCCACTGATCCACCACACTATCACTTAGCTAGTACCAAATACTTTTGATGATTGCACTTTTTGATGTAATTTTAGATTTGGTATGGCTAGACTACCTTCCTTTAGGATTCTTTTTTTTTCATTAATCCCTTTGATATTCTTGACTTTTTGTTCTTCTATATGAATTTTTCTAGCTCTATAAAATACTCTTTTGGTAGTTTGTTTGGTATGGCACTGAATAATAAATTATTTTAGGTAGGATTGTCATTTTTATTATATCAGCCTACCCTACCCGTGAGCAATTGATATTTTTCCAGATGTTTAGATCTGACAGTATTTGTATGAAAAGTGTTTTGTAATTGTGTTCATAGAGCTCCTGGGTTGTTCCTGGAAGATAGACTCCCACATATTTCATATTGTTTACAGATATTTTAAATGGAATTTCTCTTTCTATCTCTTGCTATTGGGATTTGTTGGAAATATATAAAATTACTGATGATTTACATTGGTTCTTGAAACTTTGCTAAAGTTGTTAATTATTTCAAATACTTTTTTAGTTTCTTCCCTAGGATTCTCTAAGTACACCATCATGTCGTCTGCAAAGATTATCTTTTTCCCTTCATTGCCTACACTAATTCCTTAAATTCTTTTTCTTCTGTTATTGCTAAAGATAGCATTTCTAGTATAATATTGAATAATTGAGGTAATAATAAGTATCCTTGCTTCATCCCTAATCTTATTGGGAGGGCTTCTAGCTTATCCCCACATTATAGATAATGCTTGATGATGATTTTAGATTTATCTACTTATTATTTTAAGGAAACCTCCATTTATTACTATGCTCTCTAGTATTTTTTAGTAGGAATGGGTGCTATATTTTGTCAAAAATTGTCAGCATCTATTGAGATAATCTTATGATATCTGTGGGTTTTGATATCAGTATGGTGAATTATGCTTATAGTTTTCCTAATGTTGAACCAACACTGCATTCTTGGTATGAATTGCACCCGGCCATAGTTTATTATCCTGTAAATAAACTGACATAATCTGCTTGCTAATATTTTATTTAAAATTTTTTCATCAACATTCATTAAGGAAATGGGTCTATAATTTTCTTTCCCTGTTTTGGCTCTTCCTAGTTTAGATATCAGCACCATATTTATGTCATAAAAGAAATTTGGAGGAATTTTTCTTTGCCTATTTTCCCAAATAGTTTGTTTTAAACTATAGTTTTAATGGTATTAAAATTTATATCAAATTTAGTATTAAATTAGTATTAAAATTAGCTATTATTTAAATGTTTGGTTAAATTCACTTGGGAATTCATTTGACCCTGGTAGTTTTATTTTTTCCCTTAGAAAGTTCATTGATGGCTTGTTCAATTACTTTTTCTAAAATTAGTTTACTTAAGTATTCCATTCCTCTTCTGTTAATCTGGCCAATTTATATTTTTGTAAATATTTATCCATTTCACTTAGATTGTCAGATTTATTGGCATACAGTTGGGCAAAATAGCTCTTAATTATTGCTTTAGTTTCTTCTTCATTGGTGGTGAATTCACTCATTTCATTTTAATACTAGTAATTTAGTTTTCTTCTTTCTTTTTTTAATCAAATTAAGCAAGAATTTATTTTTTTTTATAAAAATAGCTCTAAGTTTTGTTTATTAGTTCAATAGTTTCCTTACTTCAATTTTATAAATCTCTGCATTGATTTTCAGGATTTCTGATTTGGTGTTTAATTGGGGATTTTTAATTTGTTCCTTTTCTTCTCTCACTAGTATTTACTCACTAGTTTTACTATCTGTTTCTTCCTGTAACTCATTTAACTTCTTTAGAAATTTGGATACTATACCATTTGGTGTACATATGTTTAGTTCTGATATTACATCATTTTCTATGGCACATTTTAACAATATGTTATTTCCTTACTTGTTTCTTTTAATTAGTTCTACTTTTGCTTTTGTTTTGTCTGAGATCAGGATTGTTATCCCCGCTTTTTTGTTTTAGTTCTGCTGATGCATAATATAGTCTATTCCATCTTTTTACCTTTAATCTGTGTGTGTCTCTCTCCTTCAAATGTGTTTCTTGTAAGCAACATATTGTAGGATTCTGGTTTTTAATGCACTCTACTATTTCCTTTTGTTTTATTCACATTCATAGTAATGATTACTAACTGTGTATTTCCCCACATTCTATTTTTCCTATTTACACTTTTGTCTTTCCCTCTCTCTCTCTCTCTCCGTTTATCTTGTCTCTCCTCACCAGCATTTCACTTCTGACCACTGCTTCCCTCACTCTGCCCTCTCTTCTATCACCTCTCTCCCTTTTTTTCTTGTTCCTCTCTTACTTCCCTATAGTGTAAGATGGATTTCCACACCCAACTGACTGTTTATGTTTGAATGAGTTCTTAATGGTATAAATGAAATACTTATGTGTAAAGGCAATATAAAGAACATGAGCATTTCATTTGGAGCTGAAATGGAGTTGAGGTAGGGCATAGGAACTGAACAAAGTTAGAAACTTGGAAGAGAGGTTGAGAAGCAACATAAAAAAAGAAAATAAATTGCCAGAAAAAAATATAACTTAAAAAAAGGTGAGGTGCTTTTGTAGCAAAAACAAGGGGTAACTGGAACACAGCCTGTGTGCTTCTTTGTTACCCATGAAACATGTAGAGATCCAGATTAAGCTGATTGACTGGATAATCTGAAGATTTTTTTTTTTTTAGAGAAGTAGAATGGCTGGATGATATATATTCTGCATATTGGAGGAACCATCCATATTGATGGGGTCACAGGTCCATTTTAGTAGTAAAGTATAAGAAATAGTGAAAATGAAGAATAAAAATAATGTAGAAAGTTATATAAAAAGTTATGAAAAGTTATATATAAAGTATCAAAAAAGCTGAGAGAAGAAAGCATAATCACAGTACACAAATGTATACTTATCACGACTATGTAAAATGATTGATTATAAAATTTAAAATGAATAAAAATATCATTAAAAAGGGGAAATATTATTATTATTGTTGTTATATATTTTCCAAATATTTAGCAAAATAAATAATTAGGAGATTAAGATGAATTTTGTTTGTTTATTGGAATATATGTTTTTCTTTATGGCTATGAAGTTTAAAATAAAAAAAATAAGAAAACAAGGAAGATTAAACACAAATAAAAGTGTTCTCCACAGCCCATTAAAAGTTAATACCTATACTTTTGGCTATGAAAGATCTTTTGTTTCTTAATGAGTATTTTTTATAAATCATATATACATGCATATTACTAAGATAAGTTTACATGGAAGATGTTGTAGGAGAAGACGCAGAAACTTCATGAGGAAATCACTGTAAAAAATTGGAATTTCAAGGAGAGGGATCTAGGAGGATATTGGAAAATTGTAGGAGTCATGATTTGGAAAAGGTGATATGGAGACAAAATGCAGAGTGGTACTAAAGGCCATCAGCAAGTGTTTTTTCTTCTCTCTGAAAATTTGTGCCTTGATTATGCATTATTTCCATGTAAAATATTTCACAGAATATCTTCAATTTAATCTCACCTCTTTTCTTTCCCATGGGCTTAATGGGTTTTTAATGTCATCATCCATTGTATATATTTATAGGTTTTGATTAAAAATTCCTTCAATACCAATCATTAAAACTACTTGGTACTGGCTAAGGAATAGAGTGGTGGATCAGTGGAATGGGTTAAGTATGCAAGATACAGTAGTCAATGACTATAGTAATCTATTATTTGACAAACCCAAAAATTCCAGCTTCTGGGATAAGAACTCACTCTTTGACAAAAACTGCTGGGAAAACTGGAAAACAATATGTCAGAAACAAGGCATAGATCAAAATCTCACACCATATACCAAAATAAAGTCAAAATGGGTTCATGATTTAGACATAAAGGCTGAAACTGTAAGCAAACTGAAAGAGCAAGTAATAGTTTACCTATCAGATTTGTGCAGAATGGAAGAATTCGTGACCAAACAGGAGATAGAGAACATTATGAAGTGCAAAATGGATAACTTTTATTACATTAAATTAAAAAGTTTTGTACAAACAAAGCCAATATAAGCAAGATTAGAAGGGAAGCAGAAAGCTGGGAAATATTTTTTACAGCCAGTGTCTTTAATAAAGGGCCTCATTTCTAAACATATAGAGAACTGAGTCAAGTTTATAAGAATACAAATAATCCTCAATTGATAAATGATTAAAGGATATAAACAGGCAGTTTTCAGATGAAGAAATTAAAGCTATCTATAATCATATGAAAAAATGTTCTAAATCACTATTGATTAGAGAAATTACTTATAGGCTGTCAGGTTGGTTCAAAGTTACTATTTACCCAGTTGTTTTGGTTTTCCTTTTCTGAATCTCTATGTATTCCAATTGGTTAACTAACTGTCATTTAATTGTTCCAGTTAGTTTATGTGATCATGGCTTGGCAGAGGGCTTCATTATAAATGAAATAGGTGGAATTCCTAAATTTTATTGAAACATTCGATTCATAAATAAAATCAAAAGCATGCAGATTTCCTATTTTCATTTAAACTGTCATTCAGTCATCAGGTAGTATAAAAGTTTTCCACTCACAGCAGCGGCAGATCCACAGGGTCATTTAAAAAAATGGAGGGAACACTGTCTGAGAGGGTTTATTTACATGAATAAGAAGGGAAAGCAAGATTAAGAGTTTGCTCATTACCTGATTGAAAACCTAGTCATGGAGGTCCCAAGAGAGAGAAGGTGAATATGCTATTTAGGCCTCATCCTAGTCTGTTAAAGTATCTATCAATAAATAGCATGGATGTAAGACACCATATACAATCTTGATTTGTGCGTGTAGTTACATGTGTAATTTGTGTTCAGTTTAGATAGGAAGAATGTGTTTGAGAAATAAAAGTAGTAACTAATTCAATTTTGGTGATATTAAGTTTAAAATAAGTGTGGTAATTTACATAGAAATGTTCAACAGTTGGAGTTCAATAAAATTTAGTACAGTGAAGAGAATAATGAAGGCCAGATATATTGATGTGAATGATCTGAATCATAGAGATCATAGGGAATCTGTGAGAGGTGATAAGAGCATAGACAGAATATGGAGACAAGAGGTTCTGAACAGAATTTAAGTATATATACATATACACACACACACATGCATACATATACATATGTATATACTCAAAGTTTATTATAATTATATGTATATTAGCTCATGTATTACATAGATTTGACTACAACTTTTTATCCAGATGCAGCCTTGTTGGACAAACACGTAAAATTACACTTGTTTCCTCCAGGGGTAGGACCTATGCATATCACAATATTATCTTTGAGTTTAAATATGTATAAATAAGATTCTCACTGGTACAAATTTGTATGATAAAAGAAGTGGATTAGAGAGAAAAAGCCAGATATGTAAAAATAGTATACATAGGTATATTGTAGGATATTTTTATCCTAATTAATTAATTACTTAATTTTTAGTTTTCAACATTCATTTTTATAAGATTTTGAGTTCTAAAATTTTCCCTCTTCCCAAGACAACATGTAATCTGATATAGGTTCTACATATACATTCATATTAAACATATTTCCACATTAGTCATATTGTGAAAGAAGAATCAAAATAAAAGGGAAAAACCAAGTGAAAGAAAAAAAATACAAAGAGAGAAAATAGCATGCTTCCATCTGCATTCAGACTCCATAGTTCTTTCTCTGGAAGTGAACAGCTTTTTCCATTATGAGTCTTTTAGAATAATCTTAGATCATTGTATTGCTGAGACAAGCTGTCTATCAAAGTTGGTCATTGTACACTGTTGCTGTTACTGTGTACGATGCTCTCCTGGTTCTGCTCACTTCACTCACCACGAGTTCATGTAAGTCTTTCCTGGTTTTTTCTGAAATCTTCTTGTTCATCATTTCTTATGGAACAATAGTATTCCATTATATTCATATACTACAACTTGTTCAGCCATTCTCCAGTTGATGGGCATCCCCTCAATTTCCAATTCTTTTCCACCACAAAAAGAGCTGCTATAAATATTTTTGTACATGTGGGTCCTTTTCCCTTTATTAGAATCTCTTCAGAATACAGACCTAGTGGTAGTATTGCTGGGTCAAAGGGTATGCACAGTTTTGTAGCCCTTTGCTCATAGTTCCAAATTGTTCTCCAGAATGGTTGGATCATTTCACAACTCCACCACCAATGCATTAGTGTTCCAATTTTCTCACGTCTCCAACAATTATCATTTCCCTGTTTTGTCGCATTGGGCAATCTGATAGGTGTGATGTGGTACCTCAGAGTTGTTTTGATTTGCATTTCTCTAACCAATAGTGATTTAGAGCATTTTTCATATGACCTACAACAGTATTATTAAACTCAGCTGTTGAAATCCCAAGGAGATAAAAGACAGCTACAGAAGAGGCTCTAATTGTTAGAAACTTCCCTTATATATAAAAAATGTTCTAAATCATTATTGATTAGAGAAACACAAATTAAAAGAACATTGAAATATTATTTTGCACCTATCAGACTGGCTAAAATGATTGAAGGGAAAAACAACAGATGTTGGAGAGATTGTGGAAAATCTGGAACACTAATTGACTGTTGGAAAAACTGTGAACTAATCCAGCCATTTTGGGGTGCAATCTAGAATTATATCCAGAATTATCAAACTACCTATACCTTTGACCCAGCAGTACCACTACTAGGTCTATTTCCAGAAACAATTAGGGATAAAGGAAAAGAACCTAACTGTTCTAAAATATTTATAGCAGCTCTCTTTATTTTGGCAAAGAACTGGAAATTTCAGGGATGCCTATCAGTTACAGTATGGCTGACCAAATTGTGGCATACGATTGTGATGGAATACTACTATCCTATAAGAAATGATGAGTTTGATGGTTTTAGAAAAAAAACCTGAATAGACTGGCTAAACTGGCATGAAACAAGGAACAAAATGAGCAGAACCAAGAGAATGTTGTATATAGGAAGATTGTTTTAAGAACAACTTTGAGTGACTGAGTCACTTTGACTATTGTAAATACTGAAATTAACTACAAAGGACAAATAAAAGAGGACACTATCTGTATCCAGAGATAGGGCTGATAGATAGAAGTATGTATAGAATGATTTTACACACACACACACACACACACACACAAACATATATAATATATATGTATATATATGTATATATATATACACACACATTATACACATAAATACACGTACATATTCATATCTAATTGTAGACATCTCTAGGCAGGGGGAAGGAAAAAAAAGGAAAAAGTTACATAACTTTATTATATATTTAAAGGGAGTAGTAAATTTACATAATAGATTTGCAATTTGATGTGCAATCATCTTTTTTTTGCATTTTTCTATGTTATGAAAATGCTTTATTTTTTAAATAAAGACAAAAAAAAGAAAAAAAAAGAAAAAAGAGAAATGTCCCTTATGTTAATTGGAAATCTTTTGTTTTCTCACTTAGTTATGTCCTCTGAGGCTAAGCAGAACAAGTCTAATAATTCTCCACAGATAGTTCTTCAAGTACTGCAAAAACAATTCTAAATCTATTCTTCTCCATGCTGAACATCCTTAGTTCCTTTAACCAGTCCATATATCACATGATCCCAAGCTACTTCATCATATTGGTTACTCTTTTCTAAATTTTTTCCAGTTCGTCAATGTGATTACTCAAATGTGGCACCAAAAATGAATACAATACACCAGATACAACTAAAACAAGACCAAAAGGATCAAGACAACTGTTTCCCTTATTTTGACTTCATTCCTTTCTTAACACAATCAAAGACCACATTATTTTTATTTTTGGTATGTTACTTCTGTATCAAGGTTGATTTATATTGAGCATGTAAATGGTGTTCTGATTCTATTTTCTTCATTCTCCTTCCTGCATACCCTCATGTATTCCATGTTTCTCTCTCTTCTCTATTTGTCAACATAGTTTTCATCTAAGAACATGAATGAAACACAAAGTTGACAATGTTTCCAAAAAGCAGAGAAATGTTCAGTGTTTGAGCCCTGGATAGCTTAATGAAAACTTTTGAAGAACCTAATTCTTCTCAGCAATGTGAAAGAAAGGAGGAAGTCTTGGAGGATGGCTAATGATATCATAACCTCAGGATAAAAAGAAATAGAGTATCAGGTCTATTTGGGAAGCAGAGGTCTGTCTTCTTCCTAAGCGGATAAAGAGATAAGGTTTCAGGCCTGGCCAGTCCATATACTCCCAAAAGCAGGAAGCTGAAGCAATGTGACAGTCCAGTTTTCCCATTTGTAAAAATTAGAATCAATTTTTGCATTATATAAATCAAAGGGTTACTGTAATAAATGTGTTTTAAAAACCTCAAATCCTATATAAATGTGAATTATTATAACATTTGCTAAAAAAAACACATCAAGCTACTGCACACATCAGGTATGCCACCAATCATGTTTGATCATCAGCAATTCTGATTCCTTGGAGTTTTTGATATTCTATGATTTTTCAGCTTTGTAGCATGATGAGGAGAATATTAATATTAAGAAGAGGGGTTTCAGTATCAGGTAATATTTTGGGATTACAGAAATTATTGCAACATTCCTGAAATTGAATCTAGCCTGTTCTCCTAGTCTTGCGGGGACCAGTTCATTAACCATCTGCCCATCTAAGACACATGTACAGTGCTGACAAACTCAATGAATTGTTCATTTAACTGAATATCTTATGTAGGTAATATTTGAAATATGCATTTCTTTATGCTTATCTGGGTTAAGCCACTATCTGAGTTGCCATGCAACTCTTTGAATCTGTAGCTTTGGGCTTTTGAAAAAATCAGTACATAATCAACAAATAAGAATATCCAGAGAATCTGATCATCTATAGAAAGTCCTCTATGTGTAATTTGCTCAGGGCAACTTCTATGTCAAAAGTGAACAGCTGTGTTGAATATATCTCATTTTTTCCCCTTTGGATTAATTTGAATACAGGATAAAGTTATTCATTTGATTGCATTTTCAAGGAATCTTATATAAATATATACCTAGAAGACACTGTTAGAAAGCCAGAAAGGCTCTTATTTCTCTGGTGAATCCAAAACAAAATTAAAAAATAAAACCTAACAATAAATACCACTATATCTTTATAGTCCATAAAATTTTCACTTACTTTTATTACAGCAAGGATGTGATCTGTTGAAGAATATCTTTTCCCCAAACCTGCTTGCTCCTCTCTTATCTTTTTATCCAGGTATACTCTGCTGCAATTACAAGCCATTTCCATACAGCTTATACAGAGATGAAAAAGAAATTAAACACTTAATCAATAAACCCGATTTACTTCCCAAGCACAGATATAAAAGCCAAGGGCACCACAAGTTGGGAAAACAACTTCAAAAAGAAATCTTACAGAGAAGAATAGTTGAAGATTATGAAGAGTTTGCTTTATAAGATAGAACAGAAGAGCAAAGGCAAAAAGGAATTCAAAGAAATCAAAAGATCAAAATAAGCAAAACTATTTAAGGATGAAGCTAAAAAGAATATAAAAATATGAAAGAGGGAAAAGATTGGAAGTTGTTGTTGTTGTTTTAGATGGTAAAGCATTTTTATCCCTGGATAGTGGACATTTGGACTCTAACATCACAAAATGCTCTATTTTTTAAAATGATACATTTTGCTTTTATTTCTCAAATGTTTGGGAATATACCCCTTCACAAACTCCTATTATAAATTTATTCCTTATAAAAAAATTAAAATGATAGAGAAAAAGGACAGTAGTTTGGCAAAAGTAACTAAAAGCATATATAAAATATTCTAAACCCTTATTTCCCTACCTCTGCAAGTAACAAAAGAGATTCATCTCTGGGTCCAAACTTCATTATTACAATCACATAGTGTTGGATTTCCACTTCTGGGAGCCAAGATGGTGGAGTAAAAAGGTTGTCACTCTCACCCTCCCCTATTAACCTCTGTAAACTCAGAAAATATCACCCCAGGAAAAACCCTGGAACAGCTGAACCAGAAGAAAGACGGGGAGCAGCAGTGAAGTACAGTAGCCCAGGTAGCTTGAAGGACTAACAGGAAAGACCCCTCTTGCCTTAGGGTAAGGCAATAGGTACAGAACAGGAGGCATCCTAGCAAGCTAGAAAGGAAAGCCCCACTTCAGCACACCAGGAGGAGATCTTGGTCCTTAGCATTCTACAGCAAATGAGTCTCCCAGTACCTCAGCAAAGCTAAGGGAAGCAGGGGCAGCTAGGTGGCACAGTGGATAGAGCACTGGCCCTGAAGTCAGGAAGACCTGAGTTCAAATCCAGCCTCAGACCAAACACTTGACACTTACTAGCTGTGTGACCCTGGGCAAGTCACTTAACCCCAATTGCCTAAAAATAAATAAATAAATAAACAAATAAATAAGTAAATAAATAAATAAGTAAATATATAAATAAATGAAATAAAGGTAATAAAACTAAGGGAAGCAGCACTACAAAGGGCTCCCCCACAGATAAACACCCTGCAACACTCATCTAAAACGAGCTTAAGAAAGAGGAAGGAAAGGAAAAGCAGGCAACCTAGGGTTACCTGAAAGTTCCAGCCTTGCTGATTCCAGCCCAACACCAGGTAAGCTGCCAGAACCCTACAACCTCCAATTGGGAACATTGGAAGCCCCCAGCACACAAAGCCAGTGACCTAGGTACCAAACTCAAGAAGCTTGGGTTAGTGCCCTCTGCTCCCCAGAAGGGGAGCTCAATCTCTTTAAAGGCCAGGGAATAAAGAAACATCATGAGTGAAAAGAAATGTACCATAGATTCATATTATAAAAAGAGTGAAGATCAAGACAGAAATTCTGAAGAGGAAAATATTGTCAACAAACCCACATCTGCAACCTCAAAAGGGAATAAGAATTGGTGTGAAGCCCAAAAAGCCTTCTTAGAAGAGCTTGAGAAGGATTTTAAAAGTCAAATTAAAGAGGTAGAAGAGTCCTTAAAAATTACAATTTGCCGATTGGAAAAAAAGTACACTGAAGAAAACAACTCCCTTAAAAATACAATTGGCCAACTGGGGAAGGAAGTACAAAATCTAATAGATGAAAACAATTTGTTAAAAATTAGAATTGAGCAAATGGAAACTAATGACTCTATGAGAGAGCAAGAATCAATCAAACAGAAACAAAAAAATGAAAAAATAGACGAAAACATAAAATGCCTCATTGGTAAAACAACTGACCTGGAAAATTGATCTAGGAGAGACAATTTAAAAATTATTGGTCTACCTGAAAATCACAATGAAAAAAAGAGCCTGGACAGTATCTTTCAGGAAATCATCAGGGAAAACTGCCTTAAAGTTCTAGAACCAGAAACTAAAATAGCCATAGAAAGAACCCACCTCCTAAAAGAGATCCAAATTGAAAACGCCAAGGAATATAATAGCCAAATTCCAAAATTACCAGGTCAAAGAGAAAATACAGCAAGCCGCCAGAAAGAAACATTTTAAATATTGTAGAACAACAGTCAGGACTACACAGGAACTTGTACTTTCTACATTAAAAGACCATAGGGCATGGAACATGATATTCCATAAGGCAAAGGAGCTTGGATTGCAGCCAAGGATCAACTACCCAGCGAAAATGAGCATGATCTTTCAGGGGAGGAGATGGATATTCAATGAAATGGAGACTTCCCAAACCTTTCAGATAAAAAGACCAGAGTTCAACAGAAAATATGATGGTGTGAAATTTTGGTCTATGCCTAGTTTCTGCCATACACTTTTCCAGTTTTCCCAGCATTTTTTTTCAAGGTGTGGGTTCTTATCCCAGAAGCTAGGGTCTTTGGATTTATTAAATAATAGATTACTATAGTCATTGACCACTGTGTCTTGCATATTTAACCTATTCCACTAATCCATCATTCTGTTTCTTAGCTAGTACCAAGTAGTTTTGATGATTGCTGCTTTATAATACAATTTAAGATCTGGAATGGCTAGGGCACCTTCCCCTGCATTTCTTTTCATTAGTTCCTTTGATATTCTGGACATTTTGTTCTTCCAAATGAATGTTATTATTTTTTCTAACTCTATAAAATAATTTTTTGCTAGTTTGATTGGTATGGCACTGAATAAGTAAATTAGCTTGGGTAGAATTGTCATTTTTATTAGATTAGCTCAGCCTACCCATGAGCAACTGATGCTTTTTCCAGTTATTTAGATCTGACTTTATTTGTGTGAAAAGTGTTTTGTAATTGTGTTCATATAGTTCCTGGGTTTGTTTCAGGAGGCAGACTCCTAAATATTTTATAATGTCTACAATGACTTTAAATGGAATCTCTCTTTCTCTCTTGCTGTTGGACTTTGTTGATAATATATAGAAATGCCATTGATTTATGTGGGGTTATTTTATAACCTGCAACTTTGCTAAAGTTGTTTATTATTTCAAGTAGTTTTTTTACTTGATTCTGTAGGATTCTCTAAGTACATCATCATGTCATCCACAAAGAGTGATAACTTTGTTTCTTCTTTGCCTATTCTAATACCTTTAATTTCTTATTCTTCTCATTGCTAAAGCTAATGTTTCCACTATGCTATTGAACCACAGTGGTAATAATGGACATCCTTGTTTCACCCCTGATCTTATTGCACATGCTTCTAGCTTGCCCCCATTACATATAGTGCTTGCTGAAGGTTTTAGGTAGATACTATTTATTAATTTAAGGAAGACTCCATTTATTCCTATGCTCTCTAGAGTTTTTAATAGGAATTCGTGTCGTATTTTGTCAAAAGCTTTTTCTGCATCATTGAGATGGTCATGTGGTTTCTGTTAGTTTTGGTCTTGATATGATGAATCATGCTGATAGTTTTCCTAATATTGAACCAGCCCTGCATTCCTGGTATAAATCCTACCTGGTCATAGTGTATTACTCTTGTGATAAGTTGCTGTAATATATTTGGTAATATTTTGTTTAAAATTTTTGCATCTATGTGGCCAATTGTATTTTTTAAGGGACTTGTTTTCTACAGTTAATTTTTGTCCTTCCTTTTCCAAGCTATTTACTTTCTCTTGCATACCTCTCATTTCTTTTCCCAATTTTTCTTCTACCTCTGTCATTTGACTTTTAAAATCCTTCTTCTGCTCTTCCAAGAAGATTTTTTGGGCTTCAGACCAGTTCATATTCCCTTTTGAGGTTGCAAATGTGGCTTTGTCGACAGTGTTGTCCTCTTCAGAATTTCTGCCCAATCTTCACTGTTCCCATAATAAGAATCTATTGTAATTTCTTTTTGCTCATGGTGCTTGCTTATTTCCTGGCCTTTAAAGAGATGGAACTCTTCTGCTGGGGAGCAGGGGACACTGACCCAAGCTTCTTATGTTGGGATCCCAGGGCCTGGTCATTTACCTTGTGTGCTGTCAGTTGGAGGCTGTAGGGTTCTGGCAGCTTACTTGGTGTTGGGCTGGAATCAGCAACACTGGAATTCTAGGGGTAGGATTGGGTAGTCTGGCCCTGGAGGTTGCCTGCTCACTGGACCTTTCCTTCCTTTTGCTTTCTTCATCTTCTTTCAGATGGGCAAGATATTTTTCTGCCTGGGGCTCCCTGGAGGGTTTCCCAGAATTTTGCTGAGGCACTGGAGGACTTGATTGCCTTAGAATGCCAAGGCACCTGGTAGTTTTCCAAGCTGGTTTCCATCAGTTCCCCTATCATCACTGAGGCACTTGGGGGTCCTGGTGTTGGTGTTTGCGTGCTCCACCACCTGGGGGTTCAGGATCTCCTCCTGGTATGCTGAGGCGGGGCTTTTCCTTAGGTTGCTGGTATACCTCCTGTTCTGTATTGTTCTCCTTTCCCCAAAGCAAGAGGGGCCTTTCTTGTTAATCCCTGAAGCTACTTGGGCTACCAGACTGCTCCACCTCATGCTTCTTCTGGTTCAGCTGTTCCAGGGTTTTTCCTTGATGATATTTTCAGGACTTTCAGAGGTTAATAAGGGAGGGTAAAAGTGACTTGCTCCTTACTCTGCCATCTTGGCTCCTGGAAGCAGAAGTCTTGATCATTGATAATTTTGAAGAGAACAGTTTTAGCTGATTGATGAGTTCAGGAGCCAGAATGTAGAAAGATAAAAAGAGAATGAGAGGAAAGAAAGTGGAGGTATCTATTGTAGATTAACTTCTCAAAGAGTTCAGACATCAAAAGGGAGAACAGATATAGGATCATTCCTAGGTGGATCAAGTGAGAGTTTTTTTGAAAATGAAGGATACATGGCCTTGTTTGTAGGCATTCAGGAACCAGCTAGTAGAAAAAGAGAGGTTGAAGATAAGTGAGAGGATGAGGATGATGGGGGGGGCAATCTTCTGGATAAGATCTTGTACATAAAAATGGAGAGGTAGATTTAAATTGTAAAACACTATAGAAAAACACTGTCATTGTTATCATTTATTCTTATTGTTACTACTTTATTACCTGTGTCACAGTATGTTTTGATGTGTTGATCGAATAGTTTCAATGTCCACATATTTGATGTTATCCAAGTGTATACCACTTTGCTTCTTTTCCTGAAAAAGATGAATGCATTATTACTTTAGAATTTGCAAAGTCTGTTATGTTAGACTTCTGTCGCATTCTTCCATGCTGTTAGTCACAGCTTCCTACACACTACCCTCTGTGGAAATTTGACAAACATTCAACCAGTGAGGCAACTGAGAACAGCATCCCTACATCTCAACCTCCTCAAAATTGATTTTAAATTAGGTTGCACTCCATGCTGCTTCTCTCAACTTCCATAGAGCCAGAAAAATCTCAATTTTTGGCATTTGGATATATAATTTGTATACTTCATATGACTTTTCTGGAGCATTCTCCCATTCCTTCTTGCTGCTATCTCTGTCTCACTCTACTCTCTCTCTTTCTGTCTCTCTGTCTCTCTCTCTCACACATATGCATGTTTTGTAAATCACTTTGTATATTATCTCACTTGATACATCAAAAATGTTCCTTTATTATCCTCATTTGACAAATGAGAAAACTGAGAGTGAAAGAATTTATGAAAAGTAGACTTTGTGATATGACAGTGTACTGAGTGTCTTTAAACAAATGTCTATATAATATTTCATGAGATGCAGCATTGCTTAGTGAATCAAGGCCTGGAACTGGAGCCATGATGACATAGGTACAAGTTTCATCCCTTAAACATGTAGGATTTGGGATATTTCAGAATTTCTCAATGCTAGAGATAATTCTCTAAGGCTATAAGTTGTAGCACAGTTGCTTATCTTCATTAGTAAGAGGGAATTTCCTTACTGGGAGCTTACTCGCTAAGAAATATAGGTCTTTGTAATTACTGCTACGACTAATAATAATGCTAGTGATAATAAAATGATACTCTTTCACACATCCTTTTATAGGACAGAGTACTGACATTGGAACTTAGGAAATTTTGCTTCAAGCCATGGCCCTACCACTGGCTAAGTTTAGCAACTTTGACAAGTTAATTAACCAGGAGAGACTTATGTTTGAGTCAGACAAATGCTAAGCATTACAGACCTTCATACAAGGAGACAATCATTTTGGGACATATTATGAAAAGTTATTGTATCTCCCTATCCCAACTTCTCTTCTTGTCTAACTCTAAATAGGGTCCAATATGCATCAATATTATAAAGTGCTGGAGGTGGAATGAATTTTGTAGACTGAAGACAACACTCTTCACAAAAGTGAAAGGCACAAAAGATTTAGATTTGGTAGGTACTTTAGGGATCGCCTAGCCCAACTATTGACTAAGTTTGGACTAAACCCAGAGACTCTTCAAGCATAACCCTTTCTTTCCAACACACCCAATTGAATAGTGCTATGTTTAAAGGCAATAGACATTCCAGATTTTCAAGGACAACCTGAATTCCAAATAAACAGTATATTTTAGCAAAGTTTTTCAAAGACTATTTTTTTGAGTTTGTACTTTGATTTTGTGCTCAGTAATTGGGCCATAATTTCACTCCTTAGTTGGTAACATTATACTGAGACTCTGGTGTAGTTTCCATTTGTGAAATAAAAATAGGGATACTCCATAACCCTTCTGCTTGAGAGGTTAAAGAGATCTTGTCATATAAGTTTATATTTCAAGAAAGTCCTTGCTCTGGGCACATGTGATATGATTTACTTCTGTTTACAATCAGGCAGTGTCTTTCATAGTTCTCACAATGTTAGGAATATCTAAATATCTATGTTTCATTTTAAGCACATTGGGAGTGAATGGAAAGGGCCCTAGGGTTCCCAGTGCTTTTCCTTCTTGGGTTTACTAGGTAATCAGAACCACTCTCACAGTGGGTCTTCAGGTTGTCAAAATGATAATAAAGGGAGTGAGGAAAGGTTATATCCCAGTACTTATTTTTTATAGAAAGATAAATCCAAATAACTCCAGCAACATAACCAAGTGAGATTTAAATATATAATGAAGTATTGTGAAAAGTTTCAGCAAAAGAACCTGGAAATATGGGAAGGGGGTATAGAAAATACATTTTTGCAACATAAATTTAAAAGTATTGAAGATATTTAACTCCTTAAATTCAAATCCTTCTTATAAGTTGCTTTTTGTTTTTTTTTAACAAAATAAATCTTAGTTTGTGTAAAGATAATACCAATTTAAAATCAGAATGTTATTGCATGTCACATTCTTATTTTATTCTTCCTGCCAAAATATTCTAAAGATACAAAATTTATTTTTTGAGAACTGTGAATAAGTATTTTAGAAATCTAACATATTCTTTTACATCTTATTGACTGTAGTTACAAATGAGAGGCAGTATGTCATGGAGTATATATGAGCATCTTTGGAGTGGGATAGACATGGGTTCAAGTCCAGCGATATACTAGTTTGGTGACTCTGGGTAAATCACTTAACTCCTCAGTGCCCCAGGTACCTTTCTAAGTGTATACATTGTGCATGAGTGAGTGGGAAAGTTGCTTATATCCTGAGTTCCTCAACCTGATGAAACCACAAGTAGAGAAAAATAATTAATAATGTCAGAGGAAAAAATAGGTTATTTTGTATTCTCTGCTGTCTGATTTGCAGATTGGACTAATCACTCTGGCTATTCAAAAAAAAAACAAATTTTTGTTCTTTTGCTGCTAGGTTTTCTCCAACAGATGGTCTCTACCCTACCCATGCCCTCTGCTTTTATGTATCATCCCCTTTTGTGAAATCTGTTTGGAATTCACTATGCTAAAAATCCCCACCTCTCATTCAATTTTATTGTTTGATGCCACAGTCCCTGTGACATCATAAGTAGGAAACCAAACACATGCGATTGAGCAAAATTCTCTTTCCACACAGTATGAGATGCCCCATCCTCTTCTGCCTCTCTTATTTGCCTTAATGTATATTGGGGATAGTTTTGGGTACTAGACTCAATACTCTAGTCCTGGCACCTGAGGCCCAATAAAGTTTCTGGCTGTGACCTTGATCTGCTGGTAACTATAACCAGGTCCTGGTACCCTGACACCTTGGGGTAGCTTTCCCAAGCAGCTAAATGTGCCAAATGAAAGAGCCTACCACTATCAGCATTGGTAGGAAATAATTCCTCCGCAAAATTCTTTTAATCCCTAGGAACATAGGAGCATAACTTTAGAAACAGAGGAGACATTATAAGTCATTAATTCCAATTTCCTCTTTTTAGACATCAGAACTTAGCTATGGGGGATAGGTACGTGGTACAGTAGATAGAGTGCTAGACCTAGAGTCAGGAAGACTCATCTTCCTGAGTTTAAACTGAAACTTAGAAACTTACAAACTGTGTGACTCTCGACAAGTCACTAAACTCTGTTTGCCTCAGTTTCCTAATCTGTTAAGCTAGAGAAAGAAATGAAAAGCCACTCTATTATCTTTGCCAAGAAAACCCCAAATAGAATCACGAAGAGTGAGTCACAACTGAAGTAACTGAACAACCACAATAACAACTTAATTTTAGAAAAGTGACATGACCAGCTCATTGTCATATTAGAAATCATAGCCCGAGTATTTGAACCAGGTCTTTTTTGTTTTTTAATTTCCAATCTAGGACTCTTTCAAATTCTCACTACTTCAATCACTATAAGCACTAATATTAGAAATTTGTTTGGCTGTTATAAAATTAGCCTAATGGTCTTGAGGTCATCACAACAATCTCCCCTTAAATTAGGTTGTAAGCTTATACAATATACACATGGAAAAAAAATAAAAATAAAAAAACTTAGTTTTTTGTAGGTTAGTACATCTGTGTTCCTCCAATGATATTTTGTCTACCACCAGCTTGTTTTTTTTTCCTCTCTGATAACAAAGCACTAAAATAATATTTTTGTTGACTTCCCATAGGCAACTCAGCCAGCTCCAGGGGAGCCACCCAAAATTAGAGCATAAGAACCTCATTCTCTGAAGAGCATTTCCTCTGAAAGGGTTCTTGTTAAAGCACCTCTTTCCTGCTAAATGGACCCTTGTCTCTGTGACCTCCAACAAAATGTTGCCTTTACATGAATTATACTCTATGTTCATGTGTATGTCCAAGTTGTATGTAAGGTCACCTTTTCACACCTCTCATCTTTCCCCTCTTCTCCACTGCTTGCAATATAGCTTTCTGTTGACCTGACTCCTACAGTTGTACATGTGATTTTCAGCACTTGAACTCATTAAAGGGTTATTTTCATGGATGTCTCTGGGTGACCTACAGGCCTTTCTTTAGACATAAACTAAATATATGGACAAGGACTTAATCTATTGACAGTCACACCTACACGGGGGAGTAGTGCATTGTGAGGCCAGTTGTAGAAATCAAGGATCAACAGGGGAATCCTACAGATTCCCAGAAGGGACTAGTGATAGAGAATTGTCATAAAACATTAGCACATTCCCACAGTCTAAGAGCTGTTTCAAATATATCCCTTTTTTTTGGCATAGGGCAGGAGGAAATCAGAAAATTACCTAGATAAATGTTTGTAGTCAAATCATCAGCAAGATGAAAAGGAAAGGAATCCAAGATTTCAATCATATTTTCAGGTTCCGGTGGCTGAGAATTTCAGAAAAAAAAAATTTGCTCATATGGAACACTCTACCCTCTCTCTTCACCTAGCTATGTGCTAGTTGTCTTTTAACACTGGATTACAAGGCCACGTTCTTTTTAAGGTCTTTTTGTTCATTAGGTCTGATTCTGAATGCATAATTAGAATTCTAATAAAGTTTCTGTTCTAATTAAAATGTTTTATACAATCAGAATTGGGAAACTGGAAGCAACTCAACTCTGTTTTCTACTGAGTTGAATAGATATGAAACTCAATTGACATAATGTAATAATGACTTACTAATACATTCTTATGAAAGTTAAATGATGAACATACATAGTATGAATTCTAATCCTAAAGTGTTTTGTGGTATTTTATGTGTTATTATCATCATTGTAATATTTAAGATTTTATTTGTATTTATTATTTATTTACATATTTATTATATTGTTATTTATATCTGTTTTTATTTATTTATATGTTTATTATATATATATATACACATATATATGCACACACACATATATATATATATATATACACACACACATTTTTTTTCATTATCAGCATGACCAGAGAATATTACAAAACCTGTGAGTTAACAAATTAAGCTCCAGAAGGAAATTGGAAAAAAGAATTTGGAAGAAATATTTGTTTTAAACTCATATGTGTAATATAAAGAAATAGAAGTGGGAAGACATGAAGAAGAGGTATACTGATGATTTGACAGTGATTGCCAGAGCTGGAAGGAACATTTTTATGGTTTGTGATCAAATTGGAAAATTGTTCCTCTGGGATTGGCTTTGAAGAAATGGGAAACTCACTTTGCTCATAAACTAAGACTGTCTTATGGTAGAATTCTTCAATTAAAAGAGAATCAGGATAGTTTTATCCTATTTTCATAATCAATATTTCATGAAAAACTTGGATCTTTTTATTAATATCTGCTTAGTGATTGCTATCTAAATGGAAGTAAAATAAAATGTTTTTGAAAGTGACTAAATATATCAGAAACAAAAACATATTATAGAATTGTCTCATCCTTTGTATCTAGAGGCAAATCATCAGATATGATACTCATAGATTACTGTCTTAATGGTTTTTAGTTGCCTCCAGTATTTCTCTCACATAGTTCATTCTGTTAGATCATTATATGGCATTTTCTAACATTCTGACAGTTATGGTCTTCTAGTAGAATTAAATTAGTTTGTCTTCATATATCTTTTCGACCATTGTATCAGTTCTATTCTTGATTTCCCTTCCCCTGTGAAATAGAAAGTTTTGTTTTTTTCAAAAAAAAAAGTTTGGAACATGAAACTTGATAGGGCAGGGCACAAATCCTTTTTTTTTTTTGTATATTCTGGAATTGTTAAAAACCAAAGGCAATCTGAAATATCGTGGTTTAGTTTTTCACTTTACTTTATAGGTTGAAAGATCCTACTAATTTCTGGGAGAGATATTAGCACAGTTCAGGCTTTCTTTTTCCATCAGAACCTTATTACTCCTGGCCAATATCATCTTTAGATTTGTCATCACCTTTAAGGGATGAAAGGATCTGAACTTAAAAAAAAGATAATGGGAAATATAAAAAGACATTGCTTTTCTCCTGCAATATGAAAAGATATCAATCTTTGTTTCTGTGACTGTAAACTTGTTATTGCTTCTAAGCAATATATTATTTCATCAAATAAGAGTTAGGCTCTGATAGGAGCAGTTGAAAAAATTAAAAAAACAATAATAAGGATGGGGAAACATGAGATTTGAAATGCTTTTGGGGGGTGGGAGTTGAAGATATTCTAGGTATTTTAGAACCCTTTGTTTTCTTATCACAGCCAATAAGATATATATTACCTGGAGGGAGGTCTATATATGTCAAAAATTGGCAATGAAGATAGGACCTATATGTTTCCTTTGCCCTGTCTATATTAAGTTCTGGACTGTTCATATGTCACTCACAACCTAGCTCCATTCCATTTCATCTCCAAAAACTTAAGCTTCACTTCTTCTGAAGACTCTTATCCCGGCTGATCTTTTATTTGGAACATAGCATAGATTCTACCATTATTTATCTGCTCATACCTCAATGTCTAAACTATCTAATTATACATCAAATTATTCTTAAGGGAAGAGATCTCACTGTTTATTTTGTCTGCATTGTAGTGCCTAACAGTGATTTGCTGGCATAATATAATACTTTGCTGCACCTTTATACATTGAACAATTAACAGAGGATATAAAAAAAAAACAACAGACGGGTGGATCAACAGATAGACTTAAATAGACAGATACACAGTAAATTTCTACTTGAATGCCTCATGCAAAACTGTGAAGATGACCCTGTATTGAAAAAGCTTATGCCCTCAGAGTATAATCTGGGGCAGGTTCTATTAACCTAGAAATGCTTCCATAAGAGTTCAACAATGTATAGAGAAGAATGTATTTCATCACAGTATCACCCTCTCTAAAGTTTATTCATACTTAACCAAACCAGTCATGTTGACTATTCGAACTACAACTCTTGAAACCATTCTCTAAGCTGTGAAAGGGTTGTGATTTGCATTGGTATGGATAGTTGTTGTTCAGTTGTTCTCAGTCACATCCAACTCTTTGTGACCCTAATTAGGGTTTTCTTAGCAATGATACTGGAGTGATTTGCCATTTACTTCTCCACCTCATTTTGCAGATGAGGAAACTGAGGCAAACTAGGTAAAGTGACCTGACTAGGGTCACACAGCTAGTAAATGACTGAGGCCAGATTTGAATTCAGGCTTGAATGCTTGACTCCAAGCCAGCATTCTATCCGCTGTGCCAACCAACTGCCCCTAGGGATAGTATCTAAATACAAAAAAAAATAACTCTTTGAAGCATAAGACCTAATTAAATGTGACATAATGATTTATGTTCAGAAAAGATAAGCACCATTTTAAGGAAGGATATATTATGTGAAGCTGAAATAGAAGAGGCGTGATTGATAGTGAAGTTCTGCAGATATACTTGTTGACAATGAACATTGTGCTGATCTTATTCAGTCCTGTAATAATACTATGGGGAATTTTCAGTGAGATCTGTGATTACTCAAAAGGGCAATTGACCTAGCCATCCACTCTGGAGAAATAAAGTGATGAAAAATGTATGGTTCTCTGATTATGTCTTGCAATTGGGCAGGTCACCTATTCAGTTAGCTCATTAATGCATAGAATTCAAACAGATACTGCATAGAGACAATGAAGCATCTTCAGAACTGAATAGATTAAGTTGAATCTGGGATTTTTCATTATACATTAATTAACCTTAAGCATTGTGCTGCCCCTCCTCCCCCAAAAAAGTACAACTTTATAAGGCCAATATTCTCCCAGCAATACTAGAGATGCTCATGGAAAATCAATCAATTACACAATTCATCCACAAGCATTTTAGGTGACTACTAGATATCAGGTAATGTGCTGAGTGTTGGGGATTTAGACTAATTAAACAGTTCCTTCTCCCAAGGAATTCACATTCTATTGGGAAAGCAACATGTAGGTAATGAGCATATACAAAGTAAAAGCAAGAGAATAGTGTTCAGTGTTGCATCTGGATTCACAACATGGTAAAAAAAAAATGAAAGCAAAGTTCCCCATATGATGTTCCATCTTCTGCAAGAAGCCTTTCCCAGTTGTCCTTAATCTTAGTGTCTCTCCTGCAATTTATCTTTTATCTAGTGTAAATTAGGTAATATCTCCACTTGAATTTTTCAAGGTCAGCTTATATCCAGTGTTCTATGCTCAGGTCTTAACATGGTATTTCAAAATACATTTTGTTGATATATAATGCATTCACATTGTCTAGATTTTCCCCATATCCTCCCCTCCATTTATCCCTTATGATGAAAAAATGTTAAGAAGAAAAAAAGGAAGTGAAAAAAATCAATATTTTGGAAAAAAAAGTCTGATATATAGTGCTCTACAGGTGTGCTTTCATAGCTTTTTTTTTTGTAGTCAGCTTTGTTTTTTGTAATTTTACAATATTCATTTTGATTGATTTTTTTGGCTGTTGTTCTTTCTAGTTACATTGTTGTCATTGTGTATATTGTATTCTTGGCTTTGATTGTTAACATTGCATCAGTTCATCTAAGTCTTTCCATGCTTCCTTGTGTTTACCGTGCACATTTTTCTTACAATACAATAATATCCTATGACATACATGTACCATAGTTTGTTTAGCCATCCATTTTGTTTCCAGTTCTTAACCTAATTCTTTAAGAAGGATAATCAGGATCATTTGGCTTATATCTAGAAAAAGGGTGGTCAAGAAAGGAATGGATATCATGACATTAGAGAAATACTTGAAGAAATTGGGGATATTTACCCAGAATATTATTATTATTATTATTATTTAGTGTTGTTGTTCAGTCATTTTTCAGTGATGTCCTGCTCTTCATCACCCCATCTGAGGTTTTCACAAGGTAAAGATACTGGAGTGTTTTGCCTTTTCTTTCTCCAGGGGATGCAGTGGATCCATTTTTTCAGGCAATCAGGTTTAAATGATTTACCCAGAGTCACACAGCTAGGAATTGTCTGAGGCTGGATTTGAACTCAGGTCTTCCTGACTCCAGTCCCAGTGTTCTATCCAGCAACAGCTAACATTTACATAGCACTTTAAAGTTTGCATATACTTTACACACATTCTCATGTGGTTTTCATAGCTAGCCTATGAGACAGGTTCATTATTATCCTTATTTTACAAATGAGGAAAGTGATGTTTAGAGAGGTTGGTATTTGCCCAGTCACATAGCTGACGTGTCAGAGGCAGTATTTCAACTTAGGTATCCTTGACTACAGACTCAGAACTTTATCCATTCTCCAATCATTTTTCATCTGATACTTGGGATCTTCAAGCATGTCTTATAAAAATTCCTGGCTAGCCCCAAATCATCAATCTTCAGTTTTCGTAATGCACAGCTTTACTTTCACATCAGAAATCCCCAGGGCAGTTATTGCTTAGATTTAAACATCACTCCAAACTGTGCCAACTACATAAGTTGAACCATAAAATTCTGCTTTTCTAAAAATTAGTTCATTCCTTTCTATCATTCCCTTAGTCTTATTCCTCTCAATCTTATTCTTTAAACTCAGTAATAACTCTAGTGCTTCCAGTTTTTCTTATACTTGCAGTCTGTCACCCTTCTCAGATCTCTCCTCGCCTAATAACTTTGACCTGCCTATTTAACTATGTGCATATTTCACTTGTATAACTTTGTACTGCTCTTCACTCTTGAATGTCTCGTTACCTTTTCATATCACCATGCATTTTTAATTTACCCTCAACTATTCACATTCTTTTTTCCTGCTCATACTGTTGAAGACTTCTGGAGAAAGCCATGTAACACCAGTGATTGATTCCAGTAAAAATTCATGTTATACTGTCTTGACTGGGCCCTCACTGTTGCATGTCAATTTTTTTCTTTCCTTATTATAGCAATATATAATATAATGTAACATAATAATATAATCTCTTTTGCACTTCCCTCAGTTATTTTTATAAATATTTTATTTTCTCAAGGAAGGTCTCAATACCATTCAACAACCTTTTTCTCTTAGAAAATGACCTTGTCTCTGACTTAAATGAGATGTATGTGATGAATTCCCTGTTTCTCATCTACTCTATGCCTCAAAATCCTTCTACATTTTTATCGTTCCTCTCTTTGATCAAATCTATAGGAATAGATGACTGTTATCGACAAGACTAACCTTTCTACTTGTAACCTTCACATCAAGTACTCCCAGTTCTCCATTAAGGATTGTAAATTTTTATCTTTGTCTTCACAATTTCTAGCAGGGTGACTTTCACATTGTCACTTTCACATTTACGTTCACAGCCTTAAAAAACATTTATTAATTTGAAATGAATCCTCATGAACAGTTTTTCATCTTCATTATTTCACTTTTTTTATCTTCAGCCTCCATTTATTCTAATGGATCCTTTTCTGCTGCCAACAAAAATAACCTTCATCTGCTCCTGCCATCCCTCTAAGCTACCAATCGACATTTCTCTTCCTGTTCACACACCAAATACTAAAGAGAGTCATCTAACCTTTTTTGCCTCCACTTCCTTACCACACACTCATTTTTAAATAACTGGCAGTCTAGCTTCTGACCCTACTGCTTAGTTTCTTTCAGAGGTTATAAATGTTCCCTTTGCTTCCCAGTGTGATGGCATTTTCTCGTTCCTCATTTCATTTGACCTTTCTATAGCTTTTGGCACTATCAACCATTATATCCTCCTTGCTATTCTCATTCTCTGGCTTCTGTGACGTTGTATTCAGCTTATCTAGTTATCTGCTTTTTTTCTCAGCCTCCTTTGCTGTATAATTATCCATGTCCCAACTCTAAGTCAGTGAGTCAGCCACTGAAGTTCTAAATTTCCTCTCTTATCCTTATTTATCCTTTCTCTACTTTTTTCTTGGTTTATATCATTTGATCTCAAGGGTTCAGTTATTATCTTTACATTGACAACTCTCAAATCTATATATCCAGACTCAATATTTGTCTTTAATTCTTGTCTCATGTTGCCAATGGCCTGCTAGATATCTTCACTTGGAATATACTGTCAAATTCTTAAGTTCCTTTAGTATAAAACCGAATTCAACCCACCCTCCAAATGACCAATTTTAATTGAGGTCACAAATCTTGAAAATAACTTAAATAATTTACTATCCATCATCTTTCCATAGAGAATCAATAGCCAATGTTCACCAATTCTAAATCAACTCTCACTTAAGTTTCCTTCTCTCTGTTTACAGAGATACTTCTTAACTACAATCTAGCACCAAGACTGCTATAATATCCTCTTCATTGGTCTTTAGGCTTCTAGTATCTCCTCTCTTCTGCCCTCTATTAGATGCCAAAATGCATTTTAAATATTGTTCTGTACTAAATATTACTCTTCCATTGACAAATATGCAATGTCTATTGCCTCTACAATAAAATATGGTCTCTTAAGCTTGGTTTTTAATTCCTGCACAGAATTGCTCCAACATTAGTCATGTTGCTACCCTTTATATGTTCTCTGTTATACCCCAAATAGAATACAACTAGTTGTGACTTCAACCTGATATTTTATTTCCTGTTTCCAACCATATGCCTAGTTGATATTCATGCTTAGAATTCATCCCTCCTTATTTCTACTTCATGAATCTTTATTTTCTTTCCAAACTCAACTGAAATATTACTTCCTTTGTGAATTTTTCAGTAATCCAGAACACCAGTTATTCTCTACCTCCACAAAATAAACTTTATTAATTTATCTGCTTAGTTGTTCTAACCCTTGTCTCCAGCAATAGAATAACTAATAACAACAATATCCAGCATTTCTATAGTGCTTTAAAGTTTGCAAAACATTTTACAAATATTAGCTCATTTGATCTTCAAAACTACTTTTGAGAGGTTAGTATTATTCCCATTTGCCAGTGGAGGAAATTGAAATAGACAGAGGTTAAATGAGTTGCCTTGGGTCACACAGCAAGGAAATATCTAAGGCTAGATTTCAATTCAGGGTTTCATGATTCTAAGTCCAGCAGTCTATCCACTGGTTCATGTAGCTGCCTCGACATATGTAATTGCTAAGGTATATATAATCTGATTTTTGTCTTTATATTTTAAGCATTTAGAATATTGTTTGCATTTAGTACTTAATGTTGTGTTTGTTGATGTCATTGTTGTTGTCATTGTTGTTGTTGTTTTAACTGAATTGAATTAGAAATGAGAGGTAAAAGTTGCAGCAGCAGAGATTTAGGTGGAAGGAAAAAGTCTCCTAACAGCTCTACAAAATGGAACTTGTTTCATTGTAAAGGCATACGTTTTGTCTATGTGGAATAAAGGCCAGATGATTTCTTGTCCATAATATTTAGGAAACTTTTGATTTGAGTAGGGTCTAGAAGAGACCACATTTTAGGTGCTTTCCAATTCTAAGACTCCATGATGCTGGTTTCTTTCAGTACAAAATCTTATTTGTCATGTGATATACTAGGATAACAAAACATAGATCTAGAGCAAGAAGGTATCTCACAGGTGATCTAGACTAATCCTCCAAAGTTTATAGATGAAGAAAGTGAAGGCCGGTAAGTGTAAGTGACTTATTTAAGTTTATGCAGAGGGCAGGATTTAAATTCTTGTCCTCTGACCATCTTCTTTCTGTTGTACTATGTTGACTCTTACAATAGATAACATTCTTACAGTTCTTTAAAATGCAAAGCATTTTACTTAATTTCCTTTGATTTTCTGATTCTCCTCAAAAGAATTCTGTATTGTTGTTTTATTTTTGATTTTTCTAATCTCTTAGAGATTATCTGACTTTCCCAGGGTCATAAACTAGTATGTTATCTGAATGAAGACTCAAACCTAGGTCTTCCTAAAACCAAGAGTAACACTTTTTCTACTAAACCAACTAAAGGACTCAAATTGCCCTCCTCTCTGGCTCTCTTGGCACTGTGTGAAAGAAACCATAAATAATACTTTTTTGGCTCCCAGGAGAAAGGCATGTTGAATATTGAGTCTCTTATCATCCAGTCATCTGATCACCCAGGTGACTGTGACAAAGACCAAAAAAAAAAGGAAGTCAATTACCAACCTTGGAAGTAAAGAAAAGGGAAGATAGAAACCTTTCATATTGATTTTTTTTTAGTGCATTCCTGGACCAGTGATATTGAGAAAACATTAGTATGCATTTAAAAATAAGGACCAGGTTAAAAAATAAGAAGGGATTTCTCAGAATTTCCCTAAACTAGCATTCAGACTTCTGGAAGTCAAAATGATACAGCAAGCAGTAAATTGCTGTAACTCTCCGACACTCACCTCAAAACAACCACAAAGTAGAGCCCTAAAACAAATCCTGGAAGAGTAGAAGCAGCAAAAAGACAGGTAAAACAATCTTTTAGCCCAAGAAGCTAGGAGAATTGGCAAAAAGAAGTCCTTCTCATTTGGATGAAAGAAGAACACAGTCCAGGACAGGAAACATCCCAGTAGCAAGCCTCACCTCAGCAAATCAGTGGGAGATGCTGAGCCCCAGTGTGGTAGAGTTTAAATGGCAACAATGAGCACCTCATATGCCTTGGCATAGCCAGGGGAATTAGCAGACTCCAGCTCTGACAAGCTTCATGTGCTTCAGTGCAGCCCCGGGCAAATAGGCATTCTACAGCTGTCAGACCTCCACCTGTGACAACACAGCCCCAGGCAAATAAGTAGACACCAACACTATCGGTGCCAAAGCAAATAGACAGATGTCAGCCAACGCCAGCCTGACATACTTCCGGATACTTCCAGGCAAACAGGCAGCCTTCTGAGGCCAGACTGCTACATGCTTCAGTGTAGCCATGGGGAAACACAGAAGGAACTTACCAGCCTCAGCAAATACCAATAACCACAACTAGGACCCTAGCTTAGCACCAGGTAAGCTTCCAAACACCCTATGGCCTCCAGCAGCATCATTCAACCCACACCCCACCTACTCAGAGCAGTACCAGACAAGAGGATTCCCTGTGGGCCCCAGGGTAACATCAGTACAGGTATACATAAACAGCCAGAGCCTGCAGCCACTAGCACAAGAGACAGTACCCCTTTTACCCTGGGAGCAGAGCTTAAATTTAAAGGAAAGGAATAAGCGTCCCCCCAAAAAAAGATGAGCAAAACAAAATAAAATAAAATAAAATAAAATAAAATAAAATAAAATAAAATAAAATAAAATAAAATAAATATGACCATAGAAAGTTATTATGGTGACCATACATTATTAGGGAAGACCAAGATACAAACTCAGAAGAGCACAACAATGTCAAAATACTTATAGGGAAGACCCCAAATAAAACTGGGAAGTGGTCTCAAGCCCACAAGAAAACTCATAGACAAACTTAAAAAGGAGCTTAAAATCATATAAAAAAGATAGAAGAAAAACTGGGAAAAGAAAGGAGAGTGATGCAAGAGAATTGTGAGGGAAAAAAAGAGTCAACAGCTTAGAAAGCTGTTTAAAAAGTAGAATTGGCCAAATAGAAAAGGAGATAGAAAAATCCACTGAAGAAAATAACTCGTCAAAGAGTACAATTGGCCAAATGGAAAAGAAAGTACAAAAGCTAATTGAGGAAAACAACTTAAAAATAGAAGTTAATGACTTTATGAGACATCAAGAATCAATGAAATAAATTAAAAATAATGAAAAATGGAAGAAAATGTAAAATACTTCGTGAGAAAAACAACTGACTTGGGAAATAGATACAGGAGAGATAATATCAGAAACCTTAAACTACCTGAAATCCATATTCAAAAAGGGGACCTGGACAGCATCTTTTAAGAAATTGTCAAGGAAAACTGCTCTGATGTCCTGGAACCACAGGGCAAAATAGCCATTGAAAGAATCCACCAATCACCTCAGGAAAGAGATCCCAAAATAAAAAGTCCAAGGAACATTATAGCAAAATTTCTGAACCAAAAGGTCAAGTAAAAATATGCTATAAGGGACCAGAAAGAAACAATTGAAATATTGGGGAGTCAAAATCAAGATCACACAAGATTTGTCAGCTGTAACATTAAAGGACTGGAATTCATGGAATATAATAGTCCAGAGAACAAAGGAGTGAGAACCAAAACCAAAAATCACTTACCCAGCAAAATTAAGCATAATACATCAAGGCGGGGAAATGGTTATTCAATCAAATAGAACTGCAAGCTTCCATAAGGAGAAGACCAGAACTAAACCAAAATTTTGACCTCCAATATCAAGACCCAAGGGAAGCATAAACAGACAAAAAGGGAAAAGAAAACATAAGGGATTCAACATAGCTAAACTGTTTACATCCCTACATAGGAAGACGATACTTGTAACTCTTAAAAATTGTTATCACTAACAGTATAGATCGAAGGAATATACATAGAAGGTATGGATATAAGATGAATTTGAGAGAATGACATGAAAAAATTAAGGAATGAAAAAGAGGAGTACAATGGATGCAGAAGGAAGGGAGAGGTAAAATGGGGCAATTTATTTCAGATGAAAAAGTGAGAAAAAGCTATTACAGTGGAGGAGAAGATGGGAGGATGGGTAATGGGCATCTCTTGAACTTTATTGTCATCATTATTGGCTCAAAGAAGGAATAATGCACACATTCAGTTGAAAAGAGATCCATCTTACCCAGCAGGGAAGTAGGAGGGAAGGAGATTAAGTAACAGGGTGGGGTGGGGACTGACAGAAAGGAGAGCAGATCAGGGGAGGTGGGAGACAGAAACAAAATTCTGGTGAGGTGGGAAAGGGTGAAAGGAAAGAGAGGGCAGATAGGAGGAAGAACAGGGTGGAGGAGAAATATACAGTTAGTAATACTAACTGTGAATGTGAATGGGATGAACTTTCTCATAAAATGGAAGCAGAGAGCAGAGAGGATTAAAAACCAGAATCCTACAACATGTTGTTTACCAGAAACATACCCAGAGCAGAGAGATACACACAGAGTAAAGGTAAGGGTCTGGAACAGTATCTATTAAACTTCAGCTAAAGTAAAAAATAAAAAAAAAGCAGAGGTAGCAATCCTGATCTTAGACAAAGTAAAGACAAAAACAGACCTAATTAAAAGAGATAAAGAAGGAAACTACATATTGCTAAAGGGCATCATAGACAATGAAGCAATCAAATTGGAAGAGCAAGGAATAGTTTAATGGTGAGATCTATGAAGAGGAAGAATTCATGACCAAATAAGAGATAGAGAGCATTACAAAATACAGAATAGATAATATCAATTATATTAAATTGAAAAGTTTTTGTAGAAAAAAACCAATACAAGTAAGATTAGAAGGAAAGCAGAAAGTTGGGAAATAATCTTTACAGCAAGTGTGTCTGATAAAGGCCTCATTACTCAAATGATAGGTCATTAAAGAATATGAACAGGCAATTTTTCAGATGAAGAAATCAAAGATATCTATAGGCATATGAAAAAGTGCTCTATATATTTTTTTATTAGAAAATGCAAATTAAAACAACTCTGAGGTACTACCTCACACCAATCAGATTGGCTAATATGTCAAAGGAAAATGATCAATGTTGGAAAAGATGTAAAATTGGAACACTAATGTGCTGTTGGTGGAGTGAAGAATTGATCCAGTCATTCTGGAGAACAATCTGGAACTGTGCCCAAAGGGCAACCAAACGGTCTAAACCCTTCAATCCAACAATACCATTACTAGGTCTGTATACCAAAGAGATTATAAAAAGGGGATAAAGATCTACATGTGCAAAAATATCTACAGCAGCCCTATTCATGGTGGCAAAATATTGGAAAATAAGAGGATGCCCATCAGTTGGAGAATGGCTGAACAAGTTGTGGTATATGAATGTAATGGAATACTATTGTGCAACAAGAAATGAAGAGGAAGATTTTAGAAAAAAAAACTTGGAAAGACTTGTACAAACTGATGCACAGTGAAATGAACAGAACCAGGAAAACATTGTACTCAGCATCAGCAACACTGTGTGATGACCAACTGTGAAAGACTCAGCTCTTCTCAGTAACACAATGATCCAAGACAAGTGCAACGGACTCACAAAGGAAAATGCTGTCCACATCCAGATAAAGAACTGATGGCTCTGCAGATTGAAGCATATTTTTTCACTTACTTTATTCTTTCTTGAGGTTTTTATTTTTCCTTTTGATCTGTTTCTTCTTCCACAACTGTGACTAATATGGAACTATATTTTACATGATAGCATATGTATAAAACATATCAAACTGCCTACCATTTTCAGAAGAGGGGAGGGGGAAAAATTTGAAACTCAAAATCTTGTAAAAATGGATGCTAAAAATTTTCTTAGTATATATGTATATGTATATATATATACATATACATATATATGCATTATATATATAATTGGGGGAAAATACTATTTAAAGCAAAAAAAAGTATTTCACTGAACTAAAAAGATGAAAAAGTGCTGGCAAACTAAATTCAAATTGAAGGCTTTAGTGATTTAGTGCACTTCAGATGATTTTCCTTCTTGTTATTTGATATGATTTTTTTTTGACTGACAGTATTGCCTGATTTATCAAGACTGGAAAAAAAAGAGGTATAAAATATGATCTTCAATGGATTTTATAACTTAACACCTAAAAGGTAAAAGCAGAAGAAATCCTGGCAGAGAGCATGAGATTTTTTAAATGGTTTATTTTAGAGAGAAAAAGAAATAAAACATCAGCATGTATGAATGATTGTTTTGAGCACAATCATGATCTTAAGGAGATAATGTTAAATCACCTGGAATTAAAGGCTGTTTTGAAAGAACTTTAAATGAATTTGAAATTTGTATCTGAAGAGAAAAAATCGACACTCAGAGAAAGAAATATGGAGTCTGAATGCAGATGAAAGCACACTATTTGCTCTCCTTTTACTTTGTTGTTTTGTTTTATTGTTTCATTCTCTTAGTTCCTCCCATTAGTTCTAAGTGTTCTTTACATCATGAATAATGGCAAAAAAGGCTTAACATGAATATATATGTAGAGCCCATATTAGAGAAAACGTAAAACTCAAGGTCTTATGGAAGTGAATGTTGAAAACTAAAAATAAATACATAAATTATTTTTAAAAAGTAAAAGCAAAAAGGTTAATGGTATACAAAGACTCAAAACAATCCAAAGAACAAAATAAACTATTTAGTAGGAAAAGCAAGAAAAAAAATAATTATCCTATAAAAATATAGATACTACGTAGGGATAAAAGATTCACATTGTAACAGAATTTGACATTTGAACATGAACTCAGAGTCTACCAGGCCTAAACAGAAAAATCTTGCAATAAATCCAACAGTCATCCATTCTTTGCTTGTAGAACTCTAATAAGGAGAAATCCACTTTTTCACAGGGCAGCCTTTGATTCGCTTTACATGTTGAGAGAATCTCTAATTGTTAAGAAGTTTTTGTTTTGTTTTTCTTTCCCTTGACATTTAGAGCTATCTAAATAAAAGCTCGAAAATAAGAAATGAGGAAATGTGTTTCTATTACAAATCAGTTATAGTTTTCTTTATTTAAAAATATCTTATTTAATAGAATGATGGTTGTATTGTATAAGAGGACTATTTTATCTCTTTATTTACCTGAGTAAGAAAATTGAGGAATATGTTATAAGGTAATGTATGATATAATGAACATATACTTAGAGGGGCTACTATTTTTACTTTCTATTCTCCTGCTTGTCAGTAACATAGAGGAAGTATGTGACTTCTCAACAAATTCCTTTCTATCTACTCCAGGCTTGGCAGCAATATTCTTGAGCAGATTAAATAATTCTAACCAGCTTTGATCAAGACAGCTGTAGAATTTGAGAGACTATTAGGGAGAAACTATATGTGAGTAGAAACTATACGTGTGTCTGGGAAAAGGTTTCATTGTCAGGGACTGATATTTTCCACAAATTGTGTCGGAGTTAACTCATTTGCTTTGACTTTTCAATGTAATTGTTCATCTTTGAGTTTTGCAAACTGTGTGCTATCAAATGGAGCCAGTGACAACACATTGTGTGATGACATATAATGAGTTTCCCCAATTTTCTGAGCAAGAGCAATTAGCCACAGGTGAGACATCTTCCAGGATGTGCTTGAACCTTTCCTGCCGTTCAAATGCCTCTGAAAGGATTCACTTCTTACTCTGAAAACTAAAGTTGTTTAAGTAAGCAATGAAAAAAAATTAAGTTATGACTTTAATCATAAGTTTTACTCTCCATTTGTGCATTGGATGCTATTTTTTCCCAGAGCTTGGGGGAGAAAATTTTTCTTTTTAGCTAGCATATTCTATCCTGGATTCAGGTCCATATTTTATTTCAGGGCATAAGCTAGTATCTATGGCTAATATTTCTTCTTCTATCAGTAGTTCTTAAACAGTCTCTCTCTCTCTCTCTCTCTCTCTCTCTCTCTCTCTCTCTCTCTCTCTCTCTCTCTCTCTCTCTCTCTCTCTTTCTCTCTCTCTCGTAAAATGTTTCTTGCTATGAAGAAATCTGGCCATCTCAAAGTTTAAGCTGGGCAAAGTTATAGGATGATCAAGACAGTTATATGTGTGTAGTTTCTATGGATAAGAGCAGCCATTTTGTGGAGTTCTTAGTGATTTCAAGTCCTAAAAATTTTTAAGTGCTCCTGTAGTGGTCTCATCCAGAACAAAGACTGATCACTGCCCTCCTGGTCTTAACTCTTTAGATTCCTAACCTGTGTTTGAATCCGTGTGACACGACTTGCCCACTGTTGGAATCCAGTACTCCTACTGGACTCATTCACTATTAGCTACATTTAAAGCTCTGCAGGTTCAAAGTGATAGAACTACAGTATCCCTTTTGGTAAGGGAATCTTAACCCTGGTTATTCTACTACATGCTTCATGCTAGGCTAGAAGCCACTCAGCTTCTAGAGTGAGTCACACAGCTACTATTTGCTTCTGAATTTGCTCTTTGCTCTGTACCCACACTAGGAACGGAGACTACTTCTCCCCCAAGGAAGCCCAACCTTCCAGATGACACCAGTCTCTTCATCCTGTATAAGGTCCACCAGGTCACAGTTTTCCTCTATAGATCTGAGACCTCTTCTTGTCCTGGTACATAGCCTTGATTTTCTTTGTATATAGCAGATCTCTGAAGCAAGTTCCTGGCTAGACTTTGTTTCTAATATCCATAGGATAAAGAGACAGGTGTCAACTGTCAAAAATGAGTCACTGTGTTTTGTGTTTTTTTTCTAGGATTTCCTGATCAGAACTTGACCTGGGACTTTTTTTATCTTTAAAGGAATGGTGGGGGAAGGTCAGCTGTTCTTTTCCCTTCTACTCTGCCATCTTGACTCCCCCCCCCGCAATGGGTTTTTGAGAAGTGATTATTTAACCTCTTATGAGATTGATGGCCCCTACAATGTTCATAGTTAGAGAAAGAATGAACAAAGTTATGGTGTGAGGAATAGTGATGGTCTTGGATAATGCAGGGAACTTGGAGTCAAGAAGACCAGGATTTAAAACTTGCCTCTGATACTTATCAGTTCATATACTTATTAGGTGAATTGATGTGGGGAAGCCTGAATCTTAGTTTCCTAATCTCTAAAATAGAGATAGCAATAGATGAACCATGATTCAGGAGAAAAGATATTGTTGCTGCTGGTATTTTCTAGTGCATTTGCATGGTTTCTCATAAAAATTCAGTTTTCAAGACGTTATATGGATGTGTTCAAAGAGACAAAATAAATCCATTTACAAGTTTTACTGGAAGCAAATAGTTGCATTAGGTATTGCCAAACCTCAGTCACTCTAGTATTCTGTTTCCTGTTTTCATTAAGCATATATGAGATTTCTTCTCTGGATTTTGGTTTCCACCTAGATGACTTATGTCCTTGAATAGTAATACATGAAGCACCTATGGAATGCCATTTATAATTCTAATTCTGAGAACACTAGGCATCAGCTGACAAAGAAAGACAGCTTCACTGAAAACCATAGGCTTAGAAACTAAAGATCTAGTCTTTAGGGAAAAAAAAAGAAAAGAAAAGAAAAAAAAAGTTTACCATTCCCTTTTGCACCAGACTACAATTTGTGTATACTTATGTGCCAACCCTTGTCTATAAATCTTTGCCAAGCTCTTGATTGTACAGAACATCCCTGGAGGAGTAAAGAGTGGGGGAGTACAGTTAATAAACTGAGTGAAAACCCTGTTTTATTTCTTCTGTGACTTGATTAATCACCAGTATAAACAAGAAGGCTGGCAAAAATAGGAACTTTGATCATAAAGCTAAGCAATTTTAGGGTCCAGAAGAGAATAATGAAAAAGATTAAAGGCTTGGGAAATCGACCCTGGAAATCTAAGAGATTGATATTATTTGGTTTGGTGAAAAGGAACAACATCCATATTGATGGCAGGAATTTAAAGATGGTACATTGGGCCTTGAAGCAAGAGAGGCATTGCGGTATAATTGATAGCACACCAAACTGAAGTCAGGAAGACCTGAGTTCAAATCCCAGTTCAGACATAGTAGCTCTGTAATTCTCTTAAAGCCTATGAAGCCCAGCTTTGTCTTCTTTAAAATAAAGTTAATTAAGCACCTACTTCTTTGGATTTTTTCTCATTATAAAATGAGATACTTCTCTAAGAATGTAAAGTATTATTATTTAAAACAGCCTAGGGAACCACTTCTTACTTTTCTTTTTTTTTTTTTTTTGACATTTTATCCCTTTTTTGTTGTCTCCACATCAAAAATTTTAATCTATGCCATGCCTAGCATTTACTTTAAATACTGACTTTTCTTCACTTTCTGGGAAAATGAGTTAACTTGCTCTGATAGAGGTACAGAGCAAAGCCAGTTAAAGGCAAAAATGGAGAAGGTAAAGCTGTGCCTTAGAGTCCTCTCCACTAGGATATTTGCACTTCCCCCCTTACTTCATTAGGCTCCTCCACCTCCCTCCAAGTTGCCCCTGAGGCTTCATTAGGCCCTTTCCACATCCAGGGCCCTTTCTGTGCTTTACCACCTGCAATGCCTTCCCCTAAGCTTTTAGTAATGCCTATATCCCATTCAAAATGCTTACAACACAAACATTAATGACAAATTCTATATTTTTTCCCTGGTAATACATGTCAAGCTTCTTAAGTTAATCATAATGATCAAAATCCTTCCTCTTCCATTTTTTTAAACTAAGAAGTTTTCCCCTTTCCCATCCTGTGGCACTTCTCCAGATTTCTATGATAGATTAAAGTTCACTGAAAAGAATTATTCAATCTCACAACCATTTCTTTCCATATTCTGAGGCAAGTACGTCATATTTTGGTATTCCCATTTTACAGATAAGAAAACTGATGCTCAGAGAAATTAAGCAACTTGTGAGGTGGTCAATCAACTAGTATATGTCAGAGGCTGGATTTGAGTTCAGGTCTATTCTGACTCAAAAGCCCAACACTTTTTATAATATGCCATGCTGAATCTCTTTTTTTCTTTCCTTACTGAAGTAACTATATCTGTAGTAATTTTCCAAAATCAGTATCTATAGGCATATAAAATCAGGATTCCACATCACATTTGTTCTATGCCATGGTGTTTCTTTCATGATTCTGTTTATTTCATTGTATCAATTCAAGGATTATTCCTGAGTCTTTCTGAATTGTTCATATTCAGTATTTCTAATAACATAATATGCTCTAATTTGTTTAATAATCAGTCAGCTTATACTAGTTTTCCTTTTTTTTTGCTATAACAAAAAGTGCTTAACAATCAATAGCAAATGGATCAATAAACTTATTAATCTGTAAGATTCCTCCAATGATAAATGTTGCATCCTACCCATGACCAACAATCCTGGGGAACTGTTTTCCCTGCCCTCCTAAAAGTTCACAAAAATGTAACAACCCAATTTTCTGAAGGTCTTCCTCCCTTTCCTTTTATATTTCAGGGATACCAGTGAAGCACTCTAGCCATCTACTTATTTTGCTTTGCCCTTGCCATATGACCAGTTTGTTTTCTCTTTCTTTCAGACATTTCTCTAGTGATATATTTTCTTCTTCTGAGTTCTTCACTCGTTTTATGTTATATCCTGGAGGTGACTGCAGCAGCAGCTTCTATACCAGGAGCATCCACTGCACAGGGATGATACTGAGTACCTGGTCAGCATGGGATTACAAAGGGATGCCCGAGCTAGCACTGGGCTCAAGATTGTGGATGTGTGTGTGTGTGTGTGTGTGTGTGTGTGTGTGTATGTGTATTTGGTAGTTCCTTTGCCTGTTACCCATTTCCAAGTCACAGTTTCAGGGCAAAATGTTTTAGGGTTGCCATGGAGTAAGGGTCCTACTTGGGTAAGGACCAGCACAGACCAGGACTGCAATAACTAGACCCCTCCCTGGATCAAATTGTTTTAAAGAAAACAAATAGTCCCTAAGACGTACCAAGAATCAGAAGGCCACAAAAGACTGAAATTCCAGCCATTCAACTCCCCCAAAGATGAAGAGATCCTAACATTTACATAAAATACAAAATGAAGAAGTAGTCTAAAAAGATGAGCAAACAACAGAAAAAGAACCATCTACTTCATTTACAAAGAAACTCAAGATACAAACTTAGAAGATCATGGCTTGAAAATATCTACTTTTGTTGTTCAGCCATTTCAGTTGTATTCAACTCTTTGTAACCCCATGTGGTGTTTTCTTGGCAAAGATACTGGCATAGTTTGCCATTTCCTTTTCCAGGTCATTTTACAGTTGAAGAAATGGAGACAAACAGGGTCACCCAGCTAATAAGATGAGTCTTCCTGACTGCAGGCCCAGCATTATATACACCGTACCACCTAGTTACCTTTGAAAACATCTACAACCAAAACCTTAAAGAAAAACGCAAATTGGGCACAAACTTAGCAAGTATTCCTAGAAGAGCTAAAAAAAAGGCAATAAAAAGCGATTTTAAAAATCAAATAATAGCAGTAGAGCAATAATTGGGAAAAGAAATGAGAATTAAGAAAGATTATGAAAACAAAATTAACTTGGTAAAAAGGGCACAAAATACTTAAGAAAATAATGCTTTAATAATCAGAACTGGTGAAATGGTGAGAGGGTAAAATATTAAAGAAAATAACTCCCTGGGACAGCTAGGTGGAGTAGTGGATAGAGCACCAGCCCTGGAGTCAGGAGGACCTGAGTTCAAATCTGGCCAGAGACACATAACACTCACTAGCTGTGTGATTCTGGGCAAGTCACTTAACCTCAATTGCCTCACCAAAAAAAAAAAGAGAGAGAGAGAAAGAGACTGCGAGGCAGAGAGAGACAGAGAGAGACAGAGAGAGAAAGAAAATAAGTCCTTCAAAATTATAATTGAACAGTAATAAAACTAAATATAAATTAAAAAATTAAAATATATATATATAAAATTAGAATTGACTAAATGATAAAAGAGATACAAAACTTTCACTGGAAAAAAAAAGTGAAAGTGGACTTCCAAGGGCAAAGCCAAGATGGCAGAGTAGAGAAAGCACTTAACTGAGATCTCTTAACATTACCCTTCAAACAATCAAAAAAATTAATTAATTATTTTAAAAACACGCCTCAAATTGAATTCTGGAGTGGCAGAGCCGACAAAAGGTGAAAGTGAGGCATTCTTTCAGCCTAAGACAACTTAGGAGGTTGGAAAGAAAGATCTGTAACACTGCTGTGGAGACTGGCCCAGAGCTTAATGTGGATGGGCCTAGTGCTGGGACTAGGTGATGGCAGCAAATGCAGCAGTAGCTTTGGAAGCTCTCAAACCAGAGACAGTAAGAGGATCTGGCAACTGGTCAGAAAAAGATTACAGGGGACCCTTCTAGCTAGCAGATCTTCATTGCCTATACTATCTTCTGGGTCATAGTGCAAGGGTAAAAGGGGGCATTTTGGGTCATGAGGGAGCAGAACCCTGAGGGAAAACATCGTTTTGATCACAAGAGGTCAGGGATCTTGAGGAACAGTATCACTTCTGGTACCAAGGGACAAGGAACCCTGAGGAACAGTATTGATTACAATCCCAAGGAATCAAAGGCCTATTTTGGATAAGAACCAGAGTACACACAAGGAAAGCAGTGACTACACTTCTCCCCAGATCACATCATCTTGAAATCACCCAAAATTTCTGAACTTCCAGAATTAGCACTTTGGAAACAGCAGTGTGAAAAAATCTAAAGCTCATCATTTCTTTTGGCCAATAATATTCTATTACATTCAAATACCACAACTTGTTCACCATTCCCCAATTGATGGGCATCCTCTCAATTTCCAATTCTTTGCCAACACAAAAAGAGCTGCTATAAATAGTTTGTACATGTAGTTCCTTTCCCCATTTGTATGATCTCTCTGGGATATAGCCCTAGAAGTGCTATTGCTGGGTCAAAGGGTATGCACATTTTTATAGCTCTTTGGGCATAGTTCCAAATTGCTCTCCAAAATGGCTGGATCATTTCACAACTCCACCAATAATGCACTAGTCTTTCAAGGTCACTAACAACACTAATTGCATATAAACCTGTTTTCCAAATGATTTTACCTAGACAGATGGATTGTCTCTTGATATTAAATATTGATGAAAAGGAAATGACAAAATGAAAACAGAAGTGATAATGTAGGTGAGAATGCAAAAGAATTTTAAGAACAATGTCATTGGTCATAAATCATGCCTCCATGACACACTTCATGTATCTATATCTGTATCTATATATCTATATCTATATCTATATGGACTCAGTAGGTGAAGGTTTTAGTTATACAGAAGATAGAATGCAAGAATTCACTGTATCCCTTGAATAAAGTAAAGTCAGCAACTGAAAATATTTTTTTTGCAATGACTAAAGGAGGTTAAGTGCTAATTCTGTCACTCAGTAAATACTTATTGAGTATCTGTTTTGTGTGGGTCAATTGATATTGAGGGGGGATATTACAAAAGAAAAATTAGAAAATTTTGATCCTGTACTGGAATTGTTTAAAACCTAATTCAGTTGTCATTTTATGACACCTTTTCCTATTTTCTCTCATTCATTCTTTCATTTATTGAGGGAGAGCTGTCTTTAAATCAGGCCCACAAAACTTGGGGCCCATGGCTTATGGCCCTCAGGCCACTTGTAGCAAGCCAAAGGATTTCAGGTGGTCCTCAAAAAAAGTAGAGCAAAACATCTTTTAAAAGTAGAAGAAATCTTTCAGAGGCTGCTAGTGGCTCAAGGGTTGTAGAGCTATAAGTCGTGTAGGCCTGCTTTAAATAGTAGTTGCTAAGACCTTTAAATATCTACACAATTAGAGATTCAGGAGGGGGAAAAGTAAATTACAAAGGACATGATGAGATAGCATTCCATTGTCTGAGCAGACTTCCAAAATATTTTACCTAGGACAAAACTCAATATATTACAGTGAGACTAGAGATAAATGAGGACATCATTTACTTACATACCTAACTTGTTAATATTTGTATGCTCATATATTTATTTGGAAATATAATTGAAAGAAAAACCAGCAATGAACCAGGCAGAAAAACATCATATGTTATAATTAAATAATACCATTTTTATAAATAGAAATTGATATTGGAATGGCAGATTTCAATTGGAAGTCAAATAATTGGCTAGTCTAAATCTGAAAGAGACAGACAGAGACACAGACAGACAAAAAGACAAAGAGAGACAGAGACAGAGAAAGAGAGGTGAAGATACAAAGATAGATAAAGAGAAAGAGAATACAAATACACTCAAAAAGAGCTAGATGAAAGAAAAAAATAATAATCTTTGCAGCTGTAGAAGACAAAAGAGTACATGCTTGAGAGAGAGACTTTGCAAAGAGTCCTTTGGAAAGCTTCTTCATATTTCATATAAAGTCCCTTTCTCTTTCTGCCAGTGAAAAGTTATGTAGCACCAGTAACGTTAACAAAAAGGTGTAATGGGACAATATGACCATGAGTTAGCTATTTATTGGCCAACAGATTTGTTTTTCTTCTGTCACTGTTTAAACACTTTCACTGACAACTGACATCTTTGTTCAACACATGATTCATCACCCCCACTGTACTCCCCAAATGAAAGAAAAAAGAAGTTTTGCTTTCTTGGAATATATGTGTATCTTTCTAAATAACAGGAAGAAATGTTAAATTCTGAGGCTGTTTTTAAGACTCAGATTTTTGAGAAGTCTTCAATTATGACACAAATTGGTATGGGCCTTGTGTGTATGTTTTAAAAAATATAAACTATATTACTCAACCAAGAAAAACTACTACCTCTATTTCCCACTGTCAGTCTAAGGAACAAGAGATTGACTGGAGTGGTATTTTCAATCCTCTTAATTGACTATTTTCATGCAAATTCATTGTTTTATTTCACCTCTATATCCCCAGTGCCATACATGATTCTTTGCACATACTATTAAATAATATTTGTTAAATTGAATTAAATGGAAGAGCTCAGAACATGTTAGTACTATTATATTTTATGTTTTGTAAAGTAACTGATATTCTGAGAAAATTTTAGCGTGCATTTGAATACTGAATAAATAGTACCACAGAATAGGATAAGTATTCAACCGGTAATTTTGTTACAAATAACTCCTTTGCAAAGAAACTTCCTCAACAATTCAGATCAATATCTCCTTCACTATAGATAGATAGATAGACAGATAGATAGATAGATAGATAGATAGACAGACAGACAGACAGACAGTCTTAGAGAGTTTCCTAGGGAACTCAAAAGTTACGTCAACTCTCCAGCATCACAAAGTCAATACTTATCAGAGGCAGAACTGAACCCGCACTTACTGGCTCTGAAGGTAGCTCTTTAGCCACTGTGCAACACTGCCTGCTTATTGATTGGATTGAGTCAATTGGGTTTTCTTTAAATGCCCACTACTCTTCAAACTCCTAAACAAGTTAAAGATATTCATGAATATGAAAGGAATCCAAATATTTACATAATTCAAATATTGTTGGGATTCTTAGAACAAATATTGATGGATGGTGTTTCCATTCTACTCAATATTTTATTTAGTTTTGTACATGCTTTGTCTTCCAGCTTTGCAATGTTGGTATTATCTTCAACTCCTCACTATCATTCACCCCACATATCTAATCAGTTACCAATTCTTATCATTTCTGTCTCCCACATCTGTCCAGTCTCATTACTCAATAAGGCAACATTCTGGTTCAGGCCCTCATCACATCTTCCCTAAATTGTTGAAATGAGTACATAAATATTTTTCCTCACTCAAATCTCTTCTCTATCCAACCTATCCTCTACACAGCTGTCAAAATGATTTCCCTTAAATGCATATCTGACCATGTATCTTCTCTATTCAATAAACACTAGTGGCTTCCTGTTGCTCAGAAAATAAAATATAAACTCCTCTGTTTGGCTTTGAAAGTCCTTCTTTTCCATCTCATTATATGTTGTTTCCCTCACTCCCTCTATGCTACAGCCAGATGACTCTTTTCTTCCTCACACATACTCTTCATATCCTATCTCTATGTTTTTGCAGTCACCATCCCTCAAACATGGACTGCACTTCCTTCTCACCTCCACTCAATGGAATCCCTTACTTTCTTCAAGTCTCTTCTACATGTAGTCTTTTTCTGATATTTCCAACAGGTAGTACCCTTGAAGGATGGCTTGGTGATATAAAAATACTAGGCCTGACTTCCTTGTGTTCAAATGCATCCTCCAAGGACAGCTAAACATTTTCTTTGAGGCAAGAATAAATCAGTGATTAGCTAGACAGCTGGATTTCTGTAATGAAATCATTATGGAGCAGCTATATTCTGAACTAAGCTCAGAGACAGAGACTCGTGGCTTAACCAATTACAAGACCAAAGTCAAATAACTATAAATAGGATCAATAAGAAAATGATATGGAATCAAAAATAATCAATTCATTTCCAAGTCTAATTCAGGTACTAGTTCCTATGGAAAGGCTTTCTATGTCCATCTAGATGTTAGTGCATTTGCTTTCTTCAAATATTATTTATTTAAGGGGCAGCTAGGTGGCACAGTGTATAGAGCACCGGCCCTGTATTCAGGAGGACCTGAGTTCAAATCCGGCCTCAGACACATAACATTTACTAGCTGTGTGACCCTGGGTAAGTCACTTAACCCCATTGCCTAGCCAAAAAAACCAAAACCACAAACAAATATTACTTATTTACTTAAATGTATAAAGTATATATCCACCCCCTAGTTGAGATTGTAGTATATGTACTAGCACCTACTACAACATAAGCTCCACCATGTCTTACATGTAGTAGTCATTAAATAAAAGTTTGCTGAATTGAATTGTAAAGCAGTAAAGATGATAAGTAATCCACAGCAGACAAAAGTAAAAAAAAAAAATAGAGACCAGCAAAGAGACCTGAAATTTAAGGTGTCTGTGTACAAATGCATGAAGAATTGGTAACAAAAAAGGTGAACAAGACACTCAAAATCACTGAGCCATATGGCTACATAGGAAGGAAATTTCCAGAATGGAATTTGAACCCAAGATTTCCTGAACAAAAGTTCAACCCTCAAGCCCCTATTTCGTGATAGAATTGAAAGAACTACAGAATAACCCAAATGAAATGTAATTGTGAGGACAATGGAAAGATGTTTAAAGGATGAGAATAGGATGAAAAAATTTTTGGCAATATTGACTTTCACAGAAACTGCATAAAATATATCATTAAGACATATGTAACTGAAAAGCAAGGTGTCTTATAGAACTTTCATGGAAGAGTTAAAGAAGATATATATAAGATGAATGAGAAGTTGTAGAAAGATGGTAATCTGCAGTAGTGAATAATTTATCTCTACACACAAGATTTAAAATCCATCTGGTTATCTGAATATGTGGAAAACATTTTTTAAGGTGCTGAAGGACATACAAAGGTGAATGAGATTCATCCCCTCTCTTCAAGGGACTTTAAGTCAAGTGGAAGATAATCAACAAAAACATAGCAATCTGTATATATATATATATATATATATATATATATATATATATATATATATGTATATATATATGATATATGTGTGTGTGTGTCTGTATGTATGTGTATATATATACACATATACATATGTAAGTGTATATATATATATATATATATATATATATATATACATATATATATGTATATATGGAATAAATATAAAGTAAATATTTAAAGAGAGAGATGCTCATTTTGAAATCTGTAACTCTTGGAGAATAAACAACCACTTCCATTCCAGAACATCCAGGTCCCTCCTTTTTGGGAAAATACTCAGCTCTATTGTATATCTCCTGTCATTCTACAGTCATTCTTTCCTATTCCTTTTTTTCGCTGTGCAAAATGTTTCCATCTTTCTGCCTCCTAATATAGGTCAGCTTTTCTCTATGATTCTCTATATCTTTTTTTCTTCTTTTTCCAAATTGGAACCTTTCTCTTCCAACTAACAGAACATTTCCTTCTTCGCAGTAAACTGGAGAATGCAGAGCATTTCTGGAGTACTTTCATCTTCTCTTCAATGAAGGAAATAAGCCTGCCTTTTGATTAAAGATAATCGTCACTTAGACATGGCAGAAATGCAAACATTACATGTTCAAAAAAGTTCACTATAAATATCCTCTGCTCTCCTCATGGTGCAATGATGCCTGACTGCATTTTTATTTCTAACAATGTTGGCCAGACATTGGACAAATGGAAATGTAAAGTGTAGATCAGCAAGGAATTACATGGTTTTTTTTATTAATTTATTTTAATTTGTTAACAATCACTTCCAATGGATTTTGATTTTTAAATTTTTCTCCCCTTACCTCCATGCCTCCCCCAATATGGCACACTATCTGATATAAGCCATACATATACATTCCTTTTAAACATATTTGCACATTAGTGATGCTGTAAGGAAGAATTAGAACCAATAGGAGGAACCACAAGAAAAAGTAAAAAAAACATGAAAAAATAACAAACAGTATGCTTCAATCTGCACTCAAACTCCATAGTTCTTTCTTTGGATGTGGATAGCATTTTCCATCATGAGACCTTGGGAGATGTCTTAGATACTTGTATTGGTGAAAAGGTCTAAGTCCCTCAATGTTAGTCATCATACGATGTGGCTATTACTCTGTACAACATCCTCCTGGTTCTGCTCACTTCACTCAGCATCAGCCCGTACAAGTCTTTCCAGGTTTTTCTGAAGTTCTCTTGCTCATCATTTCTTACAGCAGAATAGTATTCCATTACATTCATATACCACAACTTGTTCAGCCATTCCCTAATTGAAGAGCATCGCCTCAAATTCCAATTCTTTGCCACCACAGAAAGAGCTGTTATAAATATTTTTGTACATGTGGAATCTTTCCTCATGTCTATGATCTCTGGGATACAGTCCTAGAAGTGCTATTGTAAGTCAAAGAGTATGCACATTTTTATAGCTCTTTGGGCATAGCTCCAAATTGCTCTCCAAAATGGTTGCATCATTTCGCAACTCCACCAACAATGCATTAGTGTTCCAATTCCCCCACATCTTCTCCAATATTCATCTAATTCCTGTTTTATCATGTTGGCCAATCCGATAGGTGTGATATGGTACCTCAGAGTTGTTTTGATTTGCATGTCTCTAACCAATAGTGATTTAGAGCATATTTTCACATGACTATAGATGGCTTTAATTTCTTCATTTGAGAACTGCCTGTTCACATCTTTTGACCATTCATCAATTATGGAATGACTTGTATTCTTATAAATTTAACTTAATTCTTTATATACATTTAGAAATGAGGCCTTTATCAGAGACACTGGTTGTAGTGTTTTCTATCTTCTGTTTGGTCATGAATTCTTCTGTTCTCCATAAATCTGATAGGCAAACTACTCCTTGCTATCCCACTTTGCTTACAGTATCAGCCTTTATATCTAAATCATGAACCCATTTTGACTTTATTTTGCTTTAAGGTTTGAGATTTTGGTCTATGCCCTAGTTTCTTTCCCAGTTTTCCCAGCAGTTTCTGTCAAATATGAGTTTTTATCCCAGAAGCTAGGGTCTTTGGGTTTATCAAATAGTAGATTACTATAGTCATTGACTACTGTTTCTTGTATACCTAACCTATTCCACTAATCCATCATTCTGTTTCTTAGCTAGTACCAAGTAGTTTTGATGATTGCTGCTTTATAATACAAATTAAGATCTGGAACATCTAGGCCACCTTTCCCTGAAATTCTTTTCATTAGTTCCCTTGATATTCTGGACCTTTTGCTCTTCCAAATGAATTTTGTTATTATTTTTCTAACTCTATAAAACAAATTTTTAGTATTTTGATTGGTATGGCACTGAATAAGTAAATTAGCTTAGGTAGAATTGTCATTTTTATTATATTAGCTTGGCCTACCCATGAGCAACTGATGTTTTTCCAATTATTTACATATTACTTTATTTGTGTGGAAAGTGTTTTGTAATTGTGTTTGTATAGTTCCTGGGTTTGTTTCAGGAAGTAGACTCCTAAATATTTTCTAATGTCTACAGTAATTTTAAGTGGAATTTCTCTTTCTATCTCTTGCCATTGGGCTTTATTGATAATATATAGAAATGCCAGTGATTTATGTGGGTTTATTTTATAGCCTGCAACTTTGCTAAAGTTGTTTATTATTTCAAGTAGTTTTTTACTTGATTCTTTAGGATTCTCTAAGTATATCATCATGTCATCTGCAAAGAGTGATAGCTTTGTTTCTTTTTTGCCTATTCTAACACCTTCAATTTCTTTTTCTTCTTTTATTGCTAAAGCTAACGTTTCCACTATGATATTGAACAACAGTGGTGATAATGAATATCTTTGTTTCACCCCCAATCTTATGGAAAATGCTTCTGGCTTGTCCTATTACATATGATGCTTGCTGAAGATTTTAGGTAAATGTTACTTAGTATTTTAAGGAATACTCCATTTATTCCTATGCTCTCTAGTATTTGTAATAGGAATGGGTGTCATATTTTCCTAAAAGCCTTTTCTGCATCTATTGAGATGGTCATGTGGCTTCTGTTAGTTTTGATTATGATATGATCAATTATGCTGATAGGTTTCTTAATATTGAACCAGCCCTGCATTACTAGTCATAGTGTCTTATTCTTGTGATAAGTTGCTGTAATCTATTTGCTAATTTTTTATTTAAAATTTTTCAATCTGAATTCATTAGGGAAATAGTTCTATAATTTTCTTTCTCTGTTCTGACTCTTCCAGGTTTAGGTATCAGCAACATATTTTATATCATAAAAAGAATTTGGTAAGACTCCTTCTTCACCTATTTTCCCAAATACTCTATATAGTATAGTAATTAATTGTTCTTTAAATGTTTGATAGAATTCACTTGTAAATCCATCTGGCCCTGGAGATTTTTCTCCTAGGGAGTTCATCAATGGCTTGTTCAATTTCTTTTTCTGAGATGTGGTTATTTAAATATTTTACTTCCTCTTCTGTTAATCTGGGCAATTTATATTTTTGTAAATATTCATCCATTTCACAAAAATTATCAAATTTATTGGCATACGGTTGGGCAAAATAGTTCCCAATTATTGTTTTAATTTCCTTTTCCTTGGTGGTAGATTCACCCTTGTCATTTTTAATATTGGCAATTTGATTTTCTTCTTTCTTTTTTTTTAAATTAAATTAACCAAAGGTTTATCTATTTCATTGTTTTTTCATAAAATCAGCTCTTAGCTTTATTTATTAGTTCAATAGCTTTCTTAATTTCAATTTCTTAATTTCTCCTTTGGTTTACAATATTTTTAATTTGTTGTTTAAATGAGGATTTTTAATTTGTTCATTTTCCAGATTTTTTTTAGTTGTATGCCCATTGATCTCCTCTTTCTCTATGTTATTCATGTAAGCAATTAGAGATATAAAACTTCCACTAAGAACTGCTTTCACTGCATCCAGTAAGTTTTGATATGTTGTCTCATTATTGTCATTCTTTTGAACGAAGTTATCTCTTTTGATAAAATCTATTTTTGCTTTTGCTTTGTCTGTGATCAGGATTGCTCTGCCTGCTTTTTTTTTTTTACTTCAGCTGAAGCACAATATATTCTTCTCCACCCTTTTGCCTTTACTCTGTGTGTGCCCCTCTTTTTCAAATGTGGTTCCTGTAAACAGCATGTTGTAGGATTATGGTTTTTAATACATTCTGCTATCCATTTCCATTTTATGGGAGAGTTCATCTCATTCTCATTCACAGTTATGATTAATATCTGTGTCTTTCTCTCCATCCTATTTTCCCCCATTTATGCATTTCTTTCTTCTTTCTCCCTTTCCCTCCTCACTAGTGTTTTGCTTTTGACCACCCCTCCCTTAGTCCCACATCCCTTCTATTAGCCCCTCTCTTTTCTTCCCCTTCACTCATCACTCCTTCTTTCCTCCCTTCTAGCCCCCTTCCCTTTCTTTACCCCTTTCCCTCCTACTACCTATAGAGCAAGTTAGATTTCTATACTTGATTGTGTTATTCCCTCCTTGAACCTAATCTGATGAGAGTAAGGTTCAAACAATGCTTATCTCCCTCCCTTCTTTCCCTCTACTGCAATGGGTTTTTGTACCTTTTCCTGTAACATAATTTACCCTTGTCTGCCTCCTCTTTTCTTTTTCTGCTAATACATTCCCTTAGTTAGATAAGATTAATCCACTTATTTAGATCCATTTAACCCACTTGATTAGTTTTTTTTTTTGTCATTACACCAAAGTCAACTTATACCCACCCCTTCCATGTATAGTCCTGTAAAGTGGTATAATAACAATACAGTTCTCAAGAGTTACAAGTGCCATCTTCCCTTGCAGGGATGTAAACAGTTTGCCCTTATTAATAACATGTTGTTGTTGTTGTTGTTGTTGTTGTTGTTTTTGTCTCATTTACTTTTTTGTGTCTCTCTTGAGTGTTGTATTTGAAGATCAAATTTTCTGTTGAGCTCTGGTCTTTTTGTCAGGAAGGTTTGGAAGTCCTTTATTTCATTGAATATCCATCTCTTCTCCTGAAAGATTCTGCTTATTTTAGCTGGGTAATTGATCCTTTGTTGTAATACAAGCTCCTTTGTCTTACAGAATATCATCTTCCACACCTCATGGTCTTTTAATGTAGAAGCTGCAAGGTCCTATGTAATCCTGTTGTGGTTCATGATATTTAAATTTTTTCTTTCTGGCTGCTTGCATATTTTCTCTTTGACCTGGTAATTTGGGAGTTTGTCTTCTATACTCCTTGGTGTTTTCAATTTGGTATCTCTTTCAGGTAGACCAATAATTTTTGAATTGTCTCTCCTGGTTTGATTTTCCAGGTCAGTTGTTTTACCAATGAGATATTTTACATTTTCATCTTTTATTTTTTTGTTCTTTTGTTTCTGTTTGACTGATTCTTGCTCTCTCATAGAGTCATTAGCTTCCACTTACCCATTTCTTATTTTAACAAACTGTTTTCTTCTATTAGATTTTGTACCTCCTTTCCCATTTGGCCAATTGTATTTTTAAGCACTTGTTTTCCACAGTTAATTTTTCTCCTTCCTTTTCCAAGCTATTGACTCTCTCTTGCATACTTCTCATTTATTTTCCTAATTTTTCTTCTACCTCTCTCATTTGACTTTTAAAATTCTTCTTGAGCTCTTCTAACAAGGCTTCTTGGGAGTCAGACCAATTCATATTCCCTTTTGAGATTCCAGATGTGGGTTTGTTGACAATGTTGTCCTCTTCAGAATTTCTCTCTTGATCTTCACTTTTTCCATAATAAGAATCTATTGTACATTTCCTTTTGCTCATGGTGTTTGCTTATTTCCTGGCCTTTAAAGAGATTGAGCTCTCCTGCTGGGGAGCAGGGGGCTCTGACCCAAGCTTCTTGTGTTGAGAGCCTTGGGTCTGGTCAATGGCTTTGTATGCTAGGACCTCTGATGCTTGCAGTTGGAGGCAGTAAGGTTCTGGCATCTTACCTGGTATTGGGATGGAATCAGTAACACTGCAGCTGTAGGTGTAGGATTTGGCAGTCTGGCCCATGAAGGTAACATGCTTAACCAGGCCTTTCTTTCCTTTTGCTTTCTTTGGCTCCTTTCAGATGGATGTTTCACTGCTGCAGGATGTTTCTCCACCTGGAGGGAACCCTCAGAGCACTTCCCAGACTTCTGCTGAGGCACTGGGAGATGTCATTGTAGTAGAATGCCTACACAGGTGATGGTTTTTTGAGCTGGTTTCTACTGATTCCTGGTATTAGTGTTTGCCTGTTCCACCATTTGGGGTTCAGAATCTCCCCCTAATATGCTGAGGTGAGGCTTTCCACTAGCTTCCTAAAATGCCCCCCATTCTGTACTGCTCCCCAAGGGCAAGAGGGGTCTTTCCTGTAAATCCCCCAAGCTACTTTGGCTACTGGACTGCTGCAGCCCCTGTTTCTGCTGGTTCAGCTGTGCCAGGATTTTTCCTGGGACAATATTTTCTGGACTTTCAGAGGTTAATAAGGGATGGTGAGAGCAACTTACTTCTTATGCTGCCATCTTGGCTCCTGGAAGCGGAATTCCAGGAATTGCATTGTTTAGAGCAATTATTCTCAAAGTGTGGTCCTGGGCCTCTGGGTAACCCCAACCACCTTTCAAGGGGTCTATGAGGTCAAAAATATTTTCATAATATTACTGAGATTGTTTGTTTGTTTGCCTTTTTTCCCACTCTCACTCCCTCATTGATATGGTTTCAGATTCAAAATTGCAACTAACTTTTAAGAAACTACCATTTATTGAGTTCTGGAGTAGAATGAAAGAATATCCACAATTATATGAAAAAGTTATTAAAATAAGAATGTTCTTCATATACATCAACCAAAGCAATATATCATACAGTACGAATGCAGAGGCTGATACAAGAATCTAGCTGTATTCTGTTAAGCCAATTATTTAAAAAAAATTGCAAAACTTAAAACAATATCATTTTTTCACTATTTTTTGTTTTAGAAAATATAGGGTTTTTTCATAAACTTATTTGTGTTAATATGTAATGAATTTTATTGTTGTTATTTGAAAAGATGCATAACATTTTTTAAAAAATATTAACAACTTTAATTTCTAATACAGTAAGAAATGATAGATTTAACCTATGTAAACCAAAGTTCTTTAGGATCCTCAATAATTTTAAGAGTTTAAGAGGATCTGAGATAAAGCAAACAAAACAAAACAAAACTGAGAACTGTTAGCTTAGAGCTTGCTGTCCAATACAATGGAACCATGGTCAGTCATAATGTCTTGGCTGAAGGGTGGTGATTACTCCTTCGTTAACTTCTTCAGAGAGAAAAATACTGACATGCATGTGTCCAAAGTAATTTTTGTAGATCTGGAGCCTACTATAATGGAAGAGATTAGAATTATTATCTATATCCTGCTGGTCCACCCTGATCAGTGGATATCAAGCAAGAAGAAAGCCACTAATAACTATGTCATGAGCTATTATATTATTGAATAGGAGATCGTTGTTTTTAAACAGAAACACATCTGAAGAGCAGTGCATAGAACTTCTTGGTAATTTGTAAATATAACACCCCCTGACACATGCTTAGGCTTTACCCTCCCCCTGTTAATGGAGAGGATATTTGTTGACTCTAGCAAGAATTTCAAGCTGGAGGTTGCCATCTACCTAGCTCTATAAGGATTTGTAGCTAGAGAAGAATTCTACAGCTCCATCTTGATCACTCACAGAAAATGAGAGCAGAGCACTCAAGCTACATATTTATGACATACAATAAGGCCATTTATGACATCTGCCACCAGAATCTGGACTTCCAATGCCCCACTTAGAGAAACCTTACCCAATTCTTTGTTTCTTCTATTGCAAGCTCTCTATGGTACTCTAAATAGCTGGTGCCTTTTCCCCACATCCACTTTCACCAGTCACCAACTTGTTTCTAGCATCTTCTGAGAAGGCCTATCATGAGCAATTCTCAATAGCTGAGATAGACTTCTTTAACCTATACAATCGCATGGTGAAATGTGACCCATGTCATATCAAGTACATGGTATGCTGCATTCTGTATAGCGATGTGGTACTGAAGGTTGTCAGTGATACCACCGTCTCAATCGAAACTAAGTAAAGCACTCAGTTTGTTGACTAATGTCTTATCAACTTCAAGGTTGATCTCAATTTCTAGTCTTCAACTGTGGTACCTGGAAGGGAACTTGACAAAATACAACAGGTAGCATAAGTGAAGTAACACACAGTAGTCATTCATTGTCAAAATCTGGGCACATGTAGATCACAAGTTTGATCTCATGTCTACCATGTTGGCATTTATTTATTGCTACATCATTGAAGTCATGGAGGAAGAATTCTCTGAGGCCCAAGGGGATTTCAACATCATGGGTAAAGATTGAGAAAGCAGGCACAAACTCTGGGGAGGATGAGGATGAAAGTCAGGAATTCCAGAAAGGACTCAGCAACCAAGGTCATTTGGCCTGTCCATCTTTGATATCTTTTCATTCCTCCAACCTCAATTAAATCCTTTTCATTTGCAAGAAAAAAAGGGGAGATATTCATATTTTGTTTTATTTTAATTAGTAGATGCAATGTAAACTTCCAATTTGCTTATTACTTATAACTTAGCAGGGAGATAAAACATATGCAGATAACTAATATACCCCTGTGAGTGATAAGAATATAGGAGAGGATTATTATCAATATTAGAGAGTTACAACATATTATAGCAATGTTCAAAAGAAAAATTATTTGGTTGTCTTTCTAGGATGATCATTACAAAGGCTGATTGTCTTATGTCCTTCAAATCACATGATGTAACATCTATTTCTCCAATCCTTTTTGTTATATGGGACATTTGACATGACTTTAGTGTTATGATATACATATATGCATGTGTGTGTGCGTGTGTGTGTGTTGAAGCCCAAGAACTACAAATCTTTTCTGTTTTACTCTCAATAAAGAAAGATATTACTGTGATTCTTATAGTGCTCACTTTCCACACATTAACAAGAAGTTGTAAAATGAGCTTCTTGACAAAAAATCACTTTGACAATACCTTTAGCCGTCTGGCATCATTATTTGCTAATAAGCTTGTTTGAAAATGTTTGCAAGCTCCTTATGTGACAAGGTGACACTTTATTATGTGGAATAGATCTCTGTTACTGAGCTAAGTCTAATGTGTGAAAAATACTAATGAAAGGTGGAGACGTTTCGTATGTTCTAAATTCAAGAATTATGTAAGCAGCTACCATTCTAAGCATTTTGCCAGTGTTTGGGAAGAAACACACAAGTCCAAGTAGTGAGATAACTGCAGCAATAATTGATATCTATAGGTTCATAGGAAGTTACATTTTTATAGTTTCCAAGCATGATCTTAACAACAACCCCTTGAATAAGATAATGCATCGTTTTCCTAAAATTAAATAGGATTAAATAATGTATGTAAGGCCAAATAGCTTCTATGTGGCAAAGTAAGGATTAATACCTAGGACTTCTGACACCAAGTCCAGAGTCCATTCTACTAGCTCCCACTTTCTTCCCTGTGTTTTTCTCCATCATCTTCCATGAATTAAAGGAGCATACAGATGATGATGATGACTTTGTATTCAACTGAAATCCTTTTCCCTAAATTCTAAGTATTATACTAATCACTTGCTGGACATTTCCACCTGGGCATAGCACTGATATCTCAAACTTAACATGTGAAAAATAAACCTTATATTTTCTCCAAATTCCATGCCACTTTCAAACTTCCGTACTGCAAATACTTACATTAAATTAAAAAATATATAAATGTCGGAGAAGATGTGGGAAAATTGGAACATTAATGCATTGTTGGTGGAGTTGTGAAATGATCCAACCATTTTAGAGAGCAATTTGAAACTAAGCCCAAAGGGCTATAAAAATGTGCATACCCTTTGATCCAGCAATAACACTTCTAGGGCTATATCCCAAAGAGATCATACAAATGGGAAGAGGGCCTACATGTACAAAAATATTTGTAGCAGCTCTTTTTGTGGTAGCAAAGAATTGGAAATTGAGAGGATGCCCATCAATTGGGGAATGGTTGAACAAGTTGTGGTATATGAATGTAATGGAATACTATTGTGCTATAAGAAATGATGAACAGGCTGACTTCAGAAAAAACCTAGAAAGACCTGTGTGGTCTGATGCTGAATGAAGTGAGCAGAACCAGGAGAACATTGTACACAATAATAGTCATGTTGTATGATGACTAATATTGATGAACTTAACCCTTTTTAGTAATACAAGAATCTAAGACATCTCCAAAGGCCTTGTGATGGAAAATGCTATTGGCATCCAAATAAAGAACTATGGAGTTTGAATGCACATCGAAGCATACTATTTGCTATTTTTTTCTTCTGTTGAGTTTTGTTTCCTCTTTCTAGTGGTTCTTCCTACTGGCTCTAATTCTTACCAGCATCACTAATGTCAAAATATATTTAATAGGAATGTATATGTATAGTCTATATCAGATTGTGTGCCATCTTAGGGAAGGTGGTGGGGAGGAAGGGGGAAAATATTTTAAACTCAAAAGCATAAGGAAGTGATTGTTGAGAAATCAAAATACATTAATTAATTTCAAAAATTAAGTTGCATAAAAACATAAAATTGGGGCAGCTAAGTGGTGCAGTGGATAGAGCACAGGCCCTGGAGTCAGGAGGATCTGAGTTCAAATCTGACCTCAGATACTTGACATTTACTAGCTGTGTGAGCCTGGGCAAGTCACTTAACCACATTGCCTAGCCAAAAAAAGGAAAAAAAAAGAATCAATCATAAAGACATAAAATTGTCAAATCTAAACCAGATTCTAATACAACAGATCTCTATTTGGAAACATCCAGTTTAAAAACATCTGTTTTCACCACTTGCCTAGATGAATTTCTCCTTAAGTTAGATTGTCTGATGAGCCTAGGCTAGTTCTTCTTTCCACTGGTTCCCAGTCTTAAGTTATCTTCATAAAAATGGGCTGTCAGAGTGGCTGGCTCAATATACTCATTCTGTCAGCTTTCAATTCTAGTTCATTCAGAGTGATATTGACCTCCAAGGCCAAAGTTAAACAGTCTTTCAATCTCCTTACAAACACTTCTACAATATATAATTTCTTAGAAAAACATACAAGCTGACACATATATGTCAGATGCAAACACACACAAAAATCTACCATCATTATATTATCCCCACAGGTATATTTTAAGACATACATCAACGTGTGTGCACATACACACAAGTTGAATAAGCTAATATGGAAAATGAATTTTGGTAAACTCCATTTCTTTGAAGGTTATTTTCTTGGTCTGGATTTCCATCTAAATACTACCTTCTCATTAAAGTGATTGAAGATTGATAGAAAGCTGACATTTCACCAAGGTAAACAGGATGGAGATAGCAAACAGTTTTTACAGCTTTACTTGATGGCATTATATGGCTGTGTAATGTTTTCTGCAAGGCTGAATTTACATGCTGATTTACGTTCAGCCACAATAGGAATGACTAGAACCTTTTTAAAAAATATTGGATTTCAATTCTCCAGAGGATAAGGACTAGAGGGAAGGATGATAATAAGAGATGAAAACAATAATTCTTCAGCAAGAAGTCAAAGGACAATGGTGAAATTTAAGGTTATGCTCTGAATTCATTTCCAGACTATATAAACTATCTCCAAATAAATTTCCAAACTATTTTAAATTATCTAAATAGAGAATTTGATAGTTTCAAAAAAAGATTAATTATTTCTAAAAGAGCCTCACATAAGATTTTAATAATAACCTTCATATAGCACTTCAAGGGTGATAAATCACATCATCATATAATTTTATTTGATTTTTACTATAGCTCAGTGATACACATGTTATTATTATCTCCATTTTAAAGAAGAGGAAAAGAAGGTTCAGAGAAGCTATGTGACTTTTTCAGGGTCGTATAAATGTCTGAGTCAGGATTTGAACTCATATTTTCCTGACTCCATTTCTGTTGCTCTTAGATACCATACCATTTAAGTTGCTTCCTTTTAACCATCACGAGGCCCAAAGACTGATTTTCTCCAAATGTAACTAGTCCAAGTAAATAGCCCTGAACTGAAGTTTTCCTGAAATATTTAAATGGGAATGGTGATGATTTAGAATATAATTTAAATGCAAATGTAAACAACTTTTATGGGTAGGACCCTAAACAATCAGCTCATAAATTTCAAAAAATATCTTCATTTCAGTGAGTGGTTTGATAGAGTATTTAGGTCGTAGGTTCATAGGATCTGACTGCCAGGTCTCCTTTCTTTGGAAAGAGGAAAAATATCATTCTGTCAAATACCAATTTCCTTCCTACATAAGAGGAGAAAACCCTTTTCCATGGTACCAGGTTTCCTGCCTAGTTTTCTTCCTCTACCAGTGGACTCCTACCTCTGGGGAAAAGCAGCAAAGCTACCAACAGCTTCTACTGTGTTCTCTGAAATGCCTGCTCCCTAAGTACCAATCTGGCTTTCATCTTAAAGTGTTTCCTTTCCAACTACTTCCGCATCCTAATTCAGACCTGGCTCCTACTGATAGCACAATTCCTGGCCTCCCTTTCCACTCTGACTACACTTTCACTCATTGTCCACACTCACTTGTCTAGGGGAAGAAGTTGGAAAATTATTTGGTCCCCATTTCCATAATCACATTCTTCCTCTATTACCAACATTCAGTAACCTCTCTACCTCTGAGGTTCATTCAATCTATATTTATCTATCACCCAATTAAAATACTAGTACCTGTTTTATATCAATATCCAGAATACTCAACTTCTTTCCTCAATGAGTTTAGTGCCATCACTCCTATACTACCTATATTTTCTTCCCTTCTCCCTCTGGGGTAGGGAACAGAGTGGAAAGAATTAACATTTATATAATACTTATTATGTGCAAACACTGTGTTAATACTTTTTAAATACAGCATCCCATTTGATCCTCATAACAACCTTGTCCGATAAATGCTTCTTTTTCCCATTTTACAATTGAGGAAACTGAGGTAAAAAAAGATTTAGTGACTTGTATAGAGTCATACAGTACCTGAGGCTTTATTTTAACTCAAGCATTAATGGCTTCAGGCCCAGTGCTCTGTCCACTGTGTCACCAGACGCCTCCATCTGGACCTCTTGGCAGACTTGCTCTATTTTACACCATCAGTGACCAAAGGCAACTGACGGAGATGAGATGAGGAGGAGAATAGAAAAGGAAGCTTTCAATAAAAAGACTTCTTTTTTTTTTTTGTAAACTATGACATAAGGTTTTCAGCTGAATGGATGTGGATAGGGAAGCCATAAGAGCTAAGGAATCATGAAAATGATTTAAAGACATGTTTTGATTGATCAGGATAATGAGTTAATTAGGAAAATTTAAAGTATTGCCTTGCCATAATGATGGGCCAATTGAGGTTATGTAACATAAATTTGTACTTTATCAAGTTACTATAGTTTTGTGATTTTCTCTAACTTCTTTAAGTGGAATGTGTGTAGGAATGAAGGCTATATTATAGGAGTGATCCCAAACTCAGGCACAGCAGGGAAAGCTTAGCAATATAATAAGACTGCAGAAGTTAAGCCAAGAACTAAAACTACAGAAAGTGGCATATAAGCAACACCTTCAGACAATCTGAGTAGTTAGCACATAGCTTCATATTGGAACATCAGAACTAAGAGAAATAGAATTGAAGACCACATTAGATGTGAATGAAGGTGATTACCTGAGTAAAGACATAGGATATTGTCCTTAAAATTATGTAAAACAGAGGCAGAAAAATCCCATTGTGCAATTTCCTACTTAAATATTGGTCAAAACTAAACAGATTTCTGAAATCTTGCATTTAATTTAAGCTAACTGTGGTATAAGTAGTATAGCACAGTTTTATATCAACTGTTTGGTTGGCTTGAACAGTATGCTAGTTCCTCCTACAGGATAATGGCAAATGTTTATTCATAATTTAAGCTGCCACATAAAACTGACAGCTAGCAATGATTGCTGAATCATTACAGCAGAGAGAGCTATCATACAAATAAGATTTATGAGTCACGTTTATGCTCAGCAATGCTTTGTTTTGAAGGAGAAATCACTTTTAAGTAACAGTAAAGCCACTGGTGGTGATTATAAGACACTGACCCAGGATAAAAATTAGTCTGGTTAGTGACTTGTGTAAACCAAATGTCCTCATTGGTTGAATGAATTTTTCATTTCTCAACTAGTTGTACTGCAATCATGTTAACAAAAACCCAGGGTGTCAAAACTGGTCAGTGTAGTGAGAAAGAATGAGAGATAACCCAATTGGTTGTTTGGCATCCTATAAAGATACATCCTTAGTGTGCACTTTGGTAACAGAACTCAGAAGCAAAGAAAAATAAAGATCTGTCCTCCTAAGTTTGAGTTCAAGAAGAAAACTCTCTCTTGAGAAAGTAGAAGAATTCTTTTTCACATCTTCACACTTTCCAAATCACTTGAACTAGAATTTCATGTCTAGCTTACTTAAACTAATTTCTTTCAATAATTATCCATAGTCCTAGAACAGTAACAGCTTTCTGTATTTGTCTTACTTGTGTCTATCAGCTAAAAGAGTCATAGATTTTCCAGCGGCTCTTAATCTAACGATAAAATGAGGTCCAGAGATCTCAGAAACCTAAAGAATGTGCTCTTTTTAAAGTTGGTCAAGTTTATTGGAGTCAAAAAAAGTAAAAGGTTGTAAGGACCATTTATATAAGAATATGATTTTTATGATTAATCATAAATAATTATTACTTAATTGCTCACATCTTGCAATTAAATGAAATACATCTTTTTTTTAATGAGGAATAAAAAAATCAATTTTCTGTGAAATGCGATAACATCTGCTTTTTATTGCCATTTTGAACCAAAAATATATTTTAGTGACTATCACATCATTTCTTTTTACACAATAAATATTTCTTTTCATTTTTCAACCATTCCAAAATGGTACTCAATAAGATTTTTACTTGGCCATAAAATATCAATTAATATCTAATTTTAATAAATAATCATCATTCTAAATATTAGGAATGTGTTCTCTTTAATTTGACAAAAGCAAAACATATCTTAAGCATTTTCTTACTCACTGTGGAAGACACAAATATTAAATAAGAGAAATAGCTTCCCTCATGGAGTTTATAATCTGGTAGGAGACTCTATGATCATAAATTTAGAGAGGCCATCAAATTTGACTCACATATTTTATAGTTCAGGAAACTGAGAGCCAGGGCTTGTAACTGGCTTGATCAAGATCCCTCAAGTAGTGGGTAGGATTTGAATCGATGATCTATTAACTACTTAAACAATTGTCTATGCACTCTACAGGTAATGCAGTTTGACAGAAAGTTGTTGTGCAATTTCATGACAGCTACAGTCTTAATGGTGATATAAAAAAAAATTCTTAGCTAGAAAAACTAATTTCTTTCTGGTTTGTCTCTTTTTTCTCAGTTTATTATTTTATTATAGTACTTCATGGTCGTTTTAGATATAAAACTTACTCAGTAATTCTTTGTAAAAGGTGACCTATGCTAACTTTCCCCTGTATTTCTTCCATGGATTGCTTTGCAGGGTTGAGGTTTGGGTCCACTGTGTTGCAATTATTTATTTATCCAGAAGATGGAGCAATTGGCTCCTTACTAACATTCCCCTAAGATGGCAATTCTAAAGGTCACTGAGTTAAAGGAATGTTTTTTTTTAATGATTGTGACAACTGAAAGATTAAATCAAGTAAGATACATTACAAAATGTACAGTTTCAAAATTATATTCAAAGCAAAGGATACGCAAAGCCTTATTCCAATGTCTAATCATGGCGAGGAGGTCAGCCTTGAGGTTTAAAAGTTCTGCCAGAGTGGCACAAGTGATGTTTTGTTGTATCAGGCTAGAAAGGCTTCAGGCAGGACCCTGGCAGTAGATGTGCCTGCTTCATTAGGACCAATCTACCTAAGTACAGAGAAACTTGTCACCTTTTTTCCTGATGTATTGGCCATGTGGCATTGCATTCTTTATCAATGTCAATCATATTCTGTGAATATTTTCTTTTCAAATGAACAAAGGAACCATAACCTTTTATAAGTCATATAACTTTTATGGGTGTCATTTACCTCATCTGGAAAACAAGAGAGGATGATTCACATGAATTCTATGAATTCTAAGGTCCCATTCCACTCTAAATCCAGTGCATTCCTCTTCATTAAAATGGTTTACATACAGGAAAAAAAATTGAAAACTTCAAGTACTAAGAATGGCTTTGTTACTCAAAAGGTAATATGTTGAATATACTAAAGTACTAAGAATGGCTTTATTACTCAAAAGGTAATACATTGAATATACTATCTACTTGTGGAACTAAGCCTAGGAAAAAAATGTGAAGTAGTTTTTTTTTGTTTGTTTGTTAGCTTTTTTCCTTCTTACAATTCTTTTCGAGCACTCAGCCCTCGGATTTCCCACTGTACACCCCACTCAGATTTACCCTCTAAAGATAGCACCTCAGATGCTGGAATGATCTTTCCACTATCCTCCAAGTTATTCTTCTTTTCTCCCTCTTCTCATAAAAATGCTAATGTAGCTGCTCACTCTGTGTACTGTTCTTACTTAAATCTCCCAGAGAAGAACAATGTGAAGATGCATTCACACTTGGTATGTATGTGACTTAAAGTCTTACTTCTTTCAAAAATACTGACATTTTAAAAAGATGATATGGTTAAAGAAATTTAAAGAAATGGTTGTCCAATGCTATAATTTTAGACACAGTGGTAGATACTGTTGTTGTGTTTTGTCCTTCATTCTCAAAGAGGACCGTGAGATCCTGGAGGTAATATAATGGCATGCAAATGAATTGGATTTAAGTGAGGGAGGGCTGTGCAAAGTCACCAGCCTCACTTTCTCCTCATCTTCCTCCTCCAGAGCCATCTGGATCCAGTGATAAGATACAGATCAGAAAGACTTGAGACACTTTGGCCTTTTTAAGCTAAGGTCTTTTTAAGCTCAGTTTGACTGAGTCAACACCCATTCTATGATTGAGATTAGGTAAGAAATGTGGCAGAAAATGGCCTCTTTTACTTAGTAAAAAAAAAAAAATCAATCTCCAAGGGGAAAACCCCCAGGGTTTCTGGCCAAAATAGAAACCAATGCTATTTACATTCACTTTAAACCAATCAGGGCCCAAACAATGACAAAGTGGGGCTTGGCCTGGGACCTATTGTTGGTCAATCAATGAGAGTGATTTGGGTTTAAGGCATAGCCTTAATCACTGAATGGGCCTTGCCTCAATCAAACTGAATGGTAGATATATATGTTTGGTGCAAGGGTAGGTCAAGGTAAGTTTCTTCCCTTCTGAAGCAGTAAAAGGTAGACAGCTATTTCAAAAATTTAAAAATAAAAAAGTCCTATATTTATGATCTAACAGAAAATTAACAAGTAATTTGAGTGATAATAAAAATAACTCATATGTACAAGGTGGCAATTCTGACAAAAATACTTTCCTGATAATAAACCATGTCAAGTAGATATGACAAGTGTTATTATATCCACCTAGTTTAAGAAATAAGCACATTTCTTACCATTTCCCTGCATCACAGACAATTAGAGTTGGAAGGTATCTAAAAGGCTATCTAATCTAAACTGGATCACAACGAGAATCCTATCTATGAGAAACCCATAAAAAGGTCATTCAACTTCTCTCAAAAACTTCCAAGAAGGGGGACTCACAATCTCCTAAGGAAGGGCATTCTACTTTTGAATAATTACTACGTTTTTTCCCTTAAATCAAACTAATACATCTCTTGGCATCTTCCACTTACTGATCCAAGATCTGCATTCTGGATCCAAGCAGATTATAATTAATCATTCTTCCCTACAGTCCTCAATATCCTCCTAGTCTGCTACAGTTTAATAGTTAGGATAAAGGGACAGAGTTTGAGTAAAGTATTAAGTAGAAAAAAAAATGTAATGGAAAATAAAGACACTTTTTATTAAGAAACTTGACAGTTGAAAACTCAGCTTGAATCTAAAGCAATTTGAGAGTTAAGCTAGTAGAGGGTATGTGGTTTTTTTCTTTTGATTTTTTTCCTATTACAATACCAAGCTTCTCCAAATGGAACAGTCTGATGTCACAGGAAACAACAATAACAACAACAAAAACAATTACATTTTGAGTCAGAGAGAATCCTGTCTTTCATTCTTACTACCTTGAGAAAATAACATTCTTTTGGCCTCAGTTTTTCATCTGTAAAGTGAGGAGATTAGAGTGGATTTCTTAAGGTCTTTTCCAGAACTGATCTCTATAAATTTTTACAACCTTTTGATGTTCTTTTACTATTAATGTTTGTTCTTTTACATTTCCTTATATTTTAAAAAGTATGAAGTAATTTGGAAGATCTAAGAATTGGAAAATGGAAACCTGAGGGTTATCAATAACTAATATCTATTGATTTGTTTTCATATTCATGTATTTTATCACTGGCAATCTTGAGAAACAAAACATTAGATTTGCAACTCTACTCCTTGGAAACTATTTGTGATTTAGGTCAAATAAGGGTGTAGTGGAAGACCAATTAAGTAAAGGAGAAAAAAAAACAGAATACATGAGCTAAAGGTGAATGGTCCATTGCTTTTCTGTGTTCCTCTGCCATCTTTCCCCTGCTTCGTGCAAATTACAAGACTTACAAGGCATTGGGGTTTGAAATGAAGCCCCATGTTCCTTAGAACATGGAAAGAGAAAACTACAGTTTTCTCAGATATACACAGGAGCTAAGAAGTCACTCATAACAACATGGATTTTGTCTCCTTCCTCCCAGATAGGATTTAGGAAGTATCTTTTTGATATGTTAACTTGAACAAACTAAGAGGAAGGTGATTAGTGGCCTCCCTTGTACATTTTGGTAGATAAATCAATTAACCAAATTAAATTCTCCATTCATAGAGATTAGAAAAGAGTAGGAAAGGGTTTCTCTTAACCTCCCCTAGAGAGTGGTTTTCAGAACTGAGCTTATTGGGGTAGCTAGGTGGAATGGTGGATAGAGCACCAGCCTGGGATCTCCTGAGTTCAAATCTGTCCTTAAACACATAATACTCACTAGTTATGTGACTATGGGCAAGTTACATAACCCCAATTGCCTCATCAAAAGATAATTGAGCTTATTTTACTGCAATAATCATTTATCCAGAATGATTCTAGAACTATTGCGAGAGAATTCATCAGGTAAGCTTGGTTGTCATCCAAGGTCCAAAGTCTGATGCCAGTGCATCATTGGCATAGTATGTGATGGAGTAGAAGTTTAATCTTGACCCACCAGTGGATAGAGAGCTAAAATAGAAGGAGGAAAAAACTAGAATAATAACAAACAAACAAAAGCCTCAAAACCTTAGAGTTTGGAAGGAGTCACTTGCAAGAACTTGATGGAGACATACTTTCATTCTGAGACAAGACATCATAATTCTCAAAGGGAATACTTATCTCTACTACTTCCTATTAATGCTTTGTTTATGAACTTAATACAAGCATTTAGATATTTACTACATTTTTATGAGATATTCAGGCCTACTACAAACATTTAGAGATTTACTTAAATTTATTATGGGTCACCATTATCTCTTTGCATTGCTTTCTCCTTTTTAGTCTCTATGTATTTCCCTGACATATAAAACAAAATTATCCATTTTCACAATATAATGATCACAATAAAGATCATATAAAGATGCATTGCTTCAAGTTAAATATTGGTTTGAAAAAGCTTGAATATTTTGTGCTAACATTAAAATACAGTATAAACACTCTATAAGGACCAAGGTGTGATTGTTGCCATCTTCCCCTTTTCCTTCAGGATTTTTTCTTTTCTTCTGATTCTTCTTTAGGTGTCCCAACACAATATGTTTCCCCCCTTATTTTCAAACACTCAAGTATCTCCCAGCCTATCTAGGCTTCAGGAACCCTGAAAGGAACTTTATCAGGCTTCTCTACCAATGTCTTCTCTTCTTGTGTTGTCCTGCCAATGCCCATGATGTATCCTTAGTGTGAATTTCTATCTCCATGGAATCTTAGCTATACTCTAGCTCACCCATTAGGTATGGGACTTCCTAAACCTTCCAAGTATGGGATGAGGACTTTAGTCCCTCTCTCCCTTTTAAAAACTTTCTTGCTATATTTTTAGAGTTTTACGTTACTACAAAGGATTATAGGGAAAAATATCAGAAATTTTATTACCAATGAGAAATTTTGTTCCTGTCAACAGCCTCTAATTAATAATAATATTTTAGCAACATTATTAATATTTTATTCACTATTTACATTTGTCTTTCACTAAATTTGTTTTTTATCTTTACTTAGTTTAACTAAATAAAAAATGTTGACATTTTATTCCTATTAATAAATACTTCAACCATAGAGCTTATGAGTATGTCTATATTCTATCTATTTCCTAAGAACTTTAAAAAATAAAGGAATGCCTGGCTTAAGCCAGAATAAGGTCAATTCTTTGATACAGGTTGAAAGCCACTTAATCTGATAAACTGATGAATAAATGCAAGCACAGCAAAACACAAAACTAGAAAAGATCTACCACCAATAAACTTCTTGGGTTTATGAATGTGTATATAAATGTAAGTATACACATGTCCACATGTATATGTATGTATATACTCTAGAAATGATTGACCTATCATTCTTGTGTATTTTAAAGGAATAGTTCCATTGGAAGAAATTTCCAGATAAGTGGAAAGAGAAGTTGGTCTCATGCTTAGGCAGGCAGAGCTCAGAGTAAGCTTTAAATCACTAAGGACAACCCACCATACCTTTATGTTAATAATGAATTAACCTTTTATGTTAATATTGATTGTTAATATTGAAAAGCAAAACTCTACCTACTTTAAATTTTAGGATTAGTATTTTTAGAAATCATTCCAGTTCAGAGAACATGATTCATCTACCTATTAATATTTTGATCTATTTGCAATATAATACAAAACAATTTTGTTCTCTGCATATTCTATCCTTGCAAAAGAATTCTAGTGGATTTCTTCCATTAGATGAGAAAATTTAAAGATTAGTTTTCTTTTGGATGGGTATCTAAGAAAGTCATAATTTTCTAAAATGCTAAATTCCTGAATCAGGCTCCCTCACCTTTTGATAAAGAGAAGTTATTTTCCATTTCCCTATAGCCTGAGGAAAGTGGAAGAGAATTCAGGAAGGTGAGGAGAGGAAGATTGCTGAGAATGAAATCCCTAAATAGAGAGTGAAAAGTAGAACCTCTGTTTCTTGAAAATCTCTGACCTGCTGGAAACCTTGGCAAGCCTCAGATATTGTGAAGAGAGCCAAATTCACAATCACGGAACTGTGGAAAAGTATACCTAAATACAAAACTGAGAGTCAATAGATATAGATTCTAGTCTAAACTCTGTTCCTATCTATAGGACCTTGGACAAGTGATTTAATATCTCCAGGCTGCAAGATTCTTGAAATTGTATATTTTAAAGTCTAGTTTTAAGATTGACTTGTTGATTTTAATAGCCTGGAAATAGTCTAGTCCTATATCTTATTAAAAAATAAATCATTTGACTATTGTGTCATATGGTATTTGGCCTTAGCAATTTTAATATGCTCATTTCCCCCCCTCAATGGCTTCCAAAAGGCAAGATACACTGTCAGGAAGAAAAAAAAAATAGTACCATAATGGGATATGTTCCTTTGACCTTGCCTTACTCTCAACTTCAAACTCCATGAATTAAACATCAAAGTTACTTCTCTCTCCTCTCTAGGAGAAAGATCTATCCATGACAATCCTTAGTGCTTTTTTTGACAGAAAAATTTTCAAATTTGCTAGATTTCCATGCTAATGGAATTTTTATACCTACTCCAGACAAGAATATTTGCCTCATATTCACCTAACAGTTTCATGATTACATCCAATTCTAGGACTTCTGAAATAACTTGAAAATCTGTGTTTTTAGAAAATTACTGGTCAGTTTTATATTAATATTTAAATTAAGATTTGAATGGGAAAATACACATAGTATGAAAATATTCTGTTCACCCCAACAATGTCAAAAGTTGCAAACTTTTGGGTTTGACAAAAGGGGGCAGATTAGAGTTGATTCATGATCTAGTAACACATTTTACTCTGAAAACATACTCTAAGCCTTAGTAATGTCTAAATGCAAATTAAAATAGTTATATAAGGATGCCTTCACCATTTCTGCCTTATTTTGCCATTGAGATACCATAACCTGAAAGGCAGCATGGCCTAGTTGATTGTCAGACATTGTGAGAGTCACAAACAATGGATTCAAATTTTGGTCACTTTATGTGATCCTGGACAAGTTGCCTAATCTCTCTACTCCTAAAACAATTTTATAAAAGTATATATTGCAAAGAAATTGCTGATATGCAATGGTAGAAAAGAATTCTTCACTATGAGTTTCTTTCCCCAAAGACATCAAAAGTCCAGAACAAAATCAAAGCCAGAGACTGAATGAGTCACTATGCCATCCTGTCAGACATTAGTAACTAAAGATTCCACCTGCTTTCCCTGCCTCCACACTCCCTTCCTCTTCCTTTCCCTCTTCCTTTTCCCTCCCTCTCTCTCTCTGTCTTGTCTCTCTGTCTGTCTCTGTCTGTCTGTTTGTCTCTCTCTCTTTCTCTCCCCAATGGAGAGAGCTCCTTCACTATCTGTTGTCTGGTATGCCTTCTCTGATTTCTGTTGTTCTATGACTTGAAGGGTTTTTTCCTTTTCTACTCACTATGTATATTCATTGTGGAAATGGTATTTGGTGGGAAAGGGGTTAAGCCTTGGATATAAAGCTTGGGATTCTTCTCCCATGAAAGGTAACAAAGCACTCAGAAGTTATTGAATCTAATCATATCCCTTCTTCTGATCATGATCTTCTTCGAGAATGAAGGACAAACCACAATCATATTTCCTAGAAAAAAAATTTTAATGTGGCAGATAAATATAATTCTAGCCTGGTGCCCCCTTTCTGTGAGGACAGCATTGTGGCCTCTGGCCCCCACTTCCTGCTTCCTCTCCTGGCAGGTATTAGTTTCCTTTGGAGGAGAATGGGGGAAGAAGAGGCTGGAAATGTCTCTTCTGCCACCCTTTAAGCCACACAACACTCCTCACCACAGGTCTTCCTTACATTATTATAAAAGAGCATTTGTTATACATACACAAATAAAATAAAAAAGAGTACAACTCTTCTGGACACTGTAGAGAAACATTTACATTTTAATAAGATATATATGTCAACTCAATTTTTAATATCCTATTAATCTCAATCAAATCATATTTTGACAATATTCCTTTTCAGCCAGTCCCTCTTCTAAACATAAAGGATCCTACACTTAAATTTTAAAAAAATCCAAATCTATCTGTTAAACTATTGTCTAAAAGTAATTTATTTACAAAATAACTATACTAATTGATTTAAACATAAAAAAAATTCTCAACAGGTTGGGATAGAATAGACTCTTCTCCCCGCATCACTCCCCCTCCCCAACATCTACACTCCGCCATATCCTTGGGACCAAATGTTGCTGAGATCAGTGACCAAGGAATTTAGGAGGGGTTGGTGCTGGTTGAAACCAGCCATAGCTTCCCTTTTTGCCCTAAATTTCATAGCAAAGGGCTTGACCATTCCCTATCTCCTTCTTCAAAAAGAAATCCTATCTTTTAGTTTTTTTTTAAATAACTTTCTAAAATTATCACTCTCCACTCCTCACTATAATGATCTTTCAAAAGAAAGAAGAGAAAAAGAGAGAGAGACACAGAAAGAGATAGACAAAGAGAGAGACAGTGAGAGAGACATTGAGGAGGGAAGGTAGGAAGAAAGAAGGAAGTTAAGGGAGTACTTCAACAAAACTAGCAACTACTTGACACATATGCAATGATATTCACCGCATCCATAGTTTTGCACCTGTAAAAGTAGGAGAGATATATTTTCTCATTTCTTTTTTGGGGCCAAGCATTGCATTTAGGTCATTGTAATTGTCTGTTGGCTAGAATTGGCCACATGGAAAACATGTACCAAAATCCTCTGAAGAAAAGAACTTAGAAAACAGAATTGTGGGGAGGCAGAGCTAAGATGGCTGAGTAAAGGCAGGGAATCACCTTCACTCTCCTCCATACCCCTCAAAATACCTTTAAATAATTACTCTGAAGAAATTCTCGAGTGGCAGAACCCACAAAAAAGGTGGAGTGAAACAATTTTCCAGTCCAAGAAAACTTAGAAGGTCAGCAGGAAAGGTTGTTTGCATCAAGGTTAGAAAGGGGCACAGTGCAATTCAGGCAACATTAGTTCAGACTGAGCCCAAACAAATTAGGAGCAGGCCTTGGGCCACCACATCAGTAGCTCCCACAGCTGTTTTTGAAACTCTAAGCCCAGATGGCAAGGGAATTGAATAACCGGTCAGAAGGAGGTTACAAGGGTCTCTTTGCTACCACTGAAGGAGGACACTGTTGCTTTGCCCATACTTGGATCTGGGTCACAGTCGTGGGAGGCAGTCCCAGGCCAAGGAGGAGTACTAACATAGCAGAGCTTGTGACTGCAGTGGAGTAGGATGGCCCTTCACAGTTCAAGGGCAGAAAAGTATGCTTGTGGTCACTCACAAACCAGAGAACAGGCCAGGAGCACAGGCTATTAAACACCTCTCCTTAGATCATACCACTTTTGAAGAATTAAAAACTTACAGGTCCCTAGAAGTATCCCTGAAAACAACTGCACAAAACCCCTGAAGCTCTATAAACAGAGCCCTACCTTAACAAAGAGTTAAAAGTCAAGTAATAGGCTAGGAAAATGAGCAAACAACAGAAAAAAAATTCTGAACATAGAGAGTTACTATGGTGATAAAGAAGATCAAAACACACATTCAGAATATAACAATATCCAAAGCCACCAAAAAAAAAATGAATTCATCACAGGCCATGGAAAAGCTCAAAAAGGATTTTGTAAATCAAGTAAGAGAAGTAGAGGAAAAATTGGGAGGAGAAATGAGAGTGCTGCAAGAAAATCATGAAAAAAGAGTCAACAGCTTGGTGAAGAAGACAAACAGAAAATACCGAGCAAAATGACACCTTAAAAAACAGAATAGTGCAAATGGTAAAAGAGGTACAAAAAGTGAATGAGAAGAATGCCTTAAAAAGCAGAATTGGCCAAATTGGAAAAAAAAGTAAAATAGGCACCAAAAAAAATCACTTTTGAAAAGTAAAATTGGCCAAATGAAAAGGAGGTACAAAAGTTCATTGAAGAAAATAATTCCTTAAAAATTAGAATTGAGCAAATGCAAGCAGCCACAAAGTATCATGGAGCCAGAGTCAGAATAACACAAGATTTAACAACTTCCACATTAAGAGACCGCAGGGCTTGGCATATGATATGCCAGAGGGCAAAGGAGATAGGATTACAACCAAGAATCACCTACTCAGCATAAATGAGCATAATCCTTCCAGGAAAAAAACAGATATTCAATGAAATAGAGAACTATCAAGGATTCTTGATGAAAAGACCACAGTTAAATAGGAAATTTAACTTTCAAATACAAGACTCAGAAGAAGCATACAAAGGTAAACAGGAAAAGGAAAATGTAAGAGACTTAAGGTTAAATTGTTTACATTCCTACATGGGAAGATGACACTTATAACTCATTATTAGGGTAGTAAGAAGGAATATATATAGATAGAGGTCAGAGGTGTGAGTTGATTATGAAGTGATGATATAAAAAAAAATAAAGTAAAATTAAGGGGTGAGAGAGGAATGTACTGGGAGAAAGGAGAAAGAGATAGAATGGGGTAAATTACCTCACATAAAAGAGTCAAGAACAAGCTTTTACTGTGGAAGTGAAAAGAGGAAAGGAGAGGGGGGTGAGTGAAACTTTCATAGTATTAGCTTGATGAGGGAATAACATAGACATTCATTGGGGTACAGAAATCTATCTTACTCCACAGGAAAAAAGGAGGGGAAGGGGATAAAAGAAGGGAGTGATAGAAGAAAGGGCAGATTGGAGAAGAGGGTCATCCAAAGCAAAACACTTTTGAGGAGGAACAGGGTGAAAGGAAAGAGAGAATAGAATAAACAAGGTGAAAGGAAATAGGAAGGAGGGAAATACAGTTAGAAATAGTAACCATGAAAAAAATTGAAGCAAGTTTCTCTGATAAATGCATCAGTTCTCAAATATATAGAGAACTGAGTCAAATTTATAATAGCACTAGCCATTCCCAAAATGATAAATGATCGAAACATATGACCAATTTTCAGATGAAGTAAACAAAACTATCTATAGCCATATGAAAAACTTTTCCAACTCACACTTGATTTAAGAAAGGAAAATTGAAACAATTCTGAAATACTACCTCATACCTATTAGAATGGCTAATAAGACAGAAAAGGAAAATGACAAGTGCAGGAGAGGATGTGGGAAAAATGGGACACTAATGCACTGTTGGTGAAGTTATGAACTGATTCAACCATTCTGTGGTACAATGTGGAACTATGCCCAAAGGGCTGTAAATTCACGTATATCCTTTGACAATACCAGTACTAGGACTCTATCCCAAAAGAGGTTAAAACACAGGAAAAAGAACTAGACGTACAAAAAACATTTAGAAAGAATGGAAATTGAGAGGATGCCCATTACTTGGGGAATGGCTGAACAAGTTGTGGCATGTGATTGTGATAAAATACTACTGTTTTATGAGAAATGATGAGTGGGATGCTCTCAGAAAAGCCTGTAGAGACTTGCATGAGCTGATGCAAAGGCGAAATGCACTGTGTACAAAGTAACAGCAATATTGTAAGATGATCAGCTGCAAATGACTTAGCTATTCTCAGCAATACAATGATGCAAGACAACTCTGAAGGACTTATGATAAAACAAAAATTCTGTATCAATTCTCAGAGAAAGAACTGATGGTGTCGCAATATAAATTGAAACATAGTTTTGTTTTGTTTTGTTTTTAACTTTATTTTTCTTGAGCTTTTTTTTTTGGGGGGTGTTATTTGGTTTATGGTTTCTTTCACAGCATGACTTTTACAGAAACATTTCACATGACTACACACATATACTTACTACCAAGAAAAAACTTCAGCAACTGCTCAAAATATAAACTACTTATTTATTTAGATCCTTCATACAAAGCATTCACAGATAATAATGCTCAAAAGTCCATAGACAATATGTTGTCTGAGGAGCAACAAGGATTTGCTAAAAAAAATTTTTGACAATTATACGGAGAGAGTTATTATTGATTCAATAAGTATTGAATATGTGCCCCCAAACCCCAATTCATTTATATTTCCCTTGTTGATTGGTCACAAGACTTATGAATCTAAAGCAGTTATAGAAAGATTAACACCACCCCAAAGAGAATATAATTGATAGACATTATTAGAGCCCATGATATGTCAAAAGGCTAAAAAATAATTTTGAAACAAGCAGATATTACTTCTCTTTACAATAGTCAAGTCTGATAAGAGGTATGTATCTTTGGATTTGTCAAATGTAATTGTGTAAAAATTGTATTTTGTTCTGGTTACCCTAACACCCCCATCTTTCTAGTCAGTATAATAAGTAAGTTTATAAGTAGCCAATATAAAGGAGCTGTAGTAGAAAATTAGATTTCAAAGGAGCACCTGGAAGTCATGTATAAACCATCTCAAAGTTCAAAAGAGCATCATTTACAAATTATATCACATAATAACCAAAATTTACATCATGGTGATATGCACTGAATGAGAGAAAGTCATCTAGGTGTTGCTGTCAGGGTTATTGTCCTATAACATGTAATTCCAGACAAAAGCCAGACCTCCAAAGCTCTAGGCCAACAGAATATCAAAACAATGCAATAACTCTGAGACATAATTTTGAAATTTTGCTAATACTTTGACATGATTTGGATGTGTTATGAACCAACCCCAAGGTGGTACTGATAGAAATTGGTCTCTTTCTCAAAACAGCCTATAAAAATGAGACCTCAAAGTCTAGTCTACCCTCCTCCTCAACATCACTTTTCCATCTTCATTGGGTCCATGCTGGCTAGAGTTCCCAATTCTAATCCATGGTTATATGAGTGATTATCTGTGCATCTCCCTCTCCTCATCTTTTTCCGCATGTTACCTGCCTTACTTCACATCCTATTCCCTTGTTCCCACACCTTCTTCCTCTGTCCCTCTTTTGCTACTTATCTCTGTTTATATGGGGTTTTTGCCTCTATACCCTCTGTGTTTAACTAAAGTGTGAGTACCAACCCATTGCCTGCTGCAAATCATGGTCTTTCCTGGTGACTACCCAAAGAATTAGGCATGTCTGCCCCCAATTGATATTTTCATGCATTAATTATCAATTTTTGTTTTTTGTGAGGCAATTGGGGTTAAGTGACTGGCCCAGAGTCACACAGCTAGGAAGTATTATGTGTCTGAGGCCAGATTTGAACTCAGGTCCTCCTGATTCAGGGCCAGTGCTCTATCCACTGCACCATCTAGCTGCCCCAATTAATTATCAATTTAATAACTTAATGAAGTTTATATCCAGATGGAGCATATGAAATAGATAATATCCAAGAATAGATTTTTTAAAGCCCCTATGGCCAATATTCACATGAACTCCACCAACAATATCTTGACAGAAATATTGAAGTAGCAGTTCAGAAGTAGGTCATTGCTGCCAGAAAATACGGAAGAGTTATTCTTAAGGAATCCTTACTGAACAATGCAGATAATGCCAAAATATGGTAGAAACTGTGTAACATATGATTGCAGCTTGTAAAATTTTAATACCTAGAAAATATATAGAAAGATATGAGCTGCTGCTTAGAATTATATATCAGAAGCTTGCTATCTTTCAGGGACTCACAGAAAACAAAGCACTATAATAAAAATATCAACTTTAAATTATAAGGAAATTTTAACATATAAATAGTACAGAAAATAAATTGTTATCACAAACCCAGATGTTGGTCATGATCACCTGGAAATAACATTGATTTATTAAAAAAAAACAACAATGTTTTTAATAGACATTGCCAAACTAAGAAATCATAAACTCCAAGGTGAATTGAGCACAAAGTTTTGGTTTGTGTGTGGTGTGTGTGTGTGTGTGTGTGCGCACATGTGTGTGGGTGGGTGTGGGTGTCTGTTTTAAATATAGACATTTTAGTAAAGGACATCAAAATCATGTGGAGAAAAAATGAGGTGCACATCATGCAGGCTGTTCTCTTTGCTGTTGAGGTTTATAATGAGAATTCTTTCACTGAGCCTACAGAAGTTACTCTTACATCCTAATATGTTTATCCAACTATAAAAAGCAGTTATTTTATCCACCTGTTCAACAGTGCAGAGAATATTAAATATTAAAAATATTAATAGGACTGAAATTTATTATGGTATTGCATCTATTTGAACCCTATCAAAAAAGATCAGAATAAAATAACAATAATGATAATAATATTAATAATAACCAGTCCTCAGAATCCAAGTCATTATACATCTATTGCAAAGGGAATAGGGAGGAATGGCAAAATAGGGAAATATTAGTCAAGATTTTGTACATTAGGGATAACATATTCCGTTTGTCACAGTAGCACAATATCTGGCAAGAATCGTGAAATATCAGCCATTTGGTCTCTAAAAATGCTGTTGTTCTGATTAATGCCAAGGCCAATATCATAAAATTGCTCCTTATGAACTTAAGAAACAGAGATGGAGTAAGAGTTGTAGACTGGCTGGACTTAAGACAGTCATGGTGATCAGTTTGATATGGAGGACAGTGGAGAGAAAGAGAAGTACCTTTCTTGCCCTAGCACAACATTAAAATAAATCACAATTACCAAAAGCCATGCTGGAGATGCTTCAGTGAAAATGGCATAGGGCAGGCCATTAAACTGGGCAAAACATAAATGCTCATGAAATGCATTAAAATATGAATAATTTCTTGATGTTTCAGTATTACATCCTAACAAAACTCGAAATAGATTTTCTCAGTTTTAAGTAGATACTTTATACTGCTTTGCCACAAATTAGTCAACAACACAACATAAGAAAGCAAAACAAAACAAAAACTGTATCCCCCTCTGGATTTTCATTCAAATGTTAATGATCATCTAAAGATCAGGTTTTTATCTCTCTCTCTCTCTCTCTCTCTCTCTTCTCTCTCTCTCTCTCTCTCTCTCTCTTTTGCTGAGGGCAATTGGGGTTAAGTGACTTGCCCAGGGTCACACAGCTAGTAAGTGTTATGTGTCTGAGGTCAGATTTGAACTCAGGTCCTCCTGAGTCCAGGGCCGGTGCTCTACCCACTGCACCACCTAGCTGCCCCCAGGTTTTTATCTTTTTAGGGAAGTAGAATTTAACTAAACTTCTGTCCTTAACTCCCCATAGGCTGGGTCTTTTATGTTTTAGGCTACTAGAATTCCAAACTGTGATTTAGAGAATAGCCTCCTAACTAGCTGTGTGACTCTGGGCAAGTCACTTAACCCCAACTGCCTAAAGAAAAAAAAAAGAGAGAGAGAGAGAGAATGGCCTCCCTGCCCCTTAAAGAGAAACTATCCCAATCTGCATAAAACAGATCCCATTCCATAATTTAACATTAAAAAATATGAATACTCTAACTCTTGGTTAAAGTCAATGCAGTTAATAAAAAAGAAACTGAACAATGGAATTCAGGAAAAGGGTATATCAGAAATTCTTAGTATCCTTAATCAACATCTAAAAGAGAAACCCAAAGGTTAAGATAAGGTGAGAAGTCAAATCCCCATAAAGAAATAAATAAACAATTCAATATCAGTGAAAAATTATATTATATGGTCTTGAGAAGCAAATAAATTAAACATAAAAAAAATCCCTGAAAAAGGAAGATGTAGAAAATGTTTATTCTACTATTTAGTCAATGGTTTCAATGAAATGAAAATGTTTATTGAATCAAAAGCAAATAGATAGTTTTTGTATCATTAATATAACAAACTGCAGAGTGGTTTTATCAAGGGTGGTGGCTGAAACTCTAGTTTCTTCACAAAATTGGGAAGTACAGAGCTAGATAAGTTCCATAATTATTGGCTAAAAGGCTTCACCCTGGTACACAAATTACTAACATTTTACCACTTCCTTTTAGATGTAAGCCTTAGCTCATCTTTTAAATAAATGGATTCACATATGTATTACAGACAGCTCTCACTTTACGGTAAATTTTCATTATGCAAATTCACTTAAAGTAAAGAATTCTACAAGAAATCCACATAAAAATACCAGTGTTAACTTTACTATAAAGTGCTATGCTCTCTCACCCCTCCCTTCCTTCTTCCTTCTCTGTCTCTCTGTCTTTTTGTCTCTCTGTCTCTGTCTGTCTGTCTCTGCCTCTACCTCTGTCTCTCTCTCTCTCTTTCCCCTTACCTCTCAGTTCAGTATTCCTCACCCTCCCACTCCACCAAAGAGAAAAAAAAAACTTCAAGTAAAAGCAGAAAAATGGACATACAGAGAGACTGAAGGCACTTCCAATGCCAAGCATCCAGATTAGGGCTTAGATGAAGAGCTTGAATTTCTTCCACCCACCCTGTCTGCCCCTGCATGTGTTTCTTCCTTCTGTCAGTGCTCAGATACGTGTTTGTCCCCAGGCTCACATATCACCTGCCTCTCCTGTCCGTGTCCTTGTCCAACCCCCCATGTGTCTGACCCTGCTTCCTCTTGGTTCTGGACATACCCCAGGTGCCTGGCCCCACTTCTGCATGTTTCTCCTGCTCTCGCATCTCTGTTCCCCAGTCTCAAATGTCCTTGAACCCTCTCTTCTTCTTACCCTCTCCCTCCAGAGGTGTAGAGCTCTCTTCCTGTTTCCTTCTCTCCCTCCCTTTACCACATCTGTATTATGTAAAAAATGTCTTACATAGAGGTCTGCAAAAAGTTTACTTACTATATTATGTAAAAGATATGAAAACCAGGGACCTGTCCAAATGTATGATGGTTATATATTTATGCATTTATATAAAGCATATAAAGCTTTTGTTGCTTTAAAAAAAACTCTATAAATCAACACATACAGTACAGACCTCCAAAGGAACAAATAAAATGCTTCCTGCCCTTAGATGAGACATCCCCATATATGTGGGATGCTTAGTACTGTAGTAGATATAGTGCTGGGCCACAGGCAAAAAGACCCGAATTCAAATCTGATTTCAGATACTTACCAGTTGAATGACCCTGATCACTTAACCTCTTTCTGTGTAACTTTCCTCTATTGCAAAAAATGGGGATAATAATAACAATCTATGTAAATGTTAGTTATTGTTATTATTAATATTATTATTTACATATACAGCCTTCATGAAATCCTTTTGAATACAATTGATAAACTGTACAGAAACAAGACCTTTACCACAGTTCAAACTCTAGTCTACAATTTTTTGGATGTGATATTAATTTGTAAGAACACTGTCTTTAATAGATGCTTCTATGTCAAAACTTGAAATCTCCCAAATGAAAAGCATTCAAAATGAATGCCACTAGAAGATGACCTCAAAAGCATATAAGAATTAGATATGGTATATAACATCACTGCTTTCTTGTCCAACTCTGAAGTTGCAACAAGGAAGCTTTCAGTGAGCATGCAAAGAATGCACTGATATACTAAAATTTTTATTAAATATTCTTTTATGTGTATACATGTATGTGAGTATGTATGTATGTTATGTATCCATGTTAAACACACACTACAAAAACAAGCAAATTTGTATGTATAGATACATATCTTGATCCACATCTACATATAGATACAGAGCTAAAGCTAAATGGAGATGAAGATACATACATATATATGTTTGGTTCTTTTTGAAAAAGCACATTTTGTTCTCTGTTAATACAATTGTCACATATGGTGATATGACACTGACAGAGTCTTCTCATCTCAGTCTTTATATTTAGGTTATGCAATTTCCTATAGCTTTATTATTTTTGTGTTATGTAATTAAATCATTGAGTTTATTAACAGGAAATCACTGTGATTCACATTGAAAATAGATATAAGTGGATTCAATGCAAAGATAAAATTATTTTAAACAATTTAGCAGTAATGCATAGCCTATAGAAATTTCCTTAACTCTACTCTCAAATTTTCATTTTTCTTAATAATTTAACTGTAAGCCAATAAAATCACAAGGCTAGTTAGAAAACACAATAATACCAACAGATGGCCCTATCTGGTAAGGTTGGAAGTCTTTGTTATGCATTCATATTCACTCATAGATTCCTCTTTTAATTGAGTCCCACAGAGGTGTGGTTCTCTTTTAGTTGATGCTTCCATTCCCTTCCTCAGGAGGACCATAAATTTCAGATGAAAAAGGTAACAATGAGTTCTTCCCTCCACTGAATTTCTCCATTACAATTTAGCATGTTTTTATTATATGATACCATTTAATTATAATAGTTTTTACCCTTGAATTTTTTAAAGTTTACAAATGCATAGTCCATTCCAATTTCTTTTAAGTGACTTTATTTCTAATTTAACTAAATAATTATATGATTTGCAGAAGAAAATACAGTGGTAACATAAATTATTCTCCAAAATTAAATTTTACTTATATTCAGTATGCTCTCTGATTTAAATAACCTTCTCTTTTTTCATGGTCAAGAGACAGGTTAATAATAACTCTTAAATACCAGATAAATTTAAACTGCAGATAGCAAAAATTTTTTTTCTTCTCTTTCCAACTCACTGATACTACTTTCAAACTTGTTTCAGTTTTCTCCTTCTTCTTCTTCTTCTTCTTCTTCTTCTTCTTCTTCTTCTTCTTCTTCTGCTCTTCCTCCTCCTCCTCCTCTTCATCATGCTCCTCCTCCTCCTTCTCTCAGTAAAATTACTCCCTTGTACTTAAACAATATATCTGTTGCTCTTCGAGAAAAGAGTGATAAAAATTCCAAGCACTGTTTCCATCTAACTTTCACAAAATTTTATCCTCATTTTTTCTTAAAAAAAATTTGCAGAATGGCACTCCCAAAATTACTAAAATATTTCACCGTTTATTTTAAAAAATCACACCACAATTTGGAAATTCACAGTAAAGAAATTACACTGCATTCACAAATGTTGTCTTTAATTAGCTTATAATGCCCCAAATTTCCACAAACTGGGAACAAAATTTCCCTTCTTATCTGTATCTTTTGTCTGCCTTCCCAACTTCAACAGAGCTAAGAATTGAGAGAGAAAGAGAGAGAGAGAGAGAAAGAGAGAAGAGAGAGAGAGAGAGAGAGAGAGAGAGAGAGAGAGAGAGAGAGAGATTACTTTGCTGATGGCTTTCACAGAAAAGTTTCAATTATACTCTTTTTTCTTTTGGCTGATCTGGTCACAAGAAAAAATGAGTTTGGATTCACCAAGACACAAAAAACATACAATACTTACAACATACTTGACATCACACAAGTCAAAAACAACAACAACAACCAATAACAAAAACACATGACACCCCAAATTTCTGAAACATACCAACTGCGCAATTTTTTTGTTGGTTTTCTTTTTTTCTTTTTCTTTTTTTTAAACATGATCCTCTAAAGGAGTCCCCAGAAGGTACCTTTAACTGTCTGGATCCCCAGAACATATAAAGGCAAAATGAAAAAATCCTATACAAAAAAATAAATAGATCAAACATTCTTATCAAATTGCTTTTTTTTCACCAACAAGATGATAGGAATATTACGTGGGGATGTTCCTTTTTAATTATCCAATTTTTCCCAGCTCCTAGATTACTGGATTTATTACTTCAATTTGGTCTTTAGACAATGAGTATTGTTTAACATTTGGCCAGTTACCAATATCTTGTATTTTATAACCACAGGGTCCACTTCCAATTTTCCCATGTCATTTGGACTAAGGGCCTAGAAAGTACAGTCAAACTTCAACATTTGTGCATTTAACTTTCATGACTTCAAACATTTACATGATTTTATTAGTAACCTCTTTCACTTTCACATTGGCAATTGTGTACATTCCTGGATATATTCAGAAGAGCATAGTGTTGGATTGTAGGAATTTATGTTGACTTGCCAGTCCTGGAATCTTTTAAACAAATGGGAAATTGCTGGGGGAAAACTTGGCTGCTTCCCTCAGCTCCTCCCAGCTCATCCTGGAGCTAAGCTTTTCTGTGCTCAGAGGGAGTTAAAGAAGGAAGGAACACACTGCCTGGACTGGGGAAGCTCTTGTTAAGCACTGGCTTTGTTCTGAGGACTACTACAGCACTTAAAAGGTGCAAATATGGAACTGACCATTCTGGGGTGCTGGCCAACTGGGCTGAGTGACTAAAATCCCAGCAACCTCTCCCCTTGTTTTCAGAGGGCAACCTAGGCAAAGAAGTTTACAGTAATATAGTATACAGTACAATATACTCATACCACCAACTGACACAGTGGAAAGCAAGATTCAAGTTTTAAAAGTTTTAGTTTTAAGAATCTTACTTGCCATACAGTATTTATGGTACTGTAGATTTCATGCGTTATGAAAAATGAATATTGTCAGAAATCAATGTGATTTTTTTTTATTGACATTAGCAAAAAAAGCTATAGAACTGTAAGGAATTTCTAGACAGAAAAATGTTTTACGGGTTACCCATTTTATTTTGCATACTGCATTTTATGGCTTATTTCATTACTGTATAAAGAAAAATGCATATTATTGGAATTAATGTTTTGTTATGTTAAATATGTATGCTGAAAATATTCTCCAGCTAAAGATTATGAGTTTGGTGTCATGGGAATCCAACTCCCTATTTTGCATACATTTAATGTATCAACAATTGCATTTGTTAATTTTGCACCATTTTCTAGGAATGTTACCCCCATGAAAGCTGAAGATTTGATACATGTTGCAATGGGAAGTCTTCCTCTAAAAGAGGTTCATTGTCACTGGGCTAACAAATAAACCTGCCAGGTGACTCACCAGTAATTCTACATAAACCCCTCCTTTTGTACAGAATATAGTTGTCCCAGTTTATGTAACATATCATGTCCTAATCTTAAGAGATAAGCTTACTGGAAGCATTCTTAGCTTATCATATTTCTCATCCATTAGTGTCAGTAGACTCTGGTGATAACTTGGATAGCCCCAACCCTGTGATTTCTATAAGAGAAATTCAAACTTTTAATTGTTTAAGTTTCTTGGGATTCTACCACAACACCCCAATGGGGAAGGTCAAGGTAGAGAAATTTTTCAGAAATGGCAGGGTCTCTTACATGCCTGAATATACACACCACTTTATTATGTATTTCTTTCCTCACCTTAGCCAACTCTCACCCCTGCCACCAGGATTGTAGGGTCAAATCTAGACACCAAAATTTGAGGGAAATTATAACAGCTTTATTTCGAAGTTCAATAAATAGCAGTCACCCAGATTATGTGTGTGCATAGGCAGTTTGAATGAGATCACTGCAGGGACAGGAATATGAGCTTTTATACCTATGGCTAAAGAAGGGAAGAATTTCACAGGTACCTTCAGGCATACTCAGGGTTATCAGAAAGAAATATAATTAAAACATTCTATGGTTTGAGGAGAAAACCATGTGACATCTGCCAGTAAGAGGTCTGGCTGTTAAAAACGTGGAAGCATCCTGAGGTACATAAGGACCAGGGACAAGATAGAGGGACTTTACAAAATGGAGTCTTTTCAGTTCTATTGCTACCTACCGAGTTTATGAGAGCTATTAATAAAATCAAAACCACAAGATTCACTTATTGTTATAGTTTAGAGAGATTGTATAGTGGATACAGCACTGGATTTTCTTTTCAGAAGACCCAAGTTCCTAGCAATATAATCTGGCTAAGTCACTTGACCTTTCTCAATTTCTCAATACATAAAACATGTGGATAGTAAGCATATCTATCTCAAATGGTCAGTGTGAGTTTCAAATAAGATATTCATAAAATGTTTTGCAAATATTAAAAAGTAATTCTAGTTATTATTAATCAGCAAAAAGAACAAGTACAATTGATGACATTTACTAATGCTAGATCACAGTTGGCCACATCACATAAAAAGACAAGGCAAGCCAACAGAGTCCAGGGCCAGAATTTGAAGTAGACCAGCTGAGATTAGTAAATACTAGGGGAGTAAGCATTGGGATATGGGGAGGAGCAGAGAGGTGAGGGAGACAAATGGAGTTTAATGGCAAAAAAGTCATTGGATTATCCTAAATCATAAAGATGGATCAGGACAAAATATTGGAAAAGGAACTGTGCTATTATGTTGCAAATTGGACTAGATTATTTCTAAGGTACCTTCCAAATCTAAAATTGGATGATTGTTACGATTATTAGTTTTATTTTCTGGCATCCTTTGTGTGACACACATTACAGTGTAACTGGTCAGGTTAGCTAAAACAAAAAACAAAACAAACAAACAAACAACAACAACAAAAACTCAGCTTGATAAAGGCCTAGCAGAATGATAGATGTGAGAAATCCAAAAGAAAACTATTTTAAATTTTATGGATTCCTCAGGGTTTGCAACACCATGTCTAAAATGTCTCTTACCATTGTGTGTACTGTCAAAAATAAATCAAAATTGCCAAGCCAAGAACACAGGCTGAGAATAACTTTAAAAACAAAACAAAACAACACAAAACAAAAAACTCTTCAACAATAAAAATTGACAGATTTAATAGCCTTTTCTTATTCTGGAAAGTGCCAGATTGATCCCTTAAGGAAGTTGTTCCTGGCTATGCTGAAGGTGCTTAGGGCTAAATACTCATTGCTTTTCCTGAGTGTCTCTAGAGACCCAAACAGTTCTGAGTAAATTTGTCAAAGCCGTTAAATAGCTGACTCATGGCAACCTTCCTATACACTTGAGTTTCTTTTTAACTTGTTTGGAAGTAAAATAAAGCTTAGCTGCACAAAGAACATTTAAATTAAATCAAAATTAGTCAAATGATGAAATCAGCATAGTAATGGTTTTATTTCCCTAAGCAAAACCTGACATAACATAAGTTGTCCGTTAAGTACTAATAAAACTTTCCATATTACGTTTAGCCCTTCAAGGAAGAAATTAACACTCATAAAATCATTTGAAAATAAATCTCAAAGTTTAATGTTATAAAGAAGTGGCAAGTCAAAGACCTAGGTTTAAATGCTCACATTGCTCTTTAGAGCTTGGGGGGCTTTGGGCAAGTCAGTAAAACTGCTAGGGTCTCAATTATCCCTTCTGTAAAATGAAGTTGCCCTGAAGGTGAAGTTGTAGACAGCAACTGGTTTGTCAGCCAATCACTCAACAAGCTTTTATTAAGTGCCAGTCACTGTATCAAGGGATAAAATAAAGGCAGGGAAGTCCCTACTATCAAGGAGCCCATAATCTAATGGGGGAGACAATTTGCCAACAATTATGTACAAACATGATATATAGAGGATAAACTGGAGAAAAATAGAGGGGAGCTCTGCAGATTAAGGAAGACTGGGAAAGCCTTCTTGTAGAAGGATTTCAGGTCAAAATATCTGAGGAGTTAGTATTTTGTTAAGTAGTAGTTTGGACTAAATGATCTTGTATGAATTATCTTCCTACATTGCTGTCCTCACAAGGTTGTTATGAAAATAATGTTTCAGAAGTTTGACAATTGGCTGATCTCCAGTGATCAACATCAACACCTTGCTACCTTGAGATATATTTAATAAACTCCTTCTAATTATCTTTGTCCCGAGTTTTGCCTAGTTAATCAAGGTGAAAGCTTGAACAAAGAATTTTCCTTTTAACAGATGGTGAATCGAGAGGTTCTTTGAGGGCTTTCACTCCTGGCTATGGGGAGTGGGACTGCTCCATCCTTATAAGCCAGCAATCAGCACTGCCTGATAGTGGGCTGGAGTAGATCTACCTTGTTCCAACCACCTTACCCTCACCCCCATCCCTGCATCCACCTCCCAGTGGTTCCTTAAACCATGAAGTGGTGAAGAGTATTCCTCCTCCAAACTCAGGATGGATAAAGGAGGAATACATCCCAAAATCCATTTTTTTCCACTCATACACATAAAATGAGAGGCAAAGGGACCCAAAAGCTGAATAGGCAAGTTAGTGAATGGCTTTGCATTCATTTGCATGGGAATAGGTATTCATGGGTTCATAGGGCTGGGCCTGGAGTCAGGAAGATATGAGTTCAAATCCAGCCTCAGAAACTTTACTACCTGTGTGACCCTGGGCAAATCACTTACTCCTGTTTGCCTCAGTTTCCTCATCTGTAAAATGAGCTGGAAAAGGATATGGCTAATTATCCCAGTATCTTTGCCAAGAAAACCCCAGATGAAGTCATGAAGAGTCAGACACTGAAACAACTGGACAACAACAACCCATGTTCATAAAGGGAATTGGTACTCCTAGGTAGACAAACTAATAGTTTGGAAAAATCCTGTCAATTATGGCTGCAATGACAGAAGACATTCACAGGGACAGGAAAAACTATGAGGAAAAAGAAAGAAAAATCAGTAAAATAAGGGATGGGACCACTTCAGTATGGCACTCAGTCAGAAGTGCATTCTACACTTGATTTGAAGATCTATAGCTTAGGCAAATGTGAATTTTAGGCACTAGTTGAGAGAGGCTTTAAAATAGCAATTTCCCTCTTTTTCATGACCAGCATATCCTCCAGGGCAAAATACGGTGGGGAAGGGATTAAGGAGTGGAAAGGGATCTTTAGAAAAACCTTGAAGAAGACAAGAAAAGAAAATAACCAACTCTACCCCACCATCACCTGGTCCCAGATCTAGCTGTGAAGAATGGGGATTCTCACAATGAACACAATGCTGGGGGAGAGGAAGGAATCTAGGAACTAGGAATGTCAAAACTTTCAATGCTTTGTAAAAACTAAAAAAAAAGGCCAGGCTGTTTCTCTATCTCCCCTCCTCTCTCCCTCTGTTTCTGTCTCTCTCCCTCTCTCTCTCTCTGTCTGTCCCTCTGTCACTATCTCTGTCTCTCTGTCTCTGTCTCTTTCTGTCTCTGTCTTTCTCTCTCTTGTCTCTCTCTCTCTTTCTTTCACCATTGCCAAGTTGGATAGGAAGAGGAGAGACAGATAAAGAGAAAATTATTCAGTGGTTTAAGGATTAAATGTATAGGTAGTCTGGGATATGATTGGTAAGGGAAATGTCTAATCAGAATTTCAAAGAAAAAAGGTGAAGTTCTGAAGGGCTTGAAGGGTTTTAATCTAAGTTTTAAAAAAGAGATAAAGTTTAAGATAGGGAGAAGAGGATATGAATAGAAAGTTAAGAAAGTTTATAGTCTGAATTGAGGGCTTGTTTGGAAAGAGAAATGAGGAAGGGTTTTGATCACATTTAGATAAGAAGGATTTGGAAAACTTATGTGATTATTCTTTATGATATGCAGCTCAAAATTCCTGGGCTTCAAAGCTGGGGGACAAGAATGCAAAGCTGTTACATAGGCCATGCCTTACCTGAAAAGCCTCAGGAATGGGTAACAGAGAGCAGAAAAGGAATTGATCAGGCTCTTTGGGTGGTTTGAAAGGAAAAACTATAGAGAAGATTATACTGGGAGTTCCTTTTATGTCTTTAAAAATTAGCTTATTAATAATAATAGGCTATCTTTTTCGAGAAGAAAAAGAGAAAGATGGAAAGGATGTTTAGTAATTTTTTAAAGGTCTTGTAAACTTAAATTATTTCAGCACCTTGAGAGAAATAATAACTGCATGTCTTGTAAATGGCCCTTGATTAAATTAAGATGTAAATGTTACCATTAGTGAGTATAAATCCAGATTTTTCTTGGTCTTGAAACCAAATCATACTGTGGTCTCATTTATGGTGAAATGAGTTCTCCTATTAGGATAATTGTGGTAAATCAGAACTTAATGAAAAATATACATTTGCTCTTTTCCATTAAAGCAAAAATATAGAAAAATTCTAGAAAATACATGTATCAGGAAAACCTGAGTCAAAAAAATCTGTGGTCTCAAACTTATTGGCTGTGTGACTTCACCTTTGTTTACCTCAGTTTCCTTTTATGTAAAGAGAAACATAATAATAGCACTCACCTCCAAGGGTTGTTGTGAGGGTCACATGATTATAAAGTGCTTGGCATATGGTAAGCAATATATATACACATATATGTCAACTGTTATTATTATTTCTTTAATTCATTATAATTACATACTAGATAAACTTATATCAGGTTTTAGAGTAGTATAAAATGCTAATGGTGATGAATGATTTCCATTGTAGGATAAATTGGAAATGCATTCAACTGAACTAAGGTCACCTGACCAGTAATGGGTTTTGTTTCTTTCTTTCTTTCTTTCTTTTTTTTTTAGGCAATTGGGGTTAAGTGACTTGCCCAGGGTCACACAGGTAGTAAGTGTCAAGTGTTTAGTCTGAAGCCTGATTTGAACTCAGGTTCTCCTGACTTCAGGGCTGGTGCTCTATCCACTATGCCATCTAAATGTCAGATAATGCTGTTAGAAAAAGTTTCTTTTAATCTAGATATTGTAAGATTATTAACTGAACTATTTAAAAATGTGGCAAAAATGTTTGGCCCTTTTTGACCATGAGTTTTGATATTCTGAAGTACTGAAATTTATGAAACTAGAAATTTCCAGCTTTGCCTACAGTAAAGAGGAAGTTTCAACTAAAATTAGTTGGTTATAACTTAAGAAAATTATTAAAATTTTAAGTTATTAAGGATTATTGCTATAATGTTAAAACCTATCAAGTATTTATATGGTCATATTTTAAAAGGGAAAATTGATAATTAATTACTTCATCATAAAAGGTACAAAAAAAAGACCTTATAAAATCTCCTTGTTTATAAACTTGCAAGGTTTCTTGACACCCTCTGCTTGCATAGGGTCATAAAGTCTTATTAGCCCTATGAAAGAACTTTCTAGTGCTGTGAAATTCCTAAGCAACGAATTGGTTTATGATAAAATGCCCACCCTCTTCCACTCCTTGCAAAAAAATGGGAGTGAAATTTTCAAGTCTGCTGATAGTAAATATTAAGTTTCCTCTAAGGTTATTTGCCTATCGCTTATGAAGATTATGAAGTTATACCTGAAATGTGTATATACTGAAGTTATTTCTTGAGCCAGCTTAGTGTCAACAAAATGTAGCCTTATTTATTTTTGCTTTAAGAAGTGAATATATAATACCCTAAGAGATGGATACCCATTAGTCTACAGTTTTACAGCAAATGACCAGGGTTTTTCTGGGTTTTTAGTAAATTATCATAATTTACTATGTAGAATTCCAGAAAGAAATTATTTTCTTGATTTATAATGATTGATTTTATACCAGGATGAGTTTAAACTTGAGGAGAAAAAAAAAGAGTCAAAAGGAAAAGATGCTGAGTGATTTTTTTAAAGGTGTTATTATTTCAACACCATGAGAGAAATAATATTAAGTATATCTAGCCCCAAACTGTGATTAGTTAAACTTGTTATTCCAGGTAAAATGTTAAGGGACTGTAATCTGATATAACTCTAAGTTTTAATTTCAGGCATGATTGTTCACATTGTCATGTGAATGATAGTCTACTCAGATGCCATATGCTGCCCAGAGGGAGAGCAAGGATCCTGAACAAAGTTGCTGGGTCATTAAAGGATATGAACAGGCAGTTTTCAGATAAAGAAATCAAACCTATTTATAGTCATACAAAAAATGCTCTAAATCACTTTTGATTAGAGGAATGCAAAGTACAAAAAATTTTGAGGTACAACCTCACATCTATCAGATTGGCTAATATGACAGAAAAGGAAAATTACAAATGCTGGAGGGGATGTGGGAAAATTGAGGTACTAATGCATTGTTGGTGGAGTTGTGAACTGATTCAACAATTCTGAAGAACAATTTGAAACTATTGCCAAAAGACTATAAGACTGTGCATATATTTTGACCCAGCAATACCAGTATTTGCTCTGTATCCCAAAGAGATAAAAAATAAAAAGGAAAAAGACCTATATATACAAAAATATTTATAGTGGGTTTTTTTGGGTGGCAAAGAATTAGAAATTGAGGGAATGCCCATCTATTGGTGGCTAAACAAGTTGTGGTAAATGATTGTAATGGAATACTATTGTGCAATAAGAAATGATGAACAGGAAGCTTTCTGAAAAACCTGGAAAGACTTACACGAATGGATGCAAGGTAAAATGAGTAGAACCAGGGAAACACTGGACACAGTAATAGCAATACTGTACAATGATCAGCTGTGAATGACAGCTATTCTCAGCAGTACAATGATCCAAGACAATTCCAGAGGACTCATGGTGAAAAATGCCATCTACTTCCTAAAAAAGAACTGATGGAGTCTGAATGCAAAGTGAAGCATATTTTTAAAAAATATTATTTTTCTTAAATTTTTTGGTCTGTGTTTTCTTTCACAACATGACTAATACAGAAATATGTTTCTCATGACTACACATCATGTGTATTAGCTGTATCAAATTGTTTACCTTTTCAGTGATAGTTGGGGAAATTGGAAAAAAAATCTTAAAAAATCTGGTAGACCAAAAAAATGGCTTGATCTATAATTTGCCTTAATTTACATATCAAGACTATTTAACAAGGTTTGTCTCCTTGAGGCATAGATGAGATTATGACTCTGTGTATCTAAGTTTATTTGACTTTATGATATTGCTGGAAACAGGATTATGATTTATGATCCACAATATACTTATTTCTTGTTGTAAGTTTAAGCCCTTTAGCTTAGAGCCATTAATACTTGTTCAAACTGATTTGGCACAAGCTGCAGAGATGAGGAAGATATAGTTGAGGATAAAGAAGCAATATAAGACCTAATATGGTACTGAACCATATACAATTTGTTTTGTTGTTCAGTTGTTTCAATATATGGTTAGTACTCATTGGGGGAATTATTGAAAGTTGGGGAGGTGGTGAGATGCAATGGTTCATCCCCTTTTACTAATGTGGACTTCTCTGAATTGTGTTTATCTCATAAAAGTTATTAATAAAACTGGCTCCCTCTTGGAACACCTGCTGATCTCTAGTGATTAAGCTAGTCATACGGCTACCATGCCATGCATGTAATAAACTCCTTTTCATGCTCTTTTAAAAAGAAACTGGATAATCATTGAGGCTGCATGGTGTTAAGATTTTAGTGTGTAGCAAGTATGCTCTGGTCTCACTCTCCCAGAGCAAGTCATGCTGCATTGGTATCTCATGCTTCTTGGGACATCTTGTTTTAAATGTGTGTCTTCTATAATTCTATCATCTTAGGACCCTCCCAGTTGCATCCCCCACCCCTGTTATATGCAGTTGACTAGCTCCTCAATCTATCTAACTAGAAACATTGATTAGCTTTTACAAAAAGGGTATTTATTTTGGAGGTAGCAAGGATTAATGTATAACCTTTCCTCCAAAATAGCTCAGGGGCACATTCTCTTCTCTACTTCTGTGGTTTCTGGGAAGAATTAGATTTAACTTACCATAGTTTCTAAAAAGCATTTATCCCACCAAATTCATGTTAGCATGCATCACTGTGAGATGAGTCCTTGTCTCATCTATCACTAACTGGGTCCTGAAGGTAGCTTCTTACTCTTTGGGACATGATTGCTGGAATGTCTGCAAAACCCAGAACTATGGGATAATACTCTCTTAAACTTTCAAAACTCCCAAGATTGGAGTCTCTAATCTCTTATAGAAAAGAACTATAATTGAGAGGTAGAGAACTAAGATTCTTCAGGGAGACACATGTTGATTTCAGCATAAGAAAGGTCCAATGATTTTTGTTTACAGCCTTGTCTCTCTCATAACAGATGCTGTCAGTGAAAGAGTCAAACCAAAAAATAAACATCAAGAAAGAATAATCCAAGACTCTGGTCATTAACGCTTTTTAAACAAATAGTCCATGTTCCAGCCAATAAAAGAATCCGAAACTTATCACATGATTAGCCGACCATAACTATTGGCAGAATGTCTATACACTCCCCAAATCTCTTCCATTGTATTTTGTTACACTTCTCAGATTCAGGCTTCGCAGATTCTCCAGCCTCTTCCACATGGGGAATTTTCAATGGCCAAATTAGTAAACAGTAAGATGTGGTAGCCATATCTCAGAATCTCCCCATGACTGCCTTAGAGACATTTTCATAGAGACTGGAGCCATACTTCAAGACTTATTCTAAGCAATGTAAACCCTGCTGCTTCTCAAGGGCCTAGAACTCTGAACAAGTAGCCAAAACCTCAAAGAAGACAAAGGTGCAAAAGTTTGTTCTGAGTTTAAATCTTAACTCTCAACTCTTGAAAAAATAAAATCATTAATATTCATTAAGTGTTTTGTTAGTTTTTCAAAAATTGAGGGATATTTCATTTGGGGGATGGGCCAACATGCAATTAATACCAGAAATAGTATACTGGAATAGATTCTTACACAATCAAGATACAAAAAAAAAAATTATTGGCAACATAGCATATTGGGCTACATTTAATAAAATTAAAATTAACAGAGAATAATGGAAGCCCTTTCACTTATAGTAAAAATCAATAAAATAAATGTAAATGCAAGTATTTATAGATAATAATATGTACATAACTATATCTTGAGGATTTAGTGGCTGCAAGCTCAAAATGAGTCACCAGTCTTATATGTGACCCAAAATGCTAATTACATATAGGATAGTATAGCAGAAAAATACTGGAGTTAGCAGTACTCACCCTTGGTATGACAAAAACAGAAGTGTTGTGTTCAGTTATGGATGCTATGCTTTAGGAAAAGATAATTACAGAGTAGAGGTTATGAAGAGAGGGCAATAAAATGGTGAAGAGCTTTGAGATATTTCAATTTAATTAAATTCAAGAAGCACTTATTAAGTAGTTACTTTGAGGAAGTGATTGTGCAATGTGAGAAGCTATTGAAGGAACCAGAAATGTTTAGCCCTGAGAAGTAAAATTTAGTGGGGAAAAGGTAAATATGATAGCTCTCTGAAAGTATTTGAATGGCAGTCACATGGAAGATGGAGTAGGCTTGTTCTATTTAGAATTTTACAGTTAGTTAGCACTTAAATTTAGGATTGAGGTAAAGAAAATGTATCAGATAATTGACTTGTCCAAAAGTGAAATGGAATTCCTTGGAATGCAGTGGATTCCACTTCCTTGATGAAGGTCTTCAAAAAGAGGCTACATGATTACTTGTGGGGTATATTATGCAGAGAATTTTTTGTTCAGGTACACATGGATAAAACTAGATGGCCTCTTAGGTCACTTGCTTTTTTTTTTTTCAAAAAAAGAATATCATTCTGATTGTACAATAAAAACAATTTCAACATTTTTTTTAATGAAATTCCAAATTTTCTACCTCCCTTTCCCCTTGTCCTCAGATTGAAAGACACACAATTTAATATTGGTTATACATATGCAGTCATGCAAAACTTACTTCCATATTAGTCATGTTGAAAAAAAAAGACCGAAAAAGTCAAAGAAGCTATAAATATAAATATATTACCTTATAAATCCATCTATTCCGTAGGTCAATTGTTTTTCCAATAAGATATTTCACACTTTTTGATTTTGTTTTATTGTTTCTTCATGTCTCATGGAATCATTAGCTTCTACTTGCCCAATTCTAATCTTCAAGGAAGTTTTATACCTCCTGTTCCATTTGTCAATTCTATTTTTAAGGAGTTCTTCTTTCTTCAGTGAGCTTTTGCACCTCTTTTTCCATTTGTTCAATTCTGAATTCTTCTTTTCAATGAATTTCTATGCCTTTTTTTTATTGTTTTCCCTGTTCTGTTTTTTAAGGTGTTATTTTCAGCATTTTTGGTGCCTCCTTTGCAAAGCTATTGATTCTTTTTTTAATGATATTCTTACATCACTCTAACTTCTATTCCCACATTTTTCTCTGCCATTTTAATTTGATTTTAAAGTCTTTTTTTAAAAATTTTTTTAGCTCTTCCAGGAATTTGTTTTGGACCTGAGACCAATTCACATTATTCTTTGAGGCCTTGCATGTAGCTGTTTTGACATTGTCTTCTGAGTTTTGTTTTGCTATTCCTTGTCACCATAGCAACTTTCTATGGCTAGGTTCCTTTTTTTGTTGTTTGCTCATTTTCCAGCCTATTTCTTCACTTTTAACTTTATGTTAAAATTGGGTTCTGCTCCTGCAGTGGAGGGTCACTGTTTCAAGCATCAGGTTTTTTGTGCCAGTATTTTCAGAACTAGTTCTGTAGGTCTTCAAGTTTTCAGTTCTTACTCAGTGGTATGATCTAAAGAGAGGTGTAGTCATTGCTCTTCTGGCTCTGTGAGCAATCACAAGCACGCTTTTCTGGTCTGTAACTGCATCCAAGATCCTTATGCCTGCTAGTATTCATTGCCCTGGGACTGCCACACTGAATGACATATGGGCAATGTGATGAAGTCTTGAATCCAGTAGTCTCCTTTGGGTTGGGAAAGTGTTTCATCCTGTCCTTTTACTGGATATGCTGGTCTAGAATTCATTTTTGTAGCATTATTTTGAAGGGGAATTTGGGAAAGTTCAGGTGTGATACTGCCCTTATTCTGCCATTTTGGCTCCACACTCCCAGTTATTTACAATTCTGTCATTCTACAAAATAGTGATAGACTGGAATTAGTCATACCATGATGAGGCTATGGATGAATACTATAGTGGTGATTTAGCCATTAAAGGCACAGATTTTTTAAAAAGGATAATTTGATAGGATGGAAAGAGTGCTAACTTAATGTCTGGAAAAAAAAAACCATATTAAACCGCATAACTACTGATATTTATTGGATATATAATCATTTGGACTTAACATGTCCAAACTTCAGGATCTTCATGTGTAGAAATTGAAAATAATACCTCTGAGATGTACCCTACAGAGTTGCAATATTCTAAACTAAAGTGATTTTCAAACTTAAAGTTATTATGTAAATATCAGCTATTATTATGTTTATAACAAAGACCATCCAAACTTTCAGTTTCCAGATAGAATGTTTAAAAAAAGTCTGCATTTAAATGGAATGGGATACATCACAGAGCAACCAAATTAATCCTTTTTTCACTAAAGTCACTTGACATATTAGTTATTCATCATTAGGGTTGTTATAGGTTATGGATTTTGTACTCAGTTTCAAAATAATTTTAGTGTTTAATTACTAGATATTCTATTCACAGAATATAGCCACCACTAAATCCAGCTTATATTTCAAATATAATGCATTAGTCATACCATTTCCTAAACATAAGGTAGTTTCTCAAAGTGCCACTGTGTTTGATAAGGAAGAGCTACTCAGTAACCTTTTATAAAACAAATATATTGCTTCACAGTTTGTAAGTTTTATCTTGTATTTCACCTGTCAGTTTTTATAAACTATTGTAAAACCACATGAATGTACCAATCTTATATTAATATTCAGGTTTAACAAAAATATGTCAATTATCTAGGTTTTTTAGTTGCATGCCCAAATTATTGACCTATTCATTACCTTTTTTTGTTTATGAAAATATTTCATAGCTATAAACTATGCTAAGGATAGCTTTGGCTTCATTCACACAATGTCTATAATCTGCTCCATTTTAAATTTTTAATAAAATTTTTTTACTTATTATTTTTGATTAACTTTGGTTAAGCTATAAGCTGTTGAGATTGAGTCATTTTATTCTCCAATTAATTTTAATTACTTTCTTCACTGGCTATTTATTGAATATAACTTTTTATTTCATTGTCTTCAAAAATAAACTGTTGAATTTTTCTACTTTTCTGCATTTTTTGTTGTATTTTTATTCTCTAATACGTGGTCAAATGGTTATGTATGTATATATACTATTTATGTATATGTGTATTGCGTATGTAGAGATGTGTATATGTGTTATGTATATACATATGTGTTTACGTGTATATGCATGTGTATGTATAATATACATGTACATATGTGTGTGTGTGTGTGTGTGTGTACAATACTAATTACTATTTTTATTCAAGAATTTCCATAGGTTTAGGATCTATCACATTTAAATGTTCTCCAATTCTATTCAGATATTTAGATTTTTTGGCTTATTTTTGGTTAGAAATGTCTGGCTTGGAAATGGATACATTATATACTCCCACATTATAGTTTTACTATGTATTTATCCCATTATCTTATTTTTTAAAAAGTATTTAGGTACTTATTTAGGTACTTATATGTTAACTATTAAAATTAAATCTTTGTGTACTGCAGGGTTCAGGAAACTAAAATTTTAAATAAATGAAAAGATAAAAACCATTCTAGTTTGAAGGTCATGCAAAAAAGAGATGATAGTCCATATTTGGTCCATGGGTGAAAGTCCATGGTATTTTTAAATATACTGCTGTTTATATGTTTATCTTTTTAATGAGTTCTGTTATTTATCTCATCTTGTACGAATTCTGTTTTTCAATTTTCCTAGTGGTTCATATGAAAAGGAAAAATTAACTTTGATAGAATTGACATTTTTACTATACTGGTACAGCTCAACCATAATCTCCACCTCCAGGAAATAGGCTGGAAAAAAATGAGCAAATGAGAACAGCAAAAATGGCTATAAAAATATACTGCATTGGCAGAGAAAGCAAAGATACATGCTCAGAAGAAAATAATATAAAAAAAATCTAAGCAAAGACTCAGAGAAAAATGATAATTTGACAAAATCAAAAAAGGGTTAAAAAAAGATGAGTGGCAAAAAAAGTGGTAAAAGAAATGAGTAGTGTAAGAAAATTATGAAAAGAGAATTAATAGCTTGGTAAAGAGGCAGAAAAGTTTTGAAGAAAAGAACTAAAAAAGCAGAATAGGCCACATGCAAAAAGCAATTAAAAAAATCACTGAATAAAATAATTTCTTAAAAACTAAAATTGGGTAAGTGGAAACTAATAAGTCCACAAAACATCAAGAAATACTAAAAGTACATCAAAATATTTTTTTTTAAATGGAAGAAATGTGAAATATCTCATCAGGGAAACAACTGACCTGGAATAGATCACAGAGAGATAATTTAAGAATTATTGGGCTATCTGAAAACCACGATCAACAATGATCATGGGCATCTTATTTCAAGAAGTTATCAAGGAATAATGCCCCAATATCTTAGACCCAGAGGGTCAAATAAAAATTGAGAAATCCACTCATCTACATCTGGAAAAAAAAATCCCCAAATGAAAACTCCTTAGATTATTAGAAACAAATTTGAGAGCTCTCAGTTCAAGAAGAAAATATTACAAGCAGCCAAAATGAAACAGTTTGAATATCATGGAGTCACAGTAAGTATCACACAAAATTGAATGACTTCCATGTTAAAGGAGTGGAGAGTTCTGAATACAATATACCAGAAGTCAAAGGAGACAGAATTACAATCAAGAGGAACCCTCTGGATAATACTGAGTATAATCTTAAAGGACAAAAATATATATTTAATGAAATAGAGGACTTTCAAACATTTATCATGAAAAGAGCAGAGTTGAACAGCAAATTTGACATTCAAATGTAAGACTCAAGAGACACAAAACAAGGTAAAAATGACTAAGAAGCAATAAGGTACTCAATAATGTTGAACTCTTTACATTCCTATACATGAAGATGATACATGTAACTCCTAAGAATTCTGTCATTAAATTTTTAGCCCATTAAAAGGCATTTACATAAACAGAGGGAATGTGTATGAGGCAATTATGTTGGAATGATTTCCAACAAAAAAGAAGGGATGAGAAACATGAATGTACTAGGAGAAGGGGGAAGGAAGAGGTAGAATAGGGATAATTTTCTCACATAAAAGAAGTATGCAAGGGAGAGTTTTTACAGTAGATGGGAAAATAGAGAGAATGTTGAGTAATCTTTTAACCTCATTCTTATGAAAATTGATTCAAAGAGTGAAGAATATACATATGCACAGTTGTGTATAGAACTCTATCCTACCCAATAGGGAAATGGAAAGACAAAAAGACTCTAGAAAGGTTAGGAATGAAAAAAGGGAGGGCAGATTAAAGAATCCAATGGTTCCAAGCAAAATAGAATTTTGAGGAGGGACAGGATAAAGAGATAGAAGGAACAGAAGAAAATGGGATGGAGGAAAACATACAATAATCAATACTACCAATGTAAATGCAATGAGTTCATGCATAAAACAGAAGGGGATAGAAGAATGTATTAGAACAAGAACCCAGCAATATGTTGTTTACAAGAGATGCACTTGAAACAGAATGACACACACAGATGTAAAATAAAGGACTGGAGAAGAATCTAATATGCTTTATCTGAAATAACGAAAAAAGCAGTGGAGCAATCATGATTGAAGAAAAAGCAAAAGGAAAAAATGGACCTCATTCAAATAAATAATCAGGGAAACTACATTTTCCTAAAAGGCACCCTAGACAACAAAGTAATACAAAAATTTTTCATAGGAGGTTTCTCTGACAAAGTCCTCATTTCTCAAATATATAGATGAGTTAAATTTATAAAATAAGAGTTTCATCTGTTGATAAATGGTCAAAAGATAGGAACAAGAAGTTTTCAGAGAAGAAATCAAAGCTATCTTTAATCTTATGAAAAAAATTGTCTAAATTACTATTAGTTAAATGTAAATGAAAATCACTCTGTGGTACTATTTCACACATATCAGAAATGACAAATGCTGGAGGAAATGAGGGAAAACAGGCCTACAGATGATTGATAGAGTAGTGAACTGGTTCCAACAATTTTGGAGAAAATTTAGAACTATACTATACTTCACCACACACACACACACACACACACACACACACACACACAATACACACATGTATATATACTATGTGTATAAGTGTACACTTTATGATGTAGCAATATAACTACTGGGGTACAAGTGCTGGATATCAAGGGTAGATAAGCAGCCCTGAAAAGGGCTTGGCAAGCCTTCACACTAGACATACTAGTCTTACCTATTTCTTCTTGCTTAGCTTTGTTGGTAATATATAGAAATCCTGATGATTTATGTGGGTTTATTTTATATCCTGCAACTTTACTAAAATTGTTAATTATTTCAAGTAATTTTTTAGTTGATTCTCCAGGATTCTTTAAGTGTACCATTGTATCATCTACAGTCATGGTTCTGTTTCCTTATTGACTAGTTTAATTCTTTCAATTCTTTTTCTTCTCTTATTGCTATAGCTAACATTTCTAGTACTATATTGAATAACAGCAGTGATAATTGGCATCCTTGCTTCACTTCTCATCTTACTGGGAAGGCTTCTAGCTTTTTTCCATTACAGATACTGCTTGTTTTCCATAGATACTGCTTATCATTTTAAGGAATGTTCCCTTTATTCTATACTCTCTAGTGTTTTTAATAGGAATAGTTGCTGTATTGTGTCAAAAGCTTTTTTTTTCAGCATCTGTGGAGATAATCACATGATTTCTGTTAGTTTTGTTATTGATATGGTAGTCATTATGTTGATAATTTTCCTAATATTGAACCAACCCTACATTCCTGGCATAAATCCAACCTGGTCATAGTGTATATAATCCTTGTGACATATTGCTGTAATCACCTTGCTATTATTCATTCAAAATTTTGCATTGATATTCATTAGAGAAATTGGTTTATAATTTTCTTTTTCTGTTTTAGCTCTTCTGGTTTGGGTAATAACAAAATATTTGTGTCATAAAAAGAGTTTGGTAGGATTTCTTCACTTATTTTTTTCCCAAAATAGTTTATGTAGCATTGGAATTACTTGTTCTTCAAATGTTGGGTAGAATTCACTTGTGAATTGGGGGCAGCTAGATGGCACCTGTAGATAGAGCTCTGGTCTTGGAGTCAGGAGGACCTGAGCTGAAATCCAGCCTTAGATACTTGACACTTACTAGCTGTGTGACCCTGGGCAAGTCACTGAATCCCCATTGCCTCATCAAAAAGCAAAAAAAAATGTTTAAAAAAAAAAGAATTCACTTGTGAACCCATCTGGTCCTGGGTATATTTTCTTAGGGAGTTCATTAATGGCCTGTTCAAATTTTATTTCTAAGATGGGTTTATTTAGGTGCTCTATTTCCTGATCTATTAATCTAGGTAATTTAGATTTTGATAAATATTCATAGATTTCACTCAGATTCTCAGATTTATTGGCATATAAATGGGCAAAACATTTCCTAATGATTGCTTTAATTTCTTCTTTTTTGGTGGTGATTTCACACTTTTAATTTTTTGATACTAGATATTTGATTTTCTTTTATTTTAAAATCAAATTAGCCAATGGCTTATCCATCTTATTGGTATTTTCATAAAACCACATGCTAGTTTTATTTACTACCTCAATGCTTTTTTTTGTTTTACTTTCTATTTTATTAATTTCACCTTTGATTTTCAAGATTTTCAATTTGGTGCTCAATTGGGAATTTTTGATTTGTCTTTTTCTAGGTTTGTTTTTTTTAGTTGCATGCCTAATTCACTGATCTGCTTTATCTCTTTTTTTTTTTTTTGAAGCAAGAATTTGGAGAAATTATTGCTTTGGTTGCATCCTAAATATTTTGGTATGTTGTCTCATTGTTTTCATTCTCTTTAATGAAATTATTGAATGTTTCTATGATTTCTTCTTTTACCCATTTATTCTTTAGGATTAGGTTATTTTGTTTCCAATTAATTTTAATTTATATTTCCACCACCTTTTGTTGAATGTAATTTTTATTCCATTATGATTCAAAAAGAATAAATTTAAAATGTTTGAATTTCAACATTTGATTTTGAGGGTTTTATGCCCTAATATATGGTCAATTTTTGTATAGGCACCTTGTGCTGTGGAGAAAAAAGGCATATTCCTTTCTGTTCCCATTCAGTTTTCTCCAAAGGTCTGTTATATCTAACTTTTCTAATATACTATTCACCACCTTAGTTTTTTTCCTTTTTTTTTTTGTGGTTTGATTTATTGAGTTCTGAGAAGGTACAGTTGAGGTCCCCTACTAGTATAGTTTTTCTGTTTCTTTCTTCCTGTAATTTACTTAACTTCTTTAAGAAGTTGGATATCAAGTGGTATCACTTGGGGTATATCTGTTTATTATTAATATTACTTTGTTGTCTATGGTACCTTTATATCAAGATGTAGTTTCCTTCTTTATCTCCTTTAATTATGTCTATTTTTGCTTTTGCTTTGTCTGAGATGAGGATTGCTACTCCTGCTTTTTTTTTTTTTATTTCAGCTGAAGCATAATAGATTCTGCTCTAGCCCCTTACCTTTACTTTGTGTGTGTCTCTCTGCTGTGTGTTTCTTGTAAGAAATATATTGTAGGATTCTAGTTTCTGATCCACTCTACTACCCAATTCTGTTTTATGACAGAGTCTGTCCCATTCACATTCACAGTTATGATTATTAACTGCATATTTCCCTCTACCCTATTTTTCCTCCTGTTTGTCTTCTTTCTCTTTTCACCTTTTCCCTCATCAGCAGAGTTTTGTTTCTGTCTACCACTTTCCCAGATCTGCCCTTTATTCTGTCCATCTCCACTCCCACCCTTCAGCCCCTTTACTTAATCTTTTTATTTTAATCAAAATTATCTATTCTATGGTTCACACTGCTCTCTCTTTTGTTTGGTCATGAATTCTGTCCCTCTCCACAGATCTGACAGGTAGACCATATGTTGCTCTTCAAATTTGATTGCTTCATTGTCTATAGTACTTTTAGCAAGATGCAATTTCTTTCCTTGTGTTTTTTAATTGTGCCTATTTTTTGCTTTTTCTTTTCCTAAGATCGGGGTGATATTTTATGCTTTTTTTGGCGGTGAATGTGGGAGAGTTACAACAATTTATGTCTTACCCTTCCATCTTAGCTGCTGGAAGTCCTTCCATACAATCATGTTTATATCAATAGTCTTTCATTTATTCATTATGTGTGTGAGTCATGGAATACTATTCTTTAAAGAACTAAATCCTTGAATTTCCCCAAAATCAATGAAAAAAAACATGGTGGACGTAAAAGTGCTACAACATAATGCAATTCTGCAAAGAATTGCTTGTGCAACTGAAACAATGTATATTATTATGAGAATTCTGTATAAACAGAGAAGAAGGTGAGCAAATCATGTGATGATAGTGTGGGATAGCTTTCTCCATTGGGATCGAAAGACTGTGCAATGATCTACAGAAGGGCCCCAAACACACTGAGGAGACCTCTCACTAAGGAGTTCAAGGACAAAATGGACAAGATAATAGTTCTAAGACAATAAACAATAGGAGAAAATACCTGTAAACACAGCAAAATGACCTAAAGATAGTTTTGTCCAATCTACTCCATAATACCTATTTAATCAAAATGGTCAATGGAGTTATTTATATAGGAGATACATCCTTAGTTATTCATATTTTCATCTCCTATGAATAGCTCAAGTCCTTCTGAGACAGAAACATGCATAACTACTTAAATTTTAAATTATTTTTCCTAGATGTTAGGGTACTGAAGAAATCATTATGAGAGGCTAAGCTCTAAAGATACTGTCTAAAGAATCAGCGAGGTTAGGGAAGGCAGTCAAATTGATAAATGGTAAAGATCACATATTGATTCAAATAATGCATAATGATGACACAAAGGAATGGGCAGTTTCCTTTGGAAATGTGTGTAAATATGCATTAATTTCTAATGTGGGGAACATGGTCCTTTTTAATCATTTTATCATATTTCTTAAGCATTTATTAAAATGCCTACCATGGGCTGAGTTAGAGCAGCCACATGGCACAGCAGGTGGAGTTGACAGGCCTAGAGTAAGGAAGATTCATCTTCCTGAGTTCAAATCTGGCCTTAGACAATTCTTAGCTGTGTGACTCTGGATAAATAACTTACCCATATTTTCCTCAGTTTCTTCACTTGTAAAATGAGCTGGAGAAAGAAATGGCAAACCACTCCAGTATCTTTGTGAAGAAAATCCCAAATGAGATCATGAAGAATTGGACATGATTGAAAAACAATGTGCTGAGCACTAATACATGTTTCATTAAGTCATTCCCCTCATGCAGTTCACCAAATAATTTGAATAAAAGTCATTTTTCAATATGAAGAAGAAGGAGTCATAGACATTTATTTATTCCTGTTCTAGTATCCATTTGAGTATCAACTAAGTGCAAAACAACTGCATACTTGGGGATCTATCAAGGGATTTATCAAAAAAAAAAAAAGACCTAGACTCAGCCCTTATAAATCTCACAATTTTGTATCATTGATAAATTAAAATTATACAAAATATGCAACATTATACGAGTTAAAGCAGTCCTTCATTACCTTGTGAATGTGGACAGGTCATCTAATGTCCTTTGCTCTGAGGTTCCACATTATAAAATAATTAGTTTGGTCTAAATGACCTCTGAGGTTCCTTTTAAGGTCTAGACCTACAAGTCTATAATCTTAAGTGTATTTCTAATGTATATGTTCACGACATATAAAGTATTATCCTGAGTTCATAATATTCATTTATTTAACGTTACCTGAATTCTAACATGCCCACTTAGCTTTTATATTCAAGGTGGTCCAATGAATTTTCTTCTCTGAAGTTAAATTAGTTAGTCCAAAAATGGAAGCTAGACATAGGTTCATTTATAACATAGAAATTGGAAAGAATTTAAAGATAGTAATGCTCTCTGAGTTGTTATGCATTGCTAGGGGCCTGAATTAGGTTTATCATCCATGAGGGTCTTTAAAAATGTTATGAAAGGAAAAAAATCACATTCAAAACTCCGAAGTTTCCATTGCAGTAAAATATAAATAAAAACTATGTAATAAAAGTATTTCTTCTACAAAGTTATTGTTTTTAAAAATAATTTTTAAAGGATTGTCTAAATGGACCTATTTAATTTTTCCTCATCCTCCTCCTATTGAACTTTTGTCGAGCTAAATAATGTTGTATTGTGTCATAGCATATGTTTTTCTGTTTTACAAAACTCTAAATGTCATAGAGTAACATAAGATCTAGGAAAAAAGAGTTAATCACTTTGCCATATGCTGTTATAGTGAGACAACACCTGGGATATTGTGCTTAGTTCAGAAGGCCAATATTTTAAAGCACATAACAAAGCTGGAGAGACCAGAGAAGATTAATCAGGATGTCAAAAGACTTCATGTTCTTACTACATGAGACTGAGCTGAAGACCTGTAGCTATTTAGTTGGAAATGAGGAGATTTAGGGTAAGGGAGAATAGGGGGAAATGATTGCAATTTTGAATTATTTGTAGGTATATCTCCTAAAATAAGGATTTGATAATTGCCACTTTGCCCCAGAGGACAAAAATATAGAAATATAAATGAATGAAAATCACAAAGAGGCAAATTTAAGCTGAAGATTAACAAAAAAAAAAACGAGGCAATAAAATGTAGTGTATAGAGGGCTAGACTTGAAGTGAGAAAGGTTTGTATTCAGAATGTCGCTGACATTTATTAGCTGTCTGACCCTGGTCAAGTCACTTAACCTTTAGATGCTTCAGTCTAGTTCCTAGGATTCATCTACCAAATCATAAATGGGTTGTATCATTCATACGTGGAGGGAATTTTCATACCAAGACTTCTCCCATTATACCAGGTTTCCAAGAGCTTTTTAAAAGTAGGATGGGACTCTCTAGTGGGTAGAGAGTTCTCTCTCTTTGGAAGTCTTCACATAAAGTTTGAATAACTGCTTGTTGCATACAGTATAGAGAATATACTTATTTTGGTATGGGCTGGCATAAACTGCCTTTGAATTTTATTCCAAATCCATAAGTCTATGGCTTTGTGACATTCTAAGCACACGTTAAGCAAGATTTGCAGAATTTTCTGAGTCATAGAATCTTAGAGTAGAAAAGGACAACAGTGTCCAACCATCTATTCCAAACCAAATATAATTGTCTAAAAAGGTCTTTAACAGGTGGTCATTTAGCCTCTGGTCAAAGATCTCCAATGACAGGCAACTATTACTTCCTGAAGCACCCCATGCTACTGGAGAATAATTTTAAATGGTAGGAAAGTTTCTGTTTTGTTTTGTTTATTTTGATCCTTTATCTTACCCTCTGACATTAGTTCACTGCTGCTAGTTTTTTTTTTTCCATGGGTCCAAATAGAAGAGATAGATATAGTGAAGTTTTCATTATTATTAAAGAAATAGAAAACTAAAAGAAAGTCTTTTATAGCATCAGATTATAGAAACATTATAGAATGTCATAGGAAAGAATCATACCAGTGATGAGAATGCATCACGACTTTACATTCTAAAGATGTACAACACATAAGTATTGTTACCGATGGTGTCATAGATACATTAAAGGCCCTAGAGAACTGCATTTCAAAACTACAGACAAAGTAGTAGAGGAGGAAGGTGGAAATTGCTATGGTTATTTACTATTTGAATAGGAAGAAATTGAGGGAAGCATTTTATGTCTCTATGACACATTCAGCAAAGGAGAATGTGGGAAAGCACGGTGTATATTCTTAGAGTGGCCTGTTTTCTTTATTGGACTAAAGCATGAAAGGGAAAATCATCTGATGGGACTGGGATGATAGGTTTGAGTCAGATTGCCAAGGATCTCAAATGTTAGGTTAAATCACTTTTTTTCAAGGGCAACAACAGGATATTCAGAATATTTGAGCCCAGGAAGGAAATGTTCATACTTGTGCCCCAGGAAGACAAATATGACAATATTATACAGAAGTGATTAGAAATGAACGAGATTGGAGGGGAAGAGACCTGATAGAATGATGCTGTAATAGTCTAGGTCAGCGGCAAAGAGGGTCTGAACAAAGCTTTTGCAAACAAGAATGGAAAGAGATGGCCAGACATATAGCAGAGACATTTCATAAAATAAAACCAATAGAGCTTAACAACTGAAAAAAACAACAACAACAAATTGTTAGGAGAGAAAGGGAAAAAGAAACAAGATAGCAATGAATTTTCAAGCATGAACACACAGGAGAATGGACGTACCATTAACAAAAATGGGGAAACACACAAACGAGCATGTTTAGTTGTTGTTGTTGTTATTGTGAGTTGAACAGAAAACTAAGGTCCATTCCAACCGAAATTATGTGATTGTGTAAATGTAAAACAATATAAAATATAGTAATTATCAAAAAAGAATCCAGGAATATAAAAGATAAATAGTTTAACAATGGCATGTTTGCATTTGTGAAGAATAAGGCCTTCAAAAAAGTAGCAAAATGAAGGCATAGATGACTTAACAGAAGTAAATGAGGCAGATTATGACAATGAATATAGCCCATCTTACACAAAGTATAATGATTCAGCTGTTTGCAACAGAACAATCACCAAACAAACTGGTAGAGTATTTTCCCTAGGCTGGTACTTAATAGAGGAAGTGTAAATGAATTGTTCCAATTTGTGCTCTATGTGCAGCAACAAAGTTTGTAAGCAGCTGCTATAAAACATCAGCATTAATGAGAAAAATCAAGAAGCAATCCTCATAGTAAGAAGAAGAGGAAAAAGTGAAGTAGGTGCCTAGAATCTGGAAATAAAATGGGTTCTTTTAGCATTAGAGTGATAGAACATGTGCAACTTAAAAAATAAATAAGCTGCTATCAATTTAAAAGTTCATAAATAGAAAAGACCAGCACTAAACTACCATAGCTATGACTTGCTCCATCAGTGATTTCACATCAATGAAAATATTAACTTTTCAGGTTCTATGCTGTAAAATTTATTTAAATAGTCACAAGATTTGCAATATCCATTGCTCTCAGAGTTCTATAGGAGGAAGGGAGTGAGAGGTGGAAAAATGGCAAACAGGAGATTCTGAGATATTAATTGGAGGAAAGTGGGGATACTGAGATATTAAGATAAATCATTAGACCTTGAACCAAGAAACCTCTAAAAAGATAGTTCTGCAACAGAATTTCTTAGAAATTTATGACACAAATACTTCTTTTGTGTCCTCCTACAGCATTTCATGTATATAATATACATATATAATGTTTATTATGGTGTGCACCATTATTTGGATGTACATAATTGCTCTTACAATTACAAACCTGATGTTTTTGAGAAAATCAGAAAAGAAAATCCAATAGCTATTGGGGAAAAGATCCAGAAGATTTGAACTCCTGCCGGAATATAAAAAATCCTTTTGACCATCTGATAACTAAATTGACATGAGATTTTTTTCCCTTAGTCATTGGGAATGTAGAACAATGTATCTTGCATAGACTTTTTAATCATGCATGTCATCAGAAGAAGAAATTTTTGTTTTTATTTTGAAAATGATTCAGATCATTTATTTCCATTGTAGTTTCTGTAGCAGAAAAGACAAGCAAATTTTATAATCATTATCCTTTTAAAATCATTTTAATTTTAGTTGAGTGCAGAGGACTTTTACGACAAACATAGAGAAATATTGGAGGGCTGTGCTTTTCCAGTATTAAACATGTATGTGTAAACCTCGAAGCAGTTTATTTTCTCATTGTGCATATATCTATAGCTTATCTCTACAGCACAATTTCTCTTTGAATAGTCCCCCTTATGGAACAACTAGTTATCAGTAACTGAAAGTATTTTCATCATCATGGCTGCTTCTGTCTTTCATTAACAAAGCTTATACATATGTTGGCATATTAGCTTCTTTGTGTCCATGACCTATTTATGTATGGATCATTTGTAGTGAGAGAATTTGTGCCAATGAGATCATACATTTCTGTGGTCTTTAAAAATTCTGAGTGTGAGGAGGAAAGGCTGTACACACTTCTTTGCTGACTGCAGATTTCACTGGGATTAAGTTAATCAGTCTGTATATACACAAATATGAAAAATGATCTGAAGTAAATGTGTTGTATTTATATTTATCCACCATTAACTGATTAAATAACTGATTAAATAAAAGAAAAGAAAGGCAAAAGGGATGGAAGTTTTCACCTGGGTAGAGGACTGGTTTTGGAGTCAGAAGAACTTGAGCTCAAATCAGCCTCAGACACTTAAGTACCTGTGTGACCCTGGGCAAGTCAGTTAACCCCAACTGACTAAAAATAAATTAACACATATACACATACATATGCATATGTGTGTGTATGTGTGTGTGTGTGTGTGTGTATACACACACACAAATAGGTATATAGATATATACAAATATGTACATATACATACATACATACATACATAATTAACACTCCAGAATTTAAGTCAGCATCGTGCAATGGAAACAGTGCTAAATTCAGAATGAGACAGCAGGTGTTTGAATCTCAACTGTGTTACTTACCACTTCTGTAACCTTTGGTTGTTCCTTCTAGTAATTTTTCTGTTCCAAAAAATCTGGTCGTTCCTTTTTGTGTCTTGTGTTAAAGAAAAACACCTTTGAACTGTTAGACAGAAGAAAGCCCATATCCAAAAGAGGGACCTGGAATGAACCAGAATCAGATCACAGTTTACACAAATTATAAATGCACTTATTTGCCTGAGAAGAAGAAGCTTGCAAACCAGAAGAATGTCTATTTTGACATGTTCAAGGTCCAGTTGGAAAAAGTGACATATTTATACTTTTCAAACAAAGGGAGACAGGGAATTTGGGGAGAAAGAGGGAAAATAGTCCTCATTTCCAAGAAAGGAAAGATACAGGAGAGGGAATAAGGAATTCCAGGTGTCAGATATGTGGCCATCTGATATACAAATCAGCCTGATGGTTCAAAGCTTGAGCAGGAACAATAAGACAAGAGGATCTTAAACAGGAGGTCTCTACAGATAAGGATGTCTCTTGAAGGTCCATAAATTACCAAATGGCTCAGGGTCTACTTCCAAACCTGATATGAGCTTAATCGGCTTCAGAGTTGCCAATTTTGTGCATGTCCAGTTAGGTTTACTCTCAGTCACCACAAAGGATTATTGGCATGTGAAGCCAATATAGGCAGTCCTCATATAGTTCTTCTGGTTACCTGGATGATGGGGTGGGGGAGACAGGGTGGGCAAGGGCTTGAGCAAATCAAGGTATCCATTTTTATGTTTGAATAAAATACAAATTCCTCTGTTGCTCTTCAAAACTTGATTTCAACCTACATGTCTACTACTTTTGAATATGAATTTCTTCCTTGCACTCCATGTTCCAAGCCAGCCCACTTGCTTGGTTTTCTGCCTCCTGTCCCATTGCCTTTACATGGATGCTATGCCCCATGCATTAAATGCACTGTTTGCATTTAACTCTACCTCAGATGATTAGTTTTCCTTTAAATATCAGTTCAAGTGTCATATCCTATAGGAAGCCCCATCCCAGATCTTTCCATTAGTAATGGCTCCCCTGGAAATTATTTTGAATTTGCTTCATATGTTTTCTTTTTGCCTATTTTTGCATGTTTCCCCTAATAGAAGGAAAGCTCCTCGAACATAGGATCTGTGTCATCTTTATCTTTGTATTTCCAGTGCTTATCACAACCATGCACATAGAAGGTATTTAATGCATTTTAAAAATTGAATTGAGGGGGTCATCTTTGATGTTCCCTAGAGTTCCTTCCATTTCTAAATTTATGACTCTGTGAATTATGAATTTTGTGAACTATTTTTAATGACCTGTCAGGGAAGGGACATCAACATGAACCATTTCTCTCCTGAGCCTCTATGAGAAGACTTTACCTTCTAGTATAAATTTCCAAACTGCTATTGAAACTTTAGTTACAGCTAGAGTTAGATTTCTTCATTCACAGCTATCTTTCAGCTGCTTATTACCCTTTGATATGTCAGCCTTTCAAAATGATGTTCAGTGTTAGAAGGTAGGATCAGAACATTAGACTCAGAGTTGTGGCCTTAAGTAAACTGAAATTAGTCCTGTAGACTTCATTCAAACCAAATGTCCCTCCTTGACTTTCAAATATACTGTAGGAAACAAACAAACTGTTTTTAGAATAAATACTCAAAATCCCTAACATAAATATATCTATCCCACCATCGAGATTTTCAGGACTTGTGCATCATACTGGCAGGTGGTGACAGCAAAGGAAGTCATAGAATTGTACAGAAGGTGAAGGACCTAGAGATTATCTAGTTTTATAAATCCAATTTACAGCCAATAAAACAACAGCAGCAGCAGCAGCAATAACAATACCCTTGATGCCCTGAGATTTGATGTGAGCAACTGCTTTTCAGGATCCAAATTTCAAGAGTTTCTGTTCAGTGGGTTTTTTTTTTTTGGTTTTATTTTGTATTTGGCTTTTTGTTTCACTATAAAATTCTGTTTCTTTGTTGCAGAGGTTCCTAAAACAGGCAGAGAAAGAAAAAAAAATGTCACTGGCCCTGATATCATCTGCCAAGACTACTAGGTCAAGGAATGTCATGGTTTCTTTGTTCCACATGTTGTCTTCCATTTCACCATCAGAAGGCACAGTATTTTTCCTCCTTACCTTCACTTACAAATGCTTCCAACCTTCCCTCTTTTTAAAATTTGCATTTCCAAGAAGGTACAATAGTCACAATCTTCTAATGGTGATGCTTCTGCTCAGTTGCCAGACATACAGCCTCTGGGAAATGTAGTTCAGGGAATTAATTCCAATGAAGGTTGCCTTCATAAGCCAAAACACTATGGGACATTAAAGCTGTAGCTTCTTTTTACCTTAACCATTTCCATTATAGATGAAAGGAGTGTGTGCTATCCAGAAAACCTTAACATAAAAAAAAATGCAAGTAGACCACATTTCCTATGTAGTTACTGTATACTTTTGCCCTCTGCCTCTGCAATAAGTGGCAGGATGATGGATTTTTTTCCCCAAACCCCATACTATATTTCTATATAGTAGAAAAATACTATTTGTACCTAACAGATATGCAAAATAATATTTTGTTTTATTTTATTGTATTGTTTCATTGTTTTATAAAATTGTATTACAAAGCAGGAATCATAAAAACTAAGAGATAGATCAATGTAACAGACTAGACAACAGAGAATCAGAAACAATGGAAATCAATAAACCAGCATAAACTGGAAAAACATGAATTACTTAGGAAAAGATGCCTAATTTGGAAAAGAAACACACACACAAATTGCTAAGAAAAATAGAAATTAGTGTCACAGAAATTAGGTTTAGGACAACTTGTACCATATTACTTAATATAGAGCATTCTTATATTGTTTTGCACATATACAAGTCTTAGTGCAATATTAAGCTATAGAGGAAGCTAGGTGGTGAAAATGATACATCACTGGGCTTGGAGTTAGTAAGATCTGAGTTTAAATCCAGTCTCAGACATTTACTAAATTTATGACCCTGGGCAAGTCAGATAACCTCAGGCTGCCTCATTTGCCTCAACTGTGAAATGAAGATCATAATAGCAACTACCTCCAAGGGTTGTGAGGAACAATGAGTTAAAACTTGTAAATTACACAGCATAGTGACCAGCATGTAGGCTCTAGTACATAATGCCATAGGGCATAGTGTCTATTCCATAGTAGGCACTTAATAAATATTTGTTTCCATCCTTCCTAATATCTTAAAAAAGCTCTAAGACTTTGGAGGCACCTAAATGGATATGTGACCTAAGATAGAAACAGATGATAAATCTTCCACAGTTATCAGTATGAGGTATGTTCTTAACCAAATAAGGGCTAAAGAAATTATCAAAAGGGAAAAATAACTTTAATTACAAGAAAATAAAATCTCCTGCACAAAAAAAGTATTTATTACAAGAAGCAAAATGTTCAATTGGAAAAAATATCAAATTTCTCTTAAATAGGTTCTGTATGCAAGATACGTAAGCAATATACACACATATGTATGTGTACATATATTGCAAACTATTAATAATTATGTGAAAGAATACCTCAAATCACTCTTAAGGGAAATATAAATAAAAATATCCCTGAGTTTTTACATCACATCCTGCACATTGGGAAGTGTGGCTAAAGAAATTATCATACAAAATGTAATATAACATTATTGTGCTGTAAGAAATGATGAATGTGACAATTATAGAATCATTAACATAACTACATGAACTGATACACAGTAAAACAAGCAGAACCAAGAGCCATGGTAATGGAATAACCACAAACATTTAAAAGTTAATGTTGCAGAATTATATGGAATAAGCATGACTACAAAGAAGAGGTACTAAGAGATAACCCTAACTCAACCCCCTTTGTAGAGTTGGAAGGTCCATGAACCAACCAAGTGGAGAGTACCTGGAACTTCTATTTTATGCTCATGATGATCAAAAATAATGTCAATAGCCTTAACCTTTAATTCCTTGAGTTAACCAAATCTGAAGGATGGTTTCAATGATCTTTAAAAAAATAGTCTAATTTACCTGGAGTTGGTAATTAAGATATACCACCCACCCATCCCCATACCTCATCTTCATTTTACAAAGAATATGTGCCGCATATGTTAGAAGCCCTCCTCTAGTTCTTTTATTTTAATATTATTATTATTTTTTTAATCTTGTAGCAAGAGAACAGCATTCAAGCTATCCATTTGCTATCCCAATCCCTATGACTGGTTGACTTTTTTTCTGATCATACCAATCTGAGTACACATCCGTTACAGGACATTTTACATGTAAATCATCATTTCAAATTTGCTACAGCCCACAATGTTTCCAGTGTTCTTTTACATGTAAATTTGTCCTGGAAAGAATTACAGTGTTCTACAACTTGAAATGAAAGAGAATTGTTAGAACACTTGTTTTAAAAAATGAGATGTGGAAGGCGGAGAAAGAGAAAGAGGAGGAGAAAGAGGAGGAGAAGAGAAGGAGGGGGAGTCTTTTGGATTCCTTGTTATACTGGTGAAATATTTACATTTGTAATTCATGTATGTAGACTGTGAATCATCTTCACCCCAATTTCCATTCTCATGGACAAGGCAGTTCCTCAGAACTAAGGTGCCTGTATTTTCCCTTTGTTGTTCTAGGTGTACCCCTAAAAGAGTGATGATAATCTCTAGTAATGCAGATTAAAGCCCCCATGAGTATGCTCCCCCAGAGATAATCAATTGAAAGTCACTTTATTCAAATGACCTTTTGGAAAGCTTTTGGAAAAAGGTATTTGTAAAGATGGCATTATCAAGAACTTTTGGTACAATAACTTCTCTTCAAGAGTCTATGACATTCTCCCCAAAATATACTCAGAGTACATATGTTCAAGGGAAAGTAGATTCAATATTAGAGAATACACTTGTAACTAACAGATTCTGGTTTGTTGAAGTATTTTTCTTCATTTATGGAGTGATTGGGAAGTTATTCCAAAATGAGGTGAATCAGAATCCATCTATTCTTGGCTCCCAAGGAAAACACTGCCACCAGCTAATCTGAGCATATTCCTATGACGCTGGTGGGAAAATGAAAAATCTTCCATACCCACTAAAGTTTATGAGATAATCAGTGATTTCTACAAGAAAGAGGTGGGGGGGAGAGGTAGGAAAGACCAGGCCAAGGCTGAGGCCAAGGCTGCTCCTTCCCCTCTACTCCTCAGCAGTTGGCTGGAAAGCCATGCTTGCTTCAATTTCTGGAATCTATACCTTCTCAATTCACATTATCATATATAAACTATATATGAAATATAGCCACAATTCTTTGGCCTCTTAAATGAGGATTCTTGTGCAATATCCTTCTACTTCCAAGGACTCTTACCACTTAGTGTAAAATGTATCTCTGATTTATTGAGATAAGTTCTCATCTAGTTAATGCATGAAGGTTAAAATTAATTGAGTGGTTTGGATCTTATCCTTAAATATTAAATAGGGACAATCAAGGTCTTTCCATTTCTCATTATGAGTTTAATAGATTGCATTGTTGAAACTGAGCAATATTTACAAAGTCCACAAATTATTTTTAATACAAAAGGCCAGCTTCTTAATACTAGGGTTTTCCTCTAGTAGTATATTATGGCCATTACACACAAATCATAGAATGCCACAATATAAATAGAATATAAACTGTAGGTGGTGCAAATTACAATAGTCATGACTAATTTCTGTATTGCTAGGTTGTTGTTTTTTTTTATAAATACTTTGCTATGTTTGAATCTGCAGGCTAACTACTCCTTCGAGACAGCTTCTTTGTTTTCTTTTTTTTTTGTGGCACTGTTTTGCCATTATTCTCATTACAGGCTGATCAATTCTCATTTCCTTTTTCAGGATAATCATCTAAGTCCTGTCCCGTATGTATGAGTGTGCCCTCATCTCTGTTCTGGGCTTTCCCCTCTTTTTTCTCTCCATTCTTTCTTAGTGATCTACCCATGGATCAAGTAATACCTTTATGTAAACAACTTCCAGGCCTATATCATCTCTATGTAAGTGATTCTATCTATACATTTATCTATTGATCCTTCCATCTATATCCATATGCATATCCATGTTCATATCCTTGTATCCATATCCATCTATTTATTCAATCTTCATTTGTTTCCTGAACCTCATTTCTGTATCACCAACTACCTGTTGAAAATCTCTACCTACGTGCCATTAAGTTTCTCCCCATGATTTCCTTCTACATTCCCTATTTCTACAACATACTATAAGGGACAATTTTTACATAGGAAATCATACAGGGTTAAAAACAAAGGTGGGTACATCATACAGCAAGAATCACTATAAACAGATGAATTCATTGCTGACCATTTACTCCTAACATATGAAAAGATGACTCTCAGTTTATTGGTTATTTTTTATACAGATAATTATTAGTCTGTCAAAATTGGAAGGCATTTAAGAGATCATTGAATCTAATTGCATCCTCTTATAGGTGAGGAAACTGAGGAACAGAGAAGAGAAAATATATGTCAAAAGTCCTTCATGATTAACAGACATGAATGATGAGGTGGTTTATGATCTTATTTTTGAATCAATTAACAATAAATATTTCAATCAGATATTTCAGAAACCCAAAATAAAGTTATGCTGAGGGAATGATGAGATGAGACAACAGAGTAATAAAGAATCACAGGGATGTCATATAAGTAAAGTTTATATATGGCTTTAGCTTTATAGTGAGAATAAAGGAAGAACAAAACAAGCTAGTGTACTGCAGATATCTGTAAAGTTTTTGAAACATTATTAGAAAAACAATGGAAGATGAAACTGGATTCCATTGATGATAGAAATGAGTTCATAACTTCCTTTAACAAACAGATAAATTTATATAAGAACTATTCTAATATCTTTATTTCAAGGTACTTTTGTAGAGTTTCAGCTCCCTTAATTAAGGTAGGAAGATACTCAATTGACTCAACAAAAGAATTAAATGTGTGCATAATCCAAATGTAATTTTGAAAAATGTATAGAAACCATTTAGGATGAGAAGGCATGAGACAGATGAAATCCATACTAGGGGGCATAATACCATGAGGAAATAACAGATGTATTGAAGATTAAAAGTATCCTATTCCTATGTCCTTTTTTTGTTGTTAGTTTCCCCATCGTAATAGTTTTTATCCTTTCAAATTAGTCTTCTAGGTGAACAAAATGAAAATTTTCTCAGCAATCATTTAAGGGAGGAAAAAGTCATTTTATATAAACTCAACATACTGATTCTGGTATAGCTTTCAAATATGGAGTCAAAAATATAATTCTGAGAATAAAACTACTGCTACACCTTTCACAAGATGAATGCTTGTTACTTTAAAATGCTGCTCTTTATTCCCTGTCTATTGTGGGTTATTTTATTTTATTTTATTTTTTTGCTTTATCTATTCATCTCAGATCTTTTCTAGACTGACTAGGCCATGTAAGGCTGAAAGCAATCAAAGACTGCCTCTGCTTCAGGCTATTTTCAGTTGTTGTCACTTGGATCTAAAACCATAAAGACAGTTCAAAGTGAAAATATTTTCATCTCCTAATATGTAACCCCAGAGGTATGAATTCATGGCATCCTCAGGGAAACACCTTTCAGCTGTGTCAACTTGGTGATTTGTACCTGCTCTTTAAATGATCCAAGACAGGCATTTAGCTGTGGCATTCTAAAAGTCTGCTTCCTTAAGCTTTCTACCTTTAACACTATAGTAAAGAGAAGAGAGACCAAAAAAAAAAACCAAAAACAAAAAAAAAACTTCTTTCTCAAAGGCACTATTAGAGGTTATTAGATCTCTCACAATTGCTTTTGCAAGGCGAACAAACTTTATGACAGTATAACATGAATCTAATGCATTGATTTTCATAGTAATTCAAAGGCAATGGCCTCCCATAGAATGTTTTGCTCCCTCTGCTCTATTTATTCTATTCAAACACATTCAAAGAACACCAAAAGTTCATGAACATCTTATAGAGACAGTGGGAGTAGGCCCAAGAGGCCAAGATCCCAAGGGCTACTTACTACTCCAGGAAAAAGAGAGTAAGGTGGCTGCCAACAGATTATACACTGTTCAGAGAAAAAGGCTCAACAACTCACCTTCAACACTCAGAGCTTTCCAAGCTCTAGTTTCTGAAACACTATCTGAGTATTTAATTGAGCATGGGGATAGAGTACAATTTAAAAAGTGTCTCTGAAAGCATTCCATGTTGACCTGAAATACCCACTTATAAGTTTAAATGTGTAATAGTTTATGTATTTTTAAAAATGCAGAAGCCTATGTTTCAGCATAATTTTCTTATTATACGTTTTGCATGAAAAACACATTTTCCAGATGATTATAGGATACATAGGGATGACACATGAAATAGTGCCTACTCAGCAAGTGACATGAAAAATAAATGGAACTGTGAAAATTTATTCATTTCCCTCATAAGCATTACTCCAACTTTCTTTTTGCCTCTCTTCTGGCACTCAGAATTTCTATTCTCTCTACATGTTTCCTTTCCATGAACTGCTATTTTGCTTTTTTTTTTTCCTGCCAAGAATGATGGTTTGCTGAAAGTGATAGAGGGGAAAAAAGCTAGTAGAGGGTTGATACCTAACATAAAAGATGAGAAAGTAAAGTAGCAGCAAGCTTACCTTGATTAATTAAAGTCACCTGGTGCAGGTGAACTACATCAGTATGTACGAAAAGAACTGGAAATTGTTCTTACTAAGCCACTATCAGTACATTGGAAAGAACATGGAGAGTGAAGTAGCTACCATTGGATTGAAAATTCCTCCAATTAAAAAAAATGGTAAAGAAAAGAAGCATCAAATTCTTTGACCTTGATTCCTTTCTTCTCTTTTTTTTTCCCTTTTGTTTTTGGTTAGGCAATAGGGTTAGGTAATTTGCCCAGGGTCACACAGCTAGTAAGTGTTATGTGTCTGAATTGAACTCCGGTCCTCCTGAATCCACCGAGCCACCTAGATGCCCCAACCTTGCTTTCTTTTTTGAAAATATTTTGTTTTAATCAGACATGAATCTGCCTTCTCACTCTTCAACCTCTATCAATATTCCTCACCAATTAAGAACAGGAGAAAAACCAATCACATCATAAATATGTATAGTCAATCAAAATACATTTCCACATTGGCCAGCCCCCCCCCCCAAAAAAAAAAGCCTCAATTTGCATTCTGATTCCTTTATATCTCTATCAGAAGCTGGACAGCATGTTTCTTCATTAGTCCTCAGGAATCCCTGGTGCTCATTATGCTGACTTGTGTACCCTACCATGTGAGACAATTTCCCTTAGCTTTCTTTTCTCTTCTCCATCATGCCCCAATGTATTCTGCTTTCCTTCACCATTCTTAAGATCATCAAGACATATCAGAATCACTCCCAGGATTTATATAATTGGAATTCATCTATGAAACTTGATGATAATAGATTTCAGAGGGGATGCCTCTGTCATTCCCAATTTTTGATTGTAAGCAGTTGATTTTTGTTTAGTCCATTATCAATGTCCATTAATGTTTATCCTTTCATGCTTCTCCTATGTGTTTGAACTTCAAAGTTTTTCCCATGGGTCTGGTTTTGCCATCAAGAATTATTGGAATTTATCTCTTTTATTAAATGTTTATTTTCCACTATAGTATTATGCCCAGTCTTGCTGGGTAAGTTAATTTTGTTTGTAAAATTAAATGTTTTGCATTTTGGTATATTATATTACAAGTCTGCTGCTTAACAATGGCGGCTGCTAAATAATGTGTCATATTGACTGTGGTTCCTTGATGGTTGAATTCATTCTTTGGGGTTGCTTACAGTATTTTTTCTTTGACCAGGAAGCTCTGGATTTTGGTTGTGAGGTTCCTAGGAATTTTCACTTTGGTATTTCTTTTGGAAGATCATTGGTGGATTCTTTCCATTTCTACTTTGCCCTCTGGTGATGATGATGATGATGATGATGATGATGATGTGTGTGTGTGTGTGTGTGTGTGTGTGTGTGTGTGTATTATTTTGGGGATTATGTGGCTCTGATAGTCCAGTGAGTCTTCATTTTTATCTGTTTTTCAGGTTAGATGTTTTTAATCTAAGATACTTAACATTTTCTTCCAATTTTTTTCAGCTTTTTGACTTTGTTTATTTCTTATGTTCTTATGAAGTCATCATCTTCTATTTGGTCCATTCCAGTTTTCATGGAATTTGTTGTTTGGACAGTTTTGTGCCTTTTTTCTCTAAGCCACTAATTACCTTTTCCAATTCTTTCTTCCACAGCACTCATTTTGTCACTGTTACAAGCTTCAGGATTTTTTTGTGCAGCCCTTTTCAAAGCTAGTTCTGGGGATCTATGATTGTTTCAGTTGTCCCAAGGTAGCATGATCTAAGGAAAGGTGTGTTTATTATTCTGGACTGTGCTTTGGTCTGTGAGAGACCACAAGCACTCTTTTCTCCCTTGGAACTGTAACCAGGGTCCCCACTCTCCTGTGGCCACAACCTCTAAGGTACTAACACTCTTCTTTGCCCTGGGACAGTGATCCAGATCCTCATATGGGGAATGCAACAGAGTTCTTCACACAAGTGTCAGCAAAGGGACTTTTGTAATCTCCTTCTGACCAGTTGTCCAATCCCATTATCTTCTATGGCTGAGAGCTCATGAAGCTGCCACTGCTGCAACTGATTCAGTCAACACTCCACCCCCCACCCCTCCCAAGGCCTGCTCCTGGTGTGCTGAGGATGACCTGAACATGTACAACCTGCGCTGGACTGTACTCTACTCTCATCCTGGTGTGACCCATTTTCCTGCTGATCTTCTAAGTTGTCATACATACATATGTACGTGTGTGTGTGTGTGTGTGTGTGTGTGTGTGTGTGTGTGTAGAGAGAGAGAGACAGAGAGAGACAGAGAGACAGAGACAGAGAGATACAGAGACAGAGATAGAGAGATAATTGAATTATTAGGATTTGGACATAATGTTTCTTGAATTCTCTTGGGTCATGTTTTGCCATTGCATTTATCTGAATTTTAAAACTTTCAAGGTGATTATCTTTGCAATGTTTTTATTATTATAGAAATTGCTCAAGGATTTTTTTTGAAACTGTAGATATGAACTAGATTATTGCTGAAATGGTGCCCATCTCTAATATTCTCTAATTTTGTGGACCATCTATTAATAGCACGGCTTTGAAATTAAGGAAATATTGATACTTCAAGGTTTTTTTTGGATTACTAAAGCGGTAGATTGGTGGATAGACATGATATTTCAGAAAGAAATTTCACATTATTTCACCCTTTACAAGACAGAGAGATCTGGAGACTATATTGAAGTCAGGTGTATTGAGAGATATTTAAAGGGTGTAAAGAGTTCGATTAATGGTTTGCTATCAAAGAGATATCAAGTAGTGGAGCCCAACAATCTGCCCTTGACAGTATTCTGTTCAATGCACATTCATCAATATTCAACCTGTTTTCATCCAAATGATTTATGTATTATATACATCATTTTATATATTAATGTATACATTATTTAGGTGAAGACATAGATCATGTTTATTAAATATAGTGAAAATAGGCACCTGAAAAAAATAGCAAAATGTTGGATGAGAGCATTCGAATCCTGATAGATTAAATGAAGATTAAAATAACAGAATAAATGTAAAGTATAAGTTATAGCTGATAACAATTATTATGAAAAAGGCAAGGGAATTTTGTTGAATTGTATATTTAATGTAAATCTAAAATGAAGCATATTAGCCATCTAAAGTAATATGAGTTTAAGCTCCATTGATAGAAAAATGTACCTACAATAAGAAACATGATTCTGCTATACACTTCCCTGAATAGACCATTTGGAGTATAGTGTTTAATTCTTACCACTAAATTGTATGGCTATTTTTTCTCCATAGCAATTAGCTGTAGCTATACAGGCCAATAAAAAAACTACCACACTGATGGTAGACTAGTGTCAACAAATTTTTTTAAAAGGCATTTTATTAACTTCTCATGACAACTTTTTAGCTAAAAAAGCCTTGCATAATGAAGCTGAGCCAAATGGATTCCCATGGACTAGCTAAGGGGTGGAATCAATCAGAATGATGATTATAATTTAAGGTGTCACCTCACATGAAGCTGTCCAAGTGCTTCAGTGACCTTTGGTGAGGCCAGTTTATTGTTTTTCTCCAGATGACTTTGATACACCTGGCAACATTTTCTCTGATTCCTCACACTACTTGTACTTAACCATATCTTCAAATTCCACCTGGAAAAAGATTAGTTAATCTACGATTGACTGATTTTGCATCCCTCATTCGTTATGTTCACCTTATTTCTCCACCTAATATCATGCCTTTGAAACCAAAATTGTCCTGTGTGCATAATATTTTGTATACTCTGATTGCTTATTAAATTCAAGCTTTCATTTAAATTTCAGAGCACGATAAAATACAACCTACTTTATTGTTAGAGTTGTTTCCTTCTTCCCAATCCTCATGCTTACCCCCCTTTTCTGTATTCCTCACTCCTTATTAAGTAACTTAAAAACAATGTTCTCAATTTACTGATCCTAGGGATAACAGAGAAGTCCATTATTCTTATAATTACTGTCTCTTCATCTCAAACAATATTTTCTTGAACCCTGAGAAGGTCTGGAACTCAGGAGCATGGATAATAGTCCTGTGTGCTGCTCACCATGGGTATGAATCATATGTACTGAGATACTCTTCCTAGAAGGTATTCTCTTCCTCCCTTTAAGAATAGCAATAAGTTTTGTTAAAGCTATATCTATGTGTCCATGCTTTTCACTTTAAATATCCCTCAATACAATATATTTCTTAAAACAAAACAAAAAACTTATACTTATTGCATTTAAATTTGTTCCCAAACACTAAACATGTGTAAAGGGTTTTGACACATTATGAACCACCTAAGATGACATTATCCACATGGAAAACAAATAGGTCCTCCCTCCAGGAGACTGGAAGATTGGAACATGAGTAAATAATCTTCATTAGCCTTCCATATGTTTGGAAGAAGCCCTTTTCCATTGGCTGTGAAGATGTAATGTTCAGCATATTTAAAATATTCTAATTTAGCAATGGCCAGGACATTTGTGCATTCATGTGTGAAAATAAAAGACAACTTCAAACATACCATGTGATAAAAGGAGAGGGCCTGATGGGTGCTTCCTTCCCCGTTTTCCTTGTCCTCTATGTGGCCTCAAGAAGTGTGCCTAGGTACTCGACATTTTCATTAATTATTTTTCATTCTAAGGCCAGGGAATAGAATCTCCAAGTAGCTTGGAAGCAGCAGCCATAAGGAGATAGTAGTAGGGGAATCTAGTGTAGCTGTTCCAGTCAGCTTAGCAGCAATGCCTTGAGGAGCATCAGTCCAGGGAATCCACCAACCAGAAGCCGGAACAACATGATGGTTTTGAACTTGAGCTGGGTGAGACTAATGCTATATGATTGAGTTAAATGGTATGCCTAATTCTGATTCCTCCTCCTTAGGAAACAAGAGTTAGTGGGTGTGTGTGAATTAGACCCCTAAGATTTTGGGAAAATCTTTATGTTTGTTCTTGCTATATATTTGAAGTAAATAGTCTTTATTTCTTTGTAAAAAGAATTATTAAACTTTGCTTTTAGTGATTTTATATCACTATATTAATTGTATATATTTTAATCTTAGTTTGAATTATTTTGCTCTGTAAAAATTCATATAAGTCTTACAATGATTCTCTGAATTCCTCATATTTCATATTTCTTATTGCACAATAATATTCTATATAATGATACATCAGCCCTTGGCAGCTATCCTTCTGTGGAAAGGCAGCAAAGTTGTTTCTGGTTCTTCACAAAGAGTGATCTTATAAATATTTAGGTATATTTTGTTAAACTTCATTTCTTTTATTGACTGCTTTAGTTCCAAATACACAGTAACACGATGACTGGGCCAAAGCAAATGGATGGATCACTCACTTCTTATATAATTCTGAAATTATATCCAGAATAGATGGTCAGAAAGACAGTGAGGGGTTTCGGATAGGGAAGCAACAAGACAGCAGCGTAGAGAAAATGCTCAGTCAAGCTCTTTCAACATTTCCTTCCAAACAACTTTAAAGTAACCTCTGGAGCCAATATGCTGGAGTGCAGAAGGAACTCCCTGGAAGCTTCCCAAATTCCCCTTCAAACAACTTGAAAATCACTTCAGAACTGATCTAGGAGAAGAGAAGCAACTAAATGCCACAGCAAGAAAGATCTTTCTCACTGGCAAAGGAAGAGGGGTTCTAGAACAGTAGCAACAGCTAGACTCACAGCAGGAGTTCTGCAACAAGGTTCCAAGCCTCGGGCAATCCACCAGTGAGGCCCTGCCCTCCTGCAACCCCTAAATAAGCCAGTGGTCTGTGCAGCACAACAAGGTCCCAACCTAGCACAGGTTACCAGCAAGGCCTGACCCCATTGCTGACCAGTAGCTAGGCCCTGCCTTTGGGGCCAGCCAACAGCAAGATCCTGCTCCAGGGGCTGCCAAGCAGAAAGGTCTTGTTTCCATAGCAACCCAGCAGTAAGACCCTGCCCCAGGGCAGGCCAGTAGTGAAACCCCACACCAAAGTGAGACAAACAAGGAGGGCTCATCCCCCAGTACAAGCCAGAATGAAGGCCCTTCACCCAATCAAGCAAGCAGCAAGAACCCTGGGCCCCAGTACAAAAAGATTGGGACAGTGCAGGAACAGAGCCCAACTCTCACATAAAAACACCAAGTTGCAAAATGGGCAGAAATATGCATGCAGACAGAGGGTGTAGATATAAGGTAGCCTTGATGGGATGCTACCACCCCCCCAAAAAAAAATAAAGGGGTAAGAAAGAATATTGCACTGGAAGAAAAAGGGAGGGAAATAGAATGGGGTAAATTAATTCACACAAAAGAGTCGTGAAAGAACTATATTATAATGGAGGGAAGATGGGGGGAAGATGGGCAAAGCTTAAACCTTACTCTCATCAGAATTGCCTCAAAGAGTATACATACCTACCCATGTGGATACAGAAATCTATCTCACCCTAAAAGGAAGTAAAAAGGGTTGGGGAAAAAAGAAGGGGGGAGGATTGATAGAAAGGAGGGAGCAACAGGGAAGGTGCTGATCAGAAGTAAAATCCTTGTGAGGAGGGACAGGGTGGGGATGAGGCAAGGGGGTGGTTGGTGATAACCAAGGGGAAAATAGCATGGAGGGAGGTAGACACTTAGTTACCATAACTATACATGTGAATGGGATGAACTCACCCATAAAACAGAAGTGGATAGCAGAATGGATTAAAAATCAGAATTCTACAATATGCTGTTTTACAAGAAACACATTGGAAGTGCAAAGACACACACAGAGTAAAGGTAAAGGGCTGTAGCAGAATCTATTATGCTTCAGCTGAAGCAAAGAAAGCAGGGGTAGCAATCATGATCTCAGACAAAGCAAAAGGAAAAATAGATCTAAGTAAGAGATAAGGAAGAAATCTATATCTTGTTGAAAGGTACCATAGTCAATGAAGTAATATCAATACTAAATACAAATAAATGCACCAAATGGTATAGTATCTAAATTGAATGAATTAGAGGGAAAAATAGGTAGTAAAACTATACTAGTGGGGAATCTCAACTTTCTCCTCCCTGAATTAGAAAATTCTAACCAAAAAACAAACGAGAAAGAAGTAAAGTAGGTGAATAAAATTCTGGAAAAGTTTAGAAATGATAGCTCTCTTGAGAAAATTGAATGGAAATAGAAAGGAATATACCATTTTCTCATCAATACATGCCACTTGCACAAAAACTGATCATGTGTTAGGACATAAAACCCCCAGAACCAAATGCAGAAATAGTAAATGCATCATCTGCAGATCATAATTCAATAAAAAAAAATATATTCAATAATGAGTAATGGAAAGAATAAAATTAATCGAAAACAATAATCTAATCCTAAAAAAATAGGTCAAAGAACAAATTATAGAAACAATCAATAATTTCATTAAAAAATGAAAACAATGAGACAGCATACCAAAATTTGTGGGATGCAGCCAAAGTGGTACTTAGAGAAAAAAAATTACATCTCTAATTGCTTACATCAATAAAACAAAAAATAGACCAATGAATTGGGCATGCAACTAAAAAAAATACTAGAAAAAGAACAAATTACAAATCCCCAATTAAACACAAACTAGAAATTCTGAAAATGAAGGGAGAGATTAACAAAATTGAAAGTGGAAAACCATTGAATTAATAAATAAAACTAGAAGTTGATTTTGTGGGGGGAAAAAAAGCAATAAAATAGATAAACCATTGGTTAATTTGATTAAAAAAGGAAAGAAGAAAACCAAGTTACCGGTATAAAAAAAATGAAAGGGGTGACTTCACCACCAATGAAAAGGAAATTAAAATAATTGTTAGGATATAGTTTGTTCAATTATATGCCAATATACTTAACAATCTAAATGTACTGAGTGGATATCTACAAAAATATAAATTACCCAGATTAACAGAAGAAATAGAATACTTAAGTAACTTAATCTGAACAAATGAAATTGAAGAGACAATCAATGAACTTCCTAATAAAAAATCCCAAGGGCCAAATTGATTCACAAATTCTACCAAATATTTAAAGAACAATATATTCCAATTCTATAAACTATTTGGGTAAATAGACAAAGAGGACATCCTACCAAATTCCTTTTACAACAAAAATATGGTGCTGATATTTAAAGCAAGAAGACCCAAAACTGAGTAAGAAAGTTATAGACCAATTTTCCTAATGAATATTGATGCAAACATTTAAATAAAGTATTAGCAAGGAGATTATAGCAATATATGATAAGGATCATACGCTATAACCAGGTGGGATTTATATCAGAAATGCAAGGTTGGTTCAATATTAAGAAAATTATCAGTATAACTGACATATCAATAACAAAATCAATAGAAATCAGATCATTATCTCAATAGATGCAGGAAACACCTTTGACAAAATAAAGCACCCAATCCTATTAAAAACAGTAGAGAGCATAGGAATAAGTGGCACTTACCTTAAAATAATAAGTGATATTTATCCAAAACCATCAGCAAGCTGGAGAAGGAAATGGTAAACCATTCCAGTATCTTTGCCAAGAAAACTCCAAATGGGTTCACAGAGAATTGGGCACTACTAAAATGACTCAACAACAACAAAATGAATATCAGCATATTCATTATTTTGTACAATGTAGTACTGTTCTATAACATTTTGAGGGTAAAATTTCTTTAGCAATTTCTCACTGATGAACATCTACTTTCTTTCTAGTTTTTTTCTTAAATCTAAAAAACGTTGCTATTAATATTTTAGTGTTTATGAGATTTTATTTCCCATTGGCTTTGATCCCAAGATCATAATCTCTGCTCTGGCTACACTCTCCTCCTAACCTTTGTCCTAAACTCACCATTCACCTGTACTCTTCAATCCATTATTCCCTTATCTTATTGTCAATCATGCCTTGGATTACTCCCACATCTTTTTACTCCTACTCACATGCTACTAAATGGAGCATGAGGATATCATGAAACTCACTATATATGTACAATAGCTAATCTCAACTGGGTCCTTAATAAAATAAGTCAATCCTACTCTTCACACCAAATTGTTTACAACACAGTCACTCTTATACACATTTGCTTCTCTCCTTGAGCATCCCTACACCATCTTTCTCTCCACACTCTCCACTGAGGACCTTAATTTATACTTCAGAGAAAAAAAATATTGGGGCCATTTCTGGAGAAGGCAGCATGTTTTTAGTCAACTCTCCCTTCCTCTTACGGCTACAGTTCACATGAGTTTTTGTAGAATTGGCATATTAGGCAGATTTTTCAGCTGCAGAAAGTCCTTGTTTCAGCCATACGGCCAAGGCTCTGAGTCACTTTACACCTCTGTCCTGGGAGCATAATTAGAGTTATTTAGTGATGATTCATAAGGATTTCACATTGTCAAGGGTCCCTTTTGGATTTTTTTTAAAATTTTGTGAATTAACCTGTATTTCTTTTCCCATTTGGTACATCATTTTTTTTTTTTTGGTGGGGAGAAAGGTTAGAGAAATAAAGGAGTGTGGAGAAACTAGCTAATATGTAATGGTCAGATGAACCTTAACTCCCATCAATTTTTATCTTAGCATACAATTTAGTGAAATTTTAATCTCCTTTACTATCCCATGGTGATGAGAGAGACAGACAGAGAGACAGAGACAGATTAAGAGCACTAATCTTGGAGTTAGACTTGAGTCTGAGTCACAGCTTGGGTGCTTACAAGATGCGTGACTAGGTAATAAAAGTAACCCCTATGACTATCATATGCATATTTGGAATAATAAAACATCTAATACCTATGTCAAAGAGTTAAAAAATTATTTACCCTGTCTCCTTAATAATCTATCTACTATCATTATACTCGACTCTGAATTCTTGAGGTTAATCTCCCCATTTCCCTGGGGATTTTATTTTTGCAATTATATCATTATAGATCCATAGACAATGAAAGGCTGCACTGATATATATATAGATTAATTTAAAGATATACAGATTTAACTACATACATATTAATCTATAAGGCATAGCAATGGTTACAAATAGCATTCATTTTGGCTTTATAAAAACCTCTCTAAAAATTTGAACTGTGCGAAAGTGAAATGTCCTGCTCAATATCAAGCAATGAACCTGTTAGCAAACATTTATTAGGAGCATCCTCTGTACCAGCCATGATGCCAGGCACTGGCAATTAAAAAAATAAGCAAACAAATGAATGAATGAATAAATGAATGAATGAATGAATGAATGAATAATGAATAAACACCCCTTGCCTAGAGGATCTTAGGATTTGTCAAAGAAGGCAATATATGCATAGAGAAGTATATTTAAATTATATACAGTATAAATTCAAGGTTTTTTTTTTTGGTGCAAAAGGCATAAGTAGCTGGGTACTAGCAGCTCTAAGTGGGTTTAGGATATACTGAGTTAAAGAAGGGACAATAAGTTCTCAGAGATACCGAAGAAAGCAAGGTTCCCATCACAAGAGGAAAACTATTGTAGTCAAAGTGAACTAGATCACCCATATGTCATGACTGATTTCAAGGAACACTGGATATACAGTTAGAGAACCTGTAATTAAATCCGAAATCTTCTAACTCATTACTAGTATGACCTGGAGCAAGATATAAACCACTCTGTAACACAGGTTCCTGCTGTGTAAAATTAGTGGGTAGCATTAAATCATTGCCAAATTTTTTTCCATCTTTAAATCCTTTGGTCTAGATGGCTTTGAAAGTTTAAGTAAATTATATTAGCTGTCTTTGAATACCATTTGAATTATCTGACTACTATAAAAAATAATCATGAACTTTGAACTTTTCAAAATTTAATACTACCTTATTCCTAGGTTCTGATTTTTAGTCAAGCTCTTAAAAGGGCTGGTAGATTATTGTTTATTAAATATTCAATGAAAATGCTAATGCTGCTGCCAATCCTACTTGTTTAGCTGGAAAGGGCAAACATGATTTACATTCACTAGAGCACCGTAATAACTAATTAAAATCCCCTCCTCATGGCTAAGCTTTAGACATCTTTACATTTTAACTCAATAATAAAATATTGTCAGACCTGTCTTGTGAGAAACTTGGTTCTGATTTATTGACTTTATAAGAGCCTTTTACAATCTAAAGCCTAATCAACATTAACCACAGATTTTGTATTCAACACAGCTTAAAACTTTTAACAGTTTGCAGCTAGATTTCATTTGCCATGTATTTTTCTTCATTTAAATTATAGCTGTGATTTTATATCACTTCATTTTTTTCCCCAGAGTACTAGTCAAAGATTTTTTTTAAAGTATTTTTATCTAATGCAAATCAGAAGAAAACAATTTTAGTGGAATATCCACTGAGACAATGAATAATGTAAATGTAGTGAACTAAATTGAGAATACCACTTTGAAGCAAACCAAGATAGAGGAGAAAAAGCAGTGAGTCACATAAACTCTTCCAAATATTCTTCCAAAAAACTTTAAATAATACCTAAAAACAAATTCTGGAGCAGCAGAAACCAGAAAAGGATGGGGTGAAACAATTTAACAGCACAACACTAGTTAAAAGGTCAACAGGAAAGGTTTGTCACATCAGGGTGATAGTGGAATATAGTCCAGCACATGCAACTTCCCAGTATGCCAGCTGCAGGTCAAGCCACAGCAAGACAGAAATAAGCCTTGGGTACAACTGAATTGGTAACAGCAGCTTCCAGAGTTCTCAATGCACACAGAAAACTGGTCAGAAGAAGATTACAGGGGTCCATATTCTAGCATTGCCTGCAGGACTCTGTTTTATTGCCCATACATGGATCTGGGTTGCAGTCCCAGGGTGAAGAGGAGCACCAGCACACCAATGCTTGGGCAGGGAAGCAGAGACTCTGGTCTCAGTTCCAGGGAAGATAAAAGTGTTTATGGCTACTCAAAGACCAGAGCACAGACCAGGAAAGTAGCAAACACAGCTCTTGTTAGATCATACCAAATTAGATGAACTGAAAATGTAAAGATTCCTAGAACTAACTCTGAAAATAAATGCACAAAAAACCTGAAATTTGGGACAGTGCCTCTTCCACCTCAGGAATAAAAGGCAATTTAACATAAAGCAAAAAGTCTAGAAATAGGCTGGAAAAATGAGTGAACAACTAGAAAAGTATATGACCATAGAAAGCTACTATGGTGTCATAGAAAATTAAAACACAGAGTAAGAGGACAATAAAGTAAAAATTGCTACATCCAAAGCCTCAAAGAAAAATGTGAATTGATTTTAGGCCCCAAAAAAATTCTTATAAGGGCTCAAAAAGATTTAAAAAAAATAAAATAAGAGAGTCAGAGGGAAAATTGGGGAAATAAATGACAGTGATGCAAGAAAATCATGAAAAAAGAGTCAATGGCTTAGTGAAGGAACCACAAAAAAAAAAGTGAGGAAAAGAATACCTTAGAAAACAGAATAGGCCAAATCATGGAAGAGCCACAAAAATCCACTGAAAAAGAGAAGAAAAAAGCAGAATTGGCCACATAGAAAAAAGATGTACAAAAATTCACTGAAGAAAAGAACTTTAAAAGCAGAATTGACCATATGGAAAAGGAGGTCCAAAAGTTCATCGAAGAACATAATTAAAAATTAAAGTTGGGCAAATGGAAGCTATATATATTGCCCTTTGAAGGAATTATAAGAAATCATGGAGTGGTAGGATTCAATTTTTATGGAAAGAGTGCTTAACACAATAAATTTTGAATCAACTCGAATTCTTATCAGTCATCTATAGTTGAGCATATGAATACAAGGCTAAACTGTTGGCCAAACTCAATTTCATAAATGCAGTGTTTGGATTGCTGGACTGGGATTCAGCAGGGGCCTTGGAAAGAAAGTGTTCAGGGTAATAGGATAGCGCCTATGAGGTCAGTCATTCTTATTCATCTATTTCATAACATACCTGGGATATTTGCAAGCTTCTTTGAATTTTATCACTATATGACTTCTCTGACCTTCTAACATGATAAGTTCTTTGTCTCAAAACAACTGAACAGAGAGTTTGTAAAGATTCGGCAGTTTTGAGGAACAAAGCCAAGTTGGCAGAGTGAAAACAGTGACTTGCTTGCATTCTCCCCCAAAGCCCTCCAAATACCTGAAAAAAATGGCTCTAAACAAATTCTAGAGTAGCAGAACCCACAAAAAGACAGAGTGAAACTAATTTCCAGCCCAAGACAGTCAGGATGGTTGATTACAAAGGTCTATTGTCCTGGGCTGAGAGAGGAACACAGTTCAGCCTGGGTGTGTAGGCAACAATCACACCTCAGTGAACCTGGAACATCACTCAGAGGCCTGAATCACAGTGAGCTTTGGAGGTTCCAAACTTCTCAACCCACAAACACTAAAGACAGCTTAGAAGGTCAGTAGGAAAAGTGTATGACTGTGGTGAGAGAGAAGCTTGGTCCCAGCCCATGTCCCTGCATGGCCCTGGAGCAGCCGTTGCTTCTGGAACTCTCTTTGCTGGTGCTGAAGCATAATTCTCTTGCTTTGCCTGTGCTTGGATCTGGGTCAGAGTTCTGGGTGGCGGTCCTGGGACAAAGAGGAGTGTTGGGATGGTGGAGCTGGTAGTGGCACTGAAAAGGAAATCCTTCTCACAGTTCCAAGGCAGAAAAGAGTGCTTGTGGTCACTCATAGAATACAGCATAGGCCAGGAAAGAAGTAAACACCTCACCCTTGATCATACCACCTTGGAAGAATTGAAAATTTACAGATCCCTAGAAGTATCTCTGAAAACAGCTGCTCAAAACCCCCAAAGTTTGGGACAGCACATTCTCCACACTGGAAGCCAACTCCTATCTTAACAAAGAATTTAAAACTCAGGTAATTGGCTGGGAACATGAGCAAACTGTGCAAAAAAAGTCAGACCATAAAATCTTTCGTTGGTGACAAAGAAGATAAAAACGCACAGCTAGAAGAAGACGACAAAGTCAAAGTTCCTCATCTAAAGTCTCCAAGAAAAATATGAATCAGTCCTAGGACATGGAAGAGCTGAAAAATGTGTTTTGAGAAGTAGAGGAAAAACTGAGAAGAGAAATGAGAATGATGCAAGACAATCATGAAAAACAAGTCAACAGCTTGCTAAAGGAGGCCCCCAAAAAAATACTGAACAAAATAACATCTTAAAAAATAGACTAACCCAAATGGCAAAAGAGGTCAAAAAAGGCAATGAGGAGAAGAATGCCTTAAAAATCAGGATTAGGCAGATGGAAAAAGAAGTCTAAAAGTTCAATGAAGAAAATACTTCCTTAAAAATTCGAATGGAGGAAATGGAAGCTAGTGACTCTATGAGAAATCAAGACACTGTAAAACAAAACCAAAAGAATGAATAAAAGTGGAAGACAATGTGAAATATCTGATTGGAAAAAACAACTGACCGGGAAAATAGATCCAGGAGAGAGGATTTAAAAATTAATGGACTATCTGAAAGCCATGATCAGAAAAAAATAAAGCCTAGACATCATCTTTCAAGAAATTATCAAGGAAAACTGCCCTGATATTCCAGAATCAGAGGGTAAAACAGAAATGGAAAGAATCCACCAATCCCCTCCTGAAAGAGATCCCTAAAGGAAAATTCCTAGGAATATTGTAGCCAAATTCCAGAGTTCCCAGGTCAAGGAGAAAATATTGCAAGCAACCAGAAAGAAACAATTCAAGTATTGTGGAAAAACAATCAGGGTAACACAAGATTTAGCAGCTTCTACATGAAGGGACTGGGGGGGGGGTTGTAATATGATATTCTGGAGGTCAAAGGAAATAGGATTACAGCCAAGAATCACCTGCACAGCAAAATTGAATAAAATCTTTCAGAGGAAAAAAATAGACATTCAGTGAAATAGAGGACTTTCAAGAATTCTTGATGAAAGGACCAGAGCTGAATAGAAAATTTGACTTTCAAATACAAGACTCAAGAGAAGCACGAAGAGGTAAACAGGAAAGAGAAATTCTAAGGTACCTATTAAGGTTGAATTCTTTACATTCTTACATGGAAAGATGATATTTGTAACTCATGAGACTTTTGTCTGTATTGGGATAGTTGGAGGGAAAAATTACACATAGATAGATAGATAGATAGATAGATAAATAGATAGATAGATAGATGGCAGAGGTTGAGTTGAAGATGAAGGGGGGATGTCTAAAAAATAAAATTAAGGGGTGAGAGAGGATTATACAGGGAGAAGGAGAAAGGGAGAGATAGAATAGGGTAAATTGTCTCACATAAAGCAGACAAGAAAAGGCTTTTACAGTGAATGGGAAGTGGGGGAAGGTGAGAGGGAATGAATGAAGCTTATTCTCATTGGATTTGGCTTAGGAGGGAACACCATACACACTCAAATGGGGATGGAAATCTATCTTACCCTATCTTACCCTACAGGAAAAGGGAATAAGAGAATGGGGGGGGGATAGCAGAGCAGAGGGCAGATTGGGGGAGGAGATAATCAGAAGCAAACACTTCTGAGGATGACAGGGTCAAAAGAGAGAATAGAATAAATGGGGGGGTGTGATATGATGAAGGGAAACGTAGTTAGTTTTTCACAACATGACTACTATGGAAGTGTTTTGCATGACTACACATGTGTAACCTGTATTAAGTTGCTTGGCTTCTCAATGAGGGTAGGTGAGGAGGGAGGAAAGGAGAAAATTTGGAACCCAAAGTTTTAAAAACAAATGCTAAAATTTGTTCTCACATGCAACTGGGAAATAAGATATGCAGGCAATGGGGTATAGAAATCTATCCTGCCCTATAGGAAAATTGAAGGGGAAGGGGACAAGAGAAGGGAGGGGAGAGATAGAAGAAAGGGCAGATTAAGGGATGGGCTATACAGAATACATGCCATCTTGAAGTGGGGGGAGGGACGAGATGTTGAGAAAATTTGGAACTCAAAATCTTATGGAAGTGAATGTTAAAAACTAAAAATAAATTAATTAATAAGAAAAAAAGGATTGGGAGGTTTTTGCTCCATTGTTTTCTTTCTTTGGGAACTTTATTCAACAACAGCAAAATATTATTAGTAAATTATATTTCTTTCACAATCTCTTCTAACTCCCTTAAAGTTTATAAGGTCTGCAGGCAGGTAGGTTTCACATAAATAGAGTGCCAGATGTGAACCATGAAGACATAAAATCAAATCCTCCTTCAGACACTAGCTTTGTGATCCAGAGTAAATGACTGAGCCTATCTTTGCCTCAGTTTCCTCACCTGTAAAATAGTGACAATGATAGTATCTGTCTCCCGTGGTTATTATAAGGGTAAAATGAGATAATATTTATAAATGCTTCACAGACTTTAAAGTGTTATATAGACACTAAATAAATAATAATCATCATGATGATAGTATTTACTATTGTAAAATGTAAAATTGTAAAATGAATCTTATTTAGAAGGAAATGTGCTTATTTTTGAACTAGGAATATACAGAATAGTATACAAAATATAAGAAGTTCTAGGATTTAAACCTAGCTTCATCTTTGCTGAGAATGCAGACAAGTCATCTGATATAAAAACTTCCTAGCCATTAAAATGATCCAAAAGTGGAGTGTGCTGCCTTGGGATTCAGGAGGCTCATTCTTATTGGAAGTCATCAAACAACAATAGCTCGATGAGATATATTTGGGAGGTAGTATAGAGGAAATTCTTATTCAGTTAGACTGACTGGGTGGACTAGATGGTCCTTGAGTCCATCAAAATGAAATTTTGATATTCTGTGATTTTATAATCTAAGCCACAGTTTCTCTATATTTAAATGGATGATGAAATCTTTGTTTTCCTTTTTTATATACAAAGACATTGTGAGAATTAATCAAATAAATGATTTAATTAGCACAGTTCTTGTGTTTGATTCTTTTTAATACTAATGTTAAAGGCTATGAGTAAATATTAACTGTCAGTATTCATTAAATGGTATTTATTATTAAATGCTATATCTCTACTGAGAATTATTGAAAAAAGAGACATTTACTTCAATAACAGAGTATTTCTATTTCACTTTATAGTTTGCAAAATATTTTATGTGGATTATCTCATTTCCCAACAATTCTGTGATGTAGGAGCTATCCTGCTTTACAGATAGCTCTACTTTACAGATGAAGCAACTGAGGCTGACAAAGGATCCCAGAGTTATGTATCTGAGAGAGGATTTGAAGTCAGGTCTCATTGATTCCATTCTAAGACTCTAGCCATCATGCTACCATGATATTATAAATGCCCATACTAGAAATATAATCACTTATTCTTTTTGTTATTGAGATTATTTAAAACAAACCATTTTCTCCAAAGTTAGATGATCTCTTAATCACCAAATCTAATGACCTTTGCTAAATTCTCAGCCTTCTTGTGCACTCTTAGGTCTTTGATCCTTTCAATCACCCTCTTCTTCTTGATACTCTTTTATTTCTAGATTACATGGTGATAAACAACTGGTATTCCCCTCTTTGACTGACCAATCTTTCTCAGTTTCCTTTTCTGGATTTTAACAATAGCTATCCTACAAAGCTCATTCCTGGGCAGAATTTCTTTGTCCTCTAATATTTCATGTGATGATCTCATCAGTTATATACAATTATATGTATCCTGACCATTCTCAGATCTACTTAGGTAGCTCTAACCTCTCTCCTAATCTCCAATCTCATATATCTCACTGTCTGTTAAGAATATTGAACTAGATATCCCACAGACATTTTAAACTTTACACATTCAAAACTAAACTTATTATCTCCCTCCCAACATCCCCCTTCCTAAATTTCTTATTATTGAAGAGGGTACCATCATCCTCCCAGTCAGCCAGCCTTGCAACCTAGACATATAATCCTTGCTCACTCTTACCCTTCATATCTAAACAGTTGCTAGTTTCTATTCCATATTCATGTCTCTCTTATATACCCTCTTCTCTCCTCTGAAATTGCTATTATCCCAGACCCTTTTCACTTCATGCCCCTAAGACTGCCAGAGTCACCTGTTTGCTTTCTCTTCCTCAGGCGTCTCTCCGATGCACTCCACTTTCCAATTAGCTTTCAGATTGAGCTTCCCAAAGAACAAGCCTGATCATGTCAATCTCCCTATTTAATAAATTTCAGAGGCTCCAGATTACTATTAGAATTATATATAAAATCCTCTGTTTGGCTTTCAAAGACCTTAATTATAAGCCCCCCTCCTAGGTTTCTAGTCTTCTTTCATTTTGACAATCACCAGGCACTCTTTGATCCAATGATAACAGCCTCCTTGTGTTCCTTGAAGAAGATACTCCATCTAGCAAGTCCTGGGATTTTTACTGGCTGCTCACAATGCCTGGAATGCTCTCCCTTTTCATCTTTATCTCTTGGCTTTCCTGATTTCCTTCAAGTCCCAGTTAAAATCCCAGTTTCAACAAAAAAAACTTTCCTCATCCCCCTTAATTCTTATGCTTTCTCTATGAGGTTATCTCTACTTTATCCTTCATATAACTGGTTTGTACATAATTATTTATCTCTCTCTCTCTCTTTTTCTCTCTCTCATTTGTCTCTCTGGCTTTTTCTCTGTCTCTGATTATCTCTCTGTCTCTGTCTGTAATCTTTCTTTTTCTGTTTCCAGGAAAACTTGCTTAAGGGATTGGTTCCCTCAAATTAAGCCCAGTGCCTTAAATCCCTTTTGGCCTAAATTCTGTAAAACTGTAAATCCGAGATGACTAAACATAAGAATATTTCTGCTATCCATTTTCCTTCTTCATCCTCCAAATAGAATATAGTGTTCTAATTTAAAGATAGTACTGCATAATCACAAATCATAAATCAATGCAAACATACAAATTTATCTAAATAATTTATACTTTGGAAATATAATTAACACACTTTCCAAATTCATCCACACACAGATTACCAAAGGAGAATTAAATATTTTTTTTCTCAACCAAATACAAATGCCCACATGCTAGACCTAGAAGCTTTAAACTTGTATTTCCCCAACCCAAACTATTCTGCCCTCAAGCCCCCTTTAAGAGCATTCCTGAGTTCAAGCATTCTCAGAAAGAAAAATACCCAGACCACTAACAGTGCACAGTACAATAAATTTATTTCAAGGATATGCCAAGTAATTCAGGAGGAAATCAATCATTTCTTAGTACTAACCCTGAAGTCTTACCACAGGAGTCTACATAAATTACCTCAGACATGAGCATCGATGGCGAAGGCTCCGGTCAGCAATCTTTTGCATACTTACTGTCCAAACCCCTACCCCACAATCCTAACCTCAGAAAAATTCTAAGATCAAAGCTAAGGTGGAATGTAGATAGTAGACAGCATATATACCTCTCATACTGAGCAAGCTGCACTGCTTTGCTGCTAAGAGGTTTTATACCTGGGGATACAGGAAAGGAAAGTCCCAGAAAATGTCTATGTTCCAAGGACTCAAGGTGCATTGATGACTGAAAAGTCAAGGAAATTAATATAATGAGGAATCATGGAACTAATATAAGAAGTACCCAAAGATTTGCTGATATCTGGGATGTAGAAATGATTTTTTAAAAAATTATTGGGGGCATCAGCATCCTAGGATCAAGGAGAGTTGCCTGCCACAGAGGGGTTTATGAACTATTATGAGCTACTAACTACAATCCTTCAAACAGGCTACTGATTTGCTAACTACAATTTAATTTGACAAATATTTGCTATTATATAACAAGGCTCTGTGCTAAGTGTTTGGAATACAAAAATACATTAAGTATCACATTATTGTGGTACAAATGTGATAAAAATTAATAGAGATAAGTAAAGACAAAATACATTCAAAGAAATACAAAATCATTTTGAGTTAAGACAGGATGCCATTTACTTGAACGAGAGAGCACTTGAAATGCACTCTAAAGGAAGCTAAGGATTCCTTAAGGTAGAGGTGATCAGGGAGTGCATTCCAGACTTAGAATACATGTGTAAAAGTGGGACATGGCATGGCAAGTACAAGGACCAGAGAGCCAAGCACTACGATTAGAATGGGAAGCATATGAAGAAAGAAGGAAGAAAGGAAGTAAACCAGCATTTATTAAGTTTGTAGTATGTGCTGGCCTTGTGCTAAGCATTTAACAATATCTTATTTTATCCTCACTACAACTTGAGAGATACATGTTAATATTGTTTCTCTTTTACAGTTAAGTAAAGTGGCAGGCAGCAGTTAAGTGACTTGCTCAGGGTCATACAGCTAGTAAGTATCCAAACCTGGATTTAAACTCCAGGGAGAATGTTTCATCTGCTGTACGATCTTGCTATCTCAGGGCAAAGCATGCAACATAGAACAAGGCTGGAAAGGTAGGTTGGAGCAAGATTATAAAGGGTTTTAAATGAAAAAAACAGGTAATATTGTGTTTTATTTTTGAAGTAATAGGGATATTGGAGGTCTTTGCTTTTGTTATTTTTGAGGATGAGCATTTCTGAATTCTCTCTTTTGCAACAATGTGAAGTATAGATTGGAAAGGGGAGAAATCAGAGGCATGGAAAATAATTATCAGGGCATAGCCCAGGGGTGGGGAAGCTGTGGCCTTCTAGGTCCTTGGGTGTAGCCTTTTGACTGAGTCCAAGTTTTACCAAACAAATCCTTTTATTAAGGGGATTTGTTTCTCAAAGTTTAGATTTAGTCAAAGGGCCACACTTGAGGACCTAGAGGGCCACAGGTAGACTTGAGGCTGCAGGTTCCCCACCCCTGGTATAGCCTAACAAAGACTTGATCATAATATAATTAGAGTGATGGCCATGTGATTCAAGATAAAGGGGAAGATGCAAGAAATGGTCTGGAAGTAGAATTGACAAGTCTTGGCAAGTGATTGAACATGGAAATGAAGAATAGAGAACATGGCATTACTTATGAATCTAGATAACTAGAAGAGTAGTGGTGCCTTTGACATATAAAAGTTAGGAAAAGGGGTGGGCATATCTGAGTGGAAAAATAAATGAATTCTCTTTCAGGCAAGTAATGTTTGAACTACCTAAGGGACATCCAGTTGGAAATATCCAATATGCAGTAGGTAATATATAACTAGAGTTCAAGAAAGAGAGTGCATATGCATATATATGAATATATATACATATATATATATATACATACATATACATATATATATATATATATACACACACACACATATACATATACATATGATAAATGAACCCAGAAGACCATATGGAAAAAGGAGTTTAAAGAGAGAAGAGGAGGCCTAGGAAAAGAGCCACAGGCAAGTTAGGAGGTAGGATGACTTATAACAATGGAAAAGTAGTCAGGCAAGTACACAAAGGATCAAGAAAGAACAGTGTTGCAGAAATACAGAGAGAAGAGAATTGGAGAAGTTGATTAACGGTGTCAAATGTGGGAGAGAGGTTCCAGAAACAAAAAAAAAGAAGAAAAAAAAAGAATTAGAACTGAGAAAAGGACATTTTTGAAAAGTAGTCAATGTTTTTGAACAGAAACACTTCAGTTGATTCATAACTTATTATTAGAGCAGATTTAGGTGGAGCTGAAAGGGACCTCAAAGTCATCTAGTACCTTTTATTTTATAGATGAGAAAAATGGCACTGAATGGTAGAACAATCCTGTAATACCTATTACCTGGGATGCTGAAGTTGGTGGATCTTTTGAGCTTGGAATTTTTGAGCTGCATTGGGGTAAGAGAATCAGGTGTTCATGCTGTTTGGCATTAACATGGTGAAGCATACATGATGGGGTTGGGAGGTAGAGTTCCACCAAGGTAATAATGAGGGGAGAATCAGTTCAGTTTAAAAACTGTTCTAGGCAAAACTCTAGTGGTGATCAGGAGTGGGATTGGGCTATAAAGAGCTACTCTTATTTTCTGCCCAGGCAAGATATAAGGAACCAAATTTATTTTTTTTTTCAGAAGACTTATGCAAGAAAAATAATTTACCCAAGCTCATACAGGCTATCAATTTCAGAGGTGAAATTTGAGGTGAGTCTTCTCCCTCTAAAAGTAGACCTTTTATTTGCTCTACCATACTGCCTCAGATTGGAACCCAGATTGCAAAGGCCTGAAGAGTGACTAAGAGCAGAAGCAATGAACATATATAGATTTTTCTAGGAATAATGCTTTAAAAGGGAGGAATTATTGTGATGTCTTGAAGGGATGAGAGGGTGAAGTGAAGGTCTTTTAAGGGTTGCAATTCACTTAAGCATATTTGTAGGTGTTGGGGATAGAATCAAAAGAAACCAACGGAGATTATATGAATAGAGGGAGTGATTGGGAAGAAGCAATTCAAAGGTATAATAGAAATGTCCTTGATGAGACTAAGAGCTACTATTTCATCAGAGACAGATGCCTCCATGAGTCAATAATGGAAGAGCCATGCAACACTACAACAGCTTGATTTTTCATGCACTATTGCAATATTACTGACTTTGATGGCTCCTATGTTCCCACAGAAACAAGGTTTGAATAAGATATCCACATGAAACAGTCCCCCCCCCTTTTTTTAGTTATATTGTCTAGTTGGGTGATTTTTCTCTTTCCCCTAAAATGATATTTTAAATTGATTTATTGCTTTTGGAAATAGCCCAAAGGAAATTTCATTTCAGAGAAATAAGGGCATAGAACAATTCAGAAATAAATTGTAGTCTTTTAAAAATAGTATCTCTTGAGAGAGTTAACCTCATGGTCATTTTTTTTTGAAATCTATTAAAGGTGTGATTATTTAAATGTTTTATTTCCTTCTGGAAAAATGTAAAAGTTCCTGTTAAAGTTCATTTTTCTTACTCCCCATAAAGTTAATTTGGATTTGCATGCTTGACTAAAACCTATAACAAAATATGACATTAAAATGAGAAGGTAGGAATTAAATGAAACTTAAAAGTGAAAAATAATTAATGGTGATTTATCATAAATAAATATAAATAAATAATTTAGCCTCCTTTTGAGGGTCACTTGGCATTGGTAACACACTTGGCCACTATCATCAAGGAAAACTAATGGCATCAGCAATTATGAAACTTCTCTCTTCCTGGCAGATCCAAGATGGTAGAGTAAAATCAAAGACTTGCTTAAGCTGTCCCCTAAACCCCTCCAAATACCTATAAAAAATGGCTCTAAACAAATTCTAAAGCAGGAGAACCCACAAAAAATAGAGTGAAACAAATTTCCAGCCCAAGACAGCCTGGATGGTTGATCAGGAAAGGTCTATCACATTGGGCAGGGAGAAGAACGCAATTTGGCTTGGGTGCACAGGCAGGGCAGGCCTCAATGACACTGAAGCGAGCCTCAGAGGACTGAATCATGAACAGCTGTGGTGGTTTCCAGACTTCTCAACCCATAAACATCAATCACAACTTAGAAGGTCAGTGTGAAAAGTCTGTGTCTGTGGTGAGAGAGAAACGTGATTCCAGACCCAGTACTCAAGCGTGGACCTGTGGCGATGGAGATTCTGGCCCAAAGACTGAGGGGGAATCAGATCAGAGGGGGATTGCAGGGATCTCTTTGCCAGTGCTGAGGCAGGAATATCTTGCTTTGCCTGTGCTTGGATCTGGGTCTCAGTTCTGGGTGGCAGTCCTGGGGTGAGGAAGAGTACTGGCATGGTGGAGCTTGGGGAGGTTGTGAGGAAGAAATCCTCACAGTTCCAAGGCAGAAAAGAGTGCTTGTGGTCACTCATAGACCACAACACAGGCCAGAAAAGCAGTAAAGACCTCACCCTTGATCATACCGCCTTGGAAGAACTAGAAGTATCTCTGAAAACAGCTGCTCAAACCCTCCAAATCTTGGGACAGTACATTCTCCACACTGGAAGCAGACCCCTACCTTAAGAAAGAGTTTATAACTCAAATAATTGACTGGGATCATGAGCAAGTAGTGCAAAAAGAGTCAGACCATAGAATCTTTCTTTGACAACAAAGAAGATCAAAACATACAACCAGAAGAAAACAACCAAGTCAAAGTTCCTACATCTAAAGTCTCCAAGAAAAATATGAATCAGTCCCAGGCCATGGAAGAGCTCAAAAGGATTTTGAGAAGCAAGTAAGAGAAGAAAAGGAAAAACTGGGAAGAGAAATAAGAGTGATGCAAGAAAATCATGAAAAACAAGTCAACAGCTTGCTAAAGGAGACCCCAAAAAAATAACATCTTAAAAAATAGTCTAACCCAAATGGCAAAAGAGGTCCAAAAAGTCAACAAGGAGAAGAATGTTTTAAAAAGCAAAATTGGCCAAATGGAAAAGGAAGTCCAAAAGCTTATTGAAGAAAATACTTCCTTAAAAATTAGAATAAAACAATTGGATGCTAGTGACTTTATGAGAAATCAAGACACCGTAAAACAAATCCAAAAGAATGAAATAATAGAAAACAATGTGAAATATCTCATTGGAAAAACAACTGACCTGGAAAATAGATCTAGGAGAGATCATTTAAAAATTATTGGACTATCTAAACTCATGAACAAAAAAAGAGCCTAGACATCACTTTCAAGAAATTATCAAGGGAAACTGCCCTGGTATTTTAGAACCAGAGGGCAAAATAGAAATTAAAAGAATCCACCAATCACCTCCTGAAAGAGATCCCCAAAGAAAATTCCTAGGAATATTGTAGACAAATTCAAGAGTTCCCAGGTCAAGGAGAAAATATTGCAAGCATCCAGAAAGAAACAATTCAAGTATTGTGGAAACACAATCAGGATAACACAAGAGTTAGCAGCTTCTACATTGAGAGAACAAAGGGCTTGGAATATGATATTCTGGAGAGCAGCGGATATAGGATTACAACCAAGAATCACCTACTCAGCAAAACTGAGTATAATCCTTCAGGGGAAAAAATGGTATTTCAGTGAAATAGAGGACTTTCAAGTATTTTTGATGAAAAGACCAGAGCTGAATGGAAAATCTGACTTTCAAATACAAGACTCAAGTGGAACAGGAAAGAGAAATCATAAGAGACTTATTAAGGTTGAACTGTTTACATTCCTGCATGGAAAAATGATATTTGTAACTCATGAGACCTTTGTCAGTATTAGAGTAGCTAGAGGGAAAAATTATATGTATGTATGTATGTATGTATGTATGTATGTAGATAGATAGATAGATAGATAGATAGATAGATAGATAGATAGATAGATAGACAGATAGATAGATAGATGGCACAGTTTGAGTTGAAGATGAACGGGTGATCTCTGGAGAATAAAATTAAGGGGTGAGAGAAGATTATAATGGAAGAAGGAGAAAGGGAGAGGTAGAATAGGGTAAATTATCTCACATAAAACAGATAAGAAAAGGCTTTTACAGTGGAGGGGAAACAGGGAAGGCAAGACAGAATGAGTGAATCTTATTCTCATTGGATTTGACTTAAGGAGGGAATAACATACACACTCAATTGGGTATATAAATCTATCTTACCCTACAGGAAAATGGGTGGAGGGAAGGGAACAAGAGCACAGGGGGATGATGGAGGTGAAGGCAGATTGGGGGAGGGGGTAATCAGAAGCAAATACTTCTGAGGATGGACAGGGTCAAAAGAGACAATAGAATAAGTGGGGGGCTGGGATAGGATGAAAGGAAATATAGTTAGTTTTTCACAACATGGAAGTGTTTTGCATAACTACACATGTATAATGTGTAGTTGCCTGCCTTTTCAATGAGGGTGGGTGGGGAGGGAGGAAGGGAGAAAATTTGGAACCCAAAGTCTTAACACACATTTAAAAAAATGGTATTCACATGTAACTTGGAAATAAGATATACAGGCAATGGGGTATAGAAATCTATACTGCCCTACAGGAAGACAGAAGGGGAAGGGGATAAGAGAAGGAGGAGAGATAGAAGGGAGGGCAGATTAGGGGAAGGGGTATTCAGAATGCATGCCATCTTGGGGTTGGGTGAGGGACAAGTTGGGGAGAAAATTTGAAACTCAAAATCTTGTGGAAGTGAATGTTGAAAACTAAAATTAAATAAATTTAAAAACTAAAATAAAAAAGTAAAAAAAAAAGAATCTAAAAAAATGAAACTTCTGTCTTCAAATTTATGTGCGTATTTAAGCATTTTGTAAAATCTTCTCACGTTGTTATCTTCCCTATATCTCTACCTAATGGTACACTACCTTTTTTATGTCCAACTTAAATACTACTTTCACTGTAAATAACAGAAGTAAATAAGTAATTTTGAAATCACTTTGAATAGATACCAAAAAATGCCCATGAGGTTAACTTAAGTGTGCATGAAATGCACTGAAGATATTTTGTGTTAGTATATATAAATACACACATACACACACACACACACACACACACACATATGAGAGAGAGAGAGAGAGAGAGAGAGAGAGAGAGAGAGAGAGAGAGAGAGAGAATCTTACAAGTTATAGACAACTCTTTCCTGCTCTTTTGAATATTACTCTAAGCTGTAAGTCAAACAATATGCTGTGGAATATTTTAGAGAAATTGTAGGAAATATTATCACTAAGAATACATTAGATGAAATAAGAACTTATATAGAGGAATTACCCAATAAGGAGATGGAAAAAATGAAAAACCTGAAGTCATCAGCAATCTTCACTTACTGTACACTCCTGATAACTCTAGCTAATAATGAATTAGATGACAAAAGCAATACTAATGTATCAAATGATTTTGCAAAGTGGATTGGCACATAAACTGTTATTTAAACTGTTGTTTTAAATATACCTCTGTGTGTGTGTGTGTGTCTGTGTGTGTGTGTGTGTGTGTGTCTGTGTGTGTCTATTCTTGCTCTGTCCATAGCCTGTAATACCTTCTGGAATGGCTTTCAACTCAAATTGGTGGTTGCTTCTCCACAAAGAAATGACTACCATGGATTCAAGTTAGCTTTTAGGTCAGTACTCTAAAATATATGCATGTATATGTATATACATGCATATATACATATATGTATATACATATACATATTATATATATATATATATATATATATATATAATATATATATATATATATATATATATATATATTATATGTATACGTATCTCTGACAAGCCCCAATTAATGTATTTAAATTTATTCTAGTTGGCCAGATGAAAAATAAAGGGATTGGCTGAAATGGTATATAGCATGAAGAGTTATAATAAAATGTTCTTGTATAAATTTAGGGCTCACTCTTTCACAGATTCTTACAGTAATGGTGGGAAGGGTGGGTATACATACAGAGTGAACATGTAGAGAGTTTCTCATATGAGGAATACATACAGACAAGGCAATTCACAAGTCTGGCAACACAGTCTTTAATATCCTTTCTTTTATCATGGTGGGTGTTAGCATGCAATAAAATCTATCAGGAGATTGAAATGTTGTTCAAAACAATTTGACTCTATTAGTCAGGTCTCTCAGCTGGGCTTCCTGGCTTTGCTCCCTTCTTTGGATCAGCTCCCACTGCTATTTTGACAATCACAGAGCTCATTTGATTGAGTGAAATGTTAGCTAGTTTGTTTTTAAAGGCTACCAGGTACATGCTTCAGCCAGTCAATGGTTACCTAACTTATAACTCCATCAAGTATAATTGAAGAAATTATTCACATCTCCCCAAAGAACAAAGAAATATAAAGTATATTTTTGACACTATAGGTAAGATTTTTGTTGCCACAACAAACCAGAATCAGAACCAGAACAAGAAACTTTCAGCTAAAAGCATAACTAAAACCCAATATTATAAATTGAGTTCATCATCAAGGGAGTCCCACCACAAAAGCAGAGACACCTCAAACCAAAGAACAAATATAGATCATATAGATTTGAATTCAGGCAAGAGGTGAACTGAATATGCAAAATGTTAGGACTAGAAAGGGCTATTGCTAATGGAGCTTACTTTGATAGACAAGGCAGTTGCTAGGGTTAGTAACAAGAAAAGCTCTTCTTCAATAGCCCTGCCCTAGCAGACAGCACTGTTCTTGTTCTTTCAATAGAAAGGAAGGTCACAGACAGAATGAGGGTTGTAATATGAGGGTTGTAATACAAATAGGGTCAGGGGAAAGATAGAGAAACTGCAAAGAAAACACTTTAACTTTCTCAGCTACCTATGACAGTTAGTGACTAGGTCACCACATACACACACATATACACACATAAACACATATATACATACATATATACACACACACAGAGATACACACACATATATATATGTTTATGTATGTATATGTATATATACATGGTGTGCATATATATATATGTGTATATATACATACTATATTGCACAATATGTATATGTATATATATATATATTACACATACACATATGCATATAAATATAAGCTGTATATGTATATGTGTATGTATACACACACTCACATATATACATATATATATATAAAATCACATACATATATATTACAGTATATGATAAAGTATAAGATTCTCAGCACTCAGATTGAACATCTGATATCTGAAGCAGGCTATCCAAATGGATTTTGCTTCACACCCTTACAATTATATAAATTCAACTACAAGATAAATTATAACTAATCAAAGAGATTCAACACCACAGGTCTTTGAAGGACATCAAGAACTAGCACATTTCCTCATATTTGAAAGAAAGCATAAAAGAATCTCAGAACCTCTATTAAACAAGGGAGCTATTACCACAGTAAGACCCAGTGGAGAAAATCTGGAGCTATTTAGAAACATTCCTAAAGATTGCCATGAACTTCCACTGCAACAAAAGTAACTTGTGAGTGCTATGGAAGGTCTATGGAAAGATATCATAAAATTACATCAGTATGTGGCTGGTATGTACAGTAAAAAAACTTGAATGCCATTACACACACACACACACACACACACACACACACACACACACACACACAAGAACATATAGAATAGAATTTGGAAAACAATTTCCTATCCCCTCCATGAATAATACCTGCTCTCCAGCTTCTGCCTCTATTTGGAACTAAAAGTCATTTTGCCTTGACTCTGATTTGTAAACATTCACCTTACAGAGTCCAATTTTAGGCTCACAAAGCCGTACCTTGGCAATCTCAATGCTCTTCCAGTATGTGTCCTTCTTTTCTCCTCCAATTTTATAACTCTAGCTCTGAGCATAATAATCAAATCAAGAATATTCTTCCTGGTAAAGATATGTCAATCAAATGTTCTTTAATTCTAATCATCATTCACTCTCACTTCCAGGTCCAAAACACTCTTACCTAGCTAACACTTGCTTATTTGTGTTTTATTTTCCTCAAAATATAAGCTTCTTGAAAACAGAAAGAGTATTGCACATTTTTGCATCCTCAACAATTAATCCAATGCCTGGATAATATAATCCGTGATTAAGAGCAAAAGTTAAAATATTAAGGCAATACCAAGTCATCAAAAAAAAAAAAATTAAAAAAAGATCATCTGACTCAACATCAATCACAACATTATCATTGAAACATCAGAAGACAGAGAGCCCCTAAAGAAGGAAAGCCCCAAGGAAGAGGAAAATTTGTGGTCATCTACATGATCACAAGAAGCCCAACACATTGAAAATTCAACTAAGATCAAATGAGAAAAAGGAATATTACACATTATTAAGAGGATGAATGACAGAACAGTGATATCAAAAACAGTGATATCAAAATCACTGGTTGACTTTTCTGCAAAACAGGACAGTACTGAGACTGCATCAGATCCATAAATATTGGCTCACAAGGCTTCATAATTATAGAAGGTTTTTTATTCCACCCCCCCAAGAAAAAAAAAAAACTTCTAATACCTTATGGGATCTAAGCCGGAATTTGGAAGTGAAACTGAATGACAGGCAATATTTACAAACATCTTATTCTGCTTTGGTAAGGCATGGTGGGTAAGAGCCCTTCTAGGAGAAATCTATTTATGTCCAGATCCTTACTGGCATTCTGGAATCAAAGCTCCATGGGAAGAGCATGTTTAAGGTGATTAAGACCTGGGTGATACAGGGAATAAAGTGCTGGGCCTAGAGTAAAGAAGACTCTTCTTCCTGAGTTCAGATCTGGCCTTGGCCACTCACTAGCTATGTGACGATGGGCAAGTTACTCAATCCTGTTAATGTCAGTTTTTTCATCAGTAAAACGATCTGGAAGAGGAAATGGCAAATCACTCCAATATCTTTGCCAAGAAAACCCAAAATACTGTCACAAAGAGTTGGATATGACTGAAAAAAATAGTAGTCTTAAAATATGCTTTTGGAACTGCAAAATGGATCATGACAGATCTAGAAAATACCTGTTACAATCCAGGAAAGATAGATTTCATAACATTAAGGGAACTAGATGAAGCTGGATTCTTTTTTGTCAAAAGAGAGAAGATCAGCTTTTAAAGAACATTGGCTAAAAGTGTACAGGGAAGAAAACTTTATTGAGCAATAATAAAGTTGGACAATAGAAACATACCCTCATATTTGCTGAATGAAACCAAGAGTGATTTAACTCTAGACAGTCTGTGAATTGGCTAAGTTCAGAGTGAAATAATAGCTCATTCAATGGGTGACATTCACAAGAAGTCATCCATCAATTGTTGACAAAGAAGTATGGAAGAAATGGCTGCCACATGGATTTGCCTATAAAAAACAGTGGTTTCATCTAAAATTCCACCTTTTCCTGATCTGCCCTAATTCTAGTGCCTTTCCTTTCTTGATTTTCTCCAACTCTGTATAAATCATCTTAGCATATAGTGGTTTACATATTGTCTTCCCTTTACCTTGTAAGTTCCTTGAAAACAGGAATTGTCTTTTGCCTATCTTTGTCTCTCCAACACTTAATACATAATAAGTGCTTAGTAAATGATAATGTACTGACTAAGTGGTATAAGATAGTGATTCAGTAATGAGGTTATTATACCAGAAATTACAAGAAAACTGAGGTTACAGAAGTACTTTCCCAGGGTCACTGATTTTATGGGTGTGTGAGTGTGGATTGGAACACACATCTCCGTGAATACAAGTTTTATCCACTAGACAATGTTGCTATCCAAAGATCATCAAATTTAAAATCATGACAGTACCAATATTTACCACCTGTTTGAACAGGGTCAAATTACTTAACCTCTTTAGCCAGACTCTCTTATCTGTCAAATTAATGTGACACTACCTCCCCTACCTATCTCACAAAAACTGTTGTGAAGAAGGTTTGTAAACTTCAATATGCTAAATAAATCTAACTTAGATGCATACTCATTATCACCTAGTAGGTATCTAGTCAATGTTTCTCAATGAATGAATTAACACCTGGATCTAGGTCTTTTTATCCCAGCAGCATTTTACTTTTCCAATAAATGTAAATTTGGAATTTTGCCATTAAAAGTGTTATGGTAGAAATTGGCAGAAATTCCTATTTCTTTTTCCTAATATAACACAACAAAACTATTAGGATCCATGCATGTGCTTAAATGAGTATTTTCACTTGCATGTGTATGTATGTGTTTTTTTCAGTCCTCATTACTAGATACTTGAAATATAAGAATCAGCAACAAATGTCAATTTCTATAAAAATATATGAATATGAAAAAATATATGAATAAATAATTCAACTAGTTTCCAAATTATCCTGAAGATAGGAACTTTAGCCAGAGTATAGATTTGAGTTTTATCTATTTTGGAACATTTAATTAATGCAGTGATCACTTGAATATCACGTAGTAAACCCTATATTTATTTAAAAATTGCTAAAAATACAAGAATTTCTGTCATAGAAGTCTCTGATGGTGATTAATGAATTAAGTTTTTGTAAGAGTAACTCATTCTAAGTCCAGAAGGCCATACTGGAATTTCCATGCAAAAATAAACTTTATGAAACCTTCATGGAACATCACATTGACCCTAATAGCTGTTCAGTCTACCATACCATACCATACCATACCATACCACACTTCTGAGGTACAAATGCATACTCTGAAATATAACATAAGCCAGTTAGAGTTGACTTCAGCCCACCTCTGCACCCACCTCATAAACTCTCATAGAATCCTCCTTTGTAATAAAGAAATACATTTAAATGAAACAAGCTAACACATTATTTATGGTTAGAAGTATAGGCCTCATTCTATACCTATAGTCTACCACTTCCCTATCAAGAAGTGAGAAGTATGCTTCCTTTTCTTATTGTTTTCCTTTATATTTTTATGGTCCTTGCATGATACAATGGGTGTAGCCTTCTGACTGAGTCCAAATTCTACAGAACAAATGCTTTTATTAAAGAGATTTTTCTGTGAAGTTTGGATTTAGTCAAAGAGCTGCATTTGAGGACCCAGAGGGCCACATGTGGCCTTGAGGCCACAGTTTCCCCACCCCTGGTAAACTGTCTCTGGTTTCTGCTTACTTTATTCTGCATTTCTTCTTATATCCCTCCAAATTTCTCTGAATTTACTGTTTTTATAATGTAATAATAGCTTATTTATATATACCATAATTTATTTAACCATTCCCCAATTCTTGGGCATATACCCTGTTTCCATATCATACCATACCATACCATACCATACCATACCATACAAAAGGCACCCTTTGCATTGATGAGAGACTCTTATAAGGATGCATGTGTGTCTAGATGGATTGAAAAGCAAGTAATTGAAGAATGCAGAGGTACGTATATAGCATGGGCACAGAAAGTGTACTCAGGTATACCAGCACCCCATTCCAACCATCTGGGGCAACCTGTGATAGAATCTCTATTCTACTGTTAACAAACTGCTTTTCATAGTGGATCAGTGCCTTTTCAAGAGAAATTAATATCTATATTGAATGTAATTATAAATCTATGTGTGTGTGTATCTTTTTTCTCCCCCAGAGAATGCAAGCTCCTTGGGGAGAGGAACTTTTTTGATTTTTGTCTTTGTGTTCTTTGCTCCTAGCATGGTGCCTGGCACAGTGTAAATACTTTATAAATGCTGTGCATATATGTGTGTATATATGTATGTATGATGTGTGTATATGTTATTGTTGTTAATAATTATTTTTTAAAAGTTATATGGAATATTGAATAGAGTGTTGGCCTTGGAGTCAGGAAGACCAGAATTTTAATCCCATCTTAGTTAGTTACAAGCTGTATAACTCTGAGCAAGTCACTTAACTTTTCTCAGTCCATTTTACAGATAAGGAAACAGCCAAACAGAGGTTTAAGTCACTTGTCCAGGGTCACACAGCTTTTAGGTGTCTCACTACGGATTTGAATTCAGGTCTTTCTGACTCCCAGCTTCATACTCAATCTACCACTCCGCTGATCTACATTTGTGATAATATATTGTTACCTGCTTTGTACAATTGTGAGGATTGAATGAGATAATATAATACGATGTTTTGCAAACCTTAAAGTGTTAAATAACTGCTGTTGTTAGGGTTTTTGCTTATTTACATAGTGATAGTACAAAATTTGCTATTAGATACCACTACCATTTTTACACATAGTTCATTTTAGTCTCAGTTACCTCTACCAATTTCTTTTTTTTTTTTTGACTTAGCTATTTAGAAGTTATTAAGAAGACTTACTGGACTTTTCCTGGCCTCAAATGAAATGCTGAAGTAGACAATATTTCAAAATTTGTCTTTTTTAACCATAGTCACTCACCAACTATTCCCAAACATAGGAAACCACATTTCTTCATTCATACCAGATCCTGGAGGGGATGGGGGCAGGAAGTGATATTAGTCATTGAAAATAAACCTTAATGTTAAGTCAATGTATTAATTCTCCATGGAGGTTTATGTTTTTAATTCTACTTTTAGTTGAAATATAAATTCTGTTAAGAAATGCCAAATACCAGTGAACAGAAAATAAGAATTTTAGGAGTAGGAATGCTTTGTTGCTGCACTTAATGCTATCCAATGTTGGCAGCCATTTATATTATCCACTAAGGCTAGGTCTATTTGAGCATCAAAAATGTATTTCATCTCCACTTCATAATGCATATCCTATTAATGATACCTGCATTGTCATTAAAAAACTATATAAACATGCAAGTTTTCTCTCATTAAAAAATAAACTATTAGCTGATTATCTCAGTTACATTATGAGGAGTATTGAGGTGCTTTTAGAGTATTTCAGTACCCTGAAAATAAAGTAAAATACTTCTAGCAGGACCCATAGTGTTTTCTTACTTGAAGAATATAATTAGTCATGGAAGTAATAAAACTGCATATATTTCCTATCCATTAAAACTCATGCTTTGAACACAGATAGAAGGAAGAACAAGCAATTGCAGAAACTGAAGGTTTGACACTTGGGTGGTTTAAAAAATAATCCTTAACAAGATACTCCATAGGAACTTTCACTATTATAAGTTTGTTTATAAAGTTATTTTAAAGAAAACTTCAAATGATTTCATATATTGAATGCTAATGATTTTTCTATGGTATTATAATGTTTTAGGAAAAAAATCCATCTAGATAAGGCAATAGTATACCTTTTAAGAAATGAGAAACATGATACATTTTTAATAAAGAATTTAAGGTAAAAACACAAATTTTACAATTGTTTTTGGTAATTAGAAAAAAAGCTTAAACTGGCAATATTTAATCTTAAAATCTGAATGAAAATTAGAATTATTCAATACATTAAACTGTGTTTCAACTTTTTTTTCCAAGTTGCTTTATGCTATGAGATCAATTTTTCTTGGGCATTATATTTAGATTTTAAAGTATCTGTTTAAAAAAATAACTGGAGGAAAATAATTGCTTTTCAGTTTGCCCTGGGGTTAAACTGTAGGGATATGGTGTGTGTGTGCGCGTGTGTGGTGTATATTTTAAAAAGTTGCATTTACACTGAAAAATTTCTTAATATCTTCAAACTAAACCATCCAAATGGGATTTTGTTGATTCCTATTCCTGGTTTAAATAAAGAAAATAATAAAGAAAGCTCAGGTGCTTTTAAGACTAAAGGAGCTACAGTTGGATAATCGCAAGGCAGCTGAAATTCTTCCATCCTTAATAATTTAAAGGGCTCTGAGGAATATAGCTGGAGCATAAAGATCAAAGACTTCTGAGATTAACAGAAACTTGCCTCTTAAAAAGACCATGTAGTTGTTTTGTGTTTTAGCACTAACCAACAATCATTAAAGTAAAAGATCTATAGCATCAAAACTTTTTTTTATTAAGTTATTGCTATATTTATAAGTGTTTTATTAAGTAAATTTATTGGACATTGAAAAAATAATGGGGGCGGCTAGGTGATGCAGTGGATACGGCACCAACCCTGGATTCAGGAAAACCTGAGTTCAAATCAGGAAGACCTCAGACACATAACACTTACTAGCTGCGTGACCCTGAGCAAGTCACTTAATCCCCATTGCCCAACAAAAAAGAAAAAAAGAAAAAAGAAAAAGAAAAAAGAATGTACTCACACTTTAATTCCTCACATATGAAGTTACTATTAATTTTAATCAAAATTTCCAAAATACCGTAAATCACTTTGACATATTATAAAATATGTAATTTAATTAGACAAATTCACCAAACATTTATAAAGCTCCTTTGATATACAAAGAATATGGTACTATGTACCGCTGAGAGGAGAGATTCTAATTTTAAATAAAACTGAACACTTGTCCTTAAGGAGCTTATTGACTCATAAGGGAATATATCTACACAAATGACTATTTAATTTAGGACAGTACCTGTAACAAAATAAACACTATATAAACTAAAGAATTTTAGAAAATAATTCTTACACTCAGTATGTTATTCAAAGAATTTCAGATGCATTGTTGTAACCATGTTAGATGGATATGTCTTGCTTTTTCTGACATTGGATTAATGAGATAATGCTGGATTATAGATCAGCAGCTATAAAGGCCTGTTTTACCTACATGTAGGTATTGAGTGACTGCCCTTGTGATATGATATTAGTTCCCTACTTCTGCAAAATATATAACCTACCAAATCCCCAAATAGCTGAAATATCCACAATTCAAATTTCTTAAGGATGACAGAATCACTAATTTAGAGATTATAAAATTTAGAAGGGATTTTAGAGTTCAAATAGTATGATATACACCTAAATTAGAATTCCATCTGTGTCATACCTGACAAGTAGTCAACTTTTCTTTGCATGAAGATGTCTAGAGAAGGGGAATAGGCTATCTCCAGAAACAGTCTATTTCACTTACAGATAACTCTACTTTATTGTTAAATGCTTCCTTATTAGTAAATCTTTCCCAAGTCATCTCTTCCTTAGGCTAAATATCCCATTTTCCATCAGCCAGTACTCATATGACAATGCACTATCTTTTTTTACAGAAAATTTCAAGCCTAGAGGGAGCAGAATTGTCCCTCATTCTTATGTGGTTCCCTCTGCTACTTTTTAAAGAAAGATTGCATTAAACCAAAGATAGAAGTATGATCGCAATCATTATAAGTCCTCAGTTAGAAACAGTCCTAACATTTAGGCAGAGATTTTCATTTGCTTTTACACTTATCTTTGTGGTTGAAGGAAGATTTGGCTTACTGAAACTATCTGAGAAAAGAAACAGCAGAATATATTACAATGTCTGTTAATAAATAGGTACTGGGAAAGAAATTTGGGAAAAGAGATGACCTTTTATGAATTTTTTTGTTTGTTTTAGAATTCCCTCAGTTTTAAGAATGTGGATACAACTTGGTAACATCAGTCTGAACTTTCTGTTCTGATGCCTGTAAAATCAATGACCTTTCTCAGTCTATCCTTTCTCTACCACAAACCAATACTAATCACTATTTCTCTTTTGGACAGTTAGTCTGCACTGTGAACTCTTTCCACACTTAGGTCCTAATGGCCCCATAACTTCCTGTTCACTGCCAGACCCTCAAAATAGAAAATGTTTACAATTTTGAACTAGCTCCTCTTCTTTTATCAAGCTTCTAGGGGTGTGTCCAGGTCTCCCACCCAATCAGAACAGACTCTCTAAGGGAAATGTCTTTGGTAGCTTCAATAGGTGAGCAGGCCTTGTTTGAATCTAGTTCTAATCAACATATTCATGCAAGAAGTCTTCTTACTTAAAAAAAAAAAAGTAATAACTGTTAAATGAGTTGAGAAACTAGATCTATGCCTCTTCTTACAGAAAGATCTCAAAGTCCTTAGTTGCCCTCCTCTGGAGATCAAATGAGATACTTGTAAGAAAAAAAAAATTAAACAATTAGCATAGTAACTGACATGCAGACAGCACTATATAACTAGAGAATATGCAATTTATAAAGGCTCTTCCTATAATGCAGCACCAGAAGTATACACATGACCAGATGTGGTCTTACCACAACAAAGTATAGCAACATGACATAATCACCTCTGTATTTATTCATGCCATTTTGTACTCAACAATCTTAATCATAAAAATTTAGAATTTTTCCACAAATCAAGCTCAAACTCATTGACTTAAAGTTTTTAGATTTTAATCATCTCCTTTTTTAAAAAGATGGAAAAATATTGCCCCTTTCTAGTCTTTTGTAACCACGTTTATTCATAGTCTTTCAAAATTACCGGCAGTAGGTTAGCTTTCATATCTGCCACTTCTTTGAGTACCCTTGGAAGTACTTTATTCCTGGTTGCTTAAATTCATCAGGGGTGGGTGTCTAAATGCTTTTATTATCTCCCTATTTATTTCAGTGGGCAGCAAGGTAGCACAATAGATACAGCACCAGGCCTAGAATCAGGAAGACCTTAGTTCAAATTTAGCCTCAGACACTTACTAGCTCTATAAGCCTGGGCAAGTCACTTGACCCTGTTTGTCTCAGTTTCCTCTTCTATATAATGAGGTGGAGAAAGAGATGCAAACTACTGCAAAATCTTTGCTAAGAAAACCCAAAATGGGGTCACTGAGTGTCAGATGCAATTGAACAACAACAAAATTTATTTCAGTTTTCAGTTTCCCATGAGATACGTTCTTCTGTCCTTTCCCATCACACACACACACACACACACACACACACACACACATATATATACATGTGTGAATATATAAGTATTTGTGTATGTATCTATGTGTGTATACATGTGTATGTACATGTGTATGTGTGTGTGTGTATATATACATATACATATATAAATTCTTCTTAGAGAAAACAGAGGCAGAGTAAACTTGCCTTATCTCTCTTATCACATGTCTGATGATAATTAGCTATGTGATCTTGGACAAGTCACTGCTTAGTTTTCCTTATTTTTTTTTATGTAAAATGAGAAGTTTGGGCTAGATAGTCTCAGGCTGCTTGCAGTTCTAGATCTATGATCTTATGATTATTTTTTTTCCACACTGATCACTGATCTACCATATTTTTGTTATCCTAATTCCACACAGTATATCATCATCATCATCATCATCATCATTAATAGCTAGTATTCACAAGGTACTTTAAGATTTGCAAAATGCTTTATAAATATTATTTCATTCTGTCCTCACAACACCCTTGGGAAGTATCTCCATTATATAGAGGAAGAAACTGAGGCAAAGATAATCCAAGGGTCACCAACCTAGTAAGTAACTGAGGCCATATTTAAATTCAGGATTTTCTAACTCAAAGTCCAGAGCCAGATCCACTATAACCATTGCTGCCCAAAAAGACAAAGAAAAAAGGCATGAGAAAGAAAATTATATTTCATTTGCTCTTTCCTTTCCCTAATTTACTCAGTGCTTTATTGCTTCTGACCATATTACTGAAGGATGGCAACACATATTTACTTTCATCCTTTTTTTCATTCCCTTGTTTCTAACTTTTGTGCATGCCTTTTAAACATCTAAATTGGCCAAGTTCTCTTTCCATTTATATCTGTCTTATCTCAACAACTAGACCTTTTTCTTCACAATGCAATGCTTATTTGCATATTGAGAATTTGATTTTTGAGATTTTCCTATCCCTTCTCTTTTAGATTAACCTTTAGAGTTTTAGCTCATGTGATATTATTTGTATTTTCTCTTTAGTATTTACAAATCTACTCTCTTAAAATCTAGAGTGAATTTTCACACTATGCAAGTATAGAATAGTGATAAGGAACTTCAACTATCTAGAAAACTACTGTAGTTCTTTCATTTTCCATCACATGTTATAAAAGGTAGGGATCTCTCTTTCATCTCCACCAAATATTCATCATTTTCATAGTATAGCTGTTCTCCTCATTGGTTCTTCTATATTTTGATGCATTAAAGGACCAAATTAGATCAATGAAATTTAGGCAAATAAAGACATTATTAGTTGTTTTCCTTCAGGCAGAGAAAACGTTCCAGTAGATTTCTTGATTATTGATATTCCTGAATAATTTGTTTTATGTCCAAATGTCATAAAACATACTTTTATGACAGTAATATTTTTTTTTGTCTCTACCTCAATCAAATTCCACACAAATGTCCATCACCATGGTTCCCCATTCTGATTCCTGGATTTTCTAAACTTTAGAGTTTAAAACAAACAAGCAATGACATACCAATGCCATTCCCTCAATTTTATTTAGTCTGCTCCCTTTGAATAAAATGTTCCTTTAATAATTCATATTCTAGATATGAGACTTATCCAACCAATTTTCATGGGTATCAATAATCTAAAATTTGTATCCATATGCTAGGTTTAGTAGTTATTTCTTTTTGTTACCCATACTTTTTGCATTTGTATATAAACATCTGAGGGTATAGATTCTTTTTGCTGGCTCCTTTTTTAGAATTTTTTTTTGTCCCCATTAGATGTCTGTGCATTTCTGTGCTACCGTCATCTCTATATTTTAGCTACTCTCTATAATATGTGGTTTGGTCAGTAAACCTGGACAGCTTCCCCCCCCCCTTTTTTTTTAGTATAAATCCTTTTGATTATGTGTGTAAGACCACAGGCAAATACATCCTTACTGATACAAATACCATTGGCTCTAAAAGCACTCTGATCAAGGAGACTTATGCTAATGTATTGGCACAAATAAGCTTGTCTGATTAGCTAGTTATCCCCTAAGATGGGTATGTCCTTGAAGGAATAAAGCTCAGAATAGAAAAGTTTTGATCCTAGACAAGAAAATAAAGGAAAGTTTGGAGCACAGTTTTATACCTAGACAAGCTGGACTAGATTGACCTAATGAATATATGGATGAGAGAAGTAGGATGCAGAATTCCTGGAGATCTGGGGGAATAATGAGGATATTATGAGTCTAACAAGCAATATTGAGTTTGGGAGTGGTAGGTCAAATGCTTGGCTAAAGGGGAATGGAATGTGAAACACCAATATTCTCCTATGGCAGCCATGTATGAACCCATCTGTGTCTTTTGATATTTTCATAAAAGGTAGAAATCATGTGCTGTTATGTTATCTGGATGAGGAATATTACATCAATCCCATCAAAAACACCGATGATTCCTCTTTAAGCTGTAGCTGCTCTGACATTGCCTTAGTGTGGGTTCTTTAGCAAGTCATTTTTATTGCTCTCCTGTCAGTACAGACTAACCTACCTAGCAGCACTGATGTGAGGAATATTTGATGAAATAATTATATAACAAACTGCATAGGCTAAGTGCTCGAAAAGACTCATAACTAGTGCAGTGGATGACAAATGTTTGTATAAAACAGAAACAACAGGCTCATTTATCTTCCAATCTGGTGTTTTTGAAGGTCTATGTTCAATGCATTTCAAAAGTAGGTAAGGTTTGTTTTTTTTTTTTTTATCATAGCTCTGTGTCATGCAAATAAAATCAGGAAGCCTGAGACATTAGTTCTTTTGGCCTCCATGTAAAATGCATTAATGCACTGGCAAAATGTCAGTGTTGATTCATTCCATAGACAGCACAGTAATGCCTAAATCTTTGTCAAAGAAACAATTATTCAGATAGTCTTTCCTAATATCATACTTACTCAGTTTATCTTTGAAAGCCAATTGTAGGGATATGCATTTATCTGTGTTGAATTTAATCTAAGAATTTATTCATCAGCCTATCCTGTTAAGAACTTTTCAGACACTGATTTTTCATTTAATGTGGTAGGACTCCACCCCATCTTTGTGTTACTTGCGGATTCAATAACAATGATATCTACACATGTGTTCAAGTAATTGCCATATGCAAGAAAAAACAAACTAGAGAGTTATTCAAGTTAACATTGCTCCAATAAACACTATTGTAATTTCAGGTACTTAATCAATGACAAGTTTCTCTTAACTGAACTTTTGTCAGGTCCACATTCTATTGTTTTCAATAATAACAGTGCAAAAGTCTTTATCAAATGATGCTAGGTGAAACATGTCTGTAGCATTTCTCAGATTACTGAACTATCAACACTGTCATTTGTTTCATATGTATTGCTGATAAACAATAGATTGGGTCCAAAGATTGCTTTAATTTTCTTTATCTCTCTTCCTCACCATTATCAAGGATAGGTAATACTAGTGAATTTTTTGGAATAATTAGAGTTTAGTCCGATTATAATTTGTTTCATGATTACATAGGATGCTTTGACTTTATGTCTAAAAATTTTCAAATTTGGAATGAGAAATTATGCATTATTAAAACAGGCATCCTAGAATTTTTGTTTCAAAATGAAAATGTCCAATTTTTTTCAGACAAAAACTTTTGTTACAAGAATTCTGTCATACATGATTAATGTGGAAATACTTTTAATATGATTGTACATGGATAACCTATATCAGATGACTTGCTGTCTTAGGAAGGGAGAAAGGAAGAAAGGGAGAGAGAAAATAAATTAAAACTCAAAATCTTGTAAAAGTCAATGTTGAAAACTATCTTTACATGTAATTGGAAAAATAAAATATTAAGAGGAAAATTAAAAGAATAAAGTGATTAAAAAAAGAATTCTGCTATAAATACTAGGATTATTCAGTTCCACTCTTCTTTACTTAACCTTTCACTCAAAGTTATAGTAATATCATCAAGTAAACATAAGCAAATCAATAAGGAAAGCAGAATCATGATCTCCACCTTAGAAAATATTGGAGAGATAATTGACATACTATTGGCTGACTAAGGACTCAAAGATATAAGTGAGCTGAAATAGGAATGATGATAGTTCATGTATCCGTAATGAATCAAAATCAGTTTACAAATGGATTCTCTCCTTTGCAATCATTTCCTCCCCCACTCAACTTGATATCCAGTGCTTTTAATTTCATTGCAGATTTAATTTTATATTACATTATTTCAGCTAAAATTTATATTTTAAAAGCATTTTAGTACAATGGAGTCAAGAGATTTTAGTCAAGAAGTAAATTTGGAATGTATACTCCTTATGATCTTTAATGCTAGTAAAAAATTGAATAATTAAATGTTATGTTCTTGTTTCCTTTTAAGATGACCTGAGAACAGAGAAAGGAAACAAAATAATTGGTGGAAGACATTTTAAATATTTAACATATTATGTAAGATGAACAAAAGCATCAACTTCATGTTTTGGAACATATTTCAAAAGAATAAAGAAAGGGTATCCCAGTGCAACATACTCAAAAGACACAGGGGAATTTCTAAATCTGAGCCTGATTATTATTGAAAGTTTTATTTCAGATAGTCTTGCTTAAGGATGTCAATAACTTCAAGCATGGATTCATAAGGGGAAGGACAAATACATCTTAAATAAAATTGAAATGAGAAGACTATAGTAGTATATATCAAATAAAGAATGTCATTTTCAGGGAATGAGATTTTCATTTGGTTGGATGGGACTTTTGTCCTTTTCTCATTTTCTTAGTGTCTATAAATCAATATTAATATACACATGGGTACAATTTCATTACTGGAGTAGAAGAACAGAGACAGACAATGATGCAGGGATTTAATCACCCAAACCATTAAAAGTAATGTATATATATAGAGTTATGTATTTATGATGCCATACCCAGGAAAAGATGCAAGACAAATACCTTAATTGATTTATTGGTAGGTCTTCTGAATTACTTGATAAACTGAACTGTAAGGATTAGATGTACTTCTAAAATAGTAACTACTCCAGAATCATTATTTGTTACAATTTCTTCTAAAAGGTAACAGGCCTCACACTGAGTGATTTGCTAAGATTCTCCTTAATTCCTAGGTTACTTGGATTTATCGAAGCCATTTATTCCAACCTATGCAATGGGAAATGGGAGACAATCTTTGTAAAGGCCTTGTGAGGTATATTAAATGATGTATTTAAAATGATAGGGAATGGAAGTTGGGAACTGTTCCCATGATTTTATGGAGAACTCCCAGAAAAGAAATTCCCTTTACCAAAGGAGGCTGGAAACTTCCATGAAATTTCTCTTTTGTACATACATGTTAAAAGTCGTTTCTAGGGAGACTCAGAGAGTATGTCCCAGAGGTTGGATTGAACCCATGTCTTCCAGACTCTAAAGTTAACCTGTAATACACTAGGCCATGCTGTCTCTTTATTGTAGGTGATTGCTCAATTTAAAATTGTTGTGCAGTTTAATTGCATGTATTGAAAGAACTGAGGATTTTGAGAAAATCAAGCATGTTTTCTTGATTTGATCCTAGGATTTCTTTTGTCCTTTCATATAAATCAATCTCATTTGTCAAGGCTGTGAATCTTAGAGGACAGAAAGCCATCCTGGGGTTTAGGATGATTCAGTTGAAGTTCTGCCTCTGATACCTACCAGCAATGTGACTTTGAGAAAAGCATTTAAACTCCCAGTATCTCAAAAAAATTATTTAAGACTACTGGTTACTGAACTATTTCTCATTTGCATTGACAGAAGGAGTTTCTCTGCTTGGGAGTTCCCTATGTGATGAAATCCCAGACCTAGATATATAAACAAAGACACCACTTGGGAAAATAAATGAATCCATCATCAATGTATATTTTATAGACATTATTTCATATGTGCACATATACAAATTTGCATATATACAACACTGGGGGAAAGCTAAGATTTTATTAAGAAATAATAAACATAAATATATTGACATTATTTCCCTCATTATAAATTAATGAATAAGTGGAATAATAAGATAATCTTTCCTTGAGTATGGAAACATGGGATAAGTTTCAAACATTAAAGCATAATCTCTCTCCCCTCCAGCTAACTCCCCCACCAGAAAAAAAACACACTCTCTAAAATAGGGAAGAGACTCAGGTTTGCCCTGAGTGGAGTGTAGACGTAGACTTCTCCAGGGGAACTTTGTTCAATTAGCAAACATCAGGCCCTGGAGGCCGGCCTTTCCATTGGGAAGTAGAGAAGGCCTCAACAACTTTTACCTCACAAACTTTCATCTTATGAACAATGTGGAGATCAGATGGTTGAGCAGGAAAAGATCAAGAACGCCTCCTGCTGTTTTGGGTGCCAGGCCTGACAGGGTTAAGCAGAAATGATCCAGGGCTGTGGCTGTGGGAGAACAGGGAACAAGAAGGTTCTAGGACAGCATGTCAGGGGGCCCTAACTGTGACTTGGAGGAAAAGAGGAGGGCCTGAGGTTGAGCCTCAGGACAGAATGCAGAAAATAAGAGTAATGAGGCCTGGGGCAACATTACCCACAATTTAAGATTAAAACCTGATTATAATAATAAGTTGCTAGAAATAAAATAAAATAAATACAAAAATGACTAAGCAAAGGAAAAAGAACCCAACCATAGGTAGCTACCATGGTATGAAAGAAAATCTAGGTACATATTCAGAGGAAGATAGTGAGGTAAAAAGACACTTTTTTTTTTTTGCCAGGCAATGGGGTGAAGTGACTTGCCCAGTGTCACACAGCTAGTAAGTATCAAGTGTCTAAGACTAGATTTGAACTCAGGTCTTCCAGAATCAGGGCCAGTGCTCGATCCACTGCACCATCTAGCTTCCCCAAACAGTTACTCTTACCCAAAAGAATAACATCAAATGGTCAGAAGTTAAAAAAAAAAAAGTGGAAGAACTTAAAAAAAGAATTCAAAAATCAAATAATAAAGATCAAGGAAAAATTAGGAAAAAAATGAAAGCAATCCAAAAAAATATGAAAAGACAGTTAACTAACTGGAAAAAGAGGTTGGGGCCAAAATCTTAAGGAAAAAAATGATTCTTTGAAAACTAGAATTGGGCAAGGAGACATGAATGAGGTTATAAGACACCAAGAGATAACGAAACTGGAAAAAGTACAAAAGAATCTGAAATACCTCATCAGAAAAAGAAATGTTCTAAAGAACAGATTGAAGAAAGACAATCTAAGAATTGTTGGACTACCTGAAAATCATGATTAAAAGATAATATTGATACAATATTATAAGACATTATTAAGGAAAATTGCTCTGAACAACAAGAAGTAGAAATAGAAAAAACAAATAAAAAAACAAAAAAACACTACTACCACCTGAAAGAGATTGCAGGAGCAAAACTTACCAGAATGTCCTAGCCAAGTTCCCAAACTTCCAGATTAAGGAGAAAAATACTACAAATAACAAGGAAAAAAATGATTTAAATATTGTGGGGCTACCATCAGGCTTTCAAAAGGTCTAGCAGCTTCTAGACTAAAAGACCATACGTCTCAGAATATTATATTTTGAAGAGCAAAAGAGCTGGGGTTGCAACCAAGAATGACTTGCCCTGCAAAGTTGAGTATAATCCTGGATGAAAAAAGATGAATATTTAATGAACTCAAAGACTTTCAAGTGTTCGTGACAAAAAACAGCAGAATCAAATGGAAAATTCAATATATAAGATCCAGAAGAAATTCTAGGAAAACATTAAATGTTAATTATAAGGGACTCACAAAGTCAAACTATTTACTTCTTATATATGAAAAAAAAATTTTATTAGGATTCTTAATACTGTCATCATTACTAGGGTAGTTTGAAAGATAAGTTTTAGCTGAGTCAGGTATGATGCAATGATTCTAAAAAACAAAACTGGGAAGGAAAAGGTAAAATAGAGCAATTATCTTATACAAATGGGGTGTGAAAAGAAGAACTGATACACAGGAAACAGGTGGAGGTGCCGGAACCTTACTCTCATTGAATCTGGGTTAAAGAAAGAATAATATATATAGTCATCCCTTCCCACATCACAGGGATTAAGGGCACATCAGTTCTGCACCTGAAAAATCCATAAAAAAGTTTGTGACTAGGGGCAGCTAGGCAGCACAGTGGATAGAGCAGCAGCCCTGGAGTCAGGAGGACTTGGGTTCAAATCCGGTCTCAGAACAGACATGACACTTATTAGCTGTGTGACCCTGGGCAAGTTACTTAACTCCAATTGCCTCACCACAAATAAATAAAAATGGGCATTTAAAAAATTTTTTGACCCTCCATACCAGAGAAGTCTAAAATATTGCATTAAAAGAGAAAATATGAGGATATTATACAATAATATCCACATACTTTATGCATTTCTGAGTTTCTAAACTTTTTGTTTGTCATCGGCTGGGCTTTGCTTGCCATCTGCAGCTTTCACAAAACTCCCCCCAAAATTCCCTTCTAATTTCTTATGCTGTCTTATGATATATTGAAACTATGATGAGGAAAGTTGCAATGAGGAGGAACAACCTTACATGTATAAGGGTATAAGTGTCTTCCAAAGTTATAAAGAAATAGGAGGTCTAGGAAACAGGATAAGGGAGGGATTTCTTGAAGGATATGTAGATTAAGATTTAGGGTGGTGGGGGAGAAGATAAGGAAAGGATTTTTAGAGGGGTGGGTAAAATAAGTAATAAGAGGCTGAGGGGAGAAAATAAAGTAACAGGGATGGGATGAAAAGAGAGACTAAAAAGGAAAATAGCAAGTAAAAATAAGATAGTGGGAAATTCACAAATGGCAATTAAAACTTTGAATGTGAATGGAATGAACTCACCCCAAAAATGGAATTGGATAGCAGAATGTATCAAAAATAACAATCAAAAAATATGTTGTTTACAAGAAACACATTTAAAAATAGGAGATACACAAAGAGTTGAAATGCAGGGTTGGAGTAGAATTTATTATGCTTCAGCTGATATAATAAAGACAGGGGTAGCAATTATGATCTCAGACAGTTATGGCTAAAATAGAAATAATTAAAAGATATAAATTGTAGAACAGATAAAAGCAGATAAACTGCAGAGAGATAAAATGTAGAGTAATTACACCTTTGATAAAAGGTAGCATAGACAATTAAATAATGTCTATGCTGAATCCTTATGCACCAAATACAATGGCATCTAAAATTTAAAAGAAAAGTGAATTACAGGTGGAGAAAGACAGTAGTACTATAATCATAGGGTAATTCAATCTTCCCCTCTCAGAGCTAGATAAATCTAACCTCAAAAAAGAAGAAAGTTAAGAAAGTGAATAGAATTTTAGATAAGCTAGATATGATAGCGATCTGGAAAGAATGGACTGGATATAGAAAATAATACACCTTTTTCTCAGTGGTTCATTACAAAGATTGACCATATATTAGTACATAATTTTTTATAGTTAAAAATAGAAAAGGATAAATATTAAAAGTATATTTTTTCATATCACAAGGCAATAAAATTATATTTAATAAAATAATGGAAACAGATAAAAAACTAATTGGTGATTCAACATCTTAATCTAAGTGAGTTGAAGAACAAATCATAAAAAGAAACAATAATTTTATTAAAGAGGAAGACAACAATGAGACAACATATCAAAACCTACTAAATGCAGCAAAAGCAGTAACCAGAGAAAAATTATGTTTCTAAATACATTAATAAAATAGAGAAAATTCAGACTTGGGTATATAAATACACAAAAAAATAGGAAAAAAAACTAATTAAAAATCCCCAATTAAACAGTATGTTGGAAAATCAAGAAAAAAAAAGATGAAAACAAAAAAAAGTTGAGTGTAAAAAACCAGTGAATTAATAAATAAAACTAGGAGGTGGATTTATGAAAAAGCAATAAACCATAGGTACATTTGATTAAAAAAAGAAAGAAAATCAAATTGCTAGTATAAAAAATGAAGAGAGTTAATATACCATTAACAAAGATGAAATTAAAGCAATTATATAGAGCTATTGTGCCCAGTTGTATGCCAATAAATTTAAAAATTTAAGTGAAATGGAAGAAAATTTACAAAATGTAAAATGCCTAGATTAACAGAAAAGGAAATATAATATCTAAATAGAAAAATTTTAGAAAAAGAAATTGAACAAACCATAAATGAGTTTCCTTAAAAAAAAAACACAATACCAAGACGAATTTATGAGTGAATTCTATCAAACATTTAAAAATCAGCTAATTCCAATATTAAATATATCATTTGGAATAATAGGCAAAAAAAGGATCTTACCAAACTCATTTTGTGAAACAAATATGATACTGATATCTAAAACAGGAAGAGTAAAAATATGAGAAAGAAAATTATGGGGGCAACTAGGTGGTGCAGTGGATAGAGGTCTGGCATTGGAGTCAGGAGATCTTGAGTTTAAATCTGGCCTCACACATTTGACACTTACTAGTTGTGTGACCCTGTGCAAGTCACTTAACCTTGACTGCCTTGCCAAAAGGCAAAAAAAAAAAGAAAAAAAGAAAGAAAATTATAGACCAGGTTCCTTAATGAATATGGATGAAAAAATCATAAAATACTAGTGAAAAAATTACAACAATGTATTACAAAGATAATACATTGTGACCAAGTGGGATTTATACTGAGTGCAGGGGTGGTTTAATATTAGGAAAATTATTAATATAATTATATCAACAATAAAAGTTATATGTATATACATATATGGATATGTATACATGCATGTATGTATATACAGTTATATAGTTATATCAATACATGCAGAAAAAAGCTTTTAATTAAGTACAACTCTCATTTCTATTAAAAACATTTGAAAGCATCTGTATAAGTAAATTTTTCCTTAAATTTATAAAAAGCATCTCTCTAAAACCATTAACAAGCATCATCTGTCAAGCTAGAAACCTTCCCATTAAGATCAGCTATGAAACAAGGATATCCACCATCATTAATATCATTCAATATTGTATTGGAAATCCTAGTAATACCATAAGAGAAGAAAAATAGAAAGAATCAAAATAGGGAATATAAAGTACTAAAACTATCTCTATTTTTTTCTGATGATATGATGATATACTTGGAAAATCCCAGAGATTCAACTAAAAACTTAGTTGAAAGAATTAATAATTCTAGCAAAGTAGCAGTATATAAAATAAATCTGCATAAATCACCAGACTCTCTATGTATCACAAACAAAAAATTGAAAGGAGATCTTAAAAGATACCCCATTTAAAATAAATCTAGACAGCATAAAATACCTGGAGTATGCCTGCCAAACAAAACTAGGAACTATAAAAACAAAATTATTTTTTTTAAAAAAACCTCTTTTTTTTGTAGATGAAGCTAAGATGGCAGATTAAAAGCAGGAACTCGCTTCAGCTGTCCCCCAAACCCCTCCAAATACCTATAAAAATGACTATAAACAAATTCTAGAGCAGCAGAACCCACAAAAAGACAGAGCAAAAAAAAAAAAATTCCAGCTTAAGATAATCTGGATAGTCCATCAGAAAGGTCTGTTGTGCCAGGCTTGGAGAGGAGCACAGTTCAGTGTGGACTGTGCAGGCAAAGACCAGGCCCCAGCAAACCTGGAGCAGCCTTCAGGGGTCTGAATCACGAGCAGCTATGGCAGTTTCCAGACTTCTCAATCTACATACGCCAAATACAACTTATATAAGGTCAGTGGGAAAGGTCTGTCAGACCTGGTGAGAAAGGAGTGCAATGCAGCCCTGGGGTGGTGGGGGTGGTGGTGGTGAAAGTGGCAGTGGCAGTGGGGTCAGCAGTGGCAGCAGCTGCTTTTAGAGCTCTCAGCCCACAGACAGTAAGGGGATCAAACAACTGGTCAGAAGGAGATTACAGCAATCTTCTTGCTGGCACTGAGGTAGGATTCCATTGAATTGCCCATACTTGGGTCTAGGTCGCAGTCCTGGAGCAGGAGAAGCATTGGCATAGCAGTGCTTGTGGCAGCAGTGGAAAGGGAACTGTCCTCACAAGTCCAGGGCAGATAAGAGTGCTTTTGGACATTCACAGATCAGAGCACAGACCAGGAGAGTAGTAAAGACCTCTCCTTAGATCATACCACCTTCTACCAACTCCCCCTTCTCTAATCTCCTTCCCCTACTATTTTCTTATAGGGTAAGACAGATTTCTATACTTTATTGCTGGTGTATCTTATTTCCCAGTTGCAAGTAAAAACTATTTTTAACATTAATTTTTAAAACTTTGAGTTCCAGATTCTCTCCCTTCCTCCCTCCCCACCTACCCACATTGAGAAGGCAAGAAATTTGATATAGGTTATACATGTGTGTCACATAAAACATTTCCATAATAGTCATATAGTAAAAGACTATATTTCCCTCCATCCTATCCTTCCCCCTATTTATTCTATTCTCTCCTTTGACTTTGTTCTTCCTCAAAAGTGTTTGTTTCTAATTACCCCCTTCCCAATCTGTCCTTTCTTCTATCACCCTTCCCTCCCTTATCCCCTTCCCCTCTACTTTCCTGTAGGGTAAGATAGTTTTCCATGCCCAATTGAGAATGAATGTTATTCTCTCCTTAAGCCAAATGCAATGAGAGTAAAGTTCACTCATTCCCTCTCACCTCCACTCTCTTCCCCTCCATTGTAAAAGCTTTTTCTTTCCTCTTTTATATGATATAATTTACCCTAGCTACCTTTCCCTTTCTTCTTCTCCCAGAACCTTCCTCTCTCACCTCTTAATTTTATTTTTTAGATATCATCCCTTCATATTGAACTCACCTATGCCCTCTGCATATGCCTCTCATTATATGTGTATATATATATATATATATATGTGTGTGTGTGTGTGTGTGTGTGTGTATGAGTAGGTATGTGTATAAATTATGAAAGAGGTCTCATGAATTACAAATATCATCTTTCCATATAGGAATGTAAACAGTTCAACTTTAATAAGTCTGTTATAATTTCTCTTTCCTGTTTACCTTTTGATGTTTCTTTTGGGTCTTGTATTTGAAAGTCAATTTTACTATTTATTTCTGGCTTCTCAAGAATGCATTAAATTGAAAAGTTTTTGCACAAACAATGCCAATGCAACCAAGATTAGGAGGGAAGCAGAACACTAGGAAAGAGTTTTTATAACCAGTGTTTCTGATAAAGGCCTCATTTCTAAAATATGTAGAGAACTGAGTCAAATTTGCAATAATACAAGTTGTTTCCCAATTGATAAATGGTCAAAGGATATGAACAGGCAGTTTTCAGATGAAAAAATTAAAAGCCATCCATAGTCATATGAAAAAAATGCTCTAAATCACTGTTGCTTAGAGAAATGCAAATCAAAACAGTTATGAAGTAACACATCATACCTGTCAGATTGGCTAACATGACAAAACAAGAAAATGATAAATGCTGGAAATGCGGGAAATTAGAACACTAATGTATTGTTGTTGGAGTTGTGAACTGATCCAACCATTCTGGAGAACAATTCAGAACTATGCCCAAAGGGCTATAAATATGTACATACCCTTTGACCCAGAAATACCACTTCTAGGTCTGTATCCCAAAGGGATCATAAAAATGGGAAAAGGACCCACATGTACAGAAATATTTATAATAGCTCTTTTTTTTGGCAGCCAAGAATTGGAAATTGAGGGGATGCCCATCAACTAGGGGAACAGCTGAACAAGTTGTGGTATATGAAGATAATGGAATACTATTGTTCCATAAGAAATGATGAACAGATAGAGTTCAAAAAAACTTGGAAAGACTTGAATGAACTGATGCAGAGTGAAATGAGCAGAACCAGGAGAACATTGTACACAGCAAGAGCAACTTTGTATGATGATTAACATGTCTGTATGTGTATAACCTATATCAGACTGCTCACTATCTTGGGAAGGAAGGAAGGGAGCAAAGGATGGAGAAAAATTTGCAACTCAAAATTTTACAAAAAATGAATGTTGAAAACTATCTTTACATGTAACTAGAAAAAAATAAAATATCATAAAGTAAAAAAAATTACACGCTAAATTTATTATATATTTAAAAAGAATAGCAAGTTATGCATAATAAATTTGCAGTTTCATATGCAGCCATCTTTTTATTCTGCAATGTTATGGAAATGCTTGTTTTATTTCATAAATTAAAAAAAACAAAATAAATAAAATTTATGAATAATTTAAAAATTTAAGATCATTGGAAACTGAATCATGTTTCAGCTAAGAAAACAAAATGTAATGGACTTCCTTGTCTTCTTCCCAGTAGTACTTCTTTTTCATTTCAGGTACAGGTTCATGAGAACTATTATTTGAAAAAAGGTCAGATTGAGATATAGTCTTAGCTACATGATCCCTGTGACACACTGAGATAAAAATTGTAGCTTAGCTTGCTTGTGTATGTTCTCTCCTTGTCTATACGATTTGTCTAGTCTTAATTCTTCCCTTTAACTTTCTGCTTTCAAGTGCTTAAAGAGGTTCTAACTAACCTGCTCCATACATTTATTTCCCCTCTGGCAAAATAGGGTAGATATTCCACTTGGTTTTACCCTGTTCTACTCAAACACTTCACTCCATATTTAATTAAACTGCCCCAAATTTCTCCCACTAATACTCTTCATTTTAACTTATGGATGCACTTCCATTAATTTAATTCACCAATGATATTCTATCTCTTGCTAAAATTTTCCAGTTGATTATAAAGATGTTCCCTCTCTCAAATAATAATAAAAACAGCAGCAACATGGGCATTTCCCTACTAGCTTCTGTCAGTCTGTCATGTGTGTCATAAAATAGCCTTAATATCATCTGTGATGGACAAATCTTTCAAAAACCAGTCAGATGTTTTTCTTCCTACCTTTTATATAATGTCATATACTTTTTATGACATAAAAACTTGTCCAAAGAAATATAATGATAGTGATGATGACTGTGATGATGATAATAAAGAAATTGTTATATAATAAGTAATGATTGATAGCTTATCTGTAGAACTAAGAGAAGAACCTTGAATAGAATTATATGTAGGACAGAAACTTCAACAAGTGATTGTAATTTACTGGATTATAGTGGGAGGAAATCCTAAATATGTTGTGCATTCTCTTAGTTCTTAGATCTTGAACCCAAATCTCTTGTCTAAGGAGGCAGCTCTCTTTCTTCTTTATCACATTGTTTTGTAGTAGAAATGTACTTCAAAAACATGAGTTAGGTAAATTACATCTGGGAGTATGATCAAGAGAAGAAAAAGTGAACTAGGTGCTGAGCCAGGAAAGAGGCTCTAAAATGACTATTGAAAGAGAACTATCACTTTTGTTTCTCTATGACTAAGCTCTCTCTCTGTATGTGCTAAGGGCAAAGTTTCATGCAAGTTCTTTTAGCCTGATGAAACGAAAGCTCCTGTTAATACTTTTAATTTTATTAACTGTTTATTAATATTTCCTTCACTTTCCCCAATTGCCATGCTTTCGATTTGCTAGCTTTTTACCACTATTCTATTATGAATATCCATATGGAAAATGATTTTTCTGGGCAGTCAGACTAACCCATTATATTGAGACTCCCATTTGGAAAATCCTTGTAAGTGGCAAAGTAAAATGGATAAATTTTTCATAGGTTATTTTGTTGTGTTATAAAAACCTCAGAAAATATCTTCAAACTCAGACATCTATCTATCTATCTATCTATCTATCTATCTATCTATCTATCTATCTATCCATATAAAACACTACCATTCCTTTCCATATACTGAAATGTTTAATGTAGAAATAGTATTCACAAAAGTGGAAAGCAATCTTTCTTTGCTTTGCCAGTAGATTAATGAAATACAACAATAAAGTCAAATGTCTGATTTCTGACTCAGGAGGGGAAAGTGCTTGTTGAACTTAGGGTTATCATTTTGGTCAATTTGTGAGGTGTGAATACCTCTTACTTTAATTTGCCATTTATTGAATGATCATGGGGTGATCTATAGAATATATGAAAGGCAGGCTTAAAAGAAGAGAAAAAAGGAAAGTTAAAGATGTGTGAAATTTTTCTACACACTATTACTTCTAAGGTTACCTATAAGACACTGCCAACTTTTTAATGCATAAGAATAAAATATTTCTTGAAGTGGACTGAGAATGTGTGAGGAATTATACTCACTAGACTTGTTCAGCTGTGATTAACATATACATTAATTACGAATTTCATTCATGCACTGTGGCTCTTTTAAATAAAAAAATGTATCTATTTGTTCTATTTTATTTGTCCATCCTAGACTAAAAGGTTCTTCTGCATATATTCTATTACTGAATAGATTATGCTAGTGATATTAATAAAATCAAATGACATAAAGAATATAATATTATATTTCAATATTACTATAAGCTATCATCATTGTCATCTCACAATATGTCATAAATTACTTGATTGCCCATTGCAAATCAGGAAATTGATTATGCTTTGTTAACACTTATATTTACTAGAAATTATGAATAACATGATTATGGACTGTTATTTTAAACTGATGTTTAATAAGGCCTGTGAGGTGATACTTCAATTGTATTTACGAGATAGTAAATTTAAAATTATTAAATGTCTATGTGCTATATAACACTAGAATCATCAAAAGACAGAAAATGGATAGTGGATATATGACTGATTAAAAGTATTTGAACAAGAAAACACAAATAAGAAACAGTTAAGAAATGGTTTCAAAGAAATTTATTTCTAAATAAATATGGGGGGGCCTGGTACCAAGAGGAAGGAGATATAAACAATATGTAGCCTATATACTCCATTTTTTTTTGCTTTTGTATTTATCTATTTACATTTAATATTCTTTTCTGTTTAAACTTTTAATTCCAGATTCTCTCCCTCCTTCCCAACCTGCTTCCGAACAATGAGAGAAAACAATATGATATCAGTTATGCCTGTGAAATCATGCAAAAATATTTCCATATTAACCATATCACAAAAAAATAAAGAAAATTATACTTTAATTTACATTCAAGGTTCATCATTTCTCTCTCTCTAGAGGTGGATAGCATTTTTTTTCCATCACGAATCCTTTGGAATTACCTTGGATCATTGTATTGATCAGTTTAGTCAAATATTTCAAAATTGATTATCATTACATTATTGTCACTGCACAATGATCTCCCAGGATCTTCTTAATTTGAATCATTTATGTATGTCTTGGCATGTTTTGCTAGTTTTATTTTTCTCTTTGTTTATTTTCTGAAACCATGCCCTTTGTTATTTCTTATATCACAATAGCATTCATTCACAATCATATGCCACAACTTGTGGCATTCCCCAACTGATGAGTACCCCCTCAATTTCCAATTCTTTGTCAACACAAAAATAGCTGTTATAAATACTTTTCATAATATAAGTCCTTTTCCTTTGATTTCTTTGAGGTACAGATCTCGTAGTGGTATTGCAAGATAAAAGGTATTGTGGTAAAAGTGGGATTGCTAGATACCTTTGGGCATAGTTCCATATTCTTCTCTATAATGATTACACTAATTCACACCTCCACCAATATTTTATTACAGTACCTATTTTTCCTCATTCCCTCCAGCATTTGTCAGTCCAGGTAGGTGTGATGTGATACCTCAGAGTCGCTTTGTCTTTCTCCAATCAATAGTGATTTAGACTTTTTTTTTTAATATGACTTTCCTCTTTGAATTAATTTTGACGTGAGTGAGGTTCAAGTATTGCCTGCTACCTTCCTTCTTTCCCCTCCACTATAAAAATTCCTCCTTGAGCATTTCCTTTATGTAAAAAAGAAAAATTGTCCCATTGTAACTCTCCCTTCCACCTTCTCAAAGTGCTTCCCTCTGTCTCCCTCCTGAGTTATATTTTTGGCTGTCATCCTAACATAATAGGCTCACACCCATACCATCTCTGGCTTTGCAGACTCCTTCTAATTGCCCTAATAATGATAAAGGTATTATGAGTTATGCATTATCTTCTTATAAAGGAATGTAAACAGTTTAACTCAATTAAGTCCCTTATTCTTTTATTGAATTTTTATGCTTCTTTTGAGTCCTTTGTTTGAATGTCAGATTTTCTGTTCAGCTGGTTTTTGTTTGTTTGTTTTAAATCAGAAATGCTTGGAAGTCCTTTAATTAAATATTCATTTTTTCCCCTGAAGGAATCACAGCAACTTGGCAACACCAAAAATTTCCAAACGCCCAGAACTAGCTCTGAAAATAGCAGAACAAAATTTCTGAGGCATACTACAGTGCTCCCCCACCTCTCATGCTTGGTATGTTGCCCAAATTTAACATAAATGTTAACATCAAGAAAAAGGTGGAAAATGATGAAATGCAAAAAAAAAAAGAAAACACCTAACCAAAGAAATTCCCTATGGTGAAAGGAAAAATCAAGACACCAACTAAGATAAAGACAATAAAATCCAAAGAGCTACAAGCAAAATGTCAAAGAAAAAAAAAAGCAAACTAGATAAAAGCCCAACAAGAATTCCTAGAAGATGTGAGAAGCATAAGGAAGAGGAGTCACTGTGGTTTTCTGGTTTAACAGTGTTTAAATGGAAACTGCTACTTGATTCCTGGCTGGAGTTGCCTTTAGCCACCTTTCCACCTTCACCTTTACTAACCAACACTTCTACCTGCCTACTGTTCAAGCAGCCCCCATCCACCTCAGCTACCCCAGGCTATTGCTGCCAAAGTCCTAGCCTCAACTGCAGCCACTGCCCAGCAGCTGCCTCTTCCCTCTTCCTCTTCCTCTCCCCTCCAGCATCTCTGGCTCCAAAAAGAAAAAAAAAAAAGAAAATATGAAATATCTCATTGGAAAAACAACTGACCTGGAAAATAAATTTAGGTGAAATAATTAAAGAGTTATTGGACTACCTGAAAACCATGAATAAAAAAAAATAGCCTAAACAACATATTTCCAGAAATTATTAAGGAAAATTGCCCTGTCTTAAAAATAGAAGGTAAAGTAGAAATTGTAAGAAACCACATATCACTACCCGAAGAGAGCACAAAATGAGGAACTCTCAAGAATATTATAGCCAAATTTCTGAGCTACCAGATCAAAGTGGAACTACTTCAAGCAACCAGAAAGAAACCATTTCAATATGAAGTCACAGTCAGGATCACACAATTAGTAGCTACTGCATTAAGAAGTAGAGGGATTGGAATATAATATTTTAGAAAATAAAACAGCCACAATTACAAGCAAGAATAACCTATTTGATAAAATTGAGTAAATGGATATTTGATGAAATAGGGAACAAGTATTCGTGATAAAAAAGACCAGAACTAAATAGAAAATGTGACTTTCAAATAAATGCGACAAGTATAAAAAGGTAAACATGAAAGCGAAATCACAATGGACTCTATAATGTTAAACTTTAAAAACTGCATGGGACTTCTAAGAACTTTATCATTAATAGGATGGCTAGACAGATTTTACATTGTCAAAAATCAGGAGAGTGAGTCAATTATAATGGGATGATCTAAAAAAAAGATGGGCAAAATAAAGGATGCACTGAGAGAAGGGAGAAGAAAGGAAGAATGGGGAAAAATCATCTCATACAAAAGGAAGAACTTTTACAGTGCAGGGGGAAATAGAGGGCAATGTTTTAATCTCACTTTCATCTAAATTGATTCAAAGAGGGAAGTGTATACACACACACACACACATACACACACACAACTGGGTACAAAAATCTAACCTGTATGACAGTGAAGTAAGAAGGGAAGAGGAGAAGAGAAAGGGGGGTGATAAAAAAAGAAAGGCAGATGAAGGAAAGTAGGGACAGGAAAAAAAGAAAGAGAATAAAAACAGAAGAAAATAGAAAGGGAAGTGCACAGCAATGCTAACTGTTAATCTAATTGGGATGAACTCACCCATAAAATGGAAGTGGATAGCAGAATGGGTTAGAAACCATAATCCAACAATGTATTGTTTACAAGTAGCACACATAAAACAAAGAGATACATACAGTTAAAATAAAGGACTGAAGTGGAAACTATTATGCTTAAACTAAAATTAAAAAAAAAGGGCAGAGGAAGCAATCATGATGTAGACAAAGCAAAAAAAAAATCTAATTAAAAGAGACAAGCAGGGAAACTATATCTTGCAAAAAACCCCACCATAGACGATGAAATAACATAAATAGTACACCAAATGGCATAGCATCCAAATTTTTAAAGTGATATTTAAATGAAATACAAGGGGATATAGACAATAAAACAATACTAGTGGGGGACCTCAACTTTTCCCTCTCAGAACTAGATAAATATGCCTGTTCATTTGACCATTTATCAATTGAAGAATGGCTGTTATTTTTGCCCAGTAAAATGTAAGCTTTCTTGAAGGGCTATGTTATGTCTTTCTGTCTTTCAATAATGTGGTGTAGAAATGCTGACCAATGTCTTCCATTAATTTTAAAACACATATTCTAAGAAATTTAACAGTGATTTTTATTAGAGTAGAGGAGTAAGTATTACAATTAATAGGACCAGTAAAAATAATTAATTGCTTATTCATTTGAATACTGCTTTATATCTTACGAAATACTTTCAGGTAAGTGAACTCATTTGATCAGTGTAAACTTATCATGATTATTAAAAAAAAAACAAATAGGCCTTTTTTACATGCTCTGTGCATAGTGGTTGATAATATTAATATTCAAAGGATCATTTCCCTATGTGATATAATGTTTAAGAGTCATTCTAAAGCCTCTCAACAGTTTTTCTTTGGCTTTTTTGCAATTACCAAGCTGGTATCATTCTTTAGCAGTTTCTGATATATATATGCATTTCAACCAATATTAGAAATATGATCTAGAAAGGGAACCATAGCAATTGTTTCATTTCATTAACATGGATTAGTTCATTCAATTAACCAATTCATTTTTTTCTATAGCTAGAAGAGAAAAGATCTTTGATAAGCAGAATACAAGAAAGGCAAGTTCCAGGACAGAGAATCCATATGTATTTTGGCCAAGGAATGCTACAGAGGTACTATCATACCCTCCTCTTCTCCTCACCTCCATAGCCTACTCATTTTCTGGACGCTGCATCCCTTATCCTATAGTGTGGGACTTAATTATTTCTTTGGGATGGACTGCTATGCCAAACTATTGCTTTAGACTGAGCTTGATCAGGAAATGTTGTCAAGTCACACCACTGTCTTCATCTACTTGTGGTATAATATAAATAACAATGGATATTAAATCAAGATGACCAGAGTTTGAATCTTGTCTCAAACTTTAAATAGACTATGTGACTGTGGGCAAGTTACTTAACATCTCTTCATCTTAATGATCTTCACTTGTAAAATGGATACGAGGATGTGAGTAGTACCTTCCTCATAAGGTTGCTGTGAGGATTGAATGAAATATAAAGCATTTGGTAAAAATTTAACTATATAAATATAAAATCATTATTATGATCTCATTATATTTGGTTCATCATTTTAGCCTGTCCAGGTATATTGGTATCATGACTCTGTACAGTTTTATGTCATCTGCAAATTAGACAAAGAAATTTATGTCTTATGGCATTTCTTGTAATTAACATTCTATCAACAGTGTTAAAAATTAAGGGAGCTTTGTTTGATGTGTGCTGTTTTGATGAATCAAAGTTGGCTCTTGGCAATCACCACTTTGTTTTCTAAATATTCATAAACCATCCTTTTAAAGAGTCATTTTATAATTTTGCCAGGAATCCAAGACAAGCTCACTGGCCTATATTTTGCTCATACGTTCTTCAGTCCTTTGAAAATTATGACTTTTCCTTTCTTTAGCCTTGTGGCATCTCTTTCTTCCGGGAAATATGTTAAAGACCACTGATACTGACTCAGCAATTACATTCTTCCAGTTTTTTCAAAGCCCTGGGAATCTTAGTTCTTTTATTTTAAAAGGTAGGATTAACAATATCCACCTTGCCTATCTCACAAGGTTTTTATATGATTCAAAAGACATAATATATGTGAAAAGAATCTGCAAAGTATAAAGTACCATATAGTATAAGATAGCATTGATCATCTTGCCTAGGGTTCACTTTAATCCATTTTATTTGTAGTGGCAGGGATTTAAAAGTTTCTTTGTCAGAAGGTTTGTAAGTTTCAATGCCAACTACATGTGTTACCCAAAGCTTTGGACCTGAATGGGATATCCCAGTGAAGACTTCTCAGTGTAATTAAGGAAATGAGTTCAGAAGGTAGGATAGGGTTAAGAATAGATTTCTGTAAGTTATTTTTTTAGTGCAATATATCAGTAGTTAAAATTTGTCTAGTGGCTAAGCCTTAACCTACTTTTTAAACTTATTCAAATGCATCTTTGCCCCTAAAAAGAATCTGGCTCTAGAAAACCCTTAAAAGGTTCCTTATCTACTCCCCTAATCTTCCTTTGACTGAACCTTACTCAGATGTCTTCCAGTTCTCTTCATTGTCTGCTCAATCTCTAAGACCTTCCAAAACAATTGTAAATTATCTTTTATGGTAAACTGGTTCCACAGTACAAAGTCTAGCCTAACTGCACATTTTTCATTGCTTCTTCGACATTATCTCAACAAAGTAAGAAATCTCGAGACGTATGCTGTGTCCTTTGTCTTATGTTAGAGTCCTGTGTGTGAGATTGTGAGTCGAATTAATGAACAGTTGAGGGAGGGAGGGGGAATTCAACTGCCAGGGTTATTCAAACTGACTTCTACTTCTGCATGTCATCTCCTCTCATCAGAGTCACTGATGTGGGGACACCCAAATCTCGAGATTTGCAATAATAATAAAATAATAACAATTATAACTATCATAAATTAACCTGTTTCTCCTTGGACACCTCTGTGTTTTGTTTTATTGTTAGTTTGAGTGCATCCCACACAGACCTATTTCATAATGGACAATAAGCTATCTGCTATAGGTGAAGGGTGTTAGGAAACAGGAATTCTATGCCCAAATCTAAGAATCCATGGTAAATGCTACTTTAAAAAGAGCATAATGATATAGAAAAAAAGAAACACTGCATGACTTCATAGTCATATAGTTTTTTGAACCTCTATTTTGAGGTTTTTTTATAGAGATTTTTGCTTCCCAGAAATCACATTTCCATAGAAAGCTACCCTTAAGAGCAGCAGAATATCAAAATCTGATTTCTTTTGCAAAAAATATAAATGCAGGGGTAGCTAGATGGCACAATGGATAGAGCACCAGCCCTGAATTCAGGAGGACCTGAGTTCAAATCCAGCCTCAGACCAAACACTTGACACTTACTAGCTGTGTGACCCTGGGCAAGTCACCTAACCCTAATTGCCTAAAAACAAACAAAACAAACAAATGAATGAATGAATGAATGGCTGAATAATTAAATAAATAAATAAATGGTTGGATGGATGAACAAATAAATAAATAAATAAGTAGATAGATACATAGATAGATAGATAAATGCAAAAAAAACCCCAACTAATTAAGAGACTTTTAAAATATTTTTGGTTCTACCTAAAAGTAAAACATGACTCCCCACATAGAGCAAAATGTCTTAGCATTTATTAATTTTCACAGAAGTGGACATGGAGTGGCAAGCTTAATGTTCATCTTGGCCATACTCCCATTGGTAAGACCCAAGAAACCCCAGAAACCCCTCCCCATACCTATCCATTGTTTTTCTACACATTTGCTAATTAGTGCCCCAAATTAAGGAAATAAAAGAATATTTTCCTCATGACACTGGAAAAATATTTTCAGCTCATCTACAATATATAGATATTGAAAATCCAAAGTAATGAGAACTTTTTTGGATTCTAACTTCGTCATCTATCATACTTCCCTGATGTTGCATCATCCACCTATTTAATAAGTATGCCATCTTTACCTTTCTAAGAATTTGATAAATATGCTAAACAGCATAGGGCCAAGAGCAGATTTTTTAAGGTACTGTGCTGGTTCAACCTCCTTCATTTTAAAGACTTGAAAACTGAAACGCCAAAGGTAAAGTAAATTTTCTAATTTCATATTGGTAGTTTTTAAATATAAAAGCCAAGATTCAGTGTCTTCTCTCTCTGTGGTCTCCACTATTTCACACTGTCCTTCTTCTCAAAAGACAAACTGTTTTCATATCTTTTGATGAAAAACATTTTGTCCATATGTAAATAAAACAGTCCATGGTTGTGGTAAATAGTTATCATTATGTTTACTTTGCAGTGAGTTAGTCTCTTCAACAAAGAACCATTACAAGTAAAATTTTATTTCTTCATTTTATCTGTTGAGTCACTTTGTTTTTAATTGTTCAAATGCACATATGATGAATAAAGCCAGTTTTGAATTGAATGAATCTCATTAAATCTTAGTGACACCATTTTTATGGTGATGTTTAGCTAAGCACCTATTAAAGCTTTAAATAAATACTGCATTATACTTCCCCTGTTTGGGGGACAGGTAATAAGAGTTTTATATCCAAAAAAGTTGAAGAAATTTTGAAACTCCTTCAGAGTTTTCTGTTTCTCCCTAGAACATAGCAACTCCTACCAAAACATGTGGAGAGAACTTTTTTAGCTCAGGAAAAAGAAGCTAGTGCCCCAGCGGCTCCTGGTTTAAGATGTGCTGCCTCTTTAGAATTTGTGTTGGATTACTCTAGGACAAAGTAAAAAAACATAATCAAGACCAAATATGACTACACAAGGAGGACTGGTAATACAGGTAGAGCAGTAGATGTTAGTTGTTCAGACTTGAGTTGAATGTTGGTGGGAGCTGAAAGAATTTGGAAAATTCAAAGGGAGAAATGAGAACATTCAAGATGAATGGCAAATGAACAAAGGTACTCAATAATAACAGCAAGCATTTATATAGCCACCAAAGATTTGCAAAGTGCTAATATCTCATTTTATCCTTACAACAATTCAGAAAGGTAAATTCTAAAGTCATTCATTTTTTATAGATAAAAAAAACAACTTAAAGCACATAGAAGTTAAGTGACTTTCCAAGGTCACACAGTTATTCAGTGTTCAGTATGAGGTCAGATTTGAACTCAGGTTTCCCTGATTTCAGGTCCAACCCACTATCTATTATCTCCTAATCAAAATAATGTTGAGTAAATGTTCAAACCATTTCAGAAAATATTTATTAATCTGCATTAAAGCATCTCCACTGTACAAAGCACTGGATGTATATTCTGGGGGCAGAGGGACAGAAGAAGGGGGAAGGAAATAGAGAAATAGAGACAGAGTCATTCCTTACCTGCAGAGGAAAAATATAACTCCGAATTCATATGGTAGGCAACTGCTACCAAAATATTCACCACAATGCAAACATTATAGAGATAAAAACCCAAGTTTTATTATTATGCTCAAGCATAAGTTCAGGCCTCAAAAAGAACAATAAACTTTAACAATCATTAAGATTGTACTAACAAGCCCTCTTATCAGCAAAATTATATCAGAGTGACAGAAAAATAATTCTTTTACATGTTATAATATTGGACATTTCTTGTAGGCCATAGAAGTTAAAGAAAAGACAGCATACTTCCTTCAATGTTATATAAGTTGAACAAGCTTAGCTAAACAGATTCATAATCTCACACATCACCTAAGGAAACAAACTTTAACAAATAAACTCTACATGTAAACTAAGTTAGGTTACAGATTAAACTATATATAAAGGGTTTACGAAGGCTAAGTGAGGAGGAACATTTACATGTCACCAAGGAGTTAGGTATTACTGAGTTTCTTCTTCGGGCTTCTTATATATAAGGAATGTACAAGGCCTTATGTAAATTTCAACATCTCATGGGACAAGTTTCAGCTAGGTCAACCATCTTCCAACTAGGAGAAATAGCCTATTCTTTCCCTTGCTATTGTTATTCCATGAGTCAGGTTTTGGTCAGGTGAGGTGAATTTTAACAGAAGACACTTCTTTAGTTAACCAAAAGTTGCAGAAAAAATGTCCTTTAGTTCTAAGTAATAATTATTATATGTTGATATGCATTTTGAAATGAATGAAGAAGATGAGAGATTTTGCTTACATGAATGATTAGGAGATTGGGAGAGAAGTGTCTCAGTAGCAGTAGTTGGGAGTGTGGTACAGAGACAATACAGGAAATATAAATGGAATCTCATCCAATAATAATACCTATTTTACATTAAATAATATAAGCCTAGATTAAATTTAGTTAACTTAGTTTTGTTTCTCCAGTAAGACTCGTGGAATGTAAGGTAGACTTTTTCCAGTAAGACTCATAGGATGTAAGGTAGATGTGGGGTTAACCCAGAATTGAAATGTGACATGACATAATAGAAACAGGGACAAGAGTTTGATTGTAGAGGATAGTATAGAGTTCCACTAGTCAACAAGTGTCATATTCATGAAGGGATGAAAATGTGGACAAAGTAGGGGTGATAGACTCAGGAAAATAGGAACTAGCAGAATTAGTGAAGATCTTAATGAGGATAATGAAGACATTTAGCAGATCAGAGCTGGGCTGAAAGATGTAAGTACAGAATGTTGTGATCTGAGAGAATTTCAGAGTTCATGATAATGTAATTAGTATAGTTATGGATGGGGTGGAATGAAGGTATAGGCAATAGGAGTTGAGATAGTTAATGGATTGGAAGAAAATTGTATTTGAGGAGACATTGATGTACATATTAAAGTCCATGTGTATGTGGCCAAAAGTTGAGAATAAGGAGAAGAATGTGAGACAAGTACTGAATTCCTTGATAGAAGAAGTATGGCTTGGAAACCTATAGATGACTATACAAAGCTACTGACAAGGTGACATAGAGGGTAGAAGTGAATATCAAAAGTGAAGCAGTTGCTGAGTAATCATGGCAAAGAGACTTGTTAGAAGTAGCAGTGAGGAGGAAAGTATATTCCTTTTCTTCTTCCTTTCTTAGTGTTTTAAAAGATAAGAAAAGGAATATCTACTACTGGAGATTGGAAATAGGCATACAATGTGACATGGAGAGAGCAACATGAGTTTTGTTTTAAGCAAATGCTGGCTAAGTCATTTAATTTGTGCCTTAGATATAGATGTATTTCAAGCTACCTAAGGAAGGGGACACCCTTCAGTACTTTAATATGACAAACCCTTAAGATTTCAATATTCAATATTTATCGTATTGCTTTGACTTATGTCCCTTAGCTAGTAAATGATCAAATAGAAATACAAATCTTGGTCAACCTGACTCAAAGTGACTTCATGCACTGTCACTGTACTGTAATGTGGAGTATATCAAAATCATAGGGTACCAAAGATGATCCACCTAGGATATGGAGAGAAAATATTAGAACTTCTATTAATTTTAATTTAAAAAAACTAACATTTAATATATGAATTGACAGTGATGCTTTCATTTGACCTACATATCAGATAGTCATGTGTCACTTATGATATGTGAATTATTCTGTGGACCTTATTCCAGAATGGTTGACAATGGCACTATCAATCATTCATTTACTTTCTACATATTATAACATATTAGAATTTATATGTGCCTGTTTAAGTGCATTTAATAATTATATTAACTAGTTTTAACTAATCTAAGAAATCACAAAATAAAGAAGTGTCTTAAAATATTTCAGCAAAGAATCTGTGAACTGAATGTAATGTTAATATCACTACCATAAATTAATAAGAAAATTGCAGAAGACACTTCTGCTCCTAGTATTAGCTTCTTATAAGCCATATTACAAGGTAAAAAATAATGAAGACATATTTGACAATAAAATAGCATGAGGAATATTTGGGATATATATTTGTAAATATTATTGTTAATGTTGAACCTTATCTTCAGTAGATATTGTGCATATGTGGCAAAAGCTGATGATAGTAAGAAATCATCTTAATTAAAAAGACATTTTATAATGCATACCAAATATGAAGATACACATCTGAAATATTTTAGCAATGTTTAAAGGGATGTGATACCTGATGTAATCCTTTACAAAATTTCATTAAACACAAAATTAAATATGGAAAAGTCTCTTGGGAGGGGAGGGTTCTTACTCAAAATTAAAAGATATATTACCATACCGTTGAGGAATTCAAGTCAAGGTAAGTAAATAGGCATTTATTAATCATCTACTGTGTGCAAGGCACTGGGGATACAAAGAAAGGCCAATAAACAAACAAACAAATAAGCAAAATAGTCTCTGCTTTTAGAGAGATATAGGATGAATTGGAGTTAATCTGAGGAGGAAAGCATACATTATTTTTTAAATATTTAATTTTATCATATTTTTTCTCAATTAAATGTAAACAAAAATTTTAGCATTCATTTTTTTTTTAATTTTGAGTTCCAAATTCTCTCCCACTCTCCTTGTTCTCCCCAGTTCTTGAGAAGGTGAGTATTTGATATAGATTTTACATGTGCAGTCATGAAAAACATTTCCAAGTTAGCTATGTTGCAAAAGAAAACACAGACCAAAAAGCAAGCATAATAAAGTTTTTTTTTTAAAAAGTATGCTTCAACCTGCATTAAAATCTATCAGTTCTTCCTTTGGAGGTGGATAACATTTTCTTATCATATGTCCACTGAAATTGTTTCCAATCATTGTATTGCTGAGAATAACTAAATCATTCATAATTGATCATCATACAATATTGCTATTATTATACACAATGTTCTCCTGGTACTAATCATTTGACTTAGCATCATCATTTTATTTAAATATTCCCAGGATGTTTTTTTATTTAATATTTTATTATCTTACAATTCATTGTAAAAACAATTTTTAACATTTTTTTCAAATTTTGAGTGCCAAACTATCCCTATCTACCTCTCTTTTCGCCTCCTTGAGAAGGCAAGCAATTTGCCATATGATATACGTGTGCAGTCAAGCAAAACATATTTCCATATTAATCATGTAAAAGAAAAAAAGGTTTAAAAAATATGCATCAATCTGCTTTCAGACTCAGTCAGTTTTTTCTCTGATGGTTGAAAGCATTTTTTGTCATACGTCCTTCAGAATTGCCTTGGATCATTGTAATCTACCCCTTCAAATTAAGACAATATTTCAACAATGAGTGAGAAAGTCATGATAAAATAATTAAATAAATGAATAGAGAGATAAATGAATGAATGAATAGAAAATGAATAAGTGAAGCTCATATGTGGAAAGAGTTACTTAGAACACTGAGAAGTTAAATAACTTGCCCAGAGTCACATAGTGAATGAGTCAGAAGTAGAACTTAAACCCAGACAGTTCTCTATATATTATGACATATTGAAACTGTTACTGTAGTGGGACTTCAGTTAGAAAAGCAAATGATAATTGGGAGGGTGGTTATTTTCATAAGTCCTCTTGCCATGAGTCCCAAGATGAACTTGTTGTTAAACTTGACCTACATTTTTATAGAGAAGTTCCAGTGTATTTATATGTAAGCATGTATGTGTGTACATGTAGGCATACGCACAAATGTATATATCCACACATACACATATATGTAATATATATGTATGTATTTATATGAAATAAGACTGCTTTCAACAAGCTGTGCAGGAAAAAAGATTTCTTCAAAAATACTACATATAGAGATATGTGTTCATATGAGTTAGCATGTCAAATATCTATTAATTATTAGTTTGCTATAATAAAAATGTAACTACAAAATGACCAAAAAAAAAGTAAGCGCTTGCCAAGGCAGCTGATCAATTCAATAAAGAATAATAAATAATACTGTTTTATCTGCCTGCTGTATGTAAAGCACTATGCAAAGGCCAGAGGGAGATAAAAAGTTAAGCAAGGCATGATCTCTGCCTTCAAGGAATTTCTAAACTGAGGAAAATATAACTACAGGACAAATGACTATTTACAAAAGTGCCTAAGAATAGGTATCAAAGTTAAGAGTCTTAAAACTAAGATAAAGAGGTTTTTGTCATAATCCTCTAAATAATGTATGGGATTTTGAGATGCCTCCTATAAAATGCTAAGATATCTGTCAATGGCTTCATACCAATTCCATTAAGTAAGGACTATAAGAAAGTGCTGTCCACCATGGAGCACCAGTAGCTAAAAGAAGCATATTTTTGACAGATGGAAAGACATTGAAGGGCCAATAGCATCCTGACAAGAGAGGAAGCAGAAAGGTATTAATATTTTCAGAAGGTATTTGGTTGCTTATGCCACACTGAATCTGGGCCATATTTGAATGTTGTTATAATAAATGTTCCATGAAATTGAGCTATATTTTGTTGAGGCTGACTGTTCCAGCTCACTGCCACACTACAATTGACCCAGAGGTACTTAAGACCTCTTCCTCCCTGGTCATCAAAATATTTTCATGGCAGTAATTCAGAACTAGACTAACTGAACTGAAAATTACAGCTAGTGGAAGAGACTTGCAAGAATAATTTCTAAAAGTAAAGTACAAAGTCCTTGTCTTAAAACTTATTCATAATGGAAAAAGTAGAACAGGAAACTTACTGTCATTAAAAAGCACACACAATTTAGTGTAGTGAAAAGAACGTTATCCGAAGTCTCACCTTCAACAGCTATTTCTGTCACTTGGTGGTGGTGTTTTAATGTACAATTCACTTAAACTCAATGTAGCTCAATTTTCCCATTTGTAAAACAGAGCTAGTAATATATTTATTGGCTGCATCATATAGACATTGTGAATGAACTGCTCTTTAACCTATAATTTGCCACTGAAATGTGAAATATTATTCTCAATGTTGTTTTTTTATATCTGAAAGTAAATGTGGTAATGACAATACTAACTAACATTTACAGAGCAATTCAAAGTTTCAAACCACTTTACATTTATTATCTCATTTAATCCCCAAAAATCTGTATTTTGTAAATGATATTACCTCCATTTTACAGATTTTATGGGAAAATGAGACAGACTTGCCCAGAGTAACGTAACTAGTAGGTGTCTGAAACTGAATTTGAATTCAGATCCTCCTGACTCATAGCACTATCTATCTATCTATCTGTCTATCTATCTATCTATCTATCTATCTATCTATCTATCTATCTATCTATCTTTATCTATCTCTATCTACACATACACATTATATCTATATCTATATACACATATATGTATACACACACATATATCTATATATATATGTATATACACACACACACATACACATATATGGGTGGTCAATAGATGAAGAAACTGGGATTGAGGAGGAGCAAATCTGACTTTAGTCAGCCACCTAGTAGGTAGCAGAAGTAGAATTTGATTCCAATTTTCACCTGATTCTATTCCAGTACTCTTTCTACTGTATGACTGAGCCTCTCTACATCATTTTTACAGACATGTAGAGAATCCTAAATGGTAATATAGTTCAAATACTACAGTGTTGGTGCTAAATTTTGAATGTTAGAGAATACACTTTTCCTTTTATTTAACACATCAAGAGCAGCAAAAATGGAAGGTAATCTATGGTACCATTCTTAACCGTCTTTTAGGTAGCTTTCCTTAACCTTTTTCAGGTGGTATTTTTTGGTGGGGTTGTGTGCAGTTTAGGGGATGTTTCTGCTGAGTCAAAGAAACAGTAATAGTTTTGTTTTGGTTTTTTTTAAAGTAAAAGGATATAGAAGGATTTGTTGAATATAAAGTGGGCACTCCAAAGATGACAATAGTGTTATTGTCTTTCTATTATCTACCAAGAAGAAAGGTAATCAGGGTGGAATGGGCCCACGGATGAGTAAAGCAGGTTAGAAAATGGAGAAGGATTCTGGAGAATAGATTTCAATCTTTGTTAAAGAGGCTAGAGGAGAAGCACTGATCAGTCAGTGTGAAAGAAGGTAGAAGATAATGATATTCTTCATTCAGGCAGTCAACAAGCATTTACTAAGCACCTACTATTTATGAGGCACTAATTCAAGCATTCCTTAGTGAACACCAGGCTTACAAAGTTCATTCACCCCAGGATTTGGAATTGTAGTGTTTGGCAGTGCCTCCCCAAAGCCTAAGCCTGATGCCTTCATCAGAACATTGATATCTTTATATGTCTTAATGTCTGGAGTAGTCATTTCTTTCAGCACTTAGTTGGTAGCCAAATAGTAAAGCATCAACTGTTTCTAACAATGAATTTGCAAACCCTTTTAGTTCCGTACTATATCATTTGACACTATCTTGAACATCTGGTAATGGGCTGAAAGGTAATACACTACTGTATGTTCAGGTATTTGTAAAACAGATATGATTTTCATTCAATTTTTAGAAGAGAAATCATGGGATATAACATTTATCTTTCCACCCTAATTTTAGATTTCCTTTGTTCACTCTTCCTTCTTGCATTTTCATCCTGCCAACATTATCTAATATAACTCCAGGATAAAAGAAGACTTCATTATTATCTGGTTTTGTTGCACAGTTTGGAGAAACATTTCTACTCTCAAAATGTGATTTGGCACATTAAACCAGAACCCGAGCAGATGGTGCTGTGCAAAATTTCTTTATCTTTTTTGCCATTATTTTGTTTTCAGAACTTTAGAGTTTTATGAGATATTTTGCTTATTTAATTTGGATACTTATCAATGTATTCAAACATATAATGTTTCATGAAACATGAATTTTTCCAAATTGTATTTTCTTTCAAATATTATGCATCTATCAACTTTTATAATGTTATTTTCCTATATTACTTTTTAATTGGGAGAGTATAAACCTGTATAAACCTGCCCAAAATGTCACAAAATTATGATACTTTGAGTTAATATACCAGAAAACTGTGCAATGGATATTTTTGTAATGCACTCTGGATAATATGTAGCTTCTACAACAGCATATATGTAGGACAGTCTCCTATCTAATCATTTCTCCTGCTCAAAAAGCTCCAGTGGGTCCCTATTGCTTCTAACATAAAATAACAGAATTATCATTTTATTACTCAAAGACCTTCACAACCTTACTCCCACCTACTTTCTTGGTTTATCACCAAATTTGCCTTCAAGCAATTTGTTGCACCAAAATTAACCTACTTGCTTTTCTTCATCCATGACAAACCCTTTCCCTTCTCAGCAACTTTATACAAGATGTTCCCGACGTCTTGAATTCCCTCTCTCATCAATAATGCCTTTTAGAACCATTAACGTCCTTCAGAGATTAGCTTGTTATACTTCCTATATTATTTCTTTACTGATTCCCTCAGATAATAATTTCCCCTGAAATTATCTTGTTTTACTATTTGTATATTTTGTATTTATCTATATATTTACATGAAATTTCCATTGATGAATTATTTGAGGGCAGGGTCTATTATGTTTATTTATCTCCAGTTTCTAGCGGTGTCTGGCACATACAAGGTATGTAACAAATTATTGTTGATTATTTTATATTACTTAAAATTTTACATAGTAGAGACAGCTTCATATGCTAAGTCAACAGAACCCAAGCCAGCTAATATCAAAGAGCCCCAATAACATTTCTACAATACCAGATCATACTTCTTAATTACTTTTACTACCCACAGAGTTATGAAGACTCCTTGAATATGTACTCCTTGAGCATGTACAACCTTCACAGGAGGAAAATACAAGGAGCCACATTAACTTACACAAAGAAACACATGATCATGAGTGGATGAGTGCTCTTGATTCCATGATCTTGACTTAATTAGGCTTATACCAAATAAACCTAAATGATCTTTCTCTGTTTCTGCCATGGGTATGCTAGCCCTACCTCTTGTAGTTTTGTTTTGTTTTTTTCCTATTTCACCTGTTATGGTGAATTTTACTCACTCTATATTACAATTGAACTGCAATGTCTGACTTGTGGTACCTCATAACTATCATGTAAACTTCCATTTTGGTGCCTTTATACTGGCCATTACACATACCTACAATGTTCTTTCTCTTTGCCCTAATTTCTTATAATTCTTATCCTAGAAAGTTTCTATAGTGCGTTATCAATTGTAGGTGCTGATGCTGGTGATATCTGGATTATTCAGACTTTCAGATTTGGGAATTCAAGTCTTTCATCTCATTTAGGAAATAATCAAGGCATTTAGGACCAATTGTTTGTTTGTTTGTTTTTGTTTTGCTTTCTACAAGATTCTACGGCCTGGTACTGAGAAGGAATGAATGTAAGTGCTCAAAAGATGAAAAGTCAGGTAGTTAATTATTAATAGATATGCAAATGTGCTACTTCCCAATCTTATAATCCCATGGCAGGCAAAGGTGGTGTATATCTTGAATAGATCAGAAACTATTTAGATCTCTGGGTCCCTGACCTTTTATCTAATTGTTGTTGCCGGGCATAGTCACAAGGACTAAGTGAGGGGGGAGTGCAGGAGCATTCTGGACAGCACTCCACCTAACATGAAAAATTTGCTACCATTGAATATATCAATTAAGTTGGGTAAACTGATTATGATCAGGATATTCTTGCATTCATTGACTGCATGTAGCTGAATAAACCAGTGCAGGGTACACAGAAACTTCCCGTCATAGAAACGGGTCAATCAGTAGTTGAACATTGAATCACTTCTATTAGGTAGGGCCTAGTATTAGACCACATTCTTCACATTCCCTTTCTGGAAGGAGATAAGTATCATCTTCATATGAAGATGAAGTCTTCTGGATTTGAGGTCTGTCATTACATCAATCAGAGTTCTAAAATTTTTCATTTTTTTTGCCAATAATGTCATTCTTTATGTATATATATATATATATTCTCCTGGTTCTGCTCAGTTCACTCTATATCTTAGTTTCCTTTGAAACTATCTATTTCTTCAATGGACAACCCCTCCTCCTCCATGCCCCTAGTTTTGCTCTGGACTTTTAGACTTAAAAACAAACAAAACATGACTCTTTGGATGTCTTAGCCTAAAACTTACCCCCATATCCTGGAACTTCCAAAGTGGACTTTCCAATAATCCTGCAGTCCTCTCACTTCCCCCATTGGTGAGTTCCTCCTGGAGTTCCATTTTGTGAAAGGATCTATGTCTGCCAGCCACTGGAGTAGAACAAGAAGGAGAAAGAGGAGGAAAAGACAAAAAGAGAAAGAGGTGGAGTTGCTATTTCTGTTATTATCAGAGTCATAGTCATAGTTATAATAATTTATAGGGTTATCTAGCAAGAGAGAGATAGATATGAATACAGAAACCAATTTATTTGATTTCCTATGTACTTATAGAATCAGTTTCCCAGTTCCTCATTCAAAATAATACTGTACTACTTCCAATGTTTTTGTTGTTGTTGTTGTTTTTTGCAAATCTTTCATTGTTAGGGTCAATGATAGGAAAAACACTATTGACCTTATCTGTTCAAATGTGTGTTGTTTTTTCCCCAGTCTTAATTCTTTTAAGCAACATTTAATATTTGAATACTGCTCAGGGCTCTGCTCTGTAGCAATAATTCTTCTTGAAAATATTGTCACTTTCTTAGTGATAGTAAATTCACTAATTATTTCTACTGCAATGCATTAGTAACTTTATAAAGAAGTGTTGTCTTTTTATGGTTAATAGAAAAAAACCAACTTTATGAAGCATACCTCTCTCATTAAGAGTGCTCTTGCACAACTGGAAACTTTAGTGCTATATGCTTTATTTATATTTGGTTCAATTACAAATCATTTTTTAAAAGCTAGTTTTTCCTAGCTAAAAGAAAAAAAAAGATAGTTAAGTGAACATATATAAAAGTCTATGTTTTGATTTTAGTTATAGGTCTTTTCCATCTCTCCTTTTCTTTGCTTCTTTAAAATATTTCACAAACAGTCCATCCTATTTTTTTCTGTGTTTCACTGCATTATGGGTATAATACAATATGTGAACAGTGACACAAGACCTAAGAAAGAAAGCCTCTATTGTGGTCCATATATTTTTACTAGTTCTAGCTGTATCTCAATTAATCATGAATCTGATAGTTTACTTTATCAGTACATAATTAATCAGGGGTCACCTCTAGTAGTCCTTATTTATATCTGGCCACTGGACCCAGATGGTCCCAGAGTAGAAAGCGAGACTGGTGACTCTGTGCAGCCCTCCCTCACTTAAATCCAATTCATTTGCTAGTCATGGCATCACCTTCCTGATGTCATGGTCTTCTTCGAGAATGAAGGACAAACAGCATAATTAATTAATCAAATCACCCTTACAATACAAACATTCATGTTTTGTGTAGCTGTTAGCATCTGTTCAATGCTCCTACCTCTTCAAAAATTCATATATATACATGCATATATATGTATACACATATTTATGTGTGTGTTTGTATGTACATGAATGTATATGTGTATAAATATACATATAAGACTTACTTTTCTAAATATGTTGCTTTCCTCCAATTTCTACAATCATTTTGTTTTTTAGGAGCAGAGACTACTTACTTTTTGACTTGGATTCCCAAGATATAGCACAATAACTGGACCATAGTAGGTAGAATTGTAGATTTTTTGATGGATGGACAAAAACTTCTCCCGGCCTCCAAATAAATATAGCTTGAGTGGTCATCCTACACTACAGCAAATGAAGACGGTAAAATCTAACTGTGATGCTTTGGAACTTTACTATGGTATAATTATAATATTGACATCCTTGGGAAGAAAATGCAGCTTCTTTAACAGTCTGGTCTTTTCCCTCCACCTTTGAATTGACTTCATCTAATCAGACTCCTTAAATTATACCACTGTCATTGTATCTTCTATCTGTCTTTTTCTCCTACATTTGCATACAAACATGCAAGGGTGTCCCATTATAGGAAAATAAAACAAACAATGAAATTTTACCTTTATCTTTCATTATCTTTAAATTTATCATTCCATCATTTTCTCTAGAGCAGAATTTTACTTCTTACGCCCACTTCTTCAATACACATTGACCCTACAGTGATATCGTCAACATGTCTCTAGTGACACATTCTAAACAATCTCTCCTAGATTAACTATGAGCTTTCAATCATGGAGCTTTGAATTGTTCATCCTGATTATCTAATTGTGGAGCTCAACAGCCCTGTTTTAGTCCTTTTCTTCTATTACCTTTCAAAGACTACACTATTTTGAACATTTTTGGAGGCTTCTTTTTTTACATCTCTTCTTTAAGTGCAATGTTTTCCACAAAGCTCTATTTTACATCTTCTACCTCCAGACCCTCTACTTTGTGCTCCCATTCATACTCATTACTTTGTCTATCACTATGTATGATATAAATTTCTAGCTCTTTGTAAACATAAATATCCATTCCAAATCTGTCTTCTAATTGCCACATCTTTCTGATGTAGAACTATTTGTTGGACATATTTTTAGGCCATATCTAAATCTGGCACCTAGGGCAGACCCTCTGTCCTAGGGGAATTTTCACATAATTGCCTTTCCCTGACCACTATTTTAGAAAAGCCTCCCCACACCCTTACCATGCTCACAACTCTCCCTCACCTCATACATAAGCTTCCTTTAGTCAACTGCTGATCATAGCAGGCAAGATACCCTAGAGGTCATTAGATGGCAAAGGCAATAGAGCCTGTGCCTGGAATCAGAAAGACCTGAGTTCAAATCTGGACTCAGATATTTACTATGCAACTTTGAGCAAGTTATTTAACATCTGTCTGCCTTGGTTTCCTCAACTCCAAATAGGGATAAAATAACACCTACTTACCTGGGTTGTTATGAGGATCATATGAAACAATATTTAATTGCTGATTCCTTCCTGAGAAGTGGTCTGGAGGCCCCACTAGATTGAAAAAGGGGTCCATAACACAAGAAATTTTAAGACCCTTGCCCTAGAAGAACATAAGGCATGATATCCTGCTGAGTGATTGCCTCTTCAGGAAGGCCTCATCTATCATACTTCAGTTTATAACATACCCCCTGGCCACCTCTGCCATAGCTTGCCTGGTCAACCAACCTTTATTTCTATCAAGCATTTTCCCTCCATTTCTGGAACCATGAAGTATGATTTTTTTTTCCTCCTGGATGGAATTTTCAATTTTCTTGTTGTGAATCAACATTCCTGTAAATTTTCAAAGTAAAATTGCATTTATTGGCCTTCCCCTTCCTATGTGTATTGTCTCCCCATTTGACTGCAAGCTCCTTGGCAGCAGGGACTGTTTTTGTTTTTGTGTTTGTATCCTCAGGTCTTGGCATAGAAGTTCTCATTCATTCATTCATTCATGTCAAAAAATGAATTAACATTATTTACAAATCTGTTTCCCTTCCTGACTTTTTTATTTTTGCCAAACTATTCTGCAGGTCACACATTTGCATATATCATTCTTATCTTTCTTATTTTACCTTCTACTATTCCCCTTCACATATTGTGTTTTAATTAAACCACAAAGGCATGGGAGCTTAGTGGACAGCATGCTGAACTTCGATTCTCAAGATTCCCACTTAGGACATTTATCAGTAGTGTGATCAAGGATGCAGTATTCAAATTCTCTAGCTTCATTTTCCTTTTTGTAAAATTTGAATACAAATACCAGTACTATTTACCTTCCACAGATGTGGTGAAGTGTAAGCATGATAAATTTACATAAAAGGATTTTCAAACATTAAAAGAAGCTATGTTCCAGGCACTTTGCTAAGCTTTCAGAGTAATTCCTGCTCTAGAGGAACTCTAGAGGATCTAATGAGAGAGCCAACATGTTTAACAACTATGTATAAACAAGCTATATACAGGATAAATGTGAAATAATAAGTAAAGGAAGGCACTAAAATTAAGGAAAAAGCAGGAAAGGCTTCAGCAGGGACTTGAAAGAAACCAAGGAAGCCTAGAGGCAGAGAGCTCTGGACCTGGAATCAGAAAGATCTGGGTTCAAACCTGACCTCGGACACTTACTAGTTATGTAACCCTAGAAAAATCACTTTTCTTTCTATTTCAGTTTCCTTATCTATAAAATAGGGTAATAATATCATCTACTCGCAAAGGTTGTTGTAAGGATAAAATGGGATAATACATGTAAAATGCTTTGCAAACCTTAAAGTGATATATAAATGTTTTTTATTATTTTTTATTATTATTCCATTGTTTAACTTTTCCTGAATATGGCATACTTTTTCAATTTCAGTACTTTCCCCCTTACTTTCTTCCTTGTATATATAATTAATTCCCTGTTCAAATCCTACCTCCCTTTAAGGTTTAGCTCAAATGAAATTTTTCTTCAAGGTCATACACACTATTCTTATTGATAAGTGTAGTGACCTTTTCTCATCTTCTTGACCTCATTATAATGCTTGACATTGTTGACCTCTCCTTTCCTCTAGATGAGCACTTCACCATGGGTTTTTATAACACAGCTGGTATGTAATTCTCTTTGTATATGCCTGATTTTTCTCCAGTTCTTCTGCAGAATAATCACTGAGGTTATGCTCCTTCTCCATGAGTATATCCCAAGGCTCTGTCCTGTGGTCTATTCTTTTTTCATTATTTTCTCTTAGTCTTTTTCTGTCTCTGACTCTATTTCTATCTCTGTCTATGTCTCTCCCAAGTCTTGCAACCATTCCTTTTTCTCCACTGGCACTACAACCACCCCATTTAGGCCATTATCCCTTCTTGTTTGGACCTTTCAATAGACTCTTAAATATCCTTTTTTTCCAACCACTCCTCTCCAAGGTATCCTCCAGACAAAGATGCCAAATTGACGCTAATAAACTACAGGTCTTGCCTTAGCCTTATCTGGTAAAGCAACTTTGGTACCTTCCCCTCAGCATTAAAATAAAATGAAAACGTTGTCTATTTGGAGATTAATGTCTTCTACAATTTAGGTCTAGCCTACAGACTCTTTATGTATTATACCTCTTTGCTCACTCTTTGTTCAACCATGTACAACAATCAACCCCCTCTGCTCTGGGTTGTTGTGGGCTATACCCCATTCCAAGAATGCTCTCCATACCCACTTTAGTCTTTTGGAATCTGTTGTTCACTTCATGGTTCAGCTTAAATGCAACGTCTTTCACAAGCCCTTCCTTGATTCTCTCAATTATTATTAACACTCTTTGCATCATTTGTATGTATATGTAAGTATGTGTGTGTGTGTGTATGTATGTATGTATATGTGTATGTATATATATAATGTGTGTGCATATATATGTTATCTGTGTGTGTATATATATATGTATATATATATATATATGTATATATACATACATATGTTCTGAACAGTAGTTTGGGCATAGTGGATAAAGGGTTTACTTGAAGACAGGAAAATCTGGGTTGAAACCCTCAGGATCAGGGGGATTTCTTACCCAGGAATTTTCTATAGCAATGAAATTACAGGTTTAGAAAAAACATATGTTAAAAAAATTGTTTTCACATGCAACTGGGAAATAAGAAATAGAGGAAATGGGGTATTGACATATATCCTGCCCTACAGGAAAATGGAAGGGGAAGAGAATAAAAGAAGTGGAGAGTGATAGAAGGGAGGGCAGATTAGGGGAGGGTGTAAACAGAATGCATACCATCTTGGGGTGGGGGGAGGGACAAGATGGGGAGAAATTTTGGAACTCAAAATCTTGGGGAAGTGAATGTTGAAAACTAAAAATAAATAAATTTAAGAACTTGGGATACAAAAAAAAAGAAATTGCAGGTTTAGTTCCTATATCCTGTATTTATTTATTTATAAAAATATATATCCCCTAGTAAAGTATAATTACACTATAGGAAAGGGCGGTCTCATTTTTGTTTTTGCATAACCACTGGCAAGTAAAAGCACTGGTTGAGTCCAACAAAAGGTCTCCCATGGTTAACATAATATCAGGTAGGTAGTAATATCTTAATAAATGGTTATTAGTCCATTGATTAATTCTCTGTTCCCTGATTGTTCTAGCTAGATGTCATCATGTCTTCTTTGAAATCTCATGGTACTATGCTTGCTGCATCATCAAAAATTCAATTGTCACACTATATTACATGTTTTTGTATCTGTCTTATCTTCCATACTAGATCTAAATCTCCTTCTTTCTTCATGTACAATGCTTTGTACTCAGCAGTCATTTGTTCAATGAAAAACATCTTACTTAGCAACTGTAGGATACATGCCAGTCAAAGTGTTATATTCATATAAGGGATAAATCTCTGAGGCACTGAAATTGTCTGGTTTATCTGTGGCATGTAGAGGCTTTTTGTCTTTGTTTTTGAGAGGGTACATTTGGAAGGATTTGGAAAGATGACAATTTTAGAAGTATTGTTGGGCTTGCTTTTCTCCCACAACACCAAATATTACAAGTAAAGTATCTCCAAAAGTAGACAAATCATTAGTGATGGGAAGAGGAAAAATAAATGAACCTATTCCATGATCATTCTTAAAGAAAAAAAAAATATAATTGAAGACCAATTCACAAGTTAGTTGCTCTTTGTAAGTTACTTAGAGTTTCCTTATCACTTCCTTAATTTCTCCCCCCTTGGGAAGCAGAGCTGAGATGACAGAGTAGAGGCAGCAACCCAGCTGAAGCCACCCCCACCAATATCTCCACCAAAATACTGCTTCAGATTAAATTTTGAAATGGCAGAACCAACAGAACATCAGGGGGAGATATTTTTTCCAGCCTAATGCAAGTTAATAGGTTAGCAGGTGAGGCCTGTGGCACAGGGATGGGTGTCAGTCCAGAAAGCATGCAGCAGCACCAGTGGTGGGCCTTGGAAGCTGCTATGATAATGTCAGAACCTTCAGCTTTGGAAAATTCTTAGCTCAGAGTCTGAAACTTGGGGCAGTGCTTCCTCAACCCCAGGTTAAATATTTCATCAGGAAAATAACTGACCTAGAAAAGTGAGCAAGGTGAGATAATTTAAAAATTATTGGACTATGAAAAAGCAATGGGCAAAAGTAGATCCTGAATGTCATATTTCAAGAAATTATGAAAGAATACTGCTTTGATATCTTAGATCCAAAGGGTAAAACAGACATTGAAAAAAAAATCTGTCAATGCTCTCCTGAAAGAGATCTTGGAATAAAAACTCCCAGGAATATTATAGCCAAATTGACCATGTAAATAACAAAAACCAATAAAAAATCACGTAATTATATCAATACATGCAGAAAAAGCCTATGAAAAAATATAATACCATTCCTATTAAAAACACTAGAAAGCATTGTAATAAAGTGAATTTTTTTAAAAATGCTTTATATCTTCTCTAAAACCAAGAGCAAACATTATCTTTAGTGGGCATAAACTTGAAGCATTCCAAATAAGATCCAGGGTGAAGTAAGGATGTACAATATCACCACTATTATTTAATATTGTCCTAGAAAAGCTAATTGTATTGATAAATATATTGAAGAAATAAAAATAGGCAATGAAGAAACAAAACTATCAACCTTTATAGATGATATGTTGGTATACTTAGAGAAAACTAGAAAATGAAATAAAAAAACTAATTGAAACAAATAACAACTTCAGCAAAGTTGCAGACTATAAAATAAACTCACAAAAATCATCAGTTATTCAATATACTACCAAGAAAAACTAGCAGGAAAAGAGGAAGATTCCATTTAAAACAACTGCTGACAACATAAAATAATTTGGAACATACTTGATAAGACAAACCCAGGGACTATATGAACACAATTACAAAACACTTTTCACATAAATAAAAGTAGATCTAAACAACTGTAGAATTATTAATTTGCTCATGGGTAGGCCCAGACAATATAATCAAAATAACAATTCTACATTAATTTACTTATTCAGTGCCATTCCAATCAAAAAAACAAAGAATTATTTTGTGGAGCTAGAAAAAATTATAATAAAATTCATCTGCAAGAACAAAAGTTCAAAATTATCAAGGGAATCAATAAAAAAAAAAAGGAAGGCAGCCAAGCAGTAACACATTTCTAATTCTATTACAAATTTATAATCATCAGAACAATCTGGTGCTGGCTCAGAAATAGAGTGGTGGATTGGTAGAATAGATTAGGTGCACTTTACGGTATAGTGAATGACAATGCTAATCAAGTGTTTGAAAAACCTTAAGATTCAAGTCTTTGATGTAAAAACTCACTGCTTGACAAAAATTAATGGGAAAACTGGAAAAGAGTTTGGCAGAAACTAGGTATACACCAATCTTTCATACAGCATACCAAGATAATGTCAAAATGGCTACAGACAGTTCTTGCTTTACATAAGAAGACAATTCCATAGACCTCAAGGTAAAATGCACTTAGATGTGGGGAAAGAAGTGAGGAAAGGGGTTATGGGCCTGTGGAGGTAGGGAGTTAGCATGTGGTTCAAAGACATTTGGGAGACAGGAACAAAGAAAGTAAAGCAAGATGAGGAGCACATGGGGGCTGGGGCCAGCCATGTTGGGTGTCGTGATTTCTTTCAGAAATCTTTATATAAAAGTTGAATTTTCATAAAGCAAATTTACATAAAGTGAGAACTGTATGTATATGTTGTTCAGTTGTTTTCAAGTTGTATTGACTCTCTGTGACTGTATTAGGGGTTTTCTTGGCAAGGATACTGAAGTGTTATTTCCTTTTCTACATTCTCATTCTACAGATGAGAAACTGAGGCTAACAGGCATACGTGGCTTATCCAGAATCATACAAATGTCAGGCTGGATTTAAATTCACATCTTCCCATGCCTGGCAGTATTCACTGCACCAGGCTTTCCCCGTGTACATGATTTAGACATAAAAGGTGATCTCATAAGTAATTCTGGGAGCAAGGGAAAATTTACCTGCCAGAAAAATGGGAAAGGGAAGAGTTTAGGACCACAGAAGAGGTAGAGAGGATCACACAAAGTGAAAATGGATAATTTTGATTACATGAAATTTTTAAAAAAAGCTTTTACACAAATCAAACTAATACAGACAAACTAAAAAGTAAAATGGAAAATGGAAAAAAAAATACAGCACTTAACTATGTGCCAGGTGTTGTGCTGAGCACTTTATAATAGCATCTGATCTTCACAATAACCTTGGGAGCTAAGTGCTATTATTATCCCCATCGTATAACTGTGGAAACACAGGGAAACAGAGTTTAAGTGATTTGTTCAGGATCATACAGCTAGTTAGTGTGTGAGGCCAGAATTGAACTTGAATCTTCCTCAGCATTCACAACTGTGAGTTCTCCATCTCTGAATGTCATTGAAGGGGAGACTAAGTGACTATTTTCAAGAAATGTATATACTATTCTTGGATCAGGCTCCTGCTCAGAAAGGAAGAGTGACATCATAATGACCTAAATATATCGATTGATTAAAGAATTGATCATTGCAGCTTTGATACAAAAGGAATTCTATTAATTCCCATTTTGATCCTTATCTAATTTTCTCATAACTGATATATTTATAGGCTGATCTTAATCTAAAACTATATAGTCATTAACTACCTGCCTGGGGATCCTTCAAATCAGTTTATAATGAGGATAAAGCCGATTGCCTAGAGAGAGGAAGCAAATGCAACTTCATTTCCCAAAACCAGAACAATATTGGTGTCCAAGGGGAGTTAAAAAGCAGAAACTACATGTTCCCCTCAATTTGTTTCATGAATTTTTCATGAGAAGTTTGTGTGCTATGCAACATACCATGCTGTCTAAACATAAAAATTGGGTGTGAGTTTCTGGGTTGTTTTTTTTTTCTTCCTGAAATTCAGAATCAGAATAATAGTTGGATGTTGAAGACTCTTGCCTCAAGTAAAGGCAAGAATGACTAGATAACTTCTGAGCTTCCTTTCAACCCCTAGATGCTATGGGATGAGAGTAGTACAACTAGAACTCTGGAAGAAAAGGGCTCTATGTCTTTCTGATACTAAGAGAAAGAAAGAATTCAGGCAAGATCTGAGGGTGGAAGTAGGAATCAGCAAAACTAGTCAATGATCTCAAGGTATGGTATAAATATGGGATTTCACGGGTTAAAGGGCATTAAAAAGAAAGAACTAAAAGGGTTTTATTAGTGTCTTAAATCTGTGCTGTGATTTAAGTAGTACATGTCTTTATCTCTAAATTTTATGACATAAAAGTTAGGCCATGTGATGCTGGTTTAATATAACATAGTTATGCACTTGACCAGATTCATGGTGTATTAAATTGCAGGGGATATGTTGAAAGAGAGGGGAGAGCTGCACCACTAAGAAGACAATTGGAGAAAAAGCTATTTTCTGAGAAGTGAAATTTGAACTCAACTAAAGGGGTCTGTTAGGAAGCCTGAACTCTTCATTGTTTTGTAAAAAGTGGTGGAGAATAGACACTCCATTAACTGATAAACTTAGTGTGAATTCAGTGTATCTATGTTGCTCATTCATTCTCCAGAGTGGGGAGCACTGGAAGGTGAGCCAGGCTTATAGAGTAGGAAACTATGAGTAGAGTTTACAATGTTTGTTACTGCTTATTAAGAGCTTTTGCAACAGTGACCCCTGCCCACAAAATCCAAAGTTTTTCTACTCAATTTGCAAAGGCATCTAGAAATATGCTTAAGTGAAAGGTAACATAGCACAGCACATTTGCTATGTAACATTAATCTTCTTACACTTGGTTGTGAGCCTGAACTTAGAGCATTCAGAGAGGAGATGCTTGAGGCTTAGAGGATTTTGGAGGAGAAAGGCAGGAAATGGAAGATCAGTTTTAGTCTATTTTAGTTGTGATAGATCTCTGACAAATCTGCTTTATCCTCATCTTCTTATCTTTCTACAGTCAGCCCATAACAGTGTGTAGTCATACCTAGCTATAGACCAATATTTCTGTTGAGAGCTGTGGAAGATTGAAAAAGGAATATAAAACTCAGTCATTATATTCATGGGATTTAATTGGCAATATGCAATAAAATCACAAGAAATGGATGTGATAACATTTTTAAATAGAAAGGATTAATTTTTTATTTTACAATTGAATTCAAAATTAAATTAAAATGAGCTCTTTAAATGAAAAAAAATAGTTGTCAGAATGAAAGAGAAAGCATTTAATTTGAAGAGAATGACATAGCATGAATTATACCCATAAAATAGCTTATCATTTTTATGACATGGATTGGGGTGGGGAAAAGATTATTGTGTTATTTTTATCTCTATATTATAATTTTCTAAATAAGATAATGTATTTTTCATAATTTAATTAATCTTTACCAAGAATCAAGAGATTTAAAATATGTCTTTTATTCTAATTCTGTTGCATAACTAATTGATTTCTAATTTCATTATTCTCTCTGTTATAAGGTCGTATCTATTAAAGTGGCAAAGATGACAAAAAATCAAAATGACAAATGTTAGAGGGGCCATTGCAAACAGAAACATTGACGCATTATAGGTAGATCTGTGAAAGGCACAATCATTCTGGATAGCAATTTAGAATTACACACAAAAGTTACTTAATAGTAGATGCCTTCTGCTCTAGCAATACCCTTGCTAAGCCTATGTCAAAAGAAAAAAAAATAGGAAAATGTCCTATATGTATAAAAATGTTTGTAGCAGCTATTTTTTGTGGTATCAAAAAAAAGTAGAAGTTAAGGGCATGTCCATCAATTGAAAAATGGCTAAATAAGTTACAGTACATGAATATGATGGAATAATCTTCTGCTTTAAGAAATGAAGAAGCAGATGATTTCAAAAAGACATGGGAAGATTTAAATAAAATGATGCTGAGTGAAGTTAGCAGAGCCAGAATAATTTATACAGTAACATCAATACTGAAAAATAAATGATTTTTACTTTTATGAACTGGTGAAAAATGAAATAAGAAGAATCAGGAGAAAAATTTATACAATAGCAATGATACAATAAATAGATCAGTAGCACTCAAAATAAGGTCCATAGACCTGAAGGTCCTCAAAATCAATACAATTTCCATAATAATACTAATGTGTTATTTGTTTATTAAAATGCTCCTTCCACTGCAATTACATATCTCTATGTGGTCAAATTGATTAATAAATTTCAAAAAAAAAATCAACTTATCAAATAGGATTAAAAGCAGAAGCAGATAGGAGAATATGGCTCCCTTGTATTAAGTCTGATATTAAAGAGATATATGTAGGAGGCCAAGCCAAGATGGCAAAGAAACATTCAGGCGAGTTCTCTCAAATTCCCCTCCTAAGCACTCTAAAATAATGCCTCAAATCAAATTTTGGAGCAGCAGAACTAATAAAAGGAAAGCTGAAGACAACTTAGGAGATTGGCAGGAAAATACATTTTTCTTTTTTGTTTTAATTAATTAATTTAGTTTTAGTTTTCAACATTCACTTCCATAAGATTTTGGGTTTTAAATTTTCTCCGCCTTCCACTTCTTCCCCTCCCCCAATATAGGTTCTTCCTCTACATTCATGTTAAGCGTATTTTTCCATTAGTCATGATGTAAAGAACAATTAGAACTAATGGGAGGAAGCATGAGAATAAAGCAATAAAACAAAACAACAAAGGAAAAGGAGAGTAAATAGTATGCTTCCATCTGCATTCAGACTCCATAGTTCTTTCTCTGGGTTTGAAGAAAATACATTTTTCAAGGAGTAGTGGTCAGGCCTGGAGGGGGCAACACAAGCTGTGAAGTGGGTAAGCCTTGGCGGCAGGTGCATTAACTAACAGCAGCAGCAGCTTCAGAGCTCTCAGCACCAGGATGTCAGGGAGGGGGCTGTTGGACATCAGGTCTGAAGGAAATACTGGGGATCCTTTATTGGCACTTGGTTTAGGATCCTCTTGCACTGCCTATACCTAGTTCTAGTTAGGGCCAGGGCCTGAGTGATAGCATTTATGGCTTCAGGGGAACAGGGGCTTGGCTATAGTTCCAGGGTAGAGAGCAGTGTGTATGGTAACAGTTGTGACTGCAGGAGAGAGGAGAATATGGTCACGGGAAGAGTTCTAGCCCTAGTGGCTGCCAGGGTCAAAAAAGTCCCTTACTGTGTAAAAAGCAGAGTACAGGCTAGGAGAGCAATGATTACACATATTCTTAGACCATACCACCCTGGAAGCAACAAAAAAAACTACAAACCTCTACAGCTAGCTCTGAAACAGCAGCCAGAAAGGTGTGAAGCTTGGGAAGGGGCCTACTTCACCCAGGATGAAGACCTCAATTTTAACATGTAGTTAAAAGTCAAAATGAGTAAACAACAACAAAAAAAGAATGTGACCAAAGAAAGTTACTATGGTGACATGTGGGTGAAAGATGAAATGACTAAGGAAAGCAAAGGTTTGGTCTTCTAAGAATGTTTGCCAAAAAACTGGGACCAGATCATCTTGACTTAGGCCTGGATCCAGAGTACAAGGGAAAAAGACTTTTATGCACCAAAAGTCCAAGTCCAATTAATTACAAAGAAATAATACAGTATCAAGTAATCTAATTTCTAATTAGAAGAAAGATTAGGGGCTTTTCAAGTTGGAAGGGGTAGAGGAACAGGCAAAATTCCCTGAATTCAGAAAAGTAAGTGTACAACTCCTCAAATATCCGTCAACAATCAAGAGAACATGGAAACAATAAATGATCAACTAATACAGGGCCACTTTTCAGATAAGCCATATGAATTGCTTGGGAGGTAAAATTGTGAGAAAACTTCTTACGTCAGTCTTTGGATCTGACTGTGTTTCTGGTACGTGTAACCTTAGTCCTTGGTTAAGTGTCTCTAAACAGCAGGTAGAACAGGTACATTTTCTCAGCAACACAGGGCTAGATTCAAATAGTGCAATAAAGTTTTCCCCCAATTCCCACAATTGAATTAAGTTTTCTCACAAAACAGAATTTGGACTAGGCCCATAATTGATTAGAAAGGCAACGAAGATATCTCCAGAAGTGTGTCACAAGATGGAGTCAGTGTGGTTCACTTGAAACCCCAAATTAACCCCTTACTTTCAATTCCCTGAATTCCCTCAATATTTCCAGTGTTGATTTATAAAACAGAGGGCAAGCTACTCCCTGCATGGATCACTTATCTAAAGGCCAAATCCATAATGTTTTTCATGTATTGATAATCTTAATTATATAAATCAGGTTACAGATCAAACTACTCAGAGAGCTCTCAATGGATTAATTTTGAGAAGGGAGAATTACATATCACTAAGGTAATCAAGAAAACTTAGATGTAGACATAAACACCATGAAACAAAGGGCCAAAGCACTACAATAAGTGTCATCAATATTAAATAACATAGAGTTTCCTTGTATACTAGCAAACCCACTCCCAATATCCACTGAGTCCTAGACATCTCATGTAGTCATCTGGCCCCTGCATCTCTTGGCTAATAGGCTTCATTCTCCAGGCATCTCTGAAAGGGGCTGTTTTTGTTGTTGTTGTTGTTTTTGTATTTGTTTTTCCATTTTTTTTTTACTTTTTAATTGAAATCATTTTGTAGAGACTCCTAGATTAAAATCTGCCAGTAAGAAGACTTAGCATAATTTAGTACATTTTTAAAATTTCATATTCCAAACCTGAAACTTTAGAGAATATACTTGCTGTTTCTATCTCTACTTAAATGCTGTAACCAATATAAAAATCTTTTAAAAAATTTAGGAGGGTCTAACTTGTAAAATGAACTTTTCTGTCTTTTGAAATTATCAGACACTTTAAAATGGGAAACAATTTCAATTTCTTTACCATTATATATCAAATTTTATATGTAAAATCTTTGCGAGAAATTATTACTGAAACACAAAACCTAAATCACCACGCTAAATACATTTTGAAGCTAATCATATATGTGTGTATATATATATGTATATATATGTATATATATATATGTAGTGTGTGTGTATGTGCATGTAATTATTAGAGAAAATAGTCTAATCCTGTTGCTTTCTCAAAATTTATCATTTTATTTAATTAGGAAACTTTTTATATTACGTCTTTGAGTTATTATCTTTGTCTAATTCACCGTTTAAGAGGATATTTTCCCACTACTATATGACCACAAATATAGATTAAAACTATAACATTTTTATTAAGTCAACTAATTGCTAGTATTATATTTCTATTACTATAGTAATTACGACTTTTATGATAATTTAGAGATGTTCCAGTATCACTCTATTAATGAATAGAATTATTATTATACTTATAAAACTTCTACAGCTCTTATACTCTTCCCATCCTATTTCATTGTAAGATAAGATAAGCTTCTAAACCCAACTGAGACTTTATGTTATTCTCTTTTTGAGACAATTCCAATGAAAGTAAGATTCAAACATTTCTTGTAAAAATATATTGTTGGATATTGGTCTTTAATCTATTCTGCTACCCTCTTCTGTTTTATGAGAGTTCATACCATTCATACTCATAGTTATGAATATTAACAGTGTATTTTCTCCAATCCTATTTTTTCCTGCATATACTTCTCTCTCTCTTTTTTCTCTTTTAACCCTGTCCCATTTCAAAAATCTTTTTTGCTTTTGACCACTACTTCCCTTAATCCACTCTCCTTTCTATCAGTCCCCTGTTCCCTTGTCTTATACCCTTCCACATTAAATTATTGGACAGTATGGAATATGATATTCTGGAAGACCAAAGAGCTAGGATTACAACCAAAAATAACCTAACCAGAAAATCTGAGCATAATCTGTCTGGGAAAAAATGGATATTTAATGAACTAGAAGACTTTGCAGCATTCCTGATGAGAAGGCCAGAGTGGAATAGAACATTAGATTTTCAAATAAAAGATTCACAAGAAGCTCAAAAAAATAAATAAAATAGAAAAAAAAGAAAAAAGAGAAATCATGAAGGAATCAATAGGGTTAAAGTGGGAAGATTATAATTGTAACTCCTAAGAACTTTAACAGGGTAGTTAGAAGAAGTATACATAGATAGAGGGCATAGGTGTGATATGATTATAATGGGATGATTTAAAAAAAATAAAATTAAGGGATCAAAAAGAGGGATGCACAAAAGAATGGGGAAAAGGATACATAAAAGAAGAATGAAAGGAAGACCTTTTTGAAAGGAAAAAATAAGCCTCCCTAATGATTACTGTTGTTTAGTTGTTTTCAGTCACGTGAAGCTCTTCATAACCCCCTTTGGTGTTTGATTAACAGAGATACTGGAATGGTTTGCCATTTCCTTCCCCAGCTCATTTTACTTATAAGGAAACTGAGGTAAATAGGTTAAGTGTCTTGCCCAGAGTCACACAGTGAGTGTCTGAGGCTCAACTTGAACTCATGAAGATGAATTTTTCTGACTCCTTCCCTTCTAATGATTATAACTTCAAAATCAGAATAAAGTAGATTGAAAAGGTCCTGCAACACCACATGCCTTCATGTACAGCCTTATGGCCATGTTTTAGGGGTACTGTATACAGATGGGATTCCGGTTTATGTATAGGATGAACCCAATCCTCTCTGAGGACTCTCTCTATGAAGTCTCATAATTTATAAATCTATAAACATAAATTCTCACCCCAAGGCAAGAGATCATTTTTTTCCCTTTCCTTTTAATATTTTGGTTGCTTGTAATCATTAAGTATATACTGCTCGGGGAGTCTGTTCCCTAGTTCATTTATCATCATCGTCTGAAGAGGATTATAGCTAATGATGGGTAAATATGCAATCATGGTTCAGATTTGCAAGGATGTTTATTTCTCTGTTGAACATGAAATTTTGTTAATAAAGCCATTTTTCAAATATTCACAGAGGTATAATGTTTGCTCTCTAGTTTCCATGTGGAATAAAACCTGGAAAGCAATTTCTTTGAAAAAAAAAAACATCCAGCTCTGATTAAATCATCCTGTGGTCTCTTCCCTGCTAGCAATATGAACATGAAACTAAGAACTGATATTGTGACATAACAATAAATGATTTATTGTCTCTTTGGATAGTTAAGATGAACATATGAACTTATTTTACATTAAAACATGACAATAATTACTTTTGAATGAGCACTAAGTTATAAAGTATGGTTTATAGATAATATTCATCAGTAATTCATTCTTAGTAATTGGTTGAAAGCTAAACTGCTAGAGTGTATTATGTTCATTTATAATCATTTCACCTGTGTGTTCAATTTTCTCAAATAGATTGTGCTTATCTAATTGAGAAAAGTTGCCTTCTCTTTGTTTTGTATACCTCCTGCCCCATAGTAACCAGGAGGATGTATCTGACTTATATAAGATTTAAAAATAATAGAATTTAATCATTTAAACATGGTACATGATGTTTTTAATATAACTTACGCACATTTTTCACAACTCAAAAATAAGTGTTTCTTTCTTGTAAATTTCAAACTGTACTGTTTCTGTGTGCAAATTCATTTTGTAGCTACATTGGAAAATGGAACGTTGAGGCATGTTCTGTTTATCACCTTCAAAGCAGCTTCCTGCTGAAAAGGCACACTCTCCATAACACTTCATCTGAGAGACTACACATTTTGCCTTTTTTCATGCACTGTTTATATTTTGCATGATTGTCTTAACCGAGGTAGATGAATTTCATTAAACTATTCCAAAATTCTATGTCTATTCCAAAAAACCCCCAAACATCTTTTCTTAATTCCTTTTCATTTAGAATCCCATCTTCTATGTTGAAATTTCCCATAGAACAAAGAAACATATTTCCTACAATGACTATCCTTTCTCAATATACATAGACAAGTAGATTGTGATCATATTGATAGAGACATATAAACATGTAAGTATAAAATCTATTCTCTATCCTACCTCCTTTCTCACCCTCAATGTCTATGCTATGCACAACTTGCTCCTTAGGAACTCCATTGTTTTTTCACTTACTGAGTTGGACCTTCTTTTAGAAATACTGCCTTCTATATTGTTTTACAAATTGCGGTTTGGTAGATTGTTTTTTTTTTAAATTTCTACTGGTTATTTTGCTCGGCATCATTTTAAACAAATCTTCTAGTATGTCTATGAATTCCTTATGTTTGTCTTTTCTTCCTGAAAAATAAAATTCCATTACACTCATTTATTACAAGTTTTTCAATCCTCCAATCATCAAATGTTCCCTTTTATTGCACTTTGTTATTACAAAGAAAGTTGTCATGACTATTTGGATACAGTTTGGCCTTTTGCTTTTGTCATTGACTCCCTTGGGACATATACCAAATAGTGGGACTGGTGGACTGAAAAGACTAGATGTAGAATTTCTCTCATAATTCCAAGAATTTTCCAGACATTTGGAATGATCAGACATCACTACTCCACAATTTATTAGATGGTTTGTTTTACCACAGCCCTTCCAACATTGATTTGTATAATTTTTGGTCATATTTTCCAATATAGAAGATGTCTGGGTGTACTTCAGACCTCTTTCAAATTTTATTTTCCTCACTGATTTTGAAGAGATTTTATTTTTTATAATGGCACATGTTATAATTTCTTTGAAAATTATTCATATCATTTGATAGCTCATCTATTGGGAAAAAGTTCTTAGTGTTACCTATATTAATATACTTAATTTTTTTGCATCATACTTTTATCAGATGTATTTGGTGCATGTATTCCCCACATTTTTGTTTATCTTCTAATTCTTTTACTATTTTATTAATGTATTTTTCATCTTTTGTATTTAAAATTTTCTCTTTTATCTATGATGTCCTCCATTTTTCTAGCAATAGCTGTAAAAAGCTTTTGTCCTCTTACGATGTTTGTGTATATGAGTGAGTAAATTCTGTTATATCCAAGTAAAGTATCCAAACTGGCTTACTTTTATAGCTTTCTGTCAAGACATGTTTTCCCTTTTGCCACATTATGCTCTAACTAGATAAGAGATAATCATAGAGTAGGAATAAGTCTTAGAGGTCACCTGGAGTGATCTTTCACTTGAAGCAGAAATATCTCCTACACCATCACTCATTTATGTCAAGATTCTCATTGACACTTCTAGTGACAAGAGCTCAGCTGTCTTATAAAGTCACTCTTACTATGGTTGGGCAGCTTTATTATATTTAATATGCTAACCTGAAATCTGTGACCTTATACCATCTGCTTTATGATACATTCTCTTCTCCTTTGATTTGGGTGTGACCTCAGAAGAGATGTTAGATTTGTACCCAATCCAGGGAATTCCTTACCTTGTTGATAAGTATCATAAAATACACTTTCTGTTTGACTAATCAATCCATTCAAAAAATCACTTCTGAATCATTTTATTCCAACAAAAATAGATACAAAGAGATCTGTAAGTGAAGAGTATTCTTTTACAAGCAGAGGAGATAGGCAATTTTAAGAAGCAAAACAAAATAATACAAAGAAGGATGAAAAAGGGGTTCATTATAAAATACCGAGTGCCAGGCTTCCTCAGATTTTTGGTTCCGTTAATGGTAGCTCATTTTCACTTCACCTTTCAGATTAACAGTCTTAGAAAACTTTCTCTGGAAATTAGGAAAGCATCTAGTGAAAACAAACCCTGCAAGGCTTGATCTGAGCCAATATGATATAGTGAATGCTTAGGCTTAGGTCACAACCATGCCTAATGACATCCAGCTGAGGGGGCAGGCTTGGGGAGGGGCCAGCAAGGTAGTATAGTTTACATGGCTATTGTATGGACAAATAGAACTGTAATGTCATAGACCTGGTTAAATCCTGATAGGTTCAAATCACCAACAACATAACCATTTGATTTAACTTTCCCTTTTGAATGAACAGACATGTCTACTCAGATATCTACTTTATCTTCAGTGCCTATCAAGGACTTAAAAATAGTAGACACTAAAAATATTTATTAAATCAAACTGGATTTCATTGTAAATATTTTCAATTACTTGAAAACAGTGATGTTCCATTTTTTCCACTTGAGTTTAAATGTTCACTTGTTTTGATTACTCGCCATCTTTCTCACTTTCTTCTAAATCGTCTTTTACTATCTCTCTTAAGTTGTGACACTGGGTACTCAATATAGCACTGAAGAGATGATCCAGCAGATTAAGGTTGTAATTTAGTTTTTATCCCTGTTGACCTAAATACATCAAAATTTGCATTTTTTGACAGTTACAAATTCTACACATCCACACATGTATCTGCAAACATGCATTTTCATACAGATATTCTAGTGATCTTTATGTTATATCTCTAAGTAGATGAGGAAAACATATTTTTGAGAAACTGAAATGTATTTGGATGGGCAGACCATAGAGGACTAAAGATCACCAATACATATATCTTGGGCAGACAATGAAGATGGACAATGAACTAGTAACAGAGGGGTGTGGAAAATTTTATAATACCCCAAACATCTCTAAAATAAAGGTTAATATTTTTAAAGTTATATTTTTAGTATTCTTCATGATTCTAAGTTAGAAGATACCAGTTTCCAAAGGATTAAAGCTGATAGCCACTCAAAAGGAAATTGAGATATGAGTGGCCATGAGAGTAGACAGCAATATGTTAATAATCGAAGGAGCTATATGGCCAGAAGAGCAGTTGGATTGGTTTAGTAGCAAGAAAAAAGGAAATGTGATAGATCTCATGGATAAGTGTCAGAGTTAGCATTTGAAAGTAGTTCTTCTGTGGCAATCATGACGGTAAAGAACAGTGATATCATGCCATGTGAAGACTGGTGGCAAGAAACTGGGAATAGCAGATGTTTATCCATAAGAAAAAAAAAAAGAAGACTTAAAGAAACATTATATGTGCCTTAAAATTTGTTCAAAGTTGCACAGAAAAGGGAAGAGACTTGGTTTGCCTGGCTTCAAAGAGAATCAATAGGAAGAACAGTTTAAAATTTCAGGCATACAAATATAGGCTCAATGAAAGGAAAAACTTGCTAACACTTAAGTGTCTTTTAAAAAAATGAATGAGTTACCAGAGGTGTTGCACATTCTCCTTGGGTTAAAGGCTTCATATAGAGTCTATGTTACATTTGGCATTTAGGTAAATTTAGGTCAGGTGTGAATTAATATCATCTGAGGTCCCTTCTACCCCTGTGATTCAATGACTTTTTTTGCAGATAGCAAGAACTTCACAATGTGTGTATTACTAAATTTAATAAACATTTATTGAGTACCCATTATGTATCAAGAACTACTCCTATCCAGTGTTTCTCAAACTGTGCGTCATGACTCCATGTGAGGTCAAGAAAAATTTGGCAACAGTAAAAGGTTGACCAAAAATTAATTAAAAATCAAATGAGTAATGAATCCAAGGTATTTCTGGCAGTGCTTGAAACTTCCTGGCACCCTTGGTTCTGAACACAAAGGATGCACACTTTGCACTGTGCATGTCCTCAGGCTACACAACTCCAACAAACACTGCAGAAATGCAGAAAAGGGGTCTCAAGAAGGGAAAAAGCCTGCTAGATGATTCACTTACCCACGTCGGCATTCATATTGTATGTATATTGTGTGTATATACCCACATATGCAAATTATCCTCATTGAATTTTAATGGTTAGATTAACATTAACCTGTAGAGTTAGATATTGTTGCTTATTCAGGACAATCAATTTGTTAAAAATTATTCATCATTAACCATGAAAAAAAGTGAAACAGCCTCCTGTAAAGCATTATGAAAGGGAGAGTTGAGAAAAATTATGGATTATTCAAATAATTCTAAAATTAATGGGGTATAAGCAGGAATAATAACTAGGAAATGGCTACTAAACTTTTGCCATATCAGCTTTCTTCAAAGCAATGTAAACTTCCTCCAGTACAACCTCTTTCATGAAACCTATTGTGGTTCCTTTGTTGTTAAACATTGTCGGGCAAAGGATCAAGAGAAATGTGCTAGATGATAGGGAAAAAATAGGTGAACTTGGAACTGCTGGAATGATTCCCCCATGAGTATGCATTAATCTGTCAATGTCAACTTGGAAAGAGGTCTTTAGTGGAGAATCTCAAGGTATTGGTGCTTGGTTATATGTTTAATATTTTTATCAACAATATGGATAAAGGCATAGATAGTATGGTAATGAGGTTTTTAGTTGACACAAAACAAAGATGGATGGCTAATTCATTCATTGGATGACAAAATTAGTATTCAAAAAGTTCTTGATTTTGACTTCACTATCACTACAAATCAAAAGTGTAGTAAGGCAATCAAGATAGCTAATGTAATGTTTTTTGTATTTTGGCTTTTTGGTGAGGCAATCGGGGTTAAGTGACTTGCTTAGGGTCACACAGCTAGTAAGTGTCCAGTGTCTGAGGCCCAATTTGAACTCAGATACTCCCGACTCCAAGGTCAGAGCTCCATTCACTGGGCCACCTAGCTGCCTCAATAGCTAATGTAATGTTAACCTACATTAAGGTAGGTATAGCCCAGGACTGAGAAGGGGATAGTCCCATTGTATTTGTCACATAAAGACCACTAGGGTACTATGTTTCCTATTAAACTATATTTTAGAAAGGGCATTCATAAGACTGAAAGTATCCAGAAGATGGCAACAATAATTGTTCAAGTTCATGACATATGAAAATTTTTGAAGGAACTATATAATTCTTAGCCTAGAGAAGGAAGGACTTACACTAACATAGTAACTGCTTAAGCATTTAAAGGACTGATATGTGGAAGGAAATTTTCACTTGTTCTCAGTGGCCTCATAGAGAAGAATTAATAATATATGGAAGATGCAAGAGCCAAATTTAATCTCTATTTAAGGAAAATTACTCAACAATTAGAATTATATAAAGTTGAATGAGCTATTTAGGCAGGCAATGGTTTCCCTTCGGTGCAGGTTTTCAGCCAGAAAGCTTCCCTGCTACCCAAATGCCAGAAGAAAGCAAAGAAGTCCTCCACCACTTTAGTTGGATGCCTAGGGGCAAATTTTTGCAAAAACTGTGTAAGAGTCAGTAGGTCTGCATCTTGATTCAAAGAGATTAAAGGAGCATTTGAGTATTGAATGCCCCCCACAGCCTGACACAATAGTAGTAAATGCTTAACAATTTTAATTGAAATGAATGCCAAATGCCATATCTCTTTAATTGGATGCTGCATTCTGCTCTCAGCGAAGCTTCCCTAAGGCTATGTTAAATGAACACAGATATGAGGCAAAGGAGTGAAAAATATTTTTCTTCTATTGTGATATCTTTGGTTTTAATGATATGTTCTTACCTTATATTCCTAACAGATAATAATAATTTTGATATTTCAAGCTATATCTGATAGAAAAAAATAAAATTTATAGAAATATATCCACCTAAGTACTTCTGAATTGTCAAATATTAATCAAATTAATATTTAAAGTATTGAAGTTGCTAAAAATCCTTACATTTATCATGAAGCCAAGTGTTATTTAACTTAAATGTAGTGGATTCAATAATCATGAATGAATTATGTCTTCTTCACATATTACTGTGCTTTGTAAGGAAATAGAAAAAACTAGTCAATTGATAGAAATGCATTTCATGGTGTTAATGTAATTACATCCTCAAATTGTATCAAGCAATAATAAATAGTTGCTTTGAATGATTGTCCTATCCTAATTGACTTCAAATGTTTGATTCAATACAATTCCATTTGCATAATGTTATATAATGTGTCTGTGGAAAAATTTCTCCCTTTCAACAAATAAAAAACCCAATTAAGAAAAGAGACTGGAGAAAATTTCAGTACAGATAGGAGAAAATGTTGAGCAGCTATTATTTATGGTATGTGACTGCACTTGATACATCAAGCTTGTAGTAGTGTTTTCATGTGTTTCCTAAAAGTACTTTTGATTTATAACAGTTAGTACTTAAAGTAATTTTATTCTGTTATACTAGACTGAACAATAAAAATCTTATTTTTGTTTCATTTTTTTGAATGAAGTCATTTGAGCCTCTCATAAGATGTAAAACCATGTGGCATATTCTAAAAAGCACAAATTTTGAGGGTCAAAAAATGATTTTCAATACTGGCCTTTCTATTTATTATCTATGTATTAATAGGCAAATCAATACACCTTACCAACATTTGGGTTCATTATGTGAAAATGAAAATAATAGTATTAATTCTACTTAACTCACAGGGGAAAAGGAAACCATAATGCATCATATAAATGCAAGTGACATATAAAATATGTAGGAATGATTTATGATCTTGAGAGCAAGATATATCTTCTGCTCTATTCAAGAGAAGATAATAAATGTTATTATGACATAGGTAAATGTGAAATGCATTGAAGAAAGACAACCATAAGGTAATCCCTCTTTAGAAAAAAGAATGAAAATGACCAACCATGATTTCAGAGGATTGATGATCATCTGTGTTACTCTCATTCTGACAGAAAGTGATAGATATAAGGTGCAGAATGAGAAATACATTTTTTGATAAGACCGATGTGGGAAATCATTTTGCTTGACCCCGAATATTTTTATGAGGGTTTTGTTTTTATTTTAAATCGGGGAAGAGGGATGGTGGTATATGAATTGTTCATTAATTGAAATATATATTATATATAATTTTTTTTATTTGGCATTAGATTGGGGAGAGGGAAGAGAAGCAGAAATATTCATCACTTGAAAGGTCTGACAAGGTGAGGAACCCTGAACATCATCACTACCATATGTGGTGTAAACTTCAGCATGCTAGACTTGGAATCAGGACTTGAGTTCAAATATGTACTCAGACCTACTAGTTATATGACCCTGGGCAAGTCACTTAATTTTTCTCTCAGTCATTTTCCTTATCTAAAAAATGGGGATAATAACAACAAATACTTAACAGAGTAGCTTGAAGAATTAATTCAAATATGTAAAGTACTATACACATCTTAAAGTACTGCATAAATGCTTATTAATATCATTAAAATCAATTAAATAACTACTTTCACCTAAAGTTATGTAATTCCCAGGCAAAACAAACAAATAAAAACTTCTATAATGGTCCCCATCCACCTGAAGGTTACAATTGGACAGACACATAGACAAAAGATAACAACTGGGAAAAGACTGGTTATTGATATGGAAGTAAAGAGCTGGAAGACAGTGGGTGGCCTTGTGATTTCATTGGCCTAGGGAACTTGTGGATGAAGAAATTACCTCTCCTAATGTAATTCTACACCTTGTCTGCAACTTAAGTGCTAAGATGAGAATTGTCATGCCTTACCCAAGGTCCATAGCTAGTGGGTTTCGGGGACTGAAGTTAAACTCAGGTCTTTGGGGCTCCAAGGTAAGCTTCAAATCCACAAAACAATGCTTCTTCTCTCAGTGGAAATGATTTCCATATCTGGAGTCTGTGTATGGTCAGACCATTAACATGTTAGAACACAGATCCAAATCAATAACAACTTAGAAAAAAAGAAGATATGAATACAATTAAAATAGTGATATACTCTATATAAATAAGATATGAATGCCAGAATGGAAAAACTGACAAGGGGACCAAGAACATCTCTGTTTTCATATAATTTTAATGTTGGAAAGCAATGAACATAAAGCTAGAAGATGTCTTAACCAGAAAACGTTTAATCTCCTTAATGTTAAAGAGATATAGAAACTAGATGAAAAAATAAAAACACAACAATTTATAAAATAAACTTAATAGCAAAATCTGACAACTGAATACTATGTAAGCTTTTAAACTCTACTATCTCAAAAAAAGGGAGAAGTATAGAAGAAAAATTGGTTTGTAAAAGTTCAAATTAAGATGTACTTAAGTCAAATTATCTCAAAGATATTGAAGGATGAAGCATCAAAGAGGTCAATAAATTGACAAAAATGGAAAAAAAATACTTAAATGTTCCTTCATAAATGATTTGCTGTGATATTAGAACCACAATATTTGGTTCTAACATCAAAGTCTTTAATATGTTGTGAGAGAAAACAGAATAGGACTAAAGATTAGAAGAACAGATAAAGATCATCTTTAGAAACAAGAGTCTGTACATGCTCGATTTGATAAAACTTTGAGAACATTGAGGGATTGATTCTCAAGTTATCTGTATGAGAGGAAAGTGCTAACTGGAAAAAAATGAGTTATATATATTGTGATCAAAATGTCTTCAATAACTATTGACTCATGACTTCTTGCTCAACTCTACAAAAAACTTTTTGGAATAATCAACACGTATGTTGAGATGCAGTGAGGTGTCAACAATACCTGGTTTCAAGTCCTGCCTCTAACCTATAATACGTGTATGATTTTGAGCAAATCACTTAACCTCTCTCTGCCTCAGTAACCTCATTTGTTATATGAGAAGGTTAATTTTGAAAGCTTCCAAGATCCCTTCTAGCAATAAATCAATCACCTATGATCCTCTGACTCCAAAGTTAGTTTTCCTGCAACAGTATCACTCAACCTAACAAATGATGTTCTACAGAATACTACATCTTTTGAGTAATAAAATTGACCAAAAGATACAAGAAATTCAGGATCTCACTGTGCTTATTTTTGTTGACTACAAAGAAAGCTTTTCTTTTGTCTCTTTTCCATCAACATTCTTCCATACACATTTTAAAATAAAGATTTAACAATGGGGATATTTTTATTGCCCTCTCATTTTTAATACAAAATGGGGCATAACAATGTTTACCATTGTCATGGAGTACATCCAGCTCAAATTCCAAATGGAAGAGAGAGGTCTAACAGATGCTGCTCTTTGCAGATGACATTGTGCTTAACTACATGAAGCTTTGGAACACTACAAAATATATTAACTGATATCTTTAAGCACTCAAAAGATTTGTCTTTCAAACCTATCCAGAAAGAATCAAGAAGATGAAAAACACTTCTTTCTGCTTATTTTTTTTTAGGCCATTGGGGTTAAGTGACTTGCCCAGGGTCACACAGCTAGTAAGTGTGTCAAGTGTTTGGTCTGAGGCCAGATTTGAACTCAGGTCCTCCTGACTTCAGGGCCCATTCTCTATCCATTGCACCACCTAGCTGCCCCCATGAAAAACACTTACTTCTGATGTAATGATATAACTTTGGAAGGATATCTTACTGAGGTGGTCTATCAGTACCTTTATCTATAATAGACACTGTGGCTTAGCTAGACAATATGCTATATAAAGAGTCCAAAAGGAAGAAAATAGCAAGCTGAATCACATTTTTTAAAACTGCAATAATTTCAACAAGTTTCTCCCTGAGTCAAGAAGACATGATTTTTTTTTTGTTTTTATTTTTCTCCCTTTGTTTTCACAACTACCCTCCTGTTGCTACTACATGGCTCTGATTCTTGTAATTACACTATCTTCTAAGAGTCCAGATTATGAGTCACTGAAAGGACTCCCCAGGAGGCTGGGGAAAAAGTTCTCACCTTGTAGCCATAAAATATTGTGTCAAATGTAGAGTCTGCTGTTTGGTACCAAGGTGGCCTTGAGCAAGCTACTTAGCCTCTCTGACTCCATTTCCTCGTGGGCTAAATAATGAAGAGGAATGGACCAGGTGACATCAAAGGTCCTTTTCAGTTCTATGTCTTTGGTTTTATGATCCAGAAAAAAGACATTATAAACATGGCTGGGGAGTGTAAATGGGTTTCAACATGTCAACAGTAATGAAAGTCAGGCTAAAAGTACCATTAATCATATCAAGATAGATGTATGACTAGTAACAAGGCAACAAGCACATAATAAATGCTGCTATGACACTGAGCTAAGAAGTAGAGTGAGGTTTTATGAAATGTCAATCTTTATGTTGCAGAGGTATGCCCATAACTTTAAGAGGCTCAAATGAAGATAGGGAGCTGATGCAGTGATTTTAAAATATATCTACCAATTAGATAATCATTATTGTAATGGAATTTAATGGATATCCTGATTGAATCGAATTATTTTAATTCTATTAGTTTTCTAAATTGCTTCAGTTGCCTTTTATAAATTCACTGGCAACAATTTACATCGGCTTATTAACTCACTGAACACTAGATGTCTTCAAGGAATCTTGGAGATCATCCAGCTAAAGTCATCCTTTTAAAAGCTGAGACATCTGAATCCTTCCCTCAGATTATAGATAAGCAAATGGTGGGCAATAAGGGTTAAGTGATTCAACCAAGTCTACAGAGAATTAAGTCACAGGACAAGGGTCCAAACTCATAATAGTAATTCAGAATCCTTCGTTTTTCATCAGTCATCGAATTCAATTTAACCCAAGAGAGATCAATAACAATCCTGGGAGAGTTTTGGTCCTATAGTCTCACCAATGGCTCCGAACAATAGGCCAGGGATCTCACAGACTACATTTTATCTTTGAAGTCTTACCAATATTAATAATAGTTCAGTACTCTCCTAGAGTTCAGGCCCTGGCAATATCTAAATTTGGCTCAGTATTAGATCTCCACTAAAGGTCTTCAATTTCCTGGAAAATATCAAAATATGAACAGTACGTAGAAAACAGTTGTGTTTCAGATAATATTAAAGAGAATAGAAAGTTTATATACTTCTTAGTAAAGTCCTTAGTAAACAGTATATAAGCAAGTTTATTTATCTTTCTTTTCCAGAATTTTCCAGGACAATAATAGTAATCAACTCAGCAAGTCCTTATCTTTAGGATTGCTGCCATTGACTTGATTGGAGAAACCACGTCAATGTCTCTTTTTTGCCTTCTTTCCTGATGGCACCAGTACTACATACTACCTATTATTCCAAACTGTTGCTCAGCAGTATTTTCTGTTTCTCCATGTCTTGGCTCATCCCCATGTGAAGAGCAAGATTGCTTCTCTGTAAACAGGGGGCATCTTCATTCCTTAACATCTCTAACCCAGAAGTCCTACCATCTTTCTACCCCAGTGTTATCTTGGTTTTCCATTCTCCTGTACTCCTGACATGTACACACATGCAGACATATTGAAACACAAACAAACACACACTCACATAATGTGATGAAAGACAGAATTGATCGAGCGCTTACAAGCATGCCTAACTGCTTTTCTCCCTCATAAAATATAGAAATCCAATTTGTCTTATCATCGCATATGTTACTCTAAGATTCAACATGAATTAAATGATAAATGTTAGTATCTTTGATCATATCATGTTCTGTAAATAAGATTATAATTGGGGTAAACAATGATAATAACAATAGGATTCAAGTAAAAAATGGGGGGGGGAAATATTTTTTTTAAATTCTCATAGACGGCACAGTGGATAAACTTTTGACTCAGAAGTAAGGAACACTGACCTTCCTGAATTCAAATCTGGACTTACTTACAGTTGTGTGACCCTGGGCAAGTCACTTAACTCTGTTTGCCTCAGATTCCCCATCTGTAAAATGAACTAGGGAAGCAAATGGCAAACCACTGCAGTATCTTTGCCAAGAAAACTCCAAATAGGGTCACAAAAAGTTGAACACAACTAAAACTACTCAGCAACAAAAAGTGAGATTTGCTATATTTGTTTTCGAATTTCATTTAGATTTTCTTAGTATTTCATTTATTTGTGGTGAAGATTAACTTTGGCAAATCAAATCATGTACATGCATAATTAAATATAGTGTACTTGAGCAAAGAATCACCTAAATTTTTAATCTCTATTTTATAGCAATAATTTAGACCTTAACAGTCAGGTTCAATACGTTCCTCACGCTTCTGACACCAGGTAGTAGACTATCTATACCATAAAGTTGTATTTAAAAGACATATTAATTCATTATTTCACTCAATTAGCATTTATAAGCATCTATTATGTGTAGAGGACTGTATTAGTCTTTTGAGAAGAAACAGATTATATAAGAAATAGGCCTTGCCTTCACGTAATTTACAGTTAGGTAGAGGCATAAAATACAAACAGATAACTAAGTACAAGATACTTCATCACATGGTAAATATATTTGTATTACCTGAAGTCAAATGCCCTTAAGGATACATGTTTTTAAAACAAAGTTATAACATGATTTTTTTACATATCCATATGGAATATAGCATTTAGGAATTGAAAATCCTATCACTACATATCTTTGGCTTGAATTTTATTAAGTTAAAGGGATTAATTCTATTTTGATATTATTCATTATGTTAATGGAAGGAAGAGGTGTTATAACACCTATTAATATAACAACAATAACATGTATATAGTGCTTTAAGTTTCACAAAATATTTTTCTGAAAATAAAACAATAAATCAAAATCCACAACAATGGCACCAATGGATAGGGAATTCCAAAATGACTTAAAGACATTTCTCTCATCAACCAATTCTAGGAATCTATTATCAAAAATAAGAACCCTGAATAATAGGGATATGGACCACTGATAGGATAAAATAAGTAGGGAATTGCAAAGCTGCGAACTCTGCATAAAACAATGTCTCCTCATTCCCATAAAGTATATAAGGACAATTCAAAATGTTTTATTTATTAATTTTTCTTTCATGATGGTAACTAGAGAACAAACAGGGCCCACAATATATAAAGATTTCTTCATCAGTGTTTCAAAATATCTTTCCATAGGATATCATGTACACTTGCCCAACCGTTTTCTAATAAAGATTAAAAATAAAAAAAAATTAAATTAAAAAAATAAAAAATTAATGATAGCATCTGTAGGGCAGAGGGAGGGAAGAAAAAAAATTACATGATCATTTCATTGTATATTTGAAAGGAATAGCAAGATGTGAATAGTAGATTTGCAGTTTCACATGTAATCCTCTTTATAGTACTGTTAGGAAAATACTTGTTTTACTCCACAAGTTAAAAATAAAAATGACTATTATTATTAAATAACTAACTTAAAAACATGTCTTTGAATAGACAAATAAAATGAAAGGCATTAAAAAATCAATGATGTAGGATTGTCTTATTATAAGAGATTTTAAGCAAATCATGGACAGTATAGGAATTTCAAAGAAAAGGTTGGGCTATGGAAAGAGTGAGAATTATTTGTGGGAACAATGAAGAAATAATGACTAATGTAGACATAGCTTTGAAAAGTTTCAGGTTCTGCTTGAAATACATAAGAACTGTTTGTATTTGAAAATGAAAAATGAAAAAAAGTTCCAAAAAAAGAGAAAAGCACAGTTGATCAAAACCACATTTTTCTTTATTTGTATGAAGAAATTGAAAATGAAGAATTACTTGAATATTAGAAATACCCTTACATTGGCTACGGTTTTTTTTTAAATACCAATTTTGAAATATTTGAAGCAAATGGCTTGTTGGGGATAAAAGAACTTCTGTATCATACTCAATGGGAACCATTGATTCAAAATGATTTATGGTTTATATTTAATGCATATACAAGATAACAAATCTGAATATCTGTTCACTTCCCATGCTAATAGTCCAAATTTATTTAATCACTATGGGGATTTAGTTTTCTGTCCTCCCACATCTTTATACAAGTTACAACTCCCTTCTGCCTTTTCAGATATCTTCTTTCTTATTTCTCTTATGTATTTCTGCCATACTTTCAAAGAACTTTTCACTTTCACCAATAACTATAATTTCTGGAAATTAAATCCTTCCTGCTAACTTCTGTGTCTAAGTCTAAAGCTAACTCTCACAACAGGTATTTTTTTTTTCTCCTTTGTTAAAGGCTCAAAGGCTAGTGGGTAATTATCAATACTTTATATCCAAAGTGACCTTCCTGCACTTTCCTGATTTGTTAACTATGTTTCCTTAGAGTATGATAATATTTACTCCTTTATTCAGCTATATTTGGGCTGAAATTGGCAGATTGTTTCATCAGCCCTAATATTAAATGTAGCTGCCATGGGTTATTTTTATTTTCAGTGGAAGGACTGGTCAATGAGAATCTATTACATTTTTATAGTAAGCTCAGATTTTCTTTTCCTTTCCTCATAGGTTATGTGCCATATGTACAAAAGTTCCTATCTCATTCCAATCCAATTGGGCTTTGATGAGCCTACTTATGGCCATCACTGTAATGGGTCTGCTGAAGTGTGGCAATGATGAATTTTTGATTAGCAAAGAAGTGAAAAAAAAAGTAATGACTCAGGAAAGTCTGAGCAGGAACTGAGTTCATATAAAAATATAATTATACTTAGGAGTATGCTAGTAAAAATTTAATGATGGGCACTATGAAAAAATGTAGGCAATATACTTTTAATTTTAAAATGCATTATTAACATTTTCCCATCACTTTCTTAAGTTTATATAATCAACAGAATAATAAATCAAGACCTGATTTTTTGTGTTTATTTCTGACTTGTAAATGCTCATATTGAAAATTTAACAATTGGATTCTCCAGGGAAGTAGAGTTAACATGGCAGTGATAATCAGTGTTTTTGCCTGTCTCTCCCAACAGAGCCTTTCCACATCAACCTAGAAAATGTACTAGACTGAATTCTGATTGGGAAGGCCAATAAAATGTCACAGTGTGACATTTTTATTTTGTCATGAAAGACAGACCTAGGAATCCATGGACACTGGAAAGGAGGATGACCAGAAGTACAGGGAAATGTCAGCAACAACAGTGGTAACATTCTGACATCCAGGGATGAAAAGGGAACCTAGGTAGAGAACCAGAACAGGAAGCACTGAGACACAATGTTATACCAGGGGACCCCTTAATTAATACTGCTGAAGGAAGAGCTGCTATCTGGCAGGTATGTCACCTATTACCTAGTTCTAGGTCATATATCTAGGATGGAAAGGAGAAGCCATGACTGAATGTGGAGGCTTAAATGAATACTGAGCACAAAACAAATTCCAGAAAGTTATCTGTCTGGCTCTGAGCATGGGATCAGAGCAGTTACTCACTTCTAATCTTTATCTCAGCTTATAAGCCTCCAGTGGAAAAAACCAGGATAGGAAACCAAGATCAAAGGAGCCTACAATTTAGTCACTCTGAACTTACAGAATCTCCCAGAAGGGTAACAGTGGCTAAGCCCAGCAACAGTCTACTGAACTCAAATGAACACAAACCAACAAACCCAAATTTGAAGAGTTCTGAAAAGAAAGACTTTGAACAGAGCTCTCCTCAAATCACACCAAATTAGCAGTGCTGAAAACATGCAGGCCCCCTGGGCTGAGATATAAAAACTACAGAAACTCAGGCCAGGCATCCCTCCTAAGAATTAGCCAAGCTCAATGCTAAAATAAAATCACATTTCGAGAAATAGTCTAGAAGAATTATCAATGAGAAAAATTGACCATAAAAAGCTATTATGGTGACAGGGATGATCAAAACACAAATATAGAAGAAGGGAACTATTTGAAAACATGTATAAGAAAAATTGAAATTGGACACAAGCTCACTAAGAATACCTAGAAGCGTTAAAGCAAGAGATACAGAAAAAAAAAAAGAAAGGAGCAAGTTCTGCTGCCAGGAACCAAGATGGTGGAATAAGAAGTAAGCCCCTCTCACTGTCCCTTATTAACCTCTGAAAGCCCAGAAAATATCACCCCAGGAAAAAACCTTGGAACAACTGAACCAGCAGTAAGATAGGGTGTAGCAGTCCAGGAGCCCAGGAAGCTTGAGAGATTAACAGGAAAGGCCCTTCTTGCCCTGGAGGAGGGGAGTAGTAAAAAATGGGAGGTGTCCCAGCAAGCTAGCAGAAAGTCTCACCTCAGCATACCAGAGAGAGCTCCCGAACCCCAACTGGTGGAACAGGCAAACACCAACACCAAGACCCCTGAGTGCCTCAGTAAGGGCAGGGGAGCCAGTAGAAACTGGATCAAAAAACCACCATGTGCCTCAGCATTCTATAGCAACCAAGTCTCCTAGTGCCTCAGTAAAACTCTGGGAAGAGCTCCAAGGGTTCTCCCCAGGCAGGGAAACATCCCACAGCAGCAAAATATCCATTCGAAAGGAGCCAAAGAAAGTAAAAGGAAGGAAAGACCTGGCTGAGCAGGCAACCTCCAGGGGTCAGACCCCTTGAGTTCCAGGGTTGCTGATTCCAGCCCAACACCAGGTAAGCTGTCAAAACTCTACAGCCTCCAACTGCCAGCACTGGGGGCTCCAGCAAAGCCAATGACCATGCCCCAGGGTCCCAACAAAAGAAGTTTGGGTCAGTGTCCCTTGCTGAGCTCAATCTTTTTGAAGGCCAGGAAATAAGCAAACATAACGAGCAAAAAGAAGCATACTATAGATTCTTATTATGTGAATAATGAAATCAAGGCATAAATTCTGTAGAGGAAATTATTATTAACAAACTCACATCTGAAACCTCAAAAGGGAATATGAACTGGCCTGAAGCCCAAAAAGCCTTCTTGGAAGAGTTCAAGAAGGATTTTAAAATTCAAATAAGAGAAGTAGTAAAAAATAAATGACAGGTATGCAAGAGAGAGTCAATAACTTGGAAAAGGAAGGACAAAAATTAACTGAAGAAAACAAGTTCTTAAAATATACAGTTGGGCAATTGGAAAAAACAAGTACACTGAAGAAAACATCTCCTTAAAAAGACTAATTGGCCAAATGGAGAAGGAGGTACACAATCTAAAAGAAGAAAACAATTTGTTAAAAATTAGATTGGGCAAGTGGAAGCTAATGACTCTATGAGAGAGTGAGAATCAGTCAAACAGAAACAGAAGATGAAAACATAGATGAAAATGTAAAATACCTCATTGGTAAAAAAATTAAAAAAATAAGAAAAGCTGACCTGGAAAATAGATCCAGGAAAGACAATTTAAAAATTATTGGTGTACCTGAAAACCATGATGAAAAAAGAAGCCTGGACAGCACCTTTCAGAAGATCATCAAGGAAAAACTGCCCTGAGGTCCTAGAACCAGAGGGTAAAATAGCCATAGAAAAAAATAAGCCAATCTCCTCCTGAAAGAGATCCAAGATTGAAAATGCCAAGGAATATAGTAGCTAAATTCCAAAATTACCATGTCAAAGAGAATATACTGCAAGTAGCCAGAAAGAAACAATTTAAATATGAAATCACAGTCAGGATTACACAAGACCTTGCAGCTTCTATATTAAAATATCATAAGACATGGAATATGATATTCCATAAGGCAAAGGAGCTTGGTTACAATCAAGGATCAACTACCCAGTGAAAATGAGCATGGTCTTTCAGAGGAGAAGATGAACATTCAATGAAATAAGGGACTTCCAAACCTTCCTGATGAAAAGACCAGAGCTCCACAGAAATTTTGAACTTCAAATATAAGACTCAAGAGAGACATAAAAAGGTAAATGTGACAGAAAACAAAACACAACATGTTTAGATCCTTATGAGGGAAGATGAAACTTGTAAGTCTTGAGAACAGTATTGTTATTACACAACTTTAAAGGAGTATACATAGAAGGGGTGGGTATAAGTTGACTTTGATGTAATGATAAAATATAATCAAGTGAGTTAAATGTATCTAAGCAAGTGGATTAATCTGATCTAACTAAAAGAATGTACAGGAGAAAAAGAAAGGAGGAGGCAGACAAGGGTAAATTATGTTGCAGGAAAAGGCACAGCAACCCATTACAGTAGAGGGAAAGAAGGGAGAGAGATAAGCATTGTTCCAACCTTACTCTCATCAGATTTGGCTCAAGCAGGGAATAATATAATCAATTAAGTATAGAAATCTAACTTGCCCTATAGACAGTAGGAGGGAAAAGGGGAAAGAAAAGGGGGGATAGAAGAGGGGGAAGAAGTAGTAAGGGTAAAGGTGAAGAAAAGGGAGAAGGCTAATAGAAGGGAGGTGGCACTGAGGGAGGTGGTGGTCAAAAGCAAAACACTAGTGAGGTGGGAGTGGGAGAAAGGAGAAAGAAAAGTATAAACATGGGGTAAATAGGATGGAAAGAAAGACACAGATAGTAATCATAACTCTGAATGTGAATGGGATGAACTCTCCCATAAAATGGAAGCAGATAGCAGAAAGGATTAAAAAAAACATAATGCTACAATACGTTGTTTACAGGAAACGCATTTGAAACAGAGGGTAAAGGTAAAAGGCTGGAGGAGAATATATTATGTTCCAACTGAAGTTAAAAAAAAAAACAACAACAGGGGTAGCAATCCTGATCTCAGACAAAGCCAAAGCACAAATAGATTTTATTAAGAGATATGGAATGAAACTATATCGTGCTAAAAGGCACCATAGACAATGAAATAATATCATTACTAAACATATGCACCAAATAGTATAGCATCCACATTCTTAGAGGAAAATTCAGGGAGTTACAGGAAGAAAGAGACAGAAAAATTATATTAGTGGGGGACTTCAACCTCCCCCTCTCTGAACCAGATAAATTTAGCCACAAAATAAACAGGAAAGAAATTAAGGAGGTGAATAGAATTTTAGAAAAGTTAGGTAGGGTAGACCTCTGGAGAAAACTGAATGAGGATAAAAAGGAATATGCTTTTTTTCTTATTGATACATGGCACATACACAAAAATTAACCATGTACTAGGGCATAAAAACCTCACAATCCAATACAGAAATATTAAATGCATTTTTTCAGATCATGATGCAATAAAAATTATATGTAATAAAAGGTCACATAGACTAAAAATAATTGGAAACTACTATGTCATATCATAGTATACTATGCTATACTATATCATAGCATGCTGTACCATGCCATTCTATGTCAAACATCATGCTGTTACCATGTCATCGCATGTTGTTAGCATGTCATCACATTCTAAATGGAATTATAAATGTTAACATTCAAGAATGACTTAAAGTAATCATGCTGATTTTTAAAATAAGGAAATTTTAAAGGAGTAGAGTTTGTTTTTAAAGATGAAGTAATTGTATATTTGTTCATATGCAAATCAAAGTGCCATAATTTAGCAATATATAAACACATGGATTTGTACCAAAAAATAATTCAGGCATGATCATCTATATAGACATTAAAAGGAATATTCTGCTTTTTTTTTAGGTTGCCTGCCATATTTACAATATATTTATAATATGATTGGACTTATAGGAGGAGAAGGGAATACACTTTCATGTAGGGGGAAAGTCATGCTTTTTTTCCTATAGGATTGTTCAATTCAAGTTCTTATTTCTTCATTCTCATAGAATCTTGGAGAAAAAAGAAATTATAGGGAAAGTGCTTCATAAGTATTTTACCCTTCACAGAGAGGTAATGTGGATTGACCAAGAAGACATAACCAGTTACTGATAGATTTAAGATTGTTTCCCAGGGTTCCAGACTTCATATTCTAAACTCTTTAAATGAGATTGTAACTGGTGTATTCTTGGACTTATAGCCTTCATATTAAAATGATCTCTTCTACAGGCTTCATGAAATTTACACAAGAGAGAGTTAGTTACTGAATAGTCCATTTCTTAGGTAAGATTACTTCTATTTACAAATATTAGGAAAGTTAAATAGGAAATTAAAGGGATGTGGCCAAAATTGTAAATTGTTTTAGACAAAAGTAAAATCAATGTATGATCTTTGCATCCACTATTACTTTTTTTTTTTCTGTTCAACATTGAATTGATTTGAAGTTGAGACATTCTCTATTCTGATCCATTGATCATATTCTTGGAATTTTTTTTTAAATGAACCGACTACATTATCAAATAAGTCTTTAAATAAATTTTCTTTTAATGGAATTTTCTAGTTAAGCATAAGCCTTTAAGGTTTTAGAATTCAATAATGCATTGGATTTCTCTGGAGAAAACTGCTATAAAATCAATCAATCATACAGCTGCAAAACTTCTTCAGAGAAGCCGAACTAAGTGCTTTATATACAAAATTAATATAAAAATTAAGATTCACAATTACTTGAAGGGCAAATAGACTCTCATTCCCCAAAGAAAACAAAACTTACAAAGTTCTGAGTATATAACTGAAGGATTCTTTTAGATAAAGAAAATATATAACTCATTTTATCATCATTTCTAAACTTTAATAAGAATTTTTCCCCTTTATTAGGCTGTCGAAATAACATTCTATTTGCATGTATCTACAGCTTCTTTGAAAATAGGACATTTCTTCTCACAACTTCTTTTTCAAGGAAAAAACAAAATACTTGAAGTTCCTGAAAAGAAACAGGAAAATAAATGTCTCATTTTAGCGATGAGGACACTGTAAATTATTTTTAAAAGAAGAACTTATATTTTCCTTAATAATTTGTCTAGTCACACACTAAATATATCTGAGTAGGCTAAATTAAACCCTAAGGGTCTGAAAGTGGGGCTTAAAAGAGGAATAATTTTAAATTCAATTAGTGTTTCACAGTTTTAAAAAATAGTAAAAGCACCACAGTAAAGCACTTTATTATATTATAGAATGGATTGGCTACCATCAAGTCAAATCTCAGCCTTTCTCGAAGTGCATATAATATTTATCTCTCTGCGTGTTTTATTTTTCTCAATCAAGTACAAGATCATTGAAGGCATTGAAGGGACATTTTTTTTGTTTTAATTTTTTTTTCCCCTCTATCTGCCTTTGACACATGATGTATGGTCATGGGCAAGTAATTTAAGCTTTCAGTGTCAGACAACTTTCTTAGAGTTTTAAATCTAATTCCTAGATTTTAAATTATGTAAGTTCCTGATCTAGTGAAGGGAATTTTCCCATCTGGAGTTCCAGGTAGAAATCTACAGGAAATCTTCTAGAGCAGGGATGGGGAAGCTACAGCTTCAAGGCCACATGTGGCCCTATGCATCCTCAAGTGTGGCCCTTTGACTGAACCCAAACTTCTCAGAACAAATCCCTTTAATAAAAGGATTTGTTTTGTAAAACTTGGATTTCGTCAATAGGCCACCCACACCCAAGGACCTAGAAGGCCACATGTGGCCTGGAGGCCACTGGTTCCTTACCCCTGTTCTATAGACTAGAATAACAATAACAAAACCAAAAATCCATAATGCCACTCCCCCTGCCAAGAAAAAGAGTAAGGGAGGGCAACAGCTGCAACATCAAGAAAAATGCCATACATGGAATGTAAAAATCTAATTACTATGTTTTTAATTTTAAATAAATGCTATATGTGGAAGTAACTATGTAACATTTCTCTTTACTGCAACATTGAAAGCCTTCATTGCATAAACTGTCACAGGAAGAAGGGAACAATCCCAATGAACACTTTGCCTTTTGCTGGTGACTATTTGGAGTTCATAGCAAGTTAGTGAATGGTACAAAGCTAGATTTCATCTATCTTTATATGATATCAAAGAAATATTTTAGATAATGTTCCTCCTGATGAGAAAAACAAGACAAAACCTTAAGATAGTGAAGTGGTGATACTAGTGGAGCTGACACAATAGGACTGATTCCATTTAGGGACATCAAACACAGTGATCACAGATGCCTCATTATATACAAATACTGTGAGCAGTAGATAGGAAACAATTAGGGGCCAAATAGTAAGCGTTTTGAAGAAAAGAAACTTTATTTTTTCAGAATTCACTGAGAGACCTATTTTCGCCTATGCGTAAGTTAGTTCAAATTAAAGTTACTAAATCCACTAGGGGAATCCATGCTTTTCTCAATTTGAACCGATTTTGGGGAAAACAATGAAACCTAGCAGTGATACTGACCTAAGGTCATTAAACTGTTAATTGGATGGACATTCAAGTGATTCATTTTTTATTAGACTGGGGAATTAACATTAGTCTAGTTAAAAGATATAAAGTCATACTTAATTGCATAATTACATAATTAATAGTATACATACATATATAATTAATAGTATAAAATGTACATACATGTATTTGTATGTGTGTGTAAATGTATATATATAGATATATGTGTGTCTATACCTCTGCATATACGTACATGTATATATGCATATATACACACACACACACACACACACACACACACACACACACACACACGTATCTCCTTGTGTGTGTGTACTTTGTGGGAATAGAGTTTAGATTTTTGAGTTTTTTCTCCCTTTCAAAAATATTATGCAAATGATGCCAGAAGAGCTAGTTGAAAACTAAAAAAATGTTGTCAGCCAGGATGTTCTTTTTATCATCCTGATGATCTGTAAGACAGTCCAACATAGTAGATACAGTTCTGATTTTGGAGTTAGGAAAATCTAGAATGGAACCACACTTCAGAGACTTAGCTACAAGTTGCATGGCCCTGTTTAAGTGACTTAACTTCCCTCAACCTTATTTTCTGTCTGTAAAATGCAGCCTTAATAACTGCAGCATTTAATACACAGATTTGTATGAGGATCAAATGAGCCCATGTATACATTTGGCAAATATTAAGGTAATACATAAACATCACTATAATTATCAATTCTACCTTCACCCCATCCGGGTTGTAAGATGCGATGAACTAGTTTGTTTTACTTTATTTTCTTTTCCACTAGATGTAGTGAAATCCCAATAGACTTGGATGAAATACATTAAGCTGCATTATGACTTTTTAAATTAATGTAGAAGTGATATACTATTGTTAGCTAAGAGGAATAACCTACGAAAAGATCATTGCAAGATTATTTACTTACTTCAAGAATAGTAACACAAAACCTATATAATTGCAATGAAAATGGGGAGAGAAGGGGAACAGAGAAACAGCTTTTCATTATTGACATCATTATTATTTATTATCATTATTATTATGTTATAATGGATAGAGGACCAGCCTCAGAACCACAAAGATGTAACTTCAATTTCTACCTCTGAAATATATGCTAGCTATTTGACGCTGGGCAACTCACCTAACTTTTCAATGTCTAAACAATGTTTAAGACTACAAATTACAAAGAAGGTGCCAACTTGAATAGGTAAAGTAAGTTTCCTCACTGAGGAATTCCTTATACTAATTAAATCACAGGCCCAGTTCCTATCAGTCACCTATTATTTATAGAGACCTAAGTCATGCTTCAAAAATCCCACTCATGAATAAAAAGAGACTATTAATAAAATATTGTAAAAAGTAAATCTATCATTACTAAAATGAATTATAATTAAGTATGGCAAGTTCTTTGTTTTGTTTTGCTAGGCAATGGGGTTAAGTGACTTGCCCAGGGTCACACAGCTAGTAAGTGTTATGCGTCTGAGGCCAGATTTGAACTCAGATCCTCCTGACTTCAGGGCTGGTGCTTTATCCACTGCGGCACTTCTTAACATTCAATATATAGAACTGGGTTTGAAGTTACTGACAATTTTAGCCAGTTAATACATTGAATACATGATTTAAAAAATGACATAGATATTTCAAAATACTTCAGTGGTTAATGCTGACAAGAAATGTTTTAATTAAAAAAAAATCTAGAAGCATCGCTTGTCATCAGCTTATGGCCTGGAATTAGTGTTGGGAGTTCTCTGAATTGTTAGTAACTTGGTTATTTTAGTGTCAGGCTCAAAATCCATTATCTTGGCTCTGAAATGGTATTTCATTACCCCAGGCAACTATATCCCCTCCTTTTATTATTATTATTTTTTATCAGAACACTGAAATTATGTCCTTCACTGGCTGTTTTGTTGGTTAATAATAGCCATATAGTATTCATGCCATACTTTAAGGTTTCCAAAGCACTTTACATAAGTTATCTTACTTGATCCTCACAACACCCTATAAAGTAGGTACCATTATTATTATTCTTATTTTTAAAATGATAAAGCTGAAGCTAATGGAGATTAAATGACTTGCCCAGGGTTACAGAAGTAAGAAATGCCTGAAACAGGATTCAAACTCAGGTCTTCCTAAAGCCCAAATTCAGTATTCTGTTCGCCTCCAAACAAATGAACACTTTGCTCTCAGGACAGGTCATCACCAGGGAAACTTTATGAGAAATGTTGGGAAAGGAGACTAATGCTTTTTCTAGATGAGTCTTGGGATCCCATTCAATTTAGAGTTTCTATGATTTTATGCAGAGGATGTAGAAATACTAGCATAGGAAATGAGAAATTTAGAGGATTAGACAAAATGTTTTTTTTTCAATTTTTTAACACCTTTAGTTAAAGTTCTGAGCTCTAAGTTCTATTTTTCCCTACTTCCCTTCCCTCCCCAACCCCTCCCTGAGACAGTAAGCAATCAGATATGTTATACATGTGCAATTATGTAAAATTAACAAAATGAATTTTTACCTGCAGCAAAGATGAATAAGAGTAACACATTGTCCAAACAAGTTTATTAGAGAGTGTGTGGAAATCAATTGTACTCCCCATTGCAGACTACAGAAGAAGCAGAAGAATTTAGAAGGACATAAGGCAAAATGCTCTAAGTGTATAAGTTAGTAGCAACTGAAAAGTGTCATGACAGAATATAGTACATTTGCCACTACAGGAGAAAATTCAAGAATAGGAATGCCTTCTATTTTCCTTACTTGTTTTCAGTACCTTCCTCCCCGAGCTACTATGGTTAACTTCATAAAATCTTTAAAAAAAATCATTTTTTACACACACAATTTGTATTTGTACTAATTACTTGTACTATTTTTTTTAAACTGATTGTGCTCAGACTTCTTACTTTGCCTTCTGCCCCAGCTGTAACAGTACTTGCTTAGGCTGATGATGTGAGGGTGTAGAGTGCAGTCAGATGACTTCTCTGTCAGTTGCATGTTTTAGTTCAATGTTATGACATCAGAACAGTCTTATAATTAATCCTGGGCCAGGGCTAGTCAAAACTGTAGTTCTATTAGTTAATGCCATTTGATACAATTGTAGAGCCAATCCTCAGAGCACAGTTGAATCCAGAGAATTAAAAACACCTCAAGCTGCAGTTCTGCATCTAGAAAGACCAAAAGTTAAGACATGAGTCTCACTTCACTGCAGAAAAGTACACCATAGCACACACAATGCTGAAATGCAAATTACCAGATAGGTCACATGCAGATACATACTATACACCATATGGTATAATTACATAAAATGTTCTTTGGATATTAGTTGCATGATTAGTTCAAGCTGTTTTTTTTTTTTACTTGATTCTCTAGGATTCTCTAAGTATAGCATCATGTCATCTGCAAAGAGTGATAGCTATGTTTCTTCTTTGCCTATCCTAATTCCATCACTTTCTTTTTCTTCTCTTACTGCTAAAGCTAATGTTTCCAGTACCATGTTGAACAACAGTGGTGATAATGAACATCCTTGTTTCACCTCCAATCTCACTGGAAATGTTTCTAGCTTGTCCCCATTATATATAATGGTTGCTAAAGGTTTTAGGTAGATGCTACTTATTATTTTGAGGAACACTGCATTTATTCCTGTGTTCTCCAGTGCTTTTAATACGAATGGGTGTTGTATTTTATCAAAAGCTTTTTCTGCATCTATTGAGATGATCATGTGGTTTCTGTTAGTTTTTGTGTTGATATGCTCAATTATGCTGATAGTTTTCCTAATATTGAATCAGCCCTGCATTCCTGGTATAAATCCTACCTGGTCATAGTGTATTATTCTTGTGATAAGTTGTTGTAATCTATTTGCTAATATTTTACTTAAAATTTTTGCATCTATATTCATTAGAGAAATTGGTGTATAATTTTTTTTCTCTGTTTTGACTCTTCCTGATTTAGATATCAGCACTGTATTTACATCACAAAAAGAATTTGGTAAGATGCCTTTTTCACCTATTTTCTCAAATACTCTATGTAGTATTGGAATTAATTGCTCTTTAAATGTTTGACAGAATTCACATATAAATCCATCTTGCCCTGGATATGATTTCCTAGGGAGTTCATCAATGGCTTATTCAATTTCTTTTTCTGAACTGGGATTATTTAAGTATTTTATTTCCCCTTCTGTTAATCTGGGCAATTTATATTTTGTAAATATTCATCCATTTCACTAAGATTGTCAAATTTATTGGCATACAGTTGGGCAAAATAATTCCTAATTGTTATTTTAATTTCCTCTTTTTTGGTGGTGGCTTCACCCTTTTTCATTTTTGACACTGGCAATTTGGTTTTCTTCTTTCTTTTTTAAATTAAATTAACCAAAGGTTTATCTATTTTATTGGGGTGTATTTTTTCCGTAAAACTAGCTTTTAGTTTTATTGATTAGTTCAATAGTTTTCTTTGTTCCAATTCTATTAATCTCTCCTTTGGTTTTCAATTGAAATAATGAAATTTGGTATTTAATTAAGGATTTTAAAATTGTTCTTTTTCCAGTCTTTTTTTAGTTGCATGCCCAATTCATTGATCTCTTCTTTGTCTATTTTATTAGTGTAAGCATTTAGAGGTTTAATATTTCCCCCTAAGAACTGCTTTTGCTTCATCTCATAAGTTTTGGTATGTTTTATCCTTATTGTCATTCTCTTGTTGTTTGACCCACTCATTCTTTAGGATTAGCTTATTTAGTTCCCAATTAATTTTTAGTCTATCTTTCCATGGGCCTTTATTACATATACCTTTTATTGCATCATGATCTGAAAATGATGCATTTAATATTTCTGCCTTTCTGCATTGGATTGTGAGGTTTTTATGCCCTACTATGTGGTCGATTTTTGTGTGTGTGCCATGTGCCACCAAGAAAAAAGTATATTGCTTTCTATCCCCATTCAATTTTCTCCAGAGGTCTACCATATCTAACTTTTCTAAAATTCTATTCACCTCCTTAAATTCTTTCTTGTTTATTTTGTGGTTAGATCGATCTAGTTCAGAGAGGGAGGTTTAGGTCCCCACTAGTATAGTTTTGCTGTCTATTTCTTCCTGTAATTCTCTGAACTTCTCTTCTAAGAATGTGGGTGCTATACCACTTGGTGCATATATGTTTAATAATGATATTACTTCATTGTCTATGGTGCCTTTTAGCAGGATGTAGTTTCCTTCCTTATCTCTTTTGATAAGATCTATTTTTGTTTTTGCTTTGTCTGAGATCAGGATTGCTATACCTGCTCTTTTTTACTTCAGCTGAAGCACAATATACTCTAATCCAGCCTTTTACCTTTACCCTGTGTGTCCCTCTGTTTCAAATGTGTTTCATATAAACAACATATTGTAGGATTATGGTTTTTAATCCATTCTATTATCCACTTCTGTTTTATGGGAGAGTTCATCCAATTCATATTCACAGTTATGATTACTATCTGTCTTTCTCTCTATCCTATTTTCCTCATGTTCATGCTTCTGTTTTGCCATTCCGCCTTTCTCTCCTCACTAGAGTTTTGCTTTTGACCACTGCCTTCCTCAGTTTGTCCTCCCTTCTATTAGCCCCCTCCCTTTTCTCCTCCTTTACCCTTACTACTACTTCCCTCCCTTCTATCTCCCTTCTGTCTTCTTTCCCCTTTTCCCTCCTACTGCCTATAGGGCAAGTTAGATTTCTATACCTAACTGATTATTCCCTCCTTGAGCCAAATCTGATAAGAGTAAGGTTCAAGCAATGCTCATCTCCCTTTCCTTCTACTCTAAAGGGTTTTTGTACCTTTTCCTGTAATGTAATTTACCCTTGTCTGCCTCCTTCTTTCCTTTTCTCCCAGAACAATACCTTAATTAGATCTGATTAATCCACTTACTTAGATCTATTTAACCCACTTAATTAGATTTTTTTATCATTACATCTCACTCCTTCTGTCTATGTATACCCCTCTAAAAAGGTGTAATAACAATAGAGTTTTCAAGAGTTTCAAGTGTCTTCTTCCCTTGTAGGAATATAAACAGTTTGCCCTTATTAATGATGTGCTGTTGTTTTTTTTTTCCCTTGTCCTGTTTACCTCTTCATGTCTCTTTCGAGTCTTGTTTTTGAAGACCAAATTTTCTGTTGAGCTCTCATCTTTTTATCAAGAAGTCTTGGAAGTCTCCTAATTCATTGAATATCCATTCTTTTTCCCGAAAGATTATGTTCGTTTTCACTGGGTGGTTGATCCTTGGTAGGATCCAAGCTCCTTTGCCTTATGGAATGTTGTATTCCATGCCTTATGATCTCTTAATGTAGAAGCTTTAAGGTCTTGTGTAATCCTGACTGTGGTTCCATCATATTTAAATTACTTCATTCTGGCTGCTTGCAGTATTTTCTCTTTGACCTAATAATTTTGGAATTTGGTTAGCATATTCCTTGGCATGTTCAATTTGGGATCTCTTTCAGGAGGTGATTGGTGGGTTTCCTCTATGGATATTTTACCCTCTGGTTCCAGGACCTCAGGGCAGTTTTCCTTGATGATTTCCTGAAAGATGCTGTCCAGGCTCTTTTTTTCATTGTGGTTTTCATGTAGACCAATAATTTTTAAATTGTCTCTCATGGATCTATTTTCCAAGTCAGTTGTTTTTCCAATGACATATTTTACTTTTTCATCTTTTTTTTGTTGTTGTTCTTTTGTTTTTGTTTGGCTGATTCTTGCTCTCTCATAGAGAGAGCTTCCACTTGCCCAATTCTAATTTTTCACAAATTGTTTTGTTCTATTAGATTTTGTACCTCCTTTTCCATTTGGCCCATTTTACTTTTCAAAGAGTTCTCTTCAATGAATGCATTTTTGTGCCTCCTTTTCTGTTTGGCCCATTCTGCTTCAGTGTACTTCTTTTCCAGTTGGCCAATTGTATCTTTTTAGCCACTTGTTTTCTACAGTTATTTTTCATCCTTCCTTTTCCTAGCTTTTGACTCTCTCTTGCATACCTCTCATTTCTTTTCCCAATTTTTCTTCTACATCTCTTATTTTACTTTTAAAATCCTTCTTGAGCTCTTCCAAGAAAGCTTTTTGGGCTTCAGACCAGTCCATCTTCCCTTTTGAGATTTCAGGAGTGGGTTGGTTGACAATATTGTCCTCTTCTAAATTTCTGCCTTGATCTTCCCTGTCCCCATAATAAGAATCTATGGTCATTGTATGTTTCTTTTTGCTCATGGTGTGTGTTTATTTTCTGACCTTTAAAAAAAAATTTAGCTCTCCTGCTGGGGAGCAGGAGGCACTGGGCCAAAAATCTGCTGGGACCCTGGGGACTGGTCACTGGCTTTTATGCTGGGGTCTCAGATATTGGCAGTTGGAGTCTGTAGTGGTCTGTCAGCTTACCTGATGTTGGGCTGGAATCAGCTACACTGGAGCTCTAGTGGTAGAGGTGGGGAGTTTGGCTACTGGAGGATGCCTGCTCACCTGGGCCTTTTACTCCATTCTTTGGCTCCTGGTCACCAAGGCTTTGTAGAGGAATGTTTCACTGCTGCAGGATGTTTTTCCACCTGGAGCTTTCCCTCTTGGAGTTGTGCTTCCCTGAGTGTTGCTGAGGGACTGGGAGACTTGGCTGCTGGAGGATACCACAGCATGTGGTGATTTTCTGACCCAGTTTCCACTGGTTTCCCTGCTTGTACTTGAGGATCCTGGTATTGGTGCTTGTTCCACCACTCTGGGGTTCAGGATCTTCCCTTGGTAGGCTGAGGTGGGGCTTTCTGCTGACTTGCTGGGACACCTCCCGCTCTGTACTGCTCCCCCTCCTCCAGAGTTAGAAGGGCCTTTCACATTAATCCCTCAAGCTTCCTGGGCTACCTAATTGCTGCCCCCTGTCTTTCCACTGGTTCAGCTGTTCTAGGGTTCTTTCCTGGGGCAATATTTTCTGTGCTTTCAGAGGTCAATAAGGGAGAGTGAGAGCAATGTACTTCTTACTCTGCCAGCTTGGCTCCTGGAAGCAGAACTCTCTATTAGCTGTATGATCTAGTGGAACAAACACTGAATTAATAGTCAGGATATGGTTTCAAAACTCAGTTCTGCTCCTTATTAACTGCTTAACTTTAAGCAAGTCATTTAATCTTTCTAGGCCTCACTTTCCTCAACTGTAAAATGGAGAAGTAGGGCTAGCAAAGGAAGAAAGCATTTTCAAGGTCTAAATCTATTATTGGTGAAGACTCACAAGTACATGATGCATAATACCACATATTAGATTCACAGGCATACGCAAGCATCACATACACACAATAATAAATAATAGCAATCCTAACTACTGATGTTTCATATAATATTTCAGGTTTTGCAAAGCACTATGCTTTTATTAAAGAAAAGTTAAAATTTATATAGTTGGTAAAGTAGTTTTCATATCTTATTTCATTTGATCCTCACAATAATCCTGTGATGTAGGTTCCATTATTATCCCCATTTCACAGATGGAGAAACTGAGGCATAGAGAGATTAAATAATTTGTCCAAGGACATAGAATTAGTTAAGGGTCCAAGGCAAAACATGAACCCTATGTTTTCCTGACATCAAATCCAATGCTCTTTTTAGGATGGCAACCAGTCTTTAGATGCTATCCTCACCTAAAGGTTGCACAGAGCATAAGAGGTTGTAAGCAGTGTGCTCATCAAGCCCCACTGCTTCCCATGATGTTCTACATCATCCTGGCCTTTGTGAATAAGCAGCAATCTATTATCAATTCAGTACTATCATCCTTCTCACCCTCTGTGGCCCGTTCATCTGAAGTTTCAATTCTGAATTTGTGGAATAACTAGGGCTTTCATGGCAAGACTCCCCAACCCTCAAGGGGTTATGGATACCAACCTCATGCTTTCCTTTCCATCTGGCATTTGACCTGGAGGCTCACCATAAAGAATATTGTTAATATGGACTATATCCTTTGATGACAGGTAGATGGCTCCTTCTTGGGGTCTGATTCTTCTTCTATCCTTTCTTCTTGTCCATCCATTCAGTATGAAAGATGGTGAACAGTGGTAGTTAGGCAACATGGCTTAGTGGGTAGAGAGCTGGTTTCAAAGCCAGGACCAATTGGATTCAAGTCATTCCTTTGAAATATACTGGCTGTATAACCCTAGGCAAGTCACTTGAATTCGCCATACTTGAGGTAACTCTCTAAGGTAATAAATTTCAGTGAAGGTACCAGTCATCATAATGACAGGTGACATTCCTGTCCAAATCTCTATGAACAATAGGGAGCTATTGTCTTTGTCTTTGCAACCTCAAAAACCATTTTCATTGCTATTTTTTTTTTCATAAGGGAAAATTGCTAAAGGCTCTCCACCCAGTACACTGAATACCAGATTTTCCTTGGATACCACACAGGATTTGATCCACCAAATACAGTTCTTGATGATGAAGTCATGCATTGTACTGGCAATGATTTCTCCCCCTACTCTTCTGTTCTAAGGCTGTAGTTAAGATAGCAAACCTCATTGACTTGTGCTCTCTGGTATGTGACAAATTGACTCTAAGATTCTGTATCTTCTCCATATTCAGAGATTCCTAGAAAGAAGCAGTATGACACAATTCTAACATAAATAGGTATAGATAAAATCATGGGTTGTCACTAAAGGACTACCATGGTCAACGCCTATGCTGACTCCACTAAGACCTGTTTAGATTGCAAAATTACAAGCATGTTAAACCAGCTTTGATTAAAACAGTCTCCCTGTGGGTCTTGTTCAGGATGAAGTGGTATAGTTAAAACTTCTTGATTAGTGCTGATTCCATACACAGAAAAGTATAAAATGCTTTTTCAATTTGTTCTCAAAATCTTTACCTTGCTTAGAATGAATCTTTGTGCTAAAACTACATTGAAAAATACATTCTTCATTAAACCATTTCCACTGTGAAAACCCTCTGATTCCTCCAGGGCTGGGCCCATACATACCATGTGAAGTGGTCTGTTGCTACATGGTTATTGTTCACTTTCTTATTCCCTTTCAGAGCTAAGAGGTCTGTGCATATTTTCCCTAAAGGATATCTGCTGTATGAACTCTCTAGCAGAAATAGCTCAGTGACTTCTTTAATATGTGATTTTTCTCTCCAGTGATGCAGGTCATGGCCCATAGATGTCTCCTCATCCTATGTCAGTCATGCCCATTCCCTGAAAGTCATGACAATGTCCTCCTATAAGTTCATCTTGACAGCCCTCCACTTGTTCTGGAGGCTTAACTACACAGCCTATGTGCTCAACCTTCTAACAACCAGCATAGTGAGAGGTGGTGAGAAAAATCTCCATGTGGATAGTTTAGAAGGAAGCATTGACAAGATTCACACAGCATACAAAATCTTTGTCAACTGAACCATGATCTTTAGTGGTGGAACACCCTCAATAATACATTTGCCTATCTATATCAGTATTGAAGTATAAATGTCCAGAGCACCAGAGGTAAGAGTTATGTTATACTTAGTCCTATTCCTAATAAATCTGGATTATTATATTGCCAAATTTTACGGACATTGGTAAGAAGGAATAAGTTATTCAACGAGCATGTATTATGTGCCAGACATTGTGTTAAGAATCTTCGAAGCTTGAGCCTGCTAAGAAAACTGGAAATTAGATGCTATTATTATCTTCATTTTACAATTGATGAAACTGAGGTAAGCAAAGGTTGTGACTTCTTTGGGGTCACACAGCTAGTATGTATCTGAAGCTAGATTTGAGCTCAGGTTTTACTGACTCCAGGATCAGTGCTCTGTCTGCTGTTCAGAGGAGGTCAAACAGTGCTGTGAAGCAGTTCAAAGCTATGCTTTAGGATTATTGCTTTAAGGAACTGAGATGTTTAACCTGAAACAGAAAAGACGTAAGTGAGGGAAGCATTTGAAGCATTATTTGGATAAAGAAGTAGCTTTGTTCTGATTGTACCCAGCAGAAACAAAGAAAGATGCTACAAAAAGATAAATTTCACCTAATGTAATTGTGTGTGTGTGTCCATGTGAGTATGTGTGGTTGAGGAGAAAATATTTCCTAATATTTGGAGTAGTCCATATATAGATGGGTTCCCTTGGAATGCAGGGCATTCATTCTTGCTGAAGTTTTTCAAAAGAAGAACCAATGATTACTTGTTGGCATTGTTATACGTGGGGATTTTTTAACACATCAGTTGTACTCAATGGTTTTTGAGGTTCATTTTAGCCCCATAACTTTTTCATTAAAGTTAATCTAATCAGATCCAATCTATATAACTCACAAAGAATAACAGAATGCTAACATTGCACAAAATGCATTAATGGTATCTAGTCTAACCTCACTAATGAATAAATGCTCTCTGTAACATCCCTGACAAGTGACTAAACTGCCTTGCTTAAATTCCTCTATTGATAGGAAAGCCACTACTTAGCAAGGCAGATTTCCACAATTTTTAATTATTCACATAATTAGGAAGCCATTTACTCTCACCTGAAATTTTTTAGCAAGAGAATAGATCAAGGAAAAACATCCTAACTGAACTGGTTGGTTTCATACTGAAACCATTCAGTTTTACATAAAACAGACAGAATAAAAAAAAAAGTGGTGGGGGCTACGACAGCAAATTTTCCATTTCCACTTTCCCCCTCTCCTTTTAAAGTGCTGTAAACAATCATATACATAGCCTAAGTGACATATTACTGAAGTTTTAAGTGATCTAAATCCATGATGCAGAAATGAGACATCCTTTACAGATCTTTATTTAAAAACCATATCCAGTGTGCTGTGTTCATGTTTTATTACTGTCATCTAAAGTCAATTGCACCCGAGGCCTGTTTACTTTTTTCACTGAAGCTGTTCATGAACTATAAAATGGCAAGAAATCTCATCTGGAATGTAGTTAAAGGATTAGTTATTACTCATGCGTGCTAAAATTTCAGGGATTCAGCCATGTCAGTGATAGATGGGTAGACTGCTGAGCAACCATTTGAGGATTCTAGGATTAGGTGAGACATATCCCAACTCCTGTTCGAGAATGTTGCCTTGTTCAGTTACAGAGAAGAGGCAGCTGTCTTGCTTTGCTTTCCCCCTGGTGTTGCCTGCTCAAACTAAGCCTGTAACATTTTTGACAAGCAAATCAGGAAGGACTTTGTGGACAGATGGCTATACTGCCTGTGCATTCTAATTTACATGCAAACTCGGTACCTTACTGCTCTTGAGCCATATGCACTGGCTTTTGCATTCCCTTTGGAGTGGTTTTAAGTGCAAGCACAGACAAACCAGACTTAGTTTGGCCCATGTCTGCCTAATGTGTTTTTTTTATTAAAAGGATTTATGCAAGGGTTTGTGGACTTAATATCTCAGGCGAATGTAAAGCAGAGATGCCAACCACAGTTAGTGAGGAAAGGTCACTAAGGAGACTTACTCATGTAAGAAATGAAAACCTGACATACACAAAATTATGAGCTGGAAGTAAGATGAAATATGTAAATAAGTAAGTTCTACTTGGGGTTATGAATTTCATACACATAAAAGTGTCCTCTAGAAGAGGCATTAAAACTTAAGAATTTCATGTACTTGACTCCTTTTCCATTATGGGAATGTGACTTTGTTTTATAAAATCATTAATGCTGCTTTAATATCATTAAATAGTCAATACTTGATGATAGGGAACATCACAAAAATTTCAAATAGTAAATAATTTTTGGTTTTAAAATTCATGTTTTCACTTCTAAATTCTAAAATACTATTACGACAATGATTTTAGTAAGAACACAGTAAATTGCTTTTTATATGGGAGCAATTTTGAGAATTGGATGCGCCTATTTGAAGTGAGACAGGAACAATTTACTATTTTTATAAGAAATGCCCCCCAAAAGGTTGTCATCTATCAAGTTTGCTTTCAAGGTGAAAACCTGTAAGAAGTAAGCAGGGATAATTAGAATAAAACTTTATCTCTTTATAGCTTTCTTCACTTGTGAAGCCTGAAACATGACAATGCTCAATGAAATATCAAATATTGTGGGAAGATAATCTGGTCCCAAAAGTTCTGCAAGCCCAGTTTGTTCATTATAAATCCCTAGTCACTTTTGACATGAAATTAGTGCTCTTATATTTAAGTTCACAGTTGCCCTTGGTTACCTTCCATCTGTTATTACAATTAGCTGGTCATTCTCTACCTGATAATTATGGCATTTTTCACCCTTCCCCTCTCAATGTGTAAATTGCTCTGTAGTTATTCCCATTTTTCTTTATAAATTCATGTAAATGAATGACATTTATAAAGCACCTTGTAAATGGTTGCAAAGTGCTTTGCAGGAATTGTACCACAGGAGCCTGACAACAATTCTGCCCAGTAAATACCACTGGCATGGTAATGCTCAATTTTACATAAAGAAACCGAGGCATACAGACAACACTTGAATATCATTCTTCTTGACTCTACAACAACAACAATTAAGATACTGGTTGACATTGCCTCTCAGGAAGATGTCAAGACATGCTAGAGTGGAAAGAATGCTACTTCTAGAGTCATAGGACCTACTTCAGATGTTACTACCTGTGCCATCTTGGGCAAGTCACTTAACCTCAGTTATTCCTCCATTTCCTCAGCTGTAAAATGAGAAGGATTGAAATAGAAAGCTTCTGAGGAGCTGTCTAATTGTAAATCTCTAATCTTACAAATTAAACTTATTTTCCTACAAAAAAAGGAGAAACATTTAATAGTCTTTAAAATGTTATGATGATGTGCATCTATAATTTTTTTTTTGTCTTTTGTTTTTCTAGTTGGAGATTTTGAAGCAAGAGGACAAGCACTCAACTAGCAGAGGAATTTAGATACAATTTTGAATGACCACATTTTCAATATTAGTGTTTAATAGTTTTTAAAGGATTTCTACAAACATATTATCTGATTGTTGCTTGCAGCTACCTAGTTAGTCAGGCAAGATGGCCATTTGTTTCATTAATACTCAGATGAAATAGGCTGAAAAATGGATAACTTGTCCAAAGCTATAACAAGTAGCAGAAATAGGACTAGAAATCAGGCCTTTGACTACAAGTATGCTATTCTTATCTGTTATACTATGATATCTCTGATCTTTTTATTTAAATATTCATATATTTTAAGGGAAGGCTTACCTAAGGGTAATAAATGAGGTGTCTTGTGTTCCTGAATCCAGTGACTGTAAAGTCAGCCAACAGGAGCAAAAGGTATACCTATTTCTATGTAACTACTGTAAATGGATTCTTTTTTACCTTTCATCATCTTTGTCAATTTGATGTAAGCTTAAAATTCCAGAGCTGTTTTGAATTGTCATGTTGCTGTTTGTTGTTGTTGTTGTTATCACTGTTGCTGTTGTTAGGCATGGCATAGTGGTGGTTATAGTGGTGATTTGGAGCATTCTTTCATAGGATTGTTAGTATTTTCCAACCTGGTACTTTAAACTCCACATGTCCAAAACCAAGATTATCATCTCCCTAAATCTGATTCTATTCTGACTTCATTGTTCCACATCCTTGTGATTATATTTAATTATTTCATTGCTTTCATCTATTATAGTCAAATGATTTAATATGTATTCCCATAATTTAAATGCAGCCCACTTATAATATCATAATTACCGCTTTAGTTTATTTGCTTTTTAAAATCTTTTTTTTTAAATTTTCACCTAAATTTCCCAATATATAACCAGCCTATCCTATTCTGAGATAGCTATCCACAATAACAACAAATAAGGGGTCAAAGGGAAAACTGTTCAGAAAAAAAATAACCAAAATATAAACCAAGTACAGTATTATATTCATTGTTTTGCACTCATAATTCCCCACTTCTGCAAAGAATGAAAGGAAGTTAATATTACTTCTTAAGGCAAAATTTGGTCATTATAATCATCACATTCAGTTTTGATTGATTTGTTTTTGTTTTATCTCTTCATATTGCTATAGAAATTGTGTATATTGTTTTCCAGGTTCTCATTACTTTACTGTTGATTGGTTCATAGTATACTCCCATGTTTCTATGTAGTCATCATATTCAAAAGTCCTTAAGACACAGCAATATTCCACTGTACTCTTGTACCATGGTTTCTTTGCACATTTCTCAATCAATAGCTTTGCTTCTAGTTATTAAATACAATAAAAATTAATGCTATAATATTTTCATCATACATATGACTGTTGGGTTATTATTGGCTTCCTTGGGGCATATTATAGCAATAGGATCATCGAGTTAAAAAGTGTGGGTACGTTCTTGGAATAATTGCAAACTGATTTCCAGAATAGTGGGACCAATTCTACAAACCACTAACAAAGTATCAGTATGACTATTTTAAAATGACCCCCCCAATACCAAATATTCTTATCTCTTATTGTCTTTACCAATTTGCTTCAGTGTAAAATAAAACCAGTTATTTTGACATCTTTTTCATGGGTCAGTGGGTATTTGGACAAATCATTTAATATGTTTTTATAATAGTTTGCAACTCTTGTGAACTTTTTTTCTTCATCTGTTTTGATTACTTATTCTTTAGGACATGACTTTTATAATACATTTGTATTGTTTTAATCTATATCTTGAATATCAGACCATTATCAGAGATTAAAAAAAAAAACCATTTTTCCCCAACCAATTGCTTCCTCTCTTATTTTAATTATGTCAGTTTTGTTTGTATGAAATCTTCTTAGCTTCATTTCACGGGATTCTTAGCAGGTCTTTTTTGTCTTTCCTGTCTTAACTCCTTAATCAATACTTTATATTATAGGCAATCAGTTATCAATAATCATTTATCATCTACAGGCAATAAGGATAAAAAGACAAAACTGAATAATCCTTTCCTTCAAGAAAGTTACATTTCATAGGAAGGGACAAAATGTATGCATAAAAACATATATAATAAATATATAAAATAAGTACAAAGTAATTTGGGGATGGAATGAACCAGTCAGTCAATAGACATTAAGCACCTGCTGTGTGCCAGGAACTGTGCTAAGCACTGGGAATACAAGGAAAGGTAAAAGACAGTCCCTATGTTCAAGAAACTGCAAATTATCTTCAAACAAGTTATAAATGGGATAAATTGGAAATAATTATCAGATGCAAGCCATTAGAATTAAAGCATGAATGGAAAAGGCTTCCCTTATAAGATGAAATTTGATTCTACTTGAAGGAATCAAGGAATATTAGAAAGAGAGATGAGGAGGGAGAGCAATGTGTATATGACGGACAGCTAGAGAAAATTTTAAGAAGATCAGGAATGGCATCAGGTAGAATATGGTGGTCAAGTTGACTTTTGAAGGAAAACCTAGAGACAGTAGAATGTTACTGTAATTTACTGAACAGAAGAATGAGGAGAGAGAGAATGGATTGGAGAGGGTAGAGAATTAAGACAAGGAAGGCAATTAAGACAGTATTGCAACATTCCAGGTGAGAGATGACGAGGATCTGACTCAGAGTGGCTGCTCTTTGTAAGAGAGAATGGGAGCAATATATGAAATGATGTGCAGGTAAAGTTGACAAGACTGAACAATTAATGGATACATGGAGAATGTGCAAAGAGAATGACAATTGCTCTGAGATAGAGAACCTGAGTGATTTGAAGGATGGTACACTTGACAGAAACAGAGAAGTTCAGAATTGGGTGTTGGTTTTATGGGAAAAATAATAAATTCAGTTTTGGACTGTGTGACCCAGGACATCACTTAACCTCTATTTCAGTTTCCTTAACAGTAAAGTGGGGGTAATAATAGTACCTACATCACAGGGTTGTTGTCATGATAAAATTAGGTAATATTTTCAAAGCGCTTTGCAAAGCTTAAGGGGCAGCTAGGTGGCGCACTGGATTGAGCTCTGGCCTTGGAGTCAGGAGGACCTGAGTTCAAATCCAACCACAGACACTTAACACTTACTAGCTATGTGACCCTGGGCAAGTCACTTAACCCCAATAGCCTCACCAAAAACAAAACAAAACAAAACAAAATCTTAAAATGCTATATAAATCCTATTAATACTTTTTCCTTCTTCTTAATATTATTTTTCACAGTAATAGAGTACAATGTGAATGATTGTCAGGGAAAGGATACTGAGAACGAGATGTCAGACAGGTAAAAATAATCAAAGAGAAATGTTAAAAAAAACAAGAGAAGAAGAAAGTCAACAAAACTGTCAAATGCTGCTGAAAGGACAAGATGGAGTATCAGGAAAACACCATCAGTTAGCATTTAAACTATCAATGCTCAATTTAGAGAGAACACTTTCAGTTGAGGTATAAGATATAAAGCCACGTCACAAATGTTTGAGAACTGAATGAATGGAGAGGAAGTAAGGTGAGTTGACTGGCTGTGCCTGGTAGGAAAGCTAGAAGAAAATAGCATGAGGAAATGGTTGAGGATTTTTGTTTTGTTTCTTGCTGTTTTATTTTTAACTTATTTATTTCTTTTCATTCACTCACTAATTTGTTTGTTTTAGATGGGGAAGGGGTGCTTGCAGGCAACAAAGAAGAAATGAACAAACCTGGAGGCAGAGGCTGCAGGGTACAGGGAAAAGAGGATTAGGTTTGGAGAAAGAGGACCAGAGATCAGGTATTTCCCACCTATGAGACCTTGTGCAAGTCACAAAATCTTTTTCCTGCAAAATGAGAGGGATGAACTGGGTGAACACAAAAGTACCTTCCATGTTTTAATTGATGATCCCAAGATTTTATAGCAGATTGAGGATTAGTGAGTGAGAGGCATGATTTTGGAACAAGCTGCTGGGACAGAAGAGAATAGGATTAAGCCTGCATTTGGATGACCTTAGTGAGCAGAAGAGGACAGCTTTTTGTCCAGGGCTGAAATAACGGAGAACAGAATAAGGGAACATCTCAAGATATTTTTTGAGGTATGCAAAAGGTAGGAAGACACAGCTTAAAGGGAAAGCATCTATTTTCTCAGTAAATTATGAGGTAAGGGCCATAATTGAGAAGGCTGAGAGAAAAGGTAGGAGATACATACATACACAATATGGATATATATAGATGTACAGATATATTAATATATATATACATATTTATATACTCATATATACAAATTATGTGCGTGCTCTGTATGCATAAACACATTTGCATACATATAACACATTCATATACATATATGCATACTACATAACAATTATATAATGGAAGGATCAGTTAATCTGATAATTAAACCTTTTAATTATATATCCTATGTGTATGTATAATAAATATACTTTGTATGTATCCAGATGTGCGTACAGCAGATACCTGCATATGTGCCAACACATACACACATATATGCATGTGTGCACATGTACATAATATGCACATGTGTACCTGTATATATACCTATAATATTTTCTGTCAGGTTGAGTGATCCTTTCATTTTTCTTTCAGTGCTATTTCCAGCTGTGGTTGCTAAGCTTAACTGAAATAAAAGGTTGGAACAGGACAAAGCTATAAATATAGCTTCTAAAATTGGAAATCCACAATTTTTTTTTGCAAAAGATTATATGACTAAAAAATGGGGAAATAAGATTATATGTCCCCCAAATTTACTTTGTTTTCCTTGTAATGGAGTCAGAGAGTATCATTATAAAATAAAATGTTTGATATTAAAACAGGGCAAAAAATATGCCAGATGTGTAAACTAGCAAGCAGTATACAACACAAAAGAGTGATGTGGTACAAGCTATCTGTCCAGTTGGTGGGTGAACCAGGTGACACTTGAGGTGCTACTGTATGGAAAGCAACCAATGCAAGCTAGACTCTTGCCTTCTGTAAGCCTGTGGAAAGACACAGTACTTCAATAACATGTGCCTTCATTGGAGTCTATTTTAAAACTTTGCCCAGCATATGCTATTCTACCGTATCCACCTTTCAAGAGATATTGATGCATATGCAAATGATTCTTTGTAAATGCACAGGCAACCCAAACATGACAAGCTACCAGGCAAAGAGAAACACTCACTGACTACATTTCAAATCTATGCTGTGAGATGTACGGGGTGGGGGTAGACATATTAAGGCTAAAGAATCTGGGGCACAAGTCACCTCACCACCGTGGGGAATTTTTTACTCTCTGTTAACAAACCATCCCATTCCTAAAATTCAGGCAAGCAATATTTGGTTGTAATGCAGTTCATTTAATATTTTATTTAATAGTGATACTCTCTGACTCCATTATGGGGGAAAAACAAAGTAAATTTGGGGGACATATAATCTTATTTCCACATTTTTTAGTCATATAATCTTTTGCAAAAAAAAATTGTGGATTTCCAATTTTAGAAGCTATATTTATAGCTTTGTCTTGTTCCAACCTTTCATTTCACTTAAGCTCAGCTTTGCCTACTATGTGCCAGGTACTGCGCTAATAGCTGGGGATGCAAAAAGAGGCAAAAGACAGTCCCTGCCCTCAAGAAGTTTACAATGTAATGGGTTAGACAACATGCAAAAAACCATATACAAAGCATGCTATATACTGGATAAAGCTATATATTGGATAAATAGAAAATAATGAAAATAGAGAAAGTATTAGAATTAAGGAGGGGTTAAGGAAGGTGGGATTTTAGTTGGGACTGAAAGGAAGTCAGGGAGGTCAGTAGTTGGAGTGGAGGAGGGAGAACATAAGGAAAGTGTTCCAGGCTCATGGAACAGAGAGAGACAACAACCAGGACTGAGAGATGGAGTGTTGGAGAGCCTTGTTTGTGGAACAGCCAGGATGCCAAAGTCACTGGATCTAAGAGTATGCTTGGGGAGTAAAATACAAGAAGATTGTAAAGGTAGGTAGTGGCTAGCTTATGAAGGCCTTCCAAAGCCTAAGAGGGTATTTTGTATTTGCTCCTGGAGGCAATAAGAAGTCATTAGAATTTATTGAGTGGGGGTGGTTGTATGGGTGACATGACCAACCTACATTTTAGGAAAATTACTTTAGTGGCTGCATGGAGAATGGATTGGAGTGGGGATAGACTTAAAACAGGTAGACTCATGAGCAGGCTATTGCAGTAATTGAGGCATGAGGTGATGAGGGCCAGGACTGGAGGGCGGGGTCAGCATCAGGGGAGAGAAGGGGTGATATTTGAGAGATGTTATAAAGGTGAAATTGGCTAAGCCTTGGCAATAGCTTGGATATGGAGGGCATAATGATTCCTAGGTTACAGATCTGAGCCACTAGGAGGATGGTTTTGCCTTCTATAGTAGTAAGGAAGGTAGGATTAAGGAGAGGGTTTAGGGAGGAAGTTACTGAGTTCTGTTTTGGACATATTGAGTTTAAGGTGTGTACTAGATATACAGCTTGAGATGACTGAAAGGCAGCTGTAGATGCAAGATTACCAAGCGAATTAGTATAAAGGAAACATAGAAAGAGGGCATGATTTGGAGGAGGAACCAGTAAAGAAGAAATAAAGCACAGTAGTTAGCAGGGATGGAAGGATAAAGTGAGGATTTTCTCAGGATAGGAGAGAAATGGGGATGTTTGTAGGCAGTATGAAATGAGCCAGTAGAGAAGAAAAGATTGAAAATAAGTGAAAGAGTGGAGAAGACAGTGGAGGAGATTGGATGGAATGGGATCACTTGAACAAGTAGAGAAGTTACTCTTGGTAAATAATAAAGCTGCTTCATCATGTGAAACAAGAGTGAGAGAGGAGAAAGTGGCAAAAGACAACTGAGTGATAAAGAATGGAGAGAATTCATGATAAATGGTATCAATAGCTTTTCTTTTAGAAATTTTTTTTCCCCAATTACAAGTAAAACTTTTAATATTCATTTTTAACATTTTTATTTCTAAATTCCCTCCCTCCCTACTTCCATTTCCCCCTCATTTAGAAGGCAGGCAATTTGATGTAGGCAATATATGTACAGTCACATGAAACATTTCCATATTAGTCATGTTGTGAAAGGATACAAAAAAAATAAAGTAAAAATAGTACATATTGATCTGCATTCAGATTCCATCAATTCTTTTTCTGGAGGTAAATATCATTTTTCATTATAAGTAAGTACTTCAGAATTGTTTTAGGTCTTTGAATTGCTGAAAATAGCTAAGTGATTCACAGTTGATCATCATACAATGCTGCTATTACTATGTACAATGTTCTCCTGCTTCTGCTCACTTCACTTTGCATCAGTTTGTGTAAGTCTTTCCAGGTTTTTCTAAAAGCATTCTGATCATCATTTTTATAGCAATATAGTGATGTACCACAATCAATCACGTACCACAACTTGTTCCTTTTCTGCAATTGACAAGCATCCCTCCAATTCCTATAAATATTTTTGTACATATAGGTTTTCAATTTTTTTTTTTCTGTAAAACATGAGGCAAGGTACTCAGCTGAGAGAGTAGGAGTAGGGGATCATACAAAGTCTGAAGAGGGATGAAAAGGTTTGGAATAATCACTATGCAGACTGGGACAGTGAATTGAAAAGGGAGCTATTGCATGATTGCCTAGCTGCAGGGAGTGCTTAGTTGAGGTTATGTAAGGTAAATTTGTAGTGGAACTAGTCGGAACAGTTGTATGATTTTCTCCACCTTTATTCAACAGCATAGGTGTAGGCACAAAGGTGACAAATGGTGGGCATAATGCAAGATGGAGGCTTCACTGAGCAAGACCAGCGATATGATAAGGAGGCTCAGGATTCAAGAGAGGTGAACAGTATACAGTTGAACAGGTTCACCAAGGAATCCAGATGGGGGAAGAGCAGAGAGTGCAAAGTATAGAGTAATATCCTGGGAGAAAATTTAGTTATCAAGGGATTGGGGGGTCATAGAGAGGAGGAAGAGTACAGTTATAAAGGGAAGGCAAAGGTGAAGGTGACAGGCTAATAGACTGGGGTTGGATAAGGGGATTTCAGATTCTTGAAAATGGAGGACACATTTGTGACTGATGGTGTCACAAAAGTATGACCATTGTGGTGTGTGTGTGTGTGTGTGTGTGTGTATGTGCTGAGGTGGGATGGAATAGTAGCTTATTAGAAGTGAATAGATTGGCTTAGATTCTTAAAATCTAGCCAATAGCTTACTAATGTTTAGACTCCTTAAGAGTCTACCTAATATGACTGATGTTCTAATAAACCTTGTCTTTGGCTGAAAGAAGGCTTGGGGCAAAGTCTTTCAGGCAGGACCCACATGTTGTGATCTTGGGGTCCCAGCACCCCTAATCCCTTAAACCGCAACATTTTGGTGGCCAATATGGGGAAACTGCCTAACCCCAAGTTCTTCTGTAGCCAAGACTGGAAGGTTTGTAAACCTCCCCTCACCCCCGCCTTTCTTGCTCTGCAATTGGGGTCACTCTCCAAGCACCAAAGCTTGGAGGTGCTTTTCAGGAAGACAATTACAAGGCTGTCTTATACTCCAACTGACACTCTCAGGCTCTCAGTTCACTGGGTTGGTTTGAGGCCATGGACTTGAGTACACCTTACGCATCATAGAGGCTAAGGATGGAGGCCTTATCTGGAAGTGTATACCCAATTCTGTCAATTCTCTCAGTGCTAGGGAATTGGGGAAAATTGCAGTTGCTTTTTGGTTCCCTGAGGCTTACTTACTCCCTTCCCTTTATACCCCTGAATTCTCCTTCCTGGAGGTTACAGGGGAAAGTTAGGACAGCTAAAAATCTCTTGGCAGATTGTGGAAGTTTTGTGATTGATCATTAAGGAGTTTTGAAACTCCTCCTTACATCCCTTTTTCCCAGTCCCTTCTCTTGAGTCAAGAGGGTATCTGTTAACCCCTCTCATACGATAAGAGAGTTCCACCCTTTACCCTTCACTTTTGATTTTGCCCTCCTCCACCTGGGAAAGGAAGGTGGGGAGGGGCAGCAGCTACAGCATAGGACTATCTGGCACTGGCCTTGGGCCATGGGGCAACCTTTTTTCTGGAAGCATCACCTAGGTTCAGCACATCCTATTCAAGGTAGAAGCAGTCTAGTTGTAGTTTTAACTGTTAATGAGATGTTGATTCTCTGTGTAAAGTAATCTGGAAATGCATTTAACAAAATTGAAGTCAACTGATTGGTTATGGTTTTGTTTCAAGGTTCAAACTGGTGAACTTTTTGTATCAGTTATGTGAAGCAATTTTTCGTAATTTGGTTACTGCTAAAATAATTTGGCTATTGTTGGTTATTGTTTTAATGTGTAAATTACCAAAAAGCATGTTTGGGTTTTGTCTTGCTGAGAATTTGCAAGTATATAGAAATAATCTCTAACAACTGGCTTTTTACACCAGGACAAATTTAAGTTTGATATGTAAATCCTGGAAAAATTTTCCTAAGCTATGAGTGGTGAAACTTGTTGTATGAGGTAAAAGTTCATGGGAGATGGGATCCTCATGGCTCAGTTTCCCCATTACATTCTTTTGAAAGTGAATGTTACCCACTTGGCTATTCCTGAGTCTGGCTATGAGGTGGATTTGATACTGCATGGTTGGAAAACTGAATCCAAACAGAACTAAGGATGTTTTATCCTTTCATATTTGGGACCTAAATCTAGTCCCTGTTTTATATCTGGGCCCTGCAGACTTTTCTGTCAGATTTGTGTTTTCCAGACTACAGGCTATTCACCTAAAGTTGGTGGCAAACAGCAGGTACCAGCCAGTGTTCCCCCATCGTTCCCTGGATGCAGCCTGTGCTTGGTTCCAGTCAACTTCCTCTTTGGGACCCCCTTGAGGCAGGACAGCTCTATGCCCCTTGCCAGCAGGAAGCAGTTTCAGAAGCTGAGACCTTCGCCCCTTACCCCAAAATAATTTGGGTCCCATTTGTTTGAAGGGGGAATGATGAGGATGGAAAAACCCTGGACTTTCCTACATGGCCAAATCTCTGGCTTTCACCTGAGGCTATAATCCCATCAACTGGTTTATCATTGTGGCTACACCCAACCTCTCAATTCTGTTAACCTTAACCTAGCTAGCCCTCCATTGTCTTATCTCCCTATGGCCCTAGGCCACTTCCCCCCTTAATCCTATCTAAGCTCCATTCTCCCTCAGGCCAGTCAATCCAGGTCCTTGGAGTTCTATTATCTCATAGATTACTTGGCCACTCCTAGATCCCTCCCGTAGTCTATCCATATACAAGGTCCATCTTGTCTCCATTAAGATGCTCAGATTCTCTAAATCTAGCCAATAGCTTACTAATGTTCAAACTCCTTAAGAGTCTTCCCAATATAACAAATGTTCTAATAAATCTTGTGTTTGGCTGGAAAAAAAAAAGTGAATAGATTGAGGAACTGAGTAGTTACTTTTTTTAGGGAGAATCAATATTTAAATTAATGTCCCATAGTATGAGGTCAGGAATTGGGGGAGGAGAGAAAAAGCGTAAGCCATGTATTAAACTCATTGAAGAAGAAAGGGGAGTGACCTGGTGGGTCTGTAGACAACAGCTGCTAGAATTTTGATTGGATGGTAGACATGAATACCATAAATCTGAAAGGAAAAGAGATTACTGAATGAAGAAGGAAGGGAAAAAACCTGGAAATGGCAAAGAGGAGCAAGAGGCATTCCAGCTCCCTGACTAAACCACTGAGCCAAGGAGAACGAGCGAAGGTTCACCAGGACTGCAAAGGGTGGCAAGGGAGGCTGTCATCAGGGAAAGCCAAGTTTCAATAAGAGTTAATATATGGAAGGAGTAAGAGAATAAATTTAAAAAGGGAAATTTGTTGCTTATGGAACAGGAATTCCAGAGGGCATGGTATAAGGACTGAGTAAAGCTAATGTAAAACTTTAAGGTTGGAGGATATAGGGTTAGGAGATGAGAATGAGGAATTGAATGTGGGGAATGTGCAGTGGGGTTTGGTTGAGGATCTATGGTAGAGACACTGGGATGTGAAAAGAATGACCAGGTGACAAAATGTCCATCCTTGGAGCTAAGATGGCAGAATAGAGAAAGCATTTTTCTGAGCTCTTAGCATTCTCCTGAAAACGACTTTAAAAATAATGCCTCAAATCAATTTTTGGAGTGGCAAAGCCAATCAAATGCCATTTATTTTTTCTAGCCTAAGACAGGAGGTTGAAAAGAGAGATTTCTGATGCAGGGGTGAAGGCTGACACAAAGCCCAAGTTGATGAAACATTAGTGGTAGGACCAGGTGGTGGTTACCAAAGCAGCAGCAGCATTGGGAATCCTCAAGTTAGAGACAGTAAGGGAACCAGACAACCGGTCAGAAATAGATTGCAGGTGATCCCTGTGCTAACACCAGATGCAGGACCAGATACTATTTGTTGACTCCATTTTTTGTATGTGGTTCATTGTCATAGTTCAAGGGTAGAAAGAAGTCCTTTCTGTCAAGAGGAAAGTAAAGCCCTGTCAATACTGCTTTTGGTCACAAGGGATCAAGGACCCTAAGGAACAGAATCATTTTCTGATAACAAGGGAATTGGGGCCCTAAGGAGCAGTATTGCTTGCAATCACAGGAGATCAGGGGCCCTTCCTAAGTAAAGACTACAGTACAGACCAGAGGAGCAGTGACCACAACTCTCCCCAGATCACAATAACTTGGAAGCTCTGAAAATAACCAAATCCCCAGAACAAGGGATAAAGAAACAACAAAGAAGAACCTGACAATAAAACAAACAAACAAAACAACTATTATGGTGACAGGGAAAACCAAGACACGAAGTCAGAAGACAATAAAATCAAAACAGCTACAAGTAAAGCATCAAAGGAAAAAAAAATGAATTGGAAACAAGCCCAACAAGACTTCAAAAAAGCTAAAAATAATTTTCAAAATCAAATAACAGTGGTAGAGGAATAATTAAGTAAAGTAATGAAGGCAAATCAAGAAAATTATGAAAAGACAATTAAGAGCTTGCTAAAAGTGGCACAAAAATACTGAAGAAAACAACTCCTTAGAAACAAAATTGGCCAAAGGAAAAGATTTTAAAAAGCAATAACGAAAAGAAATTTTTAAAAATCAGAATTGACCAAATGGAAAAAGAGGCCCAAAAGTCAATTGAAGAAAATTATTCATTAAAAATTAGAATTGCAAAAGTGAAATCTAATGACTCTATGAGACATTAAGAAATAAAGCAAAAAAAAATTAAAAAAGGAAGAAATTGTGAAATATTTCATTAAAATAAATTGATCATGGGTCAGTTAGGTCGCGCAGTGGATAGAGCACTGGCCCTGGAGCCAGGAGGACCTGAGTTCAAATTTGGCCTCAGACACATAAAACTCTAGCTGTGTGACTGAGCAAGGCACTTAACCCCAATTGCCTTACAAAAACAAAAACAAAAAACTGGCCTCAAAAATAGATCAAGGAGAAATAATTTAAGAATTATTGGACCTCATGAAAGCAATGCTCAAAGAAAAAGCCTAGACATCATATTTCAAGAAATCACCAAGGGCAACTGGCCCAATATGCTAGAACCAGAGAACAAAATAGAGATTGAAAGAATCCACCAAACACCACCTAAAAGAGAATCCTAAATGAAAACTTCCAGGAATATTATAGCCAAATTCCAGAGTCCCATGTCAAAGAGAAAATACTTCAAGCAACCAGAAAGAAACCATTCAAATACCATGGAGCCACAGTTAGGAGAATACAAAATTTGGCAGCTGCCATGTTAATGTAGCAGAGGGCTTGAAATGTAGTATTGCAGAGGGCGAAAGAGCTGGGATCACAACCAAGAATAACCTATCCAGCAAAATCGAGTATAATCCTTTGGGGTGGAGGAAATTAATATTTAACAAAAAAAGAATTCAAGCATTGTTGACAAAAAAACCACAGCAGAAGAGAAAAAAATTGACCTTCAAATATAAGATTCAAGAGAAGCATAAAAAGGTAAACATGAAAGAGAAATCATAAAGGACTCAATAATCTTAAACAGTTTACCTTTTTATAGGGGATGATGATACATGCATCTCCCAATATCTTGGTCCTTATTAGGGCAGTTAGAAGGATTCTTCATAGAAAAAGGGCAGAGAATTGAGTCAATTATTTTGGTATGATGGACCAAAAAATTAAATGGCAAGAAAGAGGGATGTGTTGTGAGAAGGGGAAGGGACAGGAAGAATGATGAAAATTATCTCACATAAAAGAAATGTGCATGGAAGAGCTCTTGAAATGGAGGGTAAAATAGTGGGGGAGGACAGGCAATGTTTGAACATCACTCACATATAAATTGTTTCAAAGAGGAAATATGTATATGGAAATAGATAGATAAATGGTAGATAGATAGATAGATAGATAGATAGATAGATAGATAGATAGATAGACTCAATTGGTAATATAAATCTCTCTAACCTTCAGGGTGATAGGAGAGGGAGTAAAAAAAAACAAAGGGAAGGGTCACAAAAGGAATGGCAGATAAAAGAAGGCAGTAATCAGATGCAAAACAGACTTTAGAAGAAAGACACTTGAGGGTGGGGTGGGGGGAGAGATAAACAGAGTAAAACAGAGCAAAGGAAATACTCAGTAACCTGTCATAACTGTGAATGTGAATGGTTTAAACTCACCCACAAAACAGAAGTGGATAGCAAAACAGATTAGCAACCAGAATTCAACAATATGTTGCTTACAAGAAACACAATTGCAATAGACATACACAGAGTTAAAATAAGGGGTTAGAACAGAATCTATTACGTTTCAACTGAATTTTAAAATAGCAAAGGTAGCAATTATGATCTCAGACAAAGAAAAACCAAAAATAGAACTAATAGGGATAAACAGGGAAACTACATTTGCTAAAAGGAACCATAAACAATGAAGTAGTATCAATACTAACACACACACACACACACACACACACACACACACACACTCACCAAATGACATAGAATCCAAATTCTTAAAGGAATAGTTAAATGAATTACAGGAGAAAATAGATAGTAAAATTATACTATTGGGGGGACCTCAACTTTCCCTACTCAGAGGTAGATAAATCTAACCATAAAACATATAAGAAAAAAGTCAAGGAGATGAATAGAATCTTAGAAAAGCTAGACATAATAGTCCTCTGGATAAAACTGAAGGGGAGTTGAAAGATTATACTTTTTTCTTAGCTGTACATGGCATCTTCATAAAAATTGATCATATATTATGGCTTAAAACTTCACAACTAAATACAGAAAAAAATAAATATTAAATATACCCTTTTCAGACCACATTGAAATAACAGTGATGAAAGGTGGGAGGATATAGTCTAGTCATTGCCTCTCATTTGTTTCTGTCATCACCATTTTCTCTGGAGCACATGACAGTGAAAAACAATTATATAAGAAAAATAAATACTCACTAAAATAAAACCAAGAGAATAAAATAAATAATAACTTTATATCTTTATTCTTCCTTTTCATATGCCTAACAAGAAACAGAACTCTGTTCTACTTGGTGTTTATCTCAAAGTCCTCACCTTTTTTTCCTCTACTTCTCTTACCTGCTTCTCAAAATCCTTTTTGAGCTCTTCCATGGCCTGGGACCAATTCATATTTTTCTTGGAGGCTTTGGATATAGGAGCTTTGACTTTGTTGTCTTCTGGTTGTATATTTTGATCTTCTTAGTCACCAAAGAAATATTCTATGATCTGACTTTTTTGTACTGTTTGCTCATGTACCCAGCCAATTACTTGACTATTAAATTCTTTGTTAAGGTAGGGGTCTGCTTCCAGTGTGGAGAACGTACTGTCCCAAGCTTCAGGGGTTTTGTGTAGCTGTGTTCAGAGATACTTCTAGGGACCTAAAAATTTTCAGTTCTTCCAAGCTGATATAAGTGAAGGCAAGGTGTTTACTCCTTTCCTGGCCTCTGCTCTGCTCTATGAGTGACCACAAGCATTTCTTTTCTGCCTTGGAGCTATGAGGACAATTCCCTCTTCACCACCGCCACAAGCTCCACCACCACCACAAGCTGCACCACACTAGCACACTTCCTTGCCCCAGGACCTTCACCCAGAACTGGGATGCAGATCCATGCATGGGCAAAGCAAGAGAATCCTGCCTCAGCACAAGCGAAAAGATCCCTGCAATCCACCTTTGATCAGCAACTCGATTCCCCCTCCATCTGTGAGCTGAGAGCTCCAGAAGCAGCCACTGCCCTACGCCTGTGCCAAGGTCCAACAGACCTTTCCTATTGACCTTCTAAGTTGTCTTTGATATTTGTGGGTTGAGAAGTTTGGAAACTACCACAACTTCCCTTGATTCAGCCCCCTGAGGACTGCTCCAGGTTAGCTGAGGCCCCTTCTTTGCCTGTGTGGCCCACACTGAACTGCACTCCTCTCTCAACCTGGTGCAACAGACCTTTCTAATCTACCACCTGGGTTATCTTAGGCTGGAAATTTGTTTCACTCTGTCTTTTTGTGGGTTCTACTGCTCTAGAATTTTTTTAAGAACCATTTTTTGCAGGTATTTGGAGGGGTTTGGTGGAGAGCTCAAGCAAGTCACTGTTTTCACTCTGCCATCTTGGCTCTGCCCTCAGTCCTCACCTTTTTTTAAACACAGTTCTTTTTTTGAGGTGACTACTTGGGAAAATTGGTTATAAAAAAATGCCCATTCGCTACTTCCTTAAGTGCTTATTTTAAATGCAGTGTCTTCAATGTCTCTGTGCATATGTCCCAAAACCAAGGTACATTCAGATTTTATTTGGAATAATAGGATAATGTGGCACATAAAGCATCACTTGGGATGTATACAGTAAGGTTCTTTTTTATTCTTTAATGACAATCTATATCAAGCGTATTCAAAGATAATATCCTCCGTAGATTCATTGAAGAGTTTGTGAATGGAAAAAAAAAATCAATATAGGAAAGAAATACCTGTGGTTGTTTTTTGTTTGTTTGTTTGTTTCTTTGTTTGTTTGTTTGTTTTTTAAAATCACCAGGAAGAGGGATACGCTTTATTGAAATAGCCTGCCTCTACAGAGGATAAAAACAAAGTTTTATTTCAGGCTCTGTTAAAAAAACATGCTTTTGCTTCTTCTGAAAATACATCTCTAAAAGATGAAATATTTCAAAATCGTATCATACCAAGACAGCAAGTACTCAGAGTTCAGCATAGCTTTTTGTTGTCTTATATTGACTAAACTTTTTTTTAAGCAACTAATCAAATGAGTGGAAATACACATATATTTATATATGTATATATATATATATATATGTTTAATATTAATTTCATGCCACATATTAAGATGCTGTTCTCTATTTATCTGAGTATGGTGCCCTGCGAAATAAATAAATTTTAATTTTTTTTCAGTGACAAAGCTAAAATTACCACAGATTTCTGTTGAGATTGAAATTCAGCAATGTCCAACTTATTTCAATAATTTGGACTGCCATACTTCTATGGATCTGTAACTTCAATAATATAGGTTTTCTCTCCAACAGTAGAGAATGAAATGTATTAATTCTTTTTGTCCAGTCTGTTCATAAATTGGCTTTGTCCTACCATCATTCCCAGAGGACGCACTAAAAATATTGGGGATTTCCCTCAAAATCTCTTGATATTTTATGGATCCTAACAAAATATGGGAATTATTTAGCAGTCTTCCCTCAGTTTCTCTACATGATTTGTGCACTTCAATTATCTGTCATTCATCTCTGTAATGATAGATGTTATACTATGTTTCTAAGCTACCAGAGTTTATGAACAGAGGAAAATAAAATAATCATACCTATACTTTAGGAAAACCACTTTTCCAGTTGTATGGAAAATAAATGGAGAGTAGAGAGACCTGGAGTAGACAACTTGTTGTAAAAATCTGCAAAAGAGGTGATGAAGGCAGGCAACATGCATTTATTAAGTGCCTACTATGTTCCAAGCACTATGCTAAGAGTTTTATAAATATCATGTCATTTAATCTTCACAAAAACCACTGAGAGGTAGATACTACTATTTATCCCTATATACTTCAGGTGTGGATACCGAATTAGACATAGGTTAAATCACAAAATAAAATGTCAAGTGTTCAAACTACAGAGAGTGCAAACCCCAAGGACTGACCACGTTGTTCAAATGCAAAACGTATGCTTGCCAAAAAGATTATATTATGGAGAACTTACACAGGGCAAGCATTCACACGGTAGTCAGAAGAAGCAAGACAAGGATACTCTTAAGGTCTCTCTTAAGAACTTTGGAATTGATTGTGTGAGGTGGGAGATATTGACACAGAACCCCTCCGCAGGGCATACCCTCATCAGAGAAGGTGCTGTACCCTTTGAACAATACAGAATTGAAGTAACTCAAAAGAAATGCAAGACACAGAATATTTACATGGACTATTTGTGCCCAAACTGTGGTATAACATTCTGAGCTCATATTGGTCTGATCAGCCACAACTGGACACACTGTAACTGGACTCTAGAGTAGTGATGCCATTTTGGTCCTCTTTGAGAACAGAGGACAACAACCAGCTGTAGATGAGTCAGATAGAAGTTGTTACTTGTCCAGGGTTACACAGCTAGAAAGTATCCTAGGCCAGATTTGAACTCAGTTCTTAGCTGTGTAATGGCAACCTGAAGTAGTGCCTGTGTGAATGGGGCAAATAGGATAAATATAAAAATGTAGAGGTGGAATCTATAATGTAGAATAACTAACTGGATATGAAGGATGGGAATAGTAAGAAGTTAAAGATGACTCAGCTTCAGAATCTAAGTGAATGGAAAGATAGTGTCCTTGAAAGAAATAAGAAAGTTCAAAAGAGTGGTAGAATTTCAAGGTGAAAGATGAGTTCAGTTTTGTACATACTGTAGAAAACACTGTTTGAAATGTCTAATACTTAGTTGGTGATGTCTAATCAGAGCTCAAGTGAGAGACTATAGGGATATTTATATCTAGAAGTGATCTGTACAAAGATGAAAAGCTATACCGTTGTGGGTACTGAGACGACAAAAAAAAGAGAATATGGTCAAGTGTTCCATGAAATGATAGTTTTAATTGTCTTTAACATGATAAAACCAAAGTTGCCAACTCTTTTTCCACCTCTTCAAGTTTCTAAGGGTGTAGACCACCCTTTCATTTAAATGTACCCTGTTTTATTTTCATTTATTTTTGCTTTCTAGTTCATGTATAACAAGATTGTCAAGATTGATATAATTAAGTTCCTCTTATTGTGTGTCCACTCACTAGACAATGGATAAGTATCTCACATATACATTAAAGGGAGTGCAACTACATACACATAAAAATCTATATGCATAGACACAATCACATATGAAGTTTTTAAAATTTAAATTGCTACGGAAATGTGAATTATTAATTTATTAAATAGCATATAACATTGGTATAATCCTCTCAATATAAGTAAAAGTACATTTAAAATCATGAAATATTAAAGGGACAACATTGTATGATGCAATGGAAATTTCATACATTTGTGTAGATGTACAGTTTCCTTTGAGTGAAGAAGATAGATGTATTTGCAAATATTTACCAAGTTTGTCAGTTAGAACTTTGGTTTGACCATAGCATGCCACAGACTTTTTTGACTTGAAAAATGGGAGTATTCTAAGATTATTTCTTTTTCAACTGAATTCGATTTGATTCATCCAAAATTTAATAAACATGAACTCTCTTAGGTACTAGAGGAAAAATAAAAATTTTGTTAAGAAATTACTTCTAACCTCATGGGTCATGTAAATGTCAAACATAACTATAGAATTACATAAAGTAATGCTTAATTCATAAGTTCATAAACATGTAAACAATGTACTAGTTGAGTTCTGGGGCCCATATATCATCATTAACTAGAGTAATTAAGAAGAATTTTCTTTAAAAAGATGACATTTCATTTTGGCTTTAAAGGATAAATAAGAATTATATAGGTAATAGAGGAAAAGTGGAAGAACATTCTAAGAACTGAGAATAAATTGAGCAAAGTACTGCTGTGGGAGTACAGTAGTGGTTTTGAACCCATAGTATATGTACATATGTATGTATGTACTGTGTGTGTGTGTGTGTGTGTGTGTATATATATATATATATGTATATATATGTATATATATATACATATATATACACACACACACACACACACCATATGCAAACATACATACAAATGATTTTCCTTTTAATACCATGTATTTTATTTTATATATTCAAGAAGATTATTGACAAGTGTTCATTGGTTATACTAGACTGACAAAGGGCTTCATGACATACACTCAAAGTTAAAAACCACTATATTAGAGAAGAAAAAAGGTAGGAAATAGAATATCTGTTAGGAAGCTACTGCAGTAGACTAGGAAAGCCATAATGAAGGACCGAATTAGTGTGGTATCAGCAGGAACAGAGAGGAGAAGATAGATACAAGAGCCAAAGTTGATTAGAGCATGAATCTTGGAGTCACAGGATATCTTAGAAAATTAGAAAATTTAAAGGTTCCCTAAAAGAAAGTAAATATGTTAGAAAAAGAAAAAAAGTGCAAGTTTTGAATATAATAAAATTATCTATGTGATGTTAGACATGCATTCTTACCTGAAAGTATTAAGATGTTAGAGAAATACAAGCATTCTTTTGGTATAAGATTTAATGCTAAAATGATCAGTAGGGACATTCCATGAATACTTGGGTTTTCTGCAATATAGAATTGATTTTTACTTTTAGTGTATGTTGAAAAGTACATTATTTTGGATGTGGATAGTAACTATTGAGTGAAAAGTTAAATAATTATAAATTGTTACTATAGATTACTAGTCTCATAATACTCTGTATTTGTGAATGGAGTTTCCAAATAGAGGATTCCCTACTACACCAAAACAAAGCAAAACCAGAGCAATGAATGTATAAGTTATATAATTATATGTGTTAATATTTGGTTATAGACTTCATATGAGAAAGAAGAAATTGAAAGACATCAGATTTGGAGTCAGAAGACCTAGATTTAAGTCATGGTTCCACCATTTATAGCTATAAGGTCTGTGAGAAGCCACTGGACCTCTTTGAACCTCAGTTTGCTCAACTGTAAAATAGGGACAATAATATTTTCACTACACGTCTCACAGCATTGTTGTGAAAGATGTACCGCATTAAATATAAAATACTATTTAAATGTAAGTTATCATCACTGAGGTTATTACTGCTATTCCATGTGTTAGGATCCTTTATTTTACCTTAAGATGCATTCATTTTTTTAAAAGGCTGGAGCAAAAGATGAACATTTCATGAAAGTTATTTTATATGGAAAATCCAGCCAGCACCTGCCCCATTCCAGTTCATCTCTCTTAGAAGCTTATTTTAATGTGCAAAAATATGGAATCTCAGTCCCTAATTCTTTGTACTTAACATGCAGAAATGTTCCCTGCATCAAAAACTCTAAAGACTTTTAACTATACCACTGAGTGCCCGCAGTAAATTGGACCAAATGTTATTTGTGGTTCTGAGACTCATGAAAAGAAGTGTCTTGTTTTTCTTAATTTTCCCTTAGAGAAGATGAGCTCCATCAGCTCGTTGAGAATCAAACTAGTGCAGATACCCTGTGGGCAATATGTTTGTTCTAATTAACACAAAATAGAAACAAATCATTTAAAAATATAGCTCTTCAAGTGGGGAGAATTATTAAATGTTTCTTAAAACCTCTGCAGAAGTCAAAACACCTCTAAAGAGGTATTCCAGCGGCCTCTCTTTTGAACTCATTCCTAAAGATAATTATCAAAGGGATACATCACACCAAAAATTGTCATATTAGTGTTCTCTTTAGTTATTGTGAGCCCCAGGGACCATATGTCTATGAATAATCTGCACCCTTTCCCAAACATCTGTGTCAGAAGACATCATGAAGAAAACATATTAATTGCCTAATAAAAACAAACACAAATTTAACTAATTATAAACAATTCCTCAAAGAAAAGCCTCTAAGACCACCAAATCATGTTTTGTTCTTAGTTTTTTTTTTACTTAAACTCGAGTAAAATAAGAAATAGTGTGTTTGCTCTTCCTTTTTCCAACATCAATATAAGGAAAATAGAGAATTTACAGTAGATTTGATGAAAGGATAGTTCAACATGTGTACAATAAATTAAAATTAATAAGTATTTCTATTTCCCTTCCAAGTATCTTCATTGTTCTGCTCTTTTAGAACCACAAAATAAAACAAATGTTATTGAGAGAGCCAATATTGAAGAAATTCTATGTACACAGATGTTTTAATATACATTTCTCACATACGTCTATTAAAAGTAATCTGTGATTTAACCAGTACACATTTCTCACATATACCTATTAAAAGTAACCTGTGATTTGACTTTGAGAAATCTAATTAATCTTCAAGTATTTTTCCTTAAAATTTACTCACAGACAATTTTTAGAACTGTGCTGTATGAAATGCCAATTATAATAATTTCAAAATTTTCTATCAAATATATTTATTAAACATTTAAGACACCCCAAATAAGAGCAAAAGTATTTTAAAGATCTTAACTCAGAAATTTCAATATGATTACTTGGTTGGAACAACTTTCTACTTGCTTCTCTCCTAACATTGCCCCTAATACTGTCCAAAGCTAAGTACAAGGTTTCAGTACTTATTATAAAATCATGCAATCCAAACATTTAAGAATTGGGAGGGAGCTCAGAGGCCATCTATTCCCTCTACAAAATGAAAAAGAATGTTCTCTACAATATTTTAAATAAGTAGTCATCCCACCTTCAGAGAAGAGATCCCCCATTAAGTGTAAATCTTCTGGGCAGCTCATTGCAATTTTGATTAGCTCTGTTAAGTAAGGAAGTTTTCTTTACATCAAGCCTATATTTGTTCTTTTCCAATTCAAACAAGAACTCCCATCCTGAAGCCAAATAGAATAAGCCTGTGTTGATACCATTTCAATTATTTGAAAACAGTGGTCATGACCCTCACATCTTTTCTAGACTGAATTTGCCCAATTTCTTCAACTGATCTTCCCTCCTATAGCATGAACTCAAAATCTTTTACCATCCAGCTACCCCCATCTAGGTAATATCTTGCTTATCCATGTCTTTTCTAAAATGTGGCAAAATGCTATCCTGATATGGTCTGACTAGGATGGCCTATGGTGGGACTATCGCTTGGAAGTTATCTCTCTTAATGCACGTAGCCCAAGATCACATACATGATTTTGTCTGTCTTATCCCATGTTATCTCACATTATTTTTAAAGACAACTAAAACCTTCAGAAACTTTTTAGACTAATGGTTACCTAATAACATTTTCCTCATTTAGTAGTTGGGATGTTGATTTTGTGAGCACATCTGTAGGGTTTCACATTTATCCCCATTAAATTTTATTTTATTAGATTTAGCCAATGTTCTGATCTGTTCAGATCTTCTGGGATCCTGATTGTTTTCCAATGTGTTAGCTATCTCCCTTGAATTTGTGTTATTTGAAAACTTGTTAATCATGTCACTTATGTCTTTATCCAAATTATCAATAAAAATGTTAAATATTAAAGTTGCAACAATAGATTCTTACAGCATTTTATGGCCTTTCTTCCAAACTGACATCTAATTTTGTATAAACATATCTTTATTAACATTTTGTTCACAAATCCTTTTGGACACAAAACCCATTTTCACGTACAAAAAAAAGATGAATAGGAAAAGATATGCTGGCAAAATATAAGTGGTTTTCTTAATAATTCAGGAAAATTAAAAAGATTAGAGTGATGTCTATTCATTTAATCAGACTGAAAGAAATTAATCCTGTGGAAAAAAAATATGAGGTTTAGGTTTGGATTAGTTTGATTCACAGTTGTTGAGAGAACAAAATTAACAAAGAGCTATTTATGTGGGTTGGTTAATCCAATAATCTAAATAATATTAGATTATTTTTAGTTTGCCCATGTATAAAAAAGTTGCAAAAACAATTCTTGAATAGTGTTAAATATTTACATAGTTGCTAGAAATTAAACTGAAAACAGTTAAGAGGTGTGGATTCAACAAAACTCTCAAATCATCAAATTTAAGTCAAGGAAAATTCAGAATCCCAATTTCGTAGTGGGAAGGAAACTAAAAGAACTTTTACTCCAACTCACGGTTTTATTTATTTATTTTCTTTCATTTTCTTTTTGTTTTGCTTTGTTTTGTTTTTGTTGATATAGCAAATAAAATCATGAATCTACACTAAAATATTCAATACTAATACTTAATAGAGATATAAGGTATAATATTCATTTAAGACCCTTTTGATATGGAACAGTTTAATGAAGAAAAGGTCAAAAATGTTTTTTGTGTAGGAAAATATAATATCAAATGATTTAAGATATTGCCCCATTTATAGATAAATATTTGTATATCTACAAGGAGTAGGAAAAGAGTTTTGTTTAAATTTACATAGAGAAACATAGATTGAGATCAAGATTTCAGACAGAATTTGAATGAATTAGAAAGAATTTAACTCTAGTAATATATAAAGACTAAAAATATTTTGTGAATGATGGAGAATGATGCCATACTTATTTGGAACATTTTTTTTAAAGACACAGAGAAAGATATTTTATTTAATGAAAACTGTAAAAACATAACTGAAAAGAAATAGTTTTTAAGGATACTGAATAGACATTGAAGTCTTCAGTGCCACAGAGCACCATGGTACTTCAGTTCACTTGCAAATATTTATTTTATGACCAAAGAGGATGGAAGAAAAAAAATGCAAAATGATATACTAATTGAAAAAAAAAGGATAAATAACATTGTTATTGCTGTTCATTCACGTTTAACTCTCTTATTTGGGGTTTTCTTGTCAAAGATACTGGAGTGGCTTGCCATTTCCTTCTTCAGCTCATTTTACAGAGGAGGAACTGAGGCAAACAGGGTTAAGTGATTTGCCCAGGGTCACACAGCCGGTAAGTGTCTAAGGCCAGATTTGAATTCAAGAAAATGTGTCTTCCTGACTCCAGGCCTGGCACTTTATGTACTGCACTACAAAGCTGCCCCCAATTAATCTTAAAGAGAAAATTTGGGTAGATGTGACTTATTAAGTGAAAAATAAATTACTGAAGAGTTGTCAGGCTGTCAATTAAGCTTTTGGAAAGAATAGAGACCAGGCAGAGGAAATGGGTGTAGGAACCTGAGTGAAGGAGCTGGCATAAGAACTTTAGGAGAAAAATAGATAAGGAGAGTGGGAACTGAGGACATGGGGGGGAGGAGAGAGAAAGAGACAGAGAAACAGAGAGAGAGAGACAGAGAGAGAGTGTGTGTGTGTATTGGAAGAAGACAAAAACTTGCTCTGTTGGAGCTATGAATGTTGGAAGTAGTCTGCTTTGAGAAGGCTTCAGTTGACTGATTCCTGTTTTGCTGGTAAAAGAATTTACTCCATTAATTAAAAGTTTCAATGACAACTCTTGCTTTTTGGCACCTCCTAGTTGTGGAAAGAGGGGAAGCTTCTCAGAAGGGTTTATCACTCTCTCTGCTGCCATCCTTACTTTGAGAAGCAAAAACACAGGAGGCTCTCTGGCTGAATTGGCATCTTGTTGTGTTGGTTTAAAGACTCATCCTAAACTTGTTTCTTTGAACTCTTTCTGATTGGATGATACATCAGTCATGTGAGTAACTGGATGAACTGCTTTGTTTAGCCCAGAAATAGCCAGTTTCATGAGCTTTGCAATTTTCTTTCTTAAAAAGAACTGCTGTTTACATTAAGATCTAACACTTTTTAAATACCATTTTAAGGGTGAAAGAAAATTGAAAAAACAACATCACTATTATTATAAAACAATAATAATTATTATAAATATGTATATACAATATTCCAAGCACTGTGCTAATTCTTTATGAATATTATTTCATTTGATGCTCACAACATACTTGTAAGTTAGATGCTATTATTGTCTCCATTTTAGAGATAAGGAAATTGATGTACAAGAGGTTAAGTGACTTGTAAGTTAGATGCTATTATTGTCCCCTTTTTAGAGATGAGGAAATTGATGTAGAAGAGGTTGACTTACCCAGAGTTGTATAGCTAGTAAGTGTCTGCAGCTGCCTTTGAACTCAAGTGTTCCTGATTTCAGGCCTAGGGCTCTATCCGCTATACTACCTAGCTTTCTCAAAAGAGCTTGTAAATATTATGTTTCAGTAGAGAAGAGGATTTGCCCAAAAGTGGTAAGGACTAGTAGACAAGCAGTAATCAGAGAAGCAGTTTGAATGTAAGGCAGTTGTTCCTGAATGGATCAATGGAATCAAAAACCTGCAGTCCAGAGCTGTAAATTACACTGAGCAGCTGGGTTTTTTCTCTCATATGCTTGCATGCCAGATTCTACTTTCCACCACAGATATTAGCAAAATTGTGAAACAGTGCTATTGGGCTCTCATTAAATGGACAATAATAAGTCCCTGCCCAAGCAGGGTTTATTTAATGGTTATTTTTTGGGCCCTGATGGCTCAGATTGAATGTAAATAGTGTTTCCCTTTTGGCCAGCAACCCTGAGGGTCTTTCCTTCCCAGTTTGACATTTTTTTTTGTGGGGGTGCAGATTAAAGGGACCACCTTGACTAGCTTTTTTTTTCTTTTTTTGGCTTTTAGGCAATTGGGGTTAAGTGACTTGCCCAGGGTCACACACCTAGTAAGTGTCAAGTGTTTGGCCTGAGGTTAGATTTGAACTCAGGTCCTCCTGACTTCAGGGCCGGTGCTCTATCCACTGCGCCACCTCACTACCTCGCTGCCCCCTTTGACTCACTTTTTAAACAACCGTAATCACTGAATGTGAATTGCCTGGGTCAATGTGAGAAATCTGAAAGACCTTAGTTTAAAAGCCAGATCTGGATAAGAACTCACTTTTTGACAAAAACTGCTGGGAAAACTGGAAAAGAGTGTGGCAGAAACTAGGCATAGATCAAATCTCACACCATATACCAAAATAAAGTCAAAATGGGTTCATGATTTAGATATAAAGGCTGATACTGTAAGCAAACTGGGAGAGCAAGGAATAGTTTGCCTATCAGATCTATGGAGAACAGAAGAATTCATGACCAAACAGGAGATAGAGAACGTTATGAAAAGCAAATGGATACTTGATTACATTAAATTGAAAAGTTTTGCACAAACAAGCCAATGCAACCAAGATTAGAAGAAAAGTAGAAAATTGGGAAAGAATTTTTATAACCACTATCTCTGATAAGGGCCTCATTTATAAAATATATAGAAAATTTGGTCAAATTTATAAGAATACAAGTCATTTCCCAATTGATAAATGGTCAAAGGATATGAACAGGCAGTTTTCAGATGAAGAAATTAAAGCTTTCTATAATCACATGAAAAAATACTGGAAATCACTATTGATTAGAGAAATGCAAATCAAAACAACTCTGAGGTTCCACATCAGATCGGCCAAGATGACAAAACAGGAAAATGATAAATGTTGGAGAAGATGTGGGAAAATTAGAGCACTCATGCTTTGTTGGTGAAGTTGTGAAATGATCCAACCATTTCAGAGAGCAATTTGGAATTATGCCCAAAGGGCTACAAAAATGTGCATACCCTTTGACCCAGCAACAGCACTTCTAGGGCTATGTCCCAGAGAGATCATGCAAATGGGAAAATGGCCCACATGTACAAAAATATTTGTAGCAGCTCTTTTTGTGGTGGCAAAGAATTGGAATTTGAGAGGATGCCATCAATTGGAGAATGGCTGAACAAGTTGTAGTATATGAATATAATGGAGGACTATTGCGCTATAAGAAATGATGAACAGGCTGACTTCAGAAAAACCTGGAAAGACTTGTATGGTCTGATGCTGAGTGAAGTGAGCAGAACCAGGAGAATGTTGTACACAGTATCAGCCACTTCGTGTGATGACTAATATTGATAGACTTATGTATTAATATGATTTAGTGAGGTTCGGATTCGCTACTATAAATGACACTCTCCAATGCACCAGAAAATAATAAGAAATAGATAATTTATTTAGAAGAAGCAAAGCACAGATAGTTTGAATTTGCATAGAAAGCATATAATAATAAGAACAATCAATAATATAGCACCGATCAAGAGAGTCGGTAATGGAAGAGAATACATCACCAATTCAAGGGAACCTCCAAAGTCAATCAATGGCTGGGAGCCCCATTACAGCCCGTACAAACTTGAATTGTGTAAAGATTTTCCCGGGCGAAGCATCCTTCCCGCGGGTGAGGCTCAGCGGGCTTACAGGACGCAGTGTTTTTATATTGTTCTAAACAAAGAAGGCTTGGGGCCAAGAAGCCCTTTTTGATGCTTGCGCTATTCATGGTTTGTCCAATACACATCTGACCTTAGCCACGCTCCCATCCGCCTGAGGCTTGGTATTTTGTTTTTTAATAACATCACGTCTCACAAGGAGAGGAGCCAACCCTCCATGTCAACGTGACCTAGGAATGGCTAGTTCCTGGAATGCTAGGCCAAGAACACTCAGGAGATATGGAACGGTCATGACCGAGATTTGAACTGAACCTATTTATTTGAGTGATCTTATTAATTTAAAGGGGAATTTCCAATTTCCATTTCACTTGGCCTTAAGATCATGAGAATAATAGGTGAGGGGCAAAGGTGTGACATGAGTGTATATAGTGCGTATTTTGGTATACATATAACAATTGCATATACAAAGACATAAAAAGAACAAAGCAAGTAGTAGTATGGGGGTAGCTAAGGAATTAAAATACATAGTAGCAGTAGGAGATTTAAAAAGAAAATCATACCAATGATGATTAGTATCTGAGATCACTAAATGAGAAGCTTCGACTAGTCTTCCTGCGGCTATAAGAGTCTGTATTCGATGTTCATTTAACGCGCGTTGGTTGGACTCTAATAACTTTTTGATTTCAGTCGACTGATTCAAGATGTTCATAAGGGGATATAGAGATAGAGACACATGAGGTAGAGGCAAAGATTGGGGTACCCAAGCAAAATTTTTAACTAGGTTAGTGTCTGGTGGAAAGTAAAAATCATTTCCTTGCCAGCGTAGGAAAGATACATTGGATAAGCAACCAGAAAATGGAACAGTAGTAATATCTACAGATAGAAGGTCAGAGTGATTATTAGAGGCTATACAAACATATTGAGTAGATACTTCATATATCATAGAAAAGTTACTCACTGGGTATAAAGTTAGATCACACAAATTGGATGAATGTGAGAGAAGGCAGGGTTCCATCTGCCGAGTCATCATCCCACAAACAATCCCTCCATTAGTTACAACACAATCAGACAGAGTATGAGTTACATTATACCAATCTATATAGTTTCCATAGATATGAGGTAAAGCAAAGTATTTATGTAAGACAAAAGGTATTACATGAAATTGGCACATAACAGTCCAAGTTTTAACTTGGTAGAGTATAATAGTTCCAGCGCACCAAAGTGGAGTGCATCTAGCATTCTCAGGTTTTTGCTTTTTCCATACATCTGACAAGTCAAGTATATCGTTCCATATGTGAGAGTTACCTTCCTGTAGTAATCTTTGGGCATTTTCCTTCTGTATGAGGGTATATAAGTTTTGCAAGGAACATTTAGTCCAATTAAATAAAACACCAATGTTTTTCATAAGGTGTAAATTAACGAGGATGCTATTATTAAAGACTTGTAAAAATTGGCCTTGTATTGTAATGTATTTTGGTGTGGCAGGATCGTTGTGGGTAACCATTGGGCATTCACAGTCAAAGCTTGAGAAACATCTTGTCCAGCACTGCGCAGTCTGCTAGCCAAGGTCTCAAGGTCTATAGAATTAACTATACCCAAACCAGTTCCTGCACCACCAAGTAATGTATCATACCAAGCTCTTTTTTTCCTGACACAACTTTCTAAAGAGGGAAAAGTTACATTATAATGAAACACTATTTTGTGTTGCAAGATAGAGGTGTTAGTACATGAGCGGGGGACACGAATTATTCCAGGAGGTTTCGGAGTCACAGGTACAACCCATACTAATTGGTTTAGATATTCTTCATACAGCCCATTGGAGGTGTTACGACAATAAAAATATTTTCTGTCGTCCGCTTGTGATAGTGAGACAGTGTAGGTGGAGTTTACTTGTGTCCAATTATATGTTACAGATCTTAACCTTTTAGGAAAATATGGACTAGGTGGCCAACTTGTAAGGGTACAGGATATATTGGTACCGTTTGCTGCAGTTACAGTTAGATTAAAACTAGTTAAATTGACTCTCATTAGGGGAAATAGAGGGGCGTCCCAAACTTCTACGTTGAATGGGTATGACCAATTCATGATCTGGGTGTTGTTTTCACCAACGTAGATGGAATCAGTACGCGGTCCTTGCTGAGGAGTTCCCACTGGAATACCTGGAGTCCATGCCATAGTTAGCGTGTAGCAGGAAAACACTGTAAAACACTTAATTTCGCAAAAACATTTGGGTTAGTGGGACATGATACCACTTATCATCACCAGGGTATACTACTATGGCAGTATTAGTGTTTCCTTGTGCGATGAGCTCAGCTGGCCTTGGTCTATCAGATTGATGCTTCTTTATCCAAACTTTAGTACCAGGAATTGCCTTTTCTGGTATCCAGGAGATGTCACTATTATTAGAGCTCCCAAATCCCTGATCTCCTCTTTCTGTGGAGTCAGGAGACCCATTGATTTTCTGCCACGAACCATTTAAATAGGGTAATATCACTAGTTGACAAATTCTCTCACCAGTCTTACATTCAAAAGGTTCGCTTTCATGAGAGTTATGTAAACAAACTTTAATTTCTCCTCTATAGTCATTGTCTATGACTCCACCCAAGACATGGACTTGGTTGTTTAGGGCTAAACCAGATCTAGAGAACAATTGTCCATAGTGTCCTTCAGGGAGCTTAACTCCTACTCCTGTAGAACACAGTTGTTGGCCTAATGGAGGAATATGGACATCATGAATTACATATAGATCATACCCAGCGGAGCCTAAAGAGGCATGCCAGGGCTGCCTAGCATTCTCATGTAAAGTCCACCATTGAATGGTCAAGGGGGACGAAATTCTCCTTATTTGTAAATTAGGAGTCATCATTCTTGAAAGAGGAGTCCCACCCCCATCAGTCAGAGGCCTGTTATTTAATTGCTTTAAGGCCTCAAACAAATTTTCTTTCCATCTCTTCAAATCATGGTTCTCACTTAATTTCTTTAGTTTCTCCTTTAATAATCCGTTCATTCTTTCTATCAAACCAGCGGCTTGGGGATAATATGGTATATGGTAAATCCATTCTATATTATTATATTTACAATACTCATCTATATCCTTACCTTTAAAATGTGTACCATTATCACTCTGTATTTGTAGGGGGGTCCCATAATAAAGAGAAATAATATCTAGGGTTTTACAAGTGTTTTTCTGGGTAGCCCGTTTATAGGGGCAGGCAACTAATACCCCAGAGTAGGTGTCCACACAAGTGCAGGCATATTGACACCCCTGACTAACAGGTAAGGGTCCAATATAGTCTATTTGCCAAATTTGAGCAGGTAAAGACCCTCTAGCCAATTCTCCAGTGATTTTCTTCGGCACAGGCCGATGAGCAAATAATTGACATTGTATGCAGTTTTGTACTATTTGCTTAAATAGATCCAGAGGTATGTTAATCCCTCTGTCTAATGCCCACCTGTAAGATGCAAGAGCGCCAAGATGTCCTGCGGTGATATGGACCCATTTTCCTAATTGTGTTTCGTTTTCCTTTCTGGGGGTGACCTTTAAAGCTTTTCCTTGAAGTTTGGATAATTCATCAGCACGGGCATTATACTCACGTTCCACAGAATCTTGATTCACATGGGCATCTACATGAAATACAGATACATTAGTACATTGACACCATTCCCATATTTGTTCCCATAATTCTTTTCCCCACACATCTTTGTCTCTAATTTTCCATTCGTGTTTCTTCCAAATTGGCATCCAAACTGCTAGGCCATTGGCTACGGCCCAGGAATCAGTATATATATGACATTGGCCACCTTGTTCCTTTTGAATTACTTGATAGACAGCCACTAATTCGGCCCATTGGCTACTCCGGCCTTCACCAGAGCTTTCCAAAATAGTATTGCATGAAGGGTTATAGGCTACAGCTTTCCAGCACCTTTTAGATCCTATATATTTAGCCGACCCATCCGTAAACCAGGCATGATTCTTTTGTTCAGGGGATAACAAATCATACCCGCTATTCCAAGAGACGGGCGATTGTTCATAAGTTTTTGGTATATCAACATCATTGGAATGTTTTGGTAATTCTAATACCTTTTCATGCAAGGTGGAAACACCCGATCTGCCTGTCTTGACTCTATTTTGCAAATACCATTTCCATTTAATAATTGATGATTCTTGGGCATGTCCTATTTTATGTGAGGCGGGGGTCCCCATAATCCAACTCATAATGGGTATGGCTGGCCTCAATACAACTTCATGGTTTAAAGTTAAATGTTCTGTCTCTACCAGGGCCCAATATGCAGCCAATAATTGTTGTTCAAAAGGAGTATAATTTTGGCCAGCAGGTGGCAGTTTCCGCGACCAAAATCCTAAAGGAACATTCCTGCCCTGTTGTTTTTGCCATAAACTCCAATCAGCATATCCATGCAAAACTGTAACTTGCAATTCCATCGGCCCTGGCTGTACAGGCCAAAGATCCAGGGCAGTTTGAATAGCTATTTTGGCTTCCTCAAAGGCTTTCGATTCTGTTTCCCCCCATTCAAATGCATACTTTTTCCGGGTAACTTTATACAATGGCTTCAAAATCTGACCTAAATGAGGAATGTGATTCCTCCAGAAACCAAACAACCCAACGAACTTTTGAGCTTCTCTTTTGTCCCTAGGAGGTGAAAAATCTAATATTTTTTGCTTGGCCTTGGGGAGGATTTCTCTATGACCCTTATTCCAAATTATTCCTAAAAACTTCACACTTTGAGCTGGACCTTGAATTTTATCAGGATTAATCTCCCATCCCTTCTCCTTCATATGTTCTATTAGTTGAGTTAATCTTTTCTCTACCACCTCTTTATTCTCTGCCTGTATTAAAATATCATCAATATAATGAGTTATTTTCACATCAGACCATTTCAACTCATCTAAATGCTCAGCTACAATTCGGTGGCAAATGGTTGGGCTATGTATATAGCCTTGTGGGAGTCGTGTAAAGGTATATTGCCTGCCTTGCCATGTGAATGCAAACTGATCCCATTGTTTGGGGTCTATGGGTATAGTGAAAAAAGCATTAGCCAGATCTATTACCGCATACCAGAAACCTTTATAGGCTTGTATACTCTCAATTAAGGATATTGTATCCGGTACAGCGGCGTGTAGAGGTGGAGTAAATTTATTGAGTTGTCTATAATCCACTGTCATTCTCCATGAGCCATCAGATTTTCTAACTGGCCAAACTGGGTTATTCCATGCAGTAGTGGTCGGGATCATTACCCCAGCTTGTACATATTCCTGTATAGTTTTAGTAATTTCTGCTATTCCTCCAGGAATTCTATATTGTTTGAGATTTACTATCTGGGATGGAGTAGGTAATATGACAGGGGGTATTCTCAACTTCCCTACTATAGCGCATATTTGAAGGGAGCGGGCAGCGAATTGATACTTTCCGTCTGGTAAATATAAAGTCATTCCTTTTAATATATCTATCCCTACAATATATTCTGGTATAGGAACTACAACCACGGTATATTCTCTTTTAGAAAAGTTGCCAATTTTCATTTCTAGTTGAACTTGTTTAGCAGGGATTTCATCGCCCCCTAATCCAGATATAGTTATAGGTATTCCTTTTTTAAACTTTGAAGGATTTCCATATATTAACGTGGCCTCCGCCCCCGTGTCCACTAGGGCATTTGCCTTGGTGGTTGAACCATTCCTCCAAAAAATAGTTATTGGAACATGAGGCCGATAATCAGTATGCAAAGCATGGACACGAAGGGTTTGGCCTTTTTCCTAGTCCCCTTTAAAATGGTCCAATGAGGGGTATAGTGAGGGAGGAGCACTGGGAGTAACAGCATTCAAAGCCGAAACTTGACCAGCGTTTTTCACTTTTTTCTTATACAACTGGGCTAGTTCGGAAGTGGGAATTCCATCTATCTCTTCCCTATTTACTCCAGCCTTCAGAAGGGCTGAGAATAGCTCCCTCCGGGTTAGTCTGTTCTGTGAACTAGTCGGGGCTTTCCCCAGTCTCTGGAAGCAGTTTCTCCCACATCCCTAAATTCCCCAAGATCTCCCAGTTGGGACAGTTTGTCAATTACTTGTCCTAAAGATTCTCCCGTGGCTGCTACTAATAAAGTCAGAATCAGATGTTTATATGTCGCAGGGGCGGTTTTAACAACGGGGGCCCGATGTACAGCAATCACAGGGGTATCAGTGTAGGTATCAGCTTCTCCTACTACAACCGCAGTTTTCATAACTTCTTCCTTTAGTTTTTGAATCCCATCCTTAAGAGTATACCACGGGCGGGCGGCATTTGGCCACATAGAGGAATCGGGATACTGGGTCCTCAATCCTTGAGCTACTAGCTCTAAAATTGTGGTGTTTGCACCATTACTATTGAGTGCTACCTGGCCGTGATCACGAAATGCCTGTTGTACAAAGGGATTGGAGGTCAGGCTTAAAAATTTTAAACAGTCCTTAGGATCTAACACACTCCTCCTGCTCCCCCATCACTCAATCTTACAAGCCAGGAGATTGCAGGTTCTCCCGACCGCTGTGAGAACCTACTAAGCAAATCCGTAATTTCTCTTTGGGAGTAATCTTCCGTAATTTCAGTCACCCTGGGTGGGTTAGTTCCCTCCTTTTCGGCTTTTCTCCTAACTATCGGCCGAGCTTCCCCATCCTTAACGTCCGGAATTTCCTCCTCTATCACTTCTTCCCACCCGTCGTCATCCTCATCCCAAATATCGCCGTCCCAAGTATCAGGGTCCCAATTCATATTTGCTGCGGCGATTACAGCATGCACTTTCCTTTTATTCACTTTTCCTCGCCTATTTCTATATTTATACTGTGCCACCCGAACAGCAGCCTTCTCGGCTACATTTTGATAATTCCTAGCTTGATCCCCTAATATAAAATTCTGGCACTGCAGCATAGACAATCGACCCTGCAATTCAGACATTTCTTTCTCCATTTGTGCTTTCTCTTCCTCCTTCCTGTCTAACTCCAAACACACTGTCCTATATGCAGTCAGAAGAGCCCACCCTCTTCGGCATACTCCACTCATTTCTTTCCCCTTTTCAATTGGAATATTAGATAAACATGCAGTCAACTGTGAGGGCCTTCCGTTCCTCACCCTGCTCCCCCAATCCTCACTAGGTCCTGTACACTGTGACCAGGTTTTTGCGAGCGAGGAAAACGGAGGGTCCTCCCAACCGGGGACCTCTACCGGAGCCCGGGGCTCAACATTTCTCTTAAAGAAAGGCATTTATACAGCGAATCCTGTTCGTGACGCCAATTTTGTATTAATATGATTTAGTGAGGTTCGGATTCGCTCCTATAAATGACACTCTCCAATGCACCAGAAAATAATAAGAAATAGATAATTTATTTAGAAGAAGTAAAGCACAGATAGTTTGAATTTGCATAGAAAGCATATAACAATAAGAACAATCAATAATATAGCACCGATCAAGAGAGTCGGTAATGGAAGAGAATACATCACCAATTCAAGGGAACCTCCAAAGTCAATCAACGGCTGGGAGCCCCGTTACAGCCCGTACAAACTTGAATTGTGTAAAGATTTTCCCGGGCGAAGCGTCCTTCCCGCGGGTGAAGCTCAGCAGGCTTACAGGACATGCAGTGTTTTTATATTGTTCTAAACAAAGAAGGCTTGGGGCCAAGAAGTCCTTTTTGATGCATGCGCTATTCATGGTTTGTTCAATACACATCTGGCCTTAGCCACGCTCCCATCCGCCTGAGGCTTGGTATTTTGTTTTTTAATAACATCACGTCTCACAAGGAGAGGAGCCAACCCTCCATGTCAACGGTGACCTAGGAATGGCTAGTTCCTGGAATGCTAGGCCAAGAACACTCAGGAGTTATGGAACGGTCATGACCGAGATTTGAACTGAACCTATTTATTTGAGTGATCTTATTAATTTAAAGGGGAATTTCCAATTTCCATTTCAACTTAACCCTTCTCAGCAATACAAGGATCTAAGACATCTCCAAAGGCCTCGTAATAGAAAATGCTATCCACATCCAAAGAAAGAACTATGGAGTTTGAATGCAGATCGAAGCATACTATTTGCTATTTTTTTTTCTTCTGTCACGTTTTGTTCCCTCTTTCTGGTGGTTCCTCTTATTGGTTCTAATTCTTCCTTACAACATCACTAATATGAAAATATGTTTAATAGTAATGTATACGTATAGCCTCAGTCACATTTCATGCCATCTTGGGGAGGAAGGTGGGGAGAGAAGGGGAGAAAAATTTAAAACTCAAAAGCTTATAGACGTGATTGTTGATAATTCAAAAGAAATTAACTTAAAAATAAAAAGCCAAGGTCTCCAAGGATCCACATGGCTCTGAAAGAGAAAGTGAGGCTGGTGACTTTGCACACCTCTCTCTCACTCAAATAAAATTCAACTGCAAGTCATGACGTCATCTTCCTAATACCATGGTCCTCTTCCAGAATGAAGGACAAACCACACACAACCACAGTAATGACTGACCAGTTTACAGCATTACAGCAGATGCTTTTCAATATCACAGTACTCAACATTTATGCATAAAGAAGACATGAGTTACAAAGTCTTCAGAATGATATAATATTAGCATTATAAATTATCATTGACATGGAAATAAGCAAATGTTAAACATAATTCATATATAGATTTTAAATGTGAAATTATTCATAGGTGGATCTGCAAATATTATGCTTTGTAGGAAAAAAAATCCTTTTAATTACTCCAGTATCACAAATCCTGTGTATGAAAAATTAAGTGATTTACCATACTCAGCTTTTCTAGAGCTAATTATCAACATTTCCATGGAAGAGATAGAAGCTTGTCCTGCAGATACAGAATCAGAAAAAGAAAAAGTTTGTTTTACTTTAGAAAAAGTTTATTTCATGCAGAGAATGTGTTCATTGTTGCTATCTGAGAACAAACGTGATAGCACAAATATGAGACTCTAGGTTTATTATGGTAGTTTCTAGTTCAGCTGCATTGAGCTTCTCTAACATGATATAAATTCAGGAACATGTTTCTATTTAAAACCCCTCCAAACACTACAGGAAATTTTTTTTATTGCACCTTGATCATGGAAGACAGAAAGAGAATTCATTTCATATATCCCTGGGGAGTAATTACTCTTAAGTTCCTTGCTGGGTAAAAATACTTGACAAGATAAAACTTACACCTTTCTTATGGACAGATGCTTTTCTGAAATTATGCTAACTGATGTCTTAGGCTTCCTTCTTAAAAGAATAAACAATCCAAAGGGTTAACCTGTTTAATACTGGTTATATTCCGAATTTATTCAAGCTTCTGATCCAAATCTTACCTACAGTTCCTTTGAAACAACACTCCTTGTATTTATTCCATACATATAGATGATATTATTCTCTCTTTGGCATTAATAGTAAAACAAATCAAAATAATCTAGCTCTATTTCCAAAATCACAAACAAGTACACTCATGATGAAGAGATCTAGGACTTTTGGGGTGCTACTGGGGGACACCCAAGATAACGGTACTGGGCCCTGCCTGAAAGAATTCAACTCCAATCTTCTTGTAGCCAGAGGAAAAGTTTAATATAGTGATAAAACACATAGGCCAGGTGACACCCATTAGGGCGAGCTGGCATGAGAAAGTCTTAGCCTTTTGAGCATGAGGTTCTCAGAGTCTGAATGGGGGCCGGGGTGGAATTTTTATACAGTGAAGTAACTTTGGGTGGCCAGAGAAGGGGGTTGGGAAAGGGTCTAGGTCAGAATTCTAATTGGGGAGGTCTGAGAGATTGAATAGACAATGGGAATAGCTAATGGAGGGAATAGGAAGGCAGAAGTTTGAAAGGCATCTGCACAAGATCAAAGGGTGGGGCTAGGGCTTTCAAAGGGAGATAAGGTGAGTCGATAAGGAAGTATTTGAGACCAGAGTAAGGCCTTTCTGGGGCCCATAGACAAAAGGGAGCCAGATTCTTTGAGGGGCAAAGGCCCATCTGAATAAGATTAAAAGGTAAGGCTAAGGCTTTCAAAGGGAGATGAAGGGCTGGGGACTGTAGACAAATGGGAGTCAGATTCCCTTTGGTGTACGGGGCTAAGATCTTGGTTTGGGCCACACCCCATCAATGCTAGAAGTGAACCATATCCTGTGGAAATATTACTTCTAATCTTGATTGAGAAAGGTGTTCTTCCAGGAAGAACAAATAGGAAATACAGCAGTCTTTCACTCTTGGCTTTTTGTATAATTTCCCTCCTTCACTTAGGATAGCATGCAATGCAATTTACTAACCTTTGGGAATTTTTCAGGAGATGAAGTATGTTGTGATGTAAGCAACAACACTGTGTGGGTGCTGGGAGACATGTGGGTTCAAAAAAGTGAACTCTTTTCCAAGCTTTGCCATTATTTAGCTTTGTGAGATTGAAAAATTAACACCTCTGTATCTTATTTTCCCCATTTATAGAATAAAGGTGTTAGACTACATTATTTCTCAGTTGCCATCAAGATTTAAATTTTTAGGATTTTGTGAAAAATGCTAGAAGTACAGAATCTGTTATAGAAAAATTCTAAGCCTTCTTTTGAAGGAAAAAAGAGAGTGACTGGTATAACGTATGTAAGTATCAAGCCACTGATTATAAATGTCCTGCTTTATAAGTGGATAAAAATACTTAAAACACACATACATGAAATGATTTGATTCTTAATAAAAATAGACACAATGCCTCTGCCTAAAAATCTTCAAATCATATTCAGAATTGTTTTCAAAATGTTTGATTCATTGGGGGAGGAAGGGAGAAAGCCAAGCCAATTGTTTGCCAGAATTAGCTAATTAATTCTTTTAACATGGCCTTTTGGGTATCCTAATGCAAATTCAATCTAACCTGCTTATTTTAAGTTTTCTAGGACAGAGATTATCCTGTTCACAAGATAGTTGGTGATGGGTGGGCAGTAGATAAGTTGTCATAATTGTAATTGAGAGATAACTATGTATTGGAGTGAATACCTTTTCTAGACAATGCTGGGCAGTAAATAATTTGGAGCATAAAACCTTCAAAGAGGAGGAAAGCTAGGGCCAGAAACAGCATGATTTAGAGGTCAGAGAACTGGCTTAGGAAACAAGAAAACAGTTCCAGTTTTGGCCAAACATGTACTGGCTATTTGTCCCTGGGCAAGTCAATTAACTTCTTAGTGCCTTCAGATTATTATCCCAGACTATAAATTATATAAAATATGTAGGTCTCTCTCAACAGTAGTGAACTCATTAGAAATTCCTAAATGTGATAAAATCACAGATCAGATTAAAATAAGCAAACAAATAAGACAGACATATTGTGAGTGTATATGTATATTCCAATTCAGTTCTTGCATTCTTAGCATTAAATGGTCCACCAGCAATACATTTGGAGATAAATATATATATGTATAGCCATAGATATACATGTATATGGATAAAGCTATGGATATAGATTATAAAGATATATGTATATTTTTAGAATAGGGTAAGAAGTGTCTGAAAATATAACTGGAAGCCTTATTGCTAGAAAATTGTTCTGGAAGAAATTATTGATTTAGAACAAGGGGTGTACATTTCCATTAAAGCATTTTATCTATGTCCATTTTGCAATCTTGGGGGTATAAAGACAGTAGAACCTGTTTTATTATGATAGTTTGTAAAAAAATATGGTATATATAATGCATATTCATTTTATATATTATAGAAGTGCATATGATATGTGTGTGTGTGTATATATGTTTGTATATACATGTGTGTATAGACACATATCCCTACTCACATACACAGTCCCATGAGTTTGGCTGTCACTTCTATGTAAATAATTCCTAAATGGGGTTACAAACCTCTATTACTTCCCTAAGCTGTAATCCTGAATCTTTTTATGGCTTAGAAAGCAGCTTGCTTAAACATTTTGATATCATCTATGTCGCAGACTGTCCCAAAACACCGTCTTCCTGCCAAATTATCTTTTTGTTTTCTCATTTCTGTCAGTAGTACGTATCAGTTTTTTGGACATTCAGTCATATAGATATATACATACACACACACACACACACACACACACATATACACACACATATATACATATACACACATACATACATACATAATAATAGGAGTTATATCATATATATACATACATATTATTCTAACTCCTACTATTTAACCTCTTACATTTAATTATTCACTAGGCAGTTGTTCATGTGAACTTCCATTATTCCATTATATTTATCCATTGTTTATGGCACCAGTGTGGGGCAGGCATTCAGGAATGTTCTGGAGTCAGCTGTAAAAACTCACAAGACCTAATGGTTACATGTTCAGTGTTAGTACTTACATCTTAGAAATCGACAAGCTACAAATCAATTTATTATTTGGTTGATTGTCTAGATTTAAGAAAGTGATGGATGAAATGAATAATGCAGATTAAGCTTAAGAGTGTATTTTATGTATTTTTAAGGGGAGAGAGCTGGTTGTTAAGCACTCACCAGCATACCCATTGCAGGAAATCATGCAGAATTTGGAATCAAATACCCTGAGTTTGAAGTCTAGCTTTGCTACTTAATTCTATTGTCACCTTGAACAAGTCACTTCACCTTTATAGGCTTCACTTCCTCATCTGTACAGTGAGGGTTTGGATTAGGTTTCCTTCTCAGTTCCAAGTGTGTGATCCTTTGGTCATAGCCTTCCCTGCTATCATCCTAGTGAGTTCCTGTATCATCTCACTGCTGAATTATTTTAGTTGTCTCCTAGCAGGTCTACTTGCCCCAACCTTTTAATTCCAACCACTTTGAACTTGGCAGGCTTATTAACTGTGCTATATTTCAAGCTTATCATATTATTTTCAATAGAATAGCTGGTAATATCTTTCCATAGGATGAAGTCCAAACTCCTCACTCTAGCACAAAAGGATCCTTTGTAGTCAAGGAAGCCCTTAAAATGTACACATCATTGAAAAATTTCCCTTCCCCCCCTAGAGGTGCTTTAGGATCAGTTTAATGGTTCAGTTCTCTCAAACAAGTTAGAGATTCATGGCTAGAAGTGAATTTCAAGGCATCCATTGCATTTGTAATGGTACTTGAAGTGGGAAGAAGGATTTAATTCAACAAACATTTACCCATAATTATATTCATGATTCACTTTTGCCTGCTATCATCTGACCCTTACATTTTCAAAATGGAGAAAACTATATCTGTACACTGATATATTCTGATTATTTCTGGTATAACCACATAGCACAAATGACTTCATTAATATTTTAGATAAAATTGGCTTTGATTTTTCTCACAGTAGAACACTAGCAATAATCTAAAATGTAGCATTACTATACTATTATTGTATTAGCTCCCTCACTTTTAATGATCTAATGTTTAATCATTATTATAAGGGAAAGAATTTTTAATTCAATGAAATAATTTTATTTTTAAAAAAATCTTCCCCTTTAGCTGTTTGTTTTCCCTATGTTAAAAATATAGGAGGAAAGAGTTTTATTCTTTGGAAATTCCCTGTACCAATGAAATCACAGATCTGATTCCTATCTCTTGTCCTCTTATAAAATAATAAATGTAATCTGCTGAGCTGCCCCTAATTGGAAGTTAGCACATTCTTACCACAACCTAATAAATAGAAGCAAACAAAAGCCATCTCATCAAAACACAATTTTATTTTCTTTTCATTTTTTTTTTGTGAGGCAGTTGAGGCCCAGGGTCACACAGCTAGCAAGTAAGTGTCAAGTGAAAATTCAATTTTCTGAATAGATCATTGTGTCAAAAGAATTTCAGCTGCCCCTAAATTCAATCATTGGTTTTACAGATGAGGAAACTGAGGGACAGGGTGTTTAAGTGATTTTCCTCATGTCACACAGCTGGTAACTGTTTGAAAGTGTTTAAACCCACATCTTCATGACCACAAGTCCTATCCACCTGATATCTCTTCACCAGTTCCAGATATTTCCTCTTATTTTCTTATATTTCTTTAGCTTCTTGGCTCCCAATATCAACATGATGACAACATAAAGAATCACAAATAAGACAATATAAGCCACAGCTGGACCTAAAGGTTGTGGAGATTTCCCACTGAATGGATGTCTCAGCTTTATACCTGGGTGTTCATGATTACTATTAATTCTAGTGGATCCTGATCAGCTAAAAGAAGAGCCAGACTCTGTACTCCGCTGATAGAAGTCTAATTGGGATGTCACTGTAAGACTGTGATAATACAGGTCTGGGATAGTGCAGCAAGAGCAAGAATAGTTAGTGGTTGGGGGTGAAGGAAATACCTAATTTTTCCTAGTATAATTTTAAAATTCTCATATACATACCATGTTCTTCTCAACAACCAAATCAGAGACGTATTGCAACTGGCAATGTTCCCATATTTTAGAACAGCAAACTAAGGCTCAGAAAGTATTGTCCTTATCATTTAGTAGCAGAGGCAAGCTTTGAACTCACCTCTTTCATAACTTAATCCTCTGATCATTCTACTGTATTATATTACTTACCACTACCCACAATAAAAGGAAGCTAACCTCAAACAAACTGGTGATTCTTGTGTAAATAAAAAAGCAAACAAACAAAGAAATGAATAAATGTGTACATGTATTTATATATGTGTATCTTTTTTTCTGATGTCATTTATAATTCTCGGGAAAGATTGTTCATTGTTTTCCATTACTTTACATCTTTCTGCACATTTTATCAGATAATTATGCAGGAGTTTCAGTCTTTAACTACTGGCATTTTTTCATTAGCAAACTAATTGGATACAAAATCCTTCTACAATGAATCATTATTTGAATCATTATGTGAAATGAAACAAGTTGAGCATGTGATAATTCATTTCTATATAAACAAAACCTAGTTACAAAGATCCCTGTTCATTACATAGTTGTCCTTCATTTCTTGCATTTTCCTTTAGAAATTATTAATGAAAGCATATGCACATAATGTATTTCTCCTGTATTATGTGGATCAAATAAAAGTTGGAGTCATTAAGAACATAAGTGACTATTTACCACTAATTTATAATTAAAAGCATAAAAATCAATACCTAATAACTAGTTCTATTTTCCATTAAAAGAACAAATCATTATTTTCTAAAATGCTTCAAGACCCTATCAATGTGGCAGAATAATTAGTGGTAATAGTGACAGAAAGCAGATGTTTTCTGCTTAAATGGCAATAACTAGAAATACTTGATGCTATAGAAAATCATGATAAGAGTTTAACATTCATAATTCATTTAAAATTCAGGTTGCAAAACAGAATTATAAAGAAAACTTTTCACATCAATAATTCAATAAATTTAATAAAAATACTGAAACAGCCTATACATTTCATTTTAGAGAAATTAAATATACCTATGTGTAGCTTAGAAGGGAATGTGTGTAATTTTTTGGTATAAAACTCCTTTTACAATTGCTCACCTGCACCTGAGCTGCGACTGATAGGCTTAGAGAATCACCTGGAACTTTCAATATTTAAGTGACTGCCCAGGGACACAAAAGTAGGACAACATGTGCCAAGGGCAGTGCCTGAATGCATGTCTTTCTGATTGGAAGGTCTGTGCTCTGGTCACTACATCACTCTGCTTTTCATATTCTTATACACGGTTTCATATAGTATATACATTTATAAGAGCTTCTACCACATGTTCTCATGTTAGCTTACCATTCAGATTTTACTAATGACAAATACTTTACCAAACACGATGAACAAGGGATTTTATGACAATTAATACTTTATAATCCCTTTCGGAGTTATGTTGTGACCATTGGCTGAGAGAAAACCAAATGTTTCTACCTTTTCAAGTGTTTTCAAGTGATTTTGTGACTTGTGGATTTCAAAAAGTAAGAGTTACAAACATATTTGTACTATTTTGATAATAACCAGAACTTACCTGCATTAAATGTATCGTCATTAAAATCCATTTTGGAACCTCCTTTCATCTTCTAGAAATGAATATAAACCATCCTACCTCTCTGTATGGCTTTCAGGAAAAAAAAATACATAAAAATAATTGGCCATGGGTGAGTGGTGCAGGAAGTAACCTCATGCTTGATATTATTACTATTATTTACTATTATCACTCCTATAATAGAGCTTCTATCCAACTCAATGGAAAAGAGAGTACAAAAACAATGATGGGGAAATGGACATGACTCAACATCTTCAAAATCTCCCCCTGTATAGACCTTAGGCTATACAGTACAGCTTCCCCTGCTAATGGGGAGGACTAGCTAACCAAAATGTACTCTGCAAAACTTGTTATCATCATATATCAACTTTAATGCTGCCTGATGCCTGGGGATGATAATTTAGAGATTTAGATGATTTGCTATGCCTCTGTATTGAATCCCCTTTCCCTCCTCCCCCTTAGATATTCTCCCTCAACCCTTCCCCCCTCCCTAGCTACTCTCAAGAAAAAATATGAAATACAAAAAAAATTGCTTAGAAAAATATTTTTGGGATTGTGGCTATAAAGTGTATATAGACCATGTAGATAGTCTCTTTGGTAGAGAAACTAGAAGCACTATGAAATTCTAGTGAATTATCATAGCTAAATGAAATTGTTGTTCTTGTTAATACACAAAATAAGGAACAACATGGCTCAGTAAAAAGAGCATTAGAGTAATTCTGTGACCTTAGGCAACTCAAATTCTCTGAGCATTAGTTAAGAAATGGGAGTGATAATACCTGCCCTCCTTCATAGGTAAGTATCAAGTGAGAAAATGGCCATGAAAGTGACTGGAGAGCTGTAAAGCTTACACCATTGGAAGACAGTATCAATATACATTCTTTGTTTTCTACAGATTCGACATTCAATGCCAATAGTTCCTAATGGTAGTATTCATCCCATCCCTTAATGCCCAGCTAAATGGATCATAAAAAAGACAACATGGTTGGCCACAGTCTAGTAAGATTATCATCCTTTGCTCCAAAGGGGATTAGGGCAGTGTATTACAGAGCTGTAAGTGGTTTACTGTAAGCCAAATTCAGACTATGCAAAGGAATTATGAAGAACACCTGTGCTAGTCATGAATAGCTCAACAGTGCTTTTAATGCATCCTTTTCAAATGCAAATCAATCCAGCTTTAAAAAGAAAACAAAGTGCACCTCAATAGAGTTAGCTAAACAAAGCGCACCTCAATGGAGTTAGCTTGAGTGTCATAGAATCATAATATCTTCCATTTGGAAAGGTGCTTAGAAGTCATCTAGTCCACACTCCTATGAAAATTACTTGTGTATTCATTATGTCATTTTCAATATATTCTGCTTCCTTACAAAAATCTTACCTACTCAGATTTCCATATGGTCATGAAAAAAAATTCCCAACCACTACATCACATATTATGGCAGTTGCATTCTCATGTTGTCTGTACCTCCTTACTGTGATGTTTCTCTTAAATTCAATTAGCTTTTACAAAGGGAAATTTATTTCAAAAGTACCACAAGAATAAACAGACTGATATATGCCTCAATACCTCATGGGCTTAGTCTTTCCTAGATCACTTCTAGTTCAGGTAGGGCAGAAGAAAAGGTTCATAGGATCAAGTTCCTTCTCAGAGTCGGCATGTCTGTCTGCCGCATGACAGTCTCCCTTGGCCTGGGTCCAGAAAATCATTCCTGGAGGTCACTCTTTGGTTCACAGGGCATCATTGAAAGTCTTGTATACACCTCTTCTTTTTCTACAACAACCCTGGTACAGGCTTTCATCACTTCATGTCTATACTATTAAAATACTCTTCTTGTTGGTCTCCCTGCCTCGTCTCCCCCTGCCTGACTGTAATCCATCCTCTGATCAGCTGTCAAAGAGATATTCCTAATGCCCAAATTTGAATATATTCTCTTATTCAAAACACATGAGGGCTCCCTCCAGTTGGGCAGACTGTCAATAAACATTTATTAAACATCAGTTATGTGCCAGGCATTGTACTAAGTTCTGAGGATACTAGGAAATGTAAAAGACAGTCCTTATTCCTGAGGAGTTCACAATCCAATTGGTGGATAAAGCATGGAAATAACTATAAATTGGGAACACTCAATAGAAGAATGGTGCTAGAATTAAGAGGGATTGAGAAACATTTCCTGGAAAAAGTGGAATTTTAATTGGGACCTGAAGGAACCCAAAGAAATTAAGGTATCTAGATAAGGAAAGAGAGAATTCCATGCTTGAGGGGCAGTAAGGGAAAAATGCACAGAATTAATAGATGGAGTATCTTGTTTAAGAAATAAAAAGGAGACCAGTGTTGTTAGATAGAAGGGTACATGGGGAGGTGTAAGGCAAAAGACCTTACCTTATAAGGCCATCGGCCATCCTATTTGGATTGCTCATTCTCCTTGGAAATGAGGCTGTGCCTTGTACCTATTGCCTAGAATTGTACTTTCTGCTAATGATTTTGCTCAGGCTGGCCACCTACTTGTACGTATTACATTTTAGTACCCATTAAAGGGAAACACAGCTCCCCTTAAAATGCTTCACTCTTCTACTTTTGTATTTTCCTGAAAGAAAAAAATCTTTATTATATGTCATACCAAGTCAATTTCATATTGTTTTTAGATAGAGTTATTACTAGATGAATAGATCAGAATAAACACCATAGACAGAAATGAGTCTGATATCAGCAGGCATTTGTCAAAACTCCAATAATATTGATCAGGTCACTCTAGTTTTCTGGAGTTCTTATTGAGAAGATGCTGAAATCTGGGCTAGATAACTGTGGAATTATAAATTTCCAGTTGAATAAGAAAGAACACCATAAGTATTATTATTCCATTTTTATTGCATTTTTTTAAACTTTTTAGGCATTTGGGGTTAAGTGACTTGCCCAGGGTCACACAGTTAGTAAGTGTCAAGTGTTTAGTCTGAGGCCATATTTGAACTCAGGTCCTCCTGATTTCAGGGCCAGTGCTCTATACACTGCACCATCTAGCTGCCCTTTATTGCACTTTTAATTTCAAACACATTTCCATGAACAATGCAGTATTGAAGAAATTTTCTTTGGAACAGACCTCAATTACTGTTTAAACCAGTACATTCTTAATTCACATTTAATAACAGTGTCCAGTGTACAAAACTCTGTGCTAGACACCAGAAGACACGCAAATTTTAGAAAAAATCTGGAACTTACAATCTAGGGGGCTATGATGCACAAAAATTTTCATTCAAAATAATATATGATAAATGTACAAAAGAAAAGCAATAGAAGTGTAATAAAAGAAAAAAGTCATGAGGTAGCATTTGAGTTATACTTTAAGGGACCTTTAAGGGACATTCAGAAAATAGATATTAGGGGGAGAACTTTCCAAGAACAGGGGGAAAAATATGAATAAAGGTTTAGGGTTGGGAAAATGTAGAGTGTACAGCAGATGAGAAGTAGTCCAAATTAACTAAGTTACAAGGAAATAAATGGTTGAAATAAAATTGGGAAAGCTGAGAGGTAGAAGATTTTGAAGGGCCTGTTACCATGCAAAGGAGAATGGACTTTATTAATAAAATGAGGCAATGGAGAGTCATTGAGATTTTGGGGAAGAATCATATGACTAGGTTTATGATTCTTTAATATTATAGAAGTTATCACTGATTTCATCTGAGATTCTGTAATTCAATGTATAAGGAATTTAGATATTAAAGAAGTGTAAAAGATTGGTTTTTTTTGTTTGTTTGGTTCAAGTGTAGGCTATTACAATAATCCATATAGTCAGTAAAGCAGGTTTAAACTAGGGTAGCAGTGGCAATACAAATAGACAAACAGAAAGGAGGGGACTGTGGCAATTAACAAAGTTTGAGATTAATTTAATAATTTTATCAGTAAAGCCAGCACATTATTCATAAAGTATGGTCATTTGACTTTCTCTCTTAGACCAAACACAATCATGGGGCCAGGCTCAGGGCATTCTTTTGGTAAAGGAGAGACAGTCAACTCTGATTGGTTAACACAATGGAAGGTAGACTATATTAAAATGAGCAGCTGAGAGTGATATGTCACCCTCAGACAGAGAAGCTATCTGTATATAAACCAGACCACCCCCAGCCTTGAGTCATCTATTCAAAGAATAATGCCCTGCCAAAGGATGAGAAGAACACAATGGCTATTCCATGAGGGTGGAGTCTTGAACAAGAAAGTTAGTCCAATCTCATTATCAACAATGTTCTTCAAAAGACTAAACCTTTTGAAATCAGAACTTTAGAAGAAGGCGAGAACTCTGGATCTCTCTAATTTATGGGTTATTTATTAAAAATCATTTCTCTCAGGACTCATGACAAAGATATATATTTATTGCTTAAATAGCATTAATAGTATCTCGAAACTAATTTGATATAAAGTGAAAAGGAGATAATAATGAAAAAAAAAATAATGCCAACAGTTTGAACATGGAGAACTGGGTGAATGGCAGTGCCCCTAACTTTTTTAGTGAAGTCAGAAAAAGGAACAGGTTTTTGAGGAAAGATTATAAACTCTTTTATTACATGATTATTTAATTTGATCCTCACAGCAACCCAATAATTTGGATAGAGTATGTATTTTTAATCCTTATTTTACAAGTGAGAAAAATGAGATTCAGATAAATTAAAGGATTAGTTTAAAGTCATTCAGATAGAAAATGGTGAGGAGGTTCTTACCAAATGTTGTTTATTTATTTTTTCTTTTTTTTCTCACTCCAAATAAAATTACCTAGTTGTGGTATTTTGTTTATTTTTGTGTTTGTTTTCTCCCTCCAAGTCAAGAGTTACTTCATTACCACATGCTAATTAATGGATTGAATATACTTTAATGTTTTGAATATTCTAGTGCACCTTTCAGGATTATAGCTTAAATAATATTGGGTCTACAGGTAGAGGACTAAAGTTTGGTTCCTGCTTCAGTTATTTAATATCAATTTGATCTTTGGTAGGTCATTTAAGACTTCTGGGCTTCAGTTTTCTCCTCTGTAAAAAGAAGGGATTGACTTCAATGATCTCTATATATTATTTTTCTTATGATTTATACAGATTTCTTGGGCAAATTGAGTTTTGTAGATTTCTGGATTTTTCTTGTTTATATGTGTGAGTATATCATAATGAGGAGTATCTACATTTTTGCCTACCTGGGCAGATACTGTCACAAAGACAAAGTGATAGCCAATAGTCCTCATACTATAAAAATGCGAAAATTTTAAAAGCACTCTTTCCCTCAATGGGGTATAATTTGTTTTGGTTTGTTTGTTTTGTTTTGTTTTGTTTTGTTTTCCTTTCTAGGAATGATTCTATGGGATACATATTTGCTTAGCTGGTCTCTCTAGGAACAGCAACATGTTTTTTGAGATAGTAGTCTAGAATAATTGAACAATGTAGCACAGTAGAAGGAACACTAGCTCTAAAGTAAGAAGATTTGGTGTCATATTCCACCTAGGACCTTACTACCTGAATGACATCATACAAGTCATTAGGCAAATCACTTAACTTCATTTTCTCCATCTTTCATTAAAGCTAAAATTTATACAGTGCTTAAAATGTGCCTGGCAATTTGCTAAGTGAATAATTAATACTGATAATAATAATAGTTATTATTTCTATAAAGTGCCACAGTTAAACTAGATGGTTTCAGAGGTCCTTATAATTATTAATCTATCATCCTATGAATGGAACAGTTTTTCTTCATTCCCTGGTTAGCTCTAGGTGTCTGCTGTCATCCTCATATGTTTACTATATTACACCACTGGTGAGGGGTAAGGTATACATGCAATGTTATTGCTGTATTTTATTTCATTTTATTTGTTAATAAACCTGTATCTTGGAGTTATAAATTAAGAACAAATTGAGAATACAAAGTTGCTTACACTTAACAGGTAATGTGATAACTTTGTAAAGTTTAAACTACTGAGATTTCTTTTTAAGCATGTGGGAGTAAAATACATTTTTCAAAGTCAAGTGTAAGCTTTGTAACACAATTTTTCATTCTTTTAACTTTGTTTTTATTTAAAGCTTATCTGAAACTGAGAACGACTTATTCAATCCTGAAACCCATTTGGAAAATTGGTTTTAAGAGAAAAAGGACACGTTATGAATATCAATTACTTTTAGTACAAGAAAAGTATTTTTGAAACTATTTTCAATTTTATTTCCCTCCAGATGGACAAATTTAAAGAATAGTTGACTAGTTTCTTTATATTTTGACTTTTATGTCTGAGGAAGGATTGTTCTAGTTACCATATTTCCAAAACTTTATATACTAATTTAGCTATTTAGCAACCTATGTTAAAGAAATAGGCAAATAAGGAAATTTCAAGGAGAAAATAATTATGAAATCGAATTGATATTGATTTGTTCAAGCAAAGCTAAAGATTCCCACAGACTATTTGTAGATTATACTTTAATTCCTTTTTTTTTTTAATCTTCCGTTACCCTGAAAAAAAAATCTTCTGGTAACATATCCAAAGTTTCAAATGTTTTATGAATTTTCATTTCTTTCCTCTTCCACTGACAGTTTTTGTTTTTCATGTCCATGACATGTAGCAGAACTACATCCAATAGGAAGATGGTCACATTTCTCATGGGTGTCTGAGTCTCAGGAACAGACTGAATTTTTCAAGAGCAAGAGAATAAATGTTATTTGGAAGAAGTTCCTAGCATTCTATTTTCCATCAGTTTCTCTTGGACTGAATGACTGCATATTGAGAAGGACTTGGGAATAAGTGCAAAAGCTATCATTTGAAGTCTCAAGTGGTTATGGCCAAGACCCTAGTAGTTTGATGTGTTCCTGAGATACCATGAGGGGAAAGAAAGAGACGAAAAGGCTTTATTTATTCAAAGGAATTTATTTAAAGGAATTAAGACCAGTGGACACTGAGGAGATCCACACATTATAGGGGTGAATCTGGCCAACTTTTGTTCTGACTCCACCAAATATTGAACTATATTCCCTTCCTTCCATTACTACTTCAGAGGTGTTGATCTCAGAGATGTTGTTTCCCCAGAATATTCTGTTGGGAACAAGGGCAAAAGTATATTTATTCAGCAATGTCTTGCAATTAGTTATTCTACTGCTCAAATTTTCAATTCTGCCCTGATTAAATATTTTGATAATTCAACATGTGGTTCCTGCTTGGTCTGTTAGCAAGGTGAAAACTGAATTTAAATGACCTTAAGTTAATAGGAAACTCAGTAGGGGCTTGAGCCAGAGGAAACAGATTATGTAATATCGTCAAGGTAGTTTATTTTTTGCTGTTGTTGTTGTTGTTTTATTTTTTCAATTGGATGTTCTCCACCTGGTCATTCTGTCAGATTCTTCCAACTTTGTGACTCTGGACAAGTCACCCAGCTGAGATCAGTTTAGGTTTCTTCAACTCTGAGTTGAAAATAATAATAACATCTACCTCCTAGTGTTGTTATGAGGAAAAATGAGATAATATTTGTGAAACATGTAGCACAGTGTCAGGCACATAGGAGACACTTAATAAATGCATATTTCCTTCCTTCTATTATTTAGACAACAGGTCCAAATTGTGTTTACACACCTGGTTAAACGGAACACTCAAAACATAAGGGTTGAGATAAACAATTCTTTAAATAAAAATATACTCAACAACTCCCAAGTCAAAACAATCCACAAGCAATCAAGTGACTGAGTTCAAATATTGCCTCAGACACTTTGTAGCTGTATGACCATAGGGATGTTACATAACCTCTCTAAGCTTCATTTTCTTCAGTGGTAAAATAAAATTAATAATGCCATGTGAAAAAAAATAGGATACAGTTAAAGCAGGCAAACTTATATTTCTTAAAACATATTAGCAAAACAAGAAAAGAGGACAAAAGTCAGATTTCATGCTTAAACACTTGTTCTGGTGCCAGGCCAGAGAACTGTTGCATGGAGGAGCTAGGACAAAAGATTACGTGCCTAGGGTGCTGGGAAGCACTGCACTAAGCCTGAGAAGAGCTCAGTATTCAGTTAGGGCCAATTCTGAATACCCAAATGTCATATGGGGCATTTAGGCTGGTGAAATATGAATTGCTTAGTGTGTAAGGATTCTAAGACACTTTAAGATCCAGCTCTCATAGAAAACATCAAAGAAGATAAAGTCAGAAAATTAGAAATAGTGGAAAGTCAGTAAACTGAAATTACCAAAGACCTCAGGAAGGAGAAAAGTCAAAGATCTTGAACATAAGCAGATAAATCAATAGGGAAAACATTAACAACAGGAGAAAATATGGCCTCTAGATCTAATAAACAAATTCAGGCAAATATAAATAAATACTGTAAAACAAAGGAAATTGATCCAGAACTTGATGAGACAGAAGAACCAATAGAATGTAAGGAGAAATGGAACCACAACATGCTATTCCTAAATGGTTCAAAAGAGGAATGAGAATTATAAGAGCAGAATTTATGGCCTAAATAGCAAAACAACAAATACATTTTTAAAAGTTAAAAAAATACAAATAAAATTTTAAAAAGCAAAAAATAATGGAAAGAATGGGAAAGCTGGAATATGTAAAGACAAATCTCACCAAAGAAACAAAAAGAATAATAGATTAGTAATGCAAATATACAGAAGTAAAGATAAATCTAAAGGAAGAAAAGCAAAAAAAAGAGAGAGAGAAATGGAATATTCAATTATAAAGAGAAATATGAAATATTTTTTTTAGAAAGAAGACCAGAACTAAAAAGATTATTTACTTCCGAAACACCCAAAACAACAGTAAAGAAGGAGACATGAACAAATGCAGCAGTCAAGGACAGCAGCAGAATCTTACCAGAAAGACAAGTCAAAGATTTATTTCTAAATGTTCATAAGGAGACAGGAAAAGAGGCAGAAATTGGAGTGGACATAAATGTCTGTGGGTAAAAAGAGATGGCATAGGAAGAGAGATGGAATCTTACACTCCACGTAGTGTAGGATGTTTAACACTTTGAAAGTTCACTGAATCAGACTTGCTGGGGGGAGAAAGGAGGAACTACTGGGGACAGCTAGTATCTGGGAGAGTTGGAAATCATGGGCCCAAAAAAAAGGGATTTTTGGCAAATGAGGGAGAAAAGATAATTAATGGAGGACATATTATCTCCTCCAGTTAAAAAAATGTAAGTTCTTTAATGGCAAGTGTCATGCTTTTGACTTTATGTCCCCTGGACTTAGCACCACTCTTGTCATATAGTAAGCATCACGTAAGTATTTCTTCTTCTCCTTCTCCTTCTCCTAACAGCCTCCATGTTAAAGAAGCTGAGGAAAATGATATTCTGGAAAACACAGGAGCTAGGATTGCAACCATGAATAACCTGCCCAGAAAACAAAAACAAAAACAAACAGAAAAAACCCCTAAACATAATGCTAAGGGTGGAAAAATTGACATTTAATTAAATAGAAGATTTTCAGGTATTCCTGATGAAAAGACTGGAGATGGGTAGAAAATGTGACATTCAAACAGAAGAAAAGAGAGAAGCATAAATGGGCAAACATGATTGAGAAAGTATGATGAATTTAATAAGTTTGAACTATTTACATCCCCACATAGGAATATGATACATGTAACCCTCAACAACTTAATCATATTGCAGCTATTAGAAGAAGTCTAATTAGAAGGCATAGATGTGAGCTATCGGAATGATCTCAAAAGCAAAATGGAAGGCTCACAAAACAAAATGGAAGATGAGAAGGGGGAAAGAAGAGCAAGAATGGGAGAAATGATTTCATGTAAAAGAGGCACAAAAGCAGACATTTTATAATGGAAGCAAAAATGGGGGGCGGGAGGGCAAATAACATTTGAACCTTACTTTCTTTGTATTGATCCAAAGAAGAAAGAATATATATGTTTGTATGTATGTGTACATATATATGTATCTACACACACATATACATATATATATATATATATATATATATATATATATATATATATATAATATATATTTATCTATGTATTGATTCAAAGAGGGAAGAATACACACATGTTCTATTGGGTATAAATAGGAGGGTAAGGGCATAGGAGAAATGAGAGGAAGAGGGAGAGTAGATTAAGGGAGGCTATGGTAAGAAGAAAAACAAATTTTGAGGAAGACACAGGATTAAAAAAAAGAGAGAAGGATAAAATAGAAGAGAATAGAATAGAAGGAAATAAATAGTTATCAATCATAACTATGAATCTGAACGGAATTAATATATTCCTAAAATGGTAGCTAATAGGAGACTGAAGAGAAACCAGAATTCAACAATACATTGTTTAGAAGAGATCCATTTGAAATAGAAAGATACACTCAGTTAAAATAAGAGACTGGAGCAGAATGCTTCAGCTAAAGTTAAAAAAAAAATCAAGAGTAAAATAATCTCAGACAAAACAAAAGCAAAAAGAGACTGATTAAAACAGATAGTCAGGGAAACTACATTTTGCTTAAAGTTACAATAGACAAATTAGTATCAATGCTGAACATATATGCACTAAATAATATAGCATCCCAATTCTTGAAGTAATAGTTAACTGAATTTAAGGGAGAAATAGACCATAAAACTATACTAGGGGGTAATCCTATTTTATTCCTTCAGCCAAAGATGTGTAATCATAAAATCAATAAGAAGTTAAGGAGATGAATAGAATTTTAGAAAAGTTAGATATGATAGACCTCTGGAGAATGTGGAGTGGAGATACAACTCAGTATACATTTTTCTTAGCTGTATGTGGCACCTTCATAAAATTATTGACTACATATTGAAGAAAAAACCTTGCAAACAAATGCAAAACAGCAAAAATTTTAAATTCGAAGTTTGGTGTAATAATTGCATTCAAAAAGGGCCTGTGAAACATAAATTAGAAATAATTAGAAACTAATCTAATGCTAAAGAATGAGTAGGTCAAAGAACAAATCATACAAATAATCAATAACTTTATTAAAGATAAGGACAGTGACGGGACAACATATCAAAATTTATAGGATGCAGTAAAAGTAGTTGTATGGTGAAAATTTCTATCTCTAGACATGTCAACAAAAGAGAGAAAGAACAAATCAATGAATTGGGCATACAACTAAAAAAAAAAGCTGAAAGAAGAACAAATTATAACACTCAAAGAGAAAACATAAATCCTGAAAATTAAAGGCAAAATTAATAAAATTAAAATTTGCATTGAACTAAAAAATAAAACTTGAAACTATTTTAAAGAAAAAGAAAACCATAATGAGGTAAATAATTGCTAATTTCAGTTTTAAAAATAAAGAATCAAACCCAATTTCCAGTATCAAAAATGAAAAGGCCAAACTCATGAGCAATGAAGGTGAAATCAAAGCAATTATTTGGAGATATTTCGCCCAACTGTATGGCAATAAAACTGACAATCTAAATGAAATGGATGGATATTTACAAAATATATACTATCCAGGTTAATAGAAGAGGAAATGGAATACTTTATCTATCCAAGAAATAAAATATAAATGAGCAATCTAAGAGGTGAAAAAAAGAATAGGATGGATTTATAAGCAGATTCTATCAAATACTTAAAGAACAGTTAATTCCAATATTATGTGAACTCTTCAACAAAGCAGGCAAAGGAATCCTACCAAATTATTCCATGAAACAAATATGGTTTTGATACCTAAATCAGTGAAGTAAAAACACAGCAAAAAAACTATACACAAATTTAGGAAATTAGGAAAATTATAATATCAATAAGAAAAAATATATAATTATTTCAATAGATGCAGAAAAAGCTTTTGACAAAATAAAATATCCATTCTTAATTAAGAATACTAGAAAATATAGAATTAAATTGAACTTTTCTTAGAAAGGATAAGATTATTGTTTGTCCTTTGTTCTTGAAGAGGACCAATGATATCAGGAGGGTGATGTTTTGACTTGCAAGTGAATTGGATTTAAGTGAGGTAGAGCTGTGCAAAGGCATCAACCTCACTCTCTCCTCCAGGGTCATCTGAGTCCAGTGGCAAGACATAGGTTAGGATGACTGGAGATGACCTCATTGCAATGTGAGACCTTGGCCCTCTTTAAGCTAAGCTCTTTCCTAGGTCTCAGTTTGTCTGTGGCAACACCCTTTCTTTGATTTATGTCTAGATAAAAAGTAAGATAAAAGGTGGCCTAGTTTGCCTGCTCAAAAAAAAAAATCAAACAGGGAGGGGAAGACCCTCAGGATTTCTGTCCAGAGCAGAAACAATTGCTATATACACTCACACTGAGCCATCAAAACCCAAACAATGCTTGGACTGGCACCTATTATTGGCTAACCAGAGAGCCAGAGTGATTTGGAAGCATGTATCTAAAACCAGAGAAAATGTTATTGTAATGGGGATAAACTAGAAGCCTTCCTAATAGGAGTTGAAGAAAGGATAGAAATGCTACCTAAAACAGTGAGACAAGAAAAAGTAGCTGAAGGAATAAATATAGACACTGGGGAAATAAAACTATTACTTTTTTATAGATGATACGATGGTATACATAGAAAACCCTATAAAATTAAATAAAACAACTAGTTGAAACAATGAACAACTTCAACAAATTTGCAGGATGTAAAATAAACCCACAAAAATATCAGCATTTCTATTTATTTTGAACAAAACCCAGCAGGAAGAGGAAGAAAGAGAAATTCCATTTAAAACAACTGCAAATAGTATACAATATTTGAGAGTCTTCTTGCCTAGACACACATGGGAACTATATGAACACAATTACAAAATGCTGTTCCACACAAATAAAAACAAATCCAAATAATTGGAGAAACATTAAGTGTTCATGGGTAGTCCAAGTTAATATAATAAAAAAACATAATACTGCCTAAATTATTTTACCTATTCAGTTCCATATTAATCAAACTACTACAGAATTACTTTATAGGGCTTGAAAAACAATAACAAAATTCTGGAAAACAGTCTATACAGGTATAGAGACATTTTAAAGATAATCACCTATGGAAGACTTTGGATATCTTGTCAATAATATAATGATTCATCACAATTCCAATGAACTTATGATATACCTCCAGATAGTACAATGATGGCCTCAGAGTAATGAGAGAGGGATTTTCCCCCTTTTCTTTGTTTTCCTTTTTTTTTTTTGTTAGAACATGGGTAAGGCAAAAATGTGTTGTGCATGACTTTATATGCGTAATGGGTACCATATTTCTTGACTTCTCAATAGGTGGGGTAGGGGAGGAGGTAAAGGAAGAAGTTGGAATTGAAAATAAAAATGAAAGAAAAAATGCAGAAAAATTCTAATGATTCTATTTTTATATAATGCAATTAATCAACCAGTCAAACAAGGAAATTCATCATAACACTATTCACTCTAGTGTGGATCAGTGCTGTAGAGTATAGAGAAGTAGGGGAGTCTGACTGTATTAGGGTCTTTCCACAAAAAAGAAAGTATGAGGGCATCTAGATGGAAAAAAAAGCTAGAACGGTTGGTTTCATTTAGTACTGAGATATTGCTGCCTAAAGGAATTTGTTTATTGTTTGGTGGCTTCAAAAGTTGTTAGAGTCTGTTTATCTAAGAAATCATTTATTTTTAAAAGTTTCCCTTTATCTTTCTTCATAGAATTAAATCCTTTATCTAGACCTACTACATTTGGCCATTCCTAATCAGTCTGCAATTTTGTTTAGAATTACTTTCTTCCTGCTATCATCTGTGTGTGTTCTTAAATACAACAAAAATTAGCATTATGACCTAGGTGACAATAGGACAGAGTGGGTATATGTATACTTCTATCATTCTGTGTGTTTAAATGAATGTCAGTCTTTAAACTCTGTACTTAAATCAATTGAACATGTACCTTGAAATCCTATATTTGACTAATAGAATTGATTCAGACTTCAGCCTGTAAACCGCTTTCATAGAGTTGAAATTATTGAGTTCTTAAGAGGACCTTACCTTCAACCTGTAAGATAAAGATCCTGAAAACCAAGTTATAGCACGGTTACAATTTATTTTTGTAAGAAACAAATATTCATTTTTGTAAAATGGTTATTCATCAAGCAGCCAGCTCTGCCTTAGACAACATTGTCTAAGCTAAACATTGTTTAGCTTAAGAAAAAAATATTTTGGATATTGAGCAGAGTCAGGTTGTAGATCATTTCCTGAGTGACCCCTTCCAGGGTGTCCATGTGTGTTTGTGTGTGTGTGAGTATGTGTGTGTGTGTGTGTGTGTGTGTGTGTGTGTGTGTGTGTTAGCAGGTGTGTTTGCCAAGATGGAATAGAGAGAAAAGGGAAAGATTCTTGGATATGATGGTACCTGGTAGAGTAGAATGAAGGTAAGTTATAGCACTATCATGACATAGAAGTGAGCATAGTAACATTTTAAACAATTGACCTAAGACTCGGTAGGATCAGTATTCTGACATTAGGAAGAGACTGGGTGGGGAAGCATCAATAGAAACTGGCATTAAATAGAAGATGGAGAACAAGAAACTAAGTTTAACTAAATCAGTAACCACTTACAAAGTCAAATGACAATTGAAACAAAATACAAACAAACAAACAAAAACTACCAAATTCAACTGAGTTGCCACTGGGCTAATGGGCAAAAGGTTAGATGTATTCTAGTGGTCAAAAGCTGTTAGGGAAATTACAACCATAGATACACAAAGCATGAAAATTCTGGAGAGTTGTCAATTAGAAGTTAAAGGTATAATTGTTCCATGTTCAAGTGGCTTTCTGGGCAATATTAGACAGTACTAACTATTTGAGGGAGTGAGGCATAGGGTTCTCTTCTGAGAATTCTTGGTGAGGACTGGGAATATATATATTTTTTTAAACAACACTGAGGTATTTAACAGAGAAGCAAAGATAGGCACCCTTAGGGTACATATATGTAATTAAAAACTATTCTCTGGTCACCCAAAGTCTAATAGTATTCTTATGTGTTAAGGAAAGCATTTTAATGTAAGTGGATATATTATTTTTTAGTAAATTTTTGATGGGACCTATTCTAGTGAGGTATAATGTAATAGACCTGGGATAGTTGAAGAGTAAGTTTCTCAGGAAAATTCTTCTTTCCTTCCAATAGACTTCCTTTTACAGTTTTTCCTCCAATATAAATAACACACCATTATCCCTATACTTTGTGTTTGAAACTTGAAATTACTCCTTGCTTTTCTTTTCTAGCTAGCAGGAGCTAGCAGGTTTCAGAGCAGAGGGAATCTGACCCCAGGATATGAAGAGACTTGTCTAGTGTCACAGAAAATAAAGGGACAAGTCAGGCCAAGAAAAAGCAGATCATTTGATAGCAGCTCTGGTGATTCTATATTCCCCTCACACTGCCTATATAGTCCAGCTACCATTATTCTCAGTGACAATTAGTGCTTTCAGTAGCTTCTGAAGGATGCAGGTCATGGATACCTGCCTACAATTGTCCTAAATTATATCAGGGAGAGGCCAAAGCTCTGATCTTGCTTCTAGTCACAACTACCATGAAAATCTTCTCTAATTCCTTTCTTTTTAGAGGAAACAGACAAGCTAGATTAGAGTGCAAAATGGGACCTTTGCTGCCAAATGATACAGTGTGGTTGGACACACTGGTCTCTTAGAGATGTGGCCCATATGAATCATTGATGACATGGGGGAGACCTCCTGCTAAGGTGATTAATGATCTACTTTCTACAGACTTGGAGGCTCTGACTCTTGGTTGCTGGAAAGTGATAGGATCAGGACCTAAGTAAAGTCACAAAAAATAAGAAACCATTTAGAATTTCTAAGGAGAAACAGAAAAAAAATAGTTTCAAAAAGCCAATTTTCCATGCATTACACAGAGTTTGCAGCAGAGCGTAAGAAATGTGCTTATATGGCTGACCATTCACTGGAGAAAATCTAAAATGGCTGGTGAAAGGGTTAGCTAAGAGGTGAACTAAAAGTTTATATTTTTTTTTTTTTACAGTTTCTTACTGGATTTTAGATAGAGCTAGGAGGATAGGGACTGTAGACATTTCAACCTGTACAGCTGTGCATTACAGCTATATGCTTAAAAAACATGTCCATTGCCTGTATCTTACCCAAATAGGGCTGGATTATTTTTCTGTAAATGGACATAGATATGAGATTCAATATTACTATCTTTGGAGACTTTTCTGGGAAATGATGAGATCGGGGCACATTTGGCCCTTTAACAATACTCCAGGAGTTTATAATGTAACAGACAGTCACCCTGGCATGTTATAAGTCACTTCCCCTTGTTAGCCAAAGATATTAATTTGAAGGTATGCAGGCTAAGTATTATACAGATAGTGTTTTGTGATTTGTAGAGCATTTTATTCACAAGTTTCTTGTGAGTTAAATGTTGGTAATATCATGTTGCTCATCATACCTAAGAAAAACAAGGAACTGAGAAATAAAACAACTTATTCGTGATCTCACACCTACTATTGGTGCTGAGTCTCAAAGGAGTGAAACAATTTAAATGAGGAGGAAATACTGAATTTGTCTAAAGAAGTTAATATGAACACGCAGGGATGTCACCAGTCTACTTCAATGTAAAAAGGAAATACAGAAGATGGGAACAAGGCAAAGTAACAGAGAACAAATAAAATAGATACTATTCTATCTAGGCTAGATACTATAAAAAATAATATTAAGAATGAACACACAAAAAAAGAATTATTTAGCACTGTTGGGAGAAAAACAGAGGAATAAAGGAGGGAGAAGACTTTTGCTATGGGTGCATGGAATGCCAATAACTAATAGCATAAAGAAGACAGACCTGCTGAAATTTTATTTTGTTTCTCTGCAAAGAAGACAATTACCCTGGAAATGGAAGAACAAAAATAACTAACAGGAGTTTGATACAGAAATAAATCAATTAAGAGATAGTAACAAGGCATCTAACTATGAACTCAAGCCCCTTGACCCACATAAAGGAAAGCTGAAAAGCAGAAGGGGAGAAAGGAAAGTACCCATTTTGAAGCAGTCCAGAAAATCAGAAGTGAACCCTGGAGAAGAATGAAAACAGCCAGCCAGGACATTTTGTTTTTTAAATTGAAGTTGTGAGAAATACTAGTCAATTAGAAGAAGAAGCCTCAGGTCCTTACCCAGTAAAGGATTAATGTATGGTCCATGCCACTGTTTCTATTGATTCAATTCAATTAATATGGCATGTATTAGGCACAGCTATTTTCAATTATTTCAAAATATATTCCTTCCTTTTTTTCTTTTTTTTAATCTCTATAGATCTTTATGAAGTGAGAGCAACATGTGCTTAGAAATATGGAATCAGGAAAACCTGGGTTCAATTTTGCTCAATTTCTCCATCTACTAGCTATTTCTCTGCTGCTTACACATATATCCAAGGTCACACCATCATAAAATACCCCATACTTTATCCATTCAACCATGTTAACAATCATGCCATGTATTTCCTGATTTTAGTGTCTAAATTCTAGGCAAAGTCTCAGCCTCCCCTCCACTATCTTCTTAATTACAGTTTTGCTGTTGACCTCATCTTTTAACAAAAACAAAAACAAAAAACCCAAAAAGCAGAACAACAACAAAAAAACCTGTTATCTCCAAAGTTACCAATGATCTTTCAGATGCCAAATTTAACAGTCACTTTTCAACCTTCATCTTTCTTGACCTCTTTGAAGCTTTTGACGCTATCAATTACCCTCTTCTTGATACTCTCTTCTCTCTAGGTTTTCAGAACATTAATCTTCCTTGGCTATCCTCATACTTCTCTGATCACTCCTTCTCATTCTCCTTTCCTGGACCTTCAACCAGGTCAAAGCCTACTAAATGCAATATCCCACAGGGCTCTATCCTGGGCCCTCTTCTCCCTCTATACTATTTCTTTTGGCAACTTCAGCACCTCTCACTGATTCAATGATCATCTCTATGCTGATGATGCTCAAAATGACATTTTTTTAGTCCTTACCTTTTTGCTGATCATCAGGCTTACATCTCCCACTGCCCAAGTCATCTTGAACAAATTCACCATGTTCAAAAATGAACTCTATCTTTCCTCAGAAACCCTACCAATTTGCTAATTTCCCTATTATTGTTGAGGTTACCACTATCCTCCCAATACTCTAGGCCTGCATCTTTAACTCCTCACTTCCTTTCATTTCCTCTATTCAGTTTGTTGCCAAAGTCTATTAATTTTATCTTTGCAACACCTCTCACATATGCCTCCCTCCTAATTTCCTGTATTCCCTGACTTTCCTCAATTCCCAGATAAAATTCCACAACTCTTTCCTGCTGCTGCAGCTGCTGCCTAATCCCTCAAAATTCTAGTGCCTTTCCTCTGTTGCTAATTTCCTATTTGTGCTGTATTTAACTCTTTAAACACAATTAGATTGCGAACTCCTTGAAAGCAAGTATTGTCTTTTGCCTTTCTTTTTTTCTTCAGGGTTTGGCACTGAGTGGTCTGCTAAATTACTGTTTATTTAATGACTAATTTTAATAACTTGCTGTTAGAGAGGATTCTAGGAAGATGGCAGAGGTCAGAAAACTTTTAGTTCTCTAAATTTTCTCTACAAATAAATAAATAAATAACAAATTAAAAAAAATAGTCTCAGAGCAGCAGAAATAAACACAGTTGCCCTCCTATGACAATTTGAGAAGACCCCAGGAAAGCCCTAACCTCCAGGGGTAGAGGTGTTGCAGAGGTGAGCAAAGTGTAAATACCTCTAGGCCAACTCTGCAGAATTAATAAACAACAAGCTCTACAACTGCTTGGTTGAAAGGCAGCCTCAGCCTTAGAAATTTTCCTGTCATAAGCAGTGTAGGGAATCTTATGGCTGAGTAGGAGAAGAATGAAAGGCCTTCCAGAGAGGGTCACCAAACACAGCAATGCTGACCAGAGGCATCCTAGGCTATGTCTGAAGGGAGAAGGAGCTAGCACACACCTGGTGAGTGTAGTGGTGAGGGCCAGGATCCTGTGGGCACTTGCAGTAGAGCACAACCCCTGGTTTTAGTTCCAGGGAAGACAGGACAGTGTAATTTGCAGCCACCAGAGGGACCATAAGGAGTAAGATCATTTGTGGGACAATGTGGTTGGGGGCTCTAGCTGTGGCTTAGGAGTGAACAGGAGAGACCAAGGTTGGGCCCTGAGATAAACTTCAGAAACTAACAGTAAAAAGGACCTAAGGCTTGGGGCATCATTCCCCATACCTTGGCACTAAAACTTGATTTCACTAATAGCTGTGTTAGAAATGAGTCCTTGAAGACCCCCAAAGCACAACTTACCTGGCCCAAGGAATAAATCAGGGACTGCCTATTTAAGGGCAGGAGCACTCTTCCCTGAATTCACTCACTAGGGTCAAGGTAGGGGGTCTTTTAGATATCCTGGACAATTCCCCAATTGTCAGAAATGAGTCCTTGAAGACCCCCACAACAGAATGGAGGCTTAAGCCCTGGCAAGCTGTTGCAGCCAATTGCCCCACCATTGTATGACTTTGACAGCTCAGGCCTCCCCATAAAAAACAAACAAACAAACAAAACAAAACAAAAAATGGAACTAAGCTCAGAGTGAGTGAAGAATCATTTTATTACATTCTTCCAAGAATGGGCACAACTCCAAATGAGAGTGGGTTGAGTGCAGAGGCCAGAAAGAGTTTTATACTGTTAAAACACCAAGATTCCTCCCTTCCAGGCCCGGATTGGTCCGTTCCTTTTCAGGTTACAATCTTACATATCACCCCATCCCCTGTCCCCTTGACACGCCCCCTACCCATACTTTGCCATCCAAAAGCCTGTGCCCTTTGTTCTACTTAGGGCTAGTTAAGACCGGTTCTGCCCTCTAGAACTTAGGGTCTATTAAAAGATTAGGGCCTTTCTCATGGGTTTGCCTTTGCCCTTTCAGGGTTTTACAAGCTTGTTAAAACAACTTGCTATGGACAAATTCTTTGCTGATGTTGTAAGATGTCAAAGGTTGTCTTAAATTGTAGGAGCATGATACCCTGTCCTTTGCAATAGGTTATCTTAAGCTGTGGGGGTATGATACCTTATTCCTTACAATCCCACCTCTTTTTCTTTACAAAAATCATGCTCCCACACTGTCTTTTGGTCTTTCTCAAACTTCTTCAGCATGAGTTCACATTCTTTATCACTATTAGTTGTCTCGGTCTTTTCTATCATAATCCTTATATTCCCTGGCCCCATGACCTGTAAATATTCTCCTGGTGGGGATCCCTTGGCTAATGGGGTTTCTATCAATCTTTGAATTGGTGCCTTCATACAAGGAATTACATAGCACCCCACAGTGGTCATAATTGCTATACTTACAAGCAGAAAGATTATTAGAGACATTGCTACCCCTTTCCATTTTCCAAACCATCTCTCCAGCCAGTTAGTGATGGGATTCTCTAACCCTGCATTCTGGGCCAATTCCTGGGATAATTTCTTTAATCTTTGTAAGGCTCTGGTGATTGACCCATTGGGAGCAGTGTTGTTTGGGATAAATGTACAGCAAGACCCTCCTACCATCTGGCAAACCCCACCTTCCTTGATTAGCATGATATCTAGCGCCATTCTGTTCTCACAAGTCATTTGGGTGGTGGTGTCTAGTTGCTCTGCTATTCCTTCTACTGCATTTCTAGTATAGTTAATAAACCTTTGTTAGTTATACTAAATATAATGTATCCAGTCAACATTCTTATTAATCGTAACCCACCAGAAAAGGGATTCAAATCCAGCAACAATCTGATTCTTAGCTTTAAATTCATTGGGTTTAAATTCTAGGCACTCCAATTTCATCTAGGTAAATAGTTTCCTCAAAGAATCCTAATGGAACTGCTCTTTTACTTCTCCCTCCTGTATCGGATTCGGATTCATGAAGAAAAGCCAGGATGAAGGGTACGGCTAACTGGGCTAGGGCACAGGTCCCAAACCAATTATTAGGGAGCATTTGTTTGAGTTTCTTTCCTCCATACCACCACCAGGGATCTGCTCTAGGCACAATCATTTCAGAGAAACTGCTAGTACCTTTAGTCTCCATTAAAACCTCAGAGCACGTTGCATTCCTCAAGTCCTGTCCAGGAGGTGCACTCACCTGTCTTGAGATACAAGTAGGAAAGTTCCCGGTTATTTTAGTAGGGATTAATTTGGGCATTGTTTTTGAGATTTGTGGCAACAGGTGGGAAAGCATACTGCAGTTTTCTCTTATTTGTGGATCCTGAAATAGCTCCAGCATACATTTGAAGTCCTCTGGTCTGTTCTTAAGGTTTAAGGGGAAAGGAACTATTTGGGCATAGGCCTTCCTTCTGCACAAGAATAGCAGTTTTCTTTATTTAAGCTTTTCACAGTATACCTAACCCAATCGACCCAGGTACTGGCTTCTCCACAAACTGTTTCTATTTCCAAGGTCTTTCTTCTGTCTTCAACTTCAATTACTTTAACCTGTGGGAGGGTAGGACTTTCAATGTTTTCTAAAGAGGGTGCGGGTGTTAAACCGATGTCTTCCTGAGTGGTTATAATAGGCTCTAGGGTAGGTTCTTTGATTCTTATTCTGAACCTGTCAGTGGGATATCCCTTTGTCGCTATTTGAATTCCATAGGTCCTTGGTAGTACAATGTCCACACCCATAGTTTTAAAGGTGATGAACACCGGGTTACATTGACTGTCCTGACAGTCATTTCTAACTTTTCCCTTTATGATGCTTATGGAATTCTCTATTTTCCATTCTTCTGTGGGCCTGGAGTTGGTCTAACCCCCAGGCTCAGTGCTCCACCACACATTATGCCATGCCTGACAAGGTTTAAGGTAAGGGAATCCATCCTATCTTATGTCAGGGCATAAGTACTTATCCATTCTACAGTACCTTCTTTGGGTCTCAATATCACCACATACTATTATTTTGCAGGCATCAATTAGGATAGTCTGGGGCATGGAGGATCGAGGAACATGTATTCACGTTTTAAGTGGATATCCTCCCCTTGCAAACAAAGCATCATCATTTTTATATAATCCTTCACCTTGGCCTATGGCGTTAGGAATAGCTAAGGTTAATCTCCCTAAGACCCTCTGACAGAGTAAGTTTCCCCCTAAAATAAAAAGAACAAGTTTATATGAAGTCCACTCCCCTCCACCATTATATCATTATATCCATATAGGGGTGTGTGTGTGTGTGTGTGTGTGTGTGTGTGTATATACATATATATATATATGTATATATATATATGTATATGTATGTATATATATATGTATATGTATGTGTATATATATATATGTATATATATGTATATATATGTATATATATATATATATATATATATATGTATATATATGTATATATATATATATATGAAAAAAATCTTTCTGATTCCCGGTTCTGTTGTTGTAAATACCTTCCCCTCTATTGAACAAACTCAGAAGATAAGAAATCCAAATTATTAAGGCTACTAATAGTCTTGTTGCCACTCCAACCCCTAGTCCAACACCTCAACAGTTCATACATTATACATCTTCAGTTCCCATTCATTTTCCTACTTTTTCTTGCGGATCATTACTTTCAGAAGTTCAGGGCCTGTTTCAGCTGTCCAATTCTCAGGACTCTCCACAGGTCTTTACTCTGGTGTAATGAGTCCAGCCTTTTTCAGCAGTCCACACAGCAGTCTCAGTAGGTGGTAGAACCAGGTAAGGTCCCTCCCAGTTAGGGTGCAGTTTTTCCTCCTTCCAGGTCCTCACTAGGACACAGTCTCCGGGTTTGTAGGGGTGTATAGCAAACTCAAGGGCTAGAAGTCCCTTCTTCTTTAGTTTTGAAAGGGAGGATGACACTGCCAGCACATAATCTCTCAAAAACCTATCTTTTCTTTCAAAGGTGGGTAAATCACCTGGTTTTCCTCAAAAGGATAGGCCATATAACATTTCATAGGGGGATACTCCTATGTCATATTGAGGGGCTGTCCTTACTCTCAACAGTGCAAGGGGCAGACACTTTGTCCAAAGTAATTTGATTTCCAATATTAGCTCGGTCAATTGTCCCTTAGAGTCTGGTTCATTCTTTCAACCTTCCCGAAAGAAGGTGGGTGCCAGGGGCTGTGAAAATTCCATTTCATCTCTAGGCCCTCCATGTTTCTGTAACACCCTGGAAGTGAAATGAGTACCATTGTCTGAATCAATTCTTTCAACCAATCCAAATTGTGGGAGTATTTGTTCCAGGATTATTTTACTGACTTCTGCGGCAAGGGGTAGGCTCCCACCCATCCTGTCAAATGATCAACCAACACTAAAAAATATTTTAGTTTACTGACCAAAGGCATCTTGGTGAAATCAATCTGGATACTTTGGAATGGTCTCAAACTAACTTCCCTCCCCCCTACCATTGGTTTTCTGAGGGCCTTTTTGTTTATTCTTTGACATACAGTACATATGACAGTAATTTGTTTTGCCACAGAATAAATCCCCATGCACCCATATTTTTTGAGAAGACTGTCACTTAAGGCTTGAGCACCCCAATGACTTCCCTCATGCAGGGCACCCAATAGTTCCAGAGCTATCTCCTTGTTTATCATTTTTCTCATATCTGGTAATATCCACCATCCTTCTCGGTCTGTTACTGCTTCCAACTTTTGGATTTCATTTATTTCTTTTTTGTCAAATAGGAGAATCAGAGTCATTACAGTGGTTCCTTTGTCCTCTTCAGATGCCTCTCTGGCTTTCTGATCAGCCAATCTATTCCCTCTGACTTTAAACGAACAGCCTTTTTGATGTCCCTGTACATGCACCACTGCAATTTTGAGAGGTGAGAGTAAACTTTCCAAAGTTTGTTGAATTAATTCAGAATGTACCAATTCTCTCCCTTTACTATTAATAAGTCCTCTTTCCTCCCATATTTTTCTAAAAGTATGAACCATACCATACGCATATTTGGAATCAGTATATATAGTACCTTCTTGTCCTTTCAATGTCTTTAAGGTTTGACTTAAAGCATACAGTTCACAGGTCTGAGTAGATCAGGGAGTTGGTAGAGGTCCTGATTCTGCCACCACCCATCCAGAGGCATCTATGATAGCATACCCATTCCTTTTTTCCTTCTACCACCCAGGATAAACCATCGATAAAGAGTTTTCTCCCTCCTTCAAAAGGTATATCCCTTAAGTCTGGCCTGACCTTTGTTTGTAATTCCATTAGTTCTAAGCAATTGTGTTCAATCTGGCTGCCAGTTTCATCCCCCTTCCTCAGGAGTGAAGCAGGATTAACATTGTCATTAGTCGTTAATATTAAATCATCCCTTTCTAACAGGATGGCCTCATATTTCAAGATCCTGGAGTCTGTTAGCCAGCATCCTGCTTTCTGGTTGAGGATAGTCCTAACCTGGTGGGGAGTGCTAACCATTAGAGCCCCACCAAAGGTCAGTTTCCAACTTTCCTCCACCAGTAAAGCAATCACTGCTACTGATGGGGTATAGCCCAAGCTGAGGTCTTTGCCCCTTGATGCAAAGGAAATCTGGCTCCCATTTATCTATAGACCCCAGCCCCTTATCTCCCTTTGAAAGCCTTAGCTTTACTTTTTGATCTTATTCAGATGTGCCTTTCCCCTTGACCTAGGAAGAATCTGGCTCCCATTTGTCTTCAGGACCTGGAAAACCCTCAAACCTTCAGGTTTCTTATGGACTTTCCTTATCTCCCTTTGAAAGTCCTAGCCCTACCCTTTGATCGTGTGGAGATGCCTTTCAAACTTCTGCCTTCTTGTTCCCTTCATTAGCTATTCCCATTGTCTATTCAATCTATCAGACCTCCCCAATTAGAATTCTTACCTAGACCCTTTTCCCAACCCCCTTCTCTGGCCACTCAAAGTTACTTTAGTATTTAAGATCCACCCTAGCCCCCATTCAGAGGCTGAGAATCTCAGGCCTACAAGGCTGAAGGGTGTCACCTGGTCAATGTGATTTATCACTAATAAACTTTTCCTCTGGCTGAAGAAGATTTGAGTTGAATTCATTCAGCAGGGCCTGGTACCGTGATCTTGGGGTCCCAGCACCCCAAAAGTCTTAGACCTCTTCATTTCCCACAATGAAAACATGTACTCTTTCTCTCTGTTCTGCTATCAAAACCCCTCCTATTTCCCCTCCTTTCTTGGGTGTGAGAGCCCTCTTTTTTTTTAATGCTTCTCTCACTGTGGCTACTTTTATCTTGGTTTTCTGTTTCTGTTTTTCACCATCCCTTCTCACATATACCTTTTGTGCTTCCCTAAGCAATTCTTCCAATGGTTTATTACTGCACCCCTCAATTTTCTAAAGCTTTTTGTTAATGTCAGGCCAGGCATGCCCTGGAAAGTTAACCTTCAGTAATCCCTCAGATAACAGATCTGCAGGGTCTAATCCTGAGTACTTTCTGAAATTATCCCTCAGTCTTTCTAAGAACTCTGAGGGGGGATTCATCTTTCTTTTGCTCCATGGCGAATGGTTTATTTAAGTTCTGGAACTTGGGGACTGCCTCTTAATGCCTGTTATTATCAATTCTCTGAGTTTGGGCATCTGGATCTGATGTCCAGGATTGTTATGGTTCTATATTGGGGAATTTTGCTTCTGCTGGCACCACCCTGGGAGCTGGAGGTTGCCTTCTTTCCCACCCTTGCATAGCAGCTCTCCTGATCCTGCCCTCTCTTCTTCCATGAATAGGATATTAAGGATTGACACAAACTCACCCCAAGTATACAGGCTAGGTCCTAAGAATTGGTCAAGTTGGTCAGACAATCCCAAGAGTCTTCTATTAATGATTTTAATTCTTTTTTTAGTGTCCTTACCTTGATGGTGCTAAAGGGAGCATTTACAAAACCAATCCCACCACCCAGACTTCCCATAGGAACTTTTCTTAAAGGGAACAGATTGGAAGCCCTGGTTGTTGACTCAGGAAAGGTGAAATTGTCTATGTCCTTGACACACTGAGCTCTTTCTTTCTCAAGTCCTGGGTGTCTTGGCCTTTCTGAGGGGTGATCCACAACAGGTGTCTCTCCAGGATCAGAAGGGGGTGGAGGAGATGGGGGGTAGAGAGGGGGTGGAAGAAGTAGTGGTGGGGAATTATAGGGTGGCAGTAAGCTTTCTAAAGGGTCCCATTCATTTTTCTTGTCTGACTCTCCTCTGGCTGCCAGAATTCTGGCGCCATTTGGCGCAGTTAGCACAGTCTGATTCTTCCTGACTAAAGGGGACTTTTGAATTTACAGAGACATTTAAATTTTGACATACCCAATCTTCCTCAGACCCAAATTTGGGCCGCCATACTGTTTGTCCCAGTAGGGGGGTCTTTGGCCATTCTAAACATCAGTATTTAATCATTTTGCTCCTACCTTTTCCTTCTGTTTTTCCTTCTCCCCATTTGTTCAACATTCTTCCTAAAGGACTGTCCTGAGGAATGTGGGGTGTTTCTTCCTTTTTGTAGGTATGTTTTGTTTCAAGCCCTGGCCTCCCATCACTAGGTTTTCTTCTCTCAGGGTCCCCTTTTTCCTTCCTGGGACTGGTCCTAATCTAGGATTTGTAACTAACAAGGTTCTCTTACCTTGCTCAAGACATTTGGCTTTCATATCCCCTCTCTGATTATTCACTCACACCTTTCATCCTTAACAAGCAAAATTCTCAGGATCCAGGTGAGGCACAAATGACCTGGCCCAAGGAATAAATCAGGGACTGCCAATTTAAGGGCAGGAGCACTCTTCCCTGAATTCACTCACTGAGGTTGGTGGTCTTTTAGATATCCTGTACAATTCCCCAATTGTTAGAAATGAGTCCTTGAAGACCCCCAGAGCAGAGTGGAGGCTTAAGCCCTGGCAAGCTGCTGCAGCCAATTGCCCCACCATTGTATGACTCTGAAAGCTCAGGCCTCCCCATAAAAAACAAATAAGCAAACAAAACAAAAACAAACAAACAAACAAAAAAACACTCACTTAAGCTTGGAGTGAGTGAAGAATCATTTTGTTACCTTCTTGCAAGAACAGGCACAGTTCCAAGTGAGAGTGCAGAGGCCAGAAAGAATTTTATACTGTTAGAACACTGAGACTCCTCCCTTCCAGGCCCAGATTGGTCTGTTCTTTTTCAGGTTATAATCTTACATATCATCCCATCCCATGTCCCCTTGACACACCCCCAACCCATACCTTGCCATCCAAAAGCCTGTGCTCTTTGTTCTACTTAGGGCTGGTTAAGACCGGTTCTGCCCTCTAGAACTTTGGGGTCTATTAAAAGATTAGGGCCCTTCTCATGGGTTTGCATTTTCCCTTTCAGGATTTTACAAGCTTGTTAAAACAATGTAACTTGTTATTAACAAATTCTTTGCTGTTGCTATAAGATGTCAAAGGTTATCTTAAGCTGTGGGGGCATGATACCTTATTCCTTACAGCTGTTAAAAACAAAATAAAAATGAGTGAGCAAAAGGGAAAGAACCCAACCATAGATAGCTACTGTGGGGAGAGAGATCTGGATTCATATTAAGAGGAAGATAATGGACCTAAAAAAATTAAAAAATTATACTTCTTTTTCAATAAGAAACATCAAATGGTCTCCAATACAAAAAGAATTCTTGGAAGAACTTCAAATACTTTAAAAAATCAAATAAGGAAAATCAAGGAAAAAAATAGAAAAAAAATAAGAGCAATCCAAAAAAAATTACAACTGATCTGGAGAACAGATGGAGGAGAAATAATATAAGAATAGTTGAGCTAACCTGAAAATTATACTAAAACAATCTTCATATAATATTAAAAGAAATTATCCAGAAAAATTGCCCTAAAGTTCTAGAACAAGAAGGCAAAGTTGAAATAGAAAAAATCCATTGATCACTACCTGAAAGAGATCCCAGGAGGGAAACTTACAGGAATATATAGCCAAGTTTCAAAGCTCCCAGTAAGGAGCTTGGAATCACCAAGAAAAAAAAAGAACAATTTAAATATCATGGAGCTACAATAAGGAGTACTTCATTGCAGGTACTACGTTGAAGGACAATAGGTCTTGGAAAACCATAGAGCAAAAGAGCTGGGGTTACAACTAAGGGTAACTTCAACGTATTATTGAATTCATTTGTCTTTTTTAAATTAGAACAAAAAATAATAGCAAAGTTCATTTGGAAGGACAAAAGTTCAGGCACTTCAAAGAAATAAGGGAAAAAAGACACAAAGGAAATAGAATCAGCAGTACCAGACCTTAAACTATATTATAAAGTGAGAGCATTGTTGAAGTGTAAAAAGGATAATTTTGATTACTTTAAATTCAAATTTATTACAAATAAAACCTATATAGCCAAGAATAGAAGGAATGCAGAAAATTGGGGGAAAAAAACTTTCAGAGACAAGCTTTCTGATAGGATATGATTGGGTTGGAATGTTGCTGTGGTGTAGGAAATGATGAGTTGCTTGATTCTGAAAAACATGGAAAGACTTGGACTTATGAAGGAAGATGCTATCTGTCTTTAGAGAAACATTATAGGAGGAAATAAGCATGGTGTAGTCTTACATTTAAGTGTGTGTGTGTGTGTTTATAGATATCTATGTGTGTGTGTATATATATATGTGTATATATATATATATATATATATATTAATATATATGTATATATAATATATATATATATATATACGTATATATATATATATATATATATATATATATATATATACACACACACACACACACATATATATTTCCATGCTTATTTAAAGCCTTCTTTAAAGTGGTGGGATGAAGGAGGGGGAAAAAAAAGTTAAAAGTGCACAGTAGAGAACAAAAGAAAACTAACAAAATAAGAAAGCAAAGAAAAGCTGGGCAGCTTTAAAAACAATGTGTAATATTTATTATGTAGGTTTTCTTGAAATGGAAATTTGTTGTTTTATATTGAATCCTTTCTTATGGTTTGTTGTTTACATGGCAATTTTTTTTTATTTTCTCATTTTGTATTAAAGTTTAAAATTGAAAAAAATACAGAAATGAAAAATTATTTTAAAATATCTTGGTCTCATTTTTTGTATATTCTTACACACTGATATACTCTGTAGTCTGTTCATAACACCTACTTGCTATATTCCCCATATACAATCCTCTATCTCCCATTTCTGTGCATTTGCACTGACTTTTAGCCATTCCCAGAGTGTTCTTTTTCCTCATTTTTGCGTCTTGGAATTCTTGACTTTCTTCAATATTCTGCTCAATGGCCATTCTCTGCAGAAGGTCTTTTCCTATATCCCCTCAGATCCCAGCCCCATAGTGCCTTCCTTTTTAAGGAAACCTTACATCTATTCTGTATGTATCAGATGAATATGTTTTTATGTAGATTTTGTTTCACCTGTTAGAATGATACCTCCTTGAGGCCAGAATTACTTTTTTTTTTCTTTGCATGCTAAGTATATAGCCTGCTGCCTAGAAAACCTGACAGTGTTCTAGGGAAAACAGTTTCAATATTTTAAGTAATTATATGGATGATACAAGGGAAATTTCCTAAATTTTCTCAACCAAATCCATGTTGCTTGTTCAGATATAGATTCATCAATAGAGCTGGTTGTGAATGTTTGGAGAAATGCCAAGTTGAATATGTATCAACCCCAGTTGTCCAGTTTTCTTTTAAGAAGAGAGTTGGCTTCAGGCTCGTGGTCATAAACATCTTTCTAAGGCAAAGTTAAATGCTACTTTTAGCAATTTATACAAAAATGAAAAGACTGAGAAACTGTCTACTATCCATCTTTCTGAAAGGTATTCATTTCTCAGAGAACATTACCAATGTAGGGTTCTAACCTTGAGGAAGTGCCTAATTTCAGTTCATTTCAGTCCTTAGAAATCAGATGACAACTTAATAATATAATTTTCGGAATCATTTTTTTTCTGCAAGTTTTGTGCTATTGATTCTCATTTTTCAGGGTTTTCATACATCACTTTCTGTTTCTGTCTTGTCATTACCACCTATATAACACTGTTTCTCTTTATCATCTTATTTTCCTTTCCTCTAGGAAAACAAACAAAAACTAAACAGTAGTTGCAAGTAAATAATTAACACATGTTAAGTTTGATATATTTCAACTATTTTGTTGAGTTTCTTTTCTCCATACCTGAATGACAGAAAAAAGGTCATTTTTATATTTTTGCATGTGATATGAGATGATATTCCCAAGCTCCTCATTCCTGACAATGCAACACATTTTCTTTTTTTGTTTGTTTCCACAACTATTATTTTAATATTAGTGAAAATATTAAACTATAAAAAATCCACATCAAGCATACCTTTCTTCCTCTAAAAACATTAATATTGGCTTTATTTGAAACTTCCTTGGATTTAAACTTTATTGGTTTCATACTGTTTTCAGGATTTTAGTTAAATATTCTCTCTGTCTCTGTCTCTGTCTCTGTTTCTTTCTATATATATGATACATATGTACAATATCCATTCCATATGTACATTACCTGTGTATGCTTTTGCATTTTATGTCTGTATATATACATATATAAAATTGTTATTAAATATATATGATCTATAATCTATGTATATATACATATATTTATAATTTTCATACTTTTCTTCAGCTTTACTTTGTACTATTATGTTGCCGTGGTAACTGTAATCTCAAAGATTTTGCTCTTAAAAATACTACTGTAAAATAATAATAATTACTGTTAGACTATTTTTGTAATATGTTATGCATTTTATATGGATAAAAAGGGAATGACCAATGAGTTAGAATCTGAAGTCAAAAGATCAAGGTTAAGTTCTGGATCCAGTAGTTAGTAGTAGTGACTACCTTGCTCAACTCATTTAATTTTTCTGAGTTTCTGTTTCATTATCTGCATAACACCTCATCTTAAAGAAGTATGGAATCAACCTAATTTAAGCTAGTAAAAATAGATCTTTCTTAGGTCTTGGGAATCTAATAAAGATGACTTTGATCTGGAAGAGGGAGTAGGGAACAAATATATACATGTATATGCACATATACATATTATATATGTGTGTGTGTATACAAATACATTTATGTACAAATACATACATATATACACATACACACACACACATATACACTAAGATTTGATGGGATCAGAATCATAATAAAATATGAAAATGGCAAGCTATATAGTTCAAATGAATTCTTAAAGGATAGGTTGTTTTACTTGTAGGGACACTCTTTAGACTAATAGAGATCACTGAAACCCAGTATATCTTCTTCAACAGCTTCAGTCACCAAAAATCCCATCACTGTAGTCAATGTCCCATCACTGTAGTCAATGTAGCAATGACCCTCTGCAACTTAGCTCAGTTAGTCCTTGGATAACATTCTATCACCAAGCTGAAATTTAAAACACTTCAACCTTCATTGGATTTTCCACAGATTGCAATTCATTATGATATCCTTGTGAGTCCAGAGTCACTGTCATGTAATGATGAAACATTAGAGAAGAATTTTAGTAGAGAGGATTTATTTAAAAAGGAATCAAAATTAAAGGGCATGTATACAGTGCTTTAATGTTTGTAAAGTATTCTACATATTACAGACTTTGATCTTCACAACAATCCTATGAGATAGTGCTGTTAATATCCCCACTTCACAGCTAAAGCCCTTGAGAGTGAGAAATCAGTGAATTAACCAATGTCACCCAGCTAGTAAAAATCTGCCAGGATTTGAATTTAGTTCTTCCTGACTCCAAGCCAAGTACTCTATTTACTCTAGCAAGCTATCTTATGAACAAAACTCAGAACTAGAGGTAGAAGAATGGCAGAGAACATTTGTTAAGGAGAAACAGAGGGAGAAAAATAAGGGCTATTGTCATGAGAGTGTGCAGAAGGAGAAAGGAGAAGAAAAGCTTGAGTCAGCACAAGCTTTGCATAGAAGGATGGATTAGCTGTGATGGGTACTTTAATCATCTGGAAATCTGCTAGATATCATGTTCTGAAAAACAAAAACTGAGATTAATTCAGAATGCTGGGCCATTATCATTTCATTCTTTTTCTCTGCATCTGGAAGATGTAGGGAAGCAAGGAAACCTGGTTGCAGTAGGAGAAGTGGCAGAACCCTTTGTGTGAAGTCTTCATTCTAACATAGACTATGGAGTAGAAGAGAAAAGCTCAGGTGAAATTTGATGCCTAACTTTGTTTCAGAAGAGTTGATTTCAGGTGGTTCAGAGAAAGCCATTTATTTGATGGCTATTATGTGTCACATACGTGCTAGGCACTAAAGATACAAAGAAAGGGAAAGGCAATCGAAGGGTAGAGAAATAAAAGGAAGGGAAGGATGAAGAAAAGAAGAATGGGAAAGGAAAGGGAAGGGAAAGGAAAGAAAAAAGAGGATAAAGAAGGGAAGGATAGAGAAACAAAAGATGAGGAAGGAAAAGGAAGAGAAGAGAAGGGAGGAAGGAAAGAAAGGAAGAAAGGAAGAATGAAAGAAAGAAAGAAAGAAAGAAAGAAAAAGAAAGAAAGAAAGAAAGAAAGAAAGAAAGAAAGAAAGAAAAAGAAAGAGAGAGAGAGAGAAAGAGAAAGAGAGAAAGAGAGAAAGAGAGAAAGAGAGAAAGAGAGAAAGAGAGAAAGAGAGAAAGAAAAAAAGAAAGAAAGAAAGAAAGAAAGAGAGAAAGAGAGAAAGAAAGGAAGGAAGGAAGGAAGGAAGGAAGGAAGGAAGGAAGGAAGGAAGGAAGGAAGGAAAGAAGGAAGGAAGGAAGGAAGGAAGAAAGGAAAGAAGGAAGGAAGAAAGAGGAAAAATGAAGGAAGGTCTCTTTTCTAAGAATCTCACAGTCTATTTTAGAAGGCAACATGGAAATGGCAAAAGACAAGAAGACATATACAGGATAAATTGGAGACAGTCTCAGGGAGAAAAATCCAGATTTAAGGAGGCCTAGGAAAGGCTTCATTTAGAGAGTAAGACTTTAGCTGAGATTTGAAGGAAGCTTTGATGGCAGAGACGAAATAGAAAAAAGTCCAGGCATGGAGGATAACCACAAAGAATAGCAATAATCCCATACACTAGAATTTTCTAGGGAAAATCAGTCTTAAGAGGGATAAGATAAATGATTAGAAATGTTCTAACATTGTGACAACCTTTCAAACCTCTCCAAAATAATAACTATGCTCAAGACATAAAACAATTTCAGCTGTCCCTACAGGCTAAAGGAGTAAGAAACCTAATCCCTAATCCCCAGCAGATTTAGAGACTTGTCCTCCACTATTCACCAAGCTCTGGCATCCAGATGACCCGTAGCTTGCAAAGATCTCAATTCTTCCCTGACACTCCTGTGTGGTAGAAAAATTAAAAAAAAAACAGATGATTATTCTGGCTATGACTACAATGTGGCAGGGCTGTGTGATAAAACAAAATTCAGATAAGGAACAAAGGAAGAGAGAGAACTTGGACAAGACATATCCATGTGGTACTCTACTAAACCTAAGGAAAACTGGTATTGCCATCCAGATGGGTCTAGTTCTTTTGAAAATCTCCCCAGAAGTGACTAGTGGTGGAAATTTACCAGGTAAAATCTGAATTGCCCAGTGTGGGAAGAGAATGCGAAGTTCTGAGGTTTATCCCCCAGGAAAAATGCAAAAGGGTAGCAGTCAGAAAGTGAGTAAGAGGGGAACATGAAGAGGAAAAAGAGTAAAATTACCAAAGAAAACTCATGTAAAGACCTTTAGAACAAGCAGGTAACTAACAGGGAAGGTAGTAATAACAGAAGGAAAGGGTCTATGGATCAGTTAAATGTATAGAAACATCTGAGAATACATATTGCAAGAAAAAAAAAGAAAAGAAATTGGTAGCTGAAGAGACAGAGAAGTCTGGAGGCATTCCCAGAGGGTTTTAAAGAGACATAAGAAATAGGAATTGTGAAAGCAGAATTTGTAAACAGATATAACTGGAAAAATAGAAAAACAAATACATGGTGGCAAAACTCAGCAAGGAAACAAAAGAGAGGGCAATTGATTAGGAATCCAAATATATGGAAGTGAAGGACAATCTGAAAGAAGAGAAACCAAGAAGCAAAAATAGTGAAAGAAACCATGATCTCCATATAAACAAAGCATGGTATTAATGAAACAGGGCACATAGAGACAACTTAAGCATTATAAGCTTCCCCAGATAACAAGGGACATCAAAAACCATGAACAGCATGAAGAAATATTATGAGAAAACCACCCAGAATTTCTGAATACAGAAAACAAAATACCAGTTGAAAGAATTCATGAGAGAATGGGTGAGAAGGGCAAGAGGGAGGGTATGAAAGGGGGAAAAGGGGAAAAAGAAGAAATAAGTAATGAATGGTCCCATGGAGGAAGAGAGAGAAGCTATAAACAGAGATGGGGATCTTACAATGCTTATATCCTCCATGTATTTGTTGCTTAGAGAGATTGCTCATTCTACCTCAGAGGTATTAGAGTTTCTGTGTGCAACATGTGCACAAGGTATATTTTAATTAGATAATTGCTTGTATTTTTTAAATATTATTATTTTTTTCTGTTCTTGTTAATTTGCTTTTATTTATTTATTTTTTTTAGTATTTCCACCATTATAATAACTTGTTATGATGGAAGTCTTATTTTGTTTGTTCATCTTTCCTCACTACTTTCCTTACTTCAGACTTTACATTTGGGTCAGGCACTGTACATTCATGGCTGGAATGTCTGGACTGTGGCTGTGAAACTATCTTGGATCTTGCTTTTGCCTTTTCCAGATACTGAATGATGTGTTATTCCAAGATGTTGGTGTCAACTCAGGTTGAGGACCTGCAAGATATCTGCCCTAGCAAAGTGTTCTCTGGAAAAAGTGAGAGCCTTCTTGTCCTACTCTGTACTTTTCAAGTTCCTGACCTTAGTTTGGCTCTGAGCAATATAACTAGCGGCTTGCCCCTCATTGGAATTTCAGTAGACTACTGTTGGAATCAGTCTCCATTAGATAGCTGGAAAATTCTACAAGGTCAGAGTGATGGAACTTCAGGCTCACCTTTCATCTGTGGTTCCTGTCCTGATTATTGCCATACACACTTCAGACTGGGAAGTGGTTCAAACTTAGACCCATATTCTGCTCTGTTCCTGAGGTTTTAGGCACACAGATGTTCCTTGCCTCCAAACTTACTAATAAACACTTTAGAACCAGGGACTACTCCTTCCCCTGGAAAGCTACTTCTAGGTACAGATGATCTACTCACTTAGTCTTTGATCTGGAAATCCCCTAGACATCTAAAACTGCACATCATTATCCTCCAAAACTGACTTTACCCTCCCCAAACCCATATAATTCTGAACTTCTCCCTTTCTATTGAGAATGTCAGTATCCATGTAACTACTCAGATTTCCAACTTTGGAATCATGATATTTTTCTTACTCATATCCAATGTCTAACCATTTGTCAAGTATTTTGTGTTGTAAATCAATAACATTTCATAGATATTCCTTTCTCTCTTCCTTAGTAGCCACCAATCATCTTAGTTCAGGGCCTCATAGCTGCTGTGGAAGAAAAAATACATATACTTTTTTTTTTTAGTTTTAGATATACGCCTACCACAATTATCTGTGAACAATAGAGATTTAGAAAAACATCGTCTATTAAGTGAATGAGAGAATGTAAAAAATATATGGCTGTATGATATTGGACAACCATAATTTGCCTGGTCTTAGTTTACTTTTGAAGAGAAATGACTAGATTGTAAAGTACTTGAGGACAGAGAGTAGTTCTTAAATTATTTTCTTTTTTTTATACAAATATATCCAAATCTTTTGCATGTAGAATGTAGATCAAATATTTGAAATGAATAAATAATTAATTTAAGAGCCCTTCCAATTTTAAATTACACAATTTTGTCTCACTTATGCTACCACCTGTGCAGATTAAAAAGCCACATTTTAGAATGGAATGTTTCATTCCCCTATTTCTGTCATCAATATTCTTCACCTGGTATGAATAAATCAGGCCTTGGCAAAATCTATTAATTAGGAAGTCAATGCACTTTCTTGTCTTCTTTCAAAGGACTGATTTGACTTCAGTACATTTTGTTTCACCTTCAAAGCCAACATACTTCTTCTGTGTCCCATTGACTTTGACTCCCCTTTTCCTTGATGAAATTTGGAAAGTATGTCTGTCTTCTCTCTAAACCAAAGTCATTTCTAACTTTCTAGATAGGGCAGCATTGGTATGAGACTAACTGAAGCAAAGGTTGCCCTTTTATTGAAAGTTCTTTCCAAGTCAGACTTTCCTCTAATCCTCTTTTCAACCTTGCCTACCAAAAATATTATAGGGTAATTTCAATGATAGAATTTGCAAACAAAATTATTTATCAAGATCAATGTTGAAGAAGAAACAATGTCAAGGACAAAATAATCCTCTGATTTCAATTGCAAAATTCTACCAACTTGATTCTATTCAATGAGACTTTTGCTCACAACTAATTCCTTTAAGATTTAGCCAGGGATCTATTAATGATTCAAGTGTTTTGAGTGTGCAGACAGAAAGGAAAGGTAATTGAAAAGTCTGGAAACCTGTTTTCAAAAGGTGTGAAATATTTTTTAACAATCTGCACAACAAAGAATTCTAGTATCTGAGGTAAAATGTTTCCTTTTTTGTTTTTGTTTTTTTGGTAAATTTAATTGAGAGGAGAAATTTTTCACACAACCCATTAAAAAAGAAAAAGCAGGGAAAACATGGGCAACCTATAAGATTGAACCTATAGGAAGAATTGCTGTGTAGGGATCAGCTATCAGAGGCTCATATTATTCAGAGTTGGAACAGATCTCCCATACAACCTGATGCAAGTGGCAGGTAAACAGGATTCCTGTTTACCTCTACATCACCCACGAGTGGACAATGGATCCAGGACTGAATTGATTTTAATTGTGTTGAGGAAATTGTGCAGAATTTTCAATGATTCCAAGTTTTCTCAGCCAGGCCTGAATGGAATGCTGAAATAGTGAAGCCACCTCAATGAAGGATACAGGCTGACACCCCCCACACACACATTTCTCAGAAGCTGCCTCACTGAGAAAGTGGAGTGTCACAAGTAGATCAGATGACAGAGCCACATCCTGTTCACCCGGATTCTATCCCTCCTTAGACCCCCTCCGTGGTTCTTGAAGCAAACCATACCCTGTTTCTTGCCCTTTTTTTGTCCTTGGTGCTAAGGAGAAGTTTCCTAGCTTAGACTGTGAGTTTTGAAGCCCAGCCAACGCAAAGAAGAGCCAGTGTGTGGGGGGGGTGGTGGCAGGGGAGGGATTGTGGTTAGGATCTATATAATCTGCTGAGCTGAACACACTTCCTCTCTCTTTGGCAGCACCATTTTTTGGGTGCTCTGAGGGAGCCCTTTCTGAAGATAGCCAATAAATGAACTATTCTTTTTGCTAATATCTCTGAGTCTCCAATTTATTGGTAAGGGTCTTCGTACCCCACACAAGGCCTAATTTAGATCATTTCAGTGTTTTAGCCTTGAGGTTAGACTGTAACAAGACACTCATGGATGATAAAATGCAATGAAAAATGACTTTTCCAATAATAAACATTAAAATTCCTAAAGTTAAGAAATATAATATTTCAAATAAAATGGCTTTATCCCCCTGCTTTCGTATTCACTATGTCAAATGGACATACTAAATCAGTAAGACATTCCCACAAGGCAATAGGAATTCCACAAAAACCTCCCAGGCCAATTGTCTTTGGGTTTAGCCATTTCTGTTTCAGGATGCAGAGAAGTTAAAGAATTCTAAAACTCATCAAAGCACTAACCCAATCAATGTAATATAAGTATTTTTTTTTCTTCCGTATTCTACCTGTTGGTTCCAGGGCTTCTGTTTTAAGTTCTAATTTTATGATTTTGATATGAAAATGTAAATAATTTTCCTGGGCAGATGTTTCAGGAAAAAAAAATTTTAGGAAGACAAGCATACAGCCTCATCTTATTGGTGTAGTAAGAGGCAGGCTATTGAAAAGTCTTAGCTTGGTAGATGATATAAGTGACAACTGATATAAATGTCAGATTATTTAACCATAAACATTTCTATCAGCACTGGAGAAACAAAAGTTCCAAAGTACTGTGTAAGATATGTTGGTCAGGGCACACCAAGCTGCAGCTAGGGCAGCCAGCCTCTTTGGCCTCTGTTATTTTCCAGCTTGATTGTGTCATGTTATTTGAGCATAATGATCAATCATACTGAAGATAAATGTTATTTTTAAAAGATAAAAATATTGCTTCTATAATACATTAGGTTTTTGCTTACATATTTCAGAATACTCATAGATTGAAACACATTGATATATACTATGAGGATAAATAAACAGACCTTGAATAGAAGCACTGGCTAGGTTAGAAACTGTTTACCTCTATGGGAGTCCTGAAAATTTTCTAGGAAATATTCTACTACTAAAAAAGTTGAGTTAAGAATTCATAAACACTAGAAGAGGAACTTACTACCAAAATATGACAATATAAAAGCAATATGTGTGATCCACTCAGTGGGGCTTATTTAGGGGGCAGTTCAGAGTGGGTCTCAATGCAAAAACAACCATGATAACCAAGAGCAATACAAGAAATTTTATTGTGCTCTCCAGCACAGAGGACAACTCCTCCAATGACATTCCTTATCTTTATCACAGTTGTAGGCTATCAGAGAAAGAAGGCAAGACGTTACAAGTCTTTCACTACAACTTGTCCTAGGACTAGAGTTCATATCAAGCTTCTTCCTGCAACAAACCCCTTAACAACAATATTTGACCAGTCTTGAACAAATACGGTTACTCTATTGTATTCATAAGAACATAGATCTATTGGAGGTTTAAAGTGTTTGTGATTAATATACATAATTAGAAGTAGTAGACTGATACATGTAATTTCAAAACTATAACATAAATTGCTCAAAAACTTGACAAGATCTTCATTTGGTTAGTAAAACTGGTTCTACTTCCAATTTTCCTTGTCCAAAAATTCAACTTGCTTATTGTTTAGAGTTTGGGATTATAAAAGAAAATATTTGTTAAAAGTTTAGAAGTGATGAAATGTTATTGGATCTTTTCAGATTTCAATAAAGTTCCAAAGGGAAGCTATTTTCAATAATGACAGTGAAAGCTTTCTCTTCCCTCAGGCTGTAATGAAAGAGTCATCTTGGTAAATGAGCTGCAGTGCACGACAGCAGTAAAACTTGTCTTCAGCATCCAAAGGTAATAGTAATAAAAAGCTTTTAAGAGACAAGTTGCAACACTTTTTGAGTATTCATGGCTCCATGCGCCCACACCTCTGTCCAGACTTCCTTAATTTATAAATACCCCTTGCCCCAACTACAGACTCTTCTAACTCCTACCTTTCAATTTCTTGGTTCCTGACTTGGCCTGAATTTTTTTTTTTATGCTATAAACTTTGATCCTTCACCTCTTTCCTCAGGAAAGTATTTTCCCTGAGCATCAGGTATCCCTCTAGTCACCAGAAACAAACTCCCTTCACAGGACTTCTGACAGTATTGATGGTACCCATAGAAATAAATTCCTTTAACTGACAAATTACTCTTTTCAACCTAAGGAATCGTGAGGAAGGATATTGAGAAGAGGACATCAATGTTGGACACAAAAAAGTAGAATCTGTGGGGTATATTTAGAAAACTAGGGCCCATGAGTTCATCAGAGCCATACTCCTGAGGTTGATTGTGTGATTGTATATGAAAAGCAGGAATCAGGTACATCATTCCTGGAAATACTCAGGAATTATGAGAGTGGAGCCGATCAGTCAGTCAGCAAGCCATAATAAAGCACCAACAATGTGGCAGACACTGCTAAACCCTGGGGATTCAAAGAAAGAGAAGACAAAAAAAAGTAATTCTTGATCTCAAGGAATCCAGGCTAATGGGGAAGACAACATTCTAACAACTTTGTACAAAGTATATATGAGATAAATTGTAGATAATTGATGGAGGGAGGGCACTAATATTAATGGAGATTGACATGAACTTCCTATAGAAGGTAGGAATATAGTAGGGACTTGAAGGAACCCAGGGAGGGGAAGAAATGAAGTCAAGTGGGAGGAGAATTCAAAGTTATGGGGCAACCATTGATAATGCCTCGTCTATACATGGATTGTCTTTTGCAAGGACCAACAAGGAGGCCAGTGTGACTAGATCACAGAGTACATGGGAACAAGTAAGCTATATAACTAATGGAAAGTAAGGAATAGGCCAGGTTATGAAGAGTTTTAAAAGCAAAACAGGATTTTATATTTGGTTCTGGGGGCAATTGGGAGCAATTGGAATTTTTGCATCCAGGCAAAATGGTCGTACCTATATTTTAGAAAGATCATTTTGACAGTTGAGTGGAGAATGGACTTGAGTGGAGAGAGGCTTGAATCATCCAGAAAGTTGTTGCAATAGTCCAGGCATAAGGTGATGAGGAGCTGCACCAGAGGAAAGAAGAGAAGCATATTCAAGAGATGTGCAAATGACAAGACTTGATAAATAATTGGATATGAGAACAGGGGGAAGGATAACAGATTGAAGTGTCAAGGATGACACTAAGATTGTGAGACTTGATATTTGGTGACAGTTCTAGGGAGCTTTGAAAAAAACAAAATATATGAAGGGTAAGATTATGAGTTCAGTTCTGGACACAGTGAATTTAAGATGTTATCAAGTTCAAAGTATCAGTTGGAGGTGTGAGTCTGGAACTTACAAGAGAAGTTAAGACTGCATAAATAGACTGAGAATCATCAATATGGTGATAATAACTGAACCCATGGGACATGACTTGATCACCAAGTGAAATAGTCTAGGAGAAAAAAAGAAAAAGAGAAGATGGCCAAGAGTCCTAGGGGACCGCTCTAGGTGATCTAGGCTTAGACTGACCAAATTCAGCCTAAGAGTCTAAGATTGAACTGTCAGACATTTAGGAGGATAGAGTAGTATCCTAGAAATTTAGAGAGAAAAATGTATCAAGGAGAAGGGAGAGATTTACATTGTCAAAGCTGGAGAGAAGTCAAAAAGAATGCAAATTGAAAAAAAGTCATTAGATTTAGCAATTAAGAAATCACTAGTAATTTGGAGAGGGCAGTCTTGGTTGAATGATAAGACTGGAAGCCATTCAATAGAGAATTAAGAAAACAAGGAGAGGAAAGGAATTGGAGACATCTATCAAAGATGGAGTTAAACATCAAAAAAGGAGTTATTTTGCCAGAACATTATTTCTAGTTCACTGCTCAGAGCTATGATATAAAACTATTGATTATTGTTGAGTTTTTTTGTAACTTCACAGAACAGAGAGATTACTTAAACTAGTATATCCTTAGGCCAATGAATGTGTCTTCAATTGTTTGCTGGTGAACATGATTGTCTGTAACTCTTACCCATCTCCCCTCTTGTATTTGCCAGGCTGTTCTTCTCCTTGGGTTCATTTTCCCCCTCTAACCACTGCCTCAGCTCATTACCTCTGACGAGACTTGTCTTTCAAATAAAGTCTCTCCCTTGCTAAAAATATGTGCCACAAGTCCCATCTCTGTGTCAGCCTTGATATTTGTACCAGCCCAGCCCTGCTGACTTGTTCAATTGCCTAGAAAGATGTTGTGAGTGAAGGGGTCACTAATAAGTATCTTTTTACCATTTTCTCTATGATCTTACTCTGTGGACATGTGTCTCATAATAGTGTGAAAAATGATTTTTCTTAGGAATCGTTTTCTTGGAAACTCAGAGCTGCCCCATCCCCCTTTCTTTCTAAGTTCTGTCCTTCCAAAGAAAGACATCAAGATGTAATCTAAATGGGTCTACTCCTTATCATTATGTTGCTTAGACATGTCTGGGAGAATGTTGATTCCTCACTATTGTCAAGACAGGTGATATGGAAATTGATGTCTCTTTGAAGAGGATTGAGAGACTGGGGTCACTTACTGAAAGACCTTCATTTTAATATGGGCCGCCTCCCAGAGTTGATTGGCATCCCTTGGGAACACCTACTTTTTGAAGGGCATATAAGGCTGTACCCCCCAAATCCCAATTTGAGCCAGTTCTGAACTGGCCCCTTGGAGGGGTGGGGCTAATTTTGGACTGAACTCCCATACAATGCATGTCAAGCCACGTTGAGAGAAAATTAAACTATGAACACATGCACCCCAATTTCATTTGTTTCTTTCTTAGAGCTGATTCTGTTTCAAAATTTGGGTTCATTTTTGGGCAGTTCACAATAGGAAGATTAGAATTCAATCCTGAAAACCTGGATCCTAATAAGTCATTTAAAGCTCAGTCTTAAAATGTAATAACCAAATAAGTCCAACTGTTGGATCAGATTTTTAAAGTTGACCCCCACAGTTCCCTCATCTATAGCAAATCATTCTTCTCTTATTATCCTACTCTGGATTCCATAATATTCTAACATAATATATTTTTCAAACAGGTTTCTACAATATGATTATTAGTAATTTTCTCTTATGTACAACAAAAGGATTGGACTAGATGGTGCCTAAGATTCTTTGAAATTAAAATACACTATGAATTTACAAATCCTTGCATTCTTATCTCTTTTTCCAGCAAAGTACAATGAAAGAAAGGTGTTAGGATTGGCAGGTAAGTCATACCTCGGATAGTGTTAGATTCAGACTCAGAAGACCTGAGTTTGAATGCAGAAAACATTTCCTAACTGTGTGATCCTGGTCAAGTCTCTTAACCTTGCTCATCATCAGTTTCCTCACTACAAAATGAGAATAATAATAGCACCTACCTCACAGTGTTGTTGTAAAGATCAAGTGAGAGGATATGCTAAGTGTTTTGCAAACCTTAACATACTATATAAATGATAGCTGTTATTAGGAGCAATATCTGCCCTGCCAGCTAGGCTAATTTTTTCTTAAAGTATTTTGCAACCTTCCTTAAAACTTAATTGTCTCAAAATGCTTTTGACATAGCTTTGAAGCAAGGGGTGAAAGTATGGAATCCAGATCGCAAGGAGGCAGATTTGCCTCTTTTGGGCTTATCTTTTGGGTAAGCATGGCCCAAAGGGCCATAGGGAAGTGCCACCCATCTGAATCAATGCTGTATCCTTGATAAAGATATTTTCCCTGCTACAGCTCAGTAAACTTTTTTGTTTACTGTTAGGTGGCTTATGATTGTCTCATTTCCTTGCATTTCCAAACCTAAAGCACCAGCTTGGCCTGAATTAGGTTCACTCTACAACAGGTATTCAGGAGAAGATGCTGAAGATAACGTAAGTGCTAATAAGATAAAAAGCTAATCTGATAAATTCAATCCAATTTAATGTGATATCAAAGGGGGCTCTGAGAACTGCCAAATTCCATTCATTCACAAATCCCAGGATATATGGTATAAATCAAGCTTTGGTCCCAGTTGTCATGCACACCATCCAATGCCAGAGGTCAGTCAGGGGCTTAACTACAGCTCATAGTCTTCTCTCAGGCTCCAAGGTAGTTGTGTATTTGTAGAGATGGCCTCTATCTCTGCCTGTTGTGGATAGTGTGGTCCAAATTCTCATACTTCAGGTTTGACATGAATTTAGCCAATTATGGATTTATGTGATCAGATTTTGACTCACGACACCTAGTTTACTTCAGGAAACCTCTCCTTCTCCATTTCCATCCCAGTTATTTTTCCAGATCACTATACCCTCAATGAGTACTTGGAGTAAATATTCAATAGTAGTAATAAAACATTGTCAACAGAGGTATCAGATTTAAAATGGCACAAATGATCAAGTCAGGGATTAAAAGGCTATAAACCAAGGCACAGAGAGGAAAAGTGACCTGTCTAAAGTTGCAGTCACTTATGTGGCAAAGGCAGACTTCAAACCTGAGCTTCTGATCTCAGAGACAGTGCCCTTTCTGCTACACAACACTGTCTTTACTGGGTACAGCTACATGTTGTGACTTTTTGTTTTTGTTTTTACTTTTAGAAAATACATGTATTGACTATCTTTACATATCAATTATCTTATTTATATAGGCATTATCTCCAGTGATGCATATTGCAACTTACTCATTTCTGCCTACTCTTCACAAGTCTTTTGTTATTTACTCTAAATAAATTGACCACAGTAGGTGCCTATAATTCCAAAGCATATAGCACAGTGCCTGGCACATAGTAAGCACATAATAACAAAAAGTTATTATTATGATTATGATTATCTGTAGGTCTCTGAAGCCTTCTCCTGGCACTTTTGGCTTTGAAAATTGAACATATGAGATATCTATCACCCAAGCACTGTTTCTTATTATATGTGATTTTAAAATATATATATATACTTTTGTTTGGGGAAAATCTCTATTAAATGCTGCACTTTCTACCTTGGTATCAGACTACTATTATTTGATATTCTCTGTGAAAGCTACTCTTTATGGTAATTGCTGAGGACTAGGCACATTTTCTTCTGTAGCAATGAATAAAAGCAACTATTATCTCTGAAAAATCAGACTGTGCTTTATGTAAAGGGGGAAAGAGAGAAACTTACTTATTTTAAAGTTAGGCAAAATAAAATACATTGAGTTTTTCCTGACTCGTTTCTTTGAGTTCTTATAGCAAGAATTTCTTGCTGAGTAAATAGCACATCTATTTTCCCAAGTGCACAAACAAACCTTTTTTCTGCAGAGTTGAATTGAATTTAGTTCATGTTTCTCTCTGCCCCTCATACCACCCTCCTGCTTTCCCACTGATGTTATTCCATAGCTTGGAATTTGTTTTTTAGCTACAGGTAGACATTGTTGTTGTTTAGTAATTTTAGTTGAGTCCAACTGTTTATGAACCCTTCTTAAGGTTTTCTCAGCAAAGACGCTGGAGTAGTTTTCCATTTCCTTCTCCAGCTCATTTACAGATGAGGAAACTGAGGCAAATAGGGTTAAGTAAGTTACCTAGGGCCACACAGCTATTAAGTGTCTCAGGCCAGATTTGAACTCAGATTGTCCTACTTACATATCTAGCACTGCATCACCTACCTACTGAAGAACCTGAAAACTCTGATTCACACATCCTTCAGTTTTTAGCCCTAGCTTCTACTTTCATTATAGAGTCAAAATATAAGTGAGAGAAATATAGGGTATTTAAAGAAAGGATCCTGATATTCAAAGTGGCTAATAATTACACATTACTTATAAATTGTTCAGTATGCCTCAAACAAGTCTGTACTTTATTTATTTTTTTGCATACTTTATTAGGGAATGTAAGAGCATTAGTAAAATAGATTCAGGAATTAAAGTGCATAAGCTCTTAAGCATTTCATATTAAATTTAATTAATCTTAATTAGATAATGATGATGATGTTAAAGTGGTTAGTGAGATTTCCCCCCCTCTAATAAAGTTTATAGGATCATTGATTCAGTTAGAAGACCCTCAGAAGTCCTCTAATGCAATCCTCTCATTTTTACAGATGATGAAACTAAGACCCAGAAAGATTAAATGTCTTGTTCAAAATCAGATGGGAAGTAAGATCTTCAATTTCCAAATCTAGTGTGCTTTCCATGGCATTAAAAGTTTCAGTGTCAGCTTTAATGCAATTTTAAATCATCAATAATAACAAAAACATCTGTTAAGTACTTTACAAACATTAAATCATTATATAAATGATAGATATTTTTAGCAGTATCATATCATTCCAAAACTAATTCATAGAATGAGGAGATACTCCTGCTGTTTTCTGCTTTGGTCAGACCACATTTTGAACAGCACATTCAGTTCTGGGGCCAAAAGGCTAGAAAAGTTGTTGATATGCTGAAGAGTGTCAGCAAAGGCACAATTAGGATAATGAGAGAGCTAAAAATCAAGGCATGCCATGATTAATTGGATGAATTGGAGATATTTAGCCTAGAGAAGAAGCCTGGGGAGATGTGGGCTCTGTTTTTAAGCATTTGAAGGGCTGTCACCTGGAAGATAGATTACACTTGTTACACTTGGCCCAAGAGGAGAGAACTAGGGGCAATAGGTAGAAAATTCAGAAAGGCAGATTTAGGCTTCAAATAAGAAAGAACAAGAAAAATTCTAACAATAAACACTGTTTCAAAGTGGAATGGGAAGTTTCAGAGCTTCCCTCTCAAAGTGAAGTAGGAACAAAGCACATATTACCATTTTTGCAACTCCTGTGGGAAGGAAGCTTTAGTCTCAGTTAAATTCTCTGGTGCAGGGAGGACCAGCGCGTCTCATAACCTACTTGCACTATCACTGAAGGTTTTCCAGTGGGGTTAAGATTATCATTTGTAAAGGATGGTGTAAAAGGGATTCCTGTTCAGACACAGGTGGGATTTAATGACCTCATAATCTCCTTTAAACTCAGATTTTGTAATTATCTGACACATTTTACAAGTGAAGACTGAAAAAAGTGCAGATTTTCCCAAATAGCATGAAAACTTTAGAGTATTATCAGATTCTTCAGAAGAAGAGCAACATGACTGAAGCAATGGGAGATGAATTTACCTAGGAATATTTGGGACCACCTGAAGGGCACTGATAATGGAAATGAGGGGTAGGAAACAGGATGCTTGTGAGAAAAGTGGAACAATGAGAAATACTAATGAGGTTTCATTAAAAATGAAGTTCATTTTACTTTCCCTTTGTACTCCAGAGTTCTTTGCTGGAAGGACAGATGTATCAGCCTGTGATCGTGGCACCTAATCACGCCAAATTGTTAAAAATTTTGAAGTGAATGCACCCCCCATTTATTTTGACTTCCTAGAGGGACTGAGCTCATTTTACCTTGAGTAGCATGCTACTTAATTGGCTGTTTCCATAACTGTTTCAGGGTTGTTTTGAACTTGGCATTAGAAATAATGAAAAGTAAGAAACTCTGACACATTTTGAAATAATGAAAAGAAAATATTTCTCTCTTGCAAAATATACTACTGGATCCAAAATGGATTAGTGAATTGAGATTCAAGGCCTTTGCCTATTACATTCTGGTATGTTATTTTTCATGGTAAAAGGTTTTGAATTAGGTTATAATACCATAAGCAATAAGAGACTCCCCTGCCAATGTACCTGGGAGCTGTTCAACGTGGAAATGGGACTCTAAACATAACATTTAGAAAATAGTTGGATTTCTGCAAATGAAACCAAATCCATCCATCTTAGAGACAGCCATCCTACATTAGAAGTTGCTATATGTTGAGTTTGAGTAAATTTTCTTTTATAGCAATTTATTCCAGTAGCCTTGAAACACTGAAACTAGAGTATATTCTACAGATTAAACAAGTGGTCAATCATTAAGTCATCTCTGACAGTTCACTGGATGTAAACCACAGAAGCTAGACTTTAAATCTTTTTCTTTTCAGAAAAAAAGTTCATTTCTATGACAAATGGCACTGAGAAGCACTTTTATTCTGGATTTTTATGTTGAACACTAGGTACCTATATAGGGAAGCAGCATGCCATAGTGGAAAGATTGTTGAATTCAGTATGCATGAGAGTGTTAGCTTTGCAAACCTGGATGCTATAACAAACTGTGCTTCAGGTTCCTCAGCTTAAAAATGAGAATAATCCATATCCTACCTGCTTCATAAAGTGTTTGTGTGAGATCCAAATAGACCATCTGAACAGGTCTTTGTAAAGAATGAAGTGCCAAACAAATATCTAGTAATTAAGACAGTTATTTAATGTTTAGGAAATTTTGGTGAAACTTGTCATTTAAATATTTGTTTATTTGATATTTTCTTAATTCTAAGAGAGATAGAATTGGGTAGGAGATGAATGGAGAGCTGGATTTAGAGTTAGGATGACCCAGATTCAAAGCTCAGCTCAAATACATGCCGGCTTGTTACTCTGGGCAAGATACTTAAACTTTCATTGCCTCCAAGGAACTGTATAAAGGGACAAGTTGTAGAACAGTTGCTAGCTTGCACTTGAATAGGAAGCTGGAGTTCTATGTGCCATGGAATCATTAGTCCATATCCTCATATGATCCTCCTCACCAATCCCCTCCCCTGCCCAAAACAAAACAAAACAGCAAAAAAAACAAAAAAAGGTTAAAAACAGAAGAATGAGTATGCATTAACATCATCACGTAATTAACTTTCATCATGACCAAATAATATAATACAAACGATCTCTGACAGTACAATACTGTGCTAATCTTGCACACTGTTTGAGTGAAATGACTTCCAGAAGCATTATGAACTTTGGGATACATGACATCTCACAAGATATTGTTTTTACACAAATAACATCTTAAAAGTTGGATGGGATCTTTCATATCCTTTAGCCCAACTTGCTTATTCTGCAAATGAGGAAACTGAAATGTAGATGGCTAAGCAAATTGTTTAAAGGTCATTCATACAGGTTCCTGGGTTCAGAGGTGGGATTCTACTATATAGGAGGCTGCAATTCCCCTTAATTTCATAGGCTGTTCTTGCCTTGTAGATAGTAAGGTTGCTAATTTTATTCTACTGAAACTTCTCTCTCCAAAGTTATTAATGATATCTTAGTTGCCATATACCAAGGCCTTTTCTCAATCCTCATTCTCCTTGACCTCTCTGCAGCCTTCAACACTGTCATTCACTTTCTCCTCCTTAATATTCTCTTCTCTCTAGGTTTATGGGACATCACTCTCTCCTGGTTGTCCTCCAACTTTCTTCTCTGTATCCTTTGCTGGATCTTCCCCCCAGATCATGCCCTCTCCTCTCTCCATAAATATCCCTCAGCATTCTATCCTGGACCCTTTTCTCTCTTTTCCTCCATAGTACTTCACTTGGTGATCTCATCAGCTCCCATGGATTTAATTAACATCTCTATTCTGATGATGCTTAACTCAAATCTACCTTTCTTGTCTCCCTCTCTCTGCTGAACTCCAGTCTCACATTTCTAACTGCCTTTCAGATATTTCAAATTGGATGTTCAGTAGACATCTTTTTTATTATTGAACTTATCAATACTTTTTTCTTAAATATCACTTTGTAAAATTACTTTCCACCAGTGGACAGATATACATTTAAAAAAGAAATGCCACATGTAGAGGTGTGAAATGAACAAAATATGACTGTGCACATGGTACATACTAGAAGGCAATGAGGTCTGTGAGTCCTGGAGAGCCCTAAGGTAACATTCTGAACCTCAGTCAATGTTGAACTAGATTTGTTCAGAAGCTTAAAGCAAAGAGGTCATCTCATGTATATCCTAGTGTATCAAGCAGCTTGGCTTCCATCAAAGAAACCGGATAGACGTGATCGATTGTCCTTTCTCTTAGCAGCTTTCAAGTACAGGTCAGAGGGTGGGAGTGGGGGGTTCATTTAGACATCTTAAATTCAATAAGTCCCAGCTAGAATTCATTTTCCTCATAAACCCTCTTCCCCTCTTACCTTCCCCATTACTATAGAGTTCAACACCATCCTCCCAGTCCCTCAGGTTCACAATTTAGGAGCCATCTTGGATTCCTCACTATCTCACACCCCTCATATCCAAGCTGTTGCTAAGGCCTGCTGATTTCATCATTGTCGTATTTCTATAATACTCCCCTTTCTATTTTCTGATATTGCCACTACTCTAGTGCAGGGCCTCATCATCTCATGCCTGGATTATTGTAGTGTCCTGCTGGTGGGTCTGCCAATCTCAATTCTCTCCCTACCCTAATCCATTTTCCATTCAACCACTAAATGATTTTCCCGAAAGCACAGGTCTGTTTATATCAAACCATGCCACTGCCCCTACTCAATAAACTCCAGCAGCTTCCTATTGCCTCCAGAAACAAATATAAAATGCAGTTTAATATTCAGAGTTCTTCATAACCTTGCCTCCTACTACCTTTTTGCATCTTCTAATGGCTTTCGTCGTAACACCTGCTCTTCCATCTGGCACCACTAGTCACCTGGCTTTTCCATGAACAAGATTCTTTCTCAGCTCCAGGCATTTTCTGTGGCTGTCTCTCATTCCTCCAACACTCCTCCTTCCTTCACCCTGACTATGACTTCAGCAGTTTCCTTTAATTCCTAACTAAAATCCCACCTTTTATAGGAAGCTTTCCTTAACCCCTGTTAATTGCAGTATTTCCCTCTTTTAATTATTTCCTATTTATCCTGTATATAGCTTGCTTTGAGTATATTTGTTTTCGTATTCTCTCCTCCATTAGATTGTAGGTTCCTTAAGAGTAGGAAATGTCTTTTGCTTCATTTCGTATCCCCAGCAATTAGCACAGTGACCAACACATAGTTGAACCTTAATGAATGTTTCTTGATTGATTTATTGATTGATCATAGAAACATTTCTCCTCTGCCAAAATCTTTAGCGTCACAATTCTATCCTTAACCAGAAATAGACTGGCAAGGATGCAAGGGAACAAGCATGACCTCAATTTGATGAAGGTAGTAAGAGACTCCAGGACATTGGTATGAAGCTCTGAGTGGGATAGAGGAGTTCACTCCAGCTCAGTATGAGATATTTTCCTATTTTAACAAATTAATTTGAGTTAATTAGCCTCCAACTGTGTTGTTTCTATACCTATGGAGGACTGAAATCTCTTAGAGCTGCCTTTAATTTTCTGGAGCTGGTAGAAAGACTGAGCAACTAAGCGAGGCATTACGGTTGACTTATTGGAGACCTCGGTAAGTCAGAGCAATAGTAAGAAATAAAATCCTTTGTGATAGTAAATAAATATTGTTATAAATCTATGTATATGAAGTCATGGAGGACTACTAAAATCATGACAGGTTACTAAAATTATTTTTATTTTTAAGAATCAGCAAACTTTAATGTAACAACCATTTTGTTTCACTTTTCTGTTTCTAGCACCAAAACTAGCTCCAGGCTTGAATGTTAATTAGGGGACAAGTAGAAAAAACATAATCTTCTAGCCACAAATTGATTTAATTGGATAGCACTTTGCTGATGGGCCACAGGTAACTAATATGAGAATTTGCCCACTGCATTCTTCTGTACACATATTCCTTATTTCAAATACATTTAATTGGCCGTGATCACCTGTAACATCCTAAAGTAATTATACCATAATACATTCCTGTCATATAGTAATGATATTACACACACACACACACACACACACACACACACAAAACCAAACTGCAAGTCAGAATAATGCAATGTTTCAATGATTGAATGATTTCAATGATTGAAACCTTTGAAATTTATTGAGAATTCTGTTCATTTTATTCAGTATTGCCTTGTCTCTTCAATTCAATTTCAACACCTTTACAAACAGCACTTCCAGCCCTCTCAGTGTAGGCCTCCTGAAAGTTATCTCTATTTCAATCATAAGTTGAGTCAGAATCCATTTAATTAACTATTGCAGAAAAATAAATGGCAGAGACCACTCTCAAACACACCAACACCTCTGTGCAGACTTACGATTTTCTTCAGATCACAACATGGCCAGAGTGACATATGTGGGACCAAGCCAATACACAGGAAATTCTATGTAGCTGGAGACACATGCTCCTTTGGCCATGTCACCACTAGATACTTTTTTTTGTTCCTCACAGGTATTGCCTGTCCCAACAGCAAAGTCACTGATGCTATCTGGCTATCCTGATACTGTGATGGCTTTTAGTGCTGCTCTTTCGTGCTCTTGCTTAATGGTCACCCCAAGGTTAGGCTAAATCTTTGCAAGTAGCACATCATCCTTTCCCAGAGTGTAATTTGTTGCCATCTGCTGGTATTTTCAGTTGAATGGCTGCTGGCAAGTCTGCTCTCTGCTGCCACCTGGCATTCTTATTCCAAACTGCAGCTTCATTGTTACTTTTAGTCCTGTAAATTGTAAAGCTTCCTGCTCCCCCACCCCCACCCTATCATTCTTGGAATATTGCCTTAAGGTTATCCTAGTCTTTCCTGATTTAATCCCTAAAGCCCCAGCTAGCCTACCCAGCAGAAGCCCTCAGGCTTAGGTCAAATCTATATGTTTAACATTTTTTGACTCTATGTGAGCTAAAACTATATGAGTTCAGTCCTTTAGTTAACTGATTAACAGTGAGAAAATCTCTTCCAATTACTTTCCCACTGTTGGGATGTCAATTATAGTCAATGAAAATCACCCTACCAAGAGCTTCTGTTAGCAAAAACTGGGGTGTCTGAAAATAAGCACTACTTTCTGTCCTACATTTCTGCTAGCAACAAAATAAAATGCAAGATCTCTATATACCATCTTGCCCTGTATTAAAACTAACCCTGTGTATAATCTCAGGCAGAAACAAATTACAGTTTTATAACCTATGGTCTGATTTTATATCTACCATCTTAATGTGAATCATCATTCCATTCCCTGACTAATTCCTAATTCTTGTTCTGCCCTGATTTCTGACAATATCTTGCCCTGTGAGCTTTTTTTCCTCTTGGTTAAGAGCTAAAAAGTGTTCACACCCCAGCCACCAATTCCTGGATCACTTACTTATTCCCAAATCCCAGAAGATATCTACAACCTCTGAGTTTAGTGAATTTGGACTTACATCTTAATCCTTATTTAGAGACCTGCTTGCCCACATATACAACATTCTAACAACAATTATATCAATGCTTTCCCATCTTGTGAAATATTTCAAAATAATTATACCTATAAAGGCATTAAGCAAACTAACAGTTCTTTAAGTCCATAGATGTTTTAATGCAAACTGAATTTGTGCACTAGATTAATTTATACTTAAATCACTATATTGCCTTTTTTAAACTGTTCAGGAAGCCTTTTGAGCTTAATCCCACCTTCAAAAAATGCAGTCACATTTTGTTAAAAGAAAACAGGTATCCCTAGATGTTTCAGTTCAGTTAGAAATTCTTAACTCATAGCCTGAGCATATTTTCTCACATTTATTCAAGAAGAGTTTTTACCAAAGTGGTAGAGTTTGCTCTTTACCTTATTGACTCATAATTGCTTATATCAGATGTCAGTATTCAGTGTGACAATGGTGTGAAAATTTTAAAGGGTTGCCATGGGCACACACACACACACACACACACACACACACACACACACACACACACACAGAGGTAAGCTTCTTCTGACTAAATGAAAGCTGAAAATTGGTTAGAATGTTCTAAGGTGGCGACTACCCAATGACTTGGACATTTGGCACTTAGACTCATCCTTATTTTCCCAGTCTATTATCCCCTCCATACAAGCTCTACTTATAATCCTGTCAAGCCAAGTCTGTGGCATTTAATGAATACCCACATTATGCCAGACACTGTGCTAAACAGAGGAATACAAAGAGATGCAAAAAATGATCGCTGCTCTGGAGGGGTTTACAATCTAAGTGGGAGATCATACATAAACACATATACACAAAGAAGTTAAATGTAAGATAAAATGGAGATAATCTTAATGAGAAATCATTAGTGTATAGGTGGATCAGGAAAAGCTTTTTTTAAGTAAGATGTTAATTGAACCTTGAAGGAAGTCTGGGGAAGGCCAGGAATAGAGCTAAGGAGGAGAAAATTCCAGTTATGGTGATCAGCAAATGAAAGCAGAAGTGTCTTGTACAAAGACCATCAGGAGGCCAATGTCACTGGATTATAGGTTTATGGAGGGGAGCAAAATGTAAGAGGACTAGATTGCAACAAGGGAACAAGTAATGAAGGGCTTTAAAAGTAAAAATGTGGATACTATATTTGATTCTGGAGGTAATAGGGATCCACTCGAGTTTTTGGAATGAGGGGACAGTGGTGACATGGTCAGACATGCACTTTAGGAAGCTCACTTTGATAAATGAGTGGAAGATGAATTTAAGTAGAGAGAGATTTGAGGAAGGGAGACAGACCAATCAGAGGGCAACGAAAATAATGTAGGCATGATATGATGAAGGCATGCACTTTCAGCTAATAAACTTGCTTTACAATTTAAGGAAAAAATTCAGGCTCTTCACTAAGAGCTTGCTCTTCTTCTCCTTATCTCATGTCACCCAAAAGTCTTCTACTATAACTTCCTCTTTCACCTATTTCACATTAAAATGTGGGTATTATCCTTGCCAAGTCTGGTCACTCTACATACACAAGTAATACTATTATATCCTCTTTTCTCCAAAAGATTGGCTCCTTTATCAGTTACAGTTTCTCACATGTTAAATCTCTCCCTGTCTACGAGCTGCTTTCCTATTACATATACATATACTTACATCTTTCCCAATTCACAATATATATATATATATATGTATATATAAATATGTGTGTGTGTGTGTGTATATGTGTGTGTGTGTGTGTGTGTGTGTGTGTGTGTGTGTGTGTGTGTGTGTATTTACTCCATCCACTCCAAAAATTGTCCCATATATCTCCTGCCTTTTGTGGCTAAACTCCTTCTGAAAGCTATATAATATCGGTATCTCCACTTTCTTTCCTCTCATTTTCTTTATAACTCTCTATTGCCTGGCTTCCAACTTCAATATCAAATAAAAACTGCTCTCACAAAATCTTTATTAATGACACCTTAATTTCCAAGTCTAATCGCCTTTTCTCAATCCTTCTTGACCTCTGTAATAGATCACTCTCTTCTCCTTGATACTCTCTTCCTTACAGGCTTTCAGGATACTATCCTCTCCTTATTCTTGTCCTTCTTAACTGAACACACCTTTTCAGTCTCCTTTGCTGGATCTTCATCCAGGTCACACTTGCAAAACATGAGTACCCCATTTGGCTCTGTTTTAGTCTCGCTTCTTTTATTCTTTTACAGTATTTCACTTGGCAATCTCATCAATTCTCATGGATTCAAGTATCATTGGGAATTTGATGATTATCAAATATGCTTATCAACCCATAAATTCTCTCCTAGACTCCTGACTTGCATCTTCAACTGCCTAAATTTCATACTAGACATCTTGAAATAGATGTTCTGCGGACATTTTGAACTCAACACATTTAAAACCAAACTCAATATCTTTCCCCCAAAATTATCCTATCTTCTCAACTTCCCTATTATTGTTGAAGGCATCACAATCCTCCTAGTCACACAGAATGGTGTCATGCTTGTGTGTCATGCTTAATTCCTTACTTCTTCTAACCTTCTATATCTAATTTGATGCCAAGGTCTGAATGCAAATGATCCCCTTAACTATTTGTCTAGTCCTAATCTCTCCCCTGATCTCCAGTTTCATACTATTATTAGACATCTTGAACTAGATGCTTCATAGACATCTTAAACTTAACATGTAAACAGGAACTCATAATCTTCCCCCAAAATAGCAAAAAAACAAAACAAAACAAAACAATATTTCCATTTCTCTTTTTTTTCTTTCAGCTTTAAGAATTCTGCCATCCTCCTAGTTATTCAGTCTGGAAACTCAAGTATGAACCTCATCTCCTCACTCTTTCTCACTTTCCATATACAATCTGTTGTCATTCCCTATTGATTCTTCCTTCACAACATCTCTGGTATATGTTCCTTTCTCACTTCTAACACTGACACCAATCAGTCAATAAGCACTTATTAAATGCTTACTATATGCTACCTAAGTGCTGAGGATACAAAGAAAGGCAAAATATAGCCCCTATTCTTAAAGAGCACGCAATGCAATGGGGGAATACAAAAAAAAAATTACAAACAAACAATATATGAGATAAATTGGAAAAAAAGTGGGGGGAGCACTAGAATTAAGAGGAATTGTATGATCAAACAAGAGATAGAGAACAATATGAAATACAAAGTAGATAATTTTGATTACACTAAATTTAAAAGGTTTTGTACAAACAAAGCCAATTCAATCAAGATAAGAAGGAAAGCAGAAACCTAGGAAACTTTTTAAATTCTCTACATATTTGAGAACTGAGGACTTTATCATCTAAACTTGTTACAATTTTTTTTCATAGTTAGGATTGCTGTGTTTCCCTCCATCTTATTTTCCCCCATGTTTGTTCTATTCTTCCTCTCCTTTCATCCTATCCCTCCTCAAAAGTGTTTTGTTTTTGACTACTGCCTCCCTCAGTCTGCCCTCCCTTCTGTTACCCTCTCCCCTTTCTTTTATACCCTTCCCCTCCTTCTTTCCTATACGATAAGATAGATTTCTATAGCCAGTTGAGTGTGTAAGTTATTCCTGGGCTGGGGCTGGGACCGAGATTCTCTCTCACCACAGTCACAGACTTTTTCTACTGACCTTCTAAGTTGTCTTTGGCATTTGTGGGTTGAGAACTCTGGAAACTGCCACAGCTATCCATGATTCAGTGCCCTGAGGCCTGTTTTTTGCCTGCGTGCCCTCACTGTGTTTCTCTCCTAGCCCAGCATGATAAACATTTCTAATCATCCATCCAGGTTCATCCATCCAGGTTGTCTTGAGCTGGAAATTTGTTTCACTCTGTCTTTTTGTGAATTATGCTGCTCTAGAATTTGTTTAGAGCCATTTTTTACAGGTATTTGGAGGGGTTTGGGGGAGAGCTCAAGGAAGCCACTGCTTTTACTCCACCATCTTGGCTCTGCCCCCAGTGAAACATTTTAACACTTGAATTTTAAGCTTTTTGTTTTATTTCTTAAAGAAATAAGACGTGTATTGAAAGTTAGATAAAATAGATGTTTCTATGAATGCTTCTGAATTTTATATAATTGTTATAAAATCTAATTCATTTTAGACTGAATGATCATTGCCAAAATGTGTCCTTTTATTTTTTTTAATTTTGCTTTATAGTGTAGTAAGTGACTATTTGTAAAGCATTTAATGAAAGAGGCAAAATTTTGATCTAAAACTTCAAAATCACAATATGTAAGGGGAAAATGCTAATAGGCATAGAGGTTTCTGAAAAAAGTTATACAAAATCAACTAAGATGGTTAGAATACCATGAACATAAAATCAATGACCTAAATTCAGTATATTCATAGAAACCAACTAGCTTTAACCAGTTCCATGGTCACAGACTTTATTCCTGTCTCTATTTCCCTAAAATACTCACCGTTAGATACAAGGGGCCTAGCAAAAGTAGTTTACATCAGGTCTCAGCTCTAATGGCTATCTGGCCCTTTAAAAATCTAAGCAGGAGCTATTACACTGCAAAGAGCTTTCTGTTTCTTCAAATACTTGTTCAATGTGAAGTTCACTTCTTTCTTGTCATCTGATTGCCTGTTACCATTCACTAGATTTGACCGTCAGCTCATATTTTATAAAAAAAAAAAAACTGCTTTTGCAGTTTTACTGAAACCACAAACTTTTTAAATCAAAAAATATGTATGATAAAATCTGTTAACAGAATCATGATAGGGAACATCAAGGCCATTAGAAACAAACTTACATTGGAGACAGCAATTATCATTTTATTTTCTTCAGCATTTGGAATTTAATACTTAGACAAGGGTCACAGACATTTGTCTTCTTTTCAAGAGTTTTGGTTATTAATGCTTTTGCCTTTTTTACCTGTCAGACTTTTATCCAGTTACTCAAAATGGATATTGATGTAAAGAAATATTTATGGCAAAAAAAAAGACTGAGCATAAATGCACATTGATTATTTTTGCATATGGTTTGGTAATACAATCCATCCATTGAATGCTATACATTATTGGATATGCACAATTCTAGACTAAAAGCAAAACTCTCATCAAATAATCAGTTTTAACCAATCTCTGATACTTCCCTGCAGCAGCTCAATTCACATTATGCATAACCTCTATAGATAACAAAGATGCATACTTGTCCATCTTTATGACTTATTTCTTGCAGTACTACTTGTACTGAATTGGTAATCTCTTAATGTTCCCAGTTTGACGAGTGCTAGACTAGATGATTTCAACATTAAAAAAAAAATTTATAGTTGCAGTCAATTTATTAAAAGAGATGATTGGCTAGGCATCTGCAATGATGACTTCAACTTCTACACCTGGTTCAATGCTGATTGAAGTGATCTGTTTAACAATTTCAAAAGGACTGTGCAAATCAATAAGCCGTTTGTGAATTCTCATATGGAACCTATCCCAAGTTTTTGAAACTTCACAGCAAGGAGCTTTTCTAGTTGTGATTGGAAGTGTCTTAGTAGGCTTTTGAACAGGTCCCTTCACTTTCAAGTTCTTTTTTTTTGGCACTTCTAATTAGCTTAGCACACACTTTCTCGAGGGATTTCACATTGTGGCAGGTAAGAGTGAGCCGGATTTGGTGAATGGCCACTTCAGGCTCCACGAGGGCCTTTCTGGTGTCTTTGAATGCCATGGCAGTGCAAGCGGCTTCCTGACCGACTTATTCCTCGGTGAGACCGAACAGCGGTGAGTCAGGAGGAGAGGCAGCGACTCTCAATGTTAAAATTTCTAATCCTACTTCTTCATCAAATATTGTACATAAGATGTAAAAATGTGGATATTTCTGAGTGACTCTGTCAGTGCCTTACTTGATCTGTTGTGGAACTGGGTTTTATTAGTAAAGTGGCAGGATATTGGATCAGGCCTGCTCTGAATTCTTATCATATTGGCCATTTATAGACACAAAACACCATACCTCTGAGAGAGAGAGAGAGAGAGAGAGAGAGAGAGGAGAGAGAGAGAAGAGAGAGAGAGAGAGAGAGAGAGAGAGAGAGAGAGAGAGAGAGGCTGCCTAGACAGAGATTTAAATGAGTAATTCCCAAAGCAGATATGAAAAATAATAAAGAATGGCTCTCTAACACATATGGACTAGGGCAGGAGACCCTGGTTCACATATCACTGGAAAATTTAAATTATAGAGCCCAACATTTCTATGGGACACTGATCAGCCTTATTGAAATAAAACTAAAGGACCATATCTGATCACCAGGTTTCAGGCCTGAAAATCCTTTCTACCTCTTGCTTTTTACAAAGAAGGGGAGCTTCAGACCATAACATGAAAACCAGATGAATGTCTTCAACTATTTCTCTTTTTTTGTCTCATATTTTCTCCAGTTTTCTGATTTCAACTCTTATCTCTCTTATATATCAGTTTTTCTTTTTTTTTTCCTGTAAGGCCTTTTTTTTTTTCCTTTTCTCAGCTTTAAAATGCCTCTGTGTCTTTATCAAGGAATATATTAGTTGTACATGCATCTCTGACACCCTGGACTGCTATTTATTTCTCTGCTTCTGTTTGTATTATTGCTTGACTTGGTTAACTCTATTATTGAATCTGCCTACATGTCTAATGCCTCCATTCCTCCTGGGTATCCCCCATGTTGTTGTTGTTGTTGTTGTTATTATTATTATTATTATTATTATTAGTGAGATAATTGGGGTTAAGTGACTTGCCCAGAGTCACACAGCTAATAAGTGTTATGTATCTGAGGCAAGATTTGAACTCAAGTCCTCCTGACTCCAGGGCCAGTGCTCTATCCACTGCACCCTCCTCCACATTATTTCACCCATTTTGCTGACCAGTTTATATAACTCATATTTTCTTTCTATGGTTCTACCCCTCTTTGGTGTGTTTGCAGATTTTTAAAATCTTGACTAGAATTCATGAAGGCATGACTTTAAGCAGAGCTTGTCAGCAAACAGTATAGGACTAGGTAATTGAACCTGTATTGACCTGACAGTTTCTTTTGGCCACAGGCATGAACCAGAATCACAGTAACAAATGTGGATGTATCTGTGCAAACTCATCACCATTACTAGAGTGAAAACCCATTGCATGATATTCTCATGTAAGTCAAGAATGTCATACCCAAAATTAAAGGCAGTAGATAATAAAAAAAAAAAAAAACTTTTGTTATGTTTTGGTACAGAAGGCTCATCTATCCTTGTAAATTAGATTATGTCTTAGTATAATTTTTTCATATTAAAACAACTTACATATTTTCCCTTTGAATCACTATGCAAATGCCATTATTGTCACTCTTAAATTATCTTGAATATCTAGTAGCATGCTGCATCTGACACATTCAGAAAAAAAAATTCTCTCTCTCTCTCTCTATATATATGTATATATGTGTGTATATATAATGTGTGTGTGTGTGTGTGTGTGTGTGTGTGTGTGTACTGCACTACAGATTCCTTGATTGCCCTGCAGGATGACATAAGTTCCACTGGTCTTTCTCAGCAGGGAAAATAACTTTCAATGTTCTCTAATATCTGTCTTTCAGTGGGGTAACAGTTACTTAACTGTTTTGCATACACAAATGTTAATAATTTCATGAGGGTCTTTAGCATACCCCATGGTGGTTAATTAATAGGCAAGCTCTTAGATTTGCTTTATGAGAAAATCATCTTAGACTAGCTAGTGTAGGAGTGGAACATTTTGGAGAAGATTGATGTTTCAAAGCTTCTTGAATTATGCTTTCATGAAAAATTTGCATTTAGTGATCAAGATTGATGCTCAGGGAGGAATTGTGCACCAATAAATATAATACATTTTTTTGGGGGGAGAAATGCATTGGTTTTTTTACGTGTAATTGTGTTAGTAAGGTTGGAGGAACAACACCAGATCAAGTTTACAACTTAAGAAGTGAGGAAAGTGGAGTGTGTGTATGTGGGGAAGTTGCACTGGGAGCATTCACTAAACATGGAGAAAATACTACTCTGTCCTGTCTTATATTTTACTTCACTAAAAATGATCACTATTATTTCCCTTTGTCACTTCCTTGGCAGACATAATTACAAAAGTATGCTATAGAGATAATATCATACACATGATATCATGCCTCATATCTCAGTCATCTAGGGAACTCGGTTACTCTCTACTGCTGCCACCCCCTAAATAGAGGCTAAAACATAAAACAGCTATTAAATATGTTGATGTTCACATGTGAAATTATATTGACTACCAAAGGATATGAATAGGCAGTTTTCAATAAATCAAAGCTATCCATAATCATATAAAAATGCTTTAAATCACTATTAATTAGAGAAATGCAAATTAAAATAACTCTGGGGTACTACTTCATACCTCAGATTGGCTAATATGACAGAAAAGGAAAATGATAAATGTTAAAGAAGATGTGGGAAAATTAGGACACTAATGAGCTGTTGGTTTGAGTTATGAATTGCCCAACCATTCTGGAGAACAATTTGGAACTATACCCAAAGACTATAAAATTGTGCAGCAATACCATTACTAGACCTATATCCCAAAGAGATTTAACAAAAAGGAGAAGGACCAAGGTACATTACAATATTTATAGCAAATCTTTTTGTGGTAGCTAAGAATTGGAAACTAAGGGGATATCCATCAACTGAGGAATGGCTGAACAAGTTGTGGTATAGGGTTGTTATAGAATTTTGTTGCAGTATAAGAAATGACAAGCAGGGTGATTTCAGAAAACTTGGAAAGAGTTACATAAATTGATTCAGAGTGAAGTGAGCAAAACCAGAACACTGTACACAATAATAGCAATCTTGTATATTGAACATCTGTGAATGAGTTAGCTATTCCTGACAATATAATGATCCATGAATATCTCAAAGGACTTATGATGAAAAATTTTATTTCCCTCCAAAGAAAGATGGCATCTGAATACATACCAAAACACACTTTTTCACTTACTCATTTTCATTTTGTTCTTAGTTTGAGTTACATTTTATAAAATGAATAATATGGAAATTTGTTACATGATTGAACATATATAACATATACCAAATTACCTACCATCTCAGGGAGGGGGGAGGAAAAGGAGAGAAAGATAAAATTTGAAATTTAAAACTTAAAAAAACACACAATGGATGTTAAAAATTGTTTTTACATGTAATTGGGGAAAATAAAATATTATTAAAATTATGTTGACTACCAAAGAATCATTTGCTGAATAATAACTGCTCATATTAATTGAGTACTTTTCTGTAAAAAGTACTTAGATATGTATATAATCACTTTGATTAAAAGAATTGCAGGTGAAGGGCATCACTGAAGTTATTTAGTCCAAACCTTCATTTTACAATTGAGGAAACTGAGTCCCTGATGGGTTAAATTATTTAACTAATATATACAGGCAAAAAGACAGAAAGTCAGAATGTGAACCCAGGTTCTCTGGCTACAAGCTCAATACCCATCCCACTGCACCATGTTGTCTCCCTTTTCTTTTCTCTTACAAAATTCTCAGTATTTTAGATATAAAATTTAATTACAAACATAATGAGGAATTAACTCAACATTTAGTTGATCTGATTTGGTTTTCTTAACCAAGATCTGGTTATCATTGTTATTGAAATGGCTAGATAAGATTTATTGTTCAATAATTGATCAATTACTTGGTGAACAGTCAGTATGTTAATTCAGCTATATTAATTTCTCTTCTGATGACATATGGCATAGGGAGTACATAGCTTTGGTTCATAGGATCATAGATCTAGACTTAGAAAGGATCTTTTTTTTAATAGTAAAATTTATTGACAAAAATAAATCTTGCCAATTTTTACGTGTTAAAAATAGTGTATGTCCTCCTTTATAATGTTTGTTACATCATTTGATATTGAATTCCCAAGCCTTTGACATGTAATACCATGTTCTTTAATTTTTTCATCAGCAAACCACATTTTTATCCCATTGGATATTAAGTGTACCTTTAATTTAAAAAAAGATTTTTGGTTTTCAACATTCACTTGCATAAGATTTTGAGTTCTAAATCCCCCTACTCCCTTTTCCCCAAGACAGTGTGCAATGTCATATAGGCTCTACTTATACATTCATATTAAACATTTTCACATTAGTCATGTTATAAAGAAGAATTAGAACCAAAGAGAGAAGCTATGAGAAAAAAGGAAAAAAGAAAGGAGAAAAGATAGTATGCTTTGATGTGCATTCAGACTCCATAGTTATTTTTCTGGATGTGGATATCATTTTCCATCTTTAGTCTTTGGGAATTGTCTTAGATCATTACAGTGCTGAAAGGAGTTAAGTCTATCAAAGTTGGTTATTGCACAGTATTGCTGTTACTCTGCATAATGTTCTCCTGGTTCTCCTCACTTCACTCAGCATCAGTTCATGTAAGTCTAGTCTTTCCAGGTTTTTTCCTGAAATCTACTTGCTTATCATTTCTTGGAACGATAGCGTTCCATTGCATTCATATACCACAACTAGTTCAGCCATTCCCAAATTGATGGCATTCCCTCAATTTCTAATTCTTTGCTACCACAAAAAGAGCTGCTGCAAATATTTTTGTCTACATGGTTCCTTTTCCCTTTTTTATGATTTCTTTGGGATACAGATCTAGAAGTGGTATTGCTGGGTCAAAAGGTATGCACAGTTTTATAGCCCTTTGGGTATAGCTCCAAATAGCTCTCCAGAATGCTTGGATCAGTTCACAAATCAAACCAACAGTGCATTAGTGTCCCAATTTTCCCACATCTCCAACATTTATCATTGTCATTTTCTGTCATATTAGTCAATCTGATAAGTGTGAGGCTGTACCTCAGAATTATTTTAATTTTTCATTTCTGTAATCAATAGATAGCTTTAATTTCTTCATCTGAAAACTACCTATTCATATCCTCTGACCATTTATCTATTGGGGAATGAATGTATTTTTATAAATTTCACTTGATTCTCTATATATTTGAGAAAAAAGGTCTTTATCAGACACAGTTGTAAAAAAACTCATCTTTCTGTTTTCCTTAAAAACTTGGTTGTGTTGGTTTTGTTTGTGCAAAAACTTTTTAATTTAATATAATCAAGGTATCAATTTTGCATTTCATAATGTTCTTTACCTCATATTGGTCATAAATTCTTCTTTTCTTTATAGATTTGACAGATAAACTATTCCTTGCTCTCCTAATTTGCTTATGGTAGCATCTTTGGTGTCTAAACCATGTACCCATTTTGATTTTATCTTGCTATGTGATGTAAGATGTTGGCCTATGCCTAGTTTCTGACATATTGCTTTCCAGTTTTCCCGGTAGTTTTTGTCAAATAGCGAGTTCTTATCCCAGCAGGTAGAACATCTGTGGCTTGTCAAGCAGATTATGATAATCATTTATACTGTGTATCGTGTACCAAATCCATTCCATTGATCCACCATTCTATTTCTTAGCCAGTACCAAATAGTTTTGATGTTTGCTGCTTCATAATACAGTTTTAGATCTGTTATGGCTAGGCCACCTTCTTTTACATTTTGTTATTAATTCCATTGATATTCTTGCCTTTTTATTCTTCCAGATGGATTTTGTTATTATGTTTTCTAGCTCTATAAAATAATTTGTTTTGTTAATTTGATTGGTATAGCAGTGAATGAGTGATTTGATTTAGATAGAATTATCATTTTCATTATATTAGCTTGGCATGCACATGAGCAATTGCTATTTTCCCAATTATTTAGATTTGACTTTATTTCTGTGAGAAAAAAAAATTGTAATTGTGTTAATAGAGTTCCTAGGTTTGTCTTGGAAAGTAGATTCTCAAATATTTTATATTGCCTATGGTTACTTTAAATAGAATTTATTTTTCTATCACTTCTTGCTGAGATTTGTTGGTAATATATAGAAATGTTGATGATTTATGTGAGTTTGTCTTATATCCTGAAACTTTGTTAAAGTTGTTAAATATTTAATGTAGTTTTTTAGTTGATACTCTAGGATTCTCTAAGTATATCATCATATTATCTGCAAAAAGTGATAGGGTTATTTCCCCATTGCCTATTCTAATTCTTACAATTTCTTTTTCTTCTCTTATTGCTAAACTAACATTTTTAGTACAATATTGAATAAGAATGGTGATAATGGGCATCCTTGTTTCACCTCTGATCTTATTGGAAATATTTCTAGCTTATCTCCATTACAGATAATGCTTGCTGATGATTTTAGATACATGCTACTCGTCATTTTAAGGAAAGCTTAATTTAGTCCTGCACTCTCTAGAGTTTTTAATAGAAATGGGTGCTGCATTTTGTGAAAAGCCTTTTCTGCATCTATTCAGATAATCTTATGATTTGTGTTGGTTTTGTTATTGATATGGTCAATTATGCTGATAGTTTTCCTAATATTGAATCAGTCCTGCATTCCTGGTAAAATCCTACCTGGTCATAGTGTATTATCCTTGTGATAAATTGC